>NC_140595.1:551172285-552507785 GCF_964204655.1 Triturus cristatus
TACACTAAATAAAGAGAAGGGTCTTCTTTACTCACCACCAGTGCTTTAAACGGGCAGGAACTGTCTGGTACTTACAGGCCCATGCATCAACCTTTTTCGCGAGCGCAAACGGTACGATTCACAAAAATCGGCCGTTTGCAATTTGCGAGTCGCAATTAAGGAATTTGTAGGAATCGCTATTTTCGCAGCGATTCCTACATGCATAGGCTTTTGCGATTCCTTATTAGCGAATCCTTATTTTTCGCTAATAAGGAATCGCAAATGACATGTTTAATGCATGTGCCTGCACTTCTTTAATTTGAGAGGAAGTGATCTGTAAGTCTCAGCACTGACGGTGTTCCTGCACTTGTATATTTCCATTTAAAGCACTGCTTAACATAATATTAGTGGTATTAATAACAAAAGTGATGTTCTATGATTAACAAATGGGATCCGTTTAATTTGTAAAAATATAAGTGCTAGTCACCAAAACCTTCCTCAGGAGTACTTATGAGCCAGCGGGAAGCAGCCCTTACCTGCAGAGCCACTATTGGACAGAGGCTCCAACAACCCCTGCATGCTGCTCATCCGGTCAGGAGACTTAGAGATTGAGCAGTAGTCCTATTTTTATTTTCTGTTGTGGTTAATGGAAATAGAAGTAGGGTTGCCAATACACTGTAATCGTGAAAGATCTTTGTATTGGCTGCCCTTTTATTTTTATGACCAGTGGAAAAAAGGGCAAATCTCCTGTTTCCCTGTACAGTAATGCAGGAGATGTCAAAGAGTCCTGGTCCTCAAACAAACTGCCAGCAGTGCCCCCCAGCAGACACCGGCACAAATTCACCACTGTGTGAAGCCCGTTTTATCTTTGCATGCCTACTCATAAGCACTGTCAATAAAATGTGAAAAAAATTTAACTATACTGGTAATACATTTTGTAAGTGGGTAATCAATCAGCAGAGGTTCAGGATCTTCTATTTTCACACACAGATATTTCACTGCCAGTTTATGGTGTCCCATGGGTAGGAATGTGGTAGGTACCATTACATTGAGTAATAGTTGCAATTGTTATTTGCAAAGCTCAGAAATAACAGAGGTGGGGTATGAAGTGGTCTGTAAACTACAGTCATTATTATTATTTTGCTGTTGTTATTGTTATTCTAATTTGTATTGCCTAACCTATATGTAACTTGCTAAATATATGCTACATGCTTGTGTTGCTTGGAATGATAGATTATCATTGATGATTAAGATCAGACAAGATACATTTTTTGCATTTGTATATGAATGACAAGCTCAAATATGCCCAGCCAGACTCAATGTTGTATCCTATGAGCAAGTATTTACACAATAGATCACATGCAGGTAGGGATAGTTTGATTAGAATACAAAATGAACTGGAAAATACAGGATTTTAAAATGTTGCTGTGGATGTTTGATACCAATGTCTAATATGTCTAATATGTCATTTGAATAATCAAGGCAAAAAAACAGTTACTGTTATGAACCAGATTGGCAAATCAGGAGCCTCATTACAAGACTTCAAGCAGAATTTATCGAGATGTCGGCTTGTAATGGTTTAAAGCATATCTTGGTAATTTTCTGCTTGTTCTCTAAACTAGCTGAAGCCTATCACACCAGTACATTTGCCAAATTGTTGATGGAGTTGGTCTTCCTACTTCTATTGAGATAGATTGTGGAAGTCATTTAAAAAGGAGATTTTGCAATTAATCTTCACAGCATTTGAAATAAACCAAAGTTTTATTGTAGTAATCGACAAAAACCTTCAGGAATTGAGGGGAGAGTAAGTGGCACTCTCAAGGATAAACTGGCAAAAGTTTGCGCTTTCACTGGTTTAAAGTGGCCTGATAACCTTCCTCTTGTTTTGATGGGCATGAGATTTACTCTTGACCGAAAGACTGGTTAATAATCCCATTAGATTATCATGGGAAGAGCAATGAGGTTTGCACATGTCCCTTCAGCTGACCTAGTTCCAATAACTGATAACATTATGCTAGATTATTGCAAAGGCCTGGCTGATATGGTGAAATCTGTCTCTCATCAGGTGAATGTTGAAACAGAAGAAGCAAGAGATATTGCTTGCTATGACCTCAACCCTATCAACTGAATTGATATTCAAAAATATTGTCAGGAAGAATTGTTTGAAGGAACAATGGAGTGGTCCTTTCTAGACAATATTGATGCTGAACATTGCCATAAAGTATGCTGGTGTGCCACACTGGATCAATGCTTCTCACACAAAGAGAGAGAGAGAGCAGTTCAAGAAGTGGAATCAGCTGATCCAGGGTCAAGTGCACACAGCCAAATGGAAAGTTATGTTAAAATTCAGGTTCAAATCCAAGCTCAAGTTCACAGTGTGAATCCAGAGGGGCATGAAAAAGGAGAAGACAACAAGCAAAAGCAACATGAAGTGGTGAAGGTTCAGGTTAGTGAAAGCAGTGCAGAACAACCTGAAGTTCCTGCAGTCCAGTTTCAAGGCAACGATCAGAGTGAAGAGCTGTTATAGTACAAAAGACAAAAAACGCATGAGTGGCAGCAAGAATAAGCAGTTTCTGAGACAAACAATGAAAAATTGCAGTTAGAAATTAAAGTTAGAAAGACCTCCAAAGGAAAGAAGGTTTCAGTGAACAGAGCAGACACAGACAAAGTTGATCAAAGTCAAAATACAGCCTCAAGTTCAAGTTTGAGTCAAAGGGGCATATTTCCCATAATATTTTGGAGCACGGACCTGGGCCAAATTTGGCAGTGCCGCACTCCGACATTTTAAAAATGCAGGAATGTGCCATATTCACAAGAAAACAGTGCACCCCTGTATTTACCCTGCTGCTGGCACAAAAAAGCTGCCTAGCACCAGTGCAGGCACCCTGCTGCCATTTTGCAAGCAAGGGAGCCTGCACTGCAGGGAGATTGTTTATGTGCAGAAAGGGATGTCATCCTGCACACAAACAATCAATAATGGTGATTTTCTCTTTCTATGTGTGCTTCAGAATGCAACCCAAATGAAAAAAAAAAAAAAATGAGAAGAAACTAGTCATTTCTCCTCGCATCGCCATTCTAACACCTGGTATTCCATGGTGTTAGTTTATGGCACTGCCTCAGCCGTGTAAATCTGGGGCAGTGTCAAAAAGCAAAGGGTGTTGTGGTGGAACACCCATAGAAACACCCATTACATTCACCTTTGCCGCAGAGGAGTGCAGTGGAAAGGAGCATATTTACAAGGTGGCATTAAGCCATGCTAAGTGGCTTAGCACCACCTTGTAAATATCAAAAATGATGCTATGCCACTGGGGTTTCAAAAATAGTGATGCTCCTGTGGCGATACAAGCTTGTAAATATGCCCCAAAATTCCTTGGTGAGTAAATGAACTGTAACAAAGATTGTTGCTGAATGAGGAAAGGTTGACTAAGATATTTCAAGGGACAAAACTGGCAAAAAAAACGCTGTGAATCACAAGAAAAAGCCTGAGAGTCAAATAGGTTTTGAAACTAGTGGAAGTAAAAACCAGTGGGCAAGAGGTCAACGAGCAAAAGGGTTCTTAATCGAAAGATGTCTCACTAGAAGGAGTTAAATAACTAAACATGGCTGAATCAATGCCAGTAGAAGTTTGAGAGTGAATCAAAGACTAACTTTGAAACAGAAGACGAGCCACTTTGAATAGAATAAATGAACTTTTCATTTTTAGATAATTTTTTGGGAGACAGCTGTTTAACATAGAGAATTCAAAATCGAACTGAAATGATCCTTTGGAAATACAAAATGAGAACAATAATTTGGATTTCGTTTTTTGATTATTGAACACAAATATTATTACTTTAAAGACATTGTTTGTTCTTCTTCTCAGAGATGGGTTTGTAATACTGCATTTCCCCCTTTTGTGAGGACTCCCACTCTTATATCCTTTAGTATATGAATAACGCATATCTGATGCTTGGCACATATTTTGGATTAACTCTTTGTATTGAAAGGTTTCCCAAATGTTTACATTTCCAATACTTTCTAGTGAATTCCTTGTTTCAGTATGTAGTAGTTTCTTGAATACAGTTTGACCTTCTACAGGAGTTAGTAGCAGGTCTCCAATGACTATTAAGTGTTTTCCTCCAAAAAGTACATCAGAGTCAGTTTTTAATGTTTGCTGCATTCTTGTATGAGAGCTAGCATTAGGTTAGGCATCATGGGCATGGTCACTTCATCAATAATCAGTAGCTTTAATTTCTTTAATACTCTTGCCACGTCATGAAAAGCATCACCAGATAATTTGTTGTATTGTAATTTGTTGCTTTGTTCAACAGGCAGCATTAATAATCAATGAAGTGTAACTCTGTTAACATTATGAGCAGCTAAGCTTGTTGGTGCAGTAACTACACATGACAAATTGGAATCTGTTGTCTTCTGTAGGTAACTTGTCAGTACTTTAATCAAGAATCTTTTTCCAGTTCCTGCCTAACTACGTATGTACAATAGAACTAGTTTATATCTAGAACATGCTCACTTCTATTCTCATGGAGAAATTCATGTTCGACTTTACTGTTTACCTCTTCAAAATGTATTTCTGATCTGCATTCAATTGCTGTATTAGTGGTTCTAGATCCACAGTTTCCTGTCTTACTTGCTGCATTGCATTCTCCACTTCATTCATAGTTATTGCAGCTTCATTTTCAATGATTGGCTGTCCAAGAGGATCTTGACTTCCAGGTGCTGAAATTTGACTACTCTGAGAACTCTCTCTTATTATCTTAGCGGCAATTGTTTCTTCTTGTTCGATCTATTCTCTCACCATTTGAAGATACACTGGAAACACACAGCACGCATTGTTGTCTTTCACAGGGTTTAATGAGCCTTCATAACAGTCAAATTCTTCAAGTAGCTCACTTTCAGTTTGCCACGGCTTAAACAACTGTAACAAGGCTAAATAGAAAAACTCTTTTGTCTGGAGTTTGGCACCTTAGTTTGGATGGTTGATTAAATTTCCTTTGTTATGTCTCACCAAACATCCTTCACATCCAGCCACAGCAAATTTACCTTTATCTATATTTTCACTGACATTACTTCTGATAGTATAATGTTGAAGTATTTCATAAAGACACAACCTTTTCAGATGCTGACTTCTTCTTGGATAGTATGTATCCAGCAAGTTACTATTCAGAATATCTGTACTGTGTGGATCAAATTCTGTAAGATATTGAATTTCAGGAAAATACTTTGGTACTCTGTTCCGAGTATTAGCATGCCCTAAACTCACCCATAGGACTCCTCTAGATTTAGAAAACAAACTAGCTGTGCTTAACCAGTCTACATATTCATAGGAGCCTATCTCTCTGTGAGAATGCATTTTCAAACTAAAACTATATAATTTCTTCGTAAGACTCTTTTCTGCTAAAATCTCCCCACATCTCTTTCATCTCAGTTTTCTCTGACTTTGTTATAAGATGTAACATACCTAGCAACAGCAATTGAGTTGTCTGCAAGAAACTGTATATCCATGTTTGCAGTCCACATTTTCTGAATCACAGGTTTGTAGTCATTAATGTACTTGTACTCCTCCGTTTTTCTTAGGTTGTATGTATTTTTCTGTGATTTCCTTGTAAGTGTATGTCTGACTGCAGACAAAAAGCTGTTGACTCTTACTTGTGAGATGAGAGGTCGTGAGAATCTGAAATTATATCTTGTATAACATTTCCCTATTGCTCTGTATTTTCACTGACAGTATTTTCTGTATCTATGATTTTGTAATCGTAGAACTTATTATGTTGTCACTCCTCATCCTTGGAATGGAACAAATTACATACTGCTCAGTAAAAGACAAAACAGAGTCATCACTGTCTGTTCCAAACTTTGGGGCATCTTTCACCCACAACAGCATATGAATATGAGGAACCCCACTAGCTTGGTTCTCTTTATGCCAAAAGAAATCAATCTCTTCACCAACAGGAAGTTTTGTTTTCTTCAAGATGAAAGCCATTATTGCTTGAAATCTGTGATTAAAATATCTGCAAACATTTGCAGCGTCTTGTGAGCACAGTTCTTCTGGCATCTTCAGATGAATGTTTTTTATATTTGAATTTTCTTCCTGCAAGAATTTCAGCAGGTTATCCAATGCATATTCAGCACAACTGAATGTCATGAACCAAGGAGGTGCTCCAAGGTTCTTCAACATACACATCAGATGACCATGAAGCCAATAGCAACATTCAGTAGTTCCACGTTGACATGCCATTAGGTTTATTAAATTGTATTCCAAGTGCTCATCTTTTCCTTGAACTTTCTCCAATAGTTATCTTGCTGATATATTATGCAAATTAACTCCTGTTTTTAGAATATGATTCACGGCATATGAGAGACCGGACACGTCACTTTCAAGTAATAGGTGAAATATATATGATATACACTGACGAAATCTATGATCTTCTGAATAAAGGCTACTACATCTATACTTAGCTGCAGGTATTTGCACATGCTGCTCATCATTCCTGCCACCTTCTCCAGCTTCTAAAATGTTTTCTCGCACACTTAATGGAGCTCCTTCTGCTTCCTTAATTTGAAACAGCACAATGGCATCACCAATAACCTATTTAGAATGCAAAGGGTGGATGGTATAATGTTCATAAATGTCTTCTGTTCGAGATTGATCCACCTTCTCAATGTAATCTGTTGATGGAAATGTCTGATCCTCCATGTGTGATAACTTGCTTGCTTTCCACATTTCTATAGTAAACATTGTTTTGTAAATCAAGTTATTAATTAAACGGCTGGTTAGAACAAGGTACAGTGCATGATGTCTGGGATAATGACAAGGGTCGGGCAAGTTAATCACAACTCGCCCTAAGCCTAATGGCAGATTTTAAAAAGTGAAGTACATAAAAATAGTGTTACCTGTCAAGATTTGAAGAAATATAAAAGCAGGCCTTACTTGTCTAAAATTGGCCTGTTTCAAAATAGGAATTAAAAAAGATTTTCTCGGCGTATTGTAAAATGGCCAAAGAATCATGAAGTGAACCATGTCCTGCGGAGATGCGCCATCGCAGCCGCACGATGGGAGAGTTTTCCCTTTGTTCTGACCCCTAGGATGGGCAATTAGAAGATGGAAAAGAATGAACTGAAACCTGGTCAGAAGAAAACGTTCTTGTGAACCCCAACAAGTACAGATCTACCAACAGAGTAGTCGTTAACATGATTAAGCGACATGTGTGTGTGTGGCCGCATTACCCACGGCAGAGCTGGGAGTCACCTCACTTCCCTCATCCCCCCGCCTCCCTCCCCCCAGGGGTCCCTCTTCCATCGCCCGCAGGAGGCCCCCGCTGTGTGGCACCCCCTCCCAAGACCAACAACACCCGACAGCGCCCCCGGAGATGCATGCTCTAATGATGCAAAGAAGACATTGCAGGGGAGTGCGTTATTTCTGAATTCTTAATTGTCTGTGTCTTGTCTATATGTTATGATGTAAAGCGTTAATTGGGGTAGATATATCAATTTGTTTGATTAATATAAATAACACGTCAGTGGCGTTAGCCCGTTTCTAAGCGCTCCCAACTTTGACAGCTAGGAAACATGACACACGGAAGATAAGGCAGTCTGCCCAGGATCACACCCAGTGTACCGGCAGCGAAGCTGGAATTAGAGCCGGGATCTGATGGTTTCCCTGTCGATAATTTAACGGTCAGACCTCACTGTTCCAGGTGTGTGTAAGACCCGTGAATATTGTAGTGACATTGTATGGTTAGAATTGTGGACATGAAATTATGACGTGTTTTATTTTATCGCGTGCTGCTGTGCATTTTGCTTATTCGTTTGTAGTAAATAACAGGTGTCATTATTCTCCGACCCAATGGTACTCCTTTTATCGCCCTTTGAACAATGAAAGGAAGAGTGAATGCTAATAGTGATCATGTGAGTTCGATTTGTGGTCATTTAGGGAAAACATCAATCGGAAATGTTTTCCAGACGTTCTGCTATTAAGCGAAGTGAACTTAAAACCAACCCTCTGCCACAGATTAAGTACGAAGCAAGATGTATGATACGGTACGATGTGTGATCTTTGGCTTGTGCCAAAACGGCTATAGTGAGCTCACCCTTCTCCTTAACGAAGGGGACCTGGTACCTCACCGTCTGCTTCGCGGAGAGGGTGGGCATTTGGTACTGGTGAGGGGTGTGGGGTCGAAAGTACTGAGCCCTTCTGAAGTACTGTCCCTGCCTGCCGATGGTCATCAATCCTCTTCAGGGGTAACACATGGAGCATGGAAGAGGGAGAGAGACCACTTTGTTGGCAAGAGAGACGAGAGAAGGGCGAATCTCAGGATCACACAAATCTCGTTGTCAACAGGATGGAGCTGGGATTAGAGAATAGATCTTCTAAATTGTAAACTCAAACATTTAGCAAATTGAAAACACTGCCCTTAAACTGGGGACATCGCTGCAGCAGGTTCCCCCAGGGCATTTGTATTTCTCCCAGAGTACTTTTATTTCCGGAGAACTTTAGCACCTTCGATGTGAAGTTGTTTGCAAGCTCAGGTGACAGCATCCTTATTCTCACAATTCCATCCTTGCCATGTTGAAAAAAAGTCCCATATCTATCTGCATGGGCAATACATTTCGATAGCGGCTTTTGTCTTTTCAGGGTGTTTTTAAGTAATATGTGTGTTGTAGTGCAGCAGGGAGTGAGTGGGAGGCTGGAGGGGTGCAGTGTCCAAGTCACAGAATGAATGTCACAATTAGTGTGCTCAGCTTGTGTTCGGGGGTCCTGTTTGGAGTCAGTAGTGCCACGGCCTGCCTGGGCAGGAAGGGAACCCGTATACTTCAAGTAGATGAGTAGGATAATGCACCGATTACTTCACGATAATCTTCATTACCCTTTCCACGCCCCAGTACTTATGTCACTCGGATGTGCCAAACCTAAAATAGCACCTCAACCCTCTGACCTCCCTCAAGGCTCCTTTCAACGTGCCCACACCTGTCCTGACCTCACCAAGCAATGGGGTCAAGGGTCAAGCGAAGGTGGGGGCACCATGTGAGCTGTCAACAAGGAAAGGTAACTGGAGTAGTGAGGATTACTG
This sequence comes from Triturus cristatus, assembly GCF_964204655.1. Lineage (NCBI taxonomy): Eukaryota > Metazoa > Chordata > Amphibia > Caudata > Salamandridae > Triturus > Triturus cristatus. The sequence continues at coordinate 551,181,333 of NC_140595.1, forward strand.
CTAAGTAATCAGCACCTTATTTCCTCAAGCCTTCCTCTTCTTACTCCTTAGTAACTGAGATATTACAGAGGTCGGAAGCCCACCATCCCACCCACAGCAAAGCACAAAAACCCCGGAGCACTAAAAGGAGCGCCTAGAAGGCCCCAGCCCCCAGACTAGAAGAAAGAGCGAAGCTAGAAGTACACAGGCCCAAACATTCATGGACTCCTCCAGAGAAGAGGCGCCCACCCCAGAAACAGGCCGATGACAGGCACAGTGAGGTGCAGCACAATAGCAGGCAACACATAAGCATGCTAACCCAACAAGGAAGAGCCCAGAACACCGAGACAAAGAGAACAGATGCTCGGCTAGCCACACAACCCACCTACCTCACCGGAAGGCACCTGCATGACAAAAAGGAAAACAAGTTCGCTGCTCTCACCAAGGAGCTGAACCTGTGCCATAAGCAGTTGCTGGAGGCGAGGAGGAGATCTCGGACATCTCGGAGCTGAAGGCCGAGCAGAACAACACGAGGGTGAGTCACAAGGAGATCACAGGGCTGGCTGATGAGGCGTGCGCTGGGGTAGGTCGCCTGCCTGGGACTGGGAGGCCGTATTGCTGGGAGATCAAGAGGCTGCTGTGAGACACAAAAAAAAAGCCAATTTGACGAGAGGAGGTAGCAGGCGAGGGGAGAGAAGAGGGGGCCTGCACCTGTTTCCCTAGCGGGAGCGAGCAGAGGGAACCATCTGTTTGAAAGTTAATTACAAACAGATAGTTGCAAAGCTCGCTCCCGCAAGGGAATCGCCAAACGTGCACGCTTTGCCATTGAAAGCACTGCAAAGCATGCACGTTTTTGGCATTAAAGGTGAATCGATTACTAAAGGTCTCCTCGTATACAGCGTATGCGCGCTGCGTAGGCGAGACCTAATAAATGACCATCATCACAAAACTTTTTACCTCTGCCACAGTACCATGCAAATGTGCGCTATTCATTTCTCCTATACATAAAGCAGGAGTTTTCACATAGTACAGGCTCCTAAATAAAGTTTGCATTGTTATAAACAACCGCAATGGACCGCACTCCGCTAGCTCCTCCTCCGGGTCGCCCCAAGGGAAGCTGGTACATGAAGTTCTTGAGTGGTTCACCCCAGTGGGTGCAAGTAAGTACTTGTTGAACTGATGATCTCTGATGGAGTTCTTGAGTGGTTCACCCCAGTGGGTGCAAGTAAGTACTTGTTGAACTGATGATCTCTAGACCCGATACATGTCCCGGGTTTTAAAATATCGCCCGAGACATGGCTCGGGTTTCGGGATAACTTCCCTCCTCAGTAGAGAAAATAGTTAGGGGTGGAAGAGAGGGCCGCCAAGCAACCGTCAAGGGCCTCAGTGCCCGCACAGGCACGCAGGTGCGTCGTCCAGGAGCTCGTCAGCTCAAAGCTCGAAGAAGCCATTTTTATAAACAACCGCAATGGACCGCACTCCGCTAGCTCCTCCTCCGGGTCGCCCCAAGGGAAGCTGGTACATGAAGTTCTTGAGTGGTTCACCCCAGTGGGTGCAAGTAAGTACTTGTTGAACTGATGATCTCTGATGGAGTTCTTGAGTGGTTCACCCCAGTGGGTGCAAGTAAGTACTTGTTGAACTGATGATCTCTAGACCCGATACATGTCCCGGGTTTTAAAATATCGCCCAAAACATGGCTCGGGTTTCGGGATAACTTCCCTCCTCAGTAGAGAAAATAGTTAGGGGTGGAAGAGAGGGCCGCCAAGCAACCGTCAAGGGCCTCAGTGCCCGCACAGGCACGCAGGTGCGTCGTCCAGGAGCTCGTCAGCTCAAAGCTCAAAGGAGCCATTTTTATAAACAACCGCAATGGACCGCACTCCGCTAGCTCCTCCTCCGGGTCGCCCCAAGGGAAGCTGGTACATGAAGTTCTTGAGTGGTTCACCCCAGTGGGTGCAAGTAAGTACTTGTTGAACTGATGATCTCTGATGGAGTTCTTGAGTGGTTCACCCCAGTGGGTGCAAGTAAGTACTTGTTGAACTGATGATCTCTAGACCCGATACATGTCCCGGGTTTTAAAATATCGCCCGAGACATGACTCGGGTTTCGGGATAACTTCCCTCCTCAGTAGAGAAAATAGTTAGGGGTGACGAGAGGCAACTACCTCGAAACACGTGTCCAGGGATGGCTAACGCAACACATCCTGTTCTTTTTACACATCGTGGCATAGGCGTACCCGCCGTCGCCACTACATTTACCACAGTCCTTTGGGGCAACTTGCTGGTGTGACGAGCAGTGTGCGACCAACTTTTGCATAATTTATTACGGCTCCCTTGAGCCAACGGGCTGACGAGCCTTGGATCTGCACCTGCGCACCATGAGAGGTACTTGACCTGTTTTAATTACATTTTGGCAGTCCACACGGCACCCCTTCACACTGACCTGCTCCCTGCTGACGAGAGGCAACTACCTCGAAACACGTGTCCAGGGATGGCTAACACAACACATACTGTTCTTTTTACACATCGTGGCATAGGCGTACCCGCCGTCGCCACTACATTTACCACAATCCTTTGGGGCAACTTGCTGGTGTGACGAGCAGTGTGCAACCAACTTTTGCATAATTTATTAAGGCTCCCTTGAGCCAACGGGCTGACGAGCCTTGGATCTGCACCTGCGCGCCATGAGAGGTACTTGACCTGTTTTAATTACATTTTGGCAGTCCACACGGCACCCCTTCACACTGACCTGCTCCCTGCTGACGAGAGGCAACTACCTCGAAACACGTGTCCAGGGATGGCTAACGCAACACATACTGTTCTTTTTACACATCGTGGCATAGGCGTACCCGCCGTCGCCACTACATTTACCACAGTCCTTTGGGGCAACTTGCTGGTGTGACGAGCAGTGTGCGACCAACTTTTGCATAATTTATTACGGCTCCCTTGAGCCAACGGGCTGACGAGCCTTGGATCTGCACCTGCGCGCCATGAGAGGTACTTGACCTGTTTTAATTACATTTTGGCAGTCCACACGGCACCCCTTCACACTGACCTGCTCCCTGCTGACGAGAGGCAACTACCTCGAAACACGTGTCCAGGGATTGCTAACGCAACACATACTGTTCTTTTTACACATCGTGGCATAGGCGTACCCGCCGTCGCCACTACATTTACCACAGTCCTTTGGGGCAACTTGCTGGTGTGACGAGCAGTGTGCGACCAACTTTTGCATAATTTATTACGGCTCCCTTGAGCCAACGGGCTGACGAGCCTTGGATCTGCACCTGCGCGCCATGAGAGGTACTTGACCTGTTTTAATTACATTTTGGCAGTCCACACGGCACCCCTTCACACTGACCTGCTCCCTGCTGACGAGAGGCAACTACCTCGAAACACGTGTCCAGGGATGGCTAACGCAACACATACTGTTCTTTTTACACATCGTGGCATAGGTGTACCCGCCGTCGCCACTACATTTACCACAGTCCTTTGGGGCAACTTGCTGGTGTGACGAGCAGTGTGCGACCAACTTTTGCATAATTTATTACGGCTCCCTTGAGCCAACGGGCTGACGAGCCTTGGATCTGCACCTGCACGCCATGAGAGGTACTTGACCTGTTTTAATTACATTTTGGCAGTCCACACGGCACCCCTTCACACTGACCTGCTCCCTGCTGACGAGAGGCAACTACCTCGAAACACGTGTCCAGGGATGGCTAACGCAACACATACTGTTCTTTTTACACATCGTGGCATAGGCGTACCCGCCGTCGCCACTACATTTACCACAGTCCTTTGGGGCAACTTGCTGGTGTGACGAGCAGTGTGCGACCAACTTTTGCATAATTTATTACGGCTCCCTTGAGCCAATGGGCTGACGAGCCTTGGATCTGCACCTGCGCGCCATGAGAGGTACTTGACCTGTTTTAATTACATTTTGGCAGTCCACACGGCACCCCTTCACACTGACCTGCTCCCTGCTGACGAGAGGCAACTACCTCGAAACACGTGTCCAGGGATGGCTAACGCAACACATACTGTTCTTTTTACACATCGTGGCATAGGCGTACCCGCTGTCGCCACTACATTTACCACAGTCCTTTGGGGCAACTTGCTGGTGTGACGAGCAGTGTGCGACCAACTTTTGCATAATTTATTACGGCTCCCTTGAGCCAACGGGCTGACGAGCCTTGGATCTGCACCTGCGCGCCATGAGAGGTACTTGACCTGTTTTAATTACATTTTGGCAGTCCACACGGCACCCCTTCACACTGACCTGCTCCCTGCTGACGAGAGGCAACTACCTCGAAACACGTGTCCAGGGATGGCTAACGCAACACATACTGTTCTTTTTACACATCGTGGCATAGGCGTACCCGCCGTCGCCACTACATTTACCACAGTCCTTTGGGGCAACTTGCTGGTGTGACGAGCAGTGTGCGACCAACTTTTGCATAATTTATTACGGCTCCCTTGAGCCAACGGGCTGACGAGCCTTGGATCTGCACCTGCGCGCCATGAGAGGTACTTGACCTGTTTTAATTACATTTTGGCAGTCCACACGGCACCCCTTCACACTGACCTGCTCCCTGCTGACGAGAGGCAACTACCTCGAAACACGTGTCCAGGGATGGCTAACGCAACACATACTGTTCTTTTTACACATCGTGGCATAGGCGTACCCGCCGTCGCCACTACATTTACCACAGTCCTTTGGGGCAACTTGCTGGTGTGACGAGCAGTGTGCGACCAACTTTTGCATAATTTATTACAGCTCCCTTGAGCCAACGGGCTGACGAGCCTTGGATCTGCACCTGCGCGCCATGAGAGGTACTTGACCTGTTTTAATTACATTTTGGCAGTCCACACGGCACCCCTTCACACTGACCTGCTCCCTGCTGACGAGAGGCAACTACCTCGAAACACGTGTCCATGGATGGCTAACGCAACACATACTGTTCTTTTTACACATCATGGCATAGGCGTACCCGCCGTCGCCACTACATTTACCACAGTCCTTTGGGGCAACTTGCTGGTGTGACGAGCAGTGTGCGACCAACTTTTGCATAATTTATTACGGCTCCCTTGAGCCAACGGGCTGACGAGCCTTGGATCTGCACCTGCGCGCCATGAGAGGTACTTGACCTGTTTTAATTACATTTTGGCAGTCCACACGGCACCCCTTCACACTGACCTGCTCCCTGCTGACGAGAGGCAACTACCTCGAAACACGTGTCCAGGGATGGCTAACGCAACACATACTGTTCTTTTTACACATCGTGGCATAGGCGTACCCGCCGTCGCCACTACATTTACCACAGTCCTTTGGGGCAACTTGCTGGTGTGACGAGCAGTGTGCGACCAACTTTTGCATAATTTATTACGGCTCCCTTGAGCCAACGGGCTGACGAGCCTTGGATCTGCACCTGCGCGCCATGAGAGGTACTTGACCTGTTTTAATTACATTTTGGCAGTCCACACGGCACCCCTTCACACTGACCTGCTCCCTGCTGACGAGAGGCAACTACCTCGAAACACGTGTCCAGGGATGGCTAACGCAACACATACTGTTCTTTTTACACATCGTGGCATAGGCGTACCCGCCGTCGCCACTACATTTACCACAGTCCTTTGGGGCAACTTGCTGGTGTGACGAGCAGTGTGCGACCAACTTTTGCATAATTTATTACGGCTCCCTTGAGCCAACGGGCTGACGAGCCTTGGATCTGCACCTGCGCGCCATGAGAGGTACTTGACCTGTTTTAATTACATTTTGGCAGTCCACACGGCACCCCTTCACACTGACCTGCTCCCTGCTGACGAGAGGCAACTACCTCGAAACACGTGTCCAGGGATGGCTAACGCAACACATACTGTTCTTTTTACACATCGTGGCATAGGCGTACCCGCCGTCGCCACTACATTTACCACAGTCCTTTGGGGCAACTTGCTGGTGTGACGAGCAGTGTGCGACCAACTTTTGCATAATTTATTACGGCTCCCTTGAGCCAACGGGCTGACGAGCTTTGGATCTGCACCTGCGCGCCATGAGAGGTACTTGACCTGTTTTAATTACATTTTGGCAGTCCACACGGCACCCCTTCACACTGACCTGCTCCCTGCTGATGAGAGGCAACTACCTCGAAACACGTGTCCAGGGATGGCTAACGCAACACATACTGTTCTTTTTACACATCGTGGCATAGGCGTACCCGCCGTCGCCACTACATTTACCACAGTCCTTTGGGGCAACTTGCTGGTGTGACGAGCAGTGTGCGACCAACTTTTGCATAAAGTTTGCATTGTTGACTGGTGTACAGCTAACATCCTAAAATGATGAAAGGTGCTTTGACAAATATATTTGATAAAAAGCTAGTGAGTGTCCCTGCAACTTTGTATGCTTTCTCAGCTTTCAAGGATCCAAACCTTGTAAGTACTTATTTTGGGTTTAAACTTCGCCTTTGAAATATACGTAGGAATTTTCTTGATATATCAGTGGATTGCGGTCTAATACTGTAAACACTACTACAATTCCATTCGGATACAGGGGCCTGACTACACCTCCCTTGTACCTCTTCTGGAATAACTTCTTCTACATTTCTAGGTACCATCACCTCTTTTGCTATAGAACTGACATTCTTCCCTATACTAGAAGTATGTATCTATTCTCCACTAAGAACTGTAAAAAAGTTACTTCTATTTACTCATCTTTTCTTCTGGTTTTGTCTCCCCATGCACAACACTATTTTGTCAAGAGTCTTCATCAAAATGAAAAGCGTTCTCTTCAAAGCAAAGGCCTCATCATCTACTCTCTCAGCTCATTCTTTCTGCTTCATTGCATCTCTCCTTCTTTACTTTTTCAAATTTCTCAGTAGATTTACAACCACTCTACTATGAAACATCCTGGCTCTGATTTCCTTAAACTGCTTCGGTCTCCTTGTTAAGGTGTGTCATGTTTTTTACACACTTTTCTGTTCCTGCAATGTACACTTTGTCACCACTTATTGTTTCACATAGTCATAATGTCATTTAATTATTGTAATCTTTGCAAATGTCCACATATATTTTTAAGAAATGACTTTGTCCTCTTATCAGTAGCTCTTTTTTCTTTCCCCACCTTTTATGCATTTTGCCCCTTTTGTAACTAATTTCTGCAAACATACTGTAGTTTCTTCTATTGCTTTTTCGTCTAAGCTTTTGTAGGCATTCTAGCAGTGTGTAGTTAAGTAGATATTGTTCTGTGAAAAAACAATTACATTAAAATTTTTACCCTAGCCAATCTACCAACTATTTTACTACTGAGTTACACATAATACAAAAAGAGTCTTCATGTTCTGTTACAGTTTTAAATCTGCAGATGAACCTAGATATATTACTCTATGCACTTACTTCAATAAAACAAACCCTGAGCAACACACAAAACTTTATTTATTAGTTATCTTTTAACATTAACTTTATTTATTAGTTACCTTTTAACATTTTTGCAACCTATCGTACAACATCGCTACAGCATATCTCACTTCTCACTTATACATAGTGAAAGAACAGTTTATCCCTTTTGTAGTAAATGTTAAAATGAACATCAAGGCAAGGAGGCATACTTACAAGCCCCATGCACTTTCTGGAGAGTCACTTTTTTGACACACCTGTGCTGTAATGTGGTGCTCCATATTTGCAAAGCCACGTAAAGCCACCCTGCGTAGCTTTTCATAGCCTTATAAATATGGGCGCTTTTCAGGAAGCCCTTTGTGTGAAAGAAGCATGCCATGAGTGTTGCTGTGGGTGTTCCCACGCAGCACCCATGGATTCTGCTGCATACACAAATGTACAAAAATGTGGAATCCTGGGAAAGTGTCCGAATCCTGAGGTGTAGGGAGATGCAATTTTTCCTGTTTCTATGCATGATGCATTCTGAAGCACACATACAAAGAGGAAAATACCTTCTGTGATTGTTTTTCTAAAGTAAGGTGTCCCTTCCTTCAAAAAAACAATCATCCTCACTAGACAGGCACCCTTGCACCATGGTGCAAGGATGCCTCCATTGGCACAATGCAGCCAGATGTGCGCCAGCACAGGGGAGAGCATAGAGATCCATCATATTATTGTAAATATGACACATCCCTGTGCTTTGAAAGTAATACAGCATTGCACAGCCAAATGGCTTGCGGCTCCGCACGGCATTACTTTCTTGTAAATTTAGCGCCAAGTGTACAAGTACATACAGTGTCTCAACACTGTAAATATGAAAATACAACATAAGTGATATTGGATGCCTCTCTACCAGTGTGTTAGTGGTGTATTTAGTATCTCAATACTCTTCTACCTACGTTTATCAGATTAAAACTTTGGGAAACGGTGTATATAACAATCTGCATATTCATCTTTATCAAAGCATGTACCTCACTAATTCTTTCAACTAAATGCATAGAGTGTGTCACAGGTTGCACACATAATTCACCAGATGGTTCTAAAAGACTACATATTTCTACTTAAAACTTGTAAAAACATGTGTTTGTGGTTAAATGCATGAATACTCCCTGGATGATCGAATTGGTGCATAGATAGTACCTAGTTGATTCTTTGAGGATGCAGGTGGTGCCTAGAAGATTCCTTGAGTATATCAGAACTCGATGGGTTGTTCCATATCTGCATAGTTACTGCCTGCATGTTTGCATGAGTATATCACTACTATCAGGGTGTTTGGATGAGTGCATGAGTGGTACCTGAATGATTAGATAAGTGCATGACTAATTGCTCAATAATTCAATGCATGCATAAATATTGGTTGGATGATTAAATGAATGTAACCTTAGTGCCTGGATGATTGCAGAAGTGCATAAATAGTATATAGGTGATATGTAGAGATCATGAATAGTGCATTCATGATTTTTTAAGTACACGCATTGCATCTAGCAGATTGGATGAGTGCATGAATAGTGTTTCAGTGATTGCATAAATACATGGCTGCTGCCCATGTACTTTTGGTTCTGTGAACAGATAGTGCCTGGGTGTTTTGATAACTATAAGGGTAGTGCCTGGATAATTTAATAAGTGCATCATTAGTGCCTGGCTGATTACATGATTGCACGACTCCATTGTTATACCTTGAGAGAGAGGATGAAAGTAAGTGTACTGCTGGGGTGATTGTATTACTGCACAAGTATTCCCTCAGTAATTAAATGAGTGCATAGCTACTGAATAGATAACAAGTTTACTACAGTAGTACTCTCTACATAATTAAATGAGTGTGTGAGTAGTACCTCAGAGTTTGCAGGAGTTCATGAGTGTGCCTCAGTATTTCAATGACTCCATGGTTTGTAAGTGTGTGTTTAGATGACTGCATAGTTTCTGCACAAGTGTTAAAAAGACTGCATAGTTACAGCCTTGTTGATTGCATAAGTAAATGGTTAGTGTCTGGGTGGTTAGATGAATAGGTATCTACAGTGCATTGCCATAGTACAATGACTACATAATTTCTGCCTGCCTGATTTGAAGAGTACATGTCTAGTGTCTAGGTAATTCAATAACTCCATGGATACTGAATCACTGATTTGATGACGTCCTCACTAGTGTTTGGGTGATTGCATGAGTGCCTGAATACTGCCTGACTGACGGTGAAAGTACCTTCATTACTGTTATATACATTACAGTGTCACTATGCATCTGACTCATTGGTTATCTTTTTCTGTCAGTATCAAACTACCTGTTTTACTGTATCTGTGAGTGAAGTCTAGATATCACATTTGGGGCCAGATGTACAACCCTTTTCTGTGGCCGCAAATGGGAGATCCTCCCATTTGCGACCGCAAAAAAGGGTAATGGCATGTACAAATGCTATTTTGCGAGCCACTGACTCGCAAAATAGCATTTGCGACTCCAACCATTAGGAAGCGGCGCCCCTTCCTAATAGCGAGTCACCATGCCATGTAGAATTGTTTTGCAACCACATTTGTGGCTGCAAAACACTTGCAGTTTACCACTTACTACAAGTAGGTGGTAAACCACTCGCAAGCGGGAAGGAGTCCCTAGGGGACGGACACCTTCCCCTTTATGAGTATGTGAGAAAATATTTTTAAGAGCAGGCAGTGGTCCCAGGGACCACTGCCTGCCCTTAAAAGAATTAAACTGAAAATTTTCATTTTTCTTTTTAAATGCATCCCTTTTTCCGTTAAGGAAAACGGGCTGCATAAAAAAAATACTTCTTTGTATCAAAGCAGTCCCGTACATGGTGGTCTGCTAACCCCAGCAAGCCACCATCCCTGGGAGTGCTAGCCATTCCTAAAGGGGTTGCAAATTGCGACTGCCTCATTAATATTCATGAGGCATGCAATTTGCAACCACATTAGGAATCGTAAACAGTGTCCGAGACACTGTTATACATCCCAATTTGCGAGTCGCAATTTGCATGTCGCAAATTGGTGGGTCGTGCATCTGGCCCTTGGTGTATAAATTGCATGCATGACTCTCTAGGATCATACATTGCTTTGTTACTGAGTGTGCACATGCATCAGTTCTAAAACAAAAAACAACATTTAAAAAAAATTCAAAGCACAAAACGTTTTGTGAATGGTTGAACTACATCATTTCTCAAATATTTATTCTGCTTCTAAAACATATATTCCGCAAACTGAAACTAGCACAAGAACTCTCAAAGCATTCTGCACTATTAATCCTTCTCAATTTTAAACATACCGGGGCAGATTTACAATAACTGGCGCATCCCTGTATATCAGCAGGGATACGCCAGTTATTGTGCGTCACGGCTCCGCCACCATGGATGCGCCGCATTTACAATGCGGCGCACCAAGGGGCAAAAATGGACGGAAGTGTGACACATCTGCTGCCGTAAAGGCGGCGCATTGCTGGAGTTGCGTTGCAAGGGCGACGCAGCTCCAGAAAGGCTCGGGGGTGCCCTATCTTTAAAATGCTGCGTCAATCCTTACGCCTGCTTCAAGCAGGCACAGGGTTTTGACGCAGCATGGCCTTAAAAGTGGGTGTGTGAAATCTTGTAGGTTTCACTCAGCCACTTTTAGGAAGCATTCCTGCATGGGAACGCCCCCCCCCCTGCGCCAGAACACCTACATGTGGCGCAGGGCTTTACAACGTGACGCATCTCCAAGATGCGTCACGCTGTAAGTACCCCGCACCATGGCGCTGGCTTTGCGCCGCCGCTGTGTCACAAAAGTGACGCGACGACGGCGTAAAAGAGGTGCAAGGGGCTTATAAATCTGCCCCACCATGTTAAAAGAAAAAAAAACACCCTCACCATATACATAAAATTTTCATCAGCCTTACTGAACATAGAATACCATGTAAACATATATGAGATTTATTGATCGATGTACACCTTCAAGTCATCTTTCCAAAAATATATACCGCTCTGCATCTTTAAGTAAACTCAAAAGTCCCACCATATATATATATATATATATATATATATATATATATATATATATATATATATATATATATATATATATCTAAGCATATGCAAAGCAGTCATAAAAGTTAAAAATCACATTGATAAATACTTCCCAATACATACCTAAGAAGTATTACAACTTTCAGAATGCAAATATTATATGGAATCTCTTCTGAACATTCTTAGTCTCTCATTGCAACTTTCCACAATACTATAATGTTATTTTTCAATAAAGTAGAACATGTAATAAATAGGCACTAATTCATTTTTCTCTTACTTCCCAAAACATTTACCACTAACCTCGTAAACACATACCCTCTATTAGATACAGTTCATCTGATATATTTTTCAAATCACATTGATACTCTTCTTTATCAAACTCCCATATACATCTTCATTTCTAATGTAATCTTTATAAAGGATTTAAAAGTTATGTACATACCAGTGAACTCAGTTTGTAGATTATATTGTTGTTTTAGCTCTTTCTGGATAGTTTTGACAGTGTTAGGATTTGTAAAAACTAAGCACAAGAATGGTACACCACTCTCATACAAAGCAACCATAAAATGGCAACCTCTTTGCACTCTACGATCATAAGAAAGGCAGCAAATGAAATCATGCCTTTCATTTTAGACTGCACTATCTCCACTTGTGAATGGTTAGTTTCTGTTAACCCTTTCCTTCTCTTTCAAAAAGAGATTCCTATCTATCTATGTTCGCGATGTATTCATTATAATAGCATAGAAATTGCAAATAAAATGGCAGTTCAAACCTATATCTGGAGGGCGAAGATGGAGCCTGTGTAATACCCTGCCTCTCTGCCACCCATGCCACGATTCTACCCCGCCGTCTGCTATGTAGCCTAGGTCAGAGACACTGCTGGGCAGGGCTCCGTGTGCATTAGTCAGAAGCCGCTGCAGCTGCCATCTCCCACCGAAAACGAGTGCTGGTTTCGGGATTGACAGAGTACGGAGCTCCTGTGTAATGTTATCTGCCTGGACGGCTTTGCTGTCAGCCCCGGTTGGTGTGGACTGTCTGGACTATCTCCTGTGCTGCTTGGCCACTTTCCTTTGGGCTCGGACGTCTCCTATGCTACTGCGGGTTCAGGTCAGGCGAAGCATGGCATCCTGCGGAGTCAGGGGTTTAAAAGGAAAAACACCCCCCAGCAGTAGCTTAGGATCCTCCATCTCAGCACCCCCGATTCCTGACTCAGAACCGATGCCCAAAGGTAAATGGGAGGTGGGGGTGATAAAAAGGCTACAAACAAACCTGTTGGGGGAGGAGTCCCTAAGGATGGGGGAAGTTTCCAGCCCTCAGGTGCAAAAATGTTCTCTGTTGCTGGCTTATCGGCCAGCTCACTGGCCACCGAGGGGGAAAAAACTGTAAGCGGTCCTGAGAGCGGTAACAATAATGGAGCAGCAGACTCTGCCATGGAAAACCAGGGCCAGCTCAATTCAATACAGCCCGCCGTGCAACACGCTCTGCATTTAATACTTCTTGATGCTGAAAAAGCATTCGATCGGGTCTCCAGGAATTTTCTCTGGTGCGTCATGCAGAAAATGAACATCTGGCCTAAAGCCGTTCAGGCCATTAAGGCGCTATATCTTATCTAGGGGTGGGCGGAATTTGCGTAATCGCGTTACGCAAATCTCCGCGAAACGGCAAAAAATCTCCGCAAACACCCAGAAATTCCGCGAACACGCAGAATTGCTTGTTCGCGATACTTTTTTCCTGTTCGCGATCGCTGTTTGCGTGCTCGGGGTGAAATATCTCGCGAACACGCATATTGAGAACGCGAACAAGCAAAAAATGTCGCGAAGTCGCTGAACGCTGATTTTTGGGCAATTTCGCGTTCTCCGCGGAACGCGAAATTACCCAAATTCCGCGACCGGAACGGAATTTACCGCCCAGGCCTAATCTTATCCCCATAGCCAGGGTGAATATTAACAGGTTATTAACGGAGCAAATCAAAATCACATGTGGGACCCGAGAGGGTTTCCCCTGCTCCCCGATGATTTTTACTATGTATATGGACTCTTTTAATTAAAATCTGGAGGAAAGCCAGGATATTCTAGCCATTCATAGACTTGGCCTAGAAACAAAAATCATGGCTTACGCAAACGATTTAGCCCTTGTGACCCCTGATCTCAAGAAAGCTATATTTACAATAGAGCAAGAGGCCCAGCTATTCGGCGCGGTATCGGGATATGCACTGAATAAATGGAAATCCCAAATTATAGCTAATAAAAAGATCACCTGGACCGATAAAAGAGTTGTTTTTAAAGCAAAATATTTAGGGGTAGACATCTTGGCTGAGACGATTTGATAGTCTGCACAAACTTGGACCCTCTTGTGCTACAAACAAAGAAGGCCTTAAGTCGCCTTAACAATTTACATTTATCTATTGTGGGCTGATACAATGTCCTTAAGATGATTTTCTTTCCCCAAATGTTGTACTTTTTTAGAGCTATTCCTTCGGAGTTTACTAATACAATACTTTTAATATTTGATCGGCTTTTCTCTCAGTTTGTTTGGGCATTCTCTCAACCTAGGAGGGCGTTCAAATTTTTATCTCTCCCTTGGGAAAGAGGGGGTTGGGCACTGCCCAACCTAAAATTATACTATTGGGCTATTGTTTTACAGTCTTTCACAATACTGCTGCAAGATCTACCATCAATCCCAAATACAGGGCTCCTGTCACCTTTTGAACTACTACTTGGCCTTGATGCTTGGGGGTGCTTGTAGCGCCAACTCGAATTTGGCTATTACAAGAAGGCTAAATTCAAGACCCTCATGGGAGCATATAAGGTTTTTTCTGCTGTACGCAAACACCTAGGAATTGGTAGATTGAACTACTACACTCCTACTAATAAGAACCCCAATCTACCAGGTATTTGTGGGTGATCATACTTTTAAAATTGGGTTAACTTAGGCGTAAACAAACTAGGGGTCCTTTACTCGGCTGAAGGGGTCCTGGCCTTTGAGGTACTTCAAATTCAATTTAACCTGAGTAACAGGGTTGCCTTTAAATACCATGCAATTAGGACCTTTTATATCACGCAAGATGGGGGGTCTGCTAGCTTCACTAAATGCGAAAAAAGGGCAAAAAATTACTTTGTTAAATATGAAAATATGTGTACTGTATTCTAAAATGTATTGTTAAATATTACTACTTTTTTTCTTTTTTTTCAGATCGAGAAACAAAATTTAGGAAATTAAATCCATTTTTCTTGTAATTAAAAAAAACATTTATTTCTAATTAAGTTATTTTGTTGGTCAGGTAAGTTTAAAATATCTGTATTTCTCACCCCTTCACTTTCATGCTCCCTTTTCTTCACTTCTCCTCACTCTGCTTTTCTCATTCCCCTTCCCTCTCTCTTCTTCCTTTACTGCTCTTTCGTAACTCGCTCACTCCTTCTCTACTACTCCCCTAGGTTTACTGCCTCCATCACTATTTTTTCAACCATGTTTCTCTCCCTGTCTCCATATGTCTCAGTCATTCTAACTGCCTTACTCCTTCTCAGTTTTTTGCTCTCTGTCTCTGTTTCTCTCCCTTTGTCTGTCTTGCACTTAATTTCCTTAACATCTCTGGGGCAGATTTACAAGCCCCCTGCGCCACCACTACGTCACTTTTCATGACGTACTGGTGGCACAGGGGGCTCCTCCATATTTACAAGGAGAGGAAAAGCCACCATGCGTGACTTTTCCTCTCCTTGTAAATACAGCCACTTCACACGCAGCACTGTGCATTGAAGGGGCGTTCCATGGGTGCTAGACACATCTCCAGATTTACGAGAAATCATAACTCTGGAGATGCGTGTGAATGCTACGCCACCCTAGAGGTGGCGTAGCGAGGCACAAAGAGGAGAAATGTTTTCATTTCTCCTCGTTTTTTCCTCTTTCAGTGCGTGCTGCATGCTACAGCACGCATTGAAAGAGGAAAAAGCCTCTTGTGATTGTTTTTGTGCAGGAAGGTGTCCCTTCCTGCAGAAGAACAATCTCCCCACCACGCAGGCATCCTTGCAGCATAGTGCAAGGGAGCCGGCGCCGGCGCATGGCTGCAGTTTGTGCGCCAGCGCAGGGGAAGCATAGAGATGCGACATATTCTTGTAAATATGTCGCATCTCTGTGCTTCGAAACTAACGCAGCACGGCGCAGCAAAATTACTTGCTACACCGTGCTGCGTTAGTTTGTTATAAATCTGCCCCTCTGTTTCTACCACTCCTCCTCTCTCCATCACTCATTTTCCATCTATGTTAATTTTTTAACCTTCTCCGTCATTCTCCTTCCCTCACCTTCCCTAACTGTCACTATCCTTTACTCATAGACACTCCTATTCTCCTACTTCACTTCCTCCTGTCTGTATCTCACACCCCTTCACCTTTTCGCATTCTTTCCTTCACTCTCCCTCACTCTGCTTTGCTCATTGAAATCCTGACTCCCTTTCTCTCACTCCAGTTTCCTAAATCCCTCCATCCCCTCACTCCCCATCTCTCACTTTCTCTTACCCCCTTTTTTAATCCTCATACCTGTAATCTCACCATCACTCCACTTCTCTTACTTTCAATCCCTTTACCCTGCTGTACTTCATCCGCTTCGTCTGTTACTCCCTTTTCCTATCTCCGTCCCTTACTCCCCTTTTCTCACTGCCCCCTCCCTCTGTCTCCATTACTCACTGCCATTCCCTTACTCGTTCACTCTTGTTACCTGTATCCTCTACCCTTAGTCCTTTTGTTGCAGTCAGTCTTTCACTTCCCTTTCATGACTGATTATACTTTCCTTTTCTCACTCATTCTGTCAGTCCTTTCCTCCTCTTCACTCAGTCATTTCAATCATTCCAATCATTCATGTATACACTACACATTCATTCAATAAAATTACAACACAGTATATTAGGAATATAGCTCTTCTTGGAGAAGTGAAGTGAGTTCTTAAAAGAACTGTTTTTTTTGTCTTTTTTGTTTTGTATTTTTTTTTAGTTTTTTAACAATTTTGTATTTTTTAAATTTTTTTACAGCATAAAAAAAAACAGGGAATGAAAAACTGTTCAACAGGAACAAAAAGAAAAAATGAAAAGAATTATGGGGTGGAGCATGTGTGCTGCTGTATTTTGTTCTCTATTAAGTTAATGCTGCTCTCACCTAACAGAGAACAACATTGCACACATTACACCGTATATGAACCTTCTGGAACAGAGGGTGGATATCCAGAGGTCTTGAAGCAGCTGAATCTGCGGCCGCAGATGATGTGCTCGGCTGAGCAGCTGGAGGGTTGTCTCTTGTGGCTCTTCTAGACTCACGTGCATAAGCCACAGGATGCACTGTTTGGAAGTGCCTCAACATAGAATGAATACTAAAGGAGTATTTTTTTTTTGGATCTCCTCTAGATAAGACAACTCCACAAACAGTGCATGTGACTTTTGGGGCATTCACCTTCTTCTGGCCCTCTGGAAAAGTAAAGGACTTCCATATGAATGAGTCCTTTTGTTTTCTCTGCCTTCGTGGCACAAAGGTCTCCTCTTCACTCCCTGATGAAGATTGCTGTTCTGCCATTTTCACGTACTGAAAAAGCTGTTCAGCTCCTTCTCCCAGGATATAAGAAGAAATAATGAGGGGAGTGGGTGTGGTGTTTGAAGATTCTGGAACTGAAACTACTATGAACCAATGAGAAGTGTTGTTTCGTAATCACATGACTTGCCGTGTGCACACCGTGCGCGCACGGAGCACACACGCATGCGCACACGGAGCACGCACGCATGCGCACACGGAGCACGCATGGAGCACGCACGGAGCACACACGGAGTACGCACGCATGCGCACACGGAGCACGCACGCATGCGCACACGGAGACGGTGCCCGCACCATGCGCGCACCGCGAAAAACCCTAAAAAAAAAAAACTCTTTATAAGTTTATGGAAGATATTAACTATGCTGTTCAACTTTATCCAAATTAAAAAAAAAAGAGCTGAGCCATTCCATATTACAGGATACAGTCAATCTATAACTATATATATAGGTAGTTTATTGAAAAATAAATATATATAAAATATAATAATACATAAATTAGCATTTTAAAAAACTTGCAAATTCAGTAAAAAAACATAGGTTTCACACACGTTATAGTTAGGAATTAGCATTTAAAAAACCTTGCAAATTCACTGAAAAAACCATAGGTTTCACACACGTTATAGTTAGGAATTAGCATTTAAAAAACCTTGGAAATTCACTGAAAAAACCATACGTTTCACACATGTTATAGTTAGCTGGACATTTCACTCATACAAAACCATTGAAATTCCCCTTAACTATAACTCGCGCACCCGCAATCCACAGCTGATGACGTCACATATTACATCACTCATGACATGGTCAGTGACATCACTCATGACATCACTGATGACATCTCAAATGACATCAGTGATGACATCACTGATGACGTCATCCATGTGATAAATTACCACATCTTCTCACACCCCAATATAACCTTTGATACACCGACTCAAAATTTCAGAGTTCCATTCTCAAAACCATAGATACTCCAATACCAATAACTACATACCCACTTATTAACTCTTGGGTCTACATACACCTCCACTCATTCACTTGTACAGTCACTCATACTTACAGTCACTCCATACAAGTCTATCATATGCATTTATACACCTATATAGACACTTACACACCACCAATCATCCATAGAGGTACTCTCACACCTAGTCAGTCATGCAAATAATCACACTCCCATTTACTCACCTATGCGGTTATACACACTCAAGTTCACTTACTCATAAAAATAGTACCACATTCTTACGCTCTTATAGAATCATTGATACAAGCACACACTCATCCATACAGTCACTCTCACACACACACTCACATCTACCCACTTATATACTCTTACACACATATATACTGCCCTTCACATATGTAGTTAGTCACAAATGTACCACTGAGATATACATTCAATCCCTAACACACCTATACATACCCTCACTCAACCATACAGTGACCCTCTGTGCCCCCACAGCCGGTCGCTCCCACTCCACTGCTCTGCCGCCTACCTGCCTGCCGCTGCCTAGCACCTAGCGCTGCCTACCGCTGCCTAGCGCCTAGCGCTGCCTACCGCTGCCTAGCGCTGGTTGGAGACCACCACTCACCTCCTCCACGCCGCCGCCTTCAGCCTGCTGCCTGCGACCTCGCAGGTACCGCCTGCCGCTCTCTGCCTGCCGCAGCTTCCCCTTCACGCCCGCTGACCACCGCCGCTGACCAGGTCACGCCCCCTCCGCTTTTCCCGCCGCCACTGCCCCGGTCTCCTCCTTCCTGCTCCCGCCTGCAGTCCCGCCTCCCCGCCCTGCCCATTGGACACCCCGCCTCCTGACTGACCCTCCCTCCCGGCTCCTTATTTATGACGCCACCTCAGCGACCGCGCAGCGGACGCGCGCAGCGGGAGCGCCGATTGAGCGCCGAAGGTGCGCCAAAGGTAAGCCCGTCTGCGCCCGTCCGCGCCTGGACCGCGCCCAGGGCCAGACCCCCTGGCCCCCGCGCACGCCGCCCCCCCCGCAGGACCTACAACTTCGCCGCACTCATCGCACTCAAGACCGCCCGAGCCCCCGGATGCTACCGAGCATCCCCGCGCCGCACCCACGGACCCTTCGTCTGCAGATCCTGCAACTTCTCCTGCCTCCAAACATGCACCGCACCCACCAGGACTGGAAGCAACAACCACCTCAAGTGCATCATGCTCAACACCCGCTCCGTCCACCGCCACGCCGTTGAACTCTGGAACCTCCTCGACACCGCATCTCCAGACGTCGCCTTCCTCACAGAAACCTGGATGAACGCCTCCTCAGCCCCCGACGTCGCCATTGCCATCCCGGACGGCTACAAGATCATCAGGAAGGACCGCATCAACCAGATCGGAGGAGGCATCGCCATCGTACACAAGAGCACCGTTCGCATCTCGACTGACTCCATCGACACATTCAGCGCCGCCGAACACCTCCACTTCCAGATCCACACCGACCCCAAGACGACCCTCAGAGGCACCCTCATCTACAGACCCCTGGGATCGCGCGCACAGTTCTGCGACGACATCACGGACTTCATCAGCCCACACGCCCTCCCCTCCACCGACTACATCCTCCTCGGGGACCTCAACTTCCACCTGGAGAACAACAACGACCGCAACACCACCGCCCTGCTGGACAACCTTGCCAACCTCGGACTCAAGCAGCTGGTCAACACCACCACCCACTACGCCGGCCACATGCTCGACCCTATCTTCTCCTCCAGCATGCACGTCTCCTTCAGCCACTCCACCGGACTCCACTGGACCGACCACAGCTGCGTCCACTTCAGCTTCGCAAAGAAGACGGTCCACCACCACCCGAAGCAGGTTCCTCACAGGAACTGGAGCAAGATCACCGCCGAACAACTCACCACCTCCCTCAGTCAGAACCCACCCATCAGGACAACGGACCCCAACACAGCAGCCCGCAACCTCACGCAGTGGCTGACCACAAGTGCTGACGCCCTCGCCCCACTGAAGCACCCAATCACCAGGCCCAGAAGCAAGAAGGCTCCCTGGTTCACCGACGAACTCAAGGACTCCAAGAAAGTCTGCCGCACCCTCGAGAAGGCCTGGCTCCTCGACAAGACCGCCGACAACATGACCGCCCTCAAACTCGCCACCCGCAGACATCACCAGCTCATCCGCACCACAAAGAAGAAATCTCTGAAGGAACGACTGGACAAGAACGCCCATGACAGCAAGGAGCTCTTCCACATCGTCAAGGAATTCTCCAACCCCAGCACAGGCAACAACGACATCACCCCCTCACAGGACCTCTGCGACTCCCTCGCCTCGTACTTCCACCGCAAGATCGCCGACATCCATAACAGCTTCGGCACTCAACCCACGCACCCATCGATCAAACCCACGCACCCAGCCGCCATCCTCCAGACATGGACCGAGGTTACCACCGTAGACACGACAAGCACGATGAACACCATCCACTCCGGATCTCCGACCGACCCGTGCCCCCACCACGTCTTCAACAAAGCGGCCCCAACCATCGCACCCCACCTCCGAGACATCATCAACACCTCCTTCATCACAGCCACCTTCCCGGAAAGCTGGAAGCATGCCGAGCTCAGCGCACTACTGAAGAAACCAACAGCGGACCCGGCCGAACTCAAGAATTTCCGCCCCATCTCGCTCCTTCCCTTCCCGGCCAAAGTCATCGAAAAGGTCGTCAACAAGCAACTGGCTGCCTTCCTCGAGACGAACGGTTCCCTCGACCCATCGCAGTCTGGATTCAGAGCCAATCACAGCACCGAAACCGCCCTCATCGCAGCCACTGATGACATCCGAGCCCTGCTCGACAACGGTGAAACAGCGGCACTCATCCTCCTAGACCTCTCCGCTTTATTCGACACTGTATGCCACCGCACCCTAGTCCAACGCCTCAACGACACCGGCATCCAAGGGAAGGCCCTGGACTGGATCACTTCATACCTCTCCGGAAGGACACAGAGAGTACGCCTCCCGCCGTTCCGCTCGGAGGCCACCACAGTCATCTGCGGGGTCCCGCAAGGCTCATCGCTCAGCCCCACTCTCTTCAACATCTACATGAAACCCCTCGCTGCCATCGCTCGCAATCACAACCTGAACATCATCTCCTACGCCGATGACACTCAGCTGATCCTCTCCCTCACCAAAGACCCCGACACCGCCAAGGCGAACCCCCACGAAGGGATGAAAGACGTCGCCGATTGGATGAACAACAGCCGCCTTAAGCTGAACACGGACAAGACGGAAGTCCTCATCCTGGGACAATCGCCCGCCGCATGGGACGACTCCTGGTGGCCGCCAGCCCTAGGCACCGCACCCAAGCCAACAGACCACGCACGCAACTTGGGCATCATCCTGGACTCTTCCCTATCAATGACCAGACAAGTCAACGCAGTCTCCTCATCTTGCTTCCACACACTCTGCATGCTCCGCAAGATCTTCCAATGGATTCCGACAGAGACAAGGAAGACGGTCACCCAGGCCCTCATCACCAGCAGACTGGACTATGGAAACACCCTCTACGCCGGAACCACAGCCAAGCTTCAGAAGAAACTCCAGCGCATCCAGAACGCCTCCGCCCGAATCATCCTGGACGTCCCCCGACGCAGCCACATCTCGAGCCACCTGAGAGACCTACACTGGCTCCCTGTCAACAAGAGGATCATGTTCAGACTCCTCACCCACGCACACAAATCCCTCCACGACCAGGGCCCAAGGTACCTCAACGACCGACTGACCTTCTACGTGCCCACCCACCAGCTACGTTCAACGAACCTCGCCCTCGCCGTCGTGCCGCGCATTCGGAAAGCCACCGCCGGAGGAAGATCCTTCTCCTACCTTGCGGCCAAGACATGGAACTCCCTGCCCACCCACCTGCGGCTGACCCAGGACCACCTCGCCTTCAGGAAACAGCTCAAGACCTGGCTGTTCGAGCAGTAGCAGACCCCCTTCCCCAAGCGCCTTGAGACCCTTCTGGGTGAGTAGTGCGCGATACAAATGACATGATTGATTGATTGATTGATCACAGATGCACTCTTAAAACCATGCACCCACTGAATCACCCACTCACACATCTAGTCACAGAGTAACACACACCCTACCCACACAAACGCTCAGGAACCCGTACAGATACTCAGACAAGCAATCAATAACTCATATAGACACTCATATAGCTACTCTCAAAACCATGCAGCCACTTATACACCAACATACAGACACATACAGACATTCACACAGTTTAGTCACTAGTCTGCAGTAAGATGCATTTAATGACTCACTTATAGAGTCAGTTAGGCACCACAGAAAATCATCCATTTACACACTTGTACATCCACTTATTCTTCAACAGGCCTTTCCCTATATATATTAAACATATTAAAACTGTTCATAAACACATACTCAATGGATGACGTCATCAGTGATGTCATCAGTGATGTCATTTGAGATGTCATCAGTGATGTCATGAGTGATGTCACTGCCCATGTCATGAGTGATGTAATATGTGACGTCATCAGCAGTGGATTGCGGGCGCGCAAGTTATATTTAGCTGAACTAACTATAACGGGGGAATTTCAATGGTTTTGTACGAGTGAAATGTCCAGCTAACTATAACATGTGTGAAACCTATGGTTTTTTCAGTGAATTTCCAAGGTTTTTAAAATGCTAATTCCTAACTATAACGTGTGTGAAATCTATGGTTTTTTCAGTGTGTATATATATATATAAATATATATATATATATATATATATATATATATATATATATATATATATATATATATATATATATTACCTACTGGCGGTCGCCAGTAGGTAGTTATAGTTAGGACCACGTTTCCATAGGAAAACCTCAACATTCTATTTTGAATAACTTTGGCGCCGGTCGACGAATCCTCGCGAATTTCTCAAAATAGGTGGGGCGCTACGCTCCGCTCCTACCCTGAAAGTCTCGGGGGGATTCGTCAAGCGGGGGCTGAGATAAAAGGGGGGTCCCAAAACGCGTTTTTCCCATGCATTTTTCCATAGGACCTTTAGAACGAGCTACAGCCCGAACGGCTGAACAGAATTACTAGAAATTTGGCAGAGAGGTAGTCCCTAGGTCAAGGAAGTGCCTTTTGTAGGTTTGGTGTAAATCTGTTCAGTAGATTCTGAGAAAATAGCCTTTAAATCAATATATATATCTGAGCCCGCTTACGGTACGCTTACCGTACGCTTACCGTACGCTTACCGTAAGCTTACGGTGGCGTGCGCGAGCGCGATTCTGATTGGCTCTTAGATGTTAGTAAACATTCGAATCGGCCGAAACCAGGAAGCGGCGTCCGCCATTTTGTCTCTCGCACTGAGTGTTGTTTATCAAACATGATGGCCAAAAACATGTTACGGGGCTGTTTTGACAACTCCCTCCCACATAGTCATGTTGAGGGAGTCCCCAAACATCCCCCAAGAGCAAAAACGGTTTTATTTTTTTTTCGGCAATTTCGCGGGGTACGCTTACCGTACGCTTACCGTACGCTTACCGTAAGCTTACCGTACGCTTACGGTAAAAAAATAAAAATAAAAAAAACACTATCCACACTTACCCCACCCCCTGTGCTTTTGGTGGCCGCAGGCCACCAAATGTGCAGGGCTTATTAATAGAGAAAAAAAACGTAATTTTGGCAACATGAAATTATAAAATCGAAATAAAAAAAACACTATCCACATTGACCTCACCCCCTGTGCTTTTGGTGGCCGAAGGCCACCAAATGTACAGGGCTTATTAAAGTTGATAAAAACCGTGCACGGAACGAACTGCGTTAAGTGGGCGCGCACGCCACAAATGGCGTAAAGTAACTTAGCATTTAAAAAAACGTACAAATTCACTGAAAAAACCATAGGTTTCACACACGCTATAGTTAGGAAATAGCATTAAAAAAACCTTGCTAATTCACTGAAAAAACCATAGGTTTCACACATGTTATAGTTAGCTGGACATTTTACTGATAAAAAACCAATGAAATTCCCCCGTTATAGTTACTGTAGGCAACTATAACTCACGCGACCGTAATCCTCTGCTGATGACATATGTGTCTTTATGAAAAAAAAATATTTGTAATATATGTATAGCTAAAATTTAATGGAAGAAGATATGGGCAAATAAGTGTCTAAATACAGTATTAGCATCAGCAGAGGATTGCGGTCGCGTGAGTTATAGTTGCCTACAGTAACTATAACGGGGGAATTTCATTGGTTTTTTATCAGTAAAATGTCCAGCTAACTATAACATGTGTGAAACCTATGGTTTTTTCAGTGAATTAGCAAGGTTTTTTTAATGCTATTTCCTAACTATAACGTGTGTGAAACCTATGGTTTTTTCAGTGAATATATATATATATATATATATATATATATATATATATATATATATCCCACTGGCAGTCATCGGTAGGCAGTTATAGTTAGGACCTAGTTTCCAGACTTGCCTATAACTTTGATGCAGTTTGCCCAATCTTCGTGACATTTTCCCCAAAAAGTGTCAAGGTTGGTTCTGGTTGTCATTAAAAGTTTGAGGGTGATCTGTGCAGTGGGGACCGAGAATTTGAGGCACAAAGTAAGGGTGTGATGGTAATGTTAATTTGCAATGGAACATTTAGCTACAGCTACAGTCCGAACAGTTGAACGGACTTACACTTTGACAGGGAGGTAGATGTTGGTTCAAGGTGATGCCTTTTGCCTATTTGTTTTAAATCTGTTTAGTAGTTTGTGAGAAATTAAAACTGAAAACGATATCGCTGGCCGTGGATATTTCTCGGTAGTTTTGCGATTAATTTCGAATGCACACAGCAATGGGATTGCTCACATTGGCTGGACAGAACCTGAACAGAAAGTTGCAGCCATCACTTTATTGAATGGGAATGATTCCCTGGGCTGAAAATGTCTAAATATTTTAACATAAGGGGACAGAGTAGAGGTACTCTTACCCCATGTTTGAGAATTGGGGAGTTACTGACACAAGTTATGTGTCCATACATTATTTTTGTCGCGACTACCAACTTTGTCATGAATATTGGTAGGAATATAAAAAAATTATATCAGTGAATCAATAATATGCATAGTTATATTGAGATTCTTATAAATGTTTTTATAGAGTTATTTGCTGTGATGGTTAAAATTAATTATATGGTTATCATTTTTAAATGGGGTGGTGGCTATTGAATTCCTGCTGTTGTTTTCCGTTTTTGCGACATGTCGAGGGATCGCAATTACCCAGAGTAACCGTGAAAAGATAAAATAGGTTTTAGAGATGGTTTTTATAGAAACTCTCTAGAAAAACATGACTTTAGAGAATACTGTGAGAAACCCCTAGTGTGTAAAATACTGTAGTATATGTGGGTATGTGGATTTTAGACTTTATGGAAATGGTGCTATCGTCGCTGTTAACGACATCACCACAACATCCTGAATAATGCAAAAACAAAAAATGGGTCTGAAAGCAGGTTTTTAAAGAAAGGTTGTACAAAAATAGGAGTTTAAACATGCTTTGAAAGAAATATCTGTATAGTAATATGTGTATTACTCTATATATACATACTAACCTCTCCAGCTTTGCACTGTGATCATGAGAAAGGCAGCAAATGAAGTCATGTCTTTCATTTTAGACTACACTATCTCCACTTGTGAATGTTTCATATCTTTTAAACCTTTTCCTCTCTTTCAAAAAGGAATTTCTATCTATGTGTGTTCGCGATTTATTTTCGATGGTCACCAAGAAATTGCAAAAAAAATGGACTTCAAACCTATATCTAGCTTCATTTTTCTAAAATGTAAATACTACACAACAGTTTATTACATAGACCTAAGTTGGAAATTAAAGTTTGCCATAACTTAAAGTGTCATCTCTCCTCAACTTTTCAAAAATGTTCTATCTCTTTAACACTCTTCCCTCATACACTCTTAGCTCAGTGTACCTAGCAACCTGTAGGTCACAAGTTCATAGCACATTCTAGAAGGAACACGCCACTTCTCAATAAGATACAGCAGGTGTGCTTTACTCCACAGATTCAAAAGCATATCCATGTTTGTATTACATTTCTTTTCTTAAACAACAGCCAATAATAAGACTTCTTGGTAAGGCGTCGATCAGACTACCTAATTTTATTCACTTTCATGGTGACAGCATTCAATGAAATATATATTATTTTTTTAACTCCATTTTAACTGCTTATCTTTGGAAAACTACCTCATTCAGCTCCAGCCTTCTCCTGACTACTATTGCTCCTTTACTTCAAAATGCTTAGAGTATGGATTGTGGGTCACAGCTATATCGATTGGGCTAAAGAGGCTGCAAAAAAGAGAGGTATTGAAAGGGACTTGGGTTTGCCAAATGTGCAAATTACTTGGTTTGGCCAGAGCGGATTCAAATCTTATCAGTTGCTGGCTTAAGTTAAATCCATTGTTGATTCCCAAGCTCCCCAACTCATGATTTTGCGCTGTGGTGGCAATGACCTAGGCACATTGACTGGTGTAGGGCTAGAAATCATAATGAAAGAAACCTTTGCAGAACTGATATTCCTTTTCCCTCACACTGTCTTGGTGTACTCTAATATATGCCAACGGCAGAAATGGAAGTAGTCAAATCAATTTTGTACACAGATTGACAAAGCCATGGAAACACGTTTATAAAACTGTTTCTGCATTCCTCAGAGACCATCGCATGGGCTGTATCTATAACAACAATCTGCATTTTGACATGCATGGAATTTATAGAAATTATGGAGTGTGCTTTACAGATGAAGGCAAAAGGGTGTTTCTAAGTAACCTGAAACTCTGCTTCTCGTCTTATGTATGGCAGCCATATACACACAACCAACACAACGGCTCTTGTCAGAGCCACCCTAGTACTGGAAATATTGTGAAGTTTTTTTAAAGGTTAGTTTTTTCCTCAGTTTTTGGGGATCTTTGCGGCGATGTTGCGGTCCCGCAGACACATTGTGAAAACAGAAAACAAAAGCAGATATATAGTGACCACCAACACATCCAAAAATAATATGTACAAAATCCAATCTGAACATTGCCCTACACATATTACTATATACATACTTCTTTCAAAGCATGTATAAACTCATATGCCATGAATTGTATTCTAAAAACAGGAGTTAATTTGCATAATACCGCAGAAAGAGAACTTTTGGAGAAAGTTCAAGGAAAAGATGAGCACTTGGAATACAATTTAATAAACCTAATGGCATGTTATCGTGGGACTAATGAATATTGGTATCAGC
Organism: Triturus cristatus; assembly: GCF_964204655.1. Lineage (NCBI taxonomy): Eukaryota > Metazoa > Chordata > Amphibia > Caudata > Salamandridae > Triturus > Triturus cristatus. The sequence goes on from NC_140595.1 coordinate 551,208,566, forward strand.
ATCATGGTGAAGTCTAGTGCATGTTGAGGAACCTTGAAGTACCTACTTGGTTCCTGACACTGAGTTGTGCTGAATATGCATGGGATGACCTGCTAGAATTCTTGCAGGAGCCAAATTCAAATATAAAAGACATTCATCTGAAGATGCCGGGAGAACTGTGCACACTAGACTCTGCAAATGTTTGCAGATATTTTAATCACAGATTTCAAGCAATTATTTCTTTCATTTTGAACAAAACAAAACCTCCTCTTGGTGAAGTGATTGATTTCTTTTGCCATAAAGGATAGGATAGGATTTGTGTTTATAGAGCGCTCGTATGCCGTGGCGTCTTGGCGCTATAGAGAAAGAACCTAGTAGGCCCACAGCCTGTATCGTACACCTAAACAATCGCAAACAGCCAAGTTGTCAGGGTCTTCCTGAAAGCTAATCTATTAGGTTGTAGATGCATGGCTACAGACAGCATGTTCCATAGCTTTGCCGCTCGGTGGGAGAACGCTCTGCCACCCCATCTTGCCTTCTTAATCTTATCCAGGCAAAGAAGATTCAGAGAACCCGATCTTAGTGGAAGAGCCGAAATGTAAGGTCTAAACAATAGGCGCCTAGCCCTAGCACGACCTCCGTAGAAAGCTTTATGAACCAGACATAAGGCCTTAAACTCCACGCGATGTTGAATCGGAAGCCAGTGCAAAGTTCGGATAGCCGCAGAGGTAGGTTTACCTCTGGGTATATCCAAAAGTAATCTGGCAGCAGCATTCTGCAGTGATTGAAGCCTATTCATTTGGGACTTGTTAATTCCCAAAAATAGGCCGTTACAGTAGTCTAACTTGGAAAGCACGAGAGCCACTATTACTAGTTTCTGTTGTTCCTTCCTAATGAATGGAAAGATCTTCTTCAAGGTTTTAATTAGGAAAAAACAGGAGGAGGTAAGACTGTTAACTTGAGCCGAGAAGGTCACATTACCATCAAAAATGACCCCCAAATTTCTGATCTTAGAGGCAGGGGTGGAACATTCACCCGCTGTGGAAGGCCACCAGGAAGCGTCCCATCGAGGTTGCCCCTGGCCGAATTCAATAACCTCCGTTTTGTCGGTGTTTATTTTTAGGGAGCTACAATTCATCCAAGCCATAATCTCCTCTAAACAGGCATGAAACCTAACAGCAGTGTTCTCCGGCTGATTGGCCATTGAGATAATAAGCTGAGAGTACCAAGTCAGAGATGCTCTCCATATTCACATGCTGTTGTGGGTAAAAGATGCCCTAAAGTTTGAAACAGACAGTGATAAGTCTGTGTTGTCTTTTATTAAGCAGTATGTAACTTGCTCCATTCCAAAGGAGAGTAGTGACAACATATTAAGAGAACAAGTTCTACAATTCCAAAATCATAGATGCGGAAAATACTGTCAGCCAAAATACAGAGCAAAAGGGAACTTTTATATAAGATATCGTTTCGGACGGACCTGTCATCCCACAAGGAAGAGTTAACAGCTTATAAGGAAATCACTGAAAATAGCATGTAACCTAAGAAGAACAGAGGCCTCCAAGTACATTAATTATTATAAGCTTGTGATTCTGAAGATGTGGAATGCAAACCTGGACGTTCATTTTGTTGTAGACAACTCAATTGTTGTAGCTCGGTACATTACATCTCATATAACAAAGTCAGAAAAAACTGAGATGAAGGAGATGTGGGTGGAGATTACAGCAGAAAAGAGTCTTACGAAGACATTGTACAGTTTTAGTTTGCACAGGTTTTCTAAGAGAGAGAGAGGCTCTTATGAATGTGTAGACCGGTTAAGCTCAGCTAGTTTGTTTTCTAAATCTAGAAGAGTTTTATGGGTTAGTTTAGGGCTTGCTAATACTTATAATTTGAAGTTTTTTACTGAATTCAATATCTTGCAGAATGTGAGCTACACAGTGAAGATATTCTGAAGAGTAACATGCTGGACACGTAATATCCAAGAAGAAGTCCTCATCTGGAAAGGATGTGTCTCTATGAAATACTTCAACATTATACTTTCAGAAGTAATGTCTGTGGAAACATAGAGGAAGGTAAATTTGCTGTGGCTGGATGTCAAGGATGTTTGGTGAGACATACCAACGAAATGTAATCAACCATCGAAAGCTAAGTTGCCAAACTCCAGACAACAGAGAGTTTTTCTCTTTAGCCTTGTTACCATTTTTAAGCCATGGAGCACTAAAAGTGAGCAACTTGGAGAATTTGACCTTTATCAAGTCTCATTCAGCGCTGTGGAAGGTGGCATTGAGTTCTCTGTGTTTCCAGTGTCTCTTCAAATGTTGAGAGAAGAGATTAAACAAGAAGAAACATTTGCTGCTTAGATAGTAAGAGAGAGTTCTCTGAGTAGTCAAAGTTCAACACCTGTACGTCAAGATCCTCTTGGACAGCCAATCATTGAAAATTAAGCTGCAACAACTATGAATGAGGTAGAGAATGCAATGCAGCAAGTAAGACGGGAAACTGTGGGTATAGAACTACTAATACCGCAATTGAATGCTGATCAATAAGACATTTTGAAGAGGTAAAAGGTAAAGTAGACCATGGATTTCTCCTTGAGAAAAAAGTGTTAATTGTGTACATATAAGCCTGTTCTATTGTACATAAGTGGTCAAACTGGAAAGAGAAAAAAACCTCTTGATTGAAGTACAGACAAGTTACCCACAGAAGACAACAGATTCCAATTTGTCATGTGTAGTCAACAAGCTTAGCTGCTCATAATGTAAAAAACCTAGGGGTGAAATGGACTCTGACATGTCCATGAAGCTGCAACAACTATGAATGAGGTAGAGAATGCAATGCAGCAAGTAAGACGGGAAACTGTGGATATAGAACTACTAATACCGCAATTGAATGATGATCAATAAGACATTTTGAAGAGGTAAAAGGTAAAGTAGACCATGGATTTCTCCTTGAGAAAAAAGTGTTAATTTTGTACATATAAGCCTGTTCTATTGTACATAAGTGGTCAAACTGGAAAGAGAAAAAAACCTTTTGATTAAAGTACAGACAAGTTACCCACAGAAGACAACAGATTCCAATTTGTCATGTGTAGTCAACAAGCTTAGCTGCTCATAATGTAAAAAACCTAGGGGTGAAAATGGACTCTGACATGTCCATGAAGTCCCAGGTCCATTCGGGGGCTGACACCTGTTTTGGGTTATTAAATCTTATGAGGAATTTCCTCCCCCTGCTCTCTATCTCACATAGGAAAACTGTGGTCCAAGCATTGATTACGCCAAGGCTGGACTATGCAAACGTACTGTAATTGGGCCTTCCGGACTACTTACTGAACCGCTTCCAGGTAGTTCAAAATGCGGCGGCAAGGGCCGTGCTTATGGTCGGACCCAGGTCACATATGACCCCTCACCTAAAGTTCCTTGCACTGGTTTTCAGTGAAAAAAAGGGTCAGTTTTAAAGCCCTGGTGCTGACTTGTAAGCCCTACAAAACATCCAGAACCATGCGGTCATTGACCCAGCAATTGACAATCATGCCAAAGTTCTGCCGTTCACGTAAGGGAGGACGCTCCTTTCAGGAGGCAACCATGAAGCTATGGAACAGTCTGCCACTCTCTCTTAGACAAGAACAGGACCTCCTTAGCTTTAGGTGAATCCTAAAAACCTGGCTCTTCCAACAGTAGAAGAGATGTTTTGCATTTAGTCTTTCGCATGATCTGTCTTGGGGTCAACACAGCGCCGGGACACTCCCTGGAGTAGCCGTGCGCTCTACAAATACCCCATAACATAAAATAACATAACATAACATGTTAAAGGAGTTACCCTTCATCGATTATTAATGATGACCACAAATTACAATACAACAAATTATCTTGTGATGCTTGTCATGTAGTGGCAGGAGTATTAAAGAAATAAAGCTACTAATTATTGAAGAAGTCAGCATGGTGTCTAACCTAATGCTAGCTTTTATACATTTGAGAATGCAGCAAATATTTAAATCTGGCTACGATGTACTCTTTAGAGGAAACACTTAATAGTCTTTGGAGACCTTCTACAACTAACTCCCATAAAAGGATAACCTGTATTCAAGAAACTTCTACATAATGAAACAAGGAATTCACTAGGATGTATTGGAAATGTAAACATTTGAGAAAACTTTCAATACAAAGAGTTAATCCAAAATGTGTACCAAGCATTAGGTATGCTTTATGGAGATATACTAAAGGACATAAGAGTGGGAGTCTTCACAAAAGAGGGAAAGACTGTAATACAAACCTGTCTCATCACAAATGTGTTTCCAGGTAATGTTTCAGCTGCTAGTTTGATGCCAACTCTTGAGAAGTGTAGTAAATTCAATGAACAATTATTGCAATTGGAAAAAGAAGAGATGATTGAAATTAGAGCAAATTATAAAATGAAACATCAAGAAATTACAGTGCTACTAACAGAAAAACTGCAAACAAAATTGAATAGTTTAGAAAAATCTGTGTTGAAAACTACATGATTAGAAAAACAGTTACATATCTGTAAAAATTGCCGCGTAGTATTACGTCATAATGTAAATGTTGAAGAAGGCCTAGTGAATGGTGCAATGGGTAAAGTTATGAAATTGATTAACTATCTAAACAGAAATGATGTGGAATACTTGGCCATAATATTTGATGATTTTGCAGAAGTTAAGCAGATTGGTAGATATGTTGTACATTTCTTACTTGTGAAAGACTTGTATGTCCAGCGAAAGCATTTCCCAGTGTCTTTAGTGTATGCAGTAACTATTCACAAATCACAAGGTTTAAGTGTAGGTAACAGTCTTGGTATAATTGGTAGTAGTGTATTCAAAGAAGATATGTCATAAGTTGCTTTTTCACTAATTATAACATTGTCTGGTTTATTTTTGATGAGAAAAAAATAAGTGCTGATGTAAGCTGTGTAACGGAGTATAACCGGTTAAGAGCTCAATATTCTACTCCTTTAGGCCAGTAACCTGTGGTTCAAAAAGCAATATGTGCCCACAGCAGAAAAAATCAAAGCAGTCTATCAGAGTTGAACAGAAAGATGAACAAAAAGAAAACAAAAAGCAGGAAAGAAAAGAAAACTACAGCACAATGAGGAAATACAAGAGTATCATTTTGATAATAAATCTGGAGTGAAATGTTATGCTAATGTAGTGTTAAATGCAATATAACACTTGCCTCATTATAAAAATTATATTAAAGAAAACATAGATAAAATAATTTCTTCACAACTGTGTAGTTTACTTGAAGAATTAAGAAGTGACATTGGTATTATACAGTTTGCTACTGGAATAAGAAAACTCATCGATGACTGTACTGGATCAGTAGTGTTCTCTCAAAATCTGCAGCAGGTTGCTCAAGAATTTCTAATGGTAATGCTAGGACTTTTAGATGAAGAAGATGTGAGTATCAATGTATTATTTGGTTTAATTTATAAATGGACCCATGGTCGTGAGATTATGAATTTTCGTCTAGCACTTAAATCAATTCAGAACTATTTCTCTACTTGATATTACCAGATTGTAAAAATGTGCCCTTTGAAAATTTCACTACAAATGCCCATCAAGATATGACCTGTCCAAATTGCAGATCAGAACTTAGGTCAAAGTTGTTTCTAAAAAGTTATGAAAAATATATCATTGTCATGCTACAACGATGCAGAGTGCATTGTACTAAATTAGGAACTGAAATTACAAACTCTAATGCTGCACACATTTCTATCTATAAAAGAACTTTGACAACTATAGCAATAATATTTCATGATGATGACGTTAATATAACTTCTGGACTCTACACAATATATTTAAGATGTCAAACAGGATGGACAGAGTGCAATGAACTTCAAGTGGAATTTAAATCAAGACTACCTAAAATGTTACCAAACGTATATCTGCTATTTTTAGAACCGAAGTTCTAAGGTGAATCTAGGATAAGAAAAGGTGGTATTGTGTTGACATGGATTATGTGTTTCTGAGACATTATTCAGCCTATTAAGGGTATTGTCTACAGCAAGCTGTTAGAAATGAAGCACTCATTTTAACAGCGGAAAAAGAATGTATAAACCTTTTGAGGACTTCATTGTTTTACTACAGATAAAAAGTAAATGGAGGTACTATAATACAAGTAGCCTTAAGTTGCATGTGAAAATTCTCTTCACTGCTAAAAAAAATCCCCTATTGTTTCTGCTACAGCAACTTCTAAGTAGTACTGTGTGTTATGTTCATGGACTAAGAACATTTTAGACATCATTTGGCCTAACAGGGATGATGTTCATAAAGGATATTCAAAAATGAAGACTGTTTCATAATTGTTGGACATTTTGTACCACATATAAAAATATCAGACACAGTTTTAACATATATTTGCTTGCATTAGGATAGTACTAGTAACCTATCAGCAAGCCAGTATTAAAAATGTATAGTGAGTGCAGTGAACAGTATGACATCTTTGTAATTATGTACTGTGCACATTTGTTTTTTTACCAATCCATTGCTTGTTTTTCCCACTGTTTAATGATGATGCTTCATACACTGTTGAAAGTGAATAAGTATGAAAGCTGAAAAGAGTAAAAAACTGTTAAACTTTTGCCTCTGTTGATTTAAAGTTTTGGTTAAAAAATATTGTGAGTTTTTTAGTTGATTAAATTTCAAAATGTAATTCGAATACATTTTTGTCTGTTTATATTTTTCACCATGGTTGGAGGTAAATATGTATTACATGTGCCCAATCACTAATCTAGTGATGAATTCATCAAGTCACTACTCATATACTCATCTTATCTCCCAGGCACAACAGTTGCACTTGTCTAATCACCCATCCACTACCTACACAGTCATCCAATCACTCAGGTACTACACTTCAATTCATCCAATCACCCAGCCACTACTCAGTCAGTCATCCATTCCCCCAGTCGCTACCCATGGAGCCATGCCTTCACTTAGTCTCTACTAAGTTATGGAATCACCTAGGCACTACACTTGCACTCTTTCATTCAAGACACTCCGGTTGCACCCATCCATTCACCCAGGTACTACCCTTGCTGTCATCCAATCACCCAGGTACCATACTTGTAGTCATTCAATCACCCAGGCAGTACCCATAGAGTCATGCATACACTCAAACAGTACCTATGTAGATATGCAATCAACCAGGCACTACACCTGCGCTTATCCATTCGCCTAGGCACTATCCATACACACACCTAATCACCCAGGCACTACCCTTGCACTCACCCATTGACTCAGGCACTACTCATGCAATGATTTATTCACTTATACACTCATCCAATCACCCAGGCAGAGCCCATGCACTCATGCAATCACCAAGGCACTATGCATGCACTCATCCATTCATCCAGGCACTACCCATGCACTCATGCAATTATCCTTGTGCTACTCATGCACTCATACAATCACCTAGGTGCTACCTACACACTCATCCAGTCAGCCAGGCACTACGCATGCACTCATTAATGACCCAGGTACTACTCATGTACTCATCCAGTCACCCAAGCAAATATCCAGGCACTACCTATGCACTCATTAATCACCCAGGTACTACCCATGCACTCATCCAATCACCCAGGCACTACCCATGCACTCATTGATTCACCCAGGTACTACCCATGCACTCATCAACTGCCCAGGCACTACCCATGCACTCATTCATTCACCCAGGCACTATCCATGCACTCACCCAATCACACAGGCACTACCATTGCACTCATCCATTCACTCAGGCACTGCCCATGCACTCATCCATTCATTCGGGCACTACCCATGCACTCATCCATTCTCCCAAGCACTACCCATGCACACATCCAATCACTCAGTCACTACCTTTCCACTCATTCATTCAGTCAGTTAGCCAATACCCATGCACTCCTCCATTCACTCAGACACTACCCATGCAGTCTTCCAATGACACAGGCACTACCCTTGCACTCATCTGTTTACTCAAGCACCACCCATGCACTCATCCAGTTACATAGGCACTACCCATGCACACATCCAATCACTCAGGCACTAGCATTACACTCATCCATTCACTCAGGCACTACCCATGCACTCATCCATTGGAAAACTTCAGGAGAGGAGCCGATCGGACGTGACTCCGATCGGCTCCTCTACAGACCCTACATTAACTGCGCAATATATGGCACCCTTGGCTCCCAAACCCGCCTCACCTCAATTTTGAGGGTGACTGGCGGTGAGGGGAGTCCCCAGAGGTGACCTGCAACCCCCGGGGGTCGAGATCTGCAAGGGGAGCGTCCCAGAAGATGGAGCCCATGGTGCTGCCTAAATTGGTGGCTGACGCCGACTCTGCTTCCCGCTCCGAGTGCGGTGGCCCCGAATCACAAGGGGAGCCACGCGACAACCTCCGAGGTACCGGACGCCGAGGCACTGTGTTGCAAAGCCCCCTGGCCACCCTTGCAGCTCCGTTGCTGGAGCACGACTCGTGGTGACGCCCGCGACGGGAGGATCTTTAGGGGCATGATGGCCCCCATGACTGAGTGGAGCTACAGTTGCAAAGAGGGGTGGGAGGGTTCCTCAAGCTGGCCACGGTCATTGGAAGCACCCATTAGCAGACTGATGCCTGACCTTAAGATGGCGGCGGTCAGGCGCCATCTCACAGCCTTATAGGGGATTCCCTGCCCGTGGTCCCATTTTTGGCAAGCTGCCTCTGGTTCTGCCATGGCATCCTCTCACCCTGATTAGGGAAGTCATGAGCCCACCAGAGGTTAGCCTGTGGGACAAATTCATGTTTTAATTGAATCAGAGGCGTTTCTGGACTCAAGATTTTCGGTCACCCAAGACCACCACCCTTGAGTGCAACACCACCTGAACACCTGACTGAACGATGGCAAGAATTTCCTGCTCTGTAAATATGTAACATATAATTGTCCAAGCCTAATCGCTGTTAAAATGTAATCCTGAGTGAATTTGCAGTTTGTATATATATTTATCTCTAACCTCTAGTATATGTAGTAGACCTTTGTACTTACTACCATTTCTATGTGATTTTAGAGTTTATCTGTTTGTATCTCTTCCCTGAATGACTTTACAGATTGTACATTTGCAAATGTTCCCTACTTTCACTCCACTTGTATATATAACTTCAACCACCAGTATATGTAGTAGACCTTTGTACTTACTACCATTCCTATGTGATTTTAGAGTGTATCTGTTTGTATCTCTTCCTTGAGTGACTTTACAACTTGCACATTTGCAATTTTTCCCTCCTTTCGCTCCACTTGTACATTTGCAATTTGTTCCTGTTTATATTTCTTATGTAACTCATGTAATCCAAAGTCCTTATGTAACACAACTGGTTCTTTTGTAAAGCACTCTGACACCTTCGGGTAATGTTCGCGCTATATAAAATCGCATCAAATAAAATAAATACAAAATCCATTCATTCAGGGACTATCCATGCAATCACACAGACGCTACCCTTGCACTCCTCTATTCACTTAGGCACTACCCATGCACTCATTGTATTGTACTTAATTGTTCAATCAATTAAAATCATTACAATATATTACCAAATGCTATAAAAGAGAAAAGGAAGGAGAAATTTTAAAAGCACTCAGAGTTTGCTTAAAACTTAAAAAATCTTGATTCTTAAAAACAATTGTCCTTGCTGGAACTGAGGTGCTAGTGCGTGGAAATTGCTTTTCCAATTGGGGACCCAGGTTGAATGTGTTTTTTAAGTGGACCCTGTGCCCAATAAAATAATTATTTGATGATGGGCACTTTAGCGCAACTGAGTTTTCCTGATTTAACTTACTTAGTGCGCTTGTCTTTAACCTTTTTTTTGTATCCCTTGTGTGCCTGGGCTTTGTAATGGCTGTATTCCGAAGCAGGACTCTGAATTTATTGTAGACACAGGACTGGTGTTTTGTTTTTAGCAATAATCTGGTCCTGGCCGCACTAGCTCGGTGGCCGACTAGTGACGTCTCGTATCTTGATGGTTTGTGTCAGTGCGGCCTGGATTACGTCTGTGAATTTCCCTATACAGGCCACTGTTTGAGTTGTATTAACAGAGAAGCACAAGTCTGAAACTTCTCTGCATCACCCGGAGCCGTGAGACCTGCAAATTGGGAGTACCAGACAGTGCCGCTCCCAAGCTAACTTTGAACAACAACACAGCAGATGAAGCCAGGATTCGCAGTGGTAACTGCAAAGATGACAGACAAGCAAAGTGTCTTGCCGGGCCCAAGATTGATTAAAGTCAGCAATAGGCAGTGCTGGAAGTCTCATGTAAATGATTCTTTTCCAGTCCAGAACTGTCAGGGCTTGCTCAAAATAAGGCCAAGGTTTTCCCAGGATATAGGAGGCGTCCAGTGTGGAAAAATTGGATTGATGGTGTAGGCTCTCCTGGTCCTTTTTGAAGGTTATTCTCCTAACCTGTGTTTTCACAGTCTTTTTCCAGGCTGTTGTTGGGATGTCCAAATTGTGCAGATTTTGGGCTTCTATTGCAAGTAGTCTTATAGCTGCTGCCAACTGTGCCTGCCATGGGGAGCCATTCTCTTCAAAGATTGTTTTGATATGAAATTTCAGTGTAGATGCGGAGGCGCGCAAAGTACTAATATAGTATTTTAATAAGTCCCCTAAGCAGGTGATATCCGGGCTGTTAAAGCCCAGCTCAAGCCTTACTATCGGACTCCTGGCCTGTCGTGGGAGAGCTAGGACCTTCTTGTAGGCGGAGATTTGGAATGTGCGTGAGGAGCTTGTTGATGGCACTGGGCAGGACTAAGTGTCCATAATTAAGAAAGGGGACAAGTTTTGCTCTTAAAACTTTAAGAATTGGTTCTGTTGTTGGACTGTGAAGATGCTGGTTTAGGCGTCGCAAGCTGTAAATAATGCCGGCCCCTTTGCTTCTTAGATGTTTCAGGTGGGCTGTTGGCTTTGCCCCTTCCGATAGCCTGATGCCCAGGTAGTTATAATTCATGCATGTTTTGATTTGCAGATTGCCTAGGTGCCATCATGCTGTTTGCTTTTGGTGATACTTCCAAAAAAATAAGTATCCTGGTCTTCTCCTGGTTAGCTGAAAGATTGTTCTTTTCATTGTACCTTTGAAGGGCGTTTAAGGCTTTCTGTAGGCCAGACCGTGCATGATCCATTATTGAGATGTCGTCTGCAGACTGAAGGATTTGAAGCCAAACTTTCCCCAGCTTTGGTGTTAGTAAGCTTGCTCCTTCCAGGCCTTTTCCCAGGTCAGCTGTATGAAGATTAAAAAGAAGAGGGGCCAGCACACACCCTTGTTTCAGGCCATTGTAGTGCCATTATGACCTTTAGCAACTGTTGGGGGATTCCCCAGGAGTCAAGTTTTTTCCCACAGCTTCCCTCGATCAACCCGGTCAAATGCTGCACTGTAGTCCACGAAGCAGCAAAAGAGAGGTAAATGTGCTGGGTGGGTCGCTCGATGTGACAGAGGACCCAGTACTAGGATGTTATCCAAAGTGGAACTTCCAGGCCTGAAACCAGATTCAAAGAGGGGAAAACTGTTATCTTTTGCCCAGGCTTCCAGTTCTTTCAGTAGAATTTTTGCGTATGCTTTTGCTTCAATGTCTAGTAAAGCAATCAGACGGTAATTTTCTGTCGTCGTACTGTCCCCTTTTGTATAATTGGGGAAGAGAATAGAGCCTTTCCATGACGATGGAACAGTTGAAGTAGCGTAAGCGTACCTGTAGAGTGGTGTCAGCTGTTTTGCCCAGAATTCATATGATGCTTTAAACACTGATGCAGGGATCCCATTGGGTCCTGGAGCGCTGTTTGTCCTCATTTGTTTTATTAAGATGGTTACCTCGGTCTCCGTGATGTTAGGTGTTTTGTCAAACTTATTTGTTACTGGGAAGGGTTGTTGTGGATAAGTGTGAGACTTGTTTTGGTCGTTAGAATATAGCAGCTTTGCGTGTTTAACCCATTCCGCTGCTGCCACTCCGTTACCTTTTGTCTGGCCGTTTTTACTGTATTGGTTAATAAGTTTCCAAAGTTGAATTTGTCCCCTTTCTTTGAGGAGGGTGAATATTTTCAACCATTTTGTGTCGATTTTCTTGACTCATATCTCCCAGACTTTCTTTCTATGTTCTGCTCGAAGAACTGTTATTGTCTGTGTTTGCAGATATTAGGTTCCCTTTCTTCTTGCCTTCAAGGCTTTTAATAGGCTGCGTTTAGTTGAATGAAGTTCTCTTGGGTTAATTTGGGAAAGGAGTCGGTGAGTGTGGCTGGCTTGCATTTTGGTGTTTCCCGATCCCCCCCTTAGGGCAAGTTTTAATTCCTCCAGCGTTACTTTCCAGTGCTCCGGGAAGGGGGGGGGGGGGTAATAGTGCATAAGACTGTGGAGTTCGACTCTTTATATGTAACCTACTCCGAAAGTTTTGGGCCAAGATTTGTTGTCCATTTTATTCTACTAAAAACTTCATGGTGCTCTTCTCTGGTTGTGGCTCCTAGTGTTTGCAATTGAGCTGCAGTTGTTCTATAAACTGAAGGGTTACCCTCAGCGGCCTGTGGTCACTCACATCCCTATTAACCACTTCAAAGTTGTTAAAGTATGATACCAGAGGATCAGAGATAAAGATATAGTCGATTGTGGACTTGTCCCTGTAGGTGGGGAAAGGGAGCCAAAGTTGGTCTGTTGCTGTTTTATTAGCATGCACAGAGACCATTGTGAAAAAGCAGCTGCATTGGAGCAGCACCTGTATGAGGTGGAAGATGGATTTTTGGGTTCCCTACTCCCGGGTGTTCAAGTGTCTGACAATAACTGGGTAGTGTAAATCATATTTGTTTAAGAGGAAATTTATTTTTGTTGCCAGTGTTTTTAAAGTGTGTTTTTTTTTCTGGGAGGTGAGGATGACATAACAATTGATTAACAGAAGGCAGATTGGGTTATTGTTACTTTATAGCCCGCTGATGAGTGCCACTTGCAGGTCTGGAGTGTTTGTTGCAATTGCGTTGTCTCTATTCTGCGAGCTTGGTTGATGAAGACTGAGCTACCACCAGATGCTCTCCCAAAGATGTTGCGTTTAATTGCTGCAGTATGAAGTTTGTAGAACCTGGGACGATTAAGGGTTCAGTTGCCACGGTCTCTTGTAGGCAAAGGATATAACTTTCTTGGAGGTATTTAATTGCTGAGTTGAACCCAAGAAGTCTTTTTAAGCCAGCTAAGTTCCAGGATGTAATAGACAGCTGAGTATTAATTCCTGGGATTCTTGTGCTACTCCGGTGGTAAGCAGCTTTTATGGTGTTAAAGATGCCGTCGTGGTGGCTGACCTACTAGACAGGTCCAGGTTCCTTGACCAGGGGTTTGCGTTGGCCCCCTGGTATAGACTGTCCTGTGATCAAAGGTGCTTGTTATCCTGTAAGCATTAAAAGATTTAGACTTAACAGCGTGGGTGGTCCCTTGATGGTTGAGCACTGAGTAAACTTCATTCATTAGCGGGGGTTCTGTTAGCACGTGTGGGTATTTCTCTGGTACAGGGAATGCAATATCTATGCCCCATTCTGCCATTAAAGATGATTCCTCTGGTGTTAGCCCCACCAGGGTGTGGCGACTTAGCCCTATCGATGTTGATTTCCCATGGGAATCACTGGTAAGGCTCAGGAACTTGACCCAGGCTAAGTTGTCTGATTGTGTTTCAGACAGAGTGGGAATATCCTTAAATATGCGAAGTATATTGCCCCTGTTTAAGATGTCATGGTGGCCCTTGATGTGATATCTGAGCGTGAGAATTACCTTGTGGATTGTTTTTGCTTACTTGGTTCTCTTTAAACGTGGCTCTTGATCCTGTCTGGCCACTGCTTAGGTTGGCACTTAAGCCGTCATCTTGGAATGGCAAGGATGTTGTGTCTTGGGTACTCTGAGGATACAATGAGAATGGGCACTGGATGATGAGAGCCCCTGTGCACGGTCCTTTGTCCTTGAATGCACCAGGTTGGCTATTAGGCTCTGACTTCATGGTGTTTGAAAAGGAAACTGGTTGTATTTTGATTGCCGGGCCTGGTAGGCTGTGATTATCCCCCACACTGGGAATTGAATGTAATATTTTGGCAGACTCTTGTTTTCAAACTGTTGGAATTGATGCTATTAGTGTTGTGTTACTTGGGACTGGCTTTTTTGGCGAAGGTTGGATAGATCCCAGTTTTAACGTTATTAGCTTGTAATATTTGATTATGGGTTGTTAGTGAAAGGGTAACTTTTTTGATGCTTTGGCCTTTTTCTCCTGTTTCTTTAATATTTTCTTGGCCCTCCTCGAGCAAGGCTCATCTATTCTATTCTGTGTGGGGGCTTTCTCCTCTGGTTACTTGGCTGAGTGTACTGTCCGGGGACTAGAACTTGGCCTCAGTAAACAGATGGAAGGGTTGATAGCAGTGATTGGATGTTGGTTAACGGGCTTCATTGGCGGATTGCCAGAATTAACTATGGTCAGGTTTATTTGCGGGTTGTCGCACTTTGTTGTGGATGTAGTTCCACTGTTGTTCAGCGGGCAGGTGGTGCGTCCTGTTTGTACCTTTTGCACGGCTACCAGTTCTGTTAGAATTTCCGAAAGTGTTGCCCATTTGTCGATAAGTGCTGCACATGAACAGCTGCAGTGCCGGTTATCCTTATTGTTACTCAGCTTGTTCTCTATGTAGTCCACATTGTTGTTCAGTTCCACTAGGCGTTGTGCAATGGTTGATAAGAGGTCGATTTGCAGCTCCATCTTGTTATATTGCCAAAGTAATGCCCTTGTCGTAGAATGGTTTGTTTCGCTAATTAGGGTTGGTCCTGAGTCGTTAGTAAAACTGCTATTTTGTGGGCTTTGAGTGAGTGAGGGGGAAAGCTGAGATTCCCTGGCCCTTCTTATGAGCTTTGGGGTGAGCTCCAATGTTCTTTCTATCTTAGTTCCCAAATTTTGTAGGAATATTGGTGATAGGTACCCGAAGTTTTGCTGGCACTCAAACACTTCAGCCTTTGTTTGCCCAGATTCTAAAAGTTCCAAGGGGCTTTGCTGAACGGAGATCTGCAGGGTTGGATGTTGTTGGTGATGTATTTGGGCTGTAACGACCTGCTCGTGATTTCCTAGTATCGGAGCTTTGATGTCAACGAGTAAGTCCCTTGCAGGCTTATGTTCATTTCCTGGGGAGCGACACGGCCTGGGACAAGATTGGGACTGGCATCCCCCCCAAGTACGTGCATTGCTCTCGTGTTGCAATGGTTTTACTATTGGGGGGACTCCCTAGTGGGTACACCATACCGTTGCTGGCCTCTGTGCTTGCTGGTAGGACAGTCATGACGGGGGGATTCACATCGTTAGGAGGGCGTTTGTGTAGAAAT
Organism: Triturus cristatus; assembly: GCF_964204655.1. Lineage (NCBI taxonomy): Eukaryota > Metazoa > Chordata > Amphibia > Caudata > Salamandridae > Triturus > Triturus cristatus. The sequence goes on from NC_140595.1 coordinate 551,223,868, forward strand.
TGGGTTATAAGGCCTGCTGTTGAGGTATTTAAAAAGGACTTTAAGGCGGGGACTGCGTTCTTTGTGCTCCTTAATTTTCTGGGGGATACTTGAGTCAAAGGAGTTATCTTTACCAGAACATTTCCTTAGGGCAGAGAGGGCAGGGAGGGCTTTTTTTTGGTCATCCTGCAATTTGGAGGGCCCGATAAATGGCCCGGTTGATGGTGGCTGTAGAAAACCACGGCAAATGGGTCCCTCCTCTTTAGGACTGTCACTGTACGGTTTATAAAGTCCTCGATTCTGTGGGGGCAGCGGTGTAAATTTTAGAGCAGTTGAGTTCCCCTTGTTGCTGCCCCACCACCACTATGATCCAGGAAGCGGTCTGCAGAACCAAAACTTGATTCGAGAATATCAAGTGCCAAGGAGTGTGGTTCATGCCCACAGAAGGTACACAGCCTCACCTCCTCAGCTTTCTGCAGCCACAGCCCTTTCAACAGGGCAGCTGCAACTGCGGCCACTCACCCACGGTGCCACAGCAGGTGATGACCCACGGGTTTGTGAGTGGGATTGTGAGTGGATACGTGAGTGGGGAGTGGGGAATGGGCAAATCTGGGAGCTGGTTGTAGTTGCACCCCTGCCCGATAGATTACATCCAGGAGAGGCCAAGATCAGTGTCAGAGGGAGCAGGGAAGCACAGGGGACCTTTCCCTCAGCCGCACTTCCCCCCCAGAGTCCCGGACTCAGTAGGGTAGGATTGAAGAAGGAGCACTCTGTGGTCCCCCGACAACCAGCAGAGTCACGATGGAAAGGAGGGGGGTCACCTGATTAAGCAGTCACAGTCCCACAGTCTCGCTGTCCCCCCGATCTCCAGGCCCAGGTCAAGTGCAGCAGGGTGCAGTGCTGAAGATGACCACTGGGAGGACTCACAGAAGACACCAGAGTCCCTGGAAGCAAGGTCAGGCCGGGCGAACTCCTCCAGTAGCAGGCCCCCGCAGCAGGTCAGCACTAGAGGTGCACTCCACCATGAACGGCTCAGCAGGATGCAGCAGGTAACAGCAGTCGGGGATGCCGCTACATCCACAGCGGGACTTAGAATCCCCAGTGGCGTCAAGGCTCTGGGGCGCTACGCCCAGAGCACTAGGCGAGTCCCCGGGGCAGCGCAGGGACACAGCTCACCTTCTCGCCCTCACGAAGGGCTCGCCAAACTCAGGGACCCTGCACAGGCTCGGGGGGACTCTGCAGGGCATGCACTCCGTTCCCCATCCGAGTGTCCACTCATGCAACTTTAGAGAAATGCAGCGTACAACTCAGTCAGTCAGTAGCCTCAGAAGGTGCAGACTCACCAAACAGAGCGACATGCACTCATCCATTCATTCAGGCACTACCCATGCACTCATCTGTTCATTCAAGAACTACTCATGCACTCTTCCAGTTACCCAGGTACTACCCATGCACACATCCAATAACTCAGACACTATCATTGCACTTATCCAACTACCCATGCACTACCCATGCACTCCTTTGTTCATCCAGGCACTATCTATTTACACATCTAGTCACTCAGGCACTATCCATGCACTGATTCAGTGTCCAAACCAATATCCATGCACTCATCCATTCACTGAGGCACTACCCATGCACTTCTCCATTCACTCAGGCACTGCGCTGCACTCATCCATTCACCCAGGCACAATCCATACACACATCCAATCATCCACTCACTACCTTTGCACTCATCCATTCACTCAGGCAGTACCTATGCACTCATCCAGTAATCAAAGCTCTATCCATGCACTCACCCAACCACCCAGGCACTATCCATGTACTCATCTATTCACCCAGGCACTACCAATACATCCATCTAATCACCCAGGCACTACCCATGCACTCATCCAATCACCCAGGTGCAACTTTTGCTCTCACCCAGTCACCCTCAGTACCCATTCACTCATCCAATCACTCAGGTAATATCCATGCACTTATCCAATCACCCAGGCACTATCCATGCATTCACACAATCACCCAGGCACTACCCTTGCACTTTTTCATTCACTCAGGCACGACCCATGCACTCATCCATTCATTCATGCACTACCCATGCACATTCACCCAGGACCTACCCATGCATACATCCAATCACCCAGTCACTACCTTTGCACTCATCCATTCAATCCGCCAGTACCCATGCACTCGTCCATTCACTCAGGCACTACCCATGTATTTATCCATTCAATCACCTACTACTCATGCAGTCTCCCATTCAGTCAGGCACTACTTATGCACTCATCTATTTACTCATGCACTACCCATGCACACATTCCATTATCCATGTACCACTTTGCATTTGTTCACTCTTCAATACGCACACATTCAGTCATTAACTATTGCAAACAATTCACACATACGTATACACTCATTCATTCATTCACTTTTTATTTATAACTGTAAAAATGTATTTTTTTATGGAGATTTTAGTTTTGTTTTGTGATTTTTCAACTAAATACATTTTTTTCAAGGAGAAATCAACTGCAACTGGCAGTGGAAAAACATGAAGAAGCCATCAAAAACATGATAATACTACAAGGACCTAAAGACAAAAAACAACATTTGTGAGTCTTGCAACTGTTGTGGAAAGCTGTTATGCTCTGCTTACCAGCACTAACCACAACTCCACAGTCCATACAATAAGTGGCCATCTGGCTGCATTTAGGTGCAATATCTTGAGCCTGTTGTTGAACTTCAAAACGCACTCTTTGTCCAAGTGTTGATGCACTTGGTAAAGATGTAGATGGACGTTCAGCCTCTCGTTCTCTCTTCGCAGCTTTTAATCAGTTTTTGTGGAAGGTTTTGAGTAGGTAGAGCATTAAAGTTCTTCCACAAGAATATTTTTTATTTGTACCTCCCGACAACTTCTTTTCACAAATTGTGCATTGCACAATTTTTGCATCGGCTTTGGATTCTCCAGAAGGAATTGTGAAGAACTCCAATGAAATGCTGATTTTTTGTGAAGGCCACTCATCTTCAGAATCTTCAGAATGTAGTTCCTAGGCTTAGTGGTGTTCCTGTTGTTGCTGGTTTTCCCCCCATCATTGTTCTGTTGTTTGAGTTGCCATTTATTTAATAAAGTTGTTAAAATTACATCAGAAAATTCTAGACACCTTCTCTTACTGAAGTGCTCTCAGAGAATGAGCCAGAAAGGTGTGTTCTTCTCAATGTTATAGTTGAAAAGTGTATCATCCACTCATATTTCTTTGTTTCCCCATCACATGAACTTCCTGATGATCAGTGTCATCGCGAAGACCGGATATTTGTTTGAAAATAAGGAGTCAAACATAAATGTTAATCGACTGCTATTAAACCCCAAATGTGTATTATACGATGTACTATGTATAAATATGTGCTATACACTTTACTAAAAACACGCGTTCATCGCGGTTACTGATGTCATTGTGACTTTCACCATAGCCGTGATTACACAGAACACCAAATAAAAGGCTTTTAATTGAAAGAATTCTTCCAAAATTTCAGTTTAAAGAGTATATCAATAAACAACTTGTGTCAAAAAAATAATTTAAATATGTCTAAGTATGTGTCCCCATGTTTTAAAAAATGATGATGCTGCATTTTACAGAGTCACCGCGAATATATAAAACATCACATTGAAGACGTTTTTCAACAAAATCATCACACAATCTCAAATGTCAAATCTACATTAACAAACAACTAGTGTCTGCTACTAAGTAAAGCCTGTCTATATGTATATATGCTTAAGACTTCCTCAAAAACATGCACCTTTCATGACGTCACCGCAGGTATCACAACAGTGTCACGAATATAAAAAATGTAAAGAAAAAAAACAACACTTATTAATCCACTGAAGAAAACACAAGCTTATAAAAACATAACTTATAGAGCCATTTTAGATATAAAATACAATTTAAAAACCTTAAAAATTCAACAAAAAAATCATAGGCTACATGGACGTTTTAGATGGGAAATAATATTTGAAAAACCGTAGAAATTCACTGACAAAAACAAAGGTTACAGGGATGGTTTAGTTAGGATCTAGCATTTAAAAACATTGAATTTTGTTAATTCTATTTCCTAACTATAACATAACTGTAACCTTTGCTTTTTTCACTGAATTTGCAAGGTTTTTTAGTTCTATTTCCAAACTATAACACCCCAGTAACCTTTGTTTTTTTCAATGAAAAAAAAATATGGGTTTATACTTACCTGTATCATATAAATTTGCATTGTAAAGACATGCATGGTAAAGACATATGTGTGTGAGATTTTTACAGGTAAGTATATAAATATATATATATATATATATTCACTGAAAAACAAAGGTTACAGGGATGTTATTGTTAGACACAGATTTCACGCACATAAAACCATAGACATACTGCAGTTACAGTTAGCTAAGCTGACTGTAACTTGCTCCACATAATGCACTGCTTATGACCTTACATATTACATCACTGTGTGGGTGTGTGAGTTGGTGTGAGTGGTTGTATCGGGGAGTGAGTGGCTCCATTGACAGGCTATATTGATGAGTCAGTGGGGGTGTGAGTGGCTATATGGGTGAATAAATGGGTGTGTTAGTATCTTTAAGGGAAAGGAGAAGCTGAGTAAGAGTTTATGGGTGAGTATTTGGATGTATGAGTAGTTGTATGTGTAACTGAGTGGCTGTTTAAGTGGCTGTATGGGTAATTAAGTGGGTGTTTGATTGGCTCTATGGATGAATGAGTTGGTGTATGAGTGGTTTTTGAGTGTATGAGTGGTTGTGTAGGTATGTGAGTGGATTTCTAAGTAGTTCTGCGGATGAAGTCATCAGTGATGTCATCATTGATGTCATTTGAGATATCATCAGTGATGTTATCACTGATGTGGCTGACCATGTCAAGAGTGATGTAATATCTGAGATCATAAGCAGTGCATTGCAGACAATTATATTTAGGAAATAGAATTTTCAAATCCTTGGAAATTCACTGCGAAAAACTTTGGTTACCAGGACATTGTAGTTAGGCTCACATTTTACTTGTACAAAACCAGAAAAATTCAGCGGTTATAGTTACCTGAGCTAACTATAAGTTACACCCCTTCAATGCACTCCTTATGACCTCACATATTAAATCACTCATGACATGGTCAGTGACATCACTGATAACATCACTGATGACATCTCAAAATGACATCACTGACGACATCACTGACGACATCATCCAGTTAGTGTAAGGGTGATACCATTTCTAATAAATGTCATCAGAGTGGCTGTGAGACAATGTGAATCTGTCTGTGAGTGGCTTTCTGAGTTGCTGTAGAGGGGTGTGAGAGGATGTCTAAATGGTTATATGTGTGTGTGAATGGGTGTGTGAGTGGCTGTTTGGATATGTTAGTGTGTATGCAAGAAGCTGTGTGGGTGTTTCAGTGGCTGTTGGTGAGTGAGCAGGTGTGGGAGTGGCTGTATAAGTGAGTCGGTGGCCTTGTGAGTGGCAGTATAGGTGTGTGGGTCGGAGTGCATGTGTAGCTGTATGGGTGACTTAGTGGCTGGTGAGTGGCTGTATGGGTGAGGGTATGAGTATGTGAGTGACTGTATGGGTTACTGAGTAGTTGCTTCAGTGTGTGTGTGTATAGATAACTGAGTGTGTGTCATTGCCTATATTGGAGAGTGTCTATGTGAGTGAGTGTAAAAGTGAATGAGTGAGTGAGTAGGTGCATGAGTACCTGTATGGGTGGGTGTGAGGGTACATGAGTGGCTCTATGGGTATATGAATGGGTATACATGTGTACGCATGGGTAAGTAAGTGGATGTGTGAATGGCTATATAGTTGAGAAAGTGAGAGTAAGAGAGGCTCTATGGGAGAGTATGTGGTTGTCCCAGTGATTGTTTAGGTGACTGAGTACAAGTGCTAGTATCTGTATGAGAAAATTAGTGGGTGTGTGAGTATTTATACGGGTGAGTGACTGGTTGTGTGAGTGCCTGTATGAGTGAGTATGTAAAAGGCTCTATGGATGACTGTGTGATTGTATGAGTACTTTTAAGGGTCTGTTATTGGGTGTGTGAGTGGTTGCATGGGTGAGTGTATGGTTGTGTCAGTAATCATGTGGGTATGTTAGTGCTTCTGTGGATGATGTCATCAGTGATATCATTTGAGATGTCATCAGTGGCGTCATCCATGATGTCACTGACCATGTCATGTGTGTATGAGGTCATAAGCAGTGCATTGCAGGAGCATAAGTTATATCTAGCTCAAGTAAATATAACTGCTGAATTTCACTGGTTTTATATGAGTGAAATGTGAGCCTAACTATAACGTGCCTGTAACCTTTGTTTTTTAAGAGAATTTCTAAGGTTTTTTAATTACTATTTCCTAACTACAACATCCCTATAACATTTGTTTTTTTCAGTTAATTTCTAAGATTTATAACATTATATTTCCTGACTAGAACGTTCCTCTAACCTTTGTTTTTTTCAGTGGATTTCTAAAGTTCTTCTCATTTTATTTCCTAACAGTAACGTGCCTATAACCTTTGATTTTTTTCAGTGAATCGCTACGTTTTCCTAATGTTATTTCCTAACTATAACGTCCTTGTGACCTTTGGGTTTTTTACATGAATCTCTAAAGGATTTTTAAAATTTGATTTCATAAGTTTAGTCTCTGAGTAGGCATGTGAGTGGATGTCTAAGTCACTAAGTGGATCTGTGAGTGAGTGTGTGAGTCTCAGAGTGAGTATGTGAGTGGGTGCATGAGTGTCTGAATGGGTATATGACTGGGCTCTTGAGGCTCTTAGTAGGTATGTGAGTGGGTGCATGAGTGTCTGAGTGGGACTGTGAGTGGATGCACACGTCTCTGAATGTGTCTGTGAAGGAGAACATCAGAATATCAAGGATCTGTGTGGGTGCCTGAGTGTCTGACTGGGTCTGGGCCTGGGTGCATTAGTCTCTGACTGGGTCTGTGACTGACAGAAAAAGACTGTAAGTAGATCTGTGAGTGGGTGCATAACTGTCTGAGTAGGTCTGTGAGTGGGTGTGAGTCTCTGAGTAGGTGTGTGATTGAGTGCACAAGTGTGTGAGTGGGTCTAGGAATACAAGTATGACTCTCTGAGTTGATGTGTGAGTGGGTGCATGAGTCTCTGAGTGGGTCTGTGAATGGGTCCATGAGCCTGTGAGTTAACATGACCTTCTAAGTGGGTCTGTGAGCAGGTACATGAGTCTCTGAGTTGCTCTGTGAGTGGATGTATGAGTCTCTCAGTGGCACAATGAGTGGGTACATGAGTATCTGAGTGGGTCTGGTAGTGGATGAATTAGTCTTTTGAGTGAATCTGCTAGTGGCTGCATTAGTGTCTGAGCACATCTGTGAGTAAGTGTCTGAGAATGTGAGTGAATGTGAGTATCTGAGTGGGTTTGTGAGTAGATAGTACATAGGTCTCTGAGTGGGTCTTTAAGTGGGCACAAGAGTCTCTGAGTGGGTCTGTGGGTAGGCTTGTGAGTGGCTGAGTGAATCTGTGAGTGGCTGCATGAGCCTCTCACTGGGTGAGTGATTGGGTGCATGATTAGCTGAGTGGGTCTGTGAGTAGTTGTGTGAGTCTCTGAGTAGGTCTGTGAGTGTCTGAATGGATCTGTAAATGGGTGCAGGAGCTTCGAAGTGGGTGGGTGAGTGGGTGCATGAGTGTCTGTCCAGGTCTGTAGGTGGGTGCACATGTCTGAGTGGGTCTGTGAGTGGGTGCATTTGAATATGAGTAGGTCTGTGAGAGAGTGCATGACTTTCTTAGTGGGTTTGTGAGTGGGTATGTGAGTGTCTGAGTAGGTCAGTGAGTGGGTGCATGAGAATATGAGTGGGTCTGCAGGTGTATGTGTGGGTCTGTGAGAGAGTGCATGAGTGTCTTAGTAGGTCTGTGAATGGATGTGTGAGTGTCTGAGTGGGTTTGAGAGTGGGTACATGAGCCTCTGAGTCAGTCAGCAAGTGGGTGATTGAGTGTCTGAGTGAGTCTGAGTGGGTGCACAAGTCTGTGAGTAGATCTGTGAATGAGTATCGGAGTGTATGAGTGGCTCTGTAAGTGGTTGCAGGAGTCTCTTGCTGGGTGATTGAGTAAGTGCATGAGTGTCTGAGTGGGTCTGTGAGTGGGTGCATGAGTCTCTGAGTTGGTCGGTGAATGGGTGTGTGTGTCTGAGTGTGTCTGTGATTGGGTTCATTAACTTCTGAGTGGGTGAGTGAGTAGGTACATGAGTCTGAATGCGTCTGTGAGTGGCTATGTTAGTGCCTGCATGAGCCTCTCACTTGATGAGTAAGTGGGTGTGTGAGAGTCTGAGTGGATCTGTGAGTGGGTGCATGAGTCTCTGAGTGTGTCTGTGAAGGGATGCATTAGTGTCTGAGTGGGTCTGTGCATGAGTCTCTAAGTAGATGCTCGAGTGGGTGTATGCATGTCTGAGTGGGTCTGTGAATGGGTGCATGAATCTGTGAGTAGGTCTATGAGTGGGTGCATGAGTCTCTGAGTAGGTCTGTGAGTGGGTGCGTGAGTGTCTTAGTGGGTCTTGAGTGGGTGCATGAGCCCCACACTGGTTGAGTGATTAGGTACAGGAGTGTCTGAGTAGGTCTATGAGTGGGGTGTGAGTCTCTGAGTAGGTCTGTGAGTAGCTACATGAGTGTCTGAGTGAGTCTGTGAGTGGCTACATGAGCTTCTGAGTGGGTGAGTGAGTGGGTGCATGAGTCTTAGATTATGTTGGTGAGTGGGTGTATGAGTGTCTAAGTGAGACTGTGGGTGGGTATACAAACATTGTTTTTCAGTGATATTTTCAAAGTCATCATGATGTATATTCGTGAATGCGTCACAAAATTACACCAGGGCTGGGCTGACTGTTGTGGTGAATTCACGAATATCACAACTAGAAAAAACCTGTTCTTCGACTTATTATACTTATAAGTGGTTCCTCAAAGACCTGGGTTGGGGAACATCCAAGCTAATGCTGCATGCAACTTTCTGCCATGTGGTTTGAACCCTTAAGACTGTTCTGATGAGGTACAATGGTGGCCCGACTCTATGCTCAGGTTGCGGCCAGCCAGTCACTGCATTCCTGTTGGCAAGTGTATGTGTGCTTAATCGTGACATCGTTGCAATTTAGTCGCGATCATAGATATACAAATTTGGATTTCCTTACATTTCTCAAGAACTACAGATTTACACCAAAAAAGTGAAAGCGTGATCTGTGTTACCAAAATCTACCTTTCTGCCAAATTCCTTGTAATTCTGTCTAATATATATATATATTCACTTAAAAAACCATAGGTTTCACACATGTTATAGTTAGCTGAACATTTCACTCGTAAAAAACCAATGAAATTCCCCCGTTATAGTTAGTGCAGGCAACTATAACTCACGCGACCGCAATCCTCTGCTGATGACGTCAGATATTACATCACTGTATTTAGACACTTATTTACCCATGTCTTCTTCCATTAATCTTTAGCTATACATATATTACAATTATTTATTTTTCAGAAAGACACATATGTCATCAGTGATGTAATATCTGACGTCATCAGTAGAGGATTGCGGTCGCGTGAGTTATAGTTGCCTGCACTAACTACGGGGGAATTTCATTGGTTTTATACGAGCACTCACGGTGTGCAGTGCGTGCCGTGCGCGCACGGTGCGCATGCCGTGCGCGCGCACCCCGCGATTTAAAAAAAAAAAGGAGTTTTTTTCTCCCTTGGGGGTCCTTCTGTGACCCCCTGACCAAGGCTAGGGGGTCAGGAACTGTCCACCCTGCACCCTTTTCATGTTCTCCACCTTTGTTTTTCACCCCCTCAGACTGCGAGAGACAAAATGGCGGCCGACACTTCCTGGTTTCGAACGATTCGAATGTTTGCCGACATCTAACAACCAATCAGAATTGCGCTCGCGCACGGCAGGTTGCGCGCACTGTGCGCGCACGGTGCGCGCATATAGATATAGATATGGTTTTAAATGCTATTTTCTCAGGAAATACTGAACAGATTTACATGAGACCTTCAAAAGGCACTTCCTTGACCTTACGGCTACCGCTTTGCCAAATTTCACGTAATTCTGTTCAGCCGTTCGGGCTGTACCTTCGACTAAAGGTCCTATGGAAAATGCATGGGGAAAACGTGTTTTGGGACCCCCCTTTTTCTCGGCCCCCGCTTGACGAATCACCCCGAGACTTTCAGGGTAGGAGCTGAACGGAGCGCCCCATTTGTATTGAAAATTTCGCGAGGATTTGTCAACCGGCGCCAAAGTTATTCAAAATAGAATTTTGAGATTTCCTATGGAAACTAGGTTGTAACTATAACTATCTACTGGCGACCGCCAGTAGATAATATATATATATATATTCACTGAAAAAACCATGGGTTTCACACACGTTATAGTTAGGAATTAGCATTTAAAAAACCTTAGAAATTCACTGAAAAAACCATAGGTTTCACACACGTTATAGTTAGGAATTAGCATTTAAAAAACCTTAGAAATTCAGTGAAAAAACCATAGGTTTCACACATGTTATAGTTAGCTGGACATTTTACTCGTAAAAAACCAATGAAATTGCCCCGTTATAGTTAGTTCAGCTAACTATAACTCGCGCGCCCGCAATGCACTGCTGATGACGTCACATATTACATCACTCATGACATGGTCAGTGACATCACTCATGACATCACTGATGACATCTCAAATGACATCACTGATGACATCACTGATGACATCATCCAGTGAATGTGTGTTTTTCTGAAAATTAAATATGTTTTATATATGTATATCTCAAGGTTGATAGAAGAATAAATGGGTATATTACTGTCTAAATGGATGATTTCTTTTTGAAAAATTGATTGTGTAACTGACTGATTAAGTGTATCATAGTGAATACATGGCTTAGTGAGTAATATTTAAATATGTAAATATCTGTATCATTTTTTCACTTTGTGTATAAGTGGCTGCATGGGTTGGTGAGTAGCTACATGGGTGTCTATATAGGTTATTAGTTGGTTTTTTTGAGTATTAGTCTGAGTGTCTGCATGGTTCGGTGGGGGGTATGACGTAGTGCATAGGTGCATGAATGAGTGACTCACTGTTTGTATGTGTTGAACAGAGCATGTGTGCAGGACTGCATGGGTGGATGCGTGTGTGTATTGGTGTGTTAGTGAGTGAATGACTGTCTGAATAGTGTCTTTATGAGTAACTACATATGTTTTAAACTAGTATATGTGACTATTGGTGTATATATGTGAGTATATGTGAGAGGGAGAGATTGAAAGAGTTCCTGTATGAATAAGTATGTGTTTCTATAAGTGATTGTTTAAAAGACTAAGTATGTGTAAGTTTCCGTAGAAGTAAGTGTGGTGGTGTGTGTATAACTGTATATACAGGTGAATGTATGTTTGATTCTTTATTAGCATGAGTGACTATGTGTGTGAGTAACTCTATGGATGAGTGGCATTATGTAACAGGATGTATAGGTGTATGAGTACATATGATGAGTGAGTACATGTATGAGTGACTGTATAGGACTGTTGGTGAATGAGTGGATGTGTATGTTGATCTTAGAATTACTGAAGAGGTTGTTGTAACTGGTATTGGTATGTCCATTGTTTTGAAAATTTTAGTCTCTATTTTTGAATGTGTGTATCAAAGCTTATATTAAGGTGAGAGGAGGTCTGCCACTCTATCACAAGGATGATGTCATCAGTGATGTCATCAGTGATGTCATTTGAGATGTCATCAGTGATGTCATGAGTGATGTCACTGACCATGTCATGAGTGATGTAATATGTGACGTCAGCAGCAGTGCATTGCGGGCGCGCGAGTTATAGTTAGCTGAACTAACTATAACGGGGCAATTTCATTGGTTTTTTACGAGTAAAATGTCCAGCTAACTATAACATGTGTGAAACCTATGGTTTTTTCACTGAATTTCTAAGGTTTTTTAAATGCTAATTCCTAACTATAACGTGTGTGAAACCTATGGTTTTTTCAGTGAATTTCTAAGGTTTTTTAAATGCTAATTCCTAACTATAACGTGTGTGAAACCCATGGTTTTTTCAGTGAATTTGCAAGGTTTTTTAAATGCTAATTCCTTACTATAACGTGTGTGTAACCCATGGTTTTTTCAGTGAATTTGCAAGGTTTTTTAAATGCTAATTTTTTTTTTTATTCTTCATTTTTTTCAAACATATTTTTAATTTAATTTTCTTTCATTTTATAAAGACTATGCTTAAATTTTTAAAATCCTTAAATATTTTTTTTTAATATATTTTTTAAAATAAACATGTAAAATTTATTACCAGATTTTTTTTTTTTTTATTTTTTTTTTTTTAGTACGCGTACCGTAAGCTCACGGTAAGCGTACGGTTTACGCAACATCCGTAATCTATCTACGCTGCTTGCGTATAGTTACGCAATTTGCGTAGCCGCGCGTACTGCGCGTGGGACGCGTGCGCGCTTACGCCACACGCGCACGTTACGCGGAAGTGCCGGGGAGTGACTGTTATGCGCATGCGCGGAAGCGCGTGTCTTTTTTACGCGCACGCGTACTTTTTGCCGTAAGCGTACCGTAAGCGTACCGTAAGCGTACGGTAGGTCATGTGATCATGAAACACAACTTTTGATTGGTTGAAAGTACTTTCAGTTCTAGAACTCTCCTACACCACACCCATTCCCCTCATTTCTGCTTGTGATCCCTTGGGAGAAGGAGCTGGTTTGTCTTTGGGATACGATGGCAGAACAGCAGAGCTCTTCTGAGAGTGAGGCTAGCACCAGCAGCACTGTCTTGAGGCAGAGAGCGAGGAAAGTAAAGCCTTCTTATGTTTGGGATTATTTTACTTTTCCAGAAGGCCAGCAAAAGGTGAATGCACCCTTAGTTACTTGCAAGCTGTGTAAGCGTGTACTTTCTAGAGGTAATCCTAACAGGAAGTATTCCTTTGGGAATCACACCATGAAGAGACACCTCCAGGATGTACACAGAAGGACACATGGTCATCTTTTTGGAGGTAACTCTTCAGAAAGACGAGCCAGTACATCCACAGCAGCTCAGCCTGGACCATCACCTGCAGGGCTTACTCCTTCTTCTGCAGGTCAGGTGAGCCCTTCATCTGTGGGGGGAGAATCTCCTTTTGCTGGCCCTCTGGAAATGAACCTTCGATTTCGGAAGGTTGATATTCATTGCACATTTTGTAAAGGTCTAATTTGTCATAGGGAGACCAGTGTTTCCCTAGTGAACAACAAAATAGATCAGCACATTTGTAGCTTTGAATGATTTTCCCATGCTTCCTTTCCTCTGTCCCTGCATGAACACAACGGTTCTTTTAAGAGCCAACCTTATCATCCATCGTTTTTTTACTTGTTTTTAAAAACTTTTTTTTTTTTTTTTTTTACCGTACGCGTACGGTAAGCGTACCTTTTTTTTATTTTTTTAAAAAAAACACTAAAAATCATTTATCACATTATAAAGTCCTTGAGAGACTACAATTTTTATTATTGACTTACCATACTCACTCAAAAAAATATTTATTCATTTGTTTTTTTAAAAAATAGTTTTTAAAATGGTTGTAGTTTCCGAAAATTTTCTATATCGATCTGAAAATAAAGAAAAAAGTATTAATATTTTTAAACCATTTAATAATACAGTACACATATTTACATTTTTTACCAAAAAATATTTTTGCCTTATTTTTGCTGTTTTCAGAATAAATTGCATTTCACTATTAATTGTGAAAGCAATTGCATTCATCATTTTACAGCGGGCAAAAAAAATTAACAATCACAAAGATTGTATTAAAAAAGCCCAGAATCTCTTCTCACTTAAACTTATCATTACAGAAATGCATATTATTCTAAAAAAATATCATCTAAAAACAATACTTTTTTCTTTAAAATACCGTCTGATATGTTTGTTTGAGAAGTATAATCACAATATTATATCTCAAATAACTCCAAAATACATCTGATTTTATTTCCTTTAGGCCAAATAGTATTTTTTTTTTTTTTCCTGGAATAAATTTCCAAGGGAAATCCATTAAAATTCTAAAGTTTAATCTGTCCAGATCTCACCGATTCTCTGTAACATTTTGGTTCACGAAAATGTTTTGAATAATTTATTTAGTCCACAATAGAATTGCTTACTTTTCCACATGGCCAAATAGTAATTTTTTAAATCATTTTTGAAAAAAATGTCCAATGGCAGTTCAATAGCATTCCAAAATTTAAAATGTGCAGAAGTTACCGATTATCTCTAAATTATTGGTTTTTCAAAATTGCATTAAAAATTAAAAAAGTCCACATTACAATTGGTTATCTTTCCTTTAGGCCAAATGATAATTTTAAAAATATTTTTTTTACAAAATTGCAATGGTAATCCAGTAAAATGGTAAAATTATTTTGTCCAGATCTTGCCAAGTCTCTCTAAAATTTAGGTTTCAGGAAGATTAGATAGGAATTTGCTAAATCAAAAGGCAAACGTTGTTTGAAAATCAATTGGGAATCATTACACAGTGTCCAGCCTTTTTCACATTTTAGATAAACTGTGTAATGTCCAGAAGTAACAGTAGGTCCATCATGGAAAATTATTGCAACAGTTACAAAAGTTTTTCCTGAAATTGATAATTGCTGTCCTGTAAACTTCTTTATTAAAGTATCCAATTTTGATCCATCAGCTCTACATCGTTGCATCATTAAAATTACATACTGTCCGTATTCCCTTAAAATTAATGTTGATAACATGTCAGAATTACACTCACCACATTTCATGCTATGATTAGCATCTTTAACTAATTTTGCAAAAGTGACTGTTTTACTCTCTGGCAATGTCAAATAAATAAACCTTTCATTATCAACAATAGAGCCACATATATTATAACAATTATCACAACTATGTTCCCATTTATAAGAGAGACCAAAAAAAATGTCAATGGGAACTCCTTCTTCTTCCACTACCTGAAGAAAATACATCAAAAATTCGTGTGCATCTTGCTGTTAATTTTGAGAAAACTGTGTTCGTCCTGAACATACATCTAAAAGTTTTCTAATGTCAGTAGCACTTTCTATTTGAGTTTTATCTTTACTCAGCTTTTGAAAAAGGAGACTCAGCTCTGAACAGAATCTTTTTCCCTGATTTACTATTATCTGCTCTTGCAAACTTTCCAGATAAAATGCAACATTCAGCACTACATTTGCGTAGCAGTTGACACCAGAGCTATTTTCAAAATGACATCCTACAACCTGTTCTTCATTTTCCTTTTTCTTTTTGCTTGCAATTACATCACTCCTCTTTTTTTTCCTCTTCTCTATATGTTCATTACAGATATTCTCATTTCTCCTTTTACGAGAAACTACACGTTTCTCCAACACAGGATACTGACCTAAATGAGGAGCATAGCTTCTTCTTAATCTATTATACTCCTTTACACAGTTTGTATCAGCACTAACTTTTGAGTCATCAAAGTCTATCATGAATAAACCTGATAATGTTTTGACTCGTGACAAAGCTACATATGCCATACCTTCTTTGAACACAGTTGAACCAATGTTCACAAATGCACAATCTACAGTCAATCCTTGAGACTTGTGAATAGTTACAGCATATGCTAGAGAAAACGGAAACTGCTTCCTACGTACATATAAGTCTTTCACAAGCATAAAACGAACTGTACAACGACAAATATCTTTAACTTCTTCTATCTGATCAAATTTTATTTTTAAACATTCAATTCCTTCTTTTTTCTGATAATTAATAAAACCCACAACTCTTCCCATTGCTCCATTCACTAAGCCTTTCTCAACATCCAAATTTCTCCTTAAAAACACTCTACAGTTCATGCAAACATATAGATTTTTTTCTAATCCTGCTGTTTTGGAGATGTTCTTCTCTAGTGAGTCCAATTTATTTTTCAGTTTGCCTGTTACTGTGACAGTAATTCTTCCATCCTCAATTTTGTCCACTGCTTCCAATTTCCTGATGTCTTCCTTTTCCAATTTCAAAAGCTCCTCATTAAATATTGAGCATTCACGTAGAGTTGGCATTAAGCAGATGACACTTTTGTTTTCTGCAATATTCTTGTATATTTTCTCTGCAACTATTTCTTCCTTTGGAAATAAATTATGTAGCAGCCGACTCTGTAATGCTTTTTTCCCAACTTCTGTGAGTATTCCAATCCTGATATCTTTCAGAATACTTCCATATTCTTCATCGTTTGCTTGCCTCATATTAGTTGTAAGTTCCTTGTACTCAAAGAAGGACCAAATATTTGTATTTCCAATGCTTCCCAATGACTTCTTCGTGTCTTCATGTGTCACAGTATTAAACACTGGTTGTCCTTTAACTGGAGTAAGTTGCAAAAGATCCCCAAAAACTATGACGTGTTTTCCACCAAATAACACGTCATAGTCTGTCTTCAAAATTTGCTGCATTCTTAAATGCACAAAGGCAAGCATTAAGTTCGATACCATGCTCACCTCATCAATAATGAGAACTTGCATCTTCTTCAATACTCTTGAAACTTCCAAGGATGCTTCTCCAGTTAGCTTGTTGAATTGTATTTTGTTCTCATGCTCCACTGGTAACATTAGCAAATGATGTAAGGTGATTCCTTTTATGTTATATGCTGCTAACCCAGTTGGAGCAGTAACCACACAAGACAAAGTAGAATCCGTTTTTTGCTTTAGGTAGCTTCTGATGACTTTAATTAGGAAACTTTTTCCAGTGCCAGCTTGTCCGCTTACATACATCCTGATTGGATGAAATGATGTGCATGAGCACTCTTTTTTGATATGTAGAAATCCGTGATCAATTTTGTTTTTGATCTCTTCATAAATTTGTTGCTGCTCTTGATTCAGTTGTCTTTCCAAATTTTCTAAGTCTATAAATTCTTCTTGACCTTGATTCATAGCCGTTTCCACTTCATTCATGGCTATTGATGCTTCATTTTCAACGATTGGTTGTCCTAGGGGATCTTGACTGTATGTTCCTGAACTTTGGCTGTCCTGAGAACTGTCTCTAGCTATTTCTGCTGCAATTGTAGTTTCCTGTTCAATTTCTTCATTTAACATTTGCAGATAAGTTGAGAATGTACTGCATTGTATGCTGTCTTTACAAGCATTAAAAGAATCTTCATAGCTCTGGAATTCTCCCAGTAGTTCATCCTCTGTACGCCATGGTTTAAACAACTGTAAAAGAGCCAAGTAGTAAAATTCTTTCTTGTCGGTAGTGTCGCAACTCAGCTTCCGGTGATTTATCAAACTTCCTTTGGTTTGCTTCACCAAACATCCTTCTTCACCAACAACTTTATATTTTCCACTGTTGATGTCTTCTGCAGCTTTCCGTGAATAAATGTAGTTCTGTAACACTTCATAGAGACACATGTTCTCCAGATGATGACTTCTCTTGGGATAATATGTGTCCAACATGTTTGTTTTCAATATATCTGTACTTTCTGGGTCATTCTCAGCCAAATATTCAATTTCTCCAACAGATTTCAGTACCCGATTTCTCATTGCTGCAAGGCCTAAACTTGCCCAAATTATTCTTCTTGACTTCGAGTAGAGACTTGCAGAAGATAACCTATCTGAACATTCGTAGGATCCAATTTCTCGATGCGATAACATCTTCAAACTGAAACTGTACAGCTTCTTACTGACAGTCTTCTCGTGAGAAATCTCTTCCCACATTTCCTTCAATTCTGTTTTTTCTGATTTCGTAATGTAAGACGTTACATATCGAGCAACAGCAATGGAATTGTCAGCAACATACTGTATATCCATGTTAGCGTTCCACATGGATAAAATGACTGGGTTGTAGTCATTTATATTTTTAGATTCTTCTTTTCTTTTAAGGTTGTAGGTATTCTTAGGTGATTTTCTTGTGATAGTATGTCTCACAGCTGACATAAAACTGTTGACTCTTCCATTTGAAAGAACAGGTCTAGGAAATCCAAATCGACATTTAGTGTAGTATTTTTCTTTGCTCTTGTATTTCCGTCGACAGTATTTTCCACACCGATGACTTTGGAAACGTAGAACTTGCTCCTTTAACTTGTTCTCTTCTGTGCTTTTTGGTATAGCACATGTTGCATATTCTTCAATGTAAGATAACACTGCTTCATCAGTATCTGTTCCAAACTTTGGGGCATCCTTGATCCACAGCAGCATATGAATATGAGGAGCACCTCTTGCCTGGTACTCTTTTCTCCAAAAGAAATCCACTACTTCTCCAAGGGGTGGATTTTTTTTTATTGCAGATGAAGGACATCATAGCCTCAAATCTATGATTGAAATATCTGCAAACATTAACCGGATCCAATGAGCACAGTTCTCCTGCTGTCTTGTATTCGATGTTTTTAATGTTTGAATTGGCCTCTCGTAGAAAATCCAGTAAATCATCCCAAGCGTACTCGGCACAGCTTAGGGTAAGGAACCATGTTGGTGTTCCTAAATTGCGTAACATGCATTTTAGTTCACCATGGCGTCGGTACCAATATTCATTTGTCCCACGCTGACAAGCCATCAGATTGATCAGTTGTGTTTCCAAATGATCATCTCGGTGCTGCACTTTCTCCATAAAATCCTTAGCAGACACATTTTGTAAATGTACTCCACTTTTTAAAATGTGATTTACTGCATAAGACAGTGCAGACAAGTCGCTTTCAAATAAAAGATGGAACAAATAAGGAATACTTTGTCGAAATCTGGGATCTTCAGCATATAGTCTTGTAGTTCGATACTCTGAAGCTGGAATCTGTTCTGGACGTTCATCGTATCGTCCGCCTTTTCCTTTAGGAAACAGCTGGGGAAAACATCGAGCTTCCAAGCTCTCCTCCCATACACTCACGGGATTTCCTTTTGCTTTCTTCATCTGAAAGAGATCAATATTGTCTCCCATAACTTCTTTCGAATGGAGAGGATGTATGCTAAAATGTTCATAAATTTCTTCTTCCTTTGACTTGTCCACTTTTTCAATTTGTCCAGTTGGTGTTTCTGTGTCTCCTTGTAAATCTTCTTCTTCTTCTTCTTCTTCTATATAAATTGATTCATACCATTTGTTATTTTTTTTCAAATACAAATTTGCTCTTTGTACTTTCCGCACATCTACCAGCTCCTGCCAAATCTTCTTATTCTTTGTAGGTACACCATTAACCAGAATAATTAATGGTTCAGTTTCCAAAGTATCCGCATCAATAGTTTCCATATTTTTTTTCAAATCCAAGGGCAAATACACCACTCTACCTTTTAAACCTCTCAGTAAATCTGAAGGAGGTAATTTACCAGTTTTGGGCTCCATACGTACTATGGTCTGGAACGGATGAACACATTGAATGAGTATAGACTCATATGTATTTAATTCAGAAAGTTCAGCAGGAATAGCATCCAATTCTAAATTATTATGTACAGCTCTGGTCGGCATTCTATTTTCCTCTAACTTGTTATAACAGTATTTACAAATACGCTGATCTTCACCCAATTCAAAACAATTTTCTAGAAATATATATGTGGCAAAATCCTTCCACTTATAATTATCTTCATTTTCACTCTTTCTGTAGAGATCAACATTCCTAGTTTGTTTTCTATAATGAGTTCTGCGGCAACAAATACAAGTAAAATTTGGTCTTTCATTAGAGACTATTGCAAATTTTGTTATGTGATCATTAAATGTGTTACTTACAGAGGGTTCTACATTCTCTTCCACTTCTTCCTCATTTACTGTGTCCTTCTCTGCACTGTTTTGTTCAGGACCAAAGTAACAAAACTGAATTTCATCAACAACCTTCTCTACATCTGATACCGTTCCTCGGAACAGAGCCCTATTCAATTCATTTAACTTTATTGCTGGACTTTTGGCAAAATACAACCGTCTCACAAACTTTCTCATTTCAGTATGATGAACAGCCAGCATCCTAAAATGATGGAAAACACTATTGCACACTTTTCTAGATAGACAAGCAAGAGAATGACCCTGCAAACCAGTATTCTCTCTCACTCTGCATTGATCCAGACTTTGAAGCACCTTAATCTTTTGTTTTACACTTTTTTTACTATATTCTCTTAGAAACTCTCGAAATCTGTCAATAGATTCCTGACGCACAGTGCAAATACTACTACAATTCCAAGTGTACACTGGGGCTTTAGGACGTCTCCCCATTGCCTCATCTGCCATCACTTGTACCTCATCTCTTGGAACCATTATCTCCTTCTCCATTATGCAACCATTTTTTACTTCGTATGAACGACCTCTGGTGTCAACTGCATGCAGCAAACTATTACTTTGAAAATAGCTCTCTTCATTAAAAAAAGGTTCACTACTTGAACTATGCATCCACTTTCCTAAAAACACTTTACAAAAGTTTGTTCTGTTCACTACTCTTTTGCTTTTGCTTTGTGATTTCAGTACATTAACCATTTTATCTAATGTACGCATCCTATTCAAAATTAATATGAATAGTTTCCTTTTTAATTCTAATGCTTTTGCTGCAATGGCTTCAATTTCTTTTTTTCTCTTGTAATATTTAGCCTTTTGCTTATATTTCTTTATATCCTTTATCAAATTGGACATAACTCTTCTCTGAAACATTTTTCTACGTATCACTTTAAATGCTGTTTTTCTGTTTATGTTAAACTTTTCAATTGCAGAAGGTATATTTGCATTAACTAAATTCTCAATTTTTTGCTGTTCTCTATGTTTTGTTACATTTTTCCGAGAACAGACATTTTGTACATTTTTCTTTGTTTTAAATATTTTGTTTAGGAATTGTTTTTTTTGCTTACCAGAAGATTTTTTCTTTTTCCCAACATCAGCATCTTCTACTAACTTTGGTCCTCCAGTTGTCTTCAAATATTGTTTTTTTTTTAGCGTTTTTTGAACTCGAGATTTTGTAGGCATCTTAAATTTTGTTCACTGTTCTTCAGCAATACCTGAAAAAAACTAAAAAAAAAATCTGTTATTGTATTTAAATATATTACTACATTTCTTTTCACAATAGTCACAAAACGAAATTTCTTTGCCAATTTGAATGCACACAAACTGCTCTTTTTTTTGGGCAAGTGAAAATCTCTTTTACAAACTGTCACATTATGAAACCACTTTTCAGATTTTTTAAAAAGCCCATGTCCACAGTGCTACACTCCACCAAGGGCAACCAGCCTTAGTGATGCTGAATGTATTTGCATTACAGACTTAAACCTGAAAACCCCACTGGCTTGTAAATACTGTGCATGATTATACATGGCAAGCACATGGGTGTGTGCTAAGACTCTGCTTCTTCCCCCAATAATTCGCTCCCCCTTTCCATCTAATGCAACTGTGAAATCACCAGAGCAAGACGCAATAAATCTCTGCCTATAATTCTTCTATGCACACAGAGTCATGTTTTCACATTAGTCCCAAAACGAAATTTCTTTGCCAATTTCAAAGCACACTTACTGCTCTTTTTTTTTCGGGCCAAGTGAAAATCTCTTTTTACAATTTGAAATCACTTTTACAGATTGACACATTATGAAACCACTATTTTTGATTTATTTAATTGCACGTGTCCAAGCTGTTTTTTTTTCAGACCACCACCATGTGCATTCTCTGTGACTGCCTACACTCCAGCAAGGGCAACCAGCCTTAGTGATGCTGAATGTATTTGCATTACAGACTTAAACCTGAAAACCCCACTGGCTTGTAAATACTGTGCATGACTATACACGGCAAGGACATGGGTGTGTGCTAAGCCTCTGCTTCTTCCCCCAAAAATTCGCTCCCCCTTTCCATCTAATGCAACTGTGAAATCACCAGAGCAAGACGCAATAAATCTCTGCCTATAATTCTTCTATGCACACAGAGTCATGTTTTCACATTAGTGCCAAAACGAAATTTCTTTGCCATTTTGAAAGCACACTTACTGCTCTTTTTTTTTCGAGCCAAGTGAAAATCACTTTTTACAATTGGAAATCACTTTTACAGACTGACACATTATAAAACCACTTTTTTTGATTTATTTAAATGCACATGTCCAAGCTGTTTTTTCAGACCACCACCATGTGTATTCTCTGTGACTGCCTACACTCCAGCAAGGGCAACCAGCCTTAGTGATGCTGAATGTATTTGCATTACAGACTTAAACCTGAAAACCCCACTGGCTTGTAAATACTGTGCATGACTATACACGGCAAGGACATGGGTGTGTGCTAAGCCTCTGCTTCTTCCCCCAAAAATTCGCTCCCCCTTTCCATCTAATGCAACTGTGAAATCACCAGAGCAAGACGCAATAAATCTCTGCCTATAATTCTTCTATGCACACAGAGTCATGTTTTCACATTAGTGCCAAAACGAAATTTCTTTGCCAATTTCAAAGCACACTTACTGCTCTTTTTTTTCGGGCCAAGTGAAAATCTCTTTTTACAATTTGAAATCACTTTTACAGACTGACACATTATGAAACCACTATTTTTGATTTATTTAATTGGACGTGTCCAAGCTGTTTTTTTTTCAGACCAACACCATGTGCATTCTCTGTGACTGCCTACACTCCACCAAGGGCAACCAGCCTTAGTGATGCTGAATGTATTTGCATTACAGACTTAAACCTGAAAACCCCACTGGCTTGTAAATACTGTGCATGACTATACACGGCAAGGACATGGGTGTGTGCTAAGCCTCTGCTTCTTCCCCCAAAAATTCGCTCCCCCTTTCCATCTAATGCAACTGTGAAATCACCAGAGCAAGA
The DNA here is from genome assembly GCF_964204655.1 of Triturus cristatus. NCBI lineage: Eukaryota > Metazoa > Chordata > Amphibia > Caudata > Salamandridae > Triturus > Triturus cristatus. The sequence continues at coordinate 551,246,559 of NC_140595.1, forward strand.
CGCAATAAATCTCTGCCTATAATTCTTCTATGCACACAGAGTCATGTTTTCACATTAGTGCCAAAACGAAATTTCTTTGCCAATTTGAAAGCACACTTACTGCTCTTTTTTTTTCGGGCCAAGTGAAAATCTCTTTTTACAATTTGAAATCACTTTTACAGACTGACACATTATGAAACCACTATTTTTGATTTATTTAATTGCACGTGTCCAAGCTGTTTTTTTTTCAGACCACCACCATGTGCATTCTCTGTGACTGCCTACACTCCAGCAAGGGCAACCAGCCTTAGTGATGCTGAATGTATTTGCATTACAGACTTAAACCTGAAAACCCCACTGGCTTGTAAATACTGTGCATGACTATACACGGCAAGGACATGGGTGTGTGCTAAGCCTCTGCTTCTTCCCCCAATAATTCGCTCCCCCTTTCCATCTAATGCAACTGTGAAATCACCAGAGCAAGACGCAATAAATCTCTGCCTATAATTCTTCTATGCACACAGAGTCATGTTTTCACATTAGTGCCAAAACGAAATTTCTTTACCAATTTGAAAGCACACTTACTGCTCTTTTTTTTTCGGGCCAAGTGAAAATCTCTTTTTACAATTTGAAATCACTTTTACAGACTGACACATTATGAAACCACTATTTTTGATTTATTTAATTGGACGTGTCCAAGCTGTTTTTTTTTCAGACCAACACCATGTGCATTCTCTGTGACTGCCTACACTCCAGCAAGGGCAACCAGCCTTAGTGATGCTGAATGTATTTGCATTACAGACTTAAACCTGAAAACCCCACTGGCTTGTAAATACTGTGCATGACTATACACGGCAAGCACATGGGTGTGTGCTAAGCCTCTGCTTCTTCCCCCAATAATTCGCTCCCCCTTTCCATCTAATGCAACTGTGAAATCACCAGAGCAAGACGCAATAAATCTCTGCCTATAATTCTTCTATGCACACAGAGTCATGTTTTCACATTAGTCCCACAACGAAATTTCTTTGCCAATTTGAAAGCACACTTACTGCTCTTTTTTTTTTCGGGCCAAGTGAAAATCTCTTTTTACAATTTGAAATCACTTTTACAGACTGACACAATATGAAACCACTATTTTTGATTTATTTAATTGCACGTGTCCAAGCTGTTTTTTTTTCAGACCACCACCATGTGCATTCTCTGTGACTGCCTACACTCCACCAAGGGCAACCAGCCTTAGTGATGCTGAATGTATTTGCATTACAGACTTAAACCTGAAAACCCCACTCGCTTGTAAATACTGTGCATGACTATACACGGCAAGGACATGGGTGTGTGCTAAGCCTCTGCTTCTTCCCCCAAAAATTCGCTCCCCCTTTCCATCTAATGCAACTGTGAAATCACCAGAGCAAGACGCAATAAATCTCTGCCTATAATTCTTCTATGCACACAGAGTCATGTTTTCACATTAGTGCCAAAACGAAATTTCTTTGCCAATTTGAAAGCACACTTACTGCTCTTTTTTTTTTCGGGCCAAGTGAAAATCTCTTTTTACAATTTGAAATCACTTTTACAGACTGACACATTATGAAACCACTATTTTTGATTTATTTAATTGCACGTGTCCAAGCTGTTTTTTTTTCAGACCACCACCATGTGCATTCTCTGTGACTGCCTACACTCCACCAAGGGCAACCAGCCTTAGTGATGCTGAATGTATTTGCATTACAGACTTAAACCTGAAAACCCCACTCGCTTGTAAATACTGTGCATGACTATACACGGCAAGGACATGGGTGTGTGCTAAGCCTCTGCTTCTTCCCCCAAAAATTCGCTCCCCCTTTCCATCTAATGCAACTGTGAAATCACCAGAGCAAGACGCAATAAATCTCTGCCTATAATTCTTCTATGCACACAGAGTCATGTTTTCACATTAGTGCCAAAACAAAATTTCTTTGCCAATTTGAAAGCACACTTACTGCTCTTTTTTTTTTTCGGGGCAAGTGTAAATCACTTTTACACACTGACACATTATGAAACCACCATGTGTAACTACAACAAAAACAATTCCCATTTCTATTATTCATTTCTTAAGTTACCACATACATCCCCTCTCAAACTGTAAACTCACCTTTAAAATTAGTTAGTTGTGAAAGAAATGTGACACTCAAACAGCAGATTATCAGAGCCAGGATCTCTGTTCTGTTCACCTCTCTCCTCTCAGCAGAACCAGATAATGGCAAACTTTCCCTCTATTTTTCCACACATATACATGTAAGTTTCAAATCTCAGTGCTTCCCCCTTTTTTTCACATGTATTCACACATTTCTATTGGTTGAAAACCAACCCTTTTCCAAAAGTACCCTGCCCCCAACTTGACTTCTGCCTAGTACCCTTCCCCCAACTTGACTTCTGCCTGCTACCATAGCAACAGCTCATGGAACACTGCTGTGTGCAGTTAGGTCAGAAGTTCGACACACAATGTTTCAATTCCACAGAGCAAGAGTGCTTGACTTTTCAAACCTTACAGCAAATCCATAGTACTGTTCTTTGGTTACACATTTTTTTGTACCAATACAAAACATGCTTCTATTAATTTTCACATACAGCCTAGTTTTTATTCTAGAATGGTATGAAACAGCCAATCAGTTCTTTTTGTTTTAAAAAAATATGTATGCCTCCATTTCCAAACTGTCTTTCTTTTCTTATTGCCATTCTACTGAAAGACACCTCCTGAGTGCATCCAGTTCTCCTTTGAAGATGTTCACAGTGTGGATTGTAGGGCACAGCTATGTCTTCTGGAGTGAAAAGTTTGCAGAGAAAACAGATATGGTGAGAGACCTTGCTTTGCCAAATGTAGACATTAAATGGATTGGTCAGAGAGGGTTAAAGTGGCACCAATTGATGCCATTGGTGAAATCCTTCATTCAAATCCAACACCCTGACCTCATAATAGTGCACTGTGGTGGCAATGACCTAGGCACTTTGACTGGGGTAGGTCTGGAAATGCTTATGAAGGACACCTTTGCACAACTGTTTACACTTTTCCCTAAAACTGCCTTTGTGTTTTCCAACATATGCCAAAGGCAAAAATGGAACTGGTCCAATCATTTCTGTCCACAGATTGACAAAGCAAGAAAGCACGTCAACAAATCTGTTTCTGCTTTCCTCCGTGACTATGGTATGGGTGCCATTTACCACAACAACTTGCGTTATGACATGCAAGACATTTATAGAGGAGATGGTGTGCACTTCAATGATGAAGGGAACAGAGTCTTCCTCTTGAACCTTAGACTCTGCATCGGTACTTACTTGTAGGTACCACTAAAAAAATGACTTCATAAACACAACAGCTCTTTTTAGAGCTCCCTAATTTCTAAACTCTTAAATCTGCTTTTCATTTATCTATTTTTTTTTTTTTTTACCGTACGCTTACCGTAAGCTTACCGTACGCGTACCCCGTGATTTTTTTTTAAATCAATAAATGTTTTTTTTGTACTTTTCTGTCCTTCTTTGACCCCCTTACAAATGTTAGGGGGTCTGTAACTCTCCTCATTGCCCCCTTTCCTTGTTTTCACTCTTTTTTTTCAGAGTGAAATACACAAAATGGCGGCCGCCGCTTCCTGGTTTCGACCGATTCGAATGTTTACTAAGATCTAACAGCCAATCAGAATCGCGCTCGCGCACGCCGCCGTACGCTTACCGTAAGCGTACGGTAAGCGTACCGTAAGCGGGCTCAGATATATATATTGATTTAAAGGCTATTTTCTCAGAATCTACTGAACAGATTTACACCAAACCTACAAAAGGCACTTCCTTGACCTGAGGACTACCTCTCTGCCAAATTTCTAGTAATTCTGTTCAGCCGTTCGGGCTGTAGCCCTGTCTAAAGGTCCTATGGAAAAATGCATGGGAAAAACGCGTTTTGGGACCCCCCTTTTATCTCAGCCCCCGCTTGACGAATCCCCCCGAGACTTTCAGGGAAGGAGCGGAGCGTAGCGCCCCACCTATTTTGAGAAATTCGCGAGGATTCGTCGACCGGCGCCAAAGTTATTCAAAATAGAATGTTGAGGTTTTCCTATGGAAACGTGGTCCTAACTATAACTACCTACTGGCGACCACCAGTAGGTAATATATATCTCCAAAATACTCCTCTGCTGCTTGGTGCTTTGCTATGCTGAAGGAAGGAGCACGGACCACATCTTGGTGCGTTCAATCAGTTTATTTTCTTAAGGTATAACAGCCATAACGCGTTTCAACTCCGTAGAGCCTTGATCACATGACACCCCATGAAGTCACCGGACTATGTAAAAACATTTTTTTAGTGCTTAAGGTGTTAAAGTGACAGTACAATTAACTAATCGTGATGCTTGTTTGTTATTTACGAAACTGGTTACATGATGGTATGAATACCTAATACATTTTTATCGCTTGGATATTTAGTTTACATATATTTTTGGAAAATACATCTTGGCATAGTACTTCTCTATCAGCAGTAAATTGTGCAAATTGCATATATAATCTCTTAAATACATAAATAAATAAATAAACATGTAAATATAGCATTTATAAAAACCCATTTTCAGTTTTCATAAAAATTTGTTAAGAGAGATGATCGACTTTTTTGATGCTATCACTATTATATATATGTATATATATATATTCAGTGAAAAAACCATAGGTTTCACACACGTTATAGTTAGGAATTAGCATTTAAAAAACCTTAGAAATTCAGTGAAAAAACCATAGGTTTCACACATGTTATAGTTAGCTGGACATTTTACTCGTAAAAAACCAATGAAATTGCCCCGTTATAGTTAGTTCAGCTAACTATAACTCGCGCGCCCGCAATGCACTGCTGATGACGTCACATATTACATCACTCATGACATGGTCAGTGACATCACTCATGACATCACTGATGACATCTCAAATGACATCACTGATGACATCATCCAGTGAATGTGTGTTTTTCTGAAAATTAAATATGTTTTATATATGTATATCTCAAGGTCGATGGAAGAATAAATGGGTATATAAGTGTCTAAATGGATGATTTGTTTTTGAAAAATTGATTGTGTAACTGACTGATTAAGTGTATCTCTCACTTTGTGTATAAGTGGCTGCATGGGTTGGTGAGTAGCTACATGGGTGTCTATATAGGTTATTAGTTGTTTTTTTGAGTATCAGTCTGAGTGTCTGTATGGTACGGTGGGGGGTATTACGTAGTGCATAGATGCATGAATGAGTGACTCACTGTTTGTATGTGTTGAAGACAGCATGTGTGCAGGACTGTATGGGTGGATGAGTGTGTGTATGGGTGTGTTAGTGAGTGAATGACTGTCTCAATAGTGTCTTCAGGAGTAACTACATATGTTTTAAACTAGTATATGTGACTATTGGTGTATATATGTGAGTATATGTGAGAGGGAGAGATTGAAAGAGTTCCTGTATGAATAAGTATGTGTTTCTATAAGTGATTGTTTAAAAGACTAAGTATGTGTAAGTTTCCGTAGAAGTAAGTATGGTGGTGTGTGTATTACTGTATATGCAAGTAAATGTATGTTTGATTCCTTATTAGCATGAGTGACTATGTGTGTGAGTAACTCTATGGATGAGTGGCATTGTGTAACAGGATGTATAGATGTATGAGTACATATGATGAGTGAGTACATGTATGAGTGACTGTATAGGACTGTTGGTGAATGAGTGGATGTGTATGTGGATCTTAGAATTACTGAAGAGGTTGTTGTAACTGGTATTGGTATGTCCATTGTTTTGAAATTTTTAGTCTCTATTTTTGAATGTGTGTATCAAAGCTTATATTAAGGTGAGAGGAGGTCTGCCACTCTATCACAAGGATGATGTCAACAGTGATGTCATCAGTGATGTCATTTGAGATGTCATCAGTGATGTCATGAGTGATGTCACTGACCATGTCATGAGTGATGTAATATGTGACGTCATCAGCAGTGCATTGCGGGCGCGCGAGTTATAGTTAGCTGAACTAACTATAACGGGGCAATTTCATTGGTTTTTTACGAGTAAAATGTCCAGCTAACTATAACATGTGTGAAACCTATGGTTTTTTCACTGAATTTCTAAGGTTTTTTAAATGCTAATTCCTAACTATAACGTGTGTGAAACCTATGGTTTTTTCACTGAATTTCTAAGGTTTTTTAAATGCTAATTCCTAACTATAACGTGTGTGAAACCTATGGTTTTTTCAGTGAATTTCTAAGGTTTTTTAAATGCTAATTCCTAACTATAACGTGTGTGAAACCCATGTTTTTTTCAGTGAATTTGCAAGGTTTTTTAAATGCTATTTTTTTTTTTTTCTTCATTTTTTTCAAACATATTTTTAATTTAATTTTCTTACCTTTTATAAAGACTATGCTTAATTTTTTAAAATCATTAAATATTTATTTTATATAAATTTTTTAAAATAAACAAGTAAAGTTTATTTCCAGATTTTTTTTTTTTTTTTTTTTTATAGTACGCGTACCGTAAGCTCACGGTAAGCGTACGGTTTACGCAACGTCCGTAATCTATCTACGCTGCTTGCGTATAGTTACGTACTTTGCGTAGCCGCGCGTACTGCGCGTGGGACGCGTGCGCGCTTACGCAACACGCGCACGTTACGCGGAAGTGCCGGGGAGTGACTGTTATGCGCATGCGCGCAAGCGCGTGTCTTTTTTACGCGCACGCGTACTTTTTGCCGTAAGCGTACCGTAAGCGTACCGTAAGCGTACGGTTGGTCATGTGATCATGAAACACAACTTTTGATTGGTTGAAACTACTTTCAGTTCTAGAACTCTCCTACACCACACCCATTCCCCTCATTTTTGCTTGTGATCCCTTGGGAGAAGGAGCTGGTTTGTCTTTGGGATACGATGGCAGAACAGCAGAGCTCTTCTGAGAGTGAGGCTAGCACCAGCAGCACTGTCTTGAGGCAGAGAGCGAGGAAAGTAAAACCTTCTTATGTTTGGGATTATTTTACTTTTCCAGAAGGCCAGCAAAAGGTGAATACACCCTTAGATACTTGCAAGCTGTGTCAGCGTGTACTTTCTAGAGGTAATCCTGACAGGAAGTATTCCTTTGGGAATCACACCATGATGAGGCACCTCAAGGATGTACACAAAAGGACACATGCTCATCTTTTTGGAGGTAACTCTTCAGAAAGACGAGCCAGTACATCCACAGCAGCTCAGCCTGGACCATCACCTGCAGAGCTTACTCCTTCTTCTGCAGCTCAGGTGAGCCCTTCATCTGTGGGGGGAGAATCTCCTTTTGCTGGCCCTCTGGAAATGAACCCTCGATTTCGGAAGGTTGATATTCATTGCACATTTTGTAAAGCTCTAATTTGTTATAGGGAGACCAGTGTTTCCCTAGTGAATAACAAAATAGATCAGCACATTTGTAGCTTTGAATGATTTTCCCATGGTTCCTTTCCTCTGTCCCTGCATGAACACAAGCATTAGAATTACTGCTCTTTTTTTTTTGGGCCAAGTGAAAATCTCTTTTTACACTTTGAAATCACTTTTACAGACTGACACATTCTGAAACCTTTTTTTTAAATTTATTTAAATGCACATGTCCAAGCTGTTTTTTTTTCAGACCACCACCGTGTGTATTCTCTGTGACTGCCTACACTCCAGCAGGGGCAACCAGCCTTAGTGATGCTGAATGTATTTGCATTACAGACTTAAACCTGAAAACCCCACTCGCTTCTAATTACTGTGCATGACTATACATGGCAAGCACATGGGTGTGTGCTAAGCCTCTGCTTCTTCCCCCAAAAATTCGCTCCTCTTTTCCATCTACTGCAACTGTGAAATCACCAGAGCAAGACGCAATAAATTTCTGCCTATAATTCTTCTATGCACACAGAGTCATGTTTTCACATTAGTGCCAAAACGAAATTTCTTTGCCAATTTGAAAGCACACTTACTGCTCTTTTTTTTTTGGGCCAAGTGAAAATCTCTTTTTACACTTTGAAATCACTTTTACAGACTGACACATTCTGAAACCTTTTTTTTAAATTTATTTAAATGCACATGTCCAAGCTGTTTTTTTTTCAGACCACCACCGTGTGTATTCTCTGTGACTGCCTACACTCCAGCAGGGGCAACCAGCCTTAGTGATGCTGAATGTATTTGCATTACAGACTTAAACCTGAAAACCCCACTCGCTTCTAATTACTGTGCATGACTATACATGGCAAGCACATGGGTGTGTGCTAAGCCTCTGCTTCTTCCCCAAAAAATTCGCTCCTCTTTTCCATCTACTGCAACTGTGAAATCACCAGAGCAAGACGCAATAAATTTCTGCCTATAATTCTTCTATGCACACAGAGTCATGTTTTCACATTAGTGCCAAAACGAAATTTCTTTGCCAATTTGAAAGCACACTTACTGCTCTTTTTTTTTTGGGCCAAGTGAAAATCTCTTTTTACACTTTGAAATCACTTTTACAGACTGACACATTCTGAAACCTTTTTTTTAAATTTATTTAAATGCACATGTCCAAGCTGTTTTTTTTTCAGACCACCACCGTGTGTATTCTCTGTGACTGCCTACACTCCAGCAGGGGCAACCAGCCTTAGTGATGCTGAATGTATTTGCATTACAGACTTAAACCTGAAAACCCCACTCGCTTCTAATTACTGTGCATGACTATACATGGCAAGCACATGGGTGTGTGCTAAGCCTCTGCTTCTTCCCCCAAAAATTCGCTCCTCTTTTCCATCTACTGCAACTGTGAAATCACCAGAGCAAGACGCAATAAATTTCTGCCTATAATTCTTCTATGCACACAGAGTCATGTTTTCACATTAGTGCCAAAACGAAATTTCTTTGCCAATTTGAAAGCACACTTACTGCTCTTTTTTTTTTGGGCCAAGTGAAAATCTCTTTTTACACTTTGAAATCACTTTTACAGACTGACACATTCTGAAACCTTTTTTTTAAATTTATTTAAATGCACATGTCCAAGCTGTTTTTTTTTTTTCAGACCACCACCGTGTGTATTCTCTGTGACTGCCTACACTCCAGCAGGGGCAACCAGCCTTAGTGATGCTGAATGTATTTGCATTACAGACTTAAACCTGAAAACCCCACTCGCTTCTAATTACTGTGCATGACTATACATGGCAAGCACATGGGTGTGTGCTAAGCCTCTGCTTCTTCCCCCAAAAATTCGCTCCTCTTTTCCATCTACTGCAACTGTGAAATCACCAGAGCAAGACGCAATAAATTTCTGCCTATAATTCTTCTATGCACACAGAGTCATGTTTTCACATTAGTGCCAAAACGAAATTTCTTTGCCAATTTGAAAGCACACTTACTGCTCTTTTTTTTTTGGGCCAAGTGAAAATCTCTTTTTACACTTTGAAATCACTTTTACAGACTGACACATTCTGAAACCTTTTTTTTAAATTTATTTAAATGCACATGTCCAAGCTGTTTTTTTTTCAGACCACCACCGTGTTTATTCTCTGTGACTGCCTACACTCCAGCAGGAGCAACCAGCCTTAGTGATGCTGAATGTATTTGCATTACAGACTTAAACCTGAAAACCCCACTCGCTTCTAATTACTGTGCATGACTATACATGGCAAGCACATGGGTGTGTGCTAAGCCTCTGCTTCTTCCCCCAAAAATTCGCTCCTCTTTTCCATCTACTGCAACTGTGAAATCACCAGAGCAAGACGCAATAAATTTCTGCCTATAATTCTTCTATGGACACAGAGTCATGTTTTCACATTAGTGCCAAAACGAAATTTCTTTGCCAATTTGAAAGCACACTTACTGCTCTTTTTTTTTTGGGCCAAGTGAAAATCTCTTTTTTCACTTTGAAATCACTTTTACAGACTGACACATTCTGAAACCTTTTTTTTAAATTTATTTAAATGCACATGTCCAAGCTGTTTTTTTTTCAGACCACCACCGTGTGTATTCTCTGTGACTGCCTACACTCCAGCAGGGGCAACCAGCCTTAGTGATGCTGAATGTATTTGCATTACAGACTTAAACCTGAAAACCCCACTCGCTTCTAATTACTGTGCATGACTATACATGGCAAGCACATGGGTGTGTGCTAAGCCTCTGCTTCTTCCCCCAAAAATTTGCTCCTCTTTTCCATCTACTGCAACTGTGAAATCACCAGAGCAAGACGCAATAAATTTCTGCCTATAATTCTTCTATGCACACAGAGTCATGTTTTCACATTAGTGCCAAAACGAAATTTCTTTGCCAATTTGAAAGCACACTTACTGCTCTTTTTTTTTTGGGCCAAGTGAAAATCTCTTTTTACACTTTGAAATCACTTTTACAGACTGACACATTCTGAAACCTTTTTTTTAAATTTATTTAAATGCACATGTCCAAGCTGTTTTTTTTTCAGACCACCACCGTGTGTATTCTCTGTGACTGCCTACACTCCAGCAGGGGCAACCAGCCTTAGTGATGCTGAATGTATTTGCATTACAGACTTAAACCTGAAAACCCCACTCGCTTCTAATTACTGTGCATGACTATACATGGCAAGCACATGGGTGTGTGCTAAGCCTCTGCTTCTTCCCCCAAAAATTCGCTCCTCTTTTCCATCTACTGCAACTGTGAAATCACCAGAGCAAGACGCAATAAATTTCTGCCTATAATTCTTCTATGCACACAGAGTCATGTTTTCACATTAGTCCCAAAACGAAATTTCTTTGCCAATTTGAAAGCACACTTACTGCTCTTTTTTTTTCGGGCCAAGTGAAAATCTCTTTTACAGACTGACACATTATGAATCCACCATGTGTAACTACAACAAAAACAATTCCCATTTCTATTATTCATTTCTTAAGTTACCACATACATCCCCTCTCAAACTGTAAACTCACCTTTAAAATTAGTTAGTTGTGAAAGAAATGTGTCACTCAAACAGCAGATTATCAGAGCCAGGATCTCTGTTGTGTTCACCTCTCTCCTCTCAGCAGAACCAGATAATGGCAAACTTTCCCTCTATTTTTCCACACATATACATGTAAGTTTCAAATCTCAGTGCTTCCCCCTTTTTTTCAAATGTAATGACACATTTCTATTGGTTGAAAACCAACCCTTTTCCAAAAGTACCCTGCCCCCAACTTGACTTCTGCCTAGTACCCTTCCCCCAACTTGACTTCTGCCTGCTACCATAGCAACAGCTCATGGAACACTGCTGTGTGCAGTTAGGTCAGAAGTTCGACACACAATGTTTCAATTCCACAGAGCAAGAGTGCTTGACTTTTCAATCCTAACTGCAAATCCATAGTACTGTTCTTTGGTTACACATTTTTTTGTACCAATACAAAACATGCTTCTATTAATTTTCACATACAGCCTAGTTTTTTTTCTAGAATGGTATGAAACAGCCAATCAGTTCTTTTTGTTTTGTAAAAAATATGTATGCCTCCATTTCCAAACTGTCTTTCTTTTCATATTGCCATTCTACTGAAAGACACCTCCTGAGTGCATCCAGTTCTCCTTTGAAGATGTTCACAGTGTGGATTGTAGGGCACAGCTATGTCTTCTGGAGTGAAAAGTTTGCAGAGAAAACAGATATGGTGAGAGACCTTGCTTTGCCAAATGTAGACATTAAATGGATTGGTCAGAGAGGGTTAAAGTGGCACCAATTGATGCCATTGGTGAAATCCTTCATGCAAATCCAACACCCTGACCTCATAATAGTGCACTGTGGTGGCAATGACCTAGGCACTTTGACTGGGGTAGGTCTGGAAATGCTTATGAAGGACACCTTTGCACAACTGTTTACACTTTTCCCTAAAACTGCCTTTGTGTTTTCCAACATATGCCAAAGGCAAAAATGGAACTGGTCCAATCATTTCTGTCCACAGATTGACAAAGCAAGAAAGCACGTCAACAAATCTGTTTCTGCTTTCCTCCGTGACTATGGTATGGGTGCCATTTACCACAACAACTTGCGTTACGACATGCAAGACATTTATAGAGGAGATGGTGTGCACTTCAATGATGAAGGGAACAGAGTCTTCCTCTTGAACCTTAGACTCTGCATCGGTACTTACTTGTAGGTACCACTAAAAAAATGACTCCATAAACACAACAGCTCTTTTTAGAGCTCCCTAATTTCTAAACTCTTAAATCTGATTTTCATTTATTTTTTTTTTTTTTTTACCGTACGCTTACCGTAAGCTTACCGTACGCGTACCCCGTGATTTTTTTAAAAATCAATAAATGTTTTTTTTGTACTTTTCTGTCCTTCTTTGACCCCCTCACAAATGTAAGGGGGTCTGTAACTCTCCTCATTGCCCCCTTTCCTTGTTTTCACTCTTTTTTTTCAGAGTGAAATACACAAAATGGCGGCCGCCGCTTCCTGGTTTCGGCCGATTCGAATGTTTACTAAGATCTAAGAGCCAATCAGAATCGCGCTCGCGCACGCCACCGTACGCTTACCGTAAGCTTACGGTAAGCGTACCGTAAGCTGGCTCAGATATATATATTGATTTAAAGGCTATTTTCTCAGAATCTACTGAACAGATTTACACCAAACCTACAAAAGGCACTTCCTTGACCTAGGGACTACCTCTCTGCCAAATTTCTAGTAATTCTGTTCAGCCGTTCGGGCTGTAGCTCGTTCTAAAGGTCCTATGGAAAAATGCATGGGAAAAACGCGTTTTGGGACCCCCCTTTTATCTCAGCCCCCGCTTGACGGATCCCCCCGAGACTTTCAGGGTAGGAGCGGAGCGTAGCGCCCCACCTATTTTGAGAAATTCGCGAGGATTCGTCGACCGGCGCCAAAGTTATTCAAAATAGAATGTTGAGGTTTTCCTATGGAAACGTGGTCCTAACTATAACTACCTACTGGCGACCGCCAGTAGGTAATATATATATATATATATATATATTTATATATATATTCACTGAAAAAACCATAGGTTTCACACATGTTATAGTTAGCGGAAATTTTACTGATAAAAAACCAATGAAATTCCCCCGTTATAGTTAGTGCAGGAAACTATAACTCACGCGACCGCAATCCTCTGCTGATGCTAATACTGTATTTAGACACTTATTTGCCCATGTCTTCTTCCATAAATTTTTAGCTATACATATATTACAAATATTTTTTTTTCATAAAGACACATATGTCATCAGCAGAAGATTGCGGTCGCGTGAGTTATAGTTTCCTGCACTAACTATAACGGGGGAATTTCATTGGTTTTTTATCAGTAAAATTTCCGCTAACTATAACATGTGTGAAACCTATGGTTTTTTCAGTGAATTTGCAAGGTTTTTTAAATGCTAATTCCTAACTATAACGTGTGTGAAACCTATGGTTTTTTCAGTGAATTTGTACGGTTTTTTAAATGCTAAGTTACTTTACGCCATTCGTGGCGTGCACGCCCACTTAACGCAGTTCGTTCCGTGCGCGCACGGTGCGCTTCGCACACCGCGCGCCCACTTTACGCAGTTAGTGCCGTGCACGCACGGTGCGCGTGCCCACGTTACGCTAGATGGGCCATGTACGCACGATGCGCTTCGCGCACCGTGCGCACATGGAGGACATATTATGCGCTTCCTTGTGATAGGTAATCTGTTGAAATTTTTTGGGGAAATGCTGTGCTCTTATATGCCATGCACAAATGGTGGCCTTCGGCCACCATTTGCACACGGGGTGGAGAGAGTGGGTTTTTTTTTTTTTAATAATTATTTACCGTACGCGTACGGTAAGCGTACGGTAAGCGTAATCGGCGAAATTTTCGAAAAATAAAAAATTACCGTTTTTTGCCTTGGGGGATCTTTGAAGACTCAACTAACATGGTTATGTGCATGGGCGCTGTCTAAACAGCCCCTTTATATGTTTTTGGCATTTGTTTATCAGCTCCCCCCTCAGAGTGCGAGAGAGAAAATGGCGGCCGCCGCTTCCTGGTTTCGACCGATTCGAATGTTTACTAAGATCTAAGGGCCAATCAGAATCGCGCTCGCGCACGCCACCGTACGCGTACGGTAAGCGCACCGTAAGCGCACCGTAAGCTGGCTCAGATATATATATTGATTTAAAGGCTATTTTCTCAGAATCTACTGAACAGATTTACACCAAACCTACAAAAGGCACTTCCTTGACCTGAGGACTACCTCTCTGCCAAATTTCAAGTAATTCTGTTCAGCCGTTCGGGCTGTAGCTGTGTCTAAAGGTCCTATGGAAAAATGCATGGGAAAAATGCGTTTTGGGACCCCCCTTTTATCTCAGCCCCCGCTTGACGAATCCCCTCGAGACTTTCAGGGTAGGAGCAGAGCGTAGCGCCCCACCTATTTTGAAAAATTCGCAAGGATTCGTCGACCGGCGCAAAAGTTATTCAAAATAGAATGTTGCGGATTTCCTATGGAAACGTGGTCCTAACTATAACTACCTACTGGCGACCGCCAGTAGGTAATATATATATATATATATATATATATACACATACATACATACATACACACCAACGGGTGCCTATAAAGGAAGAGCCCACAGCAGGTAAGTGTAGCTTAAATTCTTTATTAGGAGTTGCCGCATTCAGGACAAATCTGGTGTCACTCAAAGCGCCCTAAAGTCTGACGCGTTTCATGCTCATCGCATTTCTACAGGAACTGAGGCTTTTGACTGCGTGATGGCAAAACGTTTTTTGAGCACCTGTGTTCAATTCAAGTCCCCGTCTCTGTGGGCGTAGCCACTCCTATGGCTTTCTGGTACTTGTGGTGCCCTTCTCCTACCTCAATGGGTCGTATGCCATCTGCAGTTGTTCAAAACAATTATTCCAAGTGGATTGCGGCATACAGCTCACTCCTAGAACCGGCAGCTCAGCACCCCCAACTCTGCTCATGCTCTGTATGCCGTCATGCTATTTAGCACAACTGCCGGTCTGTTAACACAGCAAGACACCTTCCGCTGCTCAGGCAGGCTGCCTAAATCCAAACGCCAAAGGGTGCCTGTAAAGGAAGGGCCCACAGTAGGTAAGTGTAGCTTGAATTCTTTATTAGGAGTTGCCGCATTCAGGAGAAAACTGCTGTCACTCAAATCTCCTTAAAGTCCGACGCGTTTCATGCTCATCGCATTTCTTCAGGAACTGAGGCTTTTGACTGCGGGATGGCAAAACGTTTTTTGAGAACCTGTGTTCAATTCAAGTCCCCGCCTCTGTGGGCGTAGCCACTCCTATGGCCTTCTGGTACTTGTGGTGCCCTTCTCCTACCTCAGTGGGTCGTACGCCATCTACAGTTGTTCAAAATAATTATTCAAAGTGGATTGCGGCATACAGCTCACTCCTAGAACTGGCAGCTCAGCACCCCCAACACCGCTCCTGATCCGTATGCCATCATGCTGTTTAGCACAACCGCCGGTCTGTTAACACAGCAGGACACCTTCCGCGGCTCAGGCAGGCCGCCAGAATCCATATGCCAAAGGGTGTGTGTAAAGGAAGGGCTCACAGCAAGTAAGTGTAGCTTAAATTCTTTATTGGGAGTTGCCGCATTCAGGAGAAAACTGGCATTTAGATAGATATATATATATATTTTCCGCAAATATGAGTACGCAGCACTCCTTTTGCCTTTAGTAGTTCTTTATTTAGATGCACTTCTCCTACGCATTTCGAACTCTGTTCCTGATAATGGTAGTTTAAACAAGAAGCCCTTTTTAACTTTCTGCTTTTATACACAAGTGTACTACCATTTGTTACAATGCATTCTGGGTGTGGTAGTTTTTCAATCAGTTTTTTCCTTTTACTTTTATACGCATCATTGATCACCTCTGTTCTGCCAAATATGGGGCGACATTACGATAATCATCATCTTTTTTTTATTTCAAGAGCACTAACATATGTGCGAGTCAAGTGCGCACACTATCTGTGTTATGTAACACTTGAAGGATCGTATTCAGAGAGTGGATAAACCGATCATAGTTAGTGCTCCTATGTTAATTCTAGTTCAAATTACAATTATGGCTAAGTGCCAGAATAGAACATCGTAGTATCGACCCCATTGGCAGAAATAAATTATTCCACATCAAAATGTATAGAGTTAGTGCTCTTACAAAATAAAGGAAGAGAAGAGAAAGGAAACAAGGAAAGTTGGAAAAGAAATAATTATGTTAAACTATTGTTATTGTCCATATGGCTTGATATACTTTTTTATATCCATTTGGATTATTCTTTTATTGATTCATTTCTTCTAAGAATAGTTTATTTACAGGTGTACATATAGCTCTTCATCCCCGTTCAAACCCATAGGGATTTGGTTTTGAATCTTATGATGAGCCTAGATTCCAGGCGTCTAAGTTGTTGTATTCTGTTACCTCCACGCTCATGTAGGGGAATCATTGCTAGCCCGGAATAGCTCATGTCCAACCATGATTTGCCTTTATGGGTACTGAGATGTTTGGCCATGGCATACGTTTGGTCTTGATTTTTTATGGCTCTTGTGTGTTCCAATATTCGTTACTTGAGGGAGCAGGTGGTGCTTCCTATATATCTTTTTCCGCAAAAGCATTCCAATATATCTTCTACATGAGTTGACTCACATGTGATTGCTTTTTTGATTTGGAACAACTTTCCCTTTGGATCTTTTTAACTTTTGAGGTTCTTACCAATTTTGCAGGCCTTACATGTTGAACATTTGGCAAATCCCTTTGACCTTTGTTGGAGCCAGGTTTCCGTTTTTTTCTCTTCAAAATGGCTTCTAACCAATGAATCAGAAAGGCTAGGGGCTTTTCAGTATGTCAATATTAGGCGTGGTTGTTCATTGTCTGTCACACTTTTGTGCTTTTCTTTGTCTTCCACAATCTCAGTTTTCTTCTTTTTGTTTATCAAGAGTTCTGCTCTGGTTTCCTTCTTTGCTTTCAATTCCCCACATCTGATGTCTGTATTTTTTTAACCTCTTTCTAAAAAGCGGGTTTTGGTTTCATCAATCATCCTTTCCATTTCTTGGGGTTCCGAACAATTTCTTTTCATCCGGAGGAATTCTCCATAAGGTATACTTTTCTTCAGCGATTGTGGATGGCAGCTTAGTCCATGTAGTAGATTATTTGTTGCAGTCTTTTTTCTGTGGACAGTTGTATGTAGTTGGTTGTTTTTCACATACATTTTGGTGTCCAGAAATTCAATTTCCTTCAAGTGTAAATTATGCATAAACCTCAAGCCCCCATCATTTGTATTTAGGACCGATAAATAATCTAGAAATTCCTCTTCCGTCCCTCTCCATAATAAAAACAAGTCGTCTATGAAGCTTAGCCAAAGGGTCACGTTCATAGTATGATGGTCGCTTCCCTCTCTCCAAGCTATGTTCTTCTCCCAGCAGCCCATTATGAGATTTGCATAGCTTGGAGAGAAAGAAACTCTCATTGCAGTACCACAGCACTGTGAGTAGATGTTTTTGTTGGAGACTAATACGTTATTGTATAAGCACATTGTTAAACCAAAACGGGTACAAAGTTCCTCATGTACAGTCGCGAAGAGAAAATGAAGGTGGTGGAGAAGGGGTCTCAACCAACCACTGATTAGCAGAAGGCAACCAAGGGAAGACACAGGGGAATTCCCTAGGTGGAACTAGAGCTCTCACACACCCAGCAAGCTAGGTGTCATGCTTCATCATATGAGCACTGCCCCTCATCAAGACGGTGCTGCAATCCTTGACGGGCTCCCGAAACCGGGGCTCTTTATCGGGGATCTTTTGTTCCTGCCGATAGGTGCATGGGGGTGAGGGGCCTAGTGTAAGAGGATGTAGCAGGAAGTGAAGTAAAAAGGGTCAGTTGGTCCTAATTAACATTTTATTCAAAAGGTAAACTGCCCTATTAAAATGGTGTAGAGTGGCTAGGTGTTAGAAATAAGGTGTCTAGACGTGTAGCTCTACTCTATTAGATCAACATGTTTCATGCCGTTTGTGTTAGGAGGATCTTGGCAATTCATCAGGATCAGGAAAAACTGTCTACATTAAGTGGTAAGGTGACATCTACATACCACGTCCTAAGGTCTGTTACCTGTTGAAAATGAGAAATAATAACGATTCTAAAAACAATCTCTTCATACTGTACATGATTTATAAAACAAGTGTGTCGTAAGAAACACCGTGCTAAGAGTCGTGCAAAAACAATCTTATTGTAGTGAGGTACCTCAACGGGCCATGTGGGAGTGAGGGAAGGGGGGGAATAAAAACCGATAATTGGCTGGCAAAGGATTCTGTGGAAAAAACACAAGGACAAACTCACCTAATAAGGTTGCTAGAGTTGCTAGCAACGGTGCTGGCGGCTATAAAAGGACACCGATTGGGTCCTGCAAAAACATAAAAAGGTTCCAGGAATACAGTCAATGAATTGGACCTGAAGTCATGCTAATCAAAAGGAGTTACCTCAATTGAAGGTGGCGATAAGCGTAGCAACAGGATGCTGGGAAGGCGGGACAGCTATCGCAAACCACAGCCCAAGCGGACTTAAGAGCATACCGGATCCGAGGCCCGGGCAAGAGAGTTAGCCTCGGTGCGTGGTGGCCGATATGATCAGTCAAAGGGAGAGAGATGCAAGGGAGGCTCCGATCCTCAGCACACAGGTGCTGCTCAACGGGCGGGGAATAATAATTGGATTAAGTACTCACCAACGTGGATTCACGCTAAGTCAGATGACCTACCCAGACCGCCAGGAACCGGGGTGGTGAGAAATGAAGGGAGACACGGAAAGATATACTCAGTAAACGAGTAAATCACGGAGTGTGTCATGAAACGTCATGACGTCTCTTGTTGCTAGGCAAAGTCACGTGATGAGTCGTTGGGTAGTGACGTCTCTCGTTGCTAGACAACGGAATGTAAACTATTGGGCAAAGTCCCGTGACGAGTCGTCTCTTGTTGCTAAACAACGGAAGGTAAACAAGGGTGTTATGTCAGAAGGGATATTCCAGCAGGTAAGGAGTGGCGTGTAACGAGGCCAATACTCCCAGTAACAAGCCACATGGTTTATCGTGTAGAGTAAACGTGGAGGTGTTAAAATTAAAGTGCGTGATGAAACCAGTCACGAGTGGCGTGTAGTGACCTAATGACGTCTATAACACATGGGTTTCCCGTATCATCTGAGTGTCCACGTTATTAAATTATTTGGAGAAGAACCTATTATCTATCTCAATTTGATGAGATTGGTAATATAGGGTAGTATGATATCGCGGCAGATGTCGCGTGGTGTCTACCACAAGGGCGTCTGGGTAAAGTAGAAGGGTATTAATCCTTTTAAAATACTGCCTATCTTAGGTCAATAAACCATATGTATGGCGGTTATACCCTCGTTGTGTTTATGCGCTGAGATTGGTTGTGTAGGGATGTGTAGTATCACTACTCATGTTGTGTGATAACTAACAAATCGGCATCTGAGTACAGTATGAAGGTAATGATCCTGATAAATGTACTGCCACTCTAGGGTTAACACAAGGAGGAAATGTCCTCAAGGGTATGTAGGTAGTGATAACAATCATGCCCTACTAAGGCCAATTTACATAGTGAGTGACCAGAATAGGTTCAGAAGTATAAATGACATAGGTCACAGGGTTAGACTCAAATTCCCAGTTAAGATAGAGTACTCCATGGGATGTCGTCATTAAGACCTTCAGTGTGACACGTCAATCTATGTACCCATCTCTGTTCAAGCCTGAATAGAGAAGATTTGGAGATCTGAACATGGGATTCTAGTATGACCCAGTGTAGTGAATCAGGGGAGTGTTGAGCCTCCATGAAATGTCTGTAAAGTCTAGTTGTAGTGCTTTGGCAGCGTATGTTGCTCCTGTGTTCAGTTATGCGGATTTTAACTGGACGCATGGTCATGCCTATGTATTGTAAATCACAAGGGCAAGTGATCAAGTAGATGCACTGTTTGGTGTTGCAGTTGGTATGTTTTTGAATATTCCACTTGAAATTGGATCGCAACGCGATTTCTTTAGTGGCTGTGGTGAATTTACAGACAGTACACATGCCACAAGGGAAATGTCCTTTGACGGGTGGTAAACCCCAGAGGGTGATTTGTGATGGGTTGACATGTTTCTTAGGTCTTGTATGGATCAAAATATCTCTCAGGCTACAGGTTCTCATGTAGGCAAACCTAGGTCTAGGTATCCGTAGATCGCCTGTATTGAGAATACCCCAGTGTTTTAGAATGATCTTCTTGGTAGGGGCAGAGTTAGGTGTAAACGAAGTGACACATGTGATAACGTCCTCGGGTGGTTTGTGATAGGCAGTATTTTAAAAGGATTAATACCCTTCTACTTTACCCAGACGCCCTTGTGGTAGACACCACGCGTCATCTGCCGCGATATCATACTACCCTATATTACCAATCTCATCAAATTGAGATAGATAATAGGTTCTTCTCCACATAATTTAATAACGTGGACACTCAGATGATACGGGAAACCCATGTGTTATAGACGTCATTAGGTCACTACACGTCACTCGCGACTGGTTTCATCACGCACTTTAATTTTAACACCTCCACGTTTACTCTACACGATAAACCATGTGGCTTGTTACTGGGAGTATTGGCCTCGTTACACGCCACTCCTTACCTGCTGGAATATCCCTTCTGACATAACACCCTTGTTTCCTTCCGTTGTTTAGCAACAAGAGACGACTCGTCACGGGACTTTGCCCAATAGTTTACATTCCGTTGTCTGGCAATGAGAGACGTCACTACCCAACGACTCATCACGTGACTTTGCCTAGCAACAAGAGACGTCATGACGTTTCATGACACACTCAGTGATTTACTCATTTACTGAGTATATCTTTCCATGTCTCCCTCCATTTCTCACCACCCCGGTTCCTGGCGGTCTGGGTAGGTCGTCTGACTTAGCGTGAATCCACGTTGGTGAGTACTTCATCCAATTAATATTCCCCGCCCGTTGAGCAGCACCTGTGTGCTGAGGATCGGAGCCTCCCTTGCATCTCTCTCCCCTTGACTGATCATATCGGCCACCACGCACCGAGGCTAACTCTCTTGCCCGGGCCTCGGATCCGGTATGCTCTTAAGTCCGCTTGGGCTGTGGTTTGCGATGGCTGTCCCGCCTTCCCAGCATCCTGTTGCTACGCTTATCGCCACCTTCAATTGAGGTAACTCCTTTTGATTAGCATGACTTCAGGTCCAATTCATTGACTGTATTCCTGGAACCTTTTTATGTTTTTGCAGGACCCAATCGGTGTCCTTTTATAGCCGCCAGCACCGTTGCTAGCAACTCTAGCAACCTTATTAGGTGAGTTTGTCCTTGTGTTCTTTCCACAGAATCCTTTGCCAGCCAATTAGCGGTTTTTATTCCTCCCCCTTCCCTCCACTCCCACATGGCCCGTTGAGGTACCTCCCTACAATAAGATTGTTTTTGCACGACTCTTAGCACGGTGTTTCTTACGACACACTTGTTTTATAAATCATGTACAGTATGAAGAGATTGTTTTTAGAATCATTATTATTTCTCATTTTCAACAGGTAACAGACCTTAGGACGTGGTATGTAGATGTCACCTTACCACTTAATGTAGATAGTTTTTCCTGATCCTGATGAATTGCCAAGATCCTCCTGACACAAACGGCATGAAACATGTTGATCTAATAGAGTAGAGCTACACATCTAGACACCTTATTTCTAGCACCTAGCCACTCTACACCATTTTAATAGGGCAGTTTGCCTTTTGAATAAAATGGTAATTAGGACCAACTGACCCTTTTTACTTCACTTCCTGCTACATCCTCTTACACTAGGCCCCTCACCCCCATGCACCTATCGGCAGGAACAAAAGATCCCCGATAAAGAGCCCCGGTTTCGGGAGCCCGTCAAGGATTGCAGCGCCGTCTTGACGAGGGGCAGTGCTCATATGATTAAGCATGACACCTAGCTTGCTGGGTGTGTGAGAGCTCTAGTTCCACCTAGGGAATTCCCCTGTGTCTTCCCTTGGTTGCCTTCTGATAACCAGTGGTTGGTTGAGACCCCTTCTCCACCACCTTCATTTTCTCTTCGCGACTGTACACGAGGAACTTTGTACCCGTTTTGGTGTTAGTCTTTTGGCGTATGTACACTGGACCTCTTTAAACAAAAAAAAACCCCGGTGCCCATTTTTGGAAAATAAGCACATTGTTATCATATCAAGTAACATATTAGTGTGTTTTAGTTCGCTAACCGGTCTCTTATTTAAAAAGTACCGGATGGCATTGAATCCTTTGTCATGATCTATCGAGGTGTATAGTGACACCACATCAATCGTAACAAGCAAAGAGTTTGATTGCCATTGTGTATCCATAAGTATGCGGAGAAAGTCCCCCGTATCTTTGATATATGAGCTTAACGTTGGGACAATTGGTGCCAGGAAGAAGTCTACGTAAGTAGAGACATTTTCATATAGACTGCCACAACTAGATATAATCGGGCGTCCCAGTGGTTTGTTCAATGTCTTGTGTACTTTTGGTAGGAAGTACATTGTGGGGACTATTGGGTTCTCCACCATCAGAAAATTATTTTCATCTTGTGTTATCAGACCTTCATTCTGCCAAAACTCTAGTTTTCTCCTTAAATCCATCATAAGTTCATTAGTTGGATTTTTCTTGAGAACTTTATAGTTTTTTTCTACATTTAGTTGTCGATTAGCTTCTTCAATGTACTGATATTTATCCATTATTACAATATTACCCCCTTTGTCGGTGGGTTTGATTTCAATTTGGTTATTGTTTTTTAATGTATCAATTGCTGCACGTTCTGCTTTGGTTAGATTTTCTTTATTTTGCTGATGTGAGGCATTTCGCATTGTATCTAGATCTCCTGTTACTAAATCATAGAAGATGTCAATTTTGTTTCCAGGGTGAAGCGCTGGACAAATTTCGATTTCTTTTTAAAGTCAGTTGGTACTCGTTTGCTGGTATTTACCCCCATTTCTTCCAATATTTGGGTATCAGAGATTTGCAAGTTGTCCGTTTCATTTGCCAGATCATATGCAGTTCATAGATGCGACATTTCAGCAATCAAGTATATTCCTGAATCATTTTGTGTTGGTTGTTCATTCGTTGTCTGTTCACTTTGTGGTGAAAGCTTTGCGAAGAATTGTTTTAGTTTGAATTTTCTGATGTATTTATATACATCTATTTTTGTTTCTATTGGGTCGTGATGTTTTTCGGGGCAGAATGTGAGCCCTTTGTTTAGGAGACTACATTCTATGTCTGTCAGATTGTATCGAGATAGATTTATAACTAGGTTTGGGCTTTTGATTTCCTTAGATTTCATTTTCTCATCACAGTACGGTTCCTCAGATTGTACCTTCCATTTTTTCCGGGAACCTCTTCTTGTCTTCCTTCCTGTTCTCTTGATGGAAAGGAACCCCTTCCCCTTGCTCTCATTCTTCCAAATCCTCTGCCTCAAGGTTTGTTTCTTGGTGTTTGCTGCTCCTGATAAAGCACTCTCATTTCCTCTAAAAAAGAAAACTTTCGTGGTCCTAAAGCTCTTTGCTCTCCTTCACTTAAATCTGATTCTGATTCACTAGCGATTTGAGTATTGGCGTCACCTGTATTTGTTTTCTTATAATCCCGTTGTTGTTTATATGCCTCAAATCTTTTGGCAAAAGTAAAGATGGTTCCATATTCATAATCGTCTTCATCCCTGCGGAATTTACGATGTTTCCGTTCTTGTACTTCACTCTCATGTTTATCAAGGTTTTGTTTCATTGTCCTCATTTGATGATTTTATTTGAGTTTCTAACTCAGATATTTTATCATGCAATTCCTCCACATCT
This sequence comes from Triturus cristatus, assembly GCF_964204655.1. Taxonomy (NCBI): domain Eukaryota; kingdom Metazoa; phylum Chordata; class Amphibia; order Caudata; family Salamandridae; genus Triturus; species Triturus cristatus. The sequence goes on from NC_140595.1 coordinate 551,270,308, forward strand.
TTCCTTGCATATTTAATGATAATTAACATCATATTTCTTGAGCAGGTCATATTGTTTTTACCCCATTCTTCAAGCATCTCCGGTTTTGTGTCCGGATGGTTGGGTAGAGTGAAGATACGAAGTCCCCTAGGTAACATTTCACATTCCACATATTTTTCAAGGGTAATAATCTCCCAGCGTTTGGAGATTTCTTTCCGCAGTAATCTCTCAAGTTGTATAAACAGGTGTTTAATTGTGGTTGATTGAGGCTTTGCTGTTTTACCTGCCTCTTTTGCCGCTGCCGATATCGTTGAACGTCTCTGAAACATACTTTCTGCCTTGGATACACGTTTGGCTGCTCTCTCTTCCATTATTACTTAGTATATATTTTTATATTATATTGACATTGATTTAGTCGCTAATTACACAGCTCAATTTTCGATTTTGTATTTGTTCAAAATGATGCTTTGCCAACTCTGTTAATTAATTCAGTATTGCATGTTTTGGTCCTTCAGGACTTCTTGTTGCACTAAACGTTATGTTTTGAGAGTGGGGAAAGTCGTTTTTTCCAACCAGCCCTGTTGTGCATCTAATAATATCAAGCCAAAAGAGGTTTTGAAAACATTAGTAATAGTTCTCTGTGCGTTGTTACACTCGTGCTTCCTTCTATTGCTGTGTAGCAATGTTCGGGCGCTTTGAACCTCACTGCATCGTCGGTCGACCTTTTTCCCGCAAATACTATGATGCGCTCTTACCTGGGAGACTTCCGGTCGTCACGGTGTCCTCTGACCCCGTACGCCGACGCTCTACCCGGTATTGACGGAGCGTTTGGTCAATCCTTTTCCACAATTGCTCTGCTCAGCGTGTTTGTCGTGTATGGGTCTTTTCTGCCACAAGTTGAATCTTCAATGACCAGTTCCGCACACGCTTCAAAATAATTCTCCGCTTTGAGGATGACTCTGGGCACTCTCTCATTTTTAAATATAAACGCACAAAGTCACATTCAAGAGGCGCGCCTTCGCAGTTGGTGCCTGCGGTGAGACCAGGACAGTGTCTCGCATCTATTTTCCGCAAATATGAGTACGCAGCACTCCTTTTGGCTTTAGTAGTTCTTTATTTAGATGCACTTCTCCTACGCGTTTTGAACTCTGTTCTTGATCACGACATTGCGATGATCATCATCTTTTATTTTATTTCCAGAGCGCTAACATATGTGCGAGTCAAGTGCGCGCACTATTTGTGTTATGTAACACTTGATGGATCGTATTCCGAGATCGGATAAACCGATCATAGTTAGGTCACGGAATACGATCCTTCAAGTGTTACATAACACAGATAGTGCACGCACTTGACTCGCACATATGTTAGTGCTCTTGAAATAAAATAGAAGATGATGATCATCGCAATGTCGCCCCTAATTTGGCAGAACAGAGGTGATCAATGATGCGTATAAAAGTAAAAGGAAAAAACTGATTGAAAAACTACCACACCCAGAATGCTTTGTAACGAATGGTAGTACACTTGTGTATAAAAGCAGAAATTAAAAAAGGACTTCTTGTTTAAACTACCGTGATCAAGAACAGAGTTCGAAACGCGTAGGAGAAGTGCATCTAAATAGAGAACTACTAAAGCCAAAAGGAGTGCTGCGTACTCATATTTGCGTATGGGACATTGTGCGTATATATCTATATATATATATATATCAAAGCTACCAAGTACCCAACGTACGAGGAGCACTCGGGCCTCAGCTGCACACAAGGAGCCATTCATAGGTAAGCACGCCTCCACCACAACGATTCCTTTCACTGTTCAAACTGCCCTGGATGCCTGACGCGTTTCGAAGTGTCCCCACTTCTCTTCAGAGGCTTTGGCAGTTCAAGAAGAGCGCGTAAGGCACCGCCCCCTTAAATGCATGGATGCACGCCCTGGATGGGCTTATGGGACTTGTAGTGCCTTACGTTGCGCAAATGTTCAGCTGGCAACTTCTTCGAGCCCTCAGATGGGCCTCGCTGTGCATGGTTCGTGCAAGATCCGTAGGCTGCTGCCCCACGATATCGGCCCAATGATAAGACCGCGTGGCCCCCACTTCTCTAGGGTGGTGCTCCTCCCGCGGCTGGGTCGCCGCGTAAAAATCAAAGCTACCAAGTACCCAACGTACGAGGAGCACTCGGGCCTCAGCTGCACACAAGGAGCCATTCATAGGTAAGCACGCCTCCACCACAACGATTCCTTTCACTGTTCAAACTGCCCTGGATGCCTGACGCGTTTCGAAGTGTCCCCACTTCTCTTCAGAGGCTTTGGCAGTTCAAGAAGAGCGCGTAAGGCACCGCCCCCTTAAATGCATGGATGCACGCCCTGGATGGGCTTATGGGACTTGTAGTGCCTTACGTTGCGCAAATGTTCAGCTGGCAACTTCTTCGAGCCCTCAGATGGGCCTCGCTGTGCATGGTTCGTGCAAGATCCGTAGGCTGCTGCCCCACGATATCGGCCCAATGATAAGACCGCGTGGCCCCCACTTCTCTAGGGTGGTGCTCCTCCCGCGGCTGGGTCGCCGCGTAAAAATCAAAGCTACCAAGTACCCAACGTACGAGGAGCACTCGGGCCTCAGCTGCACACAAGGAGCCATTCATAGGTAAGCACGCCTCCACCACAACGATTCCTTTCACTGTTCAAACTGCCCTGGATGCCTGACGCGTTTCGAAGTGTCCCCACTTCTCTTCAGAGGCTTTGGCAGTTCAAGAAGAGCGCGTAAGGCACCGCCCCCTTAAATGCATGGATGCACGCCCTGGATGGGCTTATGGGACTTGTAGTGCCTTACGTTGCGCAAATGTTCAGCTGGCAACTTCTTCGAGCCCTCAGATGGGCCTCGCTGTGCATGGTTCGTGCAAGATCCGTAGGCTGCTGCCCCACGATATCGGCCCAATGATAAGACCGCGTGGCCCCCACTTCTCTAGGGTGGTGCTCCTCCCGCGGCTGGGTCGCCGCGTAAAAATCAAAGCTACCAAGTACCCAACGTACGAGGAGCACTCGGGCCTCAGCTGCACACAAGGAGCCATTCATAGGTAAGCACGCCTCCACCACAACGATTCCTTTCACTGTTCAAACTGCCCTGGATGCCTGACGCGTTTCGAAGTGTCCCCACTTCTCTTCAGAGGCTTTGGCAGTTCAAGAAGAGCGCGTAAGGCACCGCCCCCTTAAATGCATGGATGCACGCCCTGGATGGGCTTATGGGACTTGTAGTGCCTTACGTTGCGCAAATGTTCAGCTGGCAACTTCTTCGAGCCCTCAGATGGGCCTCGCTGTGCATGGTTCGTGCAAGATCCGTAGGCTGCTGCCCCACGATATCGGCCCAATGATAAGACCGCGTGGCCCCCACTTCTCTAGGGTGGTGCTCCTCCCGCGGCTGGGTCGCCGCGTAAAAATCAAAGCTACCAAGTACCCAACGTACGAGGAGCACTCGGGCCTCAGCTGCACACAAGGAGCCATTCATAGGTAAGCACGCCTCCACCACAACGATTCCTTTCACTGTTCAAACTGCCCTGGATGCCTGACGCGTTTCGAAGTGTCCCCACTTCTCTTCAGAAGCTTTGGCAGTTCAAGAAGAGCGCGTAAGGCACCGCCCCCTTAAATGCATGGATGCACGCCCTGGATGGGCTTATGGGACTTGTAGTGCCTTACGTTGCGCAAATGTTCAGCTGGCAACTTCTTCGAGCCCTCAGATGGGCCTCGCTGTGCATGGTTCGTGCAAGATCCGTAGGCTGCTGCCCCACGATATCGGCCCAATGATAAGACCGCGTGGCCCCCACTTCTCTAGGGTGGTGCTCCTCCCGCGGCTGGGTCGCCGCGTAAAAATCAAAGCTACCAAGTACCCAACGTACGAGGAGCACTCGGGCCTCAGCTGCACACAAGGAGCCATTCATAGGTAAGCACGCCTCCACCACAACGATTCCTTTCACTGTTCAAACTGCCCTGGATGCCTGACGCGTTTCGAAGTGTCCCCACTTCTCTTCAGAGGCTTTGGCAGTTCAAGAAGAGCGCGTAAGGCACCGCCCCCTTAAATGCATGGATGCACGCCCTGGATGGGCTTATGGGACTTGTAGTGCCTTACGTTGCGCAAATGTTCAGCTGGCAACTTCTTCGAGCCCTCAGATGGGCCTCGCTGTGCATGGTTCGTGCAAGATCCGTAGGCTGCTGCCCCACGATATCGGCCCAATGATAAGACCGCGTGGCCCCACTTCTCTAGGGTGGTGCTCCTCCCGCGGCTGGGTCGCCGCGTAAAAATCAAAGCTACCAAGTACCCAACGTACGAGGAGCACTCGGGCCTCAGCTGCACACAAGGAGCCATTCATAGGTAAGCACGCCTCCACCACAACGATTCCTTTCACTGTTCAAACTGCCCTGGATGCCTGACGCGTTTCGAAGTGTCCCCACTTCTCTTCAGAGGCTTTGGCAGTTCAAGAAGAGCGCGTAAGGCACCGCCCCCTTAAATGCATGGATGCACGCCCTGGATGGGCTTATGGGACTTGTAGTGCCTTACGTTGCGCAAATGTTCAGCTGGCAACTTCTTCGAGCCCTCAGATGGGCCTCGCTGTGCATGGTTCGTGCAAGATCCGTAGGCTGCTGCCCCACGATATCGGCCCAATGATAAGACCGCGTGGCCCCCACTTCTCTAGGGTGGTGCTCCTCCCGCGGCTGGGTCGCCGCGTAAAAATCAAAGCTACCAAGTACCCAACGTACGAGAGCACTCGGGCCTCAGCTGCACACAAGGAGCCATTCATAGGTAAGCACGCCTCCACCACAACGATTCCTTTCACTGTTCAAACTGCCCTGGATGCCTGACGCGTTTCGAAGTGTCCCCACTTCTCTTCAGAGGCTTTGGCAGTTCAAGAAGAGCGCGTAAGTCACCGCCCCCTTAAATGCATGGATGCACGCCCTGGATGGGCTTATGGGACTTGTAGTGCCTTACGTTGCGCAAATGTTCAGCTGGCAACTTCTTCGAGCCCTCAGATGGGCCTCGCTGTGCATGGTTCGTGCAAGATCCGTTGGCTGCTGCCTCACGATATCGGCCCAATGATAAGACCGCGTGGCCCCCACTTCTCTAGGGTGGTGCTCCTCCCGCGGCTGGGTCGCCGCGTAAAAATCAAAGCTACCAAGTACCCAACGTACGAGGAGCACTCGGGCCTCAGCTGCACACAAGGAGCCATTCATAGGTAAGCACGCCTCCACCACAACGATTCCTTTCACTGTTCAAACTGCCCTGGATGCCTGACGCGTTTCGAAGTGTCCCCACTTCTCTTCAGAGGCTTTGGCAGTTCAAGAAGAGCGCGTAAGGCACCGCCCCCTTAAATGCATGGATGCACGCCCTGGATGGGCTTATGGGACTTGTAGTGCCTTACGTTGCGCAAATGTTCAGCTGGCAACTTCTTCGAGCCCTCAGATGGGCCTCGCTGTGCATGGTTCGTGCAAGATCCGTAGGCTGCTGCCCCACGATATCGGCCCAATGATAAGACCGCGTGGCCCCCACTTCTCTAGGGTGGTGCTCCTCCCGCGGCTGGGTCGCCGCGTAAAAATCAAAGCTACCAAGTACCCAACGTACGAGGAGCACTCGGGCCTCAGCTGCACACAAGGAGCCATTCATAGGTAAGCACGCCTCCACCACAACGATTCCTTTCACTGTTCAAACTGCCCTGGATGCCTGACGCGTTTCGAAGTGTCCCCACTTCTCTTCAGAGGCTTTGGCAGTTCAAGAAGAGCGCGTAAGGCACCGCCCCCTTAAATGCATGGATGCACGCCCTGGATGGGCTTATGGGACTTGTAGTGCCTTACGTTGCGCAAATGTTCAGCTGGCAACTTCTTCGAGCCCTCAGATGGGCCTCGCTGTGCATGGTTCGTGCAAGATCCGTAGGCTGCTGCCCCACGATATCGGCCCAATGATAAGACCGCATGGCCCCCACTTCTCTAGGGTGGTGCTCCTCCCGCGGCTGGGTCGCCGCGTAAAAATCAAAGCTACCAAGTACCCAACGTACGAGGAGCACTCGGGCCTCAGCTGCACACAAGGAGCCATTCATAGGTAAGCACGCCTCCACCACAACGATTCCTTTCACTGTTCAAACTGCCCTGGATGCCTGGATGCACGCCCTGGATGGGCTTATGGGACTTGTAGTGCCTTACGTTGCGCAAATGTTCAGCTGGCAACTTCTTCGAGCCCTCAGATGGGCCTCGCTGTGCATGGTTCGTGCAAGATCCGTAGGCTGCTGCCCCACGATATCGGCCCAATGAAAGAAGTTGCCAGCTGAACATTTGCGCAACGTAAGGCACTACAAGTCCCATAAGCCCATCCAGGGCGTGCATCCATGCATTTAAGGGGGCGGTGCCCTACGCGCTCTTCTTGAACTGCCAAAGCCTCTGAAGAGAAGTGGGGACACTTCGAAACGCGTCAGGCATCCAGGGCAGTTTGAACAGTGAAAGGAATCGTTGTGGTGGAGGCGTGCTTACCTATGAATGGCTCCTTGTGTGCAGCTGAGGCCCGAGTGCTCCTCGTACGTTGGGTACTTGGTAGCTTTGATATATATATATATATATATATACATATATATATATATATATATATATATATATATATATATAGATATATATATATAGATATATATATATAGCAGCATTGATGCCTGAGTTGCTATTTCTTCAAACACAGGTACGGACCTCTAAAGAATCTTCAAAATGAATCAGTCACTCCAAACAAAGGGGGTATATATATATATAGATATTCAGTGAAAGAAACTTAGGTTTCAGGCATGTTATAGTTAGATATTAGAATTTAAAAAACCTTAGAAATTCACATCAGTGATGACATCATCCAGTGACTGTGGTTTTCTTTAAAGTTTAATATGTATTATATATATGCCAAGGTGTATTGAAGAATGAGTGGGTGTATAAGTGTCTGAATGGAGGATTTAGTAAGTGAGTCATTAAACGTGTCTTACTAAATGCATGGGTTAGTGACTAAACTGTGTGAATGACTGTATCAGTCTGTCTGTTGTTTTATAAGCAGCTGCATGGGTTGGTCAGTAACTCCATGAGTGTCTATATGGGTTATCGATTGGTTGTTTGAGTATTTGTATGAGTGCCTGTGTGTGTGTGTGTGGGTGGGTGGGAGGTGTGTGTCTGTGCCTAGAAATTTGAGTGGTTGATTCACTGTGTGTATGGGTTCAAGAGTGTATGTGGAAACAGCTGTATGGGTGGGTAAGTGTGTGTATGGGTGTGTTGGTTAGTGAATGGGTGTCTCAATGGTACATGTCCAAGTAACTACATATGTAAAAGGCAGTGTATATGAAAGTTGAAGTATATACATGACTATACATGAAGATAAGTGATTGTTAGAGTGGCTGTATGGATGAGTGTGTACTTGTATCACTGATTGTAGAAGAGAGTAAGTATGCATTTGTTTCTGTTTGATTAAGTGATGTGGTGTGTGTATAACTGTACAGGTCAGTAAATGGAAGTGTGATTGATTCTTTGCATGACTGACTAGGTGTGTGAGTAACTCTGGATGAGTGGTGGTGTGTGAGTGTCTGTATAGGTGTATGAGTGCATATGATAGTGTTGTATTGATGAGTGACTGCATGTATGAGTGATTTTATGGGTGAATGAGTGGATATGTTTGGAGACCTAGGAATCAGTGAGTGCGTACGTAGTAACTGGTATTGGTGTGTCGATGGTTTCGAAAATGGTAGTCTGTATTTTACAGTGGGTGTATCAAAGGATATATTAGAGTGTGAGGAGGTGGATCAGATTTTCACGTGGATGATGTCATCAGTGATGTCATCAGTAATGTTATTTAAGATGTCATCAGTGATGTCACTGACCATGTCATGAATGATTTAATCTGTGACGTCATCAGCAGTGCATTGTGGGGGCGTGAGTTATAGTTAGCTGGACTAACTATAAAAGGGGAATTTCTCTGGTTTTGTACGAGGGAAATGTCCAACTAACTATAATGACCCTGAAACCTATGTTTTTTTTCAGTAGGTTTTACACTGCAGAAGTCAGGTTACAATGGGATGCCTGAAGCCATGTTTTGAAGGCTCACTCTGTGGATCACATAATTGTGCTACAGTCCACAAGTGACATTTAACCTCCAGGCCTTAGGTGCATTTTTTAGACCATATTGTAAGGCCTTGTAGGCAAGTTAAATGTGTCAATAAGATTAAGCCCATTTAACCATGTTTAAAAGAGAAACACAGGCACTTGCTTATAGGGTATGGTATACAGAATTCACAAACCAGCAGAATCGTTTCCAGAAAAAGGCCACAAAATCTGGATTGACCATGCAGAAAATGCAAATTTCCTGCACCATCTGCCACTTTTTTTCAGAAAAGGAAGGTCAAGTATCAAGACGCGAACTGGTGAAGATTGTAAGAACATCTTCGCCACAAGTGTATTAGCCCAACATGTTATTGTATCAGTTTACAACCCGATGAGTAACAGCTGCACTATAAAAGGGCCACTGGAACGGGAAGGACCAAATTGTGTAACAGGGTTGGCTAAATTATGTAGCGTAATGCCATGTAGTATTACTTTATTTTTTCATCATTTCTTTTTTATACATGTTAAAACTGTCTGGAAACAAGTTTAATCTCATAAGTATCAGTTGAACCTCTTGCGTGCTCATGAGTCACAGTGGAGCTGTGCTCATGACGAACTGAGCTCGTCATAACGGCCGCGGCCCGCCCACGCGTGATTAATTCCCCGCCTGTGCGGGAGAATTATTCAGTGGGCGGGGTCGTGACGAGCTCAGCTCGTCATGAGCACAGCTCCCCTGCGAGTTATGACGAGCTGAGCTCGTCACGAGCACAGCAGTGCCGCGGCCCCCCCACCTCCCCGTACAGTGGGGGAATTACCCCCGCAGGGAAGGGGTTAAAATACAACTGCAGCAATAACCATCTTATAGGTGGGCAGTAAAGCTTTATGAATGTCCCTCCGCTGTGCAGCAACATGTCACTGCGTTTTAGTAACTTTTGATCTGTTCAGTATGTTTTTTTGCTGAAATCTGCAAATCATGCAGCATATGTCAGACTATGTGGCAAATGTGACAAATCCATAACTACGTCTAAAATACTGCATCTACAGAATCGCATCATTCCAGTAGCCCCATCTATAATGTATTTCTGTCTATTCATGTGACAACATGAGGGCATTTGTAGGGAGAGAATAAATGCACAGACACCGGTACTCTAAAATAAGGTGTCTATTTTTTACGTTCCTTCTAATTAAGTTAGCGAGCTCTGCCTTCTGTGAGCACCTCGGGAAATTAACAGGAGAAGGCAGGACAGCAGCAGCACATGTTATCAGTGCTGCTATGGAATTGCTGCCATTGCTTTTCTTTATATAAAAGGCACCTGCACTACTCCCTCCCTTTCTGTATCTGTGTTCTATTACTGAAACTTGACGAGTCTGTTCATTGAAGAAGAGTCAAAACTTTTCAATTGTCAGTGTTTTTTAAAAGAGAATTTGCTTAACATAGTACCATGAGCATGGCCACTGAAATTTTGCAATTCTGCAGCTGTAGCATATTCCGCATAATTATGCACTTGCCACATTTACCATAAAGTCCTTTGTCTGCTGCATGATCTTCACATTTCACCAAAACAAAATATTCTTTCTAGCTCAAAAGGATTGAAAAATACTAAAATGCAGCAAAATATTTTGCTGCATTGTAGAAGGCCCTTTGCAAATGTTTCAGTTTTTCTATTGTTGTATTTCCGTGTTAAAGATGTACTAAAGAGGTGTAACTTTTTCCAGGACTGTGTTAATGTGTAAAAATGGTGAACTAATACTATCACAAAAAGTGCGACATACCATTGAGTAATTTGGCTTTTTGCCACATAATTTACTAAACCTTTCACATAATTTGGTTTTTCCCAGCCGCATAATTCTAGTGGTCCTTGTGATAAGTTAGAAATAATGTCACAGCAGAAGGAAAATATAACAAAGTACTACTAAGATATATATTCTGATTGTATGCCAAATTCACTTACCTTTCTTGCAATAGCAACATCCTTCTGCCATAAAATTATCTTTTTTTTAATTTCAATATCTTTTTATTGATTTTTACACATATAATTATCATCGCTATTTCGTTACACTGTGGCAGCCCAACTGGCTGTCTTTGTCAACAAATACAGGTACATAGTATATCTGTTTGGTTGCCCCCCATCCTTTGCCTTGTTAAGAGCAAGGAGTGCGTGAACCGGGGATTGCTAGAGAGCAAAGAAGAGAGAAGCGAGAAGAGAAAAAGAGTAGTGGACAAGAAGTTTATGGCCTATGTGGGTCAGTTTTGGTCTTGTGAGGGGTCATGTGAGGGGGTCATGTGAGGGGGTGTATCTGAGGCTTTTGGGCCCTCTCTAGTTCTGTTCTAGTTCTGCTCACGGGGGTTTGAAGGGGACCAGGAACTCGTCTAGTGCAGTCCCCATACCCCTGGAAGCTGGCCTCCTTGGTGAGTTCCGCAGGGCCGTGCTGTCGGCGCCTCTGAGGTACGTCACCCAGTTGAGCCATCCTTTAAACATCGCCTTGGTTGAATCTTTCCATTTGAAAAGTACTATTTTTACAGCCGCTGTCTGTAGGAGGTCTAACAGGTCCCTGTCGTGTTGTGAGTCTAGCTCTGCGGTAATGTACGCGGTGGTGAGAGTAGAAAATTGTGGCTTTAGTTTACATCCTAGTGCCCTATTTATGAAGGTAAATATTTCCTCCCAGAATCTTTTAACTTTGGTACAGTAGTAGATTAGGTGCGCTAGGTCTCCCTTTTCCTTGTCACAGTTCCAGCACAGGTCATTTTCCCTTAGGCCCAGCGCTGTCAGGCGAGCCGGGGCCCAATAGGTCTTGTGTACTAGCCAGAATTTTGTCTGTGCTAGTACTGGGGATATTTTGGGCCTCATGTAGGTAGCCAAATACCGGTCGGTAATGGCCGAATTTCGGTAAATATGCCGTTACCGACCGGTATTCAGACAAGTGAGATGTAGGAGTCCAAAAACCACTTTTCGGTAAATATGAGGCGGTAAATACCGAATCATATTTACCGAATTCTAAAATACCGAATCAGATTTACCGAATACATACTTAACGAATCGGTAAATATGAAGTGGTAAATATGAAGTGGTAAAAATTAAAATGACATGTAGGAGCACTCGGTAATTAAGAAATCCAGGAAAATCGGTAAATAAGAGTCGGTAATTAACACGGATTGAAAGCAGGTGGTAACCATCAACAGTGCACATAAGCAATCCCAAAATGCAACAGCGTGGACAACATGGCCGCTATGTACGTCATTGCAAGGCGCCTACGTCTACAGGCAGCAGGACTGAGGGTGTGGCGACGGGAGGAACAAATCCACAGACAGCGCATCACACTATTCCAGCTGACTGATGCAGAGATACATGAGAGGTACAGGCTACACCCCGAAACCATCATGGACTTAATCAGGGACCTACACCCACTCCTGGACCATCCAATAAGAAGGGCGCACGCCATACCCCCACATGTGCAGGTGCTCTGCAGCCTACATCTGTTGGCATCCGGCAGTTATCAGGTGGTGACAGCTGCGGTGGGTGGGGTATCCCAGAGTTGCCTGTCACGTTTCTTCAGGAAGTTCCTGGATGCCATGATGCAGAGAATGCACCACTACATAAGCTTCCCAAACACACAGGCTGCACTGCCGGAAACAAAAACAGACTTTTATCACATGGCACAGTTCCCCCATGTCATCGGCTGTATTGATGGTACACACATCCCAATCTGTCCACCAGCTGACACAGAGCACATCTACAGGAACAGGAAGTCCACCCACTCCATCAATGTGCAGGTGATCTGTGATGCAGGGAACATCATCACAGATATTGTTGCAAAGTTTCCTGGGAGCACCCACGACTCTTACATCTTCCAGAATAGTGGGATCTACACACGACTGAGTGCCGGAGAATTCGGAGAGGGATACCTGCTAGGTAAGTAACAGTGACGCCCCTTGAAACCTGCAAATCATAGTGTATAGAGGCATGTTACTGATGGTTCCCTTTTACTCATCCAGGCGACAGTGCATATGCATGCCGTTCATTCATCCTCACTCCCTACCTACACCCAGCAACCCAGAGTGAGAGACGATACAACGTGGCACACAAAACAACACGCAATGTGGTGGAGCGCACGTTTGGACTACTGAAGAGCAGGTTCCGCTGCCTGCACAAGAGCGGAGGCGCACGCCAGTACAAACCCATCACCTGCTGCAAGATTATTGCCACTTGTGCAATGCTGCACAACCTTGCCACGAAAAAAGGGACAGATGTGGAACTGACATATTTTGAGGACAACGAGGATGAGTCAGGCCAGCCAGAGGGCAACGCAGCTAGAGTGCCAACTGCAATCGATGGGAGAGAGAGACGGGCAGAGATCACATACAACTATTTCTGAGTAAGTGAGGGGACACAGCGAGTTGTGAGAAGTCATGACGTAGTTTTAATGTGGCACCACGCCATGAACACATGAACAGGCCAATCTGGCAATATACCATCTATACAAGGAGTATGTCCAGGGTTACGTCACCCAATGGGAAGTGGCTAAGCAGGGCTACATCAATGTTTGCGCATACGCGCTGCAGTGGTGGATTGCACGGCCTGTGCATCCTCACTAGAGCCAACCCCAAGCCGCCTGCTGCTCCTGCGTGCTTCTGGGACGGGGGGTGTGATGCTGCTGCTGGTGTCGATGCTCTCCGCAGCATCCCCTGCAGCAGTTGTCGACGCCTGACTAGTCAATAGCACCCCTAGTGCACTTGTCACCTGCACCATCCCCCGAGACAGGTCGCTGCAGCACTGTGTTAGGCCCTCCTGCATCGTCACAGAGCGCCGGCACAGTAGAGAAGTCGCAGTTGCCAGACGGTTGAGTGCCCTGCTGGTAGTGTCCCTTCTCTGGCGTTCCCGGCGCCGTGCTTCGATGTCAGCATCTAATTTGCTGCACAACTGCTGGATTGACTGGGACATGTCCCGAATGCCCGCAGCCATGCCGCTAATGTTATTGTCCATGTTGACTAATGTTGTCTTCATCACCCGCATGTGCCTCTGGACTGACATAACTGCCTTTGATTGCAGGCACTGTTGCTTCAACATTTGGCCCTCGAGCCCCAAGAAGACACCATGGCCGTCAGTGGGTGCTGGTGGACTCTGGACACGCGACCTGCGGCGCCCTCTTGCTCCCGTCTGTGCTGCCTGTGAGGTGTGGGGCACAGTGGCATGGCTCCCTTCCTGGGGCCCGGTGCGGTCTTCTGGGCCCATGCTGTCGTCTGACGAGGTGTCTAAGGCTCGTAGCCTGGCTGCTGGACGCCTCCTCATTCTCACACCTGCAAGCGGAGATGTGGCCGGTGATTCGAACATGAGTGGCGATGCTGGCTCTGGTTGTGGTGATGCTGGCTCTCGGTGAGGTGATGCTGGCTCTGGGTGCGGCGAGGCTGGCTGTGTTGGTGGTGCGGCTGCCAGTGGGCCTGCTCCCTGGTCTGAACTTGTGCTGGCTAGAGGTGATATTTGTGGCCGGTGTGCCGTCTCTCCTGCAGCATGCCCTGTCCTGCATGATGTCACATCTGTGGACAGAAATACAACATTGGCTCAGTGTCCCCGAAGGGCTGCATTGCAAGCGTCACAATACATCATTTCACATTCCAATATGTCCTCTGTCTCCTTGTGCCTCGAGTGCGTGACATGCCTTGTTGCCCTGTAACATTTACGTCATGGTTAGTGTTGCCCTGACTACATCTCCCGGAATGCATTGCCTGTCTGCACTGACACGTGTGGACTGCAGTGTGATTCTCGTTTCACAATGGGGGATGTGGGATAGGGGTAGGGGGGGCTACATTGCTGTGCTTTCGTCTTACCTTGGTGTGTTGCGGCTCTGGCAGAGCTGTCGGCGTCCCCAAGACCCACGACGCTCTCCTGCTCGATTGTGGCCGCCACCAGCTCCTCCAGTTCGGTGAGGGCAGGTGCCCTGTTGGTTCCACCTCCGGTCTGGCTGGCCTCCTTCTGGATGTCGCCCATCTTCCTCTTGGTTACAATCCTCAGGTCATACCAGCGCTTTTTGAGGACCTCAATGTCCCTGTGGGTCACTCCCACAGCATTGACCTGCGCCTGGATGGCCAGCCATATGTTGCGCTTTTCAGCCTCAGGCACTTGCAGGGATTGCCTTCCGAACAGCTTCTGGTGCTGCTTCACCACCTCCTCCACCAGCACCTGGAGTTCCTTGGGGCTAAATTTCAGCTTCCTCCTCCTTTCCCCTCCGTCTCTCTGTGTTCTCTGGCTGGACATGCTGTTCGTTTACCCGCTCGCACATGCAACGGCTCCCTGCCTCTCCTCTGCACTCCAAGCCTCTCCAGGGTCGGCTAATTATGTACACCTGCCTGGGTGTGGCCACTTCGGCTAATTATGTACACCTGCCTGGGTGTGGGCACTTCCTGGTTGGGTGGGCTGTCGTTGCACAGGATTAGCTTTTTCGTCAAGTCATGTGATTTTATTTACCGAATCCGTACATACCGATTCGGTATTTTCCGATTCGGTAAATACCACCTCGGTATTTTCCGATTCGGTAAATACCACCTCGGTATTTACCGATTCGGTGAATTCCGATTCGTGATTACCGAATGTTACCGAATCGGTAACTGTTACCGAATTTTTACCTACATATAACTTTCCGATTCTAATTTACCGATTCGGTCCGGCTCGGTATTTAAGAACCGGTAAAATTTATTTACCTACATGAGGCCCCTTGTTTCGTGAGGGTGGGGCCCAGAAGAGGTGCAGTTCTCTTTCACTGAGTTTGGCGTCAAGCTGTTTTTCCCAATATGAGGCCGCTTTATCGTTGATTTTGGTTGTGCTGGGGTGAAGTTGCTTGTACAGATGTGAAACCTGGTGACCTATTCTGTTGAGATTAGTCATGTATTGAAAGATTGCTGGCTTGTGCTTTGCTAGTTTTGCTTTTGTTAGGGCTGTTATAATTTTTAGGAAGTTTTATAGTTCTATGTCTGGTAAGTTGTGAGTGCTTTTCAACTTGGTGAAAGTGATGGGCCTTTCTCCTTCTTCCAGTTGGGCTGGAAAGGAGATTCCTAATTTCATCCATGATTCTATGGAGAGGGGTTTCCCCCTGTACTTAAATTTGATGTTTGCCCATAGTGATTCCCAATTGGAGTTTTTTATGCTGTGCTCCATTTTTCTGTCTATTTTGAGCAGGACATTTTTTGTGTTTTTAAGTATTGGGTTCAAAGCGTAATTGTGTTTATTGGCTGTCAGGAGTGCCATTGGTTCTAGATTGTTTAACATGGTTCGTTCGATTGCTAGCCATACCGGTGTATACCCCTGACTAGCCAAAAGCCAATAAGCTCCTTGTTTTGCCAGAAATGCAGTCTGGAAGGTTTTGAAGTCTGCTAAGTTTAGGCCGCCCAGTTTTTTGCCTAGTCTTAGTTATTTTAGGCTTATTCTCGCTTTTTTGCCCCACCATAGGAATTTGTTCATCATCTTATCTATTTTGAGGTGGAAGTCTTTGGTGAGAATGAGAGGGAGCATTCCCAACAGATAGTTGATCATTGGTGTGATCATCATCTTGACTGTTTCAATCCTTCCCCACCATGATATAAATTTGGGGGACCAGGACTCTAGCAGTGTCTTTGTCTTTTCTAAAAGTACCTTCTCGTTCTTGTCAAGTGTGGATTTGAGGTCCCTGCCAAAATGTATGCCTAGGTATTTGATAAAGCCCGTTTGCCACGCAAGGCCCGATTTCCCCAGTATGCCAGGATTTTTGTGTAAATTTTGCAGTCTACAGTGATTAGTGATATGGGTCTGTAGTTTTGGGGTAATTGTCCGTCTTTGCCTTCCTTCGAGATAACAATTATGTTCGCCTCTGACATGGATTGGGAAACTATTCCCTCCCCTGCGCAGTGGTTGAACAATTTTTTCATGGTCGGGTGCAGATGTGTTAGGAATGTTTTGTAGAAAGTGGCCGTGTATCCATCTGGGCCCGGTGCTTTGTTTTCTTTTAGGGACTTGACCGCCATCTCTATTTCTGCCGCGCCTATTTCCTTATCTAGTATCTGTGCTTCTTCATTTGTTACCTTTGGGAGGTCTAGTCTGTCTAGATAGGTTGCGCACCCTTCCTGGTCTAATGATCTGTTTTGTATAGTTCCTGATACAATTCTTGGAAGGTTCTTAGGATTTCTTTATGCTTTGTGTGTGTGTTATTATGTTTGTCGGTGATTGATGAGATGGTAAATTGTCTTTGTTTGGGCTTTAGGTAGGAGACTAGTAGCTTCCCTGCCTTATTCGCCTCGCATACGTTAATGACCTTATATTTGTTCACCCACAACCTGGCCCTCTCGCTCAGAATTCTGTTGTATTCATATTTTTTCTTAGTGAGTTTGGTTAGGGTGCTAGTGTTCTTTGTGTCTTTGATGTGGTTCGACTCCAGTCTTTTGATGTCGTGTTCAAGTTGGGTCAGGTGCTGATTTGCATTTCTGTTCATTTTGCCTTTGATATCTAATATCGTGCCTCTGACTGTGGCCTTAAGAGCGTCCCATATGTTCTTGGGATCAGTTCCCTGTGTGTCATTGTGCAGCAGATATTCTGTTATTGCCTCTTCAATCTTGGTTTTGTTGCCTTGGTCTGCCAGGACGTCGCTATTAAACCTCCATCTCTGGGGTATGTCTTCGTTGTGGCGCCCGCTTAAGTGAAGGGTGATACCTGAGTGGTCTGAGAGTAATCTAGGTGCAATGTCCGTGTGTTCTATTAAGTGAGTGTGTGTGCCTGTGATTAATATGTAGTCTATCCTACTGTATGAGTTGTGCGGGTTGGAGTAGAAGGTGTAATCCCTAGTGTACGGGTGTTGTAGTCGCCATGGGTGTTGAGGTTGAATCTGGTGCATATGTTCTTTAGTACGGTGTGTGCATTGGAGGGGAGGTAATGACATTGTGATTGTCTGTCTAATGTGTGGTCTAGTGCTATGTTGAAATCCCCTGCCACCACCGTGAGGTCGTTGTGGGGAATAAGTTCCAGTTTTTTGGAGACTCCCTCCCAGATATCGGTGTCGTCTGTGTTGGGTC
The DNA here is from genome assembly GCF_964204655.1 of Triturus cristatus. NCBI lineage: Eukaryota > Metazoa > Chordata > Amphibia > Caudata > Salamandridae > Triturus > Triturus cristatus. Next base: position 551,287,403 of record NC_140595.1, read on the forward strand.
CATAGATATTCACTATATGTATATTTTCCTCTCCCCTTTTCAGTCTCCCTGCTTTGTCGTGATCATGATCTTCTGTTGTTAGTTTGGAGTTCTTATTTATCAGGGTAATCACCCCCCGTTTCTTGCCTAATGCCGGAGTGCAGGCTACTTGCCCTATCCATCTGGCTTTGACTCGTTTGGCGTCCTCGAGAGACAGATTGGTTTCCTGCAACAGGAACACGTCCCCCTTGGTCTTAGCTAGGTGGTCTAGTATTTTTTTCCTCTTGACTGGGTGATTGAGGCCTTTCACGTTGAGGGAGACTATCTTCAGGTTACTAGTCAGGGAGTTTGTGATGTTTTGTGTCATTGGTTGTAGTGTGTGGTCGCCATTTGGGCCTCTCCCTTTGTCCTCCCTGCATTCTGTATGAGCCCTCCCTTCTTAGTTGGCTGGCTTTCCTGAAGTGGTGGTTGGAACCTGTGCTCCCTCATTTTGGGTCTGTTGCTCCCACCCTTCGGTCCTGAGGCCTTTTTGCTTCTTGTATCTAGGTGTATAGGTAGAAAGATAGATAGAAGGGTGTAGATAGTGTAGAAGACAGTGGCTAGCTTCCAAGAGTACAAAAAATACAAACAAAACAGACAATTATTATTATTATTATTTATGGAGCTTATAGAGCGCGCAGCTACCTCCAAAGGAGGTGTCCCGGCGCTAAGATTACATAACTGTCCCCATGAGGAGTAACCAAGATCATATCTCACAGAGAAAATGGGAAACGGTGAGGAGTTGACAGTTCCAAGTCCTACCGCCTAGTGAACAGCCAGGTCTTGAGTTTGCGGCGAAAGGCTGGCTCAGATTCGCAGAACCTGAGGTCAAGGGTCCCCCCCGCTTAACCCTCCCCTCTCACCCCCCGTTACAAAAACTTGTGTAGTGAACGTGCGACGGCAAGGTCTCCATTGCATCCCCCTGGGAGTTATTGATTAGTATGTTAGTGTTATTATATGCTCGCATTAACTGGCATTGCGTATAAACTTCCCCCCCCTAATCTCTTCTTCCAGCGTAGGACTCTACATATATCACCTGCTATATATAGACAAAAAGGATATATGGATATATATAGCTCATCTTTCTCCCTGCGTCGTTTTGTCCCGCTTGGCTCTTCCAGTAGCGCCTTGAGGTAGGTTATAGATCAGCCTTGAGTCCAAATCAGTTCATCCGAGGTAGGTTCCAAGGTTGCTGAGTGTATATCTTGTTTTTTTTTGTTTTTTGGTCTTATTCTTGTTCGATCCTGTACTCGCCCTGAGTAGGGCAATCAGTGTGTTCTATTAATTCCTTAAGTCTTGAGGTAGTTGTTGTTGATTTGAGGTCGGTGCAAGTTCTTGAGTGTCCCCCTTGTCGCTTGTTTTTCCTCCTCTCTTAGCTCTGGTAAGGCTCTTCTCTTGCTCGTTCCTGTTTGGGATGTTTCCATCTCTTGTTGTGTTTGCCCATCTAGGTATCTGCTTAACTCTCTTGGTTCCTCGAAGATATGCGTTCTGCCTTTGTCACTTATTCTGAATCTTGTGGGTCCTACAAATGAGAACATGATGTTCTCCTTTCTCAGTTTCTCTCATAGTACCAGGAACCCTTTTCTTATGTCCACTGTGGGTTTGGAATAGCCTTGTGTCAGGATTATCTTCTGCCAATTCCATTGCATGTTTTGGTTTTTCCTCGCTATGCCAAATATGTGGGCGTAGCCACTCCTATGGCCTTCTGGTACTTGTGGTGCCCTTCTCCTACCTCAGTGGGTCGTACGCCATCTACAGTTGTTCAAAATAATTATTCAAAGTGGATTGCGGCATACAGCTCACTCCTAGAAGTGGCAGCTCAGCACCCCCAACACCGCTCCTGATCCGTATGCCATCATGCTGTTTAGCACAACCGCCGGTCTGTTAACACAGCAGGACACCTTCCGCGGCTCAGGCAGGCCGCCAGAATCCATATGCCAAAGGGTGTGTGTAAAGGAAGGGCTCACAGCAAGTAAGTGTAGCTTAAATTCTTTATTGGGAGTTGCCGCATTCAGGAGAAAACTGGCATTTAGATAGATATATATATATATTTTCCGCAAATATGAGTACGCAGCACTCCTTTTGCCTTTAGTAGTTCTTTATTTAGATGCACTTCTCCTACGCATTTCGAACTCTGTTCCTGATAATGGTAGTTTAAACAAGAAGCCCTTTTTAACTTTCTGCTTTTATACACAAGTGTACTACCATTTGTTACAATGCATTCTGGGTGTGGTAGTTTTTCAATCAGTTTTTTCCTTTTACTTTTATACGCATCATTGATCACCTCTGTTCTGCCAAATATGGGGCGACATTACGATAATCATCATCTTTTTTTTATTTCAAGAGCACTAACATATGTGCGAGTCAAGTGCGCACACTATCTGTGTTATGTAACACTTGAAGGATCGTATTCAGAGAGCGGATAAACCGATCATAGTTAGTGCTCCTATGTTAATTCTAGTTCAAATTACAATTATGGCTAAGTGCCAGAATAGAACATCGTAGTATCGACCCCATTGGCAGAAATAAATTATTCCACATCAAAATGTATAGAGTTAGTGCTCTTACAAAATAAAGGAAGAGAAGAGAAAGGAAACAAGGAAAGTTGGAAAAGAAATAATTATGTTAAACTATTGTTATTGTCCATATGGCTTGATATACTTTTTTATATCCATTTGGATTATTCTTTTATTGATTCATTTCTTCTAAGAATAGTTTATTTACAGGTGTACATATAGCTCTTCATCCCCGTTCAAACCCATAGGGATTTGGTTTTGAATCTTATGATGAGCCTAGATTCCAGGCGTCTAAGTTGTTGTATTCTGTTGCCTCCACGCTCATGTAGGGGAATCATTGCTAGCCCGGAATAGCTCATGTCCAACCATGATTTGCCTTTATGGGTACTGAGATGTTTGGCCATGGCATACGTTTGGTCTTGATTTTTTATGGCTCTTGTGTGTTCCAATATTCGTTACTTGAGGGAGCAGGTGGTGCTTCCTATATATCTTTTTCCGCAAAAGCATTCCAATATATCTTCTACATGAGTTGACTCACATGTGATTGCTTTTTTGATTTGGAACAACTTTCCCTTTGGATCTTTTTAACTTTTGAGGTTCTTACCAATTTTGCAGGCCTTACATGTTGAACATTTGGCAAATCCCTTTGACCTTTGTTGGAGCCAGGTTTCCGTTTTTTTCTGTTCAAAATGGCTTCTAACCAATGAATCAGAAAGGCTAGGGGCTTTTCAGTATGACACCATTGGTCGATCTCCAATAAGGTTGCCAATGTCTTGATCTTTTTTTAGGACATTCCAGTATTTGATTAACGTTTTTTGAATCTTAAAACTTTCCTTGCTATATGTCAATATTAGGCGTGGTTGTTCATTGTCTGTCACACTTTTGTGCTTTTCTTTGTCTTCCACAATCTCAGTTTTCTTCTTTTTGTTTATCAAGAGTTCTGCTCTGGTTTCCTTCTTTGCTTTCAATTCCCCACATCTGATGTTTGTATTTTTATAACCTCTTTCTAAAAAGCGGGTTTTGGTTTCATCAATCATCCTTTCCATTTCTTGGGGTTCCGAACAATTTCTTTTCATCCGGAGGAATTCTCCATAAGGTATACTTTTCTTCAGCGATTGTGGATGGCAGCTTAGTCCATGTAGTAGATTATTTGTTGCAGTCTTTTTTCTGTGGACAGTTGTATGTAGTTGGTTGTTTTTCACATAAATTTTGGTGTCCAGAAATTCAATTTCCTTCAAGTGTAAATTATGCATAAACCTCAAGCCCCCATCATTTGTATTTAGGACCGATAAATAATCTAGAAATTCCTCTTCCGTCCCTCTCCATAATAAAAACAAGTCGTCTATGAAGCGTAGCCAAAGGGTCACGTTCATAGTATGATGGTCGCTTCCCTCTCTCCAAGCTATGTTCTTCTCCCAGCAGCCCATTATGAGATTTGCATAGCTTGGAGAGAAAGAAACTCTCATTGCAGTACCACAGCACTGTGAGTAGATTTTTTTGTTGGAGACTAATACGTTATTGTATAAGCACATTGTTAAACCAAAACGGGTACAAAGTTCCTCATGTACAGTCGCGAAGAGAAAATGAAGGTGGTGGAGAAGGGGTCTCAACCAACCACTGATTAGCAGAAGGCAACCAAGGGAAGACACAGGGGAATTCCCTAGGTGGAACTAGAGCTCTCACACACCCAGCAAGCTAGGTGTCATGCTTCATCATATGAGCACTGCCCCTCATCAAGACGGTGCTGCAATCCTTGACGGGCTCCCGAAACCGGGGCTCTTTATCGGGGATCTTTTGTTCCTGCCGATAGGTGCATGGGGGTGAGGGGCCTAGTGTAAGAGGATGTAGCAGGAAGTGAAGTAAAAAGGGTCAGTTGGTCCTAATTAACATTTTATTCAAAAGGTAAACTGCCCTATTAAAATGGTGTAGAGTGGCTAGGTGTTAGAAATAAGGTGTCTAGACGTGTAGCTCTACTCTATTAGATCAACATGTTTCATGCCGTTTGTGTCAGGAGGATCTTGGCAATTCATCAGGATCAGGAAAAACTGTCTACATTAAGTGGTAAGGTGACATCTACATACCACGTCCTAAGGTCTGATACCTGTTGAAAATGAGAAATAATAACGATTCTAAAAACAATCTCTTCATACTGTACATGATTTATAAAACAAGTGTGTCGTAAGAAACACCGTGCTAAGAGTCGTGCAAAAACAATCTTATTGTAGTGAGGTACCTCAACGGGCCATGTGGGAGTGAGGGAAGGGGGGGAATAAAAACCGATAATTGGCTGGCAAAGGATTCTGTGGAAAAAACACAAGGACAAACTCACCTAATAAGGTTGCTAGAGTTGCTAGCAACGGTGCTGGCGGCTATAAAAGGACACCGATTGGGTCCTGCAAAAACATAAAAAGGTTCCAGGAATACAGTCAATGAATTGGACCTGAAGTCATGCTAATCAAAAGGAGTTACCTCAATTGAAGGTGGCGATAAGCGTAGCAACAGGATGCTGGGAAGGCGGGACAGCTATCGCAAACCACAGCCCAAGCGGACTTAAGAGCATACCGGATCCGAGGCCCGGGCAAGAGAGTTAGCCTCGGTGCGTGGTGGCCGATATGATCAGTCAAGGGGAGAGAGATGCAAGGGAGGCTCCGATCCTCAGCACACAGGTGCTGCTCAACGGGCGGGGAATAATAATTGGATTAAGTACTCACCAACGTGGATTCACGCTAAGTCAGATGACCTACCCAGACCGCCAGGAACCGGGGTGGTGAGAAATGAAGGGAGACACGGAAAGATATCCTCAGTAAACGAGTAAATCACGGAGTGTGTCATGAAACGTCATGACGTCTCTTGTTGCTAGGCAAAGTCACGTGATGAGTCGTTGGGTAGTGACGTCTCTCGTTGCTAGACAACGGAATGTAAACTATTGGGCAAAGTCCCGTGACGAGTCGTCTCTTGTTGCTAAACAACGGAAGGTAAACAAGGGTGTTATGTCAGAAGGGATATTCCAGCAGGTAAGGAGTGGCGTGTAACGAGGCCAATACTCCCAGTAACAAGCCACATGGTTTATCGTGTAGAGTAAACGTGGAGGTGTTAAAATTAAAGTGCGTGATGTAACCAGTCGCGAGTGGCGTGTAGTGACCTAATGACGTCTATAACACATGGGTTTCCCGTATCATCTGAGTGTCCACGTTATTAAATTATTTGGAGAAGAACCTATTATCTATCTCAATTTGATGAGATTGGTAATATAGGGTAGTATGATATCGCGGCAGATGTCACGTGGTGTCTACCACAAGGGCGTCTGGGTAAAGTAGAAGGGTATTAATCCTTTTAAAATACTGCCTATCTTAGGTCAATAAACCATATGTATGGCGGTTATACCCTCGTTGTGTTTAAGCGCTGAGATTGGTTGTGTAGGGATGTGTAGTATCACTACTCATGTTGTGTGATAACTAACAAATCGGCATCTGAGTACAGTATGAAGGTAATGATCCTGATAAATGTACTGCCACTCTAGGGTTAACACAAGGAGGAAATATCCTCAAGGGTATGTAGGTAGTGATAACAATCATGCCCTACTAAGGCCAATTTACATAGCGAGTGACCAGAATAGGTTCAGAAGTATAAATGACATAGGTCACAGGGTTAGACTCAAATTCCCAGTTAAGATAGAGTACTCCATGGGATGTCGTCATTAAGACCTTCAGTGTGACACGTCAATCTATGTACCCATCTCTGTTCAAGCCTGAATAGAGAAGATTTGGAGATCTGAACATGGGATTCTAGTATGACCCAGTGTAGTGAATCAGGGGAGTGTTGAGCCTCCATGAAATGTCTGTAAAGTCTAGTTGTAGTGCTTTGGCAGCGTATGTTGCTCCTGTGTTCAGTTAAGCGGATTGTAACTGGACGCATGGTCATGCCTATGTATTGTAAATCACAAGGGCAAGTGATCAAGTAGATGCACTGTTTGGTGTTGCAGTTGGTATGTTTTTGAATATTCCACTTGAAATTGGATCGCAACGCGATTTCTTTAGTGGCTGTGGTGAATTTACAGACAGTACACATGCCACAAGGGAAATGTCCTTTGACGGGTGGTAAACCCCAGAGGGTGATTTGTGATGGGTTGACATGTTTCTTAGGTCTTGTATGGATCAAAATATCTCTCAGGCTACAGGTTCTCATGTAGGCACACCTAGGTCTAGGTATCCGTAGATCGCCTGTATTGAGAATACCCCAGTGTTTTAGAATGATCTTCTTGGTAGGGGCAGAGTTAGGTGTAAACGAAGTGACACATGTGATAACGTCCTCGGGTGGTTTGTGATGTACTTCTAATATCGCAACAGCCTCCTCCTATACCAGAGCCATCACCCTAAAGCCCTGAAAGACAACCTTCCCGTGGGACAATTCCTACGTATCAGACGCAACTGTACATCTACCAATGACTACAAATCAGAAGCTTCTGCTTTAGCCACAAACCTCAAGACTAGGGGCTACCCATCCAAGGTGATTAAGGACTCAATGAAGAGAGCCTTAAACAATCCTAGAGAGTCCTTATTAGAAATACATCACAAACCACCCGAGGACGTTATCACATGTGTCACTTCGTTTACACCTAACTCTGCCCCTACCAAGAAGATCATTCTAAAACACTGGGGTATTCTCAATACAGGCGATCTACGGATACCTAGACCTAGGTTTGCCTACATGAGAACCTGTAGCCTGAGAGATATTTTGATCCATACAAGACCTAAGAAACATGTCAACCCATCACAAACCACCCTCTGGGGTTTACCCCCCGTCAAAGGACATTTCCCTTGTGGCATGTGTACTGTCTGTAAATTCACCACAGCCACTAAAGAAATCACGTTGCGATCCAATTTCAAGTGGAATATTCAAAAACATACCAACTGCAACACCAAACAGTGCATCTACTTGATCACTTGCCCTTGTGATTTACAATACATAGGCATGACCATGCGTCCAGTTAAAATCCGCATTAAACTGAACACAGGAGCAACATACGCTGCAAACGCACTACAACTAGACTTTACAGACATTTCATGGAGGCTCAACACTCCCCTGATTCACTACATTGGGTCATACTAGAATCCCATGTTCAGATCTCCAAATCTTCTCTATTCAGGCTTGAACAGAGATGGGTACATAGATTGTCGTGTCACACTGAAGGTCTTAATGACGACATTCCATGGAGTACTCTATCTTAACTGGGAATTTGAGTCTAACCCTGTGACCTATGTCATTTATACTTCTGAACCTATTCTGGTCACTCACTATGTAAATTGGCCTTAGTAGGGCATGATTGTTATCACTACCTACATACCCTTGAGGATATTTCCTCCTTGTGTTAACCCTAGAGTGGCAGTACATTTATCAGGATCATTACCTTCATACTGTACTCAGATGCCGATTTGTTAGTTATCACACAACATGAGAAGTGATACTACACATCCCTACACAACCAATCTCAGCGCATAAACACAACAAGGGTATAACCACCATACATATGGTTTATTGACCTAAGATATGCAGTATTTTAAAAGGATTAATACCCTTCTACTTTACCCAGACGCCCTTGTGGTAGACACCACGCGTCATCTGCCGCGATATCATACTACCCTATATTACCAATCTCATCAAATTGAGATAGATAATAGGTTCTTCTCCACAGAATTTAATAACGTGGACACTCAGATGATACGGGAAACCCATGTGTTATAGACGTAATAGGTCACTACACGCCACTCGCGACTGGTTTCATCACGCACTTTAATTTTAACACCTCCACATTTACTCTACACGATAAACCATGTGGCTTGTTACTGGGAGTATTGGCCTCGTTACACGCCACTCCTTACCTGCTGGAATATCCCTTCTGACATAACACCCTTGTTTCCTTCCGTTGTTTAGCAACAAGAGACGACTCGTCACGGGACTTTGCCCAATAGTTTACATTCCGTTGTCTGGCAATGAGAGACGTCACTACCCAACGACTCATCACGTGACTTTGCCTAGCAACAAGAGACGTCATGACGTTTCATGACACACTCAGTGATTTACTCATTTACTGAGTATATCTTTCCATGTCTCCCTCCATTTCTCACCACCCCGGTTCCTGGCGGTCTGGGTAGGTCGTCTGACTTAGCGTGAATCCACGTTGGTGAGTACTTCATCCAATTAATATTCCCTGCCCGTTGAGCAGCACCTGTGTGCTGAGGATCGGAGCCTCCCTTGCATCTCTCTCCCCTTGACTGATCATATCGGCCACCACGCACCGAGGCTAACTCTCTTGCCTGGGCCTCGGATCCGGTATGCTCTTAAGTCCGCTTGGGCTGTGGTTTGCGATGGCTGTCCCGCCTTCCCAGCATCCTGTTGCTACGCTTATCGCCACCTTCAATTGAGGTAACTCCTTTTGATTAGCATGACTTCAGGTCCAATTCATTGACTGTATTCCTGGAACCTTTTTATGTTTTTGCAGGACCCAATCGGTGTCCTTTTATAGCCGCCAGCACCGTTGCTAGCAACTGTAGCAACCTTATTAGGTGAGTTTGTCCTTGTGTTTTTTCCACAGAATCCTTTGCCAGCCAATTAGCGGATTTTATTCCTCCCCCTTCCCTCCACTCCCACATGGCCCGTTGAGGTACCGCCCTACAATAAGATTGGTTTTGCACGACTCTTAGCACGGTGTTTCTTACGACACACTTGTTTTATAAATCATGTACAGTATGAAGAGATTGTTTTTAGAATCGTTATTATTTCTCATTTTCAACAGGTAACAGACCTTAGGACGTGGTATGTAGATGTCACCTTACCACTTAATGTAGACAGTTTTTCCTGATCCTGATGAATTGCCAAGATCCTCCTGACACAAACGGCATGAAACATGTTGATCTAATAGAGTAGAGCTACACATCTAGACACCTTATTTCTAGCACCTAGCCACTCTACACCATTTTAATAGGGCAGTTTACCTTTTGAATAAAATGTTAATTAGGACCAACTGACCCTTTTTACTTCACTTCCTGCTACATCCTCTTACACTAGGCCCCTCACCCCCATGCACCTATCGGCAGGAACAAAAGATCCCCGATAAAGAGCCCCGGTTTCGGGAGCCCGTCAAGGATTGCAGCGCCGTCTTGACGAGGGGCAGTGCTCATATGATGAAGCATGACACCTAGCTTGCTGGGTGTGTGAGAGATCTAGTTCCACCTAGGGAATTCCCCTGTGTCTTCCCTTGGTTGCCTTCTGATAACCAGTGGTTGGTTGAGACCCCTTCTCCACCACCTTCATTTTCTCTTCGCGACTGTACACGAGGAACTTTGTACCCGTTTTGGTGTTAGTCTTTTGGCGTATGTACACTGGACCTCTTTAAACAAAAAAAAACCCCGGTCCCCATTTTTGGATAAAAAGCACATTGTTATCATATCAAGTAACATATTAGTGTGTTTTAGTTCGCTAACCGGTCTCTGATTTAAAAAGTACCGGATGGCATTGAATCCTTTGTCATGATCTATCGAGGTGTATAGTGACACCACATCAATCGTAACAAGCAAAGAGTTTGATTGCCATTGTGTATCCATAAGTGGGGAACAACCTTTACAACGCAACTTTTACAACGCACTACCTTTACAACGCATTTTTTACAACGCATAATCCATTACAACGCATGACATTACAACGCATGACACTACAACGCATTTTTAAAAACTACCTTTACAATGCATTCCATTACAACGCATACTACCATTACAACGCATACCATTACAACGCATAATATTACACTACACTATCCAACACTTACCCTACTGTTGCACCCCCTGGAGTTAGAATAGTAATTTTTACCCCTATGCTATCCAACACTTACCCTACTGATGCACCCCCTGGAGTTAGAATAGTAATTTTTACCCCTACACTATCCAACACTTACCCTACTGTTGCACCCCCTGGAGTTAGAATAGTAATTTTTACCCCTATACTATCCAACACTTACCCTACTGTTGCACCCCCTGGAGTTAGAATAGTAATTTTTACCCCTATACTATCCAACACTTACCCTACTGTTGCACCCCCTGGAGTTAGAATAGTAATTTTTACCCCTATACTATCCAACACTTACCCTACTGTTGCACCCCCTGGAGTTAGAATAGTAATTTTTACCCCTATACTATCCAACACTTACCCTACTGATGCACCCCCTGGAGTTAGAATAGTAATTTTTACCCCTATACTATCCAACACTTACCCTACTGTTGCACCCCCTGGAATTAGAATAGTAATTTTTACCCCTATACTATCCAACACTTACCCTACTGTTGCACCCCCTGGAGTTAGAATAGTAATTTTTACCCCTATACTATCCAACACTTACCCTACTGATGCACCCCTTGGAGTTAGAATAGTAATTTTTACCCCTCTACTATCCAACACTTACCCTACTGTTGCACCCCCTGGAGTTAGAATAGTAATTTTTACCCCTATACTATCCAACACTTACCCTACTGTTGCACCCCCTGGAGTTAGAATAGTAATTTTTACCCCTATACTATCCAACACTTACCCTACTGTTGCACCCCCTGGAGTTAGAATAGTAATTTTTACCCCTATACTATCCAACACTTACCCTACTGTTGCACCCCCTGGAGTTAGAATAGTAATTTTTACCCCTATACTATCCAACACTTACCCCACTGTTGCACCCCTTGGAGTTAGAATAGTAATTTTTACCCCTATACTATCCAACACTTACCCTACTGTTGCACCCCCTGGAGTTAGAAAAGTAACTTTTACCCCTATACTATCTAATACTTACCTTAAATGTAATTTAATATTATGCGTTGTAATGGTATGCGTTGTAAAGGTAGTATGCGTTGTAATGGAAATGCGTTGTAAAGGTATTTTTTAAAAATGCGTTGTAGTGTCATGCGTTGTAATGTCATGCGTTGTAATGGATTATGCGTTGTAAAAAATGCGTTGTAAGTGCATGCGTTGTAAAAGTGTGCGTTGTAACGTCATACATCCTCCATAAGTATGCGGAGAAAGTCCCCCGTATCTTTGATGTATGAGCTTAACGTTGGGACAATTGGTGCCAGGAAGAAGTCTACGTAAGTAGAGACATTTTCATATAGACTGCCACAACTAGATATAATCGGGCGTCCCAGTGGTTTGTTCAATGTCTTGTGTACTTTTGGTAGGAAGTACATTGTGGGGACTATTGGGTTCTCCACCATCAGAAAATTATTTTCATCTTGTGTTCTCAGACCTTCATTCTGTCAAAACTCTAGTTTTCTCCTTAAATCCATCATAAGTTCATTAGTTGGATTTTTCTTGAGAACTTTATAGTTTTTTTCTACATTTAGTTGTCGATTAGCTTCTTCAATGTACTGATATTTATCCATTATTACAATATTACCCCCTTTGTCGGTGGGTTTGATTTCAATTTGGTTATTGTTTTTTAATGTATCAATTGCTGCACGTTCTGCTTTGGTTAGATTTTCTTTATTTTGCTGATGTGAGGCATTTCGCATTGTATCTAGATCTCCTGTTACTAAATCATAGAAGATGTCAATTTTGTTTCCAGGGTGAAGCGCTGGACAAATTTCGATTTCTTTTTAAAGTCAGTTGGTACTCGTTTGCTGGTATTTACCCCCATTTCTTCCAATATTTGGGTATCAGAGATTTGCAAGTTGTCCGTTTCATTTGCCAGATCATATGCAGTTCATAGATGCGACATTTCAGCAATCAAGTATATTCCTGAATCATTTTGTGTTGGTTGTTCATTCGTTGTCTGTTCACTTTGTGGTGAGAGCTTTGCGAAGAATTGTTTTAGTTTGAATTTTCTGATGTATTTATATACATCTATTTTTGTTTCTATTGGGTCGTGATGTTTTTCGGGGCAGAATGTGAGCCCTTTGTTTAGGAGACTACATTCTATGTCTGTCAGATTGTATCGAGATAGATTTATAACTAGGTTTGGGCTTTTGATTTCCTTAGATTTCATTTTCTCATCACAGTACGGTTCCTCAGATTGTACCTTCCATTTTTTCCGGGAACCTCTTCTTGTCTTCCTTCCTGTTCTCTTGATGGAAAGGAACCCCTTCCCCTTGCTCTCATTCTTCCAAATCCTCTGCCTCAAGGTTTGTTTCTTGGTGTTTGCTGCTCCTGATAAAGCACTCTCATTTCCTCTAAAAAAGAAAACTTTCGTGGTCCTAAAGCTCTTTGCTCTCCTTTACTTAAATCTGATTCTGATTCACTAGCGATTTGAGTATTGGCGTCGCCTGTATTTGTTTTCTTATAATCCCATTGTTGTTTATATGCCTCAAATCTTTTGGCAAAAGTAAAGATGGTTCCATATTCATAATCGTCTTCATCCCTGCGGAATTTACGATGTTTCCGTTCTTGTACTTCACTCTCATGTTTATCAAGGTTTTGTTTCATTGTCCTCATTTGATGATTTTATTTGAGTTTCTAACTCAGATATTTTATCATGCAATTCCTCCACATCTTTCCTTGCATATTTAATGATAATTAACATCATATTTCTTGAGCAGGTCATATTGTTTTTACCCCATTCTTCAAGCATCTCCGGTTTTGTGTCCGGATGGTTGGGTAGAGTGAAGATACGAAGTCCCCTAGGTAACATTTCACATTCCACATATTTTTCAAGGGTAATAATCTCCCAGCTTTTGGAGATTTCTTTCCGCAGTAATCTCTCAAGTTGTATAAACAGGTGTTTAATTGTGGTTGATTGAGGCTTTGCTGTTTTACCTGCCTCTTTTGCCGCTGCTGATATCGTTGAACGTCTCTGAAACATACTTTCTGCCTTGGATACACGTTTGGCTGCTCTCTCTTCCATTATTACTTAGTATATATTTTTGTATTATATTGACATTGATTTAGTCGCTAATTACACAGCTCAATTTTCGATTTTGTATTTGTTCAAAATGATGCTTTGCCAACTCTGTTAATTAATTCAGTATTGCATGTTTTGGTCCTTCAGGACTTCTTGTTGCACTAAACGTTATGTTTTGAGAGTGGGGAAAGTCGTTTTTTCCAACCAGCCCTGTTGTGCATCTAATAATATCAAGCCAAAAGAGGTTTTGAAAACATTAGTAATAGTTCTCTGTGCGTTGTTACACTTGTGCTTCCTTCTATTGCTGTGTAGCAATGTTCTGGCGCTTTGAACCTCACTGCATCGTCGGTCGACCTTTTTCCCGCAAATACTATGATGCGCTCTTACCTGGGAGACTTCCGGTCGTCACGGTGTCCTCTGACCCCGTACGCCGACGCTCTACCCGGTATTGACGGAGCGTTTGGTCAATCCTTTGCCACAATTGCTCTGCTCAGCGTGTTTGTCGTGTATGGGTCTTTTCTGCCACAAGTTGAATCTTCAATGACCAGTTCCGCACACGCTTCAAAATAATTCTCCGCTTTGAGGATGACTCTGGGCACTCTCTCATTTTTAAATATAAACGCACAATGTCACATTCAAGAGGAGCGCCTTCACAGTTGGTGCCTGCGGTGAGACCAGGACAGTGTCTCGCATCTATTTTCCGCAAATATGAGTACGCAGCACTCCTTTTGGCTTTAGTAGTTCTTTATTTAGATGCACTTCTCCTACGCGTTTTGAACTCTGTTCTTGATCACGACATTGCGATGATCATCATCTTTTATTTTATTTCAAGAGCGCTAACATATGTGCGAGTCAAGTGCGCGCACTATCTGTGTTATGTAACACTTGATGGATCGTATTCCGAGAGCGGATAAACCGATCATAGTTAGCTCTCGGAATACGATCCTTCAAGTGTTACATAACACAGATAGTGCACGCACTTGACTCGCACATATGTTAGTGCTCTTGAAATAAAATAGAAGATGATGATCATCGCAATGTCGCCCCTAATTTGGCAGAACAGAGGTGATCAATGATGCGTATAAAAGTAAAAGGAAAAAACTGATTGAAAAACTACCACACCCAGAATGCATTGTAACGAATGGTAGTACACTTGTGTATAAAAGCAGAAATTAAAAAAGGACTTCTTGTTTAAACTACCGTGATCAAGAACAGAGTTCGAAACGCGTAGGAGAAGTGCATCTAAATAGAGAACTACTAAAGCCAAAAGGAGTGCTGCGTACTCATATTTGCGTATGGGACATTGTGCGTATATATCTATATATATAAATATATATATATATATATAGATATATATATATAGATATATATATATAGATATATATATATAGCAGCATTGATGCCTGAGTTGCTATTTCTTCAAACACAGGTACGGACCTCAAAAGAATCTTCAAAATGAATCAGTCACTCCAAACAAAGGGGGTATATATATATATATATATTCAGTGAAAGAAACTTAGGTTTCAGGCATGTTATAGTTAGATATTAGAATTTAAAAAACCTTAGAAATTCACATCAGTGATGACATCATCCAGTGACTGTGGTTTTCTTTAAAGTTTAATATGTATTATATATATGCCAAGGTGTATTGAAGAATGAGTGGGTGTATAAGTGTCTGAATGGAGGATTTAGTAAGTGAGTCATTAAACGTGTCTTACTAAATGCATGGGTTAGTGACTAAACTGTGTGAATGACTGTATCAGTCTGTCTGTTGTTTTATAAGCAGCTGCATGGGTTGGTCAGTAACTCCATGAATGTCTATATGGGTTATCGATTGGTTGTCTGAGTATTTGTATGAGTGCCTGTGTGTGTGTGTGTGGGTGGGTGGGAGGTGTGTGTCTGTGCCTAGAAATTTGAGTGGTTGATTCAGTGTGTATGGGTTCAAGAGTGTATGTGGAAACAGCTGTATGGGTGGGTAAGTGTGTGTATGGGTGTGTTGGTTAGTGAATGGGTGTCTCAATGGTACATGTCCAAGTAACTACATATGTAAAAGGCAGTGTATATGAAAGTTGAAGTATATACATGACTATACATGAAGATAAGTGATTGTTAGAGTGGCTGTATGGATGAGTGTGTACTTGTATCAGTGATTGTAGAAGAGAGTAAGTATGCATTTGTTTCTGTTTGATTAAGTGATGTGGTGTGTGTATAACTGTACAGGTCAGTAAATGGAAGTGTGATTGATTCTTTGCATGACTGACTAGGTGTGTGAGTAACTCTGGATGAGTGGTGGTGTGTGAGTGTCTGTATGGGTGTATGAGTGCATATGATAGTGTTGTATTGATGAGTGACTGCATGTATGAGTGATTTTATGGGTGAATGAGTGGATATGTTTGGAGACCTAGGAATCAGTGAGTGCGTACGTAGTAACTGGTATTGGTGTGTCGATGGTTTCGAAAATGGTAGTCTGTATTTTACAGTGGGTGTATCAAAGGATATATTAGAGTGTGAGGAGGTGGATCAGATTTTCACGTGGATGATGTCATCAGTGATGTCATCAGTAATGTTATTTAAGATGTCATCAGTGATGTCACTGACCATGTCATGAATGATTTAATATGTGACGTCATCAGCAGTGCATTGTGGGGCCGTGAGTTATAGTTAGCTGGACTAACTATAAAAGGGGAATTTCTCTGGTTTTGTACGAGGGAAATGTCCAACTAACTATAATGACCCTGAAACCTATGTTTTTTTTCAGTAGGTTTTACACTGCAGCAGTAAGGTTACAATGGGATGCCTGAAGACATGTTTTGAAGGCTCACTCTGTGGATCACATAATTGTGCTACAGTCCACAAGTGACATTTAACCTCCAGGCCTTAGGTGCATTTTTTAGACCATATTGTAAGGCCTTGTAGGCAAGTTAAATGTGTCAATAAGATTAAGCCCATTTAACCATGTTTAAAAGAGAAACACAGGCACTTGCTTATAGGGTATGGTATACAGAATTCACAAACCAGCAGAATCGTTTCCAGAAAAAGGCCACAAAATCTGGATTGACCATGCAGAAAATGCAAATTTCCTGCACCATCTGCCACTTTTTTTCAGAAAAGGAAGGTCAAGTATCAAGACGCGAACTGGTGAAGATTGTAAGAACATCTTCGCCACAAGTGTATTAGCCCAACATGTTATTGTATCAGTTTACAACCCGATGAGTAACAGCTGCACTATAAAAGGGCCACTGGAACGGGAAGGACCAAATTGTGTAACAGGGTTGGCTAAATTATGTAGCGTAATGCCATGTAGTATTACTTTATTTTTTCATCATTTCTTTTTTATACATGTTAAAACTGTCTGGAAACAAGTTTAATCTCATAAGTATCAGTTGAACCTCTTGCGTGCTCATGAGTCACAGTGGAGCTGTGCTCATGACGAACTGAGCTCGTCATAACGGCCGCGGCCCGCCCACGCGTGATTAATTCCCCGCCTGTGCGGGAGAATTAATCAGTGGGCGGGGTCGTGACGAGCTCAGCTCGTCATGAGCACAGCTCCACTGAGAGTTATGACGAGCTGAGCTCGTCACGAGCACAGCAGTGCCGCGCCCCCCCCCACCTCCCCGTACAGTGGGGGAATTACCCCCGCAGGGAAGGGGTTAAAATACAACTGCAGCAATAACCATCTTATAGGTGGGCAGTAAAGCTTTATGAATGTCCCTCCGCTGTGCAGCAACATGTCACTGCGTTTTAGTAACTTTTGATCTGTTCAGTATGTTTTTTTGCTGAAATCTGCAAATCATGCAGCATATGTCAGACTATGTGGCAAATGTGACAAATCCATAACTACGTCTAAAATACTGCATCTACAGAATCGCATCATTCCAGTAGCCCCATCTATAATGTATTTCTGTCTATTCATGTGACAACATGAGGGCATTTGTAGGGAGAGAATAAATGCACAGACACCGGTACTCTAAAATAAGGTGTCTATTTTTTACGTTCCTTCTAATTAAGTTAGCGAGCTCTGCCTTCTGTGAGCACCTCGGGAAATTAACAGGAGAAGGCAGGACAGCAGCAGCACATGTTATCAGTGCTGCTATGGAATTGCTGCCATTGCTTTTCTTTACATAAAAGGCACCTGCACTACTCCCTCCCTTTCTGTATCTGTGTTCTATTACTGAAACTTGACGAGTCTTTTCATTGAAGAAGAGTCAAAACTTTTCAATTGTCAGTGTTTTTTAAAAGAGAATTTGCTTAACATAGTACCATGAGCATGGCCACTGAAATTCTGCAATTCTGCAGCTGTAGCATATTCCGCATAATTATGCACTTGCCACATTTACCATAAAGTCCTTTGTCTGCTGCATGATCTTCACATTTCACCAAAACAAAATATTCTTTCTAGCTCAAAAGGATTGAAAAATACTAAAATGCAGCAAAATATTTTGCTGCATTGTAGAAGGCCCTTTGCAAATGTTTCAGTTTTTCTATTGTTGTATTTCCGTGTTAAAGATGTACTAAAGAGGTGTAACTTTTTCCAGGACTGTGTTAATGTGTAAAAATGGTGAACTAATACTATCACAAAAAGTGTGACATACCATTGAGTAATTTGGCTTTTTGCCACATAATTTACTAAACCTTTCACATAATTTGGTTTTTCCCAGCCGCATAATTCTAGTGGCCCTTGTGATAAGTTAGAAATAATGTCACAGCAGAAGGAAAATATAACAAAGTACTACTAAGATATATATTCTGATTGTATGCCCAATTCACTTACCTTTCTTGCAATAGCAACATCCTTCTGCCATAAAATTATCTTTTTTTTAATTTCAATATCTTTTTATTGATTTTTACACATATAATTATCATCGCTATTTCGTTACACTGTGGCAGCCCAACTGGCTGTCTTTGTCAACAAATACAGGTACATAGTATATCTGTTTGGTTGCCCCCCATCCTTTGCCTTGTTAAGAGCAAGGAGTGCGTGAACCGGGGATTGCTAGAGAGCAAAGAAGAGAGAAGCGAGAAGAGAAAAAGAGTAGTGGACAAGAAGTTTATGGCCTATGTGGGTCAGTTTTGGTCTTGTGAGGGGGTCATGTGAGGGGGTCATGTGAGGGGGTGTATCTGAGGCTTTTGGGCCCTCTCTAGTTCTGTTCTAGTTCTGCTCACGGGGGTTTGAAGGGGACCAGGAACTCGACTAGTGCAGTCCCCATACCCCTGGAAGCTGGCCTCCTTGGTGAGTTCCGCAGGGCCGTGCTGTCGGCGCCTCTGAGGTACGTCACCCAGTTGAGCCATCCTTTAAACGTCGCCTTGGTTGAATCTTTCCATTTGAAAAGTACTATTTCTACAGCCGCTGTCTGTAGGAGGTCTAACAGGTCCCTGTCGTGTTGTGAGTCTAGCTCTGCGGTAATGTACGCGGTGGTGAGAGTAGAAAATTGTGGCTTTAGTTTACATCCTAGTGCCCTATTTATGAAGGTAAATATTTCCTCCCAGAATCTTTTAACTTTGGTACAGTAGTAGATTAGGTGCGCTAGGTCTCCCTTTTCCTTGTCACAGTTCCAGCACAGGTCATTTTCCCTTAGGCCCAGCGCTGTCAGGCGAGCCGGGGCCCAATAGGTCTTGTGTACTAGCCAGAATTTTGTCTGTGCTAGTACTGGGGATATTTTGTTTCGTGAGGGTGGGGCCCAGAAGAGGTGCAGTTCTCTTTCACTGAGTTTGGCGTCAAGCTGTTTTTCCCAATATGAGGCCGCTTTATCGTTGATTTTGGTTGTGCTGGGGTGAAGTTGCTTGTACAGATGTGAAACCTGGTGACCTATTCTGTTGAGATTAGTCATGTATTGAAAGATTGCTGGCTTGTGCTTTGCTAGTTTTGCTTTTGTTAGGGCTGTTATAATTTTTAGGAAGTTTTATAGTTCTATGTCTGGTAAGTTGTGAGTGCTTTTCAACTTGGTGAAAGTGATGGGCCTTTCTCCTTCTTCCAGTTGGGCTGGAAAGGAGATTCCTAATTTCATCCATGATTCTATGGAGAGGGGTTTCCCCCTGTACTTAAATTTGATGTTTGCTCATAGTGATTCCCAATTGGAGTTTTTTATGCTGTGCTCCATTTTTCTGTCTATTTTGAGCAGGGCATTTTTTGTGTTTTTAAGTATTGGGTTCAAAGCGTAAATGTGTTTATTGGCTGTGAGGAGTGCCATTGGTTCTATATTGTTTAACATGGTTCGTTCGATTGCTAGCCATACCGGTGTATACCCCTGACTAGCCAAAAGCCAATAAGCTCCTTGTTTTGCCAGAAATGCAGTCTGGAAGGTTTTGAAGTCTGCTAAGTTTAGGCCGCCCAGTTTTTTGCCTAGTCTTAGTTATTTTAGGCTTATTCTCGCTTTTTTGCCCCACCATAGGAATTTGTTCATCATCTTATCTATTTTGAGGTGGAAGTCTTTGGTGAGAATGAGAGGGAGCATTCCCAACAGATAGTTGATCATTGGTGTGATCATCATCTTGACTGTTTCAATCCTTCCCCACCATGATATAAATTTGGGGGACCAGGACTCTAGCAGTGTCTTTGTCTTTTCTAAAAGTACCTTCTCGTTCTTGTCAAGTGTGGATTTGAGGTCCCTGCCAAAATGTATGCCTAGGTATTTGATAAAGCCCGTTTGCCACGCAAGGCCCGATTTCCCCAGTATGTCCCTGGTGGTGGGGACGTTGAGTGGTTTGCACTCCGACTTGTCCTTGTTAAGTTTGTATCCTGAGTGCATTGAGTATGCTCCAATGGTATCTATGAGGGCCGTGATGGAAGACGTGGGTCGTTCTGTCACTATGAGAATGTCGTCTGCGTATGCGGCTACTTTGACTGTGACCTCATTGATCGTTATCCCCCTCACCTCCTAGTTAGCCCTGATATCCCTAATCAAGGGTTCTAAGGCCAACAGAAAGAGTGAGGGAGAGAGGGGGCACCCCTGTCTTGTTCCGTGCTGTAGGGGGAAGGGGTCAGAGGTTGACCCATTAACTACAATGCGGGCTCTGGGGTCCCTGTATAGTGCCATTACTTTCCGTATATATGTTTCTCCAAGGTTAAATGCCCTCATGCATTGGTCTAGGAAATCCCATGATACCCTGTTTAAGGCTTTCTCGGCGTCTAGAGTAATAGTCACTACAGGTTCCTCTATTTTGGCTGCGCGTTCTAATAGGTGGCATAGGAGTCTGGTGTTGTCGTGTGACATGCGGGTCTTTAGAAACCCTACCTGTGAGTTGCTTATTAATCTTGGGAGTATAGTGTTTAGTCTTGATGCCAGGATTTTTGTGTAAATTTTGCAGTCTACAGTGATTAGTGATATGGGTCTGTAGTTTTGGGGTAATTGTCCGTCTTTGCCTTCCTTCGAGATAACAATTATGTTCGCCTCTGACATGGATTGGGAAACTATTCCCTCCCTCGTGCAGTGGTTGAACAATTTTTTCATGGTCGGTTGCAGATGTGTTAGGAATGTTTTGTAGAAAGTGGCCGTGTATCCATCTGGGCCCGGTGCTTTGTTTTCTTTTAGGGACTTTACCGCCATCTCTATTTCTGCCGCGCCTATTTCCTTATCTAGTATCTGTGCTTCTTCATTTGTTACCTTTGGGAGGTCTAGTCTGTCTAGATAGGTTGCGCACCCTTCCTGGTCTAATGATCTGTTTTGTATAGTTCTTGATACAATTCTTGGAAGGTTCTTAGGATTTCTTTATGCTTTGTGTGTGTGTTATTATGTTTGTCGGTGATTGATGAGATGGTAAATTGTCTTTGTTTGGGCTTTAGGTAGGAGACTAGTAGCTTCCCTGCCTTATTCGCCTCGCATACGTTAATGACCTTATATTTGTTCACCCACAACCTGGCCCTCTCGCTCAGAATTCTGTTGTATTCATATTTTTTCTTAGTGAGTTTGGTTAGGGTGCTAGTGTTCTTTGTGTCTTTGATGTGGTTCGACTCCAGTCTTTTGATGTCGTGTTCAAGTTGGGTCAGGTGCTGATTTGCATTTCTGTTCATTTTGCCTTTGATATCTAATATCGTGCCTCTGACTGTGGACTTAAGAGCGTCCCATATGTTCTTGGGATCAGTTCCCTGTGTGTCATTGTGCAGCAGATATTCTGTTATTGCCTCTTCAATCTTGGTTTTGTTGCCTTGGTCTGCCAGGACGTCGCTATTAAACCTCCATCTCCGGGGTATGTCTTCGTTGTGGCGCCCGCTTAAGTGAAGGGTGATACATGAGTGGTCTGAGAGTAATCTAGGTGCAATGTCCGTCTGTTCTATTAAGTGAGTGTGTGTTCCTGTGATTAATATGTAGTCTATCCTACTGTATGATTTACGTAAATGGGTCGCGACACTGCTCGTCATGCTGCAAATAACCCCAAAGGATTCTGGATAGTGTAGTGGCTACGGTGAGTACGCCTACGCCACGAGTATATAGAAATATAATGCCATCCCTGGACACGTGTTTCGAGGTAATTGCCTCTCGTCAGCAGGGAGCAGGTAGGTATGCGGGGTGCCGATGACTGCCATATATATAGGTAAAATACCTTCCAAGGCGCGCAGGTGCAGACACCGGGCTCGTCAGCCAAAGTCGCTCGAATGAGCTATTAGTGATTTACGTAAATGGGTCGCGACACTGCTCGTCATGCTGCAAATAACCCCAAAGGATTCTGGATAGTGTAGTGGCTACGGTGAGTACGCCTACGCCACGAGTATATAGAAATATAATGCCATCCCTGGACACGTGTTTCGAGGTAATTGCCTCTCGTCAGCAGGGAGCAGGTAGGTATGCGGGGTGCCGATGACTGCCATATATATAGGTAAAATACCTTCCAAGGCGCGCAGGTGCAGACACCGGGCTCGTCAGCCAAAGTCGCTCGAATGAGCTATTAGTGATTTACGTAAATGGGTCGCGACACTGCTCGTCATGCTGCAAATAACCCCAAAGGATTCTGGATAGTGTAGTGGCTACGGTGAGTACGCCTACGCCACGAGTATATAGAAATATAATGCCATCCCTGGACACGTGTTTCGAGGTAATTGCCTCTCGTCAGCAGGGAGCAGGTAGGTATGCGGGGTGCCGATGACTGCCATATATATAGGTAAAATACCTTCCAAGGCGCGCAGGTGCAGACACCGGGCTCGTCAGCCAAAGTCGCTCGAATGAGCTATTAGTGATTTACGTAAATGGGTCGCGACACTGCTCGTCATGCTGCAAATAACCCCAAAGGATTCTGGATAGTGTAGTGGCTACGGTGAGTACGCCTACGCCACGAGTATATAGAAATATAATGCCATCCCTGGACACGTGTTTCGAGGTAATTGCCTCTCGTCAGCAGGGAGCAGGTAGGTATGCGGGGTGCCGATGACTGCCATATATATAGGTAAAATACCTTCCAAGGCGCGCAGGTGCAGACACCGGGCTCGTCAGCCAAAGTCGCTCGAATGAGCTATTAGTGATTTACGTAAATGGGTCGCGACACTGCTCGTCATGCTGCAAATAACCCCAAAGGATTCTGGATAGTGTAGTGGCTACGGTGAGTACGCCTACGCCACGAGTATATAGAAATATAATGCCATCCCTGGACACGTGTTTCGAGGTAATTGCCTCTCGTCAGCAGGGAGCAGGTAGGTATGCGGGGTGCCGATGACTGCCATATATATAGGTAAAATACCTTCCAAGGCGCGCAGGTGCAGACACCGGGCTCGTCAGCCAAAGTCGCTCGAATGAGCTATTAGTGATCAGGGATGGCATTATATTTCTATATACTCGTGGCGTAGGCGTACTCACCGTAGCCACTACACTATCCAGAATCCTTTGGGGTTATTTGCAGCATGACGAGCAGTGTCGCGACCCATTTACGTAAATCACTAATAGCTCATTCGAGCGACTTTGGCTGACGAGCCCGGTGTCTGCACCTGCGCGCCTTGGAAGGTATTTTACCTATATATATGGCAGTCATCGGCACCCCGCATACCTACCTGCTCCCTGCTGACGAGAGGCAATTACCTCGAAACACGTGTCCAGGGATGGCATTATATTTCTATATACTCGTGGCGTAGGCGTACTCACCGTAGCCACTACACTATCCAGAATCCTTTGGGGTTATTTGCAGCATGACGAGCAGTGTCGCGACCCATTTACGTAAATCACTAATAGCTCATTCGAGCGACTTTGGCTGACGAGCCCGGTGTCTGCACCTGCGCGCCTTGGAAGGTATTTTACCTATATATATGGCAGTCATCGGCACCCCGCATACCTACCTGCTCCCTGCTGACGAGAGGCAATTACCTCGAAACACGTGTCCAGGGATGGCATTATATTTCTATATACTCGTGGCGTAGGCGTACTCACCGTAGCCACTACACTATCCAGAATCCTTTGGGGTTATTTGCAGCATGACGAGCAGTGTCGCGACCCATTTACGTAAATCACTAATAGCTCATTCGAGCGACTTTGGCTGACGAGCCCGGTGTCTGCACCTGCGCGCCTTGGAAGGTATTTTACCTATATATATGGCAGTCATCGGCACCCCGCATACCTACCTGCTCCCTGCTGACGAGAGGCAATTACCTCGAAACACGTGTCCAGGGATGGCATTATATTTCTATATACTCGTGGCGTAGGCGTACTCACCGTAGCCACTACACTATCCAGAATCCTTTGGGGTTATTTGCAGCATGACGAGCAGTGTCGCGACCCATTTACGTAAATCACTAATAGCTCATTCGAGCGACTTTGGCTGACGAGCCCGGTGTCTGCACCTGCGCGCCTTGGAAGGTATTTTACCTATATATATGGCAGTCATCGGCACCCCGCATACCTACCTGCTCCCTGCTGACGAGAGGCAATTACCTCGAAACACGTGTCCAGGGATGGCATTATATTTCTATATACTCGTGGCGTAGGCGTACTCACCGTAGCCACTACACTATCCAGAATCCTTTGGGGTTATTTGCAGCATGACGAGCAGTGTCGCGACCCATTTACGTAAATCACTAATAGCTCATTCGAGCGACTTTGGCTGACGAGCCCGGTGTCTGCACCTGCGCGCCTTGGAAGGTATTTTACCTATATATATGGCAGTCATCGGCACCCCGCATACCTACCTGCTCCCTGCTGACGAGAGGCAATTACCTCGAAACACGTGTCCAGGGATGGCATTATATTTCTATATACTCGTGGCGTAGGCGTACTCACCGTAGCCACTACACTATCCAGAATCCTTTGGGGTTATTTGCAGCATGACGAGCAGTGTCGCGACCCATTTACGTAAATCACTAATAGCTCATTCGAGCGACTTTGGCTGACGAGCCCGGTGTCTGCACCTGCGCGCCTTGGAAGGTATTTTACCTATATATATGGCAGTCATCGGCACCCCGCATACCTACCTGCTCCCTGCTGACGAGAGGCAATTACCTCGAAACACGTGTCCAGGGATGGCATTATATTTCTATATACTCGTGGCGTAGGCGTACTCACCGTAGCCACTACACTATCCAGAATCCTTTGGGGTTATTTGCAGCATGACGAGCAGTGTCGCGACCCATTTACGTAAATCACTAATAGCTCATTCGAGCGACTTTGGCTGACGAGCCCGGTGTCTGCACCTGCGCGCCTTGGAAGGTATTTTACCTATATATATGGCAGTCATCGGCACCCCGCATACCTACCTGCTCCCTGCTGACGAGAGGCAATTACCTCGAAACACGTGTCCAGGGATGGCATTATATTTCTATATACTCGTGGCGTAGGCGTACTCACCGTAGCCACTACACTATCCAGAATCCTTTGGGGTTATTTGCAGCATGACGAGCAGTGTCGCGACCCATTTACGTAAATCACTAATAGCTCATTCGAGCGACTTTGGCTGACGAGCCCGGTGTCTGCACCTGCGCGCCTTGGAAGGTATTTTACCTATATATATGGCAGTCATCGGCACCCCGCATACCTACCTGCTCCCTGCTGACGAGAGGCAATTACCTCGAAACACGTGTCCAGGGATGGCATTATATTTCTATATACTCGTGGCGTAGGCGTACTCACCGTAGCCACTACACTATCCAGAATCCTTTGGGGTTATTTGCAGCATGACGAGCAGTGTCGCGACCCATTTACGTAAATCACTAATAGCTCATTCGAGCGACTTTGGCTGACGAGCCCGGTGTCTGCACCTGCGCGCCTTGGAAGGTATTTTACCTATATATATGGCAGTCATCGGCACCCCGCATACCTACCTGCTCCCTGCTGACGAGAGGCAATTACCTCGAAACACGTGTCCAGGGATGGCATTATATTTCTATATACTCGTGGCGTAGGCGTACTCACCGTAGCCACTACACTATCCAGAATCCTTTGGGGTTATTTGCAGCATGACGAGCAGTGTCGCGACCCATTTACGTAAATCACTAATAGCTCATTCGAGCGACTTTGGCTGACGAGCCCGGTGTCTGCACCTGCGCGCCTTGGAAGGTATTTTACCTATATATATGGCAGTCATCGGCACCCCGCATACCTACCTGCTCCCTGCTGACGAGAGGCAATTACCTCGAAACACGTGTCCAGGGATGGCATTATATTTCTATATACTCGTGGCGTAGGCGTACTCACCGTAGCCACTACACTATCCAGAATCCTTTGGGGTTATTTGCAGCATGACGAGCAGTGTCGCGACCCATTTACGTAAATCACTAATAGCTCATTCGAGCGACTTTGGCTGACGAGCCCGGTGTCTGCACCTGCGCGCCTTGGAAGGTATTTTACCTATATATATGGCAGTCATCGGCACCCCGCATACCTACCTGCTCCCTGCTGACGAGAGGCAATTACCTCGAAACACGTGTCCAGGGATGGCATTATATTTCTATATACTCGTGGCGTAGGCGTACTCACCGTAGCCACTACACTATCCAGAATCCTTTGGGGTTATTTGCAGCATGACGAGCAGTGTCGCGACCCATTTACGTAAATCACTAATAGCTCATTCGAGCGACTTTGGCTGACGAGCCCGGTGTCTGCACCTGCGCGCCTTGGAAGGTATTTTACCTATATATATGGCAGTCATCGGCACCCCGCATACCTACCTGCTCCCTGCTGACGAGAGGCAATTACCTCGAAACACGTGTCCAGGGATGGCATTATATTTCTATATACTCGTGGCGTAGGCGTACTCACCGTAGCCACTACACTATCCAGAATCCTTTGGGGTTATTTGCAGCATGACGAGCAGTGTCGCGACCCATTTACGTAAATCACTAATAGCTCATTCGAGCGACTTTGGCTGACGAGCCCGGTGTCTGCACCTGCGCGCCTTGGAAGGTATTTTACCTATATATATGGCAGTCATCGGCACCCCGCATACCTACCTGCTCCCTGCTGACGAGAGGCAATTACCTCGAAACACGTGTCCAGGGATGGCATTATATTTCTATATACTCGTGGCGTAGGCGTACTCACCGTAGCCACTACACTATCCAGAATCCTTTGGGGTTATTTGCAGCATGACGAGCAGTGTCGCGACCCATTTACGTAAATCACTAATAGCTCATTCGAGCGACTTTGGCTGACGAGCCCGGTGTCTGCACCTGCGCGCCTTGGAAGGTATTTTACCTATATATATGGCAGTCATCGGCACCCCGCATACCTACCTGCTCCCTGCTGACGAGAGGCAATTACCTCGAAACACGTGTCCAGGGATGGCATTATATTTCTATATACTCGTGGCGTAGGCGTACTCACCGTAGCCACTACACTATCCAGAATCCTTTGGGGTTATTTGCAGCATGACGAGCAGTGTCGCGACCCATTTACGTAAATCACTAATAGCTCATTCGAGCGACTTTGGCTGACGAGCCCGGTGTCTGCACCTGCGCGCCTTGGAAGGTATTTTACCTATATATATGGCAGTCATCGGCACCCCGCATACCTACCTGCTCCCTGCTGACGAGAGGCAATTACCTCGAAACACGTGTCCAGGGATGGCATTATATTT
This sequence comes from Triturus cristatus, assembly GCF_964204655.1. Taxonomy (NCBI): domain Eukaryota; kingdom Metazoa; phylum Chordata; class Amphibia; order Caudata; family Salamandridae; genus Triturus; species Triturus cristatus. The sequence goes on from NC_140595.1 coordinate 551,314,790, forward strand.
CTATATACTCGTGGCGTAGGCGTACTCACCGTAGCCACTACACTATCCAGAATCCTTTGGGGTTATTTGCAGCATGACGAGCAGTGTCGCGACCCATTTACGTAAATCACTAATAGCTCATTCGAGCGACTTTGGCTGACGAGCCCGGTGTCTGCACCTGCGCGCCTTGGAAGGTATTTTACCTATATATATGGCAGTCATCGGCACCCCGCATACCTACCTGCTCCCTGCTGACGAGAGGCAATTACCTCGAAACACGTGTCCAGGGATGGCATTATATTTCTATATACTCGTGGCGTAGGCGTACTCACCGTAGCCACTACACTATCCAGAATCCTTTGGGGTTATTTGCAGCATGACGAGCAGTGTCGCGACCCATTTACGTATATCCTACTGTATGAGTTGTGCGGGTTGGAGTAGAAGGTGTAATCCCTAGTGTACGGGTGTTGTAGTCGCCATGGGTGTTTGAGGTTAAATCTGGTGCATATGTTCTTCAGTACGGTGTGTGCATTGGAGGGGAGGTAATGACATTGTGATTGTCTGTCTAATGTGTGGTCTAGTGCTATGTTGAAATCCCCTGCCACCACCGTGAGGTCGTTGTGGGGAATAAGTTCCAGTTTTTTGGAGACTCCCTCCCAGATATCGGTGTCGTCTGTGTTGGGTCCATAGATATTCACTATATGTATATTTTCCTCTCCCCTTTTCAGTCTCCCTGCTTTGTCGTGATCATGATCTTCTGTTGTTAGTTTGGAGTTCTTATTTATCAGGGTAATCACCCCCCGTTTCTTGCCTAATGCCGGAGGGCAGGCTACTTGTCCTATCCATCTGGCTTTGACTCGTTTGGCGTCCTCGAGAGACAGATTGGTTTCCTGCAACAGGAACACGTCCCCCTTGGTCTTAGCTAGGTGGTCTAGTATTTTTTTCCTCTTGACTGGGTGATTGAGGCCTTTCACGTTGAGGGAGACTATCTTCAGGTTACTAGTCAGGGAGTTTGTGATGTTTTGTGTCATTGGTTGTAGTGTGTGGTCGCCATTTGGGCCTCTCCCTTTGTCCTCCCTGCATTCTGTATGAGCCCTCCCTTCTTAGTTGGCTGGCTTTCCTGAAGTGGTGGGTGGAACCTGTGCTCCCTCATTTTGGGTCTGTTGCTCCCACCCTTCGGTCCTGAGGCCTTTTTGCTTCTTGTATCTAGGTGTATAGGTAGAAAGATAGATAGAAGGGTGTAGATAGTGTAGAAGACAGTGGCTAGCTTCCAAGAGTACAAAAAATACAAACAAAACAGACAATCCCCCCCGCTTACCCCCTCCCCTCTCACCCCCGTTACAAAAACTTGTGTAGTGAACGTGCGACGGCAAGGTCTCCATTGCATCCCCCTGGGAGTTATTGATTAGTATGTTAGTGTTATTATATGCTCGCATTAACTGGCATTGCGTATAAACTTTCCCCCCCTAATCTCTTCTTCCAGCGTAGGACTCTACATATATCACCTGCTATATATAGACAAAAAGGATATATGGATATATATAGCTCATCTTTCTCCCTGCGTCGTTTTGTCCCGCTTGGCTCTTCCAGTAGCGCCTTGAGGTAGGTTATGGATCAGCCTTGAGTCCAAATCAGTTCATCCGAGGTAGGTTCCAAGGTTGCTGAGTGTATATCTTGTTTTTTTTTGTTTTTTGGTCTTATTCTTGTTCGATCCTGTACTCGCCCTGAGTAGGGCAATCAGTGTGTTCTATTAATTCCTTAAGTCTTGAGGTAGTTGTTGTTGATTTGAGGTCGGTGCAAGTTCTTGAGTGTCCCCCTTGTCGCTTGTTTTTCCTCCTCTCTTAGCTCTGGTAAGGCTCTTCTCTTGCTCGTTCCTGTTTGGGATGTTTCCATCTCTTGTTTTGTTTGCCCATCTAGGTATCTGCTTAACTCTCTTGGTTCCTCGAAGATATGCGTTCTGCCTTTGTCACTTATTCTGAATCTTGTGGGTCCTACAAATGAGAACATGATGTTCTCCTTTCTCAGTTTCTCTCATAGTACCAGGAACCCTTTTCTTATGTCCACTGTGGGTTTGGAATAGCCTTGTGTCAGGATTATCTTTTGCCAATTCCATTGCATGTTTTGGTTTTTCCTCACTATGCCAAATATGGCCTCTGCATGTTGTGAGCATAGTGGTAGGGCCAGCTCTGGTGGTAGCCTTGAAGGCTGGGACTCTGTATGCTCTGTCCAGCTCGAAATGTCGGTCAAATTTAATGTTTGTAATTTTTGGGATCATTTCTTCAATGAACGCCATACAGGATCCCGCTTTATCCTCTTCCCCCTCTGGCACTCCTAGTATTCTTATGTTCCCCCATCTGTTCCGGTCTTCCAGTTCAGCCGTCTGACGCTGGAGTGCTGTTGTGGTCTTTGTTAGGGCTTTAAGGTCTTTATTTATTTGTTGGTCCCCGTCCTCTATATCACTTATTCTCTGCTCTACCACCGTCAGTCTGTTGTTAGCCGCATGTATGTCCGCTCTGACCACTGCCAGTTCCAGTTGGATTGCAGCCGTAGTCTGTTTCGTGTTTTTAGCTAGATCGTGGCCCTCAGCTAGTTTTTACAGAATCATGTCGAGAGTGCTGTTGATGGGCGAGTCTGTTAGTGTGTCTCCCTTGGTTTTTTTTTGTCAGTGGCTGTATTTTCCCTTCTTGGCCTGCCATGGTTGCCAGCCTTCTCTTTACTTGCTGTATCTGGAATCTTCTACCTCTGTTTTGCGCTGTAACTTGGTCTCTCTGCTCTTGTGTGTGTCCACGTTGGGCGAGTTTTGGGGTCTTTTTTAGCCCAGCTTGTTGAGTATAGTCGTGGGGCTGAATGGAGTTCTCCAATGCACCTCTTCCTTGTGTGGCCACCTGTATTGGAAGGCCTTTACCCTGGTTGGCGTGTCTCTGCGATGGCCATGTTGGCGCCACCCCTCCTGCCGGCGTTTCCATTTAAGGTAGCCGTGTTCCTTGCCTCAGTAGCGGTGTCACTTATATCAGCCCTCGCTCTGTGGATCCATTGTTGCACAGCGTTTTCTTCTCTTCCCCCTCCACCTATGTGCGTTTCACTTCACTTCGGGGAGGTTGTCTGTGTGGGCTCAGGTCGTACTCTCTACTGGCCCTATGTTGGGTGCCGGTTGATGTGTCCTTATGGGGGATCCTTGGTGAGGTCTGCGTATGATTACCTCAACACAGCACCCCCCTCGCCCCGATTCTTATTTGCTTGGTCCTTGTCTTGGATCAGGTAAGTGGCATGATTCACTGTGTGACCGCTGCCTTCACGGTGAGAAAAACGCCCCAGTTCGTCGTCTCACCCTGCTCTTCGTGTTTCGCTACTCCCTGGGTTTCCTCGCTCTACTCCGTTACAGCGCTTGTTCTTGTTCTTGTGTACGAGGTGGGTGTGGTTTAGCTTCATCCGGTTCGTCTTTGGCGCTGTTACTTCCCTCCCTGCTATCTTTCTCGCTCTTTTCCGCTGACTGTTTTTCCAGAAGCCTTTCGGGCTCCCTATCCAAGATGGGTGCCTCCTCTGGTTAGTTTCGATTTTGTTTTCGTCGCTTTTCAGGTGCCTCGCTCTCGCCTACTGTGGCTTATTTTGAGTGCATCCACCGCTTTTTGGCTTCTTACTTTCTTTACTCTTTTGGCTGGGGTGTCTGCGCTGTCCCCCCTCCGTTGTCCCGTAGCGCTGCAGCCACCGTTGATGCTACTTGAACATTGCGCTTGTGCTTGTTATGAGCTGCTTTCTACGGGTGCCCCGAACGCCGTTGGTGATGTCGCGGGGGGTACTGCTTGGACTGACCTTATTTGCCGGTGGATTGTGATCGGTAAAGGGAGTCATAGCTCTTTGTTCTTTTCTAGGCTTTCGTGACGGTGGTTTTACTTTCGAGTCGCCATCTTGTGCCTTGCATCAGTGCTAACGGAGTTTCGGAGAAAACTCGCTATTGTTCCTTGGCGGGGGTTGAATCAGACTTCCTCTTCTCCTCGAGCCTTTCCGACGGGCAGGGAGATCATTTTCTTTCTTTTTGCATGGTTGGTGATCTCGCTTTCGTCTGGTTGCTCCCAGGCGTTGACGAAGCGGCAGACTCAAGCAACTTCCCTCATTGCCGTCCAAGCCACGCCCCACTGCCATAAAATTATCATCTCTTAATTAGTGTGACGACAACTTGCAATCTTGATTAGCTTTTCCCTGTGGCCTCACCCCATCTCCAAGCACTTAAAGTACCCCAAGGCATTGGCTTTACAGATGAAAGTTGCACAATTAGGTTTTGGTTGCAAGCCTGCAGTCCTGTGTGATTATCATTTTCATTCAAAAAGAGATCAGATGATGGTTTACCAGGAGCTGCCGCTACAGGTAAGACCGGTTGGGCAGGGGGGAGTCAACTGACGACAGGATAGGGAAAAACAAAATTAAACCACTTTCTTTGCACTCACCGCATCGCTTGTACAAATCAAATGTTTTTTTATTATTTAATTTTCCCTATCTCGACGTCCGTCGACTCACCCCCCCCCCCGCCCTACCCCTCCGCTACTACCTGTACTGATTGTGCCTGTAGTTTACTGCTTGTGTATGAGCCTTTGGGTGGGCCATGGGGCTATCTTGGGAGGGCCTGGGTCGCCCTCTAGAACCAGGCCTGCCCCACACCATGGGAGAAAACTCACTTTGTAAGGAGGCGATCAGTTTGACATTTTTCAATAATAAATTCCGGCATTTAAGTTTGATTATGAAAAATGTAAAACTTTGTAAAGGTTTGACGGAGGGCCACGGGGTTTGACGGAGAAGTCCGTCAAGCTTTTACAATGACAGGAACCATTGTGATGGGGGTTCCTGTCAATGTTAAGAGTTGTCCGCAGGGCAGGGGAAAACTATACATTTGGTGGGCGGAGGCCCTTGGGATGGCGGGCGCAATGTCTGCTGCCATCCAGAGGCGATACCCGCTGCCTGCCGTACTCAAAATCATCCCCGTAGTCCTTTCTGTTGTTCCTAATTTATATGAATATTCCCTGAAATTGTATGCGCATTTTAGACATTTTGGGGCCAATTCATAAAGTTATGAAAAAATACTTTAAAAAGTACTATAAGGATACGCCCCATAATGGTTTGGGCATTTTAAATGGGGAAGAAACTAACAGTGTTTTCACCGAGTGATATGGATATTGGTGCCCCATGACACATCGAGTGTAATTTGTAAAATGTAAAAAAAAGTCTAAGTAAAATACAGGGGAATGCAACGATATCCTGTTCGTATCAGTGCATGTATACAGCAGCAGGCTCAACAATAATAGGAAACAGGCCCAGAAACTAAAATAAGGGTCCCCCAATCAGCAAATTAGATCGGCAAAAATGGGCCCACGTTTGCAATACAGAGCTGTTTTTAACATGTAATGACAAGCTCTATAAGTGGTTTGCAAGATTTGGGCGACTGCGTCCGTGTGTGCTTGCTGCAGGCAATGTTTGTGATGATACGGGGCCCACCAGACGATAAGACTCACAAACAGCCATAAAGCCGGCCCACACACTGGCATGTCAGCCCTCCAAGCTGTGTCTTACTGCCCTAGAGGTCAGTCCGACCCTGTTTACACCACAGTCTGCTTTTCCATGTCAAGCTCTGAGCCTTAATAATAAGAGGTCTGTCTGTTGTTTATTTTTAATGACATTGTGTACTGTTTTCCTCCATATTAACATTATCGAATGATTTCCATTAAAATTAAAGCACCCAGGGATTGCAGCAGTATTTTATATTTCCACATATTGTGTTCCACGAAAGTGCATTTTGCTTTCAAAGGGGCGCTTAGATGTTCTTTATGGAACAGACCTCTTATACCAGCAGCACTTTTGAAACCGAAATCACCGCAAACACCTCATAATGGCGCCTCAGCGCGTGCCAAGAATGCTCTTAAAAGAACACACACTGCATGACCAGTCTGTTTTGTACCAGGCCTGTGTGTGACCACTGGCGTTTAGCAACCTTGCGGGTAAGTTCGTCGGGTGGACTAGCAAGGCGACCATTCACAGCTGCGCAACATCAAAGAGGCGAGCCCTGAGGATGAGGGGGTGGGCAGTACTTCCGGTTAAGACGTCTGAACAACAGACAAGGGCTTGGTATCATCCTGGGAAGTTCTTACATTTGATGAGCCTGATTAAGGGAAATCCGCGCCTTTTTGCTCCATTTCAAACGACGCGAAACAATGAATCCCACCAACAAGGATCGCATTAATGAGAAATTAGTGCCTGGTGAGCAGAAGTGGATTTTCCGAAACCTTGATTAGTCTTTTCTCAGTGTCCTTGGTGCACAAGCAAGACGTGAAAAGTAGCAAATCCCCCTTTTTATTGGTCTGATGCAATAACAGTAAGCTTTTCAGAAAGTGTTAATTAAAAGCTTAAGGCCCCATTCATGCCACTTGTTCCGTGTTCTTTCCTTGCGTCCTTTCTTCTTTTCCAGCCTCTTTCAATGGCGAAAGTGCTCCGGCAGATAAGTTCGTTATCAAACGACTCGATTTTTATTATTTACTTGCGCTATACAAATTCCAATTTGGCATGCACGCTTCCACCTCGGCACTATTAGTTCTGCAGATCAAACAGCCTGGGCTTTCAGAAATACAATCGTGATGTAGTTCTCTGAAATTAGCCCACAGTATGCGAGGTCATTATATCGGATTTATTAACTTCAATAAAATCCATAATTCACAATCTTTTATCAATTCAGTGATTTTACAGCTCTTGGGGGTTTCGAAGAAAGCTAATGAGAACTTTTAGCATACGATGAAAGCAATGGAAGGTCTGCTTAACTTACGGCTATGTTCTGCACTGCGAGTTCCCTTCATAACTGCTACACGTTCACACTTCAATTAACATATGGGTCAGTACGATAAACATAGTGTGGCGTTTCCTGACAGGGAAATGGGCAATCGACCAGGGCAGGCCATCCAAGATGTCCATTCTTCCCGTCTACTCTTGGTACACACAGGGGCGTAGCTTCCATTGATACATCAGGTGCAGTGGCACCGGGGCCCACACACATCAATCAGGGGCCCTCTGAACTCTGATTATTGAGGTATTCTGCAATTCAGATACCAGCCAGGAGGGGGCATTGTCCTTCCTTGCCCTAGGACTCATGCAACACTGGCTACACTGCTGGGTACAGAGAACGAACATGGTTGTTACCGCTTGTACGCCACAGGCCTTTTTAGATGAATAAGATGTTTTTGGTAAGAAACGTCTGGTGGGAAGTTGTTCACTGTCAGCAAAAACATTTTTACAATATATCTTTTTTTAGCGTTACTCCAAGCCCACCATTCATTAAGCTCCAGCCAGTCAACCATGACTTTTAATTCTAGAAATGATTCCAGCTAACAAATATTTCCCACTTCTACTGCACTTTTTCTGGAAAGGAATGTGAAAGCCTTAAACAATATGCCTCTTTCAATTGCACATGTTTAATTATTGATGTTCTAGTATATGTTTAAGTATTCACTTTTACTGAATGCGATTCTTATGTAGCGCAATCCATTTGTTTGAATTTTAGTCACCTATAACAGGAGTTAATTTTTACCCAAATAATGTTTCACCCATCTATCGACCTCAGAAAAACAAACGGATAGGTGGACACTGCGGGACTAGAAACCAAGACCACTTTAAAACACAGATATTGGTAATGGATGCAAAAGTCCACTGAGCTATCTTGCTGTCAACTGTTTTAGTATCTTATCATGGACGCTCGCCAACCGTGTTTTTTTTATAGCAGTGTTTTATGTAGCGCGAACTTGACCCGAAGGTATCGGGTATCAGAGCGCTTTACAATAGCACCAGTTGCGTTACATGAGGACACATTCATTTGTGTTAGGCACGGGGAGATTAACTGATTTGCCCAGAATCACAGGATGTTGCACGTCCTTGCCGAGGCTCGAACCTGGTTCCCCAAATTTGATGTAGACCGCCCTTGCCCTTAGGCCAACTCCTCTCCTGTTAAGCCTCCAGGAAATGTGACCTCAAGACCTGGCCACATATACTCCAGGCAAGGCCTTCCAGGCGAGGTACAGAGAGGCAAAACAACTATAGGCCGGATGTAACAATATTAGGAATAGCAATTACCTAATTGTGATTTTCTGTGAATTGCAGTTAGGTAATCGCTATTCCAAATGTATGAAACTCATAGGACCAGATGCACGACCATTTTTAGTGGTCGCAAATGGAAAAACAGAATATATATCATTGAACCAATCCAAAAACTATGAGTTGGAGCTGTGTCAAGAAAGTACCGGCTGTTTACAGAATGGTTATGGATAGATTATATATCGGCAGGGAGTCTTGAAGGTTATTTTGGGGTTTCATGAATTAACATTGATTATTCAAATGATATATCATGTTGGTACAGACCAGTTTTGAAATGACCATGATTATTGATATGCTTGTTTTAAATTTACAGCCCTGATAATGTCCATATTGGACCAAACGCGTTGGCTGGATTGATTTGACTGCTGGCTGGATTAATTTGACTGCTTCTATTGATGTATCATGGATTGAATAAAATTCGAAATTGATAATTCAGATAAAAGACTCCCAAGAGACCATTTATCATTGGATGACATAGAGCGTACGGATGGAGAGTATACCTCTTTGAACTATTGTATTAATTAAGGATTGACAATTACATGCTCCTTTTTTTTAGGTTGGAACTTTGTTTGGACGTGGCCCAGTGGCAGTGGGACCACATTATGTTGAGCATGATTGTAACATTATAGAATTTCCTGTATTGTACACCAGTGCGCCCTTGGTTTTAGCCCTCACAGTCAGCAAGTTGTGTTTTTGATCGCCAAAAAGGATTGTAGCATGTACAAACCCTATTTTGCGAGTCGGTAACCTAAAATATGGTTTGCGAACTGCTATTAGGAAGGGGCGTGCCAAGGGTGTCTCTTCCTGTTAGCAAGTCTCAGGGGGATGTATGAGAAAATCAGAAATAAACATATCCCCAACCGGGACACTGGCTAGGTGCACTGAACATTTCACTAATTTGGAAACCACTGGCTTTTGCGAGAGCCAAGTCATTTCTTTATTCCATGCAGTAAATTAGCCATTTTGCTTGAAATAGTAGAATACCCTGACTCAAGAATCCAAAAGTACATTTAGATGAATTAAACAGTTTGAAAAGCATGAAAATCTTGATAACCAGTACCTAAGGTGAACTTCATTTTCTGAAGGTATTAAAGATTCCAATGGAAGCAGAAACCCACAGTATGAAGGCAAGACAAGCCATGATAGTTTCTCTCCTCCATTATACTGAGAATACCATGGAATTTGACATAATGGGAGTATGCACATTGAAGGCTAGAACAGAAGTCCATTCTTTGTTGCAATCAGATAGACTATGTTGGACTCCAAATTTCTATGGAGTGTACTAATCGGTTCTTTCTCTTCATCTACTTGTTGGCCCTTTAACAAGAAGGAGAGCATAAAACAGGATTGGAACGAAAGTGTGCATTTGTGATTGACATCTGGCATCATGTCTCTAAAGCCACTAATCTAAACTGGTAACTCAAAGAGAAATACTGATCTGAGCTTCAGGCCAAATGTATGATCTCATTTTGCCATGTACTAAACGTAATATCAAGGCAATATTTAAATCAGATAGACAATGGTTCTACCGCAGAAGATGCCATATTCTCAGTGCAGAATGCAAGCTGACTGAAACAGGTGAATGTGAGAGGATGATGCATCCTGCACCATAGTCACAACTGGAGGATGATCTTCAGACAGGAGGCTGCCTTCTACTAATACAATTGACTTATGATGACTAATTATTCCTATTCTGGTAGATTTCATTGCTAACCTACTGCATGGACAGATCAAAGAAAGGCCTAATATAGTATGATCTCGATGCAGATCAACCCTGGATTAACTTTTAATGTTTGTTTTTATCTCTGCCTCTTCTTTTTTTCATGATGAATATAACCTGTATGTAATTTGACTTTGTTTTTAATCATGTTTTATTGATTGTGCTTTTATGATTTTAATTTTAAAATCGAATAAAGCTATCTTTGACTTGACTTTGAGTATGATCTATAAGAGGGAAGGAGATACATTCGGTTCCTATAGAAAAAGGGGCCCATTATTCCAAACTTCCAAATAAAAAAAAGACAGGTGAAGCATGTAAAAATACATATTCTTTCACAGTGATCCAAAATCAATGTGTTTAATATAGAATAAAATATGAAACATAACTGTTCAGTGTGCTGTGTATAGCAGTAGGAATTACATGTTTCTACCCAGTCTACTTAACTTCCTACCTTCTGTAATCATTTTCAACAAGACTCTGCACACCTTTCTTTTATTTTACTCAGCACCTCATGTTTGATATCCTAGTACTGCAATATGTCTCTTCTATGGTGCCCTCTGCTGGTCGTTAGTGCTAGTTATGCATGAACTCCATTATCTAAAATAAAACAAAATAAATGGTAGCTTCAACAGATGGAGTGATTGAAAGTAGGAAAGCATATAAAAGGACATGCCTCTGTCACACTCTCAAAGGATGAATCCCTGTGATGACAAGACTGCTGTTCCCTTGAGGTCATGCAGGGTGGAATATTGGCCGCCTGAAGCGAGGTGTCGGGGGTGTACATATTCGTGTCTGTTTAACAGTGTTTGTGTGTATGTGGGTATAAGCATGGTGAGGTGTATGTGTGTTTGTGTCTCACTGTAGGTATTTCAGAGAGAGATGGAAAGTGTGAGGGATGATGTGTAAAGGTGTGATCAAAAAATGAATGATGAATAGGCAAGCATATGTGGCGAAAACCCAAAACACATTATGAAGCAACCAACTCCATGTTCAGCAGCACCTCAGGGATTCTTTTGCAGCAAACTATGGGCTACTGAGAAACAAACCAAGGAATTTTGAGCCGCATTCCATGTCATAATAGAGCAGATCCTAAGAATTGAAAAGAAAATATAGATGTTTCTTAATAGCAAAGTCACAATCTCATGATTATCAGAATATCAAAGATGTAAGTATTGAGGGTAAATATATGTTTTTCATACAAATCCAATTGGTCGCACACTGCTCGTCCTATCAGCGTGTTACCCCAAAGCATTGTGGTCCATAAAGTCAGCATCAGCGAGTGCGCCTCTGCCTATGTTTTTCATATATTAATATCACAGTTTCAAGTATTGATTACTTAAATATTGTGGTGTCTAATCTTGTTTTTTTGTGTTTTCTTGTTTTGTTAATGTTACATTTGTAGTAGAAATGGTAAATATATGATTAAACTGCCAGTTTTCAAATGTTTTTTTTTCTGTTCGTTTGGTGTTAATAGGGTATTAGATGGGTTGCATTTTCCAAAATATATATTTGTTAGTAATGTTCTGTTAAAATGTTATTATTTAATGTTATCTTTTTTTAAATTATAATTTATTTATTGTTTGAATTAATTATAGTTTTATTTTTTTGTTCCAGGCTGTAACGTTTACTCATGAATAGGGTAGGTAGTGGTTTAAAATTTTAAATTTTTTTTTTCGGTTTGATTAAATATTTTTTAAATACCATGTTTTCTTTTTTAAGTTCAAAAATATGTTTATTGCAGAAAAGGCATATCTCAATACAACAGGCACAATAACATTATAAAGTCACATAAAATAACCATTGAATATATGAAGGAAATAAATACAATATACAATCAAGAATGGTCCATCTGAGCAGAAAAGATTAGTATCCATGTAAAGAAGAAAATCATATAATATATAAACTATAATATAAAGGAACGATGATTAGGCATATAAAAGGTACGTCATCGGAAAATCATTGGGGCTTGGCAACCTCTTGTTGTGTGGGGGTAAGAGAAAGTGAACGCTTGGAACTAGCTTCAATGAATGATGTAATAGGTAGCCACGGACACAGACGCTTCGTGGCCATGGTAATCGGATGTATGAGGGCTGTATCAAGCCTATGGTTAAAGCAAATAGCATACCACCAAGCTTGATAGGATAATTTAGTGAAGTTTTTCCAATTTTTTGTAATTTGCTGAAGGGCAACTGCCAATAAAAGATCAATAATTCTTATATTAGAGGTGTGGTGCGACCATATCGGGGATAAACAACCTAGAAATATGTTGGTAACAGAGAAAGGAAAGTGAGAGTGAAAAATTAAGGTGATTTGGGCCCAGACCTTGTTCCAAAAAGCACAAACAAGCAGACAAGTAAAAAGTAGGTGGTGAAGGTCAGCCTGAGGTGAGGAGCATGTCCAGCAGGTATCCAAAGCACAAGCATGTTGTTTATGTAAGAGGACTGGAGAGAGTAATAGTCTATTATAAATTTTAAAAAGTGTTTGCGTGGTGTTAGCAGCTCTCGAGGATTTCCTGATATTTTCCCAAATTTTGTCCCAGAGAGTAATTGACCAGTCAACTTCCAGATCCTTCTCCCATGAGAGTTCTACCTTGGATTTGTCTCGTGGAATACATGGAGCTTGCAAATATTTGTAAATGGCAGAAGCCTTTGGGTTGACGTGTAATAGGGAATGTCATTTATTGTCCGAGAAGGTGAGAGATGTAGTAAAAGAGGTAGAAGGCGTGCATCGAGTGTATGCATCCAAAATAGCTTGTTTCAGAATGCAATACTTAGAATGGCAGGAGGATGTAAAACCAAACAAACTTTTAAGCTGCATGAAAGACATGAATTGGTCTTGTTGATACAACTGGTGAACCCATATCAAGCCCTTATGTCTCCACGATTTCCAATAGAAACGTTTATCATGTATTAAAATGGAATTATTAGGCCATATTGTGGAAGTGGAGAGGGAAGTCCCATTACTAGAATCACAATATGGTGTAGGTTGCAAAATTTCAGATTTATATTTAAATATAGGAGTTGAAAGATGTTGTGGTTTTCGCGAAAATGAGAGATACTCTTGGAAGGAGAATGGGGATAAAAAACAAAGCTCCAGTTTAGCCCACAGGGGGTGTTGTGTAGAATTGTACGAAAGCCATCTAGATGATTGTCTAAGTAAAAAAGATTTTTGATATATGGGGAAATTAGGGAAGTTAACACCGCCATACGATTTCGGGCGAGTCAATTTGGATATGGACATACAAGACTTTTTTTTGACCCAAAGAAAAGAGGATAACAAAGAATTTAACTTCTTGAAAAATTTTAAAGGAATAGATAGTGGAATATTAGAGATCGTGTAAAGGATTATGGGGGACAGCATCATTTTTATGGTGTCAAGGCGGCCCCACCAGGATAAGTATAAAGGATGCCATTCAGTAGTTAAAGACGATATTCTTTGTATACAATTTTCCATGCATCTGGAAATTGTATTAGAAATGGAGGGAGTGAAATGAAGGCCCAGATATTTGCAAAGGTGGAGAGAGCAAAATCATCTTTAAAGGTATATTTTGTGAGGGGTAGTATTTCACATTTATCTTTATTTGATTTATATCCAGAGTCAGCTGCGAAAGAGTCTACTTCCGTTAAAAACGCAGGAATAGATGATTCGGGTTGGGAGATAAATAGCAATATATCGTCAGCATATGCTGCCAGTTTAATATGAGTGTCTTTAAAGTTAAAACCTTGAATATCTTTATGCTGACGAATTCACAAGAGAAAAGGTTCTAAAGCTAGATTAAAAAGGAATGGCGATAATGGACAGCCTTGCGGACACCTCTTCCCAAGTTAAAAAAGGAGGAAGATACACCATTGGCACACACTGCTGCTCTTAGATTAGAATATAATAGCGAAATTAAGGAGATTATTTTAGGCCCAAAGCCAAACCATTGTAGGGTTTGGAAGAGATATGACCATTCCTCTCTGTCAAACGCTTTCTCAGCGTCCAATGCTGTAGCAGCTATAGAATGTGTAGCATGCGAAGATTTAGATAAAATATCAAAAAACAAGCGAGTGTTATCTGTGATAAAACATCCTTTAACAAAACCCGATTGTTCCAAGTCCAGTAAGTCAGAAAGGTCTGAGTCTAGTCAGAAAGCTAAAGACTTAGAACATTTTTTATAGTCAACATTGACTAAAGATATGGGCCGAAATGTTTTACAGTATCTCAGGTCTTTTCCCTCCTTAGGGATAAGGCAAATAAGAGCTTCAGAAAAAGAATCAGAGGATTTGCCCGAGGACAAAAAGGAGTTAATATGTGTAATTTTGGAATTAATAAGGAAGCAAAATGTGATAAAAATTTGACTGTAAATCCATCTGGTCCAGGGGCTTTATCTTTTTTAAGTGCCGAGAGTGCAGTGTGTAGTTCCTTTTGTGAAAGATCTAATTTTAGGTTGGTAAGGTCAAATTGTGGGGGGGAGGTTCGGTTTATACCGGAAAGAAACTGAGATATGTGTTGATCTGTAGTAGATGTTTCTGAAGTGTAGAATGATTGATAGAATTAAAAAAATCATGTAATATCTCGTCGTCTTTATACTTCAATTCCCGCTGAACGCTCATAATAGAGTCTATATTTACCTTATTATGTTTAACTTTCAAGTAACTGGCTAGGATCTTGCCAGCTTTGTTCTGTCCACCATAAAACTTTGCGCTGGACTTCATTAGGTATATAGAAGCATTATTCGTTGACTCTTTAATAAATTGAAATTTGACATTAATAAGTTCTGACAAACATTCTTTTGATCTAGAAGAGTAAAAAGAGTGCTCAAGTCTTTTTATCTTAGCCAGGAGTGCCGTAGTAAGTTCTTTGGACTTTTTGCATTTTTTAGAGACATAGCCAATGATGAACTATCTAGCTGCTGCCTTAAAGGTATCCCAGATTATGTGGAAGGGAAGGTCATCAGTCTGATTGAATGAAAAATATTCAGTAAAAAATGAAGTGAATGAAGAAACAACATTTTTATCCAAGAGGAGGGAGTTGTTAAAACGCAATGAAGAAATAATCTAATCTTGATTGAGTGTGGTGAGCTGGAGAGTAATAAGTGTACTCTTTAGTGGTGGCATTACACAATCTCCAGGCATCAATGAGTTTTTATTGCTTAATAGTTTGTACGAATGAATTGTGAGCTTTGTGGGGAATAAAGGAGACCATAGAATTTCGATCCAGGAAGGGGTCGTATACTTGATTACAATCACCTGTGAGTATGACATTTTCATCAATACATTCTGCAACTTGCTGTGCTAAGAACAACCAAAAGGAGGGATCACCAGCAGTGGGTGCATAGACATTTACAAAGGAAAGTGGGATTTTATCAATCAGAAGCTTAGTAAGTAACCATCGACCATGCTCATCAGAGCTGTGTGATAATTCTTTGACAGAAAGTGACTTGCGACATAAGGTAAGAACCCCATTTCGTTTACCATCACCTGGTGAATGAAAAACCTCTCCAACCCAACCCCTCTTAACTTTAATGGATTCTTCTTCTGTTAGGGGAGGCTCCTGTAACTACGCTATGTCTGCACCAAGCTTGGCTAGGTGAGTGAGGACCCATTGTCTTTTAATGGGAGAGTGGAGACCTTTTACATTATGAGATATAATATTCAAAGACATATGTAAAACAACAGGTTGAGTATGAACCCAATAATCACAAGAAAAAAAAAATCAAGAGAAGTAGACCCAGAGACTGCAAATCAGATCGATTTTGTGAGACAAGAATAAAGACAAAAACAATATAATAAACTAACATGTGACAAGTGGAGAATACAATAGATGTAAACATTATGCACAGCATTGAGACAAGCAAAATGAACTAGGAATATGCCAGAAACATAAGAGTATGAAAGAGGATAGAGAAGAAAGAATAGGAAATGAAAAAAGGAGAAAGACAGATTAAAGGCAAATTACAAAGAAAAGATATATATAGGTAGTGATATTGCTGAGAATATAGAGATATAAAAAAAGAGTGAAACGGTACCTGCAAAACATAGGGAAAGTGGGGAGGGAGTAGGCCACATGGAAGGATGACACGTCCGGGCTCCACAGGATAGGACGACACAACGTCGAGAAAAATGGTTACAAACATGAGGGAAGAGTGACGTGAAGAGGAACCTGTAGGGGGAAAAAGAAGTTAATTAAACAACTGTATCATAATAAAGGTATAAACGATTATCAGAGGACTACATAAATGTGATTCTACTTAAAAAACTAGTGTTGAAACACATTGAGTAGATCATAATAATGTATAAAGTGTTAAATAACCAATGAACTGCATGAAAAGAAAAACTTAAGCGAAGTGGAAATTTTGAAAATATGTCCTTAAGTCCTGCAAGAAGACAAACATCAAGGAGACCTCCATTTTATCTGGGCAATGGAAATTCAAAAAACTTTTGAGCTTAATCAGATCTTCGTAAATAACGGTGTTGTTGTTTAAGGTCACTTTGAATAAGCAAGGATGAAATAGAACATACTGTGCTCCAAGAGAACGCAGAGCAGGTCTCATGGACAGAAATTCTTTTCGTCTGTCTGCTGTGGATTTGGCGTAGTCCTGCAAAAAGTTGGCTTCCTGAAAATGAAATCTGCTTCAGAGAACGCACTGCGGCCAATACTTTGAGGAGGTCTGTATACTCTAGAAAATAAAGTATAACACCTCGTGGTTTGTGTGGAACAGATGGCGAAGAACGCATGGGCCCAAGCCTATGAGCACGTTGAATGTTCAAGAGGGTGGTTTCCGGCAATTTGAGTACTGTTGGTAAAAAGGACTTGAAAAAAGTGATAGGATCCAGCCCCTCGGAACCTTCCGGCAAACCATAAATGCATAAATTATTCCTTTTGTTCCTGTTTTCAAGGTTTTCGTTCTGTTTCTGACAAGATGCAACCTTTGATTGGAGGGCTGTCACCTGAACACAAGTTGAACCCGAGGAATCTGCACACTGTTCAACTGCTGTGATTCTTTCTTCCAATTTCGTCCATCCCTCAGTCAAAACTTGTATCTTCGAATTAGTCTCCTCCACAAATGGGCGTACTGCCCACATTTTTTCTAGAAGAATGTCTAAAGAGACTGACGAAGACAGCTTTGGAGGTGATGCCGGGTCTTTTTTCAACCGTTTGATTGAAGCTTTGGTAATTGTGGCTGAAGAGGGAGAAGCACCTTTTGGAGAGGAAGTCGTAGAGTTCTCCATCTTGAAGCGATGAGTGTATGTGTGCTTGTGAGGCAAATGAGTGATTAGCTGAGGGCACAAGTAATTTAACCGATTTCAGTCTGCCCATACAAGGAGCAGTGTAAGTAGTCTTGCCTAAAATGAAAAAAATGGATTAGAAATGTACAAGTTCCGCAGCAGGTAAGTTAAAACAGAAGCTTGTGACCTCCACCAGCTTAATGGAAGGAAAAGGCGCACACTAAAGCTAAGACATTTATCATGCATAAATATCTATAAAAAGCATACAGTACTTAAAAGGTGGTGACAATAAAATTAAATAACCATTTTGTATACAAGAAATATGCTCTTAAGACCTTTGGTGTGAAGAAAAGACCTTAATTGTCAGTGAAATGCCATATTGAAGAAAATATAATGTCCCAATTGTCAGCAACAACAAAATATATAAGCACTGAAAGAAGGCAGAGGAAAAGCAGCATCATAGCTGAAAACCTCCTTGCATTAATATTGAAGAATGTGAAGAATGCGCATATCAAGAAAGTAGGTGCAGGTAATTGATATGTGTGCAATGTTAATATATAGTCTTGCCTGCGTAGACTCCTTGAGAATAAGATGGGCGCTAGAAGTTAGAGTGAAGGAACAGAATTCATGCTGAAAACTGTGAAAATTTGAAGTATTTAAGTATTGGCATTTGAAGCGCATGTACAGAGAAGAAAATTGTTAAATATTCATGTATAGAGCATCGCGCTAGGAGTAAGAGAACCATAACATTTGGCTATGCGAGGTTTCAAAGAGAAAGGAATCTCCACAGTTTACCGGAGGACAAAATGGCAGGCGGGGAAAAGACAAAGTCACACCACAAAGCGTGTCCTCCTGCGACGAAAGTCACTCCACTGGGGGCCGTTAAGGTTCCAACATCCAAATTGGTGATTTTGTTGGCTTTCTTCATGTGAGGCGCATCACTAATCCCTTTGCTGCGCTGCCGCCTCCGGGAGCTCTACGGAGCCGCCGCCATCTCCCATGGGCGCTAGCCACGCCCCTCCAATACCATGTTTTCTTAATGTTTTAAATCTTTTCTTAGTTTAATTTTTCGATTTTCTAAAAAAGAAATTAGAAATGTAATTATTAATAAACAATAACAGAACGGAGTTGGTTGCACCTGATCAGAGGGGGTAAACAAAAATCATCACACACTTTAACTTCTGACATCCTCAATCATACAATTAAGACCTCGTTTCACTGTTCGAACATGCTGTACCACTGTGTACTCCAGCAACTGCAATAAACCATGCCTAATATTCATGTGCAGCAGTTAACTACAGAAACACAGAGTCTAATCCACCTCAACGGAAGGAGTTCTGTAAAAATTAAGCAGAATGTAATATTGGACATCTTCCATTGTGGAATCAAGACAACGTTCCACTGTTGCAACCTAGAAATGGTTCCACCTGGTCAAATGGAGTACCTTCATCTCCACTCTCAGATGCAGTTCTAACATCATCCATTATGGCATCAAGACACCGTTCCACTGTTGGGACCCAGAGTTGGTTGCAGCTGGTCAAAGGGAGTACCTCCATCTCCACTCGCAGATGCAGTTCTAACATCGTCCATTGTGGGATCAAGACACTGTTCCACTGTTCGGACCTAGAGTTGGTTGCACATGATCGGAGGGGGTACCTTCATGTCCACTCTCAGATGCAGTTCTAACATCGTCCATTGTGATATCAAGACACCGTTCCACTGTTCGGACCTGCTGTACCGCGGTGTGTACTCCACCGACTGCAGTCAGCCAACCCCAATAATCAAGTGCAGCAGTTAGCTACAGAAGCACAGAATCTGATGCACCTCAACGGAGGGAGTTCCCTGAAAACTCAGTAGCAGGTAATATCGGACATCGCCCATTCTGGGATCAAGACACCGTTCCACTGTTGGGACCCAGAGTTGGTTGCACCTGCTCGGAGTGGGTACACAGAAATCATCACAGACTTTAACTTCTGACATCCTCAATCATAGAATCAAGACCCCGTTTCATTGTTCGTACCTGCTGTGCCACGCTATAGTCCAGCAACTACAGTCAACAAAGCCCAATAATCCTGTACAGCAGTTAGCTACGGAAGCACAGAGTGAGATGCACCTCAACGGAGGGAGTTCTCTGAAAACTCAGCAGCAGGTAATATCAGACATCGTCCATTATGGGATCAAGACACCGTTCCACTCTTGGGACCCAGAGTTGATTGCAGCTGGTCGAAGGGAGTACCTTCATCTCCACTCTCAGATGTAGTTCTAACATCATCCATTGTGGGATCAAGACACCGTTCGACTGTTGGCATCTAGAGTTGGTTGCACCTGGTCGCAGGGAGTACCTTCATCTCCACTCTCAGATACAGTTCTAACATCGTCCATGATGGTATCAAAACACCGTTCCACTGTCGGTACCTGTCGGACTACTGTGTTACTATTATACAGAGCACTCCACGCTCCTGGGCCTCAGGCTGGGCTCTGTGTGCCTGTGTCGCGGTAGCCAGCGTTAATCTCAGGAGCCTTCCAAGCTCGCAGACCTCGGCCCAGGACCTTCTGCTGGCACGTGGATGGCCCTCTTTCACATACAGCGGTATCGAAAGGTGAACTGTGGGGCATATACGCATCACAGCGGCCATGACAGTTTCTGAGTACCAGCAGGCTGAGAGCATCATTCACGCACCCACCTTCGCTCACAGCATCAGCCTTGTGGCGGTGTAAGGTGCGCAGACCTGTCAGACACATTCGCCAATCCGGAAGAGAACCACACCCAAAGAAACATGCCTTTTATTCATACCCCTACGCTAGCCTTGCGTACGGCGAGCCAGCCCACTTCCCTAAACATTTGGGGGGGAGGAGGCACATACGCGCTACCATTCCGTAATCTTCCCTACTGACTGTACTATCATGTTTGCGCCCACTGTCCACTTCACTCAATAGACCATCAGTGTATGTTGACATGTACATGTCTGTGCTCTGCATACTCAAATCTGTCCGTCACATCCCCTCAAGAGTTTGCATTGTATACTTTTATAATCGAGAATTACTTACCACCTTCGCACATATTCTGCTCTCATCTCTCCCCGCATTCTGCATAGTGAGGCAGAGGTAAAAAACATGAAAAAGGGGGTGTTCCCTTAAATGACAAGGAAAAAAGTTTAACTATCAAAAACAGTATACCCACACACCACAACAAGAATAAATTTATTCAAAAAGGTTTTTAATTTTCATTTTTATATATATAAATATATAGATATCAACGTGATTTTTTATAATAAATAGAGTAATTCCATTTGAACAATACAAAACATTTAGGAAGAATATACATAATCAGAAAAATGCAAAAACAGTCTGAAACCTAGGACACGCAGTGACACTTCAAAAAAAAAAAAAAGACACCAATTAGATCCACTCATACATCCAAACATCCCTTTTATACAGTCAAATTCATACACAAACATTCACGTCCATATCACTATACATAAGGACAAGAAAAGCGCCGACGCGCGTTTCGGACAAGTGCCAAATAGAGGCTTCCTTCATCAGGGCGCACTTGAGATATTACACAGGCAGACAAAATAATGTCTGTGACACGGTCCTGAAAAGCGGTCCTAGTAGCAGCAAGGCTGTGGGTGGGTATTCTGTAGGCAAAAAGGACAAATTAGGGACAGCTCAGGATAAAATTTCATAAACAAGAGATAAGCGGCCTGTAATTAGAGTCAGCAAGACGGAGGGGTTCCAATCAGCCAGGCACATACATGTCAATAGAGATAAGCTCTCCTTATATCCCCAAAATTTACAAGCACCGAAAAAGGTATAGTCAAGGATTAAAGAAAAGGTGTGTAAAGAATAAAAGAAAATAACATAAATCGGTCACCCCATAGATGGTGCACCTGTAACCAAAAACCAGGTTTCAAGAAATAGCAGCCTACCTAGATACCCTACAATCACGGGGCCCCTTTAAGTATGTAAAAGCTCAGCAGATTGTAAAAACATGAATACGTGGATAGAAATCCCAGGATTCCACCGATCAAGATTTCGCACTTTTAGATAGGCCCACAAGGGATCCAGACGTAAGAGGGAACCAGGTTTAAAAGCAAATCAACGAAAACATTCCAGGTATCTAATAGGAGCATAAAAATAAAGACAGGGGTAACACATCTATACAAGTAACAATAGGGCAAAGCAGAGTGAAATAAGTGTAATCTAAAGAAGGGAGAGCTACCTCAAAAGGAAAGATAAACGCTGATAAAATACAGGAGGTAGTACCGGAGCCAACAATGAAAAACGACCTGAAAAGCAATAAAACAGCAATAAGCTTCACAGATCATAGAGAGGTCGTGCTTCTAACATGGTACAGAATTGACACACAACGAACTGAAACATACCTCAATGCAAAAGAAATGAGCAATCCTTTAATTGCGGTGAGACGAAGACGGGAGACATCATGATATTTGAGAAACTTCAGACCCGGGGAATAGGGGGCCTAAAAGGAACAATAAAAGCAACGGGATTTTCAGCAGGGTTAAAGTAAGATAAGTGAAAGAAAAATTGCAAGAAAAAAGGGGGTCTCGGGAGGATGGAAAACACGATGCCCGCAAAGGTACACACAAGATCCGACTACACTGACCTGAAGCGGCCCGGCGGTCCAAGTATAAATGGTGTCCTAGATAGAAGAGAACGCGGGACTCCTTCAACCTCCAGCAAAAGGGTTTGTCGATAAGAGAAAGCGGGAGGGACAGTGGGATTATATACAGGTGCTGGAAAGGGAAATACAACGCACCTGAACGCAATAGAAATTAAGAAAGGACAACGACATAAGTGTTGGGAGATAAAAATAGACAAAGGACAAAAAATAAACAACTGCACAGTAGATAACAATGAAAACAGACTATCAGAACCAACTAAAAAAAACAACTAGAGAAAAGATATACATATCAATAAACAAAAAACACGGTCCAAAACATAAAAAACCGAAAATGGGGCGGACAAAAAAACCACGGATTGCGAAAAAAGAAAAAAGAAAAAAATATAAAAGAACCAGGAATCAGGGCATAACTAAAAAAGGAAAATAGAAACACTATAAAGAAAAATAAATTTGAAGCAAAAATCGACTAAAATAAAACAAGAAGAAAATATGCAGAACAAAGCAAACTAATAAGTTAAAAAATACTCTAACCTAAACAGAAAATCTCTTATAAATAAGTCGCGAACAGAAAAACTAAACGAATAAGAAAAAACAGGAAAATCCGTGCAGAAGTGTAACGTCTCCAGGCCATTTACTGAATGGCATTCTCCCAGGGGATAGATTCGTTCAATCCTGAGACAGCCGTCTCAAGATAAAAAATCCAGAAGACTTCTCTTTTGGCTCTGATAGCTTCAATGTTGCCATCCTTAGGGTGTTTTATTTTCTCCAAAATAAGCCATTTCAAGTCTTCCAGGGTATGATTAAGGGCTTTCCAATGTGCAACAAGCGGGGCTCCAGGGCGTAGGTTTCTGATGCAAGATTTATGCTCCGAAAACCTGGTCCTGAATTCCCTGCCCGTTTCTCCTACATAGCCCTTGGAGCACGGACATGTAATTAAGTATATGACGTTACTAGTTCTACAGTTCGTCATATCTTTCAATGTAATTCTTTTTTTGTTCCAGTTAAATTCAGGGACAGTCATGATATTGTCACAGGCGTGACATCCGCCACACTTATGACTCCCAGTAATGGGATTAGTCCCTTTGATGCTGCGTTGACTGACCATGGGTACATCAGGGAGGGAAGCTCTAACCAGGACATTTCTGAGATTCCTATTGCGGCGAAACGCAAATATAGGTTTCTCGAATTTCTCCATATTTTTGTCTAGGTTAAGAAGATGCCACTGTGAATTAATGATATATCGAAGTTTATCATTAAAGTTAGAGTGGGTAGTAACTAGCACCAACTTGTCCTCAGGTTTTTGGATTTTTGATTCTAAAAGAGCCTCCCGATTGTAATATTTGGCTCTTTTGTAGGAATCCCTAATAAGCCTATTAGGGTATCCCCTGTCGAGAAATTTCTTCTTCATAACAGTGGCATGTGTTTCAAAGTCCCTAGGGTCAGTACAGTTCCGACGAAGCCGTAGAAACTGGCTGAACGGTATGCTGTTTCTTTGTGTACGAGGATGGAAACTATCGTACATCAAGAGGGTATTCCGTGCTGTGGGCTTGGTGTAAAGGGAGAATTCTATGTGTCCATTAATAGCCTGAATCCAGATGTCTAGAAATTCAATTTTAGAGGAGCTGATGTTCGCTGTGAATTTGAGATGGGAATCACAGAGATTTATCCATAGGATAAATTCATCAAGTTGGTCTCGTGTCCCCCGCCAAATGAAGAAAATATCGTCTATGAACCGGTTGTAGTTTGTGACGTTTTCAAAAAACGGGGCCATCTCATTATAGATGTATTTCTCCTCAAAAATCCCCATGTAGGTATTAGCCACATTTGGAGCACATGCCGCCCCCATGCTGATGCCAAGAACTTGTTTGTAGATGGACTTGTCAAATTCAAAATAGTTCTCCTTAAGCACAATACCTAGGCATTCGAGAACAAACAGTTTCTCAGAAGGACAATCAGAGTCTCTGAGAATTTTCTTGACAGCTTGAAGGGCACCCTCTTGGGGGATATTCGAGTATAGTGCCTCAATATCCATAGAGACAAGTAGGTCGGAGTCAGTATTGAATTCTAGTCATACTCAAATCTGTCCGTCACATCCCCTCAAGAGTTTGCATTGTATACTTTTATAATCGAGAATTACTTACCACCTTCGCACATATTCTGCTCTCATCTCTCCCCGCATTCTGCATAGTGAGGCAGAGGTGCCATGCCATGTTTGGTTTGTGTACATGGCTAGCCACGGGTCAGACAGTACGTAGTGTCATTGAGTCTGCTACGTGCACATGTTGTTTGTCATGTTGAATGTCATTATATAAGGTAGCGCGTTTATTCACAAGCAGTGGCTTATTCCATTTACATATCGCTGTCTTAAAGAGCATACAAAAGTTTTTCTCACAGGTGAATAGTGCGACCACAATGGCAGTCATTCATTACTATCCAAGAATGTCCAACTTCACAACGCTTCTAAGCTTACAGCCAACAATCTTGCGTCCTTTCTAAAAAGGACGCAGACTCCCACAATCACACCGACATTCATACAGCTTTCTAACAACAGTTATCTGCTGCTCAATAACATACACTCTATGGAATATGAGCTGGCATACCGCATGTCCTTACTGTTTCAAACACACTAACTTCCTGTGGCAATATCTATTCCCACCCACACAAACTAACTCCCAAACTTCAACTTGGCCTTCAATTCCTAGTTTGAAAACACATTTCAAGAAACAAACCAAACTAAAATCACCTTTGTTCAGAGCAGAAGTCTCCCTCACTTCTGCCAAAGAAAATTATCGACTGCAGATACCACGAACTTCAAATAAAATACACTCCCTTTTAAATACGAATTGCCAATTACACTTTGTGAATTGTTACACAATTTTCAACACATGTCACACTCAAGGTCTGGCACAATTTATTAACACGGTCTCCTACAGCCTTCTAACACGCTTTCAAACTGTTCTTCTTTTAATACCAAACTACATTCAAACATTCTTTCGATCATCTCTGGAATAACAGTAACAGTGCCCATAATTCTCACCCTCTTTGCGGCCATCCTACTACTAATTCTACTTCTAGAAATGTCTACGCTTTCTATGGTAACAACTATGTCCGACAGAATACGTCTCTACGCCAAGCTACATCAATGCTGTAAAAAAACTGAAAAACTTTTCGGCTGCCTGCCTCTATCTATTATCGGAGCTAACTACAACATACCATTTATCTACAATTATGCAATATGCGTCCAACCATCGTTTGATTGCAAAACTTGCCCATTCGACTGGCGAATGGATGTATGGCTTGCCAACATCTCAACAATTGCTCCAGATATCCAGCAGGTAATGGAGTATCTTGAAGACCATGAAAATGATTGTTCTGGCAGCGGAGCAATGGCGGATGCAATGCAAAAAGGAATCGCAGCGCAATGGGATTTCTGCACAGCCGCAAATGATCTCCTGCAACGTGCAAGCTTTCACAACATCACAGATTGCCTGCCCATTCAAATTACCGCTCCAACATTCGAGGAACATTACTGTTCCTTCGTGGATATGAATTGGATCGCTTTTCTTTTCTTACACAATGGCAATAATAACCTCTTGGAACATTACGCATCTCAAGCAGCTGAAGAACTTTTGGCATAGAATCTCCAAGACTTGTAAGAAACTCACATTATTCCTGAATGGATTTTTTTCTATCTTTTTTGACTTTTTCCTTTAAATTTTTTATAATACACTTCAGTCCTACTACTTTGATATAACTTTCTAAGTATACTCAGACATTTCAACTCTATCCTCATTATTCTCCCTTACGTCTCCAGTCTAACCAGGAATCGGTGATTTATGGCCTATGCAAATATGCTATTTACTTCCAAAATTAACCTAAACCCGACACCCATTTAGAAACCACGTCTATTCTTTGTGCACACACCTCTCTGCCTGCCTGTTATTCACAAAGCCCTTTCACACAATTTTACTCAAAGTCAGCCGCTGCTCAGAACCTCATGATAAAAATGTAAAAAGACGACTTTGTTTAGGAACTGGTTGGCACAGTGTGGTAATCGTAAACTACCTTTATTTTCATTATACAATATATTTATTCATGTCTAATAGCTATTCTGTAGGTCACATAGAACGGTAACATATAATGTGCAATTCACTGATGCAGGAGCTTCGATTTGACTACAGCAGAAGCAATTGGAGTTTGTCCAAGCTCGATGCCTTAGCTCTTTACACAAGAATGTGTTTTTGAAACAGCTGAAGACAATAATGTACGGTTTGACTACAAAGGTACCGAATGTGCTTCTCAGAAGCGAAATGTTTGTATTCATCCTCAAAGTTCCAATGTGGGTAGAACTAGTACCAATTCTGACATGCACCACATTGAATCTACTGTACCACAGATTGCTAACTATTCTACTGTTGTTATTTTTCTGTTACAAAAAAGCACTGCCAAGGTACATAATAAGTTTGATGACTACATTTTGCAATTTATTTTTTATTTCTTTCTTTTCTTAAACGATACATGTGATAATCGTATCCTACCTTTATTTTCTTTATAGAATGTAGAGTCATTCAAGTGTAATAGCTATTGTTTATTTCACATGTAACTGTAACATGTAATATACAATTCACCGATGCCGGAGCTTACGTTTGAATACATCAGAAGTGGTTCAACTTTGCATCAGCTGGATACCCTAGCTCTTCCACCAGTGGGTCCAATTATGGCACTGAAATAAAGAAACTTTCTATATAATTTTCAAACTCCATCCCTTTATTACACACAACCACTTTCTTAGACACAACTAATTTTACCATTTTCCTTCTCTGGCATTGCAACATTCTGCATTATATTCTTCATGATTATTCCTTTATTCCTGCTTCCTAAAATACTACATTGAACTCTTCAGACCAATAGGGATGAGTAGTTCGTTTCACACTCCCTGTATAGAATAAACACACACTAACACTACTTACACAGGAATGCTATAGCGGCCAGTCTCCTACAGCGCCCACAGCACATCACTTCACAGCAATAAACTCATGACTTACACTCACAGTTTCATCCCCGAGTCTTCATACCGATACCACTAAGTACTTTGCTTACCACTCCCGCTATACTCTAAACGCATACTAACACCACCTGCTACAGCGCCCACTATGCTACAGCGCCCAGAGCACATCACTTTACAGCACTCCGCTCACAGTTTAGACGCACGGTTTCATCCCAGAATGTACCGGCACCTCACCTCAGCACCATCTCACAGTGGGCAAAACAGCACTTTCACACCAGTAGGGATAAATAATTCGCTTCACACTCCCCCTATAGCATACCCTACCCACCCTACAAACCTCACAGCGCTCCTACCCTCCTCTTTCCCACTTCTTTCTCCCTTTTTTCCCCTTACTCACTTCAACGGAATCACAAAATGGTGGCCAACACTTCCTAGTTGCAACCGCTCGCACTGCTCGCAGCCAATCACCAGCAAGCTTGTGCTCGAGCTCGTAACGCCTCAGCCAATCAGATTGCAGAATTCCCAAATATCAATATCTGTAAATTTTGATATTTATTAAAAACTACTGAACGGATTTACACCAAATAAACAAAAGCGTGCTTTCTAGACCAATACCCTTCTCCCTTCCAAATTCGGGGTAATTCCGTTCACCTGTTCGACCTGTAGCCTTGCCTAAAGTTTCCTATGAAAATTAACTATGAAAAAACACGTTTTGGGACCCACTTTTTTTCTCGGCCCCCCTTCACGAATCACCCCCAAACTTTTAACATAGAAGCTGATCTCAACAAAGAATTAGTTTTGAAAATTTCGCGAACATTCGTCTATCGGCGTCAAAGTTACTGGGAATAGAATGTTGCCATTTTCCTATAGTAACTAGGTCCTAACTATAACTACCTACTGGCGACCGCCAGTAGGATATATATAGATATATATATATAATCTATCTATCTATCTATCTATCTATCTATCTATCTATCTATCTATCTATCTATCTATCTATCTATCTATCTATCTATCTATCTATCTATCTATCTATCTATCTCAAAACCAAAAAGTCGGCTCCAATGAAAACACCACACCCGTCGAGTTGAAACCATTTAATCCAGGGACTGCAGGAATTACCAGCCTTGCATCCGCAGCAACAATGAAAGCCGGACAGACGCGTTTCGGGCAAACAACCGCCCTTGATAACTGGCACTTACAAATGGATAAGACAGCTCACACAGACCAGCTGCGCAAAGTTAAATGTTCCGTCCATGTGGGCGTATGCACATAGTGCATTATGGTAAGCATAGTCCGTATTGTCAATTACACCCATGTGGGCGCTGCCATACCCCGTAAATTGTTCAAATGTCATACCCCAGTGGGTTTGCTGCAAGAGAACAGGGCTGGAATCCTGCAAATACTCCATCCTTGAATTCGGCTAGTCGTCTCGCATGCGCCTTTCAATATTTTAATATGCGCAGGTGGTGCACTTGCTGCTCTTCTCCCTTTCCGCCAGTGAACAAGGGCGATAGAATGCCCGAAACGCGTCTGGCTTAAGACTTTGTCTTTGGAGCAGCTTTCCTGTTGTCCTGCATTCCCGAAAATAAAAGGCTTTAACTCGCCGTGTTGTGGCTCCATCATCTGAGGCAACTCGTCTTTTTCATGTGTGCAGCCAGCCTTGACCGCGATGGAGCCCCACTGCTATCATAGCGGGCCCGCAGCGATGGAGACATGAGGTGCTGCTGGGATGGTGAGGCCGCTTTCGTGATGGTGTATGGGCAGGATGGCGGGCTCGTGAGCTTCAAGCAGCCCACTTGGGAAATTACCTTAACATTTGGGGTCAAGTCGGCAACCTACTGAGGTTTTATTTTATTGCACTACATTAACCAGCATTCCTGTGCGCATATGCCCACTGAGGCGGGATATTTTAATATGCGCAGGTGGTGCACTTGCTGCTTTTATCCCTTTACGCAAGTGAACAAGGGCGATAGAACGCCCGAAACGCGTCTGGTTTAAGACTTTGTCTTTGCAGCAGCTTTCCTGTTGTCCTGCATTCCCGAAAATAAAAGGCTTTAACTCGCCGTGTTGTGTCTCCATCATCTGAGGCAACTCTTCTTTTTCATGCGTGCGGCCAGCCTTGACCGCGATGGGGCCCCACTGCTATCATAGCGGGGCCGCAGCGATGGAGACTTGAGGTGCTGCTGGGATGGTGAGGCCACTTTCGTGATGGTGTATGGGCAGGATAGAAGGCTCGTGAGCTTCAAGCAGCCCACTTAGGACATTACATTAACATTTGGGGTCAAGGCGGCAACCCACTGAGGTTTTATTTTATTGCACTACAATAACCAGCATTCCTGTGTGCATACGCCCACTGGGGCGGGATATTTTAATATGCGCAGGTGGTGCACTTGCTGCTCTTCTCCCTTTCTGCCAGTGAACATGGGTGATAGAATGCCAGAAACGTGTCTGGCTTAAGACTTTGTCTTTGGAGCAGATTTCCTGTTGTCCTGTATTCCCGAAAATAAAATGCTTTAACTTGCCGTGTTGTGGCTCCATCATCTGAGGCAACTCTTCTTTTTCATGTGTTGGCCAGCCTTGACCGCGATGGAGCCCCACTGCTATCATAGCGGGCCCGCAGCGATGGAGACATGAGGCGCTGCTGGGATGGTGAGGCCGCTTTCGTGATGGTGTATGGGCAGGATGGCGGGCTCGTGAGCTTCTAGCAGCCTACTTGGGACATTACCTTTACATTTGGGGTCAAGGCGGCAACCCACTGAGGTTTTATTATATTGCACTACATTAACCAGCATTCCTGTGCGCATACGCCCACTGGGGCGGGATATTTTAATATGCACAGGTGGTGCACTTGCTGCTCTTCTCCCTTTCCGCCAGTGAACAAGGGCGATAGAACGTCCGAAACGAGTCTGGCTTAAGACTTTGTCTTTGGAGCAGCTTTCTTGTTGTCCTGCATTCCCAAAAATAAAAGGCTTTAACTTGCCATGTTGTGGCTCCATCATCTTAGGCATCTCTTCTTTTTCATGTGTGCGGCCAGCCTTGACCGCGATGGAGCCCCACTGCTATCATAGCGGGCCCGCAGCGATGGAGACATGAGGCGCTGCTGGGATAGTGAGGCCGCTTTCGTGATGGTGTATGGGCAGGATGGTGGGCTCGTGAGCTTCAAGCAGCCCACTTGGGACATTACCTTAACATTTTGGGTCAAGGCGGAAACCCACTGAGGTTTTATTTTATTGCCCTACATTAACCAGCATTCCTGTGCGCATACGCCCACTGGGGCGGGATATTTTAATATGCGCAGGTGGTGCACTTGCTTCTCTTCTCCCTTTCCGCCAGTGAACACGGGCGATAGAACGCCGGAAACGTGTCTGGTTTAGGATTTTGTCTTTGTAGCAGCTTTCCTGTTGTCCTGCATTCCCAAAAATAAAAGGCTTTAACTCGCCGTGTTGTGGCTCCATCATCTGAGGCAACTCTTCTTTTTCATGTGTGCGGCCAGCCTTGACCACGATGGCGCCCCACTGCTATCATAGCGGGCCCGCAGCGATGGAGACATGAGGCGCTGCTGGGATGGTGAGGCCGCTTTCATGATGGTGTATGGGCAGGATGGCGGGCTCGTGAGTTTCAAGCAGCCCACTTGGGACATTACCTTAACATTTGGGGTCAAGGCGGCAACCCACTGAGGTTTTATTTTATTGCACTACATTAACCAGCATTCCTGTGCGCATATGCCCACCGGGGTGGTATATTTTAATATGCGCAGGTGGTGCACTTGCTGCTCTTCTCCCTTTCCGCCAGTGAACAAGGGCGATAGAACGCCGGAAACACGTCTGGCTTAAGACTTTGTCTTTGGAGCAGCTATCCTGTTGTCCTGCATTCCCGAAAATAAAAGGCTTTAACTCGCCGTGTTGTGGCTCCATCATCTGAGGCAACTCTTCTTTTTCATATATATATAAGTATATATATATATATATATATATATATTTTTTTTTTTCCACTGAAAAAAACATAGGTTTTAGAGACAATATAGCTAGGAATTAGCATTTAAAAAACCTTAGAAATTCACTGAAAAAACCATAGGTTTCAGGGACGTTATAGTTAGTTGGACATTTCACTCATAGAAAACCATAGAAATTCCCGTGTTATAGTTAGTTGGGCTTTCTATAACTCACGCCCCCGCAATGCACTGCTGATGACGTCACATATTGCATCACTAAAGACATGGTTAGTGACATCACTGATAACATCTCAAATGATATCACTGATTTGAATTTTTTCTAAATAGTTTATGGGTGTTATATATATATATGTATGCCAAGGTGTATTGAAGAATGAATGGGTGTGTGAATGTCTGTATGGATGATTCAGTGGGTGTGACTGACTGTATAAGTGAGTGATTATACATTTCTCAGTGAATGTATAGGTGAGTGACAAATATGTGTGAATGTCTGTATCAGTTTGTCAGTTGGTATGTAAGTGGCTGCATAGATTGGTGAATAGCTACATGAGTGTCTTTATGGGTTATTGATTGGTTGTCTGAGTACCTGCATGGGTGCCTGAGTGACTGTGTGGGTGGGTTTGGGGTGACTCACTGCATGGATGTGTGTAAGTGGTTGATTTACTAGATCTATGGGTTCATGAGTGTATCTGTGAGAGGCTGTATGGCTGATTGAGTGTGCATATGGTTATGTCAGTGAGTGAATGGATATCTCAGTGGTATATGGGTGAGTGACTCCATATGTGAAACGCAGTATATGTGAGTGTTGGAGTTTTTTAGTAACTGTATTAGAGTGAGTGACTGTGAGAGTGGCTGTAGGGATGAGTGTCTACTTATGTCAATGATTGTATAATAGAGTTAGTATCTGCAAGTATCTGTATGAATAAGTGAGGTGATGTCTGTATAACTGTATAGGTGACTAAATGGCAGTGTGATTGACTCTTTGGGTATCTGAATAAGTGTGTGAGCAACTCTATGGGTTAGTGGTGATGTGTAAGTGTCTGTATGGGTATATGAACCCTGCTGGCATGCTCGCTGAGTGCAGAAAACTCCGCTTCGCGATGTGCAGCGGAGTGTTTCCCCGGCTCATTGCAAACAGTAAGTTCGCAAGTGTGAGCTGTCGCTCGGGTTGAATTTCTACCCGCGCTGCAGGACTACCAGCACAAACTGCAGTTTGCACTGCACTCTGCCACTCGCGAAACTTCACAGAGTTTTTTTGTAACTTCGCTGAGTTCCCCATAGCAAAACACTGCGACCTACGCCCAAGCCGAGAAATATCACTGTGAAAAGTTTAAATATCTGTTTTGCTTAAAGACTCTCCACTAATATAGTTTCAAACACAATTTACAAATAAAACTTATACTTTTTAATAAAATTTTGCACATTTTATGGGTGCGAGACGCATACACGATAGATGCGTGACTCCACCGCGACTCCACTTGACATGGAAAAAAGCTTTTCATTGCTTAGGAAGGTTTACATTCTCTTAGCAGGAGGAACCAACACCTGTTCCTTTTTTCTTCTTTTGGGTGTGTCTGCATCAGTGGAAATCTGTTTGTAGGCTCTCCTCACATTTTTATTTTTTGGGTGTTTTGACCTACAAATCTTTCATAATGGCATCTTCACATCCAGAGGACAAGCAGCTGGAGGATGTTGAAGAAATTGAAGAGCCCATCAAGAAGCGCAGGGAGAACATTGTTTGGGCCTTTTTCACTGTCCCTGAGGGTGAAAAAGAGGTCAATGCCAGGAAGGTAACCTGCTCCCTATGCCAGAAAGTTCTCTCTAGAGGATCGAAGAAGAAATAGTCTTGTGACACATTGTCGATGAAAAAACACCTTGAGACAATGCACCCTACTCATCTTGCGAGAGAAGTGATGGCTCGAGAGAAGAGGGAGCAAGCTGCTGCAAGGTGACCCAAATCTGCCATCAACATCTGCTGGATCTGTTCTCAGCACACCTCAACCCCAGATCTTCCCTAAATTGGAAGATGATGGAATACACTGCAGTAAGTGCCTAACTACTGTCTGCATTGGAGAACTATCTATTGATGCTATCATCAACCTTCTGAAAACACAGAAGTGTTAATTTTTTTAGTTGGTTTTGGAACCTTGTGTTCTTTAGAAACACTAAAGTTGGACTACAGAAGTTTTTGTCTTCTCTTTAAAAATGTCAAAAACACCCACAAAATAAACAATTGTTATAAAATACAAACTCAAAATAGTTTAAAAAAATGATTCTTATGAAACCACCTATACTGGTTAAAAATAGTAACATTGTATGTAGTGAAAATGATTGATTGCATAAATGTGTGTTGGGATGAATGTATGGATAGTGCCTGGATGATTAAATGAGTGCATGGGTAGCATCTCAGTGAGTGTAAGGATAATAATACTGCCTGAGTGAATGGTCGAGGGCAGGGGTACTGCCTGAGTGATTGCATGAGTGTAAAGGTAGTAGCTGTATCATTGAAGGAGTGCATGGGTAGTGCCTGGGTAATTGGATGAGTGCATGGGTAGTGCCTGACTGAATGCATGAGTGCAAGAGTAGTGCCTTGGTGATTGGATGTATGCATGGGTAGTACCTGAGAAAATGGATGAGTGCAAGGCTAGTGTGTAGGTCATTGGATGAGTGCATGGTAGTGCTTGAGTGAATGGATGACTGCAAGGGTAGTGCATGCATCATTGCATGATTGCAAGAGTAGTGCCTGAGAGAATTGATGAATCTATGCATCAAGTCTGACTGAATACTTGAGTGCAAGAGTAAAGCCTGAGTGATTGGAAGAGTGCATGGATAGTGCCTGGCTTTTGGATGAGTGCATGGGTAGTGTTTGAGTGATTGGATGAATGCATGGGTAGTGCCTTGGTGATTGCATGAATGCATGGACAGTGCCTGAGTGAATCAATAAGTGCATGGGTAGTGCCTGGATGAATAGGTGATAGCAAGAACGGTGTCTGGGTAATTGCATGATTGCATGGATGGTACCTGGGTGAATAAATGAGTGTATAGGTAGTGCCTGGGTGAGTGGATGAGCGCATGCATAGTTCCTGTTTGGTTGCATGAGTGCATGGGTAGTCCTTAGGTAATTCCATGAGTGCATAGATAGTGGCTGGGTGAATAGAGGAGGGCATGGTTAGTGCCTGGGTGATTGAATGACTGCATGGGTACTGCCTGGGTTATTGGAATAGTGCATGGGTATTGTCTGGGTGATTGAATATGTGCATGAGTAGTATCTGGGTCATTGGATGCGTGTATACATAATACCTAAGTGAATGAATGAGTGCAAGGATAGTGTTTGAATGATTGGATGAGTGCATGGGTTGTGCCTCAGTGAATGCATAAGTGGAAGGGTAGTGTCTGGGTGATTCCATGAGTGCATGAGTAGTGTCTGGGTGATTGGTTGAGTGCATGAGTACTGTCTGAGTGAATGCATGAGTGCATGGGTCATGCTTGAATGAATGGTTGAGTTGAAGAATAGTGCCTGAGTGATTATATTAGAGCATTGGTAGTGTCTGAGTGAATGGTTGAGTGCAAGGATAGTGCCTGAGTAATTGGATGAGTCCATGGGTAGTACCTGGGTGTTTGAATGAGTGCATGGGAACTACCTGACTGAATGGATGAGTGCAAAGGTAGTGAATGAGTGATTCCATGTGCGTATGGGTAGTGGCTGGGTGAATGGATCAGTGCATAGGTAGTACCTGAGTGATTGAATGAGTGCAACGGTTTTGCCTAGCTGATTGCATGAGTGCATGGATAGTGCGTGGGAGATTAGATGAGAATATCACTAGTGCCTGAGTGATTGGATGAGTGCATGGGTACTGCCTGGGTGACTGCATGAGTGCAAGTAGTGCCTGGGTGATTGCATGAGTGCATGGGTACCGCCTCATTGAATGGATGACTGCAAGACTAGTGCCTGGGTGATTCCATAAGTGCATGCATAGTACCTGGGTGAACAAATTAGTGTATGGGTAGAGCCAGGGTGCTTGGCTGATGGCAGGCATAATGCCAGGTTGGTTACATAAGTGCATGGTTAGTCCCTGGGTGATTCCATGACTGCATAGGTCGTGCATGGGTAGTGCCTGATTGGATGGATTAGTGCAAGGGTAGTGCCTGGCTCATTGGATGAGGGCACAGGTAGTGTGTGGTGATTGGATGATTATATGACTAATGCCTCCATGATTGCACAAATGCATGGGAAGTGTGCGGATGAATGGATGAGTGCATCAATAGTGCCTGGATGAATGGGTGAGTGCAAGAGCAGTGCCTGGGTGTTTCTATCAGTGCATGGATAGTACCACAGTGAATTAATGTATATATAGGTAATGCGTGGGTGATTGGATTACTGCATGCATAGTGCCTTGTTGGTTGCATGAGTATATGGGTAGTCCTTGGGTGATTCAATGAGTGAATATGTAGTGGCTGAGTGAATAGAGGAGTGTATGAGTAGTGGCTCATTGATTGTATGAGTGCATTGGTAGTGCATGAGTGAATGGTTGAGTTGAAGGATAGTGCTTGAGTGAATAGAGGATTGCATTGGTAGTGCCTGAGTGAATGGCTGTGTGCAAGGATTGTGTCTGAGTGACTGAATGAGTGCATGAGTAGTGCTTGATAGATTGGATGAGTGCATGAATAGTGTCTGGGTGATTGGATGAGTGCATGGGTACTGCGTTGATGATTGGATGAGTGCATGAGTAGTGGTTGAGTGAATTGCTAAGTGTATGGATAAACCATGAACAAATAGAAAAGTGCAATGATTAGTATATGACTGTTGAGATGAGTGCAAAGGTACTCCTTCTGTAATGCATGAGTGCATGGATAATGCTTGAATCAATGAATGAGTGCATATGTATTGCCTGAGGGAATGAATGAGTGCAAAGCTAGTCGCTGTGTGATTCATAACTATACAGGTAGTTTATGGATGAGTGCATGGGTTGTGCCATATACAGTAGGTTCTATCATTTAAAACTTAGGCCTATTAGCTCTATAATATATTTTAAAATACATGTTCAATTGGGAAGATATATCAAAGTTCAAAAATATCAAATGTTCAAATATAATAAAAAGCACTTTGTATACCCACCTGTCTTGTATAAGGAGGAGGAGAAAGTAGTACACACAACTTCTTGTACACACATTTTGAGAACATGTGTTGTGAATCAGATGTATTGTGTTATGTGTATGCTTCTTTTTATGTATGATGTCACTAGAAAAAGGCACAAACACACACATTGATACCTTCAGAAACATGCTGGCACTTACAATAGTCTAAAACTTGGAGATTATTTGTATTAGAAACAAATAAGATATAAATACATTTTAAACATTTCTTCAGTTTATCATGAATATTCTATTAAATACTCTTACATTTTAAGTTATTTAGATAAATGATTCTGTAACCTATTTTTGACTACTGTTATCCTAAACAGGATGGAAATTGTTTTCAATCTTCAACAGTACCTACTATAAAGAAGAAAAAGAAAATCTGTTATTTAATGATAATATTTTATTGCAATTATAAAATTATATTTTTGAGCACACAACATTAATTTACAATTACATATCATTCTCAGTTTCCCTTTTATGCTGTTCTTAGATTGTACATAATCTCACCATACAGAGTGATTCGAATGTAGCATCATCATTGAACAGAGAGGAAAATTGATTGTACAAAAAAAACAAATCACCATAGTGCATCCTTATGAATATGTGTAACTATGTTTTTTCCTATATACAATTTCTTAATCACGTCTTTCATCTACATCAACTCTATTATTTATTACACATATTTGAAAAAAATCTCATTTACATCTGGTACAATAGTGACAATAAATATATAAACTATTTTCTTCTAAACACAATTTTCAAAATGTAATATCAATTAAGCCATATAATAACCAAAACACTAATAGAGGTCAGTGCTTTCTACTTTCTGTTGACATCTTCCCCAATAGGCTGAATAATGTACTCAAAACTGTGGCTGGAGGAATAGCATATGAGAATTTGGTAATTGATAAGGCAATCTAGATTTAAATTCCAAGTGGGCATCATTTGTTACACTTTAAATAAACAGTATAGTGTCCAGATGTTGTAGAAGGTCCATCATAGAAAATTATAGCCACTGTTATATATGTTCTTCCTGAAATAGATATTTGACTTCCTTTCAAATTTGTTATTTTTGTTTCCAATTTTCTTCCATTTGCTCTGTAACATTAAAATGACATATTTTCCAAATCTTTCTATATGTAATGTAGACGTCATCTCTTATCTACAATGTGAACATGTCATATCCTGATTTGCTGTTTTAATCAATTTGCTAAAAGGTACTGATTTGCAGTCCGGTAGTGTTAAGTATAGGAATAGTTCTGTTTCTATTTGAGTGGTAGACGTAAATGAACACTCTTCACAGTTATGGTCCCATTTGTAACTTAGTCCAAATAAGTTATCAATGTGTATTCCTTCATGTTCCTATACTCCAGGCATGAACATTAGAAACTCTTGTGCATCTTATTGTATGTTTAGAGTAAATGTCAATGAACCAGTACATATATCCAAAAGATGTTGAATGCCAGAAGTAATATGAATTTTAGTTCTGTCACCTCGCAACTGTTGAAAT
Organism: Triturus cristatus; assembly: GCF_964204655.1. NCBI lineage: Eukaryota > Metazoa > Chordata > Amphibia > Caudata > Salamandridae > Triturus > Triturus cristatus. The sequence continues at coordinate 551,352,078 of NC_140595.1, forward strand.
AAATGATGTAGTGCAGAACGCAATCTTTTTTCACAATTTTCCATAATTTCATGATGAAGATGTGATAAATGAAATACAACATTCAGAATCACATAAGCATAACAGTTGATACCTGAACTGTTTTTCAACTGGTATTCTACAATGTCATCAACACTTTCCACTTTTTTTTTCTTTACGCCTTCAACTTTCTCTCCAATAGTTTTCTCATTTTCAAACTCAGTTGAATGTTTGACATATTTCTGAATTGGACACACTATTGGATACTCACCTAAATGAGGAGTAAAAAGTCTTCTTAAACGATTGTACTCTCTTATACAATTTGCATCAGCACTAATCTTTTTCTCAACAAAATCTATCAAATGCAAACCAAACAATGTTCTTACTCCAGACAAGGCAACATATGCCATTCCCTCTTTGAACACCGTACTTTCAATATTTACAAAGCTCTGTCTATACTTAAACCTTGAGATTTATGAATACTTACTGCATATGCTAGAGACACAGGAAACTGTTGTCTACGAATGTACAAGTCTTTTACAAGCAAAAAACTTACAATACAACACGCAATCTGTCTTACCTCATCAATCTGGTCAAATTTTATAATCAGAAATTCTATTCCATCTCTATATTAAAAATTAACAAAATCAACAACTTTTCCCATTGCTCTATTTACAAATCCTTCTTATACATTCAAATTATACAGCAAATTTACTCAACAGTTTTTACATAAACGTAGACTCTTTTCTAATCCTGCAGTTTTAGATACAGACTTTTCCAAAGAATCCAATTTATCCTGTAGTTTCTCAGTAAGAATTGTTACTCCTTGGTGTTCGGTTTTGTCAATAGCTTTAATTTCAATAACTTATTGTTTTTCCAGTTTGAGAAGTTGTTCATTAAATGTAGAACACTCTTGCAGTGTAGGCATTAGGCAAACTGTGGACTTGTTTTCTACAAGCATATTGTACATTACTTCTGCTGCTGTTTCTTCAGATGTATACAAGTTCCTTAGTAGCCGACTTTCTAAAGCTTGTTTACCATGTTCCATCAACGTATTAATTCTGATGTCTTTAAGAATGTTTCCATAGTCTTCATCACTTGCTTGTCACATATTCATAACCAGGTCTTTATATTTAATGTGTAACCAATAATTTACATTCCCAATATTTCCTAAAGATTTCCTTGTGTCATTATGGAGGAGAGTTTTAAATACAGGTTGTCCTTTAATAGAAGTAAGTTGTAGAAGATCTTTAAATACAATTAAATATTTTCCTCCAAACAGAACATCATAATCTGTTTTTAAAATATGTTGCATTCACAAGTGTAAAAACACAAGCATTAAGTGTGACACCATGCTCACCTCATCAATGATTAAAAGTTTTAGTTTCTTCAGTACCCTTGAGACTTCATAACAAGCTTCTCCTGATGGCTTATTCCAATGTATTATCATGTTCAATAGGCAGCATAAGTAAACAATGTCAAGTGATACCTTTAATGTTGTGTGCTGCTTATCCAGTCGGAGCTGTTACAACACAAGATAAATGTGATTCTTAGGTCTTGTGTAGATAACTGGTCAAACCTTGAACTGAGAAACTTTTTCCTGTTCCCGCTTGACCACTAATGTACAGAAGAATAGGTTTTCATGATGAACATCGGCATTCCTTTTTTTCATGGAGCAAACCATGTTCTACCTGTTGTTTGACTTGTCCATATATTTCTTTTTGTTCAATATTTAGTTGTTCCTCTAACTTTTCAAACTGAATAATAGCCTTCTGTGCTTGCTGCATTGCAGTTTCTACCTCATGCATGGCTATTGCTGCTTCATTTTCAATAATTGGTTGTCCCAGTGGATTTTCAATCAGTGGACTGCTAGTTTGACTGCTAGTTCAGCTGCAATAGTACTTTCTTGTTCTATCTCATCATTTACCATTTGTAAGTTAATTGGAAAATGTGTGCACTGAATGCTGTCTTTGGTTGCAGGAAAAGAATCTTCATAGCAGTCAAAATCTCCAAGTTATTCTGTTTCACTACACCAAGGCTTGAACAGCTGCAGAAGTGCTAATTAGAAAGATTCTCTCTTATCTGCAGTTTCACAATTCAGTTTTCTGTGATCAATAAGATTTCCTTTGAAATGTTTCACTAAACATCCATCACATCCAATTACTGCATATTTGCATGTCAGTACTTTCTGTCTCATACTGTGCTAAGAATTCAATTTATTGTAAAGATTTCAATACTCTATTTCCTATGAAGGCAAGAATTAGACTTATCCAAATGATTCCTCTTGGCTTTGAATATAAACTGGCTGAGCTCAAGCAATCCGAACATTTGTAGGATCCATTTTCTCTATGGCAAAGCATTTTCAAGCTGAAACTGTACAATTTCTTGCTGAGACTCTTTTCTGCCGAAATGGATCCCACATTTCTTTGATTTCAGACTTTTTCAGATTTTGCAACATATGATGTAGCATAATGAGCAAGAGCAATTGAATTATCTGCAACATACTGAATATCCATGTTTGCATTCCACATTTTCAAAATAAGTGGATTGTAGTCATTAATGTACTTTTGAAGCGTCTGATCTTTTTAAGTTGTATGTATTCTTGGTAGATTTTCAATTTATTGTATGTCTTGCTGCTGAGAAAAAAAACTATTTACTCTTCATTTAGAAATTATAGGATGTGCGAATCCAAAACAACATTTTGTAAAAACAATTCCTTTACATTTATATTTCCATCTGCTGGATTTCCCACATCGATGACTTTGAAAGTGTAAAACTTGCAGTTTCAGGTTCTATTCTCCTCCTTCTCTTAGAATGGCAAAAGTAACATACTGTTCAATGAAAGACAAAACATTTTCATCACTATCTGTCCCAAATGTTGGTGCATTCTTTATCCACAATAGCATGTGTATATGAAGAGCACCTCTGGCTTGGTACTCTTTTTGCCAAAAGAAATCAGTTACCTCTCCAAGTGGTGGAACACTTTTATTGCAGATAAATGACTTCATAGCTTGAAACCTATGGTTAAAATATCTGCAGACATTTACAGGATCCAAAAAGCAGAGTTCTCTAGCTGTCTTCAGTTCAATGTTTTTCACATTTGAATTTGCTTCTCGAAGGAATTCAAGTAAATCATCCCACGCATATTCAGCACAGCTAAGTTTTCACAAACCATGTAGGTGTACCTAAGTTTCTAAATATGCATTTAGGTTCATCATGATGAAGATTTCAATATTCATTGGTACCACGTTGGCATGCCATCAAATTAATTAACTGAGATTCTAAATTTTCATCTCTTTGTTGAACTTTGTCCATGAACTCTTTTGCAGATACATGTTGCAGATGAACGCCTGTTTTTATTATATGGTTCACTGCATATGAAAGTGCAGACAAATCACTTTCAAGCAGTAGATGAAATATATATGTAATGCACTGCCAAAATCTTGGATCTTCAGAAAACATTCTTGTTGATCAGTATTCTGAACCTGGGATCCGTGCAGCTTGCTCTTACAATTTTCCTCCTTCTCCAGTGGGGAATAGCTGTGGAAAACGAGCTTCTAAAACCTTTTCCCATACACTCATGGGAGTTCCCTTTGCTCCTTTCATTTGAAATAGTTCAATACTGTTTCCTATGATTTCTTTCGAATGTAAAGGATATATGGTATAATGTTCATAAATCTCTTCAATCCTGGACTTGTCCATTTTTTCTATTCGGTCACTTGATATTACTGTTTCATCTTCTAAGCATATTACTTCTTCATCAACATTTACATTCTTATAAAATAATTATTCTGTACCAGATATAATGTAGCCTTTTGAAGTTTATTAACATCTACAAACACTTGCCAGATTTTTCTACTCTTTGTTGGTATACCATTTACTAGAATAACTACTGGCTCATTTTCTTCTCTCTCTACATCAACAGTTTCAATATGTTTCTTAAAATCCAAAGGTAAGCACACAACTATTCCTTTGAGACCTTTTTGCAAATCTGTTGGTGACAGCTTACCTGTTTTAGGCTCCGTACAAACTATGGCCTGAAATGGGCGTACAGATTAAATAAGAATGGACTCATATGCATTTAAATCTGCTAGATCCTGAGGAATAGGTACCAACTCTAAGTTGTCATGTACCACTCCAGCTGGCATTTTGTTTCCTTCTAATTTATTGTAATAGTACTTACAAATAACCTGATCACTGGCCAACCTAAACTGAACTTCTACAAACAAATAAACACCAAATTCTTGCCACTTGTCATTGTTTTCTTTTATACTTTTCAAATATAAATCAACATTCCTAGTTTGACTTCTGTAGTAAGTACTTCCACAACAAATACAAACATAGTTTGGTTTTTCAGATGAAACTGTGTTAAACTTTGTAATTTCGTCTGCAAACTCATCAATACTAATCTATTTCTCGTGTTCTTCAACACCTACACTTCTCAACCTCTCACTTTGTCTACACTCCTCTTCTAAACCAAAAAAACAAAACTGTATATCATCACAACCTTTCTGTACATCTGATACTGAACTGTGCAAAAGAGCAGTGTTAATTTCATTTAAACATAATACAGGAGCTTTTACATAGTGGAGTCTCCTTACTAACTTCCGCATTTCAGAGTGGTTTACAGCTAACATTCTTAAATGATGAAAAGTACTTTGGCACACTTTTTCTGAAAGACCAGCCAGATAATGACCCTGCAGCTTAGTATATTTTCCTATTTTACATGGATCTAGTCCTTGTAACACCTTAATCTTCTGTTTAACACTTTTTCTGCATATTTTCATAAAAACTCATAATATATCAATAGACTCCTGTTGAATACTACAAATACTGCTACAATCCCACTTATATACAGGAGTTTGTATACACTTTTCTTGAACCTATTCACATATTACTTCTTCAACATTCCTAGGAACCATTTTTTCCTTTGGAATGGGAGAGCCATCTTTCACCTCAGAACATCAACCACTAGTTTCAACTGCATGTACTACTGGGTTCTCTTGAAACTAACTTTCTTCATTAAAGAAAGGCTCAGTACTGTAAGTGTGTTTCCATTCACATGTCAACGTTTTTACAAAAGTTACTTCTTTTAACAAGACTTTTTCTTTTGCTTTTCTCCTTCATAACCTGCATTGTTTTATCCAATATTCTCATTCTCTTCAGTATTAATATAAATAATTTTTGTTTTAATTCAAAAGAACGATCTACTACATTTTCAATATTTTGCTGTTTCTTATATGCTGCTGATCTTCTTTTATATTTGTTCAATGTTTTATTACATTTCCAATTACTCTACTTCTAAACATTCTTTGACGTATATTCTTATGCTCTTTTTGCCTACTTGTAATAATCATTGTTGTCCCATAAAATATTGTTGTTCTACCATGACAATTATTTTTTTCCTTGTGATTTGTTGTACAACTTTCCTCTTTCTTTTGAATGTTATTCACTTTTCTAAATTTTTATAAAATTGTTTTAAGAAACTGTTTAGTGCTCCTACCAGAAGAGTTTTTATCTTGTATAACCTTTTGCACTTTGTCTGATTTCCTCTTTTCACTTTTCTTTTAGTAGTACTTTTTGTTTTGTTTTCTCTTTTCATGTTTTATTGCCATCTTCAATTTCTTTTCCAAATACAATAAGTATTTAAAAAACAAAAAGTGTTATTACTTTCTTACATCAATTAATAATTTTAAATTAAGTACATGTTAATATTCAAAAATATTCAATAAGCAGTTGCTTACAATTACATTGGTATTCTCTTCATAACAAATACATATGTAGAATACCTAAGTATGCACATTAGCAAAGGTGCATACTTAGGTATTCAAGATGTATGCATTACTTTTTGCACATTATATAGAACACTCACCTTTTTAACTCTATATTATACTGGTTGTTTGCTACCTAGGTAAATGATCTTACTTTAGCAAAAACATGCTGTAGTAGGACTTCTGTGACACCTACATAGGTAACAGATCTCTGCTTCTCTGACTGAATGATGTAGTATGACTGACTATAATAAGTTACCAGGTTTTTAAGCTAGCATCCTCAGATGCACAACATATATTACAATACATGTACAAGTAGACATACCTCACTCACAAGAGCACGCACACCTTTAAACTTGACAGAGTGCACTTCCCATTTCAACCAGACACCTACATTTATACGGCCTACTGCTTCTGCACCTATATAAAAACTTATACGAAGTAGCCTAATCAGTAATCCCTCTGCAACATGTGTTAAACCTCACTTTTCTCTGACAGCTTCACTATTCACTGACTGCTCGAAATGTTCGGCCTTGCAAATTATAAAACAGCAACCCTTCCCATGTCAGTGTTGTAAGTCTCACCATGTTTCTGAAGGCTTCAATGCGTGTCTGTGCCTTTTCCTAGTGACATGATACATAAAAAGAAACCTAGAAATAGTAGAATACCTATGTTTTACACCGTATGATGTCTAAGTTTCTGTACAAGAAGGTGTATGTATTCCTTCCTGCTCATAATACAGGGCACGTGAGTATTGAACAGTCTATTTGAGGAGTTCTGTGACACCTACATAGGTAAGACATGTCTCCATCTGTAACCGAATGATGGAGTGGAACTAAGAAGATTTGTGCACCAGTATGAGAAGCTATCAGGTTTTTAAGCTAACATCCTTATATGCACAACATGTATCAGAATATATGTACAAGTAGACATATGCCTAACTCACAGGAGCATGCAGATTTTCAAACTTAACACACCGCACTTCACATTTCAAATAGACATGTACATTTATTCAGTCTTCTTCAAGTATACCCTTCCAGAGACACATACAAAATAGCTTAATCACGTATACCTTTAGCAACATGTGGTATACCTCAATTTTTTCTTGCAGTTTCACTAGTCTCCAACTCATCAAAAGGTTGGGCCTAGCCAAATATAAAACAGCAACCCTTCCCATGTCACTGTTGTAAGTCTCAACATGTTTACGAAGGCTTCAATACACATGATTGTGCATTTTCCTAGTGACATAAAAGCTGGTAGCTTCTCATACGGGTGCACACATATTCTCACTTCTGCTTCTCATTTGGTCACAGAGGCAGACATGTCTCACCTGTGTAGGTGTCACAGTACCCCTCAAATAGACTGTTCAATAGCCAGGTGCCTTGTATTAAGACCAGAAAGGAATACATACACCTTCTTCTACACTAATTTTGAGAACATGCACTCTAAAACACAGTTACTCTACTATATCTAGGTTTATTTTTATGTATTATGTCACTTGAAAAAGGCAAAGCAAACACAAGGAGATGATGGATGGAGCGCTGAAACTTTTCAGACACTCACCCCCAGTCACAGATCTGGGTATAATCCATCATCATTCTTTAGCTCACTTCGCCACCTCAGTTCAGACCCAGTTATATGCAAATCAGTCTTGACCCTGTGCCTCATGGGAACAGTCCAGCCGGAACTGCCAAGCCAGTTCTTCTCTGAACCGGAAACAAGCATCCTGGGACCGGTTTCTGGGTAACACACTTCATCAGCCAGGCTAGCTTGAATCCAGTGGCAAAGTGAGCAAGGGACCCACGTCTTGGCATACCCTGCCAACTTAGGGCGAACAAAGCAAACACAAGGAGATGATGGATGGAGCGCTGAAAAAGGCACAAATACAAGCATTGATGGTTTCAGAAGCATGGTGAGACTTAGGACAGTGGCATTGGAAAGGTCGCTGTTTTATATTTGGTTATGCCCAACATTTTGAGCAGTTGATGAATAGTGAAGCTCCAAGAGAAAAGTAACATTTAACATGTTGAAAGAGGGATTAGTGAGTACGCTACTTCAAATGAGTCTCTAGAAAGGTACACTTGAACTATGCCGTATAATTTTAGGTGTCTGCTTGAAATTTATAGTGACATAATACATAAAATCAAACCTAGAAATACTACAATACCTGTGTTCTACACCGCATGCACTCTAGATTTGCATACAAGAAGGTGTATGTATTCATTTCTGGTCATAATACAGGGCACATGGGTATTCAACAGTTTATTTGAGGGGCTCTGTGACACCTACATAGGTAAGCCATCTCCCCACTGTGACCGAATGATGGAAAAGAACTGAGAAGATTTGTGAAGCTGGTTGAGAAGCTACCAGGATTTTAAGCTAGTATCTTCAGACGCACTCATGATTGCACACAGACCTTTAAACTTGACAGAGTGCACTTCCAATTGCAAGCATATACCTACAATTATATGGCCTACTTAGAGTGTACCTTTACAGAGACTCATGAAGTAGCCTAATACCTAATCCCTCTCCCAGCATGTTTAAAACCTCACCTTTCTCTGGTAGCTTCACTATTCACCGAATGCTCAGAATGTTGGGCTTAGCCAAATATAAAACAGCAACCCTTCCCATATCACTGTTGTAAGTCTCACCATGTTCCCAAAGGCTTCAATGCGAGTGTCTGTGCCTTTTCCTATTGACATGATACATAAAAAGTATCCCAAAAATAGTAGAATACCTGTGTTTCAGACCGCATGCTCTCAAAGTTTCTGTACAAGAAAGTGTATGTATTCCTTTCTGCTCATAATACAGGGCACGTGGGTATTCAACAGTCTATTTGAGGGGTTCTGTGACACCTACATAGATAAGACACGTCTCCCTCTGTGATCGAATGATGAAGCGGAACTGAGAAGATTTGTGCACCTGTATGAGAAGCTATCAGGTTTTTAAGATAACATCCTCATTGCACATGTGTCAGAATATATGTACAAGTAGACACATGCCTCACTCACAAGTGCACGCAGATCTTTAAAATTGGCACACTGTATTTCACATTTCAAATAGACACGTACATTTATTCAGCCTACTTCAAGTATACCCTTCCAGACACTCATACGAAATAGCTTAATCACTAATCCCTCTATCAACATGTGTTAAACCTCACTTTTCTCTTGCAGTTTCACTATTCACCAACTCATCAAAATGTTGTGCCTAGCCAAATATAAAATAGCAACCATTCCCATGTCATTTTTGTAAATGTCACCATGTTTACAAAGGCTTCAATGCATGTGTCTGTGCCTTTTCCCAGTGACATGATATATAAAAAGACACCTAGAAATAGTAGAATGCCTGTGTTTCACACCACATGCTCTCTAAATCTGTGTAGAAGAAAATGTATCTATTCCTTTCTGGGCATAATACAGAGCATGTGGGTATTGAACACCAGGTTTTTAAGATACCATCTTCAGATGCACAGGACGTGTCACAATACATGTACAAGTAGACAAACACCTAACTCACTAGACCACACAGACCATTAAACTTGACATACTACACTTCACATTTTAAGCAGACACCTAAACTTATAAAGCCTAGTTCAAGTGGGGAGAGGAGTTGGCCTAACGGCTAGGGCGCTCGACCTCAGACCTGGGGAACTGGGTTCGAGTCTCGGTAATGATCCTGTGATTCTGGGCAAATCACTTAATCTCCCTGTGCATATAAAAAAAAAATGAATGTGTGTCCTCATGTAACGTAGCTGGTGCTATGTAAAGCGCTCTGATACCTGATTGGATTCGGGTCAAGTTCACGCTATATAAACTCTGCAAAAAAAAAAAAGTATGCCATGCTAAAGACTCATACGAAGTAACCTAATCACTAATCCCTCTGCCATCACGTGTTAAACCTCCGTTTTCTCTTCCAGCTTCACTATTCACCATCTCAGAAAGTTGCGCCTACCAAATATAAAAGAGAAACACTTCCATTATACCTGTTCTAAGTCTCACCATGTTTCCAAAGGCTTCAATGAGTGTCTGTGCCTTCCTTATTCTCTGTGTCCTCTGTGTCCTGAGTGGTGCAGACCACAAACACAGTCTTAGAAATAGTTGACGATTGGGACTAGTTTCTCTTTATTGTCTTTGTAAAATGAAGATTCTAAGACTATATTCTTCAATCCTAGTTACTTTAAATGGTGAGATGAAAACAAGGGCAAAGATATTCAGAATTTGGACTGGGAAGTTGCTGTTGAGTGAATATTATTTACTCAAAAAGTATTTGTTTAGGTAGCTCAAGAAGACTGCGTTCCAATTAAATTTACATCCATCATTGTGGCTGTTTGGTACAACTTTGCACTTATTACTCAGGAGGGTATCGTGTCATAGGTAAGCCCAGGCGGAGTTCGTTTAGCAGTGCTATGTGAAACTCAGCAAGAAAATATTCCGCAATGCGGAGTTTTTAAAATTTATTTATTTATTTATTTTTATTATGAGTTTTATATAGCGCTAGCCAGACCCGAAGGTATCAGAGCGCTTTACAACATGATACACTCGTAGGATACATTAAGCAATTAGTATATACAATGTCCCAAGACGCATCGCATCATATCAACATGGAGTGCAAAATGTCGCTCGTGAAGTGAGTTATCGCAGTAGAATGTACAGGGAACATATGATAGTTATTGCAGTAGAATGTACAGGGAACTTATTACGCCTCGCTAAGGTAGTCGTAGAGAACCCAGTGATTCATGGAGAGGTCAACCGGTGATGGGGGGGCGGGAGGTAGTCAAGCAGAAAGTCAGGAATAGGTCATTGATGACAAAGTGTCCATGTGCTACTATGGTTTGACATTCAGTGACTGTTTTGTAGCTATCTGCTTGGGAAAGATCGGTTGAGGAGGAGGTCCTTGAGTTGCCTTTTGAATTTTATGTAGGAGGGGTTAGTCCTGATATGGACTGGAAGGGAGTTCCATGTTTTCGGTGCACTTCCTGCGAAGGATCGAGATGCGTTTTTTGTCTACGAGATTTCGGGGGGATAAGGAGTAGAGTGTTTGTGCTCCTTAGGGTTCTTGACTGACCGGCCTTCTGGAGTTTAGCAGCTAGGTAGGCGGGTTTCCCTGTGTGCAACACTTTGTGCGTGAGGCAGTCAGTTCTGAAGTTAGCACGCATTTTCTCAGGGAGCCATTTTAGCTTTCTAAGTGCAGGCGAGATGTGATCATATTTCTTTACTGGCTGCTGCGTTCAGAGTTGATCTGAGTGGAGCAAGATGGGATTTGCTCCTCCTGTGAGAGTTGCAATCCTGTAGTCCATTCTGGACCGTACCAGGGATTGTGTAGCTTGTTTGAGGTCACTCGGAGGGATGAAGGGTTTTATTTTGTTGAGTATTTTAAGGTTGAAGAAGGTGCTCTTTGCGGTGTTTTTGATGTGTTTGTTCATGTCTAGTTTGGGGTCCAGAGTGATTCCCAACGATTTTTCAGAATCAGCTAGAGTGAGGTTGTGGTTGAGAGCCTCGATGGCTTTTATCCATTCTGTGATTTGGGGGTTCTCCTCTTTGTTGGAGATGAGGAGGATTTCCATCTTGTCCTGATTCAGTTTTAAGTGGTTGCGTGGGAGCCAGCGCTGGACTTCTCCTAGAGTGGCGTTCAGTCTCTGGATGTCATCGATGGAGGAGGTTTCCAGATAGATTTGGGTGTCGTCTGCATAGAGGTGGAAGGGAATGTTGGTATTTTTGAGTATGGAGGTGAGGGGCTCCATATAGATGTTGAAAAGTTGTGGTGAGAGTACTGAGCCTTGGGGGACATCCCTACATACGGGGAGTGGGTCAGACAGGAAGTTCTTGATTTTTATACTTTGGGTGCGGTTCTGTAGGAAAGAGGTGAACCACTGTAGGACCATCTCCTCTGCTCCCATCCTTTCTTGAAGTGCTTTAATGAGTAGTTTGTGGTCAACCGTGTTAAAGGCTGCCGATAGGTCCAAGAGTATGAGCAGGCAGCATTGGCCCTTAACCAGAGATTTGTGCATGTCCTCTATTACATTTAGAATCGCTGACTCTGTGATGAACCCTTTTCTGAACCCAGATTGATGAGGATCAAGAAGGTTGGTGTTATCTAGGTGTTGAGTGAGTTGGAGGAGAACACATCTTTCCAGATTTTCCCTAGGAGAGGGAGGTTAGAGACGGGTCTGAAGTTGTTTAGATCGTTTGTGTCAGAGCCAGGTTTTTTCAGTAGAGGAGTGACTTGGCCGATTTTGAGACACTCAGGTATGACTCCAGTACTCAAGGAGCTGTTTATAATCTTAGTCCAGTGCGGGGCTAGGCATAGTTTGAGCTTTTTGACCAGTTAGGCAGGTAAGGGATTCATGACGTGTGCTGAGGGTTTCATTTTGATGACCTCTGCTTCGGAGATGGGGTTGAAAGATTTCCATAAGTTAGGAGGGTGCCTGGGAGACATATCTTCTGACTCAGTGGCCGAATTACTGTTGTGGGGACTGCTTTGTATGTCCAAGGAGAGCTCTATCTTGGAGATTTTGTCATTGAAGAAATTGGCAAAGTTGTCACACAGGTCTTTGGAGGACATAACTTGTGTCATAGGGGGTTTGGAGGTTTGTTGCTTGATGAGGCTGAATAGTTCCTTAGGTCTGTTCTTTGCTTTGTCCAGGGCATTGCAAAAGAAGGGTGTTTTTTCATTTTTTATGTGTTTGTTGTATCTCCCTCTCACTGCTTTGAGTCTAGCTCGTAGGATTGTGGACGGTTTGTTTTGCCACAGTCTTTCTGCCGCTCTTAGTTCTCTTCTTTCTGAGTGTGTATTGAACAATGATCTGGAAGGAATGTTCCTGTCTCTTTTTAATTTGCTCCATATGGAGGTCATAGTGGTGCTGTATTGAGATGTGAGTTTTGTTGCTGAGAGTTTATCCGTGTGGATGGGGAGGAGGGAGCTAACCCTCTCCTCCAGGTCTGCAAGAGGAATTTGACTTATATTTCTCACACAGCGCAGAGGGTGCCGAGTGCAGGGTTGGTCTTGGATCTTTTGGTGTTCTCTACGTCTTACAGTAGTGCCAGCACTAGGTAGTCCACAAAATATAAGGGCAGAGGGAAAGCTGACTGAAAAACCAGAATAAATTATAAAGCAAGCTACAAACAGACTAATAGTAGTACAGTGATGTAAAAAAAAACAGAAATTGGAAATATAATTAAAGTAGGTAGGTAATGCAGGGATAACAAGAATTTAAAAGAGATAGATCGAAGAAGATTTGATAAAAAATAGAATTAGGAAACGGAAATACTATGGTGTAGTAAAAGTTAGAGAAATATAATGGCCGTGGGAGGTATCTCCCGCTCCCGCCTCAGCAGACCCCATCGTCTTCTTGTCCCTGGATGGTGATCATGTAAAATAAAGAGACAAAAATTGATTGGTGTGAAACAAATAATAAATATTTTTTTAAACGCTCTAAAAATATTTTTTGACAGGAAATTACAATTGCAATAAAATTGACCTACCTAATCTGATTGACTAATAGTATTGCGAATCGCGGACCGTTCTATCTCCTTATTTATTAATCCAGTGTTCAATTCCCATTCTAGAATCCTAACCTAAGTACCACCTAGTCCGCCTATTCCAAGGACATTAGAATGAATTGCCAAAAATTATATTTGCTTCTTCCAAGTTCCGATTAAATATAATGCTCGAAGAGCAATGCAATAATAAATGGAATAATCACTGGGAAGAAAAACAAGGACTGTTTATTTTCAAGGTTTTTGATTCAAGGTTGTATTTCAGAATACTCCCTTGACTCACAGTAGTTTGCAAGCACAACATATATATTGTGTATCTATACCCACCCATCATCAATCGCCTCCCTCGGACCCAGAGGCCCACTCCCTACCTATGTCATTTCAACATGTCAGCCATGGGTGGCCTATCGGCTGCATGGTTACACAATCAATCAATAGTACCTCACATCATCCCATATATAATCAATTCAGATCCGATATCATAGGCCTTGTTGTAGTAGTCAGGGTGAAGGTGAAATTGATAAGTTGCCATTGATGTGACAGAGTATGGCCATAATATAAAAATAAGATAATTGTGTAGTTGTAGACTACAGCTGCCCCACCTGCTGACAGTACTAAATAAAAATAACGTGAGTCTGCGACACAAGTATGTCTGTCTGGGGCACAAGCTGACTGAGCTTGCATGCCTACAAGGTTAATTAAGCTAAACAAGAGAGAAAGAAGTAGAAGACTTGACTATTCCATAGTGCCTAGTAGTAATGCCTGAAACTCCCACAAATGTTAGAGGCCAAGGAAGTGGGAGGATACCATACCACAAACAAAGAGTATTGGTTACTATTTTCTTTTTTCTTTCTTGATATAGCTACTCCTTCCCAATCAGAACAACCAAACAGGAAGGAAATAGCAGCCATGGCCCGGCAACAGAAGCTGGAGGCCATCCATATGGAATATCGGCAGCTGGTGGTTTTGGCGGCAGAGGAGGAGGAGGCGGCAGCAGTTGCTGCCTCCTTCAATGCCTCGGGCTCCAGCCAGGCCCCCCCCAGTGCCTCCAGTGGTACAGCCTCCCGCCATACTTCTTTTTTGAACACTGCTGCCCACCCCTGTGCATGCAACTGCAAGGCATTTAGGCATTGCATGCTCCTCCGTATGGCACGCCTACAGGAGCGGATAAATGCCCTGGAGAGTAACAAGATCCGGCGAGCCTCCCGCTAGAACTCCAACACCTTGCCCCTTTTTTAATCTTTTTTTTGGTGGGTGGGAATTAGGCGTTGTGGAAAAGTTGGGGTTTATGGACATTGAACTCTTATGATGGAAATTGGTTGGGGTTAGGACATTAGTTTATTTGTTAGGGAAATACATTATTTATAGTTTAAATATGATGTAAATGTTTTGTGTGGGGGTTACTCTTTTACTTCACAAAGCCAGTTTTTGATTAAAAAATTTGCTGATAGTGTAACACACCAACAGATAGATGCAGTACCCTCACCCCTCAGTCTCTCCTCCTAGTCTACGCAGTTCTCAACTAAAACCCCTACGGACTCGGAAGGGTGTAGGTGTGTGAATTAATGAATTAATTTCCATATTATTAATTATGCCTTCCCCAAACTTCTTCTCTTACCTATGATTTATTTTTATTTATACTTAGGCAAAGTGATGGCTGCATGGTGATCGTTTGGTTTTCCAAGGTGCCATGGTGGTGGTAGTAGTAAAAGTAGACATTGACAGTAGCATTTGCAAAAAAAGAAAATGAGACAGTCAGTCACCTGAGGGAGACTCGGGAACGAGTAGTAGAAGTACAGTACACAAGAAGACTTACAAACCAGAAACCATGATGATGATAAGCAATGCTAAAGTAAAATAAACCAGAATGCCTGTAGGGCTACCCTAGTACAAGTTACAAACTGAAGTCGACTCTAGCTATGATGATGAAGCCGACAAGAGGCTTCGTAACCTTTAGTGCTGGAACTAGGATGATTGGTGACTCGATGCTGGCAACCGATTATATTATTATGTGAATGGGTGGGCAATCTAATATTGCTAGTGTGGGCTAAAGTGAAGTATATATACTTAGAGCAGAGGGAGATTATCGCCCTGCCTTGAGTTAGCATTGCTTTCGCCACATTCGCCCCAGCATGTGTGTGATTAATAATTGGTGTAAATTTAATTTAGTCACACCTCAAAATAAATCACATAGCCCGAGGGAAGAGGGTTAGGGTTTGATGAATGGCTGGGAAGGGAGGTTTGAGGTTAGCGGGAAAGGCTTGACAAAGACAAACACTATACATGGACAACACACAATCTTGGCAGCCGACCATCATAAATCTCTTAAGGGAGAAAAAGGAAATGCATACATGATGATGACTTGATGAGTAGTACTAGACTAGTAGTATAGGGCAGCAGAATATTATTAACTATTATTATGCAATTGCCTTACCTGTCTGCCCCCAGAGAGACCCAAGTCACATACATTTTTTGTTCTGTTGTACCGGGCTTCTTTTTAAAGCTAGCAAAGAAAATAAAAAAATATCTGTAGGAGTCAAACATAAGCAAACATAATAAACAATAACACACACAGTCATAATGATTGAAGAGGAAAAATGAATCTAATGAAATTATACTATAATTATTGTCAAATTGTGAGTTACCTGTCGGCATTCCTCTTGGTCCTTCCTTGTACTGTCCATCCGTCAATCTTCGGTACCTGCCTGGCGGATGTGGTTTGGTAAGATAATTGTGAGTTGTTTTTCTCAGTATAGCACAGGATAAAGGCCGGCCTGTGAGAGTAAATGGCAAATCAAGGAGAAAAGTAAAGTTAAACTGCATAAATTAAGGAGAAGTGCAACAATTTTCAGAGGCGGCATGGCAAAATAATGTCCACTCTGTTTCCAGCAATTACCTTGAACAACAGGAGCAGGCCCCCCCACCCAACCTCCTCTATCTTAGATTTTGAGCCAGACAGCACTGAGCACACATACACACACACACAGCAACATAGCATTTTTCAAATTAAGTAACAAAATCAATGCACCACTGTCAGTCATACCACCACACTTGCCTCCACCACCACACAAACATGTAGATCTGGTGTTGTTGTTTACTTTTTAGGCCACATGAAACGCCCGAGTTATTCCATCAGTCATCTCCGATCCTACTGACTGACTGCGAGTATAGTATGGTCATGGTGTTCAACTCTCTAGTGTCCCAAGTAAGTCCAGAATCAAATATGCAATGGATGGGCCTGCAGTAGTATAATTTTGTTATTGAACAACAAGAAGGGAAATTTTGACTTAAGTCACTTTTTTGTGTGTAGAAGAAATACTAGTAGACATCATGCACAATAACCAAACACCAATCACACAGAGTCAGTGTGCAATGCATGCCATCATTTACCTGTTTTTCCGGGGCAGACCCTCTAGGCTCGGAAAGGAGAATAGATATATTGTCAGGTTCTTTGAAGGGCTCGAGGCAGGCACACATTTCACATTTGTTATCCTATTCTCCATCCAATGTCTGGCTTGAGGGAAATGGATTTAGAGGGAGTCTGGACTCGGAGGAGTGGACTTACTTCTTCATTGACTGTGCACAGTTGCAACTCCAATCCGACAATAAAAGAGTAAGACGGTGGTGATGGATTTGTTGTGATTTGAACCAGAAAGACAGTGATACACACAAATAATAAAAGTACATAATATTCCTTAGCTATATCTTTTTGGGGGGGCTTTTTTTGGGTGTCAATGCAAGAAGGAAATTCAAAAGCCTAGTTGTCAGGGAAGTAGAACTCATCCTCAAACTCTGGTGGTTCACCCAGAAGTAGGTCACCTAACACAGTACTTCCATGACCTGAGTCACCGTCATTATCTTCCTGCTGTGCTACTTCAGGTATGGTGTAATTCGGTGGCATAAAGTGCTGGTTCATTTTGATCATGGTTAACCTCTCCACGTTTTGAGGCAAGAGACTGGTCCTCCTTACTGTCAGAATGGCACCAGCAGCACTGAAAACATGCTCAGAAGTTACATTTGTGACAGGGCAAGCCAGATAGTTTGTCACCAGCCTGCTGAGTACTGGCCATTGGCGCCTTTTTCCATACCAATACAGCAATGGGTTTTGATCAAATTAGACCTCTGTTGGGTTATCCAGACTGGCCTGGACGTCCACTCAATGTTCATGGGTGCTGCACTTTGCTCTGCCTCTTTTGCCTTTGCCTCAGCACTGGACGTAAGCCCTTGCTATAGAAACCTTTCCTGTGCCCAGTTTGGGGCTGATGCTCCTGTTCTTGTTTTGTTGTTGATGTTGTTCTTGGTGGTTTTGGCTGCTGTGAGCCAACTGCACTGCCCTCAGGCTCTGAAGTTGAACTTGAAGCTGGCTGCTCTGCAGAACTTGTTGTTCCCTGGAGTAGCAGGCCTCTAATTCCCGGCCTTTCTTTTTCTAGCTGACTGGCTTCCATAGCTATCCAAGTTTTGTAGTTGGCAACATCCCTGTCTGAAAAAGGAATTAAAGTGTGCAGTAATGGTTTGTACTGTATTGTGGCACAAAATGTAATGGTTGGATGACACAATGCCTCTTTGCACCCTTGTATTTTCAGATAAGTGGAGGGTTAAGCTCTCCACCAACTCATATGCTTCTTTTCTTTCCTCCACACCTGTGTACATTGCAGACACCCCTTCAGCTGTTCCTGTAGCATGTGCAACAACGGGATAGCTTGACCCATAGTCCAGTCCTCCTTGCTGACTTCATGCATGAAGACCTTGAAAGGAAGTAGCATCTCTGTCAGGAATTTAACTAGGCCCCATTGGTCCATCTCAATGATCATGCCTTTCACAGTAGGATCCCCTATTTGCGTGAAATATTCATTGATTGGTCTGTACTGCTCAAACAGACTTTCAAGAATGTAATAAGTTGAGTTCCAACGTGTTGGCACCTCTTGGATGAGTGATTTAAATCGCATTCTATTATCACGATGAATGATCCTCAGCTGCTTCTGGGCTTTAAAAGAATGGCTGAAATGTGTGCAGATTCTTCTGCAGGTGGTCAGTAAATTGGTGACTCGGTCTTCCTTTTTCAGAAAGTCTTGAACAATGATGTTAATGCAGTGCGCCAAACACAAGACGCAGAAATAGCCATAATTGGCCATGGCCTTAAAAATATTACTGCCATTGTCCATGGCAACAAAACCAATGTGAAGCCCACTTGGTCACAGCCATTCAAAGACCTTGCTATCAAAGTCTTCCAAAATGTATGCAGCAGTATGAGATTTCTCCATGGCGAACATGGCTACAGTTGCATGTTTCTGACCGTCATCAAAAATCTCAGCAGTGTCAACAACACCTGCTGCAGATATATTTTCTCTAACACCCACAAAACAGATCCAGTGTGCAGTGATGCACATGTAATCAGTGGCTTGGCAGCTGGTCCACATGTCTGTTGTCAGGTAGATAGTGTGAACAGCACTCTGCTGCAAAGCTTGTCCAAGCAATTGAAGCACGTCGTGATGTAGTGCTGGAACAGCAACTCTGGCGAAATAGGACCAGCTGGGAACCTTCCATTACGGGCAGATTGCTGCCAAAAAATCACAAAAGAAAAAGGGAGGAGGTCCAGTACTAACATTTTACCCAGCTTCGCATTGTACAAACATGCCGTTGGGTGGTCACATTCGTACTGCCCCTTTGACCTAAACATGCTGAGAATGATAGCCTGGATTTTTATTCTTTTCTGGTGCCACTGATGCAGGTGACTTCTTGACGCCTTTTGTTAGGCTCAATGCACGTTTTTCCGTTGCAGTACTCTCTTGCCTTGGACCCTGTTGGACTTAGCCCCTTTGGCAGGTTCACCCCTGAACTTTTTGCCTTAAGCTCTGACATAGTGGTAGTGATTTTTGGCCTCTGCGCACTTTAGCACTGTGGCCCAGTTTAAAGTGTGTGCGCGCTCTGAGTGCGTGTGGTGAGATTGGCCTGCCCTCCCATAGGAATGCATAGGGGATATGTGTGTCCATGGTCATTCCTGGTATGAGGAGTGCAGGGTCGGGTTTAGTATGTGCGGACTCGTGAGAATAAATGCTCCGCAATGGTGTGCGCAGATTTATGGTGACTGGTGGAGAAGTGCCACTTCTAGAAGTTGGCATTTCTGTGTACTGTGTGTCTGCCTGCCTGATGTGGAGTGCATGTCTGGCTTGTGATTGACAGGTGCTGAGAGGGCTGGGGAATTCCAGGAGCCAGGGTGAGTCCGCCCAGTGGTGAATGGAGAGAGATCTGCATGCAGATGGGAGGGAGGAGTTGCACCTGGGACCTGAATAGGGCAGTGCCTTCCCTCCACAATGCTGGCTCCGCCCCCTGTGGTGCATCTGAGCACCTAGCCCCCACCTGACAAAGGAGAGAGAAGCTGAGCAAAACAAAGTGCTCCAAAGCGCCCCTAAACCAGTTCTGACTGGTATCCCCAAGCCCTGTGCTGTGTCACAAAGGAAAAGGGCATATAAATATTGGGGCTGTGACCCCATGAAATTGTTCAGTTCTTGGTTGCTGTTCCTGCTGGGGTGTGCTGCTGCTGGGTCCCAGGGGGGGCTGCCATGAGGGCTTGCCTCCCTGGGCCCTGCATTGCCCCTTGATGCCAAAAAGGACTTTTGCTGTGGAGCTGTGGCTCCTAAACCTGAAGAGTGCTTTATTTTGCTTTGAGGATGCCCAGCTGATGGAGAGCACTTTGATTATTCTGGGAACGCTTTAGTTTGCTTTTGCAGAAGCCCCTGGCCCTTGTCTGCCAGGAGCGTGGGCTGTGCAGCGCTGGTCTGCGATCATCGTCGAGGGAATCCTGATGTAGAGATTCCCCCGCATTGTGGCCTGTTGCGGGTGCCCACCCGCTTATCTCTTTATTTGTGATGCGGGTGCCCACCCCACTTATTGGACCTCCAACGCGGGTGCCCACCCCGCTTCTACCGTTATTTTTTATCCGAGGGAGCCAACCCCTCATGGCCGCCGAAGAAGATGCCCGGAAGTCAGGCAGGCTTGCCCGTGACGTGGGCGTGGCCTGCATCCGAGCCGGAAGAGGCCGGCACGAGGTAGTGATGCGGAGCTCCCATGCTCAAGGGAGAGCCCCACGGTAGCGGCCAAAGCAGAGAGGAGTCCCGGGTCCCAGGAGGGGCCTGGGTGAAGAGAGGCGGTCGGAGCAAGCCTGCCCCCGCTGCTGTGAGAAGTCCCGGGTCCCAGGAGGGGGCCCGGGTGAAGAGGGAAGTGCCCCATGGAGGCAGAAGGTAGCAGAGGCCAAGCGGGGCTCCCGTGAGAGGAGGGAAGCCCCGTAGGCCTTCACAAGAAGCAGGAGTGAAGAGGAGCGCCTCCAGACCAGTCCGTTGAGTGGGGACACATTGTTGGTACCGATCGGGGCATCCTGCTGACAGTCCCGAGTCAGACCGGCCCCAGATGACAGCGGGCCGCTCCAACGTGGCCACCATTTGTTTCGAAGTCCCTGTGAATGCTTGGGGTGCATTAATCATTTTCAGAGCCCGTGTGGCTCCAACGAAGGGGGCACATTTGTTTTAAGGGCCACTGAGAGCCCCTGACGCATTTTAATATTCCCAGCTGCCCAGCAAGTAGTGGGCAGCTGCACCGTTTAGGTTATTCTTTATTGGGGCTACATGTCTTCTAAGCTAGGAGTGAGATGCACTCCTTCGCCCCCATCCATTCACAGCTGCGCAGCGTTTAGGCCTGCGCAGATTGCACACCCTTGACTTTCGCTGCATAGGCAGCATGCCCTGACTTTTGGACATAGGGCATTTGAGCCCCCTTTGGGATGGGCAGTTGGCCAGGGGGACGGGGAGGTTTGTAGGGCGCCAGGCCCTAATGTGATTTATGCCTACTATGGTCTTGTGAGGAGACTATGCGCTAAATGTGATTTATGGTGCTAGGAAATGTGATTTATGTAGTATGATTTACGCACCCTGTTTTGGTTACCTCTAAATGTGTTTTTTATGATTATGAGGTTGTTTTGCATATCAGGGTTTCTGCTAGTGAGATTATGTTCCACCCTGTGCTTTATGTCCCTAATGTGAGTTATGCTTAGGAGGTTAGGGTCTAATGCGTTTTAGACTTATGAGAGAATTGCATAATGTGTTTATGCTGGTGAGGTGGGCGGAGAATGAATTTGCGCCTAATGTGATACTGTGCATAATGTGGTTTATGTTACAGGCTGATGCTGAGTACAGTGGTTACCAGTAGTTACTGGTTGTTTTCTGTGTTTATGATAAGTTCTACCTTTACTAAGTTCACTTTGTGATGGTTCTGACAGTGGTCCAGTTGGCCCTGTCAGATGTAAATAATCCCTTGTAAATATGATCTAGTGCCAGGTGGCACCATGTGTATTATGTGATTACTATTCTAATGTGTTAGGAGAATACAAAGGCTATTTTATGATATAACCTTGTGTGGAGTTCCTTTTGTAGTGTGCCTGGGATGTTGTTGCTGTGTGCATGCGCAAAGGCTTTACACATCGCCACCGGGATAAGCTTGACTGCTCGTGCCAAGCTACCAAGGGGGTGAGCAGGGGTTATCCTTGGCGTGTAACTCCCTTGCCCTGACTAGAGTGGTGGTTTCTGCCTGGCTTTGGCGCAAGCCTTAGCCAACCGGAGATCCCATTTCTAAAAGACCCCTTGGTGTCTCAGCCTGACTCTTGTTCCATTGCGATGTTGCTGATGATGATGTGGGCGGTACCACTGCACTGCTGGGGACAGGGCTACTGTGTGTAACAGAGAAAATGCTTCCCTCTTTTTCACCTTCCACCGTCATCGGTTCTTCTTTTCCATCCCCTCCACCAACAACAATTGCAGTTTTTTGGCTGCTAAAGTGTGCCTCCCGCTGTATTAAGGGGCGTTTTCTCACATGGGTTGTTTGGCCTCCAGTACCATAGTTTGTACCAAGCTTACCCCAGCTAACACCTTGTCCATATAGCAAATTTTCACCTCCTTCTCGCTAACCGTAAAAAAGTCCTAAACTGGGGAGGGTAATTTTCTGGAGCTGTTGGTGCCACTTGCAGTGTCGGATGAACTGGTAGGTGGGTGTGACGTTTGACTCTCTGCAGTACCTACATTTACTGAGGTGGTTGTGGTGGATGCAGGTCACTGCAGGTGAAATATGGAAGCTGAAGATGGTGTTGGTGGTATCATCTATGTTGGTGGTATCCGTGCCCCATACCAACCAGCAATTTGTCTCATGGCGTGTCTCACTCTCAGACAGAGGTGGCTTCCAAGTGGCATCTAGATCATCAGAAGGGGGGCTTTCAGAAGAATTTGATGGACTAACTCTCCTTTTCATTGCTAGGAATCTGGAATACAATGGATCTTCTGAAAGAGTGGCTTGCTCTTCTTCCTCTGCAGGATGCTCAACCT
This sequence comes from Triturus cristatus, assembly GCF_964204655.1. NCBI lineage: Eukaryota > Metazoa > Chordata > Amphibia > Caudata > Salamandridae > Triturus > Triturus cristatus. The sequence goes on from NC_140595.1 coordinate 551,374,710, forward strand.
CCTGAACTGCCCCTACTTCGGGAGGAACAAAAACTATTGGGGGTCATTGCGGCTGTTGCCCACTTATCTGAGTTTCGTGCATTGATTGGGTACTACTTTGCGAGAAGTCAATTTCAACATCACTGCTCATCGGTGTTGGACTCGTGATTATACTGGCTGCCTTTGGGGCAGACATGGGCTTGGACCTAGTTGGTGGGGCGGGTCCACTGATGCGAGGGTGCTGCTCCCAGCTTGCTACCCGGACACCGCTGCTGCAGGCATAATTTTTGGTTTCCCCAAAAAGGTCTTGGGCGACATACCAGTCTTGGCACGTGGCAGTGCCTTCTTCTCACTGGCAATTTTTTTGGTACTGGACCTGGTACCTTTCTTTGGGGCCATTGTGAAGATGTCAGCAGCATGCAGTGGCACAAGTTGAATAGATGTCTGTGGTCACACATCACGTGACATCGTGCGCAGCAGGACATCTGTCTGGCAGTACAATGCGTGATGTCTCCTCTTCTTTTGTGCACCTAAAAGCAAAGAAGCAAGAAGAACATCAGTGAAACGTGGCATTCATTGTTGTGGTTCAATTACTACTAGTACAAACAAAGAAATATTATATATAACTTAGTGAGTGGTCACACTTGTTAGTGTTATTAATATTGTTGCATTTATTACCTCAGTTATTAAAAAAATATAACAATACAGTGTAGCCATTTGTGAGACGTATACAACAACAGGGGCTTTATGGTTGGTACACTGTAGTGTACAGTACACTCAGGAAGGATAGAAAAGAAGAAGAAGAACAACAAAAATACAAATGTAACAGACCCTGTTTGGCATTGCGCATCACGTGGGATGCAGCATTCAGGGAGCTGCAGCTGACAATGGATGGAAGCAATACACCAAGAGGAACAAAGGAAAGGCATGCAGGCCTATGGCAAAAGCACACTAACTACCACCACAAAATGGCCACCAGCCACATGGTCACTCACAACAAGCAGGAGGCCTGGAAAACAATGAACTCAAGCAAGCCAATATGGACACGGACTGTACAAAATGGCCCCTGGTAACATGAGAAGGCTCAGCCAAGGCAAATGCTGGCCCACACACTATTAAAAGCACACTCACACACGGGCCAGACAAAGGAGGCATGCTAAGCAACACAGCTTTAATGCAACAATGTCAAAAATGAAAATCCACAGGGCTAACAAATGTTTGCAAGTTACCACCACACACATCCAACAAAGGCATTTATTTAACACACATGAAGAGAAGTGAAATACCCCAAAAAACACATTTGGCATTTCAATCCAATGCCATCCATTCCCTAAATGATGTTTAAATGCAACAACCACCACAGAAACAGTTGTTTCATGCACCCATGAGTAGCTCTGGGCCTACTGGCTGAAAGGTCTATTGGCAAACTACTGGGCTAGCAAATTAAATAAATATTGCAAATTGATTTCAAAAGTTGGAGAAAATGTAGTGAACTAAGCAACATGTTTCCTTTATAAAAGTAGAAGGAATACTTACAAAGAAACAACTAGTCTCGTACTGAAACTACAGGCCACCCACTGGAATATTTTTGTTCTAAACTATGAAAAGTACAGAAAAATGTAGGTGCAATGCCCTAATCAAACAAACAACACCAATTTTCAAACTTACTTTTGAAATCTCAAATTCAATTGTCCTCAACTCAAATGATATATATGATGCAGCATACACAAAGAGTGATCCTTCCAGCTCCAAATCCAGAAGTGAACAGGAGATGGACAACGCACTGGGAGGAGCCTGCTGGACAGGAACAGGAAGTTAGAGACTCTGGGGCACTTCCTTCCTCTTCTAAAAAAAAGTAAAAAAAAGAAAAAGGACTCCTTGCACAAAAAAGTACAGCTAAATGTAAATCTGAGGAGGTTTTTTTTTTATCCAAATCATCATTTGGAGAAGGTTTTGATGCTGCTCGGGAGAGAACCTTCTCCAGATTGCAGATTCTGTGTGTTGCTCGCGAACGGATGGGAAATCTCGTCGGCAATCGCAGGCACCCGGTAAGTCGCTCTCGCATGCGCAAAAACGCATTTGGGCTCGCAGACACAAAAAAAACCTCTGCTCCGTTGCGGAGTGCAGAGTTTTCGGGCAAATCCGCATTCTACACGGAACACGGAGTTGCTACAAATCTGCGAGTGGAGCAAAGGTTTATGCCCAGAGTTAGTCCTGGGTCATGTGGGAGGCCAGCCACAGTAGGCTTACTCAAAATGCCAGGTATTCAGCTTCTTGTAGAATTCAAAGGAGATGAGAAGGCTCTAGTGACAATTCAAATCAAAAACTTTTTTTTGCATTTGATTAAAATGCATAAAAGTACAAAGATAAACCAATTCATAAAGCAATTCATAAAGTGCAAGCTGCAGTCCACAAGGTACAGCTACAGTACAAATAAATGTTAAATGTGGATTAAAGTTTTGCTAAGAGTAGATAAAACATTTAAAATGTCTCATGTGCTAAGTCTAGATAATTAAATGCTAGAAATAACAGTACAATAGAGGTAAAAACAGAGTTTAAAATGTGACATATAAACAGTAAATATATTTGTAAAGTGCTATATGTGGCAGTGCAAGTCTAGCCGACGTCAGAGACTTGTCACAATAATCATTTGAGAGCAGAATCAACCCAAAAGTATAGGTTTATTAGGATATAGGGTACGATCCATTGGAAGCCTTATGGGTTTTTATCGCGGTTAGTAAAGATGAAGCCATAGTATAGCAGATATATGGGGTTTCTAAGTTTTGTACCATGGCTAGGGCAAGTGTTGGGGAGTGGAGGCTAAAATTCTCCAGCAGAGGAATAGTAAATTGTTTTCTCTCTTTTGCATAAAAGGAACACAAAAACAGTATGTGCAAAGTCGATTGAATTGACTTATTATTGCATGGGCAAGGAGGAAGCAGAGTGAGTAAAAATAAGTTCATTGGATCCCTCAACATAATCGGTGTAGTTTAATCGGAATCTAATCAAGATGTACCGGTGCTGGGTGTCCTCTACAAAGGAGAGGTATGATAGAACACCGTGGTGTAGCTGTGGTAATCTCTGATCTCTGATAAGACAATTGACGATTTCCTGTCCCACCTAGCCTTGATTTGGGGAAGCTTTCCCAATGGCTTGGAGTGTCATAAAGATGTGTTAGCCCCAGTGACACAAAGTCTTACGTAGGATAACAATAGGATTTTATGGGCATGATCTAGAATCATGATATCTTTTAAAATCATTTGGTTCAAATCGACACTATTCCTTTTCCACAGTGAAAACCATAAGATTAGAGGGGCCAATTTGATGACATCACTAATGTAAGGAAAGTCAACTTCCTTGTGAGCGAGAGTGTGTTGTGGGAGGTTGTTCCAGGTTGGTGTGTGCTAGTGAGAGTTTGGCAGAGCGGAGGTGTCTGGAAGGTTGGTAGAAATTAATGTGGCTATTCAGGTTGGAAGGCCCTGTGTTTTGGAGTGCTTTGTAGGTGTGGCTGAGGAGTTTAAAGTGTGTGGACTTGTGTATTGGGAATCAGTGGAGTACCCTAAGGTGTAGTGTGACATGGGCTAAGCGTGAGGTATTGAGGTCTAGTCTTGCTGTTGTGCTCTGGATGGTCTTAAGTCTCTTTGTGAGCTGGCTGGTTATCCCTGTGTACAGGGTGTTCCCGTAGTCTAGTCTGCTGGTGATGATGGCTTGGGTGATCATTTTCCTGATATTGTCTTGTAGCCACTTCAGATTTTCTTCAGCAACATTAAGGTGTTGAAGTAGGACAAGAATTGACTTGGGTACCCATGTCCAGTTTGTTGTCTATTATGATTTTGATGTTTGATGCTTGTGAGCTAGGCGTAGGGGGGTTCTGAGGTCAGCGGGCTACCAGGTGGGGTCCTGCAATGAGGCATCTTTGCCAAAGACTACCACTTCAGTCAAATTTAGTCTTGTGCTCGTTCAGTTTATAGAGACAGTTAGTTGTGAGTCATCAGCAGATGTGAGGATGTTTATGTTGTGAGTCTGGATGATGTCAGCCACAGAGGTCATGTAGATCTTGAATAATGTCAAGCTGAGTGAGGATCCCCAGAGGACCCAGCAGATTAGTTGCCTTGCTTCAGAGGCATGTTGGCAATTTGGGTTCTTCTGGTGAGGAAGGTGCAGATCCACTCTAGGGCATGTCCTATGATGCCTACTTCATGGAGCCGGTGGATCAGGATGGGATGGGAGGCGGAGTAAAAAGCTGCTTATGGGTTTGAGAAGATGAGGACAGCAGTTTCCCCCATCCAGGGTCTTTGCTGCTGTTGGAGATGGCATTTATTCATTTGACTAGGGCCTTCCTCAAAGTTTTTCGGTTCTCTGTACGGCTTTGAAAGTGCCTTCTGGATGGATGGTCTGAAGTATTTCTGTGAACTGGCTGGTTATCTCTGTGTACATGGCGGTCCCATAGTCTAGTCTGCTGGTGCTGATAGCTTGGGTGATAGTTTTCTTGGTCTTGTCTGTTAGCCACTTGAGCATTTTCTTCAGCATCTTTAAAGGGTTGAAGCAAGATGAGGCAAAGGCGTTGACTTGGGTGGCTGTGTCCAGTTTGTTGTTTTTTATGATTCTGAGGTTTCTTGCTTCTGAGCTATGTGTGGGGTGGGTCTGACGGTAGTGGGCCACAAGGTGGAGTCCTAAAATGAGGCATCTTTCCCAAGACCACCACTTCAGTCTTGTCCGAGTTCAGTTTGAGGCAGCTTTCCACTACCCATTGGCTGGTTCTCCATATTCATTCCAGTTGTTTGCAACGTCGCTTTGTCACTCTCAGGTCTTCCGTGTACCAGCTGGTTTGTGTTCTAGTTTTTGCAGTGTGGCTTCTTTTTTTTGGGACCAGATTGTCAGCATAGCTGCTGATCCACTTGTTTATATTTTCAATTTTGCATGCTAGGAGGTCCATGAATTCCAGTTTGTTCTCATGTAGGGCAGACATCCAGTCATCCTCTGCAATGTTGTTCCACTATTGGTGCTCTGGGCTGCTGTGTGGGTTCTTCTGCGTTGATGGATGTTGATTGTGAAACTGACTATGACATGGTCAGTCTAGGTTTTGGGCTTGGGTGTGATGGTCGTGATGTTGAAAGATGTGAATATGGGATCTAAGATGTGTCTGGCAGGTTACCTGGGCTCCCTGATCTGTTGGGTTAATTCCAGGTTTACTATATTGGCAGGTGAGTACTTGTTTGTTTTCTTTTTTATTGTGTTTAAAGGTTCACTGTACGTCGTGTTTTGCTTGTTTGGTAGTAGTGAGATAATAATGGGTCTTGGTATTGTCATGAATAATAAATAATTGATAAAAGGGTGGTTGTCAGGTACCCAGTACAGACAGTGGCTAAATGTCCTATTACAAATTAATGTACTGCATGCAGCAAATGCAATAACTTGACACGTTAGCTCATATGGGTGATGAAGAACATTCCAGTTTTTCAAGAATTGTAACAGCTCATGTATTTTAGAATTATTATCTTTCTACCATTTGTATGAACCTTAGATGCCTCTGGTTTAAAGAGCTACACAAATATAATGGGGAGATGATGATGAAACATAATCAGCTTGCATAATGGTTGGATGATTGAAGCAATTTCAAAACAATTTTGTTAGTAAGTTTATATTGACTAAATTCATTTCCAGACAAATTCCAAGGCTACATTTTGATAATACAAGTATATCTAAATCAAGTTAAGATTTAAACCTGGACGTATTCCTTTGAAGAGACTTCCTTCTGTCTAATGTGATTATGATTGCCAAATTCTTAGTTTTGACTGGTTCACATCTGAATTATTATGTTGAGATTGGTATTATCACACCGTTTACATACAGGTAGAGCTTGTATGCATTTTTAACCATATCCTACTGTCTCTATGATCTAACTTGATGTCAATTTATTGCCAGTGATGCCATGTTAAGTTACAAGGGTTAGTGATACTCCCAATTTTGTTCCTTTTTTACTTTGTGTCTCTGTTGCTGAGATAAAGTTAAACACATATATATTTTTTTGGTGTCATTATAAGCACATGCCAGATTGATTTTCAATTCTTTGCTTAATTTAATGGATTTAATGACCTAAGAAAACATTTAAATGCACATATGACACAAACAATTCCAAAATCTTTCTAATGTTATTTCATCTCCTTCTTTTTTTATTTTATTTATATAGCGTGAACACGACCCAAAGGTATCAGAGAGCTTTACCTGAGCACCAGTTGCAGTACAGATGGATGCATTCATTTTGTTAGGCACGGGGAGATAAAATGATTTGCCCAGAATCACAGGATTCCGCAGAGACTCTCACCCGGTTCCCCAGCTTCATGGTTGGCGGCTTTAGTCGGTAGGCCACATCCTCTCCTCTTTTGGTAAAGCTAAACGCGTCTTTCTGCATGAGTCAATTTTAGGATTTTTGAGGATTTTAGTATATATCAGTATTGACTGAAGGTTATTCGTAGACGTTATTAGAAACAGTTTGCAAGTAATAGCTTCATTGTCAATGTTCTCCAAATCTGGCATTAGTTCTTCCTCAATGTATTCACAAAAGTTGGATCTGAGGCCTTTTAAAACTCACATTTTTCTATCAGAAGGATTTGTATTGCTTTCTGTACCTCACAAGAAGAGATCATACATTGCACATTATTGGATTTTGTTAACTTTAATACTTTAATTGACAAACAAAAACTGAACATTTTAGATAATTAGCTGTACCATTCTGTCAATATCTTCTAAATCCCCTTAATTCTTGTCAGGGCCTGTCATGTTGTGTGTGTCCGAGGTGGGGGCAGGGTCTAGCCTATTAAGTGACTGGTATCTCTGACACCTGGTCCATTTTATGGCAGTGTCAAGGATAATCAGGCCAACAAGGGCGAGCTGGATGCTCCACTCTATGCTAAACTAGCAGCACACTTTACTAGTATTAATTTCCTTGGTGTTCATTTCAGCTGTTCTGCCTGCCTGGTCCTTGATGGACCATGCACTTCCACAAATTTTAGCTGCCAGCCATGAATTCCAGCAAGGGTACACTGAACTCTCATGAGAACCCAAAGTTTCATCTATCTTTTTAACTCCACCAGAATATTTAGCATTTTTATTGAGGAAGGAAGTACTGAAGATCCATTAGTCTCTCCCTTTAAGCCCCCTGATTGCGCTTCTATTTGGACAAATATATGACAGTATCTGGGATAACAACAGAATTGCTATTGGGAGCACAACACGTTTGATTCTTAATTCCTTATAACTCTACTTTACCTTAGTTCCTAGTTCTAATGCAATGTAGCATGTTTAGCTTGATTAACATATATATTGTTTGACAATGCCTTGTAGTGGAAATACCATGAATAGTCTGTGACTATATAGTCATGTAACTATATATCTTATACTGTGCTTTGACTTGAGATTGATATGCCCCAATTGTGAAAAAAAGGTTATTAGATTGGGTTGACATGAATACTTCCATAATAAGTCTGAATATACTCTCAGGTCAAACACACAGTTTCAATAATGTAAACCTGGACGTATCCCCTGGTAGCAATGGCACAGAGCAGATATAATTAACTCAGAAAAATGTGTCAAATATTTAACAACACTAAGGGGCCGATTCCGATCCTGGAAAAACCGGGTACGAACCGTCGGTTGGAGCGTTTTCTCCCTCCGACTCGTACCCGGTCAAAAAACATTACAAAAATGCAAGTACGATTCGTATGGAAACACTATTTCCGTACGAATCGTACAAAACACCGACCGACGAAAATATACATACAAATGTGATCTGGGAAAGCGCCGACGTGACGTCGGGACGCATCCAGGCTGCGTTTCACGAACCAGGAAGTACGATCTGTACCGACGTCACCCCGCACGGATTATATTTTCCGACTGCCAAAAACTGCTGGGAAATCAGGACGACGCGCACAAGGAGCACCTGTACGCGACGGACAGCCATGGACCCGAACCTACGTGTCATCCCAGCCCTCATAGCAGTCCACCTGCTCTACAGGAACCGACGCAGACGCCGCAGAAGGTCAGAACAACACCCAGGGGCAAAGGGGGGGGCAGGGGCAGGACACATAACCCCCACCCAAGTCACAAATCATACATGCCCTGGACATACCTGACCTTCAGGGCCTGGTCACTTCAGGGGGTGGGGGCGTGTCCAGCAACGCATGCGTCCGCCACAACGGAAGTGGATGTGGACGCGAACCGGCAACACAACCATTCCGGTATGTACCGTACCCACGCCTTAAGAGCGTGGGTACAGGTCGTACCACGCCCACCCCTACGTCACCCCAACAATGGCGGTACGGCCCGTACCCACGTTCTAAAGGCCTGGGTGCGGGTCATACCAGCATTGTCGGGGTGACATAGGGGTACGGGTGGTACGACCCGTACCCACGCCCTGAAGGCCTGGGTACGGTGCGGACCCCTACGGCACCCCAACAATGGGGGTACGCACCGTAACCATGTTCCAAAGGCATGGGTATGGGCCGTACCCAGGCCTGCAGAGCGTGGGTACGGGTATGTACGGAGCATACCCCCACCCGTGTATGTACGGAGCGTACCCACACCCCACCAGTGCATGTACGGAGCGTACCCCCACCCGTGTATGTACGGAGCGTACCCTCACCCGTGTATGTATGGAGCGTACCCACACCCCACCAGTGTATGTTCGGAGCGTACCCCTACCCGTGTATGTATGGAGCGTACCCACACCCCACCAGTGTATGCTCGGAGCGTACCCCCACCCGTGTATGTATGAAGCGTACCCACACCCCACCAGTGTATGTTCGGAGCGTACCCCCACCCGTGTATGTATGGAGCGTACCCACACCCCACCAGTGTATGTTCGGAGCGTACCCCCACCCGTGTATGTATGGAGCGTACCCACACCCCACCAGTGTATGTTCAGAGCGTACCCCCACCTGTGTATGTATGGAGCGTACCCACACCCGTGTATGTATGGAGCGTACCCACACCCCACCCGTGTATGTACGGAGCGTACCCCCACCCGTGTATGTATGGAGCGTACCCACACCCCACCAGTGTATGTTCGGAGCGTACCCCCACCCGTGTATGTCCCGAGCGTACATGGCCAGACATAGGAGGAGTGGGTGCAGAGTCCTCCCAGCAGTGCCCAGACACAGGAGGGGTGGGTGCAGAGTCCTCCCAGCAGTGCCCAGACATAGGAGGGGTGGGTGCCCATCACTCCCAGCAGTGCCCAGACAAAGGAGGGGTGGGTGCAGAGTCCTCCCAGCAGTGCCCAGACATAGGAGGGGTGGGTGCAGAGTCTTCCCAGCAGTGCCCAGACATAGGAGGGGTGGGTGCCTATCACTCCCAGCAGTGCCCAGACATAGGAGGGGTGGGTGCAGAGTCCTCCCAGCAGTGCCCAGACATAGGAGGGGTGGGTGCCTATCACTCCCAGCAGTGCCCAGACACAGGAGGGGTGGGTGCAGAGTCCTCCCAGCAGTGCCCAGACACAGGAGGGGTGGGTGCAGAGTCCTCCCAGCAGTGCCCAGACACAGGAGAGGTGGGTGCAGAGTCCTCCCAGCAGTGCCCAGACATAGGAGGGGTGGGTGCCTATCACTCCCAGCAGTGCCCAGACACAGGAGGGGTGGGTGCAGAGTCCTCCCAGAAGTGCCCAGACAGAGGAGGGGTGGGTGCAGAGTCCTCCCAGCAGTGCCCAGACACAGGAGGGGTGGGTGCAGAGTCCTCCCAGCAGTGCCCAGACACAGGAGGGGTGGGTGCAGAGTCCTCCCAGCAGTGCCCAGACATAGGAGGGGTGGGTGCCTATCACTCCCAGCAGTGCCCAGACACAGGAGGGGTGGGTGCAGAGTCCTCCCAGCAGTGCCCAGACACAGGAGGGGTGGGTGCAGAGTCCTCCCAGCAGTGCCCAGACACAGGAGGGGTGGTTGCAGAGTCCTCCCAGCAGTGCCCATGGAAAGAAAAGGGTGCAGTACCCACAGATACAATGCCCACAATTGTCAGTCAGGTGCTCAAAGACCCTGCAGAACACGTAACACATGTGTGCGAGGCTGGGAGTACACACATGCATAGTGTGTAAAAGGGAACATGTCCACATGAAGTCACGTCAATATACTCGATACTCAAGTACAGTGACCACCAAGGATGCCACTAATGATGCAGGTGGAGACATTGCCCAGCATGCATGGGCAAAGTTGAACGGATCTGCACACACCAAGGATATGTAGACACAGCTCAGCACAACATTTAGGAAACACCCTGCAGGGAAGATGTCAGGGTCCACAGAGGAAGGAAAACACCTTGGGACAATGTCACCATGCAGTAAGAGCTTACATGACCAAAGTTATTTTGCAAATACCTTGTGATGGCACACAGATACCAGGGTCCACCCTATGAGCAGCACACTACTACATTTCCCAGACACCTAACACATTATCCCCACCCCAAATCATGGAGCAGCACCACCAACAGCAATACCAGAAAAGCATTAGTGTTCAAATGAAAAAAAAATGCTTTATTCAGCATGAAAATCAAAGAGGTTGTTATGTGTACACTATTAACAAGCCCCATAGGGCAGTCCATATTTCCATCCCTGGTGGGGGACACATTGGGACACGTGTCCCATGGCTTGCTTGCACAGTTTATAGTTCCTTGTCTTCCACAGGGGGGGGGGCATCATGTGGGGGGGAAGGACCAGGCACCGCAGGGACAGGAGGGGCAAGGGTAGGTGTTGTGGGTGCAGGGACGGAGGACTCCACCACAGGGGGTGGGGCAGCGCCAAAGGTGGAGGTGAGAATGGCGCTGCACACGGTTGCAAGGTCCTCCAGCATCTCTCCTGCACCCGAAGGAACCACAGGCCCCAAGGAGGGGGGGTCGAAGGGATGGGTCGCAGCGCTACTGGGGGTGGGTGTGGACAGGGGGGGGGACTCAACTACCCTGACCGGGGACTCCTTTGACCGCTTGCGGGGTGGTGTCACACTGGGGCTCAGGGACAGAGCGGCCAGGAAGGATTCTTTAGTGGAATCTTGGCCAGGAGAGCTGAGGGGAGTGGATTTGGAGGCAGGGGGTTGTGATGAATGTGGACTCCCACTGTGGCTGCGTGTCTTACGTTTGCCCCCCGACCCAGTGGGTGTGCCTACTTCACCCTGTGTGTGCGTGACAGGAGGTGTGCACTTGGGCTTCCCTGGAGGTGTGGTGCCTGTGTCTGGTGGGGTGCGTGCATGGGTACGTCTGGGTGTGCTTGGGACAGGCATGGGAGTGGGAAGTGTAGATGGTGCATGGGTAGTGGGGGGGACGTAGCGCTGCAGGGGACCCACTGCTGCAGTCAGTGTCGAGTCTATGGACCTCAGCATCTGGCGTTGGTCAGACTGCGCAGCTGAGATGCCCTCCATGTATGCCTCCATCTGGGTGAACACTCGTGTGTGGCCATGGAGTACATTCAGCATCACAGTCTGACCAACCTGCAACTGGCGCAGGATGTCCACAGACTCGGCATTCGTGGCAACAGTGGAGACAGGGGCAGGGGGTGCGGTGCCTGGCAAGAAGGAGACACGTGGTGACCTAGCACGGCGGGAAGGGACCAGAGCAAGTGGGAGGTCGGTGATGGGAACGGAGGGGGCGGGTAGAGATCGAGTTCTGCTTTCAGCTGTGGGAGCAGCCTCCGCCCCCTCTGGGAGCTCAGCCTCAGACCCATCAGCGTCATAGTCGGTGGTGAGACTGGACAGGTCCTCCGCCTCACTCCCCTCGGCCTCCGTGCCACTCGATTCACCAGACAAGACAGCACTGCTGCCACTGGTGCTTGCTCCCTCCTCACGGTCCGTGCCAGTGTCTCCCTCGGAGTCCCCCGACGATGCTGTGGGCAAGGTGAAGAGACAGGAAATCATCAGACACCTGTATACATATGTCACATGAGTCAAATCTACATAGGTCACAGTGCATAGCCTGAAAAGCAACACGAGTAACATCTACAATGCAAGGTACATATGTAGGCCCTGCAACACACAGCTGGTTGACCCACCATGCCACTGAGAAACAATGGAGAGCATGACGCAACAGCAAATTACTTGATATCAAATTGGACAGAGGAGCCAAGCTCTGGGGACAATCGTGCACAGCATCTGTACCACACAGCGTTGCCAAAAAAGGGATGAGCAGGAACCATGTCTATTAACTTTTTGGACATGCTGCAAAGCTAACGCATTAAATCATGCCCAACATGACTGGGTCACTGCACCTTGAGTGTATGTCCAGACAAACATCACACACAGGCCAGACCTAGCAAGGAGACTTCAGATTTTGACATGTAGGCCTTGCCCGCACCAACCACCCCCTACCTGAGACAATGTGATTGAGACAGAGGAAGTACTTACACCTCTTACTCTGGGATGAAAACACATGGGCTGAACTAAATCCTGATTGTACACAAACCACCCCTGTTGCGCCTGTCCACATACATCATTGACAATCAACCATCATCAGATTGTCGTACCAAGACACACAGGCACTGCCCACTGTGAGTATGCACAAGCTAAATTGGGTCACACTGTACAGTGAACACATGTAGCACAGTTTACGTATATACAGATGAGGCCAGGGTACAATGCCACAAAGCCCAACCTATGCCGAAGATTCAGAGAATGTCCACATTTTTAGATGACACACATGATCCCTAGAAAAAGGTGCCCCAGGGCATGGTAGTGGCCACACTCCTCCATGGTCCTGGATGGATATGACTGCAACTGAAGCAACCGTCCCTGCACTATGCATTACTCCCACTCATGCACATCAGGTCAGAGGGCACAACATTGGACATGCATGCTGTAAGGCAGTACACTTTAAAGACACACTCCTATGTCGGGACTCAGCAGCAGTGCCAACTGACATGGACCCCACAATGACAGAACTGGCCAGGGCACAGGCAAGGTCCCAAAACCTGTTACACACCACCCCCACACATGATGCTGCAAGCATTGGGCACTTGGATTAACTGCCAGCCTAGATTACCTTGTGCAAGAGTGACTACACACAGACCAGGGAACACATGGCAAGGAGGGGAAGGGAGGAAGAACAGCACCGGTTTACTTTGGGGAACTGGTTATGCACTGCACATTTAAACCCTGGCAGTGTATCCATGCAAGTGCGCACTTCCAAAAGCTGGTAAACACACAACAAACACACATGTACCTACCCCCTTCCTGCTGCTGCTTCTCCTGTAAGCGCTTGTCCAAGTCGGGGAAGACCACCGCCAGCACGCGCTTATGGATGTGGGTCAGACGCCGGCGCCCACGGTTCTTGTGGCTCTCAGGTGAGTCTCCCAGCAGGACCCGTGCAATCCTCCTCGTCCAGCACCGGATATCCTGCCAGCGTTTCCTCACCTGGGCTAGGCGCCGCTTCCGACCCTCCGTCTTCCTCACGGCACTGATGGCTTGCTTCCATATCTCCCCCTTGGCATGGACGCCTACCTGTGAGGATGCAAAAGTGAGAATACTTTAATACACCTGAGCAATGACACAGAGACAAACAAATTAATAATTTGTCTTGTTTGAACAGGCCATGGTATGCAGTAAACTCACTGCACCTTTGTCATAGGTACATTATCCTCTGGGGAAGGCAAAATGCACTACGTGGCATTGAAAGTACACAGGTGGCATGAGGGGTGCCACACAATCAATGATCCTGGATCACACTGTGCATCACAAGCTACACCAGGATTATGTACAGCACCTCAAAGCAGTCACATGCCCCAGCCCACTGACACAACCTCAGCAGAGTACACAGACACACACAGGCACAGGCCAATCACCTGCCATTGCCAACTGCGGGTACATACCTCACTCTGCCCATGTGCCACTAGACTGGGGGGTGTCACAGGTGTGGGGCTGGCTCAGCACGGCAGTCACACAGCACTGCTCCCTGCTCACATCACATGGGCAGGGTATATCCATCCCTCATGCAGCTTGTGTGCAACACTCCCCATATGCACTCACCCACATGACAGGGGACTTACACACACACACCAATGTCCAGGGGACGAACACATCATTTGGACACTCACAGCACAGGTACACTAAACAAACACACATCTATGGGTACTGTCACCTGTCACACTGGGGGGACCACAGAATCACATCAGGACTGTAGCAACAACATTCCCAGGAGGAGTAGCCAGGCAGAATGTGGCATGCACCATGCATTGATTGTCACAGTAAGCACTATGCAAGTGAGGAGTGCACACAGGAACTACAGCATGCTCTGCATGGGAGACATGAGTCCTTCCCCACCCTGGGACCCACACTAAACAACATTGCATGTCTGTCACACAGGGACACAATGCCAGAAGTCAGAGTCACAAAAAAGGGGCACAGTCTAAGCTAGTGGAGTCAGCCCTCACCTGCTCCCCTGGTCGACCATACAGCATGGTGTACTGTGGGAGGATCACATCCACCAATGCCATATTCTCCTCCATGGTGAATGGCTGGGCCCTCTCCACAGACCTGGACATGGTGCCAGAGGAATCACGAGCAGCAGCAGTGTTGTGGAATGAAAGGATGTGCAGGCAAGTGCTCTCTCATGGGACCTGTCTGCCTTATATCTGCCTTGCTGGCCTGTTTCATTTACAGGAGTACAGAGAGATTGGTCAGTCACATTAGCATCCTACGTTTCTTCCAATCCCTTTAAACCTACCCCAGTGAGTAGCTTTGCATGGTTTAAAAATTGAGCATGATGTCAAGTCAACAACCACTTTGCAACTAAGTATATTGTTTCCAACCGACTTCTGCTGGCCACCTGATGCAAAAATTCAAACTGTACACTGGGTCTCCATGACATCCAGCATGCATTTAGGCCCTTATACTTGTCCCTCATGTGTCCCCTATGTTATTTCAAAATTTACACACAGGTACGGTGCGTTCCACGGCCCTAGGGCACCCCAAATGCAGTGATACGGACCGTACACGCGTGTGTAGGGTCCCTATCACTATGGGAGTGCTGGCGTATGCGTACGTCATAGTAATACGGACCGTACACGCGTGTGTAGGGTCCCTATCACTATGGGAGTGCTGGCGTATGCGTACGCCATAGTAATACGACCCGTACACACGCCTGTACGGTCCGTATTACTATGGCGTACGCATACGCCAGCACTCCCATAGTGATAGGGACCCGTACACACTTGTAATGCGTCTGCCTGTTCACTTACACTGGCCCACAGCTAGTTTCATGGGATGGCATATTGAGGTTGAGAATCGATGTTTGTAGCTGGCTCTTGGTAGGAGTGTCACCTGCCTGGCATACGTGTCCAGGGCATATTGCACAGACCTGACTCTGTATGTAGCATATGTGTATTGCCTGTTGAACATGTGCTCAGTACATTGACATTGGTGGTGTACTGTACTCACTCTTCGTTGTCCCTTCAAATTCACTGCAGGGCTCCGCCTCTCCCTCGACCAATTCTGGACTTGGCTGACCTGAGGGAACATGACTGTATACGCCGCTACCGCTTCCCCCAACAGTTGATTGAGGACTTGATGACACGGCTGGCACCACACCTCCAACTGCTACACAGGTATCCTACTGCACTGACACCCAAGATGAAGGTGATGGCAGTCCTACATTTCTTTGCCACGGGTACCTTTCAACATACCATTGCTCACGTTGGTGGCATATCCCAAACCATGTTCAGCCGTGTTCTGCATGATTTTCTAGAGGCCATGTTGGATCACATGGATGAGTTCATTAAATTTCCAACTCCTGAGCAGTTGACAGGTGTCAAGCGTGAGTTCTATGCCCTGGGAGGGATGACCTATGTCATTGGGTTCATAGATGGAACACATGTGGCTTTGGTACCACCACAGGCACAGGAGGTAGCGTATAGGAACCGCAAGCATTACCACTCCATTAATGCCCTTGTGGTGTGTCTTGCCAACATGGTGATTTCACATGTCTGTGCTCGTTTTCCAGGATCATCACATGATGCCTACATCATGAGGTGTAGCAGGGTGCCTGAAATGATGCTGCAGCTGCGCAACGAACGGGCATGTATTGTTGGTGGGTATACTCTGTCAGTCCTGTATTTAGCGTCATCTTCCTGTCCTACTGCTTCTCCTGACCCACTTTTGTCCATGATGTTTCCATGTAGGGGACGCTGTCTATCCCAACATGCCATGGCTGATCACGCCTCTCCGCAACCCCTGCACGGCTGCCGAGCATCGCTACAACAACGCCCATGGGCGGACCAGGCGAGTGATAGAGAGGACGTTTGGCCTCCTGAAGAGCCGATTCCGTTGCCTCCACAACACTGGTGGCGCACTCCCATATGCACCGGTGAAGGTATGCAAGATCTTCCTCGTGTGCTGCATGCTGCACAACATGGCAGTGGAGAAAGCTGTGCCACTCATCCTGGATCCAGATGAGCAGGACCATCCACCCGTGGAGGATGAATTGCTTGGTAACGAGGCAAGTGATGTGGGGGAGGAGGAGGCGGTAGAGGACATCCGGAGTCGGCTCATACGCAACTTCTTTGCTTAGTGGTGAGTTCCAGTGTCTGAGTGTGCACGCATTGGGCCGTGTGTGGCATGTGTTGCAATGTGTGTGTCCATCTGCATGTCTGCCAGGTGAGTCAGAGGTGTGTTTGGATGTGTCACTCGAGTGATGGTGCAATAGACAAATGTGTTTCCAGAGTCATGATTGTCACCTAGCATGTTGACAACCTTATACGTGTCGAGTACATGCACATGCATGCGGATGTGCTTCTTTTGGCTGACTTCTGGTGTGTCTCTCATCCACAGGTACTTGCGCATGCTGTCTGCTGGTGGCATTGTTGTGCTCCTGCTATTCCTCATGAACACAGCAACATGTGCTGAATCAGCGTTACATGCACGGACAAGTTTGAAAATCTCCTTAGGGTAAGGGATGCAGCACGGCTTTTTGGGTGGGGTATTTGTTTTGATTGTGTGTGCACTGCTCCTGTTCATGTGTGGATACTTAGCATACATGTATAATCACCATGGGGCACATGACATGGAGCTGAATTCACCAGAATTGATGGTCAGACTTGGTGACAGTCATCTGTAATGGGATTGTGGATTGTGATGAAGCCATTAATGTGTGTAACACTGCCCTCGGAAACATACGGGTTGCACCGGGTTGACATGGTGTGTGAATTCCCCATTGGAGGCTCAATGGTGTATAGCAGCCTCTCCGTTAGCAGCAGGGGGTGTTTAGCTGTAACCCGTCACTTGTGTGCCAGTTCTATGGATTTCCAGCATCTGTGGTGCAAAGGGGGGTGCCAGTGTCGGTCCCACATATTCATCCACATGACCTTTGTATGTGTTGACAGAGTTGCATTAGCATTCCGACACACATGACTAATAAAGGTGTCCCTCTGCCTCCAAGGTGCCTCATCTCTGTCAATGGTGGTCTGTTGCCACTGTGCATGCGGCATGTCTGGCATAGTTATCAGAGATGGTGCATATGAGTCTATGTGTAGAGTAGCAAGATGCAAGCTGTTTGCCAGGGATTAGAATCTGTATTGTGCATGATGTCCATGGCTGTATAGGTGTTGTGGCATGTCAGTCTCCACGACGGCCACTGTGCTGCATATGCATCCATTGTGTGTGTGTGTGGCATGTTGAACTAGACATTCCTTCCTTGACATACACCTTTTGCATAGTTCCTTCCTGAGATCCTTGTCTTTGTGTGCAACTTGTGGCATTGTTTTCTTGACATGGTGCATGCTGCTGCAGGCCCTGCAGCAAGGGTACCCAGTGTCAACGGAAACGAGCTGGTGTTCATCATGGATTGCTTGCTGACATGTGCTATGCTGATCAGCAGCATCTGTGCCTCATGCTGCAGCACACTCTGCATTATGCACAAGATCCCCAGTTCCATCCACCTCAAGGCAAGAGAGACCATCCCCCAGGTCAACTACGACATCCGTGTCTAATCCTACCCTGCACTCTACGGACATGTGCGTTACAACTCCCATGAAACTTGTCCACATCCAGGGTGCATCTGCACAGCTCTGCTTCTACATCCGGTGACCAGACCACATCAACGTCCAACAGAGATGGGGGGAATGGATCACTGCCAGCTACAGGATGACCTTCTCAATCCACGCACACACTCAGGATGCAGCCCACAACCACAACACAACCTTGTGGCACTGTGATCCAAGACCCCATTGTGCCATCTCCATGCATCCAACCTTGGCCGGCCCACCATTCTCCACATCCACCTGACTCAAGCATGCAGGCCATGGTTCTGCCACCTGTCTACACATACCTGGGAGTAGCACCCCAGGGCACTCCACATGATCCCTGACCTCTGCGTATGACTGTTGCTCTTCTCAATAGGTCTGTGGGCACAGTTGTGCGGGCACCCCCTCAGCTGGTTGGGCCTATCACGGGTGAGTATGGTGCTCCATGTCTGTATTGGATGATACATTGTGACCCATGTGTGTCCTGTGCCAGACTCAGACCCCAGGGTATGGATGGTTGGAGTTACTTCAATATTCAGGCATGGTTTGACTTTACAACACACACATGTAGTGGAATAATGCAAAATGACGGCATCATCTCGTGATTGTGAAGATTTTTATTGATGGTGGGGTACGTGTTTGGGGGGATGACAAGAGGTGCTTGGCAGGAGTGTAGAATCCAAAGTTCACTGGGGGAGTTGGTATCCTTTCCATTGGAAGTCAACAGAGTCTTTGCCACAGTCTTTGTCAACATTGGTCAGACAGTGACCAGCAAGTCCATGTGGCAGAGAATGTCATTTGCTGATGTGCTGCTGTTGGGCCAGATGGCCAGATGCCAGGCCAGGTGACCTGGGAGATGGTGATGTTCCGCTGACTCTCACGGTCTTTTGCGTGGACGACCCACCTTCCTGCGGAGACCCTCAGAAGCAGGCCGTGACGATGCTTGGGATGCTCCGTCGGATGAATCCTACTCCTCCTGATCCCTCCCTGTGGGTGGTGATGTTCTTCGCCTGGTGGCACAGGGAGGGTTGCCCATGTTGTCGGCAATCCGACAGAGTACACGGGTCATTTCCGTTTGCACCGCCACGAGCTCAGCCTGTCTTGCCTCCATCCGTCCTTGGTGTCGCTGTTGACTGGCATATTGCTCGGCCTGCATGTTCTTGATCTCATTGAGGGTCTCCACTACCTGGCTGAGGCCCCTGGTGTCACGCCGGTATGTGTCCAGGATGTTGCTCACGTGTGACATTACCGGTTCCTGAGCCAACTGGTCAGGTTCGCGCCTCCGCCGTCCTCCACTCCCACCACCCCTGCCCACTTGCACCTGGCCTGCCGTTGTGGGCACATCGGGTCTCTGGGACCCCTGAGGGATGGCATTTGCGGTGTCGCCTGCCTCCTCCTGGGTGCCCGGAGAACCTTGTCCCTCCTGGACAGACTGGCTGTGCTGTTGTGGGCGGACAGGGCTCCTGGGTGTCTCCTGGGATGTGGCAGGAATGGGGGTGGTGGTTGGCACAGTTGTACCTGACGCAGGTGCTGCAGGTGGTTGGACACCAGAGGGGCCAGGTTGGTCTGGGTCAGCCACGGAGTGGTGAGAGTTGTCACTGCCGGTGGGGTCCTCTTCACGCGAGCCTGGTCCTGTGTGTCTTCCCCCCCAGTGTTGGGGGAGATCGACGACGTTGACCTGTGTGTGAGAGAGACAATGTTAATTGTGTTACATGCGACATCCATGTTTCATTCATTTTTGAGTTGGCACAGTTCCTCTGGGTGGTTGGATCTGTCTTGCATTCCTCTCACAGTGCACTTGTGCATGGGTATGTCCCTTGGCCACAGCTTTCGACACTTTACCTATGTGTGACACAATCTTAGTTGATGCATCTTTTTGGAACGCAGTCAGCAGTGTAGTGAGCGGGCGTAGCAAGCCATGCAGAGCCGCCTTACGTGTTGCACTGTACGTGGCCAACTGGTGTTTTTTCAATGCTATTTGAGAATGCAGGTAGGTAACTTAAGCATTTGTGACAGGGTTCTAACAAACACAGTGGGTGGGTATACTGGGTGTAAGGTTAGGTGTGTGCCTGCAGCACGGATGTACTCGTGCACAGATTGACACATGGCCCTGTGTTTATCAAAGGAAAAAGGGGGGGTTCACGCACTGCCAAACCTTGTCTACATGCACACAGTCCACCTGCTGACGAGCGGACATGGCCACACCACCCAAGGGTGATTTGGTCTCCTTCTGTCTCCCTTTATCCCTCCCTCTGTCACCCTCCTCCCTCTGTCCGTCTCCCTCTGTCACCCTCCTCCCTCTGTCCGTATCCCTCTGTCAACCTCCTCCCTCTGTCCGTCTCCCTCTGTCTCCCTTACTCCATCCCTCTGTCAGCCTCCTCCCTCTGTCCGTCTCCCTCTGTCACCCTTACTCCCTCCCTCTGTCAGCCTCCTCCCTCTGTCCGTCTCCCTCTGTCTCCCTTTCTCCCTCCCTCTGTCAGCCTCCTCCCTCTGTCCGTCTCCCTCTCTCCCTCCCTCTGTGTGTCACCCTTTGTCACCTCAGCCCAGCTTCCTGGCCACACACAGTTTGCAGGTCTTTCAAAGGCCATTGGCTTGTTCATGTGGGTTTGTTTCTAATCTCCGGGCACCCATTGGGCGGAGTGTCTGAGTCTGCGCTGCTGCTGTGGCGGTGTGTGCTGACACTCTTCCAGAGTGATGCGTCTTCATTAGCTGCTGTTATGTGCAAATTGTGCCTTCATACCCATGTCATCCTACAACGCGGCCACCATTTGCAGGCAACACAGTACTGTGTGGGGACACACTGTTTGTATGGCTGTGCCCTAGGCCATATGGGCTGAGGGCATTGTTGTGTGCTTCAGAGTTGCTATATGTTAGGTTTGGGGCCCACCCTCCTGGCATTGGGGACATCCTGTCTTGTGTTGGTGTTTTGTGTGGCCTGTGACTTGGCATGGCCTTGCTTGGTGCATGGGGCATGGAGGCGCTAGTGGCATGTGTGTGTTTTTGGAGTGTGGTTGTGTCCGGTGCTGGCTTTGTGGGGGTTGCGTGCATGATTGGGATTTTGGTTGTGCATGGCGTTCCCCCATGTGAGGTGAGTTGTTTGTGTACTCACCAGGGTCTGGGACTCCTTGTACTCCGTCTACTCCCACCGGCGGCAGCGTGGCCATCACCTTCTCCTCCCAGGGATGGTACTGTACCAGTCTGCGGGGCGGCCCTCCTCCAGTGATGTTCCCCTGGTTGTGCTCGTCCGTCATTTTGTGGCGGACCGTCCTCCGCAGATCGTACCACCTGGCTTGGCACTCATGCCTGGTCCTTCTGGTGGCCCCAACAGCATTCACAGCATTGACAATCCTCTGCCACATGGCTGATTTTTTGGATAGGCTGGTCCGTCTGACCAATGTTCCAAAGAGCTGTGGCTCGACTCTGACGACTTCGTCGACAAGGACCTCCAGCTCCTCCTGTGTGAACTTTGGATCCTTGTTAGTGGGCATGGTGTGGGGTGTAGGTGTGGATGATTGTGGGGGTGTTGGTGTGGATGGTTGTGGGTTTGTGAGGGTGGTTGTGAAGGTGTGTGTGTGTGTGAATGTGATGAGGGGGTGTTTGTGATGGTGGTTGTGTGAAGGAGTGCACGTGTAAGGTGTATTGATGGCTGTAGTATGGTGCAGTGCGTTGTCTCTGTGGTCTGGCAGTAGTGGATCTGTTGCAAAGGATCATGGTTTGTGTGTGTTGGGCCTTTTTATTGGTCCATTTGTGGGTGTGGCTGTGGTTGAACTTTGGGTGGGTGTGTTATAAGGAGTGGTTGTGTTTTGGGCCTCTGTTTAGCTGTTTTGCAGTTGCAGGTCAGTGTATGGCGTGTATTTGGGCTTGTTGGACATGTTTTGTTGTGTTTTGTGAATCGAATTGACTCTCCTTGTGTTGTTTTGGTTTGTCCTGGTTCAGTACGTGTGTTTTTGGCGTCTGTACGGTGCGTACATGGGCCATTTTGTTGTACAGTGCTGTCCTTTGCTATGGCTTAGTATGACTCGTACATGCGCGATGTTGGGTGAGGGTGCTGGTGTAGGGGCCTGGGGTAGGGTGCGTACAGACACGGGCAGGGTGTTGGTCCGCACCGTCCATCGGTGGTGGTGTTTTGCCGCGTACATACAGGGGGGGCTGGGTGTACGCTCCGTACATACACGGGTGGGGGTACGCTCACATACACTGGTGGGGTGTTGGTACGCTCCCTGCATACACGGGTGGGGGTACGCTTCGTACATACATGGGTGGGGGTACACTCCGTACATACACGGGTGGGGGTACGCTCCGTACATACACGGGTGGGGGTACGCTCCATTCATTCACGGGTGGGGGTACGCTCCATGCTTACATGGGTGGGGGTTCGGCACGTACATGCACTGGTGGGGCGTTGGTACGTGCCGTATATACACGGGTGGGGTGTTGGTACGCTCCATTCATACACGGGTGGGGGTACGCTCCATGCATACACGGGTGGGGGTACGCTCCGGACATACACTGGTGGGGTTTCGGCGCGTACATGCACTGGTGGGTTGTTGTTACGCGCCGTACATACACGGGAGGGGTGTTGGTACGCTCCATTCATACACGGGTGGGGGTACGCTCCATGCATACACGGGTGGGGGCACGCTCCGTACATACACGGGTGGGGGTTCGGCGCGTACATGCACTGGTGGGGTGTTGGTACGCGCCGTACATTCACGGGTGGGGTGTTGGTACGCTCTGTACATAAACGGGTGGGGGTACGCTCCATACATGCATGGGTGGGGGTACGCTCCGTACATGCACGGGTGGGGGTATGCTCCATACATACACGGGTGGGGGTTCGGCACGTACATCCCGGCGGGGCGTTTGGCGCGTACATACGGGGGCTGGGGGGGTGTTCGGCGCGTACATACGGGGGTTGGGGGGGTGTTCAGCGCGTACATACGGGGGCTGGGGGGGGTGTTCGGCGTGTACATACGTGGGCTGGGGGGGGTGTTTGGCGTGTATGCGGGCACATGTCTCCATGGTTGCTATAGGAGTTCGCTCCGGACGGTCTTTTTTCCATACGGTTGTAAAATCGGAAGGACGGGACGGATCGTACTTGCGCGGTCGGACTTCATTTTTCCGATTCGTACGGTAAATCGTCCAGGGATGTGTCGGACACATTTTCCGACCCGAGGACGTGTGGGGAAATTTTCCCAAGGCGATTCGTATGAACTTTTTCCCATACGAATCCTACTTGGCAGTGTGTACGCTACTTGTATGATTCGTACGGTAAAAATACCGGATACGATTCGTACGGGGAATATTTTTCCAGGATCGGAATCGGCCCCAAAATAGTGAAAAGATCAAACACAATACAACAAAAAACCCACAACTAATTTCTAAAAATAAAAAAATTTAGTAAGAGAAATGACTAACATCCAAATAGGAGACCGGAGACCTGACTTTTCAGGTAAAAACATAAAGAAAAAGAAAAGCACCAACCTGAAATCACTGTTGATGGTTGGCTGGGACGTAAGTCGACTGCGATAAAGTGGAGGTCACCAAGCAGATTTTCCCAACTATTTTTGTAACCACCTTTTTTATGGAAGTCAAAATTACGGTTGGGCATGACTCGCATCATTTTGTTTTGCAAAATTTCACAAAATGCATCTTGCATTCTGGAAACTACCCAAATGGTCCGTTCAGATGAACATTTAGCTCAAATATGTAATTCTGAGTTGATTTAGGCTTGCATGAGTTCAGATTTATAGGTTTGTACTAAAAACTTACGGTCCACTCAGGTTAAAAAATGACCTGAAATATTTGTTGACCGCCCATATTAAAAGAACAGCCCACTCAAATTAAAGACACTGCAGTTTGCATTCTGATTTGTAGTTGTGCACTAAAAAAATACCTGAATGGTCTGCTCAAGTAAATAATCTATCTGAAATGCTGGTTGCAATAAAAAAAGTCTCCTGAACGGTACATCTTGTGATCAAATTTCCCCTCAAATTACACGATATGGAGTAATGGCGTATTCTTCATGTTTAGTGTAAAGTAACATTTTGCTCAGCCCTACAATCCTTCAGAGGGGCAAAGTTATATTTGTAGTCCCTTCTCATCCTGGCGGCTGCAGGATTAGATCTTGCTGAAGCTGCTAGTTTAGGGGGAAAAAGCTCAAAGCAAGAAAATTCAACTTTCTCATTGGTGGATTCTTTTTGCACCTTTGTCCAGTCAACATTTCTACCTTCAGAATTTTTCAAACTCAAAATATTCCAGCTTAGAAGAGTGAAGCAGTACCGAGTAAGTCCTTCTAAAATTAGATACCTTTGTCTCAAGGTCCTTCCGAAGGTCTAGAGGTCTTGGAAGTTCAAAAGGTTTACAAGTCCCAACTTTTCTGACTTTCTGGAGCAGTTCTTCTTAGCCACTTCTAAAACTCCCAGCACCTCAGCAAAAGTAGTTAGGGGCCAGGACATACTTCAGCGGAGGTCTCCAGCAAGGTCCAGTCCAGTTCCAGTTGCTATTGGTCCACTGCTCACACCAGGAAAATGCACGCACATGTGTCCATCATTGCACTTTATTTTTAAAAAGTCTGCTATCGGATGATGTTGTTCGACACCAACAATAACTCAGCGCTTGCGGCTAAAATTGGTAAAGCCAATAGGTCTGCAAAGGCTAGACCTATAGGCTTTGCAAATGCTTATTTATTCATTATCTGTGAACTTTACATGAGAACCATGAAACAAAAAATGGCAATCACAGAGAATCATTTGACCCAAAGTGAACTGGCAAGTTGTTTGTAATCTACATTAGCCCATTTAGAGCCACAAATCTCATGCAGAATTTCTCCCAGGGACACAATCATCTTGTCCTTTATCCCCACCTCTTCATTGATCTCAGTAGGTAGATCATCAGCCGATTCAAGCCCACCCCGATTTATTTGTTTGCGGCACAAGATCCATTACCAGCTATAAATCTGGAATCTCACAATATGGCAGTTCTTTGTGACTGCGAGTCAGTTTTCACAATCTTCTACTCCTACACCTCAAAATATTTTTGCATCAATTTTTAAGCACAGTTTCTGCTCGTATTGCATACACCTGCATTCTCACTGCATTTGGAGGGTTCTCAGCCTGCTCACTTTTCTGGCACAGGATCTTTAAATTGTTGTGAATCATTCACATCTGCAACAACATTTTTCAGTTATGGTCAGCCAATTAGATTGTTCAGATCTGCAGATCCTGAAGAATGCATAGATTATGAAATGGTTGGCATAAAATTGTTTCCCTCCTCCAATCAGATTTTAACTTTTTTTTTATCCTAGTACCCTCCTCAGATCTAACCAATGGATAATTTTGAATGAACTATCACTGAATAAAAAACATTAACCTGTCAGAGCAAATTTGGAACTTTTTTGCAATGCAAATATCTCAATAAGAAGATATTTAAAGCAAACCATAAAAGGGATTATTCTGGGAAATGTTTTAGCTTAGCGATCTTGTTTAATTTCTGTCAAAACAATTGGTTGTAGCAGAGAGCAAAATAACCCATCATACTTAAAACTAAAACTATTACTTTTAGAGCATTTCATATAACTCTCCATTTGACCAATCTGCAAGAATCATGATATAAAAAACTATGCTTGGCCCAATATGTATATGTGCAGTTTCATTTAGATTTGTTGAATGGTACTAAAATTATTTGTAAATCAAAAAAACTATGTCTAGTAGAACATAATCATATTTTACTGAGCAATTATCACTGATGTTGTTATATATATTGATATTTAAAACAGTCAAGATAGTTAGTTTGTAGTTATGGTTGAGTTGTGTCAAAGGAATAGCTTTCTTTGATGTCTAATAGCTTTGACCCATTTGTTGAATCTACATACTAATTGGCTCAGATATGATACTCCCTGGTTAGCCAAAAGGATTTGAACATATGTGCTCCTTCAGCAAATCTGAGGTTTTAGAAAATAATTTTGTTGATTTGTGAACCTTGTTCAGGAAAATATTAACCTGGGTCAGTTTATGGCTATGACAAAAACACACAATCAACTGATGGGGATGGTGTGGTCCAGGATTCAGGGCACAGGCCAAAGGGATTCAAAAATGGCAATATTCATAAAATGTAATGAAATTAGTAATTTACAGTCACCAAACCGCACTTCTTTGTTCACAAACCTTACAAACATAAAAAGCATATAAATTATACAGTTTGGTTGCAAACTTGGGTTATAGGTGCATATGTTAATATGGTACCCTGCAGAGCTTTTAATTTTTTTTTCACATTGTGGGTACAGCATCTGTGGTAAACCTGTTTTTCTTCCCCTCTCTGAGGGAGTAGGGCAAGACTTTTGGTGCATTATAGCTTTCAGAATTGACACTACGGGGCCTATTACGAAATGGGACATAAAGCCTCCAACTTCAGGTCGGAGGCCTTACGATCGATATCTTCGGTTTCAATTCCGACCGGCGGATTTTGATTCAGCACGGTGGAATTGAAACCGGACGGTCATTCTGTCTGGCTTCCAACGGGCACAAGGAGTTTGTCGGCCAGTCTGAGCCGGTCCATAAGTCAAATGGACGGCGGTTTACGCTGTCCAGATTATGATGCAAGGTTTCCAGCAGGGTTTCCATGCCATCCTTTCTAACAAGGAAACCCTGTTGGGAAAGCATGTATGGGGGCCCCTAGCGGGCCCCCTTTCCTTTGCAGCCTCCAGTTGATGGCCAAGGGGGCGCATATGGTCCCTTGGGCCATGGGAAGCAGGGATTAACACCACCTCACATTTCCCTATGGGAGCAAGTACTATGTCTGGTTTATGGCCATAACACATGCTCCCATAGGGAAATGTCAGACTGCGACCGCACCATGTGCGGTTGCGTCATAATGAGGTGGTCGCGACTGCCAACCGGAGGTTGGTGTGTCCTCTTTCAGAGACGGTGTTGAGCGGTCTTAAGTCTGCCCGACCTCGTAATAGGCCCCTACTCTGGGTCATGTGTGAGCTGCCCTTTCCTGAATCACACAACTCGAGTAGTACAGGGCTGTTTGTGACCATCCTGCCCTGGCATTCTATAGGCTTTGGTTGCTGGGCCTGCAACAGACATAAACTATGCATGTCAGTTGAGAGGTTTTCTCAAACAGATTTACAAGTGGAGCATTGGCAACGCCATCTGATCTGGGTTGCATTATAGAGTCATGAATACAATATTTTCAAAACCTGCAGATTGCTTTCTGTTCACAATGCATATATGAGATACATTATTTAATGTGTCATTTTCAGTGTAATTCTGAGATAAAATAGTTCCTCGTGCATTGCAATGCAAGCACTTCTAAGGAGGTGTAATGATACATCAAGCACCTAAGAGCGTGAGGTGAAAGAGTTATTCTCCTTTTGATACAGATAGAGCCTATTCTATGTATTTTTTAATGAGTTGGCAACGCTAGGTAATGCAGAGAGATGCGCTGTCAAGCAACGCCTTGAACATGGAAAGGAATTCTGTATAAACACAGCTTACTGGTGGCGATTTGAATAAATATCTTGCAAGCATCCTCCCATGCTTACCACACCAACGGGGACGGTTCTGCTCACACTAAAATCATGCAGCCACCTACCGTTCACCCACATGTTATTACTAATGTTCCCAGATTTAAAATGATGTTCCTTTTTAGCCTGGCCCTGGTAGGAGCCTGCAGCCTACGGCAAACCTTGTACTGCCTTTTGCTTAATTGCTTCTTAAAGCTAACAGTGAATTACATTAAGTGTAATTTCATTGTCGTTGGATCTTGGCGAGTTGGAGGTGCCACGTTTGCCCTGGGAGTTCTTTCTCTGGTTCACTGGCTCCATCCGGGCGGGATGCGATGCTCCCGGAGTAAGCCAGGAGAATCTTCCCTTTGAAGAGGAACAGATGTACATTTACATATCTGGAGGTCTCTGGCCTCTGATGAGATTAGTCGTTGTTTTTTAAACCCTACTGGAAGGTGCATTTTTAATAAATGCCTAAAGCAAGCCTGTGTGAAATGGCTGGGCCCTGGGAGACTCGGGATGAGAGGGGCTTGGAGGAGATGTCAGTTTGCACATCGTGGTTCCAACATAATCGGTGCTGAAAATAGGCCAACTTCAAATCCTGCGAGTGCATTCTAAATCAGAACGAAAAGATGTGCAGATCGGCGAGACTGTACGGGAATTCTATCGTGTGTTTAAATAGCACACGAGGAGTTCCATGCAGGTAATGAAGCTCGAATGCTTTAAAGCACCATCTTAATACATCAATTGCATTCCTGGTGCAGTGCATCAGTTGCTAAAATTTTGCATCAGCACAAGTCTGACACTTTCTAGAGCAGGCACAATTTGCAGATGTGTGTTAATGGCAAATATACAAGTCAAACTAGCACTGCGCCCACTTGTGGACATTGTGCAAGCTGAGTAAGTTTGTGGGGCGGCACAAAATGCACAAAGCAAGCATGTAATGAGGACGTGCACAGAGAGAATCTGTCACCAGTGTGTGTTTTCGCAGCCTCCCTCAGAAGCGGAGGATTGATGTAACTCACCTAAAAAAAGTGTGTATTTTCCCGCAGAAGCGGAGGAATGATGTATCTGCTCCCAAAAGTAACTGAAGGTCTTGAAATACTGTTTCCAGTTCTCCAGGCGCCTACATTTAAGGTGCGCAACAGATGCACATCGGGCACTCAAAAGAAGGTCTATAAAATCTGGCGAGCACGAGCCTTGCATGCTCATTGGCCTCGCCTTCCAGAAATTTCTGCTTGCGTCATTCATAGGATGACGTGGGAAACATCTTCAAACAGCCATTTATATGAAGTAATCAAGAAAATGGATGACGAAGTATTGCTCTGGCAGACGTCCGAAGGACACATATTTTGCTGGGCGTCCCTGTGGGCCCTTCTTCACTCAGTTACTGAAATCTATGGACAGGCCTTCAAGGCCAGGTCTTAAAGATGGAAAACTGGTCTCCCCACATAAACATAAGCTGTCCGTCATGCTTCAATTGAGCACAGCTACCAAAAATATTTTCAGACACTTCCAACTCTTACAGAACATTCTCCGTTGCTGCATCCCCCACATGTGGGGGATGCAGCAAGAGGTGTGGAAGAGTGGAAGGAGGAAGGTGTGGAAGAGGTGTGGCGCAGAGGCCAGGGCGCCTGACTCCGGACCACAGGGTTCATGGTTCAATCTGTTAGCCCAGCACCATGTGACTCTGGGCAATAGCTTGCTTAATCTTCCCGACAGCCCCCAGCACCGGTACACCTCTCCGGAGGTAGCTGTGCGCTTTACAAATGCTGGCATTTACATATACATGGCTCCTTAAAAGGGGACTGGGCAAAATGCAAAGGATCCAAAATAATGCTGCTCGTATCCTATTTGATTGGGACTCAACAGCAAGATGGCATCTTCTTCCAGAACACTCCATTATCTCCCCATCCACTGGCGTAACGAAAATTGAGGGGGTCTCCCTGCAAGGTACAGTGAGGGTCCCTTCTGGACTACTTCGGCAGCTCTCTGGCCAGAGTTCTGTGCTAAGGGGGGCCCCCTGAAGCTTGGGGGCCCTCCCGCACTGCGGGGTCTGCATGGGCCTGTGTTACGCCACTGTCCCCATCAAAGAGAAATAACTGTTTAAGACCCTTTGCTAAGATCACAAATTCCAATCTGGCTAAACCCCGGGAGAGCTAAACAAAGTCTTCTGGCCATGCCTGCTTTTCAGTCACTTAAGAGTGGCATCCATTAATCTACTGGCCGCCCATCTCCCCAGACTAAAAACAAAATGGAGATAAATCTTTTAGTGTACAGAGATACAGTGATTACAGCAAACATTTTCATCTCACTTACGCTTAAAAGTAGTTGTAAAAGTGTTGCAGAATCTTGAAAATAGGGTTGAGCACTTCAAATTGGACAGTAGGCAACAGAGATCCAAACTGAGCCGCTAATACAGCACTGTGCACCTATTTCTTTGATATTTTGACCCTCTGTAATCGGGTCACAATATTGTTTGTGACCCTCCGATATTCTGTCTTTGATACTTCCGACCAACACCATCTTGGTGTACCCTCATTAACACTTCAGATTCTTTTTCCTACTGCATTAACTTTTGCCATCTGTGACTATGGATACCCGAAGCCATTCTTGAATGACACAGTAAAAAAAAAAATGAACTTTCAAATTAAAAATAGCCAAGAATGGGACAAAAAATACTGGGAATCGGTGCACTATCGACAGTTCCCTAATGAAAGTAAGCCCCTATTCTTGTGTGAAAACTGGAAATACTGCCCCCAGTAATCATGTTCTTGTGCATTGGAAGGCGGTTTTCACATATTATTATACATTTCATATTTCTGCTAAGGAAAAATATTTCCCCATGGAGAAACTCTACACCCCACCAATTTTCGGGGTGTTCCCTTCCCACTTTGTAAAGAGATTCAACCCTTCTCTCAGCAGGAATAAATCTTTTACTTTTTCGAGAAAGAAGCTATGGTCAAATGCACAAAGCCTTTTTGAAGTCACAACACTGTAATTCACAAATTCACAGGGTTGGCAACTGCAAAATGGCTTTTTTTTTCTTCTTATGAAACCCATAAGGATAGTCATAAAAGTTTTTTCACCTCACAAAATATTTTGGGGGAAAATTATAACTTTCAAATAGGAGACGGGCACCCGTCCTAAAAGCGACTTATAATTCAATATTAATGGTTTGCAATTGCAATTTAAAACCATTGATCAATTGCCAACACCTCACAGGAGGAGGTAACTAATTCAGAAAGGGGACAGTGTCCTTGTTCCCTTGTGTCAACCCTTTCAGACAACCTCGGAGGAACCGGCAATGTTTGGTACCCAATGCATGAGCCCTGTGATATATTTCCAAATGGGATTTCTGTTTAAATAGCTCCACATGGGCTGCTTTACATATATGTAAAGCGAACACAGTGTTGGTGAGTACCTCTTCAGAGAAGGCCACCATCACTGTACTTATAGCCAATCACTAACATATGCAACCTACCTAATATAGCAAAAAAAATAGCAACCTACCTAATTATTATTCATTGTTTAATTAGACAGATCATTCTGCGACCCCTTACAACAGGAACTTTTTCAATGCGACCTGTTAGTACATAAATCACATTGTGAAATCAGAGTCAGGTTTCAAAACGTCGGTGCACAATTTGCAAACACATTTTGCAACCTGTCTGATAGTACATTAGGACCCTAGTAATCACCCTCAAAGGTGTATGTTTTTTCCCACTACATTTGGTCTCTGGAATGACTGCTCGGCATCCATGAGAATATATTTATGCACACAAAAATCTTCAAAAGAGAGCATCCTTTTAAAAGTGGAAAACTAACTTTTCTCACTTCTAAAAGCAATTTTATCGCTGCAAAAAAAAAAATTGCGCAGGCAAGGTAAACTTACACTCGGAAACGCACGTTTTCAAGTTACGTCCATACCCAGTGCGATTTCTTAGCAAAATTTGGACAGGTCTATTCTGTGCCTGTGTGTTGTGTTAATGTATGTCATATGTTTACAGACTAGACACTTGTAGTAACATTAAGAAAATACCTGCAGCATTAGGGCTTACTCAAAAATGCGAATGCATACCACAGACATATATTACACTACAGAGAACCTTTTTTTAAATATGATTTTCACAAAAGGCAAAACTATACAGGAGTTCAAAACCAACATGAAACATAAATCATTTCATACAATGTACACTGTAAAAATTAAGAAAACCTGTGCACTTGAAAATGTATATCGCTATGTAAAAAGTGACGTTTTAGTGCCCTTTATCCCACAAATCTACATTTGTAAGATGCTAAAAGTAGATTATCCTATCGAGTAAGAAAGTTTCTTTCATAAAATCTTATTCGAAAGACACCAAAAATAAAACAATATATTTGAGCACACCTTACCTTACAATCCATTTGACTTCTCTCATGAGAGGACCTATGAAGATTCTGCACTCCTTTGCTCTTCACTGTTGATAAAGCAAATCCCAATTATTGAATACTGCTTGTGTCTGGGGACAGTGAGAGAAAATCTGTTACCCAAGAGTTATCATATCTATGAATTATCTATGAAGATAAGGGAATTACTCTCCAAATGGGAATTTTAGCTAGAGGAAGAGATAATTTACATTTGTATCTGCAGGACGTGTGGGGACGTGTGGTGGGCGGGGGGAGCAAAGGAAATGTCTCTATAAAATTGCTTTGAAATATCTGATTCTCTGTCTTCTGAAGTATGCCATTCTTCTAAATCTAACTCCAGGGTGAGGATGTACCACACTTTATAGCTGGTGTATACAAATCAATCTTTATTGAGTAATCTGTGCTGTGAATGTATTAAAGTAAATTTACTTAGCAATTGTGCTTAGCTCGTAAAAAGGTCAACTTTATCAGACCCCTTTATATAAAAGGCCTTACATAGAAAAGTCTTTAACTATGCCACCATTCTATGTCTTTGGCAAGAGATGCCAGTTGACATTGACATGTTACAGGAAGAAGTTAATATGAAGGCAAATACAAACTTGACATGTTTTCTTGCTTCGAAGAAATTACCACAGTCTTCATGTATTTTAAATACATTTTATTATTTTTCCATTGACTTTTAAAGATACTTAGACTTAAATGAGGAATTTGTAATTCTTTAGTTTATTTTTTTTTGTATTACCCTATACCATCATTAAATGTTTCACAGACTGTATTAAAAACAAAATACCAAATAGGTACACTTTGGTTTATCGGTGAAAATCAACGTCACTATTTTTGCTTGGATAAGATCTGAAAGTGGATTATTGCATTTATACAGCACTTTGGGCTCCTTAAGCTTCGAGTCACAATTCCTGGATAGGTTGCAATCGAACTTTTGGATGCATATTTTCTTAAAGTGACTGCCCATAGGTATCTTAACCCTTTTACGCAACAGGTCATGATTGGTTATGTCAAAACCAAAGGGGATGATGGATGGAGTGTTGAACATTGCAAGCACTCACCCCAGTCAACTGATCTGGGTTTAATCCATCATAATGTTTTATCTCACTCTTCCACCCCAGTTCAGACATGGCCATATGAAAATCAGTCTGACTCTGTGCCTCATGGGAACAGTCCAGCCCGAACTGTCAATCCATGTCTTCCCTGGACCAGAAACAAGCATCCTGGGACCAGTTTCGGGTTTATAATCCTCATCAGTCAGGTTATCTTGAATACAGTGGCAAAGTGAGCAAGGGACCTACGTCTGGGCATACCCTGCCAACTTAGGGCGAACAAAGCAAAACCAAAGGGGATGATGGACGGAGTGTTGAACATTGCAAGCACTCACCCCCAGTCAACTGATCTGGGTTTATTTCATCATAATTTTTTAGCTCACTCCGCCACCCAAGTTCAGACATGGCCACATGCAAATCAGTCTGACCCTGTGCCTCATGGGAACAGTTCAGCCCGAACTGCCAAGCCATGTCTTCCCTGCACCGGAAACAAGCATCCTGGGACCAGTTTCGGGTTCATAACCCTCATCAGCCAAGCTATCTTGAATCCAGTGGCAAAGTGAGCAAAGGACCCACGTCCGGGCATACCCTGCCAACTTAGGGCGAACAAAGCAAAACTTAAGGGGATGATGGATGGAGTGTTGCACATTGCAAGCACTCACCCCCAGTCAACTGATCTGGATTTAATCATCATCATTTTTTAGCTCACTCCACCACCCCAGTTCAGACATGGCCACATGCAACACAGTCTAACCCTGTGCCTCATGGGAACAGTCCAGCCCGAACTGCCAAGCCATGTCTTCCCTGGACCAGAAGCAAGCATCCTGGGACCGGTTTCGGGTTCATAACCCTCATCAGCCAGGCTATCTTGAATACAGTGGCAAAGTGAGCAAGCGACCCACGTCTGGGCATACCCTGCCAACTTAGGGCAAACAAAGCAAAACCAAAGGAGATGATGGACGGAGTGTTGAACATTGCAACCACTCATCCCCAGTCAACTGATCTGGGTTTAATCCATCATCATTTTTTAGCTCACTCCGCCACCCCAGTTCAGACATGGCCATATGCAAATCAGTCTGACCCTGTGCCTCATGGTAACAGTCCAGCCCGAACTGCCAAGCCATGTCTTCCCTGGACCAGAAACAAGCATCCTGGGACCGGTTTTGGGTTCATAACCCTCAGCAGCCAGGCTATTTTGAATCCAGTGGCAAAGTGAGCAAGAGACCCATGTCTGGGCATACCCTGCCAACTTATGGCGACAAAGCAGCATCACATATTCCCGAGACGTGACTGTTGAAGATGACAGCAATTCACTTTGTTTTCTTGTCGGCATCCTTTTCCTAGCTAGCAAAGAGATTTTTTCCGCAAAGTGGGTCCGTCAGTCTGTCTTTCTTCATTGAGAGAGATGCTCCAAAACACCACACTATTCTTAATGAATTTGGCTCACGGTTTTCTGATAAATATTTATTTTTTCACTTTTCCATCTGCACTTATGTATATTTATGTTTTGGCCATCTTTTTTGATATCTAGTCACAGTTATTTTGTATTTTGAAAGTAAATGAAGTCCAAACCTGTTTAGAACAAAGGGATGATTGGCCACGGTTACATGGATCTGGGGGCCAGGAGGCTGTCTGAATGTGCTCCACTACTGAGACGAAATTGCATCTACACTAACACTTCGTTGGTCAGTCAGGGTCCTGTCCGACCCATTGGATATGCTCCACTGGCTTTCCTAAATCCTCCCTGGGCCTAGACTCAAACCTACCCCCCAATAGAGTTGAAGAGCTCATGCCACCACACAATGGTGTCTTTTGAGATGACAGAGATGTGATGCAGGAACCCCTGTTGGGTGACTAATGTTGTATTTAGAGATCATGCTTACTTGTAAATCCCTAGTATATGGTACCCAGGGCTTGTAAGTTAGAGGGTCACCCTAGGGAATGCAGCACTGGTTGTGCCACCTTGGATGTGACCAACCCCACCTCCTAGTCTGTCATTGCAGACTGGGTGAGCAGTTTTCAACTGCCAGCAGGCCTTGTCACTGCCAACAGTAGCAAAGCCAACCCTTCCCTGGTAGTGTGTGTAAGTCACCCCTTTGGCAGGCCTATCCAGCAGTAAGGCATGGTGCTGCATATTACACAGGCAGAAAATGTATTTGATATGTTCTCACTGTAAATTCCAAAAAGCTAATTTTTTACTGTGGAAAGACTTGGTCACCCCATTGGCGAATACAGTGCTACGCTGACCCCTAGAGCTGTGCTAACCCCTGAACCATGTGACCAAAGTGGATATTTCAAGATATCTAACAACTCATGACTTTGAGCCTGATTGCCTTTTCCAGTTGAAATTAATGTAACATGTTGTAGTGTGCAACTTTTACAAAGTTGCCACTTTATTGCTTTCAATCACCTGTGTTCTTAACTTTTGCACGAGGAGCTTGAACTACAGACAACCTTCTGCTTTATGCTAACAACTCATAGGAAAAGAGACAATAGGGGCCTGCACTAGAGAGAGATGATACCTCCCTGTTGCATGAAGCCACACAGATGTTGGCTCAAAAAGAGAGATTCAAAACACTTGGGGGAGAGGGACAGGCCCATTTTTTATGCAGACTAGATGTTGCCAAGAAAAAAGAGGGGAAACCAGTTATTTATCAGTTTTGCAGGGACATGCAGCCACCTTAGTAGCCACACCACTGGATTTGGGCTAGGGAACTCCACATATCGAGAGAGGGGTCCTGCCATGTTGGAAGTGGGCAGAATGGTGCATCTTCGGATCGCCTGATGTCACACTTAGTAGGAAGTTGTCATCAATTGAGAGAGAACTTGGTAGCCCAGTGGCTATCAACTGCATCCTACACTGAGGGCATTTTCTGGACATGAAACCTGGTACCCTGAACTCAGATCTCATCTGGACGGGAAAAAGGACTGGCCTGCTGCACCGTGGAACCGGCAAAGAGAGGTTGCACTGGCATGGACTGCACCTGATGAATCTGGTGGCTAGCAAAGAAGAAGGACTGTGCTTGCTATGTCCTGCTTGTGAAGAAGTCATTACCAAAGCCCGGCTGAAGCAAGAGACTCCAAAGGTCAATTGGCTGACCGTCTGTTCGCAGCACAGGGCCGCAGCAGCTGAAGAAGCCTGCTGGGGCGAGTTAGTAGCCCAAATCTTCAAGACACCACCTTTGTCACCGTGCAGCACCAAGGACCATGACATAATGCACAAATTTGAATCCGGGAGTGTCGTCGGAGTGCAGCTTGGTCACCCAGAAGGTGAGTTACCAACCAAGGAAGGGCTCATTTGTGGACTGGTAGCACAGTGGCGACTGGACTTCTGCCAGCTCTAAGAGGACCTCAAGAGATGTTGACCCCTGTGGCAAGGATTGCCTCACTCAGCTCGTGGACAGAGGAGTAGCCATTGAAAGACCCTGTTGAACGCACCACATCTGCAGTTACATTGCAATGTAATTGCTAGCACCTAGGTTTGAAAATCCCAGGCACCCTGAGTGGATCATCTGGCCAGTATTTATTGCCAGGTTGAAAAATCAGCCTGGAGCAATATTTGTATTTTGGCAAACTCCTCCAATTAGATCCTGCATGCCTCTTGCATGATCAGTGAATTATCATGTTAGGCCTAGGTGTCTACCATAGGAGCGCCCCAAGGCTTATTCCTGGCAGTTCCTCAATTTCTGTTTATTGAACCCAGACTTGCCCAGCCTCACCCTTTAATACCCAAGTGTAGCAGGAAGAAGGGGTTAAGCTTGGATTAGGTCAGACAATGAGAGAAAGCAGCAGTCCCTCACTCACCACAGAGTGGGATGGGATCAGTGAGACTACTGCCCCCACCCCACTCTGTGACGAGGTGTCATGGATAGCCACATCAGTGCTTAAAACTGAAACACCCAAGTCCGAGGCAATCAGTGACCCTCCATCTTGCCATGATGGGGAGGGCCTCAAGGCACTTTTGCTAGCCTGAGAAAGTGATGCCCACAGGGCTGTAAAGTTCTCAGCCTGGCAAAGTTCAGCTCAGGCAGTTAGGAGCCTGCGCATTTACCACATTTCTTTCTCCTGTGTGCCTGACCTGAACAAGAAGAGTGGCCCCTCTGCCCATACGGATGGGCTGTGGTGGCCCAACATGGCTTCCTCTGCCAAACAAGTAAAGCACACACACATGCCCCACACTTTTTCTATTTCACCCATACATGGCAACACACTTTTGTTCATCATGTCCCACATAGATGCAGGGAAGAACTAAGTTGGGGGTTATTATCAGCCATTTTAATTGGAGATGCCATTAGGCATCCCTACCTTGAAGGCAACTGACATCAAGTGCCTGTACCTTCTGCTGTAATTAATGGTGATGCTACTGCGAGTCTCCCTCATCTCAGTGAGGGGAAGCTAATCTTGTAGTAGGTGAACTTTGGGTGATCCCTTCTGAGCAAAGTCTTGTTGTGTGGTATCAATCTATTAGACGAGGAGCCCTCAGACCATGCATGACTGTCAATTCAGTGAGGCAAATTCCAAAAACCAGCATAGACATACTGTAACTTCACACACATTCTACCTTAGGGCAGGGGCATATGCGCTCCACAACATTGCAAGGGTCATTTGATGATTTTTGTATAATCCACTAGGGGCATATTTTCTGTATTCAAAGAGAATGAGGATGTATTTTTTTATATGGTCCATGCATTTTTTTCTGAGCCATGCTCTAATGTGAGGATTTGCCAAAATGTGTGCAATTTCATCTTCTTTGCCTGTTTCTCCTGATTGTTTAAATTTCTCTCACTAGAGTTTTGAGCCATGCTGCTGCTTCACCACTCCATTTGTTAAAATGACATGCCTTTGTCTCCTTAGTGCAGCTCTAAGTGCTGTTGGCCAGACCTGTTTGACTAGGACCTGTGATGCTATATATGTATAAACTGCAGTCCAGTACCCTCCCACATTCTAACAGCGGTTGCAAACCCATATCTTGTCTCATAAAAAGCAAATTCACTGTTTATTTACAACACAGTCTGGTACATTCCATCAAAATGCCACATGTAGCCTAAACATAATTTGAGATTATAGGCTAAAATTTACAATCATATTTTGAACTCCATCTTATACTTTTAAACTTTTAAATTTAAATATAGTTGGCTTAATCCAACTCCAGTTGCACAATCACATGCCCACTTTGATGGGTCCCTCAATTACCTACTACACACTCTTATAACATATGCAGTTTCATCTTTTACTTTAGGGGCAGAAATTGTGCTACTACAGTGGAGGGGGAAACCTCAGAAAGAAGGAAGGCCATGTGATCTGGGATTGCTGCTGTGATACTTATTGGGGTATAGGACAGGACACACATACTACCTTTCAAGAGAAAGTACAGAAGAGATGAAGCACCTCAAGAACTGCACATTAATTCATGCCTTTGGCAGCAAAAGATTGAATCCCTTTGAAGTGGTCATGGCTTAACTGCCTTTTAGTGGCTGAAGATTACAGAAGGTGACATTTTGGGGTTTGGATACAAAGCACTCTGTGACATGCAGCGTATCAATGTACTGGACCTGCACCAGGGTGAAAAACAAAAAGGATATGGTGATTATGGTAACATTCTACAGTGTGCTTTAGTGTCACTCACCAATAAAATGCTAGCTTCGTTGATAAAAAGCCTTGCCTTGTCAACTTGTAGTCAAAACATGATTGGAAAAAAAGACAGTCTCCATCATACTCCAAGAATATGCAAATTACCTGTCAGAGGAACAGTGGAGGAATGCTCTGGAAGTGGGAAGTACTGGCCTGAACCAAAATAAATCTATGCTAAGCAAGCTGTCCCATCTGATCCTTTTTCTATGTCTGCTTGTCTTCTGTTCTTTTCATAGATAATGTGACATACCAACTTTTCCATGTCTGAGTGTTGTGTGTAGAGTCAGTTGAGATCTTCCATCCATGGACGAGATTGCGCACAGTAAGATCATTGATCCTGGTTGGGTTTTGCCTTCGGAACCATTGACCTAAACTAATCAACAGTATGGTTTGTTAATACACTATTTAAATTACCTATCTCCATGTAGCCATTTTTCTGTGTATTGATGCATTTCTACTCATTGGTGTAAAATATAGAAGACTGAAGAGATTCTAGAGGGGATTGGCAATAGAAATTACTGAAAGTATTGAATGAAGAAGTTGTGTTTGCTACACGCATTGAACCCCGCTAGTGCCTTATGCGTCCTTCCAGGTCTGCAGAACTTAAGGAATCATGTATAATAAAATTAGTGGACAGCAGAAATAGCAACCAAATTATGACTGAATATCAGAAGGTAATCTTTTATGGTGAAGAACATTTTTGTAACCTCTGTCCTGTAACCCAGCATCCCAGCTGACATGTTTAGTCTGTAAGAGAGATAGGCAGGCCAATCATTCTCCACCCCTCACAAGAACAACTTGGCCCTGCCCCCCAAGAGGTGCTTGTTTCCGGTCCAGGGAAGACCTGGCTTGGCAGTTAGGGCTGGACTGTTCCCTTGAGGAACAGGGTCAAGACTGATTTGCTTATGGCTGGGTCTACACTGGGGTGGCAAAGTGAGCTAAAGAATGATGATGGATTCAACCCAGATCTGTGACTCTGGGTGAGTGACTGAAAGGTTTCAACCCTCCGTCCATCATCTACTTGTGTTTGCTTTGTTTGCACTAAGTTGGCAGGGTATGCCCAAACGTGGGTCCTTTTCTCACTTTGCCACTGGATTCAAGCTAGCCTGGCTGATGAGGGGGGGTTGACCTGCAACCGGTCACAGGAAGCTTGTTTCTGGTCCAGGGAAGCTCTGGCTTGGCAGTTTGGGCTGGACTGTTCCCATTAGGAACAGGGTCAAGACTGATTTGCATTGCTGAGTCCGAACTGTGGTGGTGATGTGAGCTAAAGATCAATGATGGATTCAACTCAGATCTGTGACTGGGGGTGAGTGTCTGAAAGGTTTCAGCACCCCGTCCATCATCTCCTTGTGTTTGCTCAGTTGATCAGTTTGACGAGTTTAGGGTATCATTCCATCAAAGGAGAAAGGAGAACAAACCAGAGGAGGAAGACATTTGACAGACTTCATTCGTCAACCCACCGCACTTTAAATCAGAGAGATGGGACTCACAGTGGCGGATGGGTGAACAGTTTTTGGCAACCCATCCACATATGCCAAACTTCAAGTCAGGTCCCTAGTCTCTTGCTCCTTCTTAGTATGCAATTAGTGTGGTTGCAAATGCATAGAATAAATGGAATACACTTACAGTGAAAATTAAAACACAAGTATGCAGATTGAAATTTGCTGCCAACATTTATTTTCAGCTAGTTAATTGTAGTGTCTTGTGTCTCGTTCTGCTTTGTTCGCGTGCCTCTTGATTTGGTCATCACGAGAACAAAGCAGAGCGAGAACATGTTTATCTTCAAACTCCACAAGCCCGTGCCATCGTACAATGTTCTACATGTGCATCTTTGAATGTGCATGCATGTGGACTCTCTCTCAAGCCTATTACAGTTAACACGGGTTGTTAGCGTTCAAAAGATATGTACGTTAGGATGACATGGAATCATTTGTTCGCTCCTGACAGGACGCGTTAAAGATGTCCGGTTGAGCATTTCAATAAATTCATTATTAATTAATAAAACGACTAAGTGCATTCACTACACTTACATTTTGGCGACTTGGAACTCAACCGGAGCGAATCCACGCAGACGTTTTTACATCGTTTTGGCTTCATATGCTTGCTTCCTGTCTTCACGTAGCGGTGTCATCTCTGAACATATTCTGGATTGGTTTCTTGTTAATTGGCCCGCCTCTTCATCATCCACTCCGGAATGTTTTCAATCTAATTGGCTAATTTCCCTACGCTCCGCCTTCACACCCGGTTATTGGGCATCCGATTTCTCTGTGCACTGTATGTTCCTCGGAAGTGAAGGTAAAGCGTTTCCGGATTAAATAATAATCCTGTAATGTGCATCTCTCTAACGTTCCTCCTTCACGATGGAATCACTGTCATCATGCAGCTCAACGGCGGTGATTTATGATCCAATTATTCTTCACAGAGGTAGCGGTAAGAGTCATTGTTCATTACACATTTAGGGAAACAACTTTTTAAAGCGAGCGAGCAAACTTTTGAAAGGTTCTGATTTCTGCTCCTTCCTGTTCAGCGCTCTCAATGAATTACTAAGCGGTGCAGAGCACAATTAAGTTTAAGCGCGAGAGACTTTGTTTAAAAATATATATATATATAAAGACCTTCGTGCACATTTCATTTCGAGGGTTGACAAGCAGGAAGTTACGTTTTTTTTTTCTCCTTTTCATTCTTCTGTTGAGACTATTGGTTGTGAGAGCCTAACCCTCTGCACACAAGATGCAGTTACATCAGGATTCTATTTTGCTTACGTTTAAATCGGCAATTTCATACCATTTAACAGCTACTTTTTATCACAATCAGAAGATTTAAATTAACAAATAGTCCACTTATTATTCTTGAAGACAGAATCTGGATACAATTGACTCCCTCCTTTGAAGAAGTTGCAGAGAATTCTACATTGAATAGTTTAACTTGACTTTCATACCAATTTCTAGTCTAGTGTCTATAATTTGTAGTTATTTATACAACAACTGTAATTTTGGATGTTCTCATATTAACTTAACATTTTCTTGCAGGTTTAACTTTACATTTTATTGCAGGTTTCCTGGTTAAAATTATAAAACTTTTGTAATGGCTACTCCAGTTACCAATATTACAGTTAATCCACCAAAAGAATTTTTATGCGTCCCAGGAGATCCTCCTGTTCCATGGTTACAGTGGAAGGAATATTTTATTAATTACTTATTCACCATTGACCATGCTAATAAATTATCTGCGGACAGGAAAAAGGGTTTATTGATGCACAGTCTAGGACCAGAAGGCTTAAGGGTATATAATAAGTTAAATAAAGAAACGGTTGCAGGAGATGATAATGTTTTCAACCAAGCCATTAGACAATTGGATAATTACTTTTCACCTAAAGTTTGCATTGGTGTTACTCGTTTTAAAGTTTTTAAGAGGAAACAACTTAAGGATGAATCTTTTGATGATTTTGTGACAGCTCTTCAAAAGTTAGCCATTGATTGTAGATTTGGTGCTTTTGAAGAAGAATTAATTAAAGAGACCAAGTAGTAATGCACGCATATGATTCCTCCATTCAAGATAGATTGTGGGCAAATGGTGACAATGCACTCCTTCGCCCATCTATCACGGCGCTAGCTGCCGTTAGAGCTTCAAACCGGGCTCAGGCTTCTCTGCACTCGGCGGCCATCTTGAGTGGGGGCTAGAGTGGTGGGAGCGCTCTAGTGTACCACATATTAGGAAACAGTGTTCTACCGCGCTAGCGGTCGCGTTTGCGGGGGCGCCGTCGCTGCGCCGGAGTCTCGCCTGAGTCAGCCCGTCTGCGCCCGTCAGCGTCCTGGAAGCGCTCGGGAACGTATTCTGGTGGGTTCCTTTTAGCTCTTGGCTCGATGTACACTAGAGATGATCTTCTGTCTTACAATGTACACACTGCTCCATGTCAGCGAGCTATCCCCTACTCTGCTGGGGATATTACTAAGTGCCCCACGTGTGGGTGGATGCCGGACCCCACAATTCCCTGTCCTGGCAAGCTCCCTCTTTTAGGTACTAACTGCGCCTTGTTAAATACTAGGTCTCTTCCTCAGCACGCTCTCGACATATATAATCTCTTAACACAAGATGACATAGATTGTCTCTTTCTCACAGAAACATGGCTCGGTGAGGGCTCGGAACCTGATCTGGCTATTGCCATCCCTCCCTCATATGCTATTTTCCGTCGAGACAGATGCAAGGGAAGGGGAGGCGGAGTGGCACTTATCATTAAAAGGCACATTCCTTGTACCATCTTGTCGACGGATGATTTACCTGACTGTGAAATCCTTGCCTTCTCCCTGGCCCTATCCCCCCATCAATCCTGCCTGGGGCTTTTGCTTTATAGACCACCTGGCCCTCTTGGCTCCTTTACTGAGGATTTGCTATCGATCATTTCCACACTGAGTCTTAGAACAAAACACTGCCTAATACTCGGGGACTTTAACATCCACATGGATAAGGGCGAGGATCCTGAAGTGCAAAAATTTCTGGATATGACATCGTCGGTGGGACTTCATATGTACCTACAGTCCCCTACACATGAGAAGGGGCATATTTTAGATCAAATTTTTTCGACCGTTCCGGTGGTCCTTTCCTCCCTTGCCCCAGTTCTTTGGTCGGATCATTTCCTAGCGGATTTCACGCTAGTACATCAGCCTGTGGCCGCCCGCATTTCGCAGCGGCTCGCTGCTCGTAGTTCTAGAGCCTTCCACAAAGTCACCCCGGCCATGATCACCCAGGCTTTAGATACCCATCCTTGTGTTCTTACGGGCAGTCTGGAGGATGATGTGGTGTGCTTTCAGAGTTGGCTCACTGCACGTTTGGAAGCCTTGGCACCATCTTGCCAGGTTAGATCTGAACTGGCACGAGCATCAGCCCCGTGGTTCTCTGCTGCCTTGGCGGCCAAGAGAAGGCACTGCAAGAGGCTGGAGAGAATTTGGAGGAGGCACTATGATACATCGGCTAAGCAGTCTTATAGAGCAGCAGTGAAAGAATATCACAGGGAGCTCGTTGCAGAGAAAAAATCCTTTTTGGCCAGAAGGATCGAGGAAGCAGATAGCTCCTGCAAAGAGATCTTTAAGATTGTTAAAGAATTCATCTCTCCCTCCTGCTGCACTTCTGCATCTGCTTTCTCGGAACCTTGGATCATGGATGTTGCAGTATTTTTCACTAATAAAATACGTACTATCCAGTCAGCGTTGCAAGGAACCCAGATCATCTTGAGCACAGGTTCAGAGGTCGATGGCCTTTCCAACCCCTGGTTATGCCCACCAGCTATGCATATGGATTCTGTGGGCCCTACCCTGCACTGTTTTCCCTCTTTAGAGCCTCAGGCCTCGATTGACCTTTTGTCTAGCCTGAAATCTGGCTCTCCTCTGGACCCTTGTCCCGCCAAGTGTCTTGCGACCCTGGCACCTGCCCTTAATCCGATCATCAACCCTCTCATTAATGCATCTTTGAAGTCGGGCAAAGTCCCCTCCTCCTGGAAACAGGCCTTAGTTCTTCCCCTTATTAAAAAACCAAATGCAGATGCTAAACTGCATTCTAATTATAGGCCAATCTCGCTGCTTCCTGCTCTGGCCAAGATCACTGAAAAGTGTGTTCATACCACCCTTACCAACTTTGTAGAGGGCAACTCCCTTTTACATCAGTCACAGTCTGGATTTAGATCTAACCTGAGCACTGAGACCGCTCTTCTTGAGGTTACTGAGATTGTGAAGGAGACCCTCGATAGGGGTGGAAAGGCCCTGCTTATCAT
The DNA here is from genome assembly GCF_964204655.1 of Triturus cristatus. Classification (NCBI taxonomy): domain Eukaryota; kingdom Metazoa; phylum Chordata; class Amphibia; order Caudata; family Salamandridae; genus Triturus; species Triturus cristatus. The sequence goes on from NC_140595.1 coordinate 551,419,028, forward strand.
GCTTGATTTGTCGGCGGCCTTCGACACCGTCCCCCACGACCTCCTCCTAATTAGACTCTGGGAGATTGGGCTGCGGGGTACGGTGTTCGCATGGTTTCAGTCTTTTTTGGCCGATCGGACACAAACGATCTGGGCTCCCCCTTTCTCCGCCCGGATGCCGCAGCTTAAGGTAGGGGTCCCGCAGGGCTCCATACTGAGTCCTTCCCTCTTTAATATCTTCCTTACACCTCTTGCGGCACGGGTGGAGGAGCTAGGGGCCCAGATCATATCCTATGCGGATGACACACAGCTCCTGTTCACTTGTGACAGGGGCTGTGACTTCGATGGAGCAGCCATTCGGAAGTGTTTGGAGTTTATGTTTGACTGGTTTGGGAAAAATGGCCTCAAATGCAACTCCGACAAATCCGAGATATTGTTCTTTGGCTGTCCTGCAGACCCACGTTGGAAGCTATGGTGGCCTTCGGCCATGTCTCCCCCTGCCAGCGATTCGGTCACAGCGAAGAACCTGGGTATGATGGTCGATAACACTCTTTCCTTTAAAACCCAGGTTGCTGGCTTGACTGGGAAGTGCTTTGCCATCTTAAGGATGTTGCGCAAGTTTCTGCCCTATTTATCTTTGGAGCATAAGAAAATTACGGTGCAAGCATTAATTGGCTCACGCCTAGACTACGCCAACATCCTTTACTTAGGTCTTCCTGAGTATCTGCTGACTCGTCTGCAGATAGTTCAAAATTCTGCAGCCAGGGCAATCTTCGGTTTAACTAGAAGATCTAGGGCCAGCAATCTCCTTGTCTCTCTGCATTGGTTGCCGATTCGTAAGCGTATCTTCTTCAAGACCCTAACTACAGCTTTTAGGGCGCTACACAATTTCGGCGCTGAATATCTGCAGAGAAGGGTCAATTTCTATCTTCCATCTAGACCTCTGAGATCTGCTGCCCAGGCCAAGGCTATCGTTCCAACAGTGAAGCGTGCTCGCTGTGGAGGTCGCTCCTTTAGTTACCTTGCACCCCGCCTCTGGAACACATTGCCCTTGACGTTGCGGGTGTGCACCAATCTCTCGGTTTTTAGGAAAGGACTTAAAACCTATCTGTTTGCTTTGTAATGCTGTTATGGTTAATTCTGGTTATGTTCTCTGTTATGGCTGTTTGTTTGCTGCTGGTATTTGGTGTGATGATCTTTAGCGCCGGGACGCTCTTTGGAGCAGCTGAGCGCTCTACAAAACATACAGTAACATAACATAACATAACAAAGATGTATTAGCATTTGCCAGAAAGGCAGAATTGTCAGTTAGGTGCGCTAAAGCACTTAAAAAAGAAAATACTGATGATTCTCAGCATGACACTGTAGCCAGGATTGTTTCCAATCGCAATAAAGACAAGATATCTAAATCCTTGGTACAAAACAAAGCAGGGGTGACTAAGAAGGACAAAATATTCAAATGTTATCGCTGTGATAGTAAGAACCATTTGGCGAATGACAAAAGTTGCCCTGCTATTAAGCAGAGATGTTCTATTTGTAAAAAGATAGGCCACTTCAGCAAAGTTTGTCATGCTAGAAACAATATAAGTGAACAAGTTAAGTGTATTGAGGAAAGTTATGCTTCTTCCAACAATGAAGATAGTGAAGAAGATTCTTCTAACCCTTTGAGTATTGTCGTGCTCAACATTTCCCAAGATAATGATTCCAGTAAACCCATTTGTGTCATATCTCTTTAGGTGGTGTAAGCATCTACATCGCTGCAGATTCAGGTTCCCCTTTCACCATAGTAAATGAGTCAGTGTGGTCAGAAAAATTTGTCACGAAGTTAGGATCTGAATTGTCTCAACCTGATATCGCACCTCTAAGTTATAATGGTGAGCCAATTGATTTGCTGGATTACAGAGAGTTGGTTTTCAGATTTAAAAACAGAAGCGCATTGTGTAAACTTTATGTATCTAAAAAAGGGCCTTCTGTGTTAGGGTGGAAAGACCAAAGAAAACTTGACATTATTTTAGACCCTAATTGAATTGAACAGGTTCTTGTAGTAAATGAAGGGGAATCCCTAAAGAAAGTATTATACAAAAAGTTCCTGGAGGTGTGTTCTGGCAAACTAGGAAAAATTGAAGGTTTTGAACATCTCATTTGTCTCAAACCTGATGCATGTCCAAAGGTTCATAAAATTTGCAATATACCTTTTTCAATTAGAGAAGAAGTTGAGAAGGAACTTGGATGCTTAGTTGCAAGAGGTGTTATTGAACCAGTTGAAGCCTCATTGTGGGTTTCTCCATTGGTCGCAGCCAGGAAATCCAATGGAAAACTCAGATTATGCATTGACTTAAGACATTTGAATGACAACATTTTAGTTGACCAGTTTCCACTGCCTAAAATCAATGAAATGATCACTAAGGGGCCGATTCGTATCCGTATTTTTTTACTTACGAATCGTACAAGTCCCGTCCAACCGGTGAAGTACGATTCGTACGTAAAAAAATACAAACGAATCGTATCGGGTAAAGGTCTACGAGACGTCCCCGGACAGTTTTACGTACAAGTCGTAAAACTGAAGTCCGAGCGCACAAGTCCGAGCCGTACCGGCGTTCCGAATACAAAAGCGTATGGAAAACGTCCTGTATGGAGCAAACTTTGTACGACCCCTACCCCGGGTACACTTGTGCCCGGGGTACGAGTCGTACAGCCCCCCTAGCCTCCCCCCGTGTATGTCCGCACCATACCCCCCCACCCACTTATGTCCGCACCGTACCCCAGGCGTACCCCAATCCTCGCGTATGGACCGTACTTACATGAGGATTGGGGTACACCTGGGGTACGGTGCGGACTTACGCGGGTGGGGGTTACGGTGCAGACATACACGGGTGGGGGGGTACGGTGTGGACATACGCACCGTACATACGCATCGTTGGCCTATGTACGGTGCGTACCCCAACAGCGCGTATGTACGCACCGTACATATGCAATGTTGGGGTACGCACCGTACATGCTGACACGTACGATGTGGTTGATGGCATGTACGTCGCGTACCGGGCCCCCTTTTTGTCGTGCATCGCAGCGTACTTAGCTTTTCTGGCACTTTTTGGCTCCCGTAAAAAAATAGCCGTGCCGAGTGCTGTAGGTACGAATCGTACTTGCTGGTCCGTACAACGCTGCCTAAATCCGTACGGACGTCGCGTACAAGCAGTTCCGGATCGGAATCGTGGGTATTTTTTTGCTGAATGGTCTTTTGTACGATTCGTACAGGAAAAGGCTTTCTGAACGAATCGTACTTCCTAGGTTGTAGAATGAGTTTACCTGGTACGAGTCGTGTGGAGAAAACGCTCCGTACGACTATTCGTACAGCCTTTTTACAGGATCGGAATCGGCCCCTAAATGTAAAGGAATGACAGTTTTTTCAACAATTGATCTATCTCAGGCTTACCATCAGATTCCTTTAGTCGATTCTTGTAAACAGTTAACAGCGTTTATATCTCACATTGGATGTTTCCAGTACACAAGGATGCCTTTCGGGCTAGCCTCCGCGGCTGCTGTATTTCAGCGCTTAATGTTTAAGATATTTGGGCATTTAACCCTTTCGATGCGCATGACGGAGCGGTTCCGTCGTGCGCGTCGGTTGCGCTGTGTGCATGACGGAACCGCTCCGTCATGGCCCCGCCCGCGCACCGAACCTTCAGCACAGCGCGGAAATCCGCGCCGCGCTGAAGGGGTTAAACTATGTACTTATATTTCAAGATGATATTCTGATAATGGGGAAAGATAATCAAGATCACAAAGAAAAATTATTTCATGTTATGTCCTTGTTAAAAACGTATGGTCTAACTATTGAACCTATGAAGTGTGAGTTTGCTGCAAATGTTGTAACTTACCTACGCCATGAAATTAGCGCCTCAGGGATTCACCCCAAGACCAAATTAGTCTCTGCAATAACTGATGTCCCTAGTCCAAAAAACAAAGATGAGGTCAAATCCTTTTTAGGGTTAGTAGAGTTCTTTTCCAAATGTGTAAAAAAAAATTCTAGTAGAACGTTTCATATTAGAGAACTTCTTAAATCAAAGAGTACATTTTCTTGGTGCGGTCAATGCCACAGAGAGTTTACTGATATCAAAAATGCAATAATTTCAGCTCCTGCACTTCAAGGTTTTGACCCTCAGGGAAAAAATATAATCACCACGGACGCAAGTGGTACAGGGATTAGCGCTGTTTTTTCACAGGTAGATAAGAGTGGTGCGGAGTATATTGTAGCTTACGCTTCAAGATCATTGTCTCCTGCTGAAACTCGATATGCAGTAATTGAACATGAAGCTCTTGCTTGTGTTTGGGCTCTAGAACATTTTCGCACTTTCATATGGGGAAATGTAGTCACTCTCAAGTGCGACCACAAACCATTGGTTAAAGTTTAAAAAAATGTTGATATGATAAATGTGTCTTCTAGGTTAGCTCGCATCTCAATGAGACTTATAGATTTTTTATACAAAATTGAATATCTGCCTGAAAAAAAAAATGCTGTGGCTGATTTTCTGTTACGATTGCCAGTCCAATTGGTAGAGAACAAGGATGATCTTATGGACAGTGTGCAAGTTGCACTACTTTGGGATCATGGTATGGAAGCGTTAAAAAAAAATGAGTGGGATGAGGCTCTTTCTACAGATGATTGTTTGAAGAAGGTTTTGGAATCGGTCACTGGTGGTTGGCTTCGCAAGCCTGATGTGAGCGAGATTAAACCTTTTTGGGAGGTGAGGAACAAATTGTCCGGTTTAGAGAGTATTTTAATTAAAGGTAACAAGATAGTACCCCCATCAGCTTTGAGAGAAAAGATTCTCGCTTTGTGCCACGAAGGACATTTGTTCTAGAGAGGAAACAATGGCTCCTGCGGAATAATAACCAACTATATGATAGACATAGCACAATGGCAATATATAGGGTTTAAAGCGGAGTCAGAAAGAAAATTGGCTATACACATTGGAAAGTTGCTACATAATAATATTCTTTGTATTTATGATAAGCAACATATAAACAGTATATCAATACACAATCAAATCAAATACAATCTGAGGGTTTTAGAAAACAATCATGAAAAGTGTCCCAGTGAGAACATTTGGGCATCTCAAAATCAAAGTGCATTGTTAAAAGTAGATTCTGGTGGCCCGGTTTAGATATTTCTGTAGAAAGGCTAGTAAGAGATTGTAGTTTGTGTTCTACTGCTGACAAAACCATCAAGACCCTTAGACCTCTCATGAGAGATTTTTTATGTCCCAGTGCACCTTGGAAAAGTGTTGCGGTAGATATCATGGCTCCTATTGGTGATTCAGACAAATATATCATCTCCATGATGGATATTTTTTCAAAATTACCCGTTCTCAAGATTATTAAGAAAATTGATACAGAAACTGTGATCACATTTTTTGATGATGTTTTCACATCTGAAGGTATGCCAGCTAACATTATTAGTGATAATGGAGTACAATTAACTTCAGAAACCATGACTCATTATTTATCTAAGTGTGGTATTACGCACAAGACCACTTCTTTGTATAATCCAAGTGGCAATAGTTTAGTTGAAAGGTACAATAGGGTTTTAAAAGGCGCCATTCAGTTAGCTTGCCAAAATAGTGTTCCCTGGGAAATTCAAATCTTTAAAACCTTATGGGCATACAGAGTTGCCATTTCTGATTCAACAAAGTTTTCCCATTCAAGCTCATGAGGGGAAGAAAACCGAGGGGAAAATGGTACCCTGGGTGGATTAAAAATTCTGGTGATGTATATTGGTCTTCTGTTGAGGTAAAAAATTACGTATCCATCAAACATGATAAGTATAAAAAATTCTATGATGCCAAACATTGTACAAAAAATGTCAGTCTTTCTGTTGGTCAATGGGTTTGAATCAAAAAACCTGGTTTTACGAAGAAAGGAGTCAGCAAATGTTTTCTTCCCCAGCACATTGTAGCTTTAAGGAAAAATGCAGTTGTGTTGGATGATGGGAAGTGTTGGAGCCTGAAGAGAGTTGCATTATGTAACCCTCCCAAGCTTAACAGTTCTTTTACTGCTCAATCCACTATGGTAGATAACTCAGTTGAAGTTCCTCGTCAACATCGTGTTGTTAAAAAAAACAAATGGTCAACAGGTTTCATCTCAAAATGGGAATGTCAATGCTAGAGCTAAAAGAATTATCAAACGACCTGTCTCCTTGGGTGACTATATATGTGATTAAATTGTTTGCTTTATTGTGTAAAGGAGGAGATGTGTAGTGTCTCGTGTCTCGTTCTACTTTGTTTGCGTGCCTCTTGATTTGGTCATCACGAGAACAAAGCAGAGCGAGAACATGTTTATCCTCAAACTCCACAAGCCCGTGCCATCGTACAATGTTCTACATATGTATCTTTGAATGTGCATGCTCGTGGACTCTCTCTCGAGCCTATTACAGTTAACACGGGTTGTTAGCGTTCAAAAGATATGTACGTTAGGATGACATGGAATCATTGTTCGCTCCGGACAGGACGCGTTGAAGATGTCCGGATGAGCATTTCAATAAATTTGTTCTTAATTAATTAAACGTCTAAGTGCATTCACTACTTTAATGAAAGTCAATTTCAAAACTGAATGCACTTCAGTAAACTCCTGTTTTGTGTAATGAACTCTAGCAGTGCAATGAATACCAATATTACCATACATTTCTTTACACAGGATGGGTATGAACTGCAGTAGCGGCCGGCACGAATCTGGAGTGGCTTAGCTGGGCAGCCGGTGGGGGGTGGAGTAGGAGGTGATGTAAAAAAGAAAAAAACGTACCTTTTCCCCGCTGTCCCGCATGTTCTCTCAGTCTCTCCTCTCCGGAGCTGGAACAGGAAGCAGCCAGGCTCCCTCCCCTAAGCCAATCACAAAGCTGCAATTCAGAGTTGTGAATGTCTGAGCGCTGTGGCTCGGCGCTCAGCCAGGGAATGGTGGCCTGGGCATGTTCTCCACGCAGTCTGTAATGCAGCCTGCATGGAGAACATGCAGAGTGCGCATGACTGCTTTAGATGGCCCCAGAGGGCCTTCCAAACAGTCAGTGCGCACTTGGAGTGGGAAAACCACTCCTCCCTCATTCTGAAAGCAGAGCAACCCCGCCCGCCCCGCTGCGCAGTAGGAACAAATACAAAGATAATAACCTCAAGTTAATATCATTGTATTTGTTCTTTCTTTCACTGATTTGCAGCAGTGGGGATGACGCTACTTCTACTTAGCGGAGGAGCGGCCACTGATCAGAGAAGTAAGTCAGAATACAGAGCTCAGTAACGCTATCAATCCAAACATGGCATACAGCATGGATACATCATGTTTTATATTCTACACTCCTCACTTCTGCTGACCTTGGTTTTGAAAACAGGTTACAGCCACTCATCAATCTGGCAAAGAATACAATGACATTTTGTTTTGCCTGGAAAAGTACTGTAAAATCCACTATGACTTTTGCAAGTGAAGATCAGACTTACACCTGAAACAAAATCATTATTTTACAGGTGTAATTTACACCTGAGTCACAAAACAGATATAAGGACATATAGTGTAAGCCAGTGTAAACTATGAGCTCACTTGCAAACTACGCAGACCTAGAGTTTCACTTTTTCTCACCACAACAGATATTTGCAGACGCCTCTAAAATAAGTGGTCAGGTGAATTGTATGTAAATGCGATGAACACAGTCCAAGACTGAAATTAATGGACATCATGAGTATTTTCAACCTCATTATTTCAACAAAGTTACACTGAAGAACCCAAGAAATACTGCCCTAGTGAAAGAATGTCAACATAGTAAAACTGTTGTATAGCGGAAGATTCAAGGGGAAATGCAGTTGGTTTTACCCCACTCTGCACAGTTTTTTAAATGTGGAAAATGAATCTCCGGAAGCACGACTTTCTTTTAAAAACAAACAAGGCCCCTGATGCAGAAGGAATTTTCTGCCTGCATATTGGGGTCAGTGTTAGTTTTTCTTTACCAAGGACTCGCATGCCTTTCATGGTAGTCCCAGGTAGTGAAATGTAGTGATGGTTGTCACATCCTGAATAGAATGACTGTCACTGTAAAATGATAACTCAATAGGGCATAGCTGCCATGTCAAGGATTTCCACCGGCGGAGGTAGTAGCAGGAACCACAACATTGATGGGGCTGGTGAACTACCAATTTATGTTGTTCAATTGCTTCAACAATCTGTAAATTATCCCCTTAACCCTTTCGGGGTAAGCTAAATGTGCAAATAAATGTGGGAACACATTCTAAAATATTTGTAAATTTCTACACTGCTGCTCCTGCTCGGATGGTCTCCTCATTAGTCTTCTGTTTTCGTGGCCGAACCTCTGACACACCTCGTGATGCCATCTAGGCTAAACTACGTATCTACCTACATATCGATAGTGCACCTGTGAATAGTTCACATGTCCCGTCCCACCTCACTTGTTAAGTGGTGTGTGAATCAGCAACCGTTTCGAATTCCAAGTTATACCTACCTCTGTATTAGCCCGAAAGTTCGTAAATATAGGTATTTCTCTGTAAGTAAGCACTGGTTTATAATCACTAGTTTGTTGAGAATGTCATGGTACAAAAATGTATTTTGATATGTCTGTACATTGTGCTGTAAATCTTGTGTACCTTGGGCAGGCGAGTTGATTCTTGATGCATTTTTGGTATAACCACTGATTATGTTAATACGTTTTATGTAGAATAATTGTTATCTGATTGTATCTCATTTTATTTACTTTAGAGTTTTTATGATGCATTACTAACCACCCTAATTTGTGCCCTTTGAGTATTTAGGTGGACACCAGTGGGAATGCATGAAATGGTAATATATAGAAATGAGTCCCACTTAAAACAGCTACTAGAATTTTGTTTGATAGACACACTAGAGAGTTTCAACTGATTTCAAAGCCTTTTGTATGCAGACGTCCATATCCCTTCCATAAAGTGTGGTCTGTCCTTAGGCACCTGACAAGTAGCACTAGAATATAGCTATGAGTCACTTCACAGAGGGTTACGGGATTAACTGAGTGCCTTTGTTAGAAATGGGGTTGTTGCTTGACTGGGATATGAGCCCTACTCAAGCAGCAGCCACAATCCTTGGCAGGGTAAGAAACAGAAAAACCCTAAATTAACCTGTGCTCACCCTCTGGTAGCTTGGCACAGAGCTGTCCAGCTGTCAGGCTTCACTTAGAGGCAAATCTGTAAAGTATGTGTGCAGCACTTCAAACAGTAAAACATTGAAAACACCATACAAAAAGATTTCCACACCAGGTTAGAAAAATAGAGCTTAATTTAATGAACAAAACAAGACCAAATTACAAGCATCCAATTCATAGAACCAGAGTTATTAATTTTAAAGAATAAACTGTACCATAAGTGCCTAAAAGCATGAAGACCCAACCAGTGATATCTGGTCGCGCTAGACTGGGTCAAATCCAAAGGTTCAAGCTGATCGAGATGGAGTGTGGGATGATACAGTCCCAGATAAGTCCAGCTTAAGGTTTACCTTCTCAAGCTTTGTGTCACGAGTCCTGTTCACATAGAAGATGCAAGTGGGAGCAAGGACAGCATCGCTGGTGATGGTTAGTGTGGAGTGAAAAGCAGTCCGGGTGGTGCGGACGGGCAGGCTGTAGCCTCACAGTGGCAATCCCCGCTGGCAGATGATGCTTGCTGTGCAAAGAAATGAACTTGTGGGGTGTCATGCTGATTGTGCGAGAGCCCTGGTTCCAATGTGAATGGGCCTGTTCGCAGTTGCAAAGAGCCCAAAAGCTTCATTTAAAGGATTCGAGAGCCACACCAAGGGCCCAGGACCTAGAAGGCACCTCTTGGGGGTCAAGGACTCAATGAAGATGGGTCCAGGAGCTGTGAGGAGCCTGTTATGTCCTTGAGGCTCAGCTCAGGAGCCCATCAGATTAGACCTTTGAGTCACTCTGGGAATCTGGGTTCAAGATGGAGGGAGCAGGTCCAGTTCTTCCGCAGGCAATAGGTCAGCAGGCAGCAGGTCAGCACAGAAAAGCAGCAACTCCTTCAGAGTGGCAGTCCAGCAGAGTGACAGTCCTTTCAGCAGCATGGCAGTCCTTCTACCTGGCATAGCCACAGGTCCAGAAATGTAGTGAAGTAATGGTGTCAGAGATCAAGTACTTATACCCAGTTGTGCTTTTGAAGTGGGGGAGACTTCAAAGACTTGCCTTTGAAGTGCACAGAGGTCCTCCCTTCCCGCCCTGGATCCAGACTCACTATAGGGGGAGATGCAACTCTTTGAGTTGGGACAGAAAAACAGCCTATTCAGGTGGGAGTGAGACTGGGACCTACTCCTTCCTCCTATTCTGCCAGGATGGCCTATTAAGTCACACCAAAGCTCCCATTGTGTGTGGCTGTCTAGGGGAAAAATACTGAGCCTAACTGTGATCCACCCCAGACATTTCATCAGAGACAGGCATCAGGTACCAATTGGCTAAAGTAACGTTCTAAAAGTGGAATTGTCAGAATTGCAATTTAAAATCTGACTTCACCGTAAGTTAGGTTTATAAATTGTGATTCCAAACACCAGACTTGAAGGGTTTATCTCTTCCCAAGTGGAAATTACACTTATTAAATGTAATAAGGCAATCCCAAAGTTATGCTATGAGGAGATAGTCTTTGCAATAGTGAAAAACGAATTTGAGAGTTTTTCACTGCCAGTACATTAAAAACTTACATTATATGGCCTGCCTTTTAAATACATTCAACCTAGCCCTCTGGGTTGCCAGGCCTGTCTCAGGAGTGACTGATATGTGTAAAAAGGGAAGGTTAGGGCCTGGCAAGAGGTTTATCTTGGCAGGTCAAAATGACAATGTAAACTGCACACACAGGCTCTGTAATCGCGGGCCTGAGCTATGATTAGAGGATTACTTAAGTGGGTGGCACAATAAGTGCTGCAGGCCCACTAGTAGGATTTAATTTCCAGGCCCTGGGCACATCAGTGCACTTTGCTAGGGACTTGTAAGTAAATTAAATATACCAATTGGGAATCAGCCATATTATCAGATTTTAGAGAGAGAGAACATGCATTTTAGCATTGGTTAGCAGTAGGAAAGTGCTCAGGGTCCCAACGCCAGAAAAAATCAGGTCATAAAAAGTGGAGGAGGAAGGCAAATTTTGGGGGTAAGATACCCTAAGGCTGTCAGGTCTAACAGCTGACCTGTGGTTTTGAGTTAGTTGATTTGAAACAAATAGGCTGATGGTATATTTTGGATTCAGGTCAGGTAGCCCTTTGTGAACAATGCAGAGAGTTTTACAGGATATCCAGTGGAGGGTTTTCAGTGTGGGATAATGTGATCATATCATTTAATTCCTAGTACCAATCAAGCAGCATGGGTTTCAACTTGTTGCAGCTTGGCAAGAGACGTTTTTGGCAGGCCTGTGTAGAGGCCATTCCAGTAATCCAGATGGGACCAGGCCAAAACAGAGCTTATGGAAAGTTTTATGCAGAAGTGATATAGTGGCAGAATGCCTTTCATTTGGTGGAGGTGGAAAAATGCTGATTTGCAAACTGCTTTTATCTATGAGGAATATGAGAGATAACTGTTGAAGATCAAATTCAGATTTTGAGCTTCATTCACTAGTGATAGGGCAGACTATAACCTTTGGCCATGAAAGTGGGAAAGAGGTTGGGATTACAGGAGCAAGAATTTAGTTTTTTTTACAAATAGGACTCAAACATCTGTACTGCAACCAATGGTGGATGTCAGACATGCAATGGACACACTTGATTAGGTTGCCAGGTTCAACTCCAAACATTGGGTACAGCAGAGCATCATCATCATACACTTGGTATCTTATCTTGTAGGATACCAAAATGGATCTCAAGAGCACCATGTAAATGTTAAGTAGGATGGGAGATAATGTGGACCCTTGAGAACCCTGAGATGTATGTTAGCTATTCTTGAGAGAGAGGGGCTCATTATCACTTGATTGGTACTATTGTGTAGGAATGATGTGATACAATCAAAACAACGAAAGAATGTGCCTTTTTCTTGGGAGTAGAGCACAACAGTAGAATTCAACTAGGTTCTTAATAAAGCCCTCACTCACCAACATAGTTGGTGACATGCTTCATCATCTGGCCCCTCGAGGAGAGGCAGAATGCCACACTGGTGTGCTTCAACAGCAGAATTACTGCGGAGCTGATAGTGTGTGTTTCAGTAATTAGTGAAGTGATTTAAAAATGTCACAATTGTGTCAAAAAATACATTTTATGAGGAGCCAATCCGACATGTATAAAAACAAGGTGTAGGACATTAGTACTGAATAAATTGTTCAGCAATGTCCACTAAGATGTGGTCAACATGTTTCTGCCTATGTGTGATGATTTCATCAGGCATTCGTCAGGACCAGGAAAGAGGTGTAAACCTTGGCGGTGTGGGCGCGCTAAGGCCCACCCTAACCAAAGGTTATAAATGTGAAAAATTAAAAAACAGTATAAATCTGGTGTCTCTCGTGTTTGAGAGGAACCGAGTTTATTCTGGATTGAGTCAACAAACACGGACAAACATAAAAGACAAAAAAACATTTAGTAGCTAGAAATGGTTGTATACGTTTGTCTTTGTAGGACATACAACACTGGTGAGGTACGTGGTGCAATTAGTCGGTAACACTGATCAAACGTGCTACTGTGGACAATTTAAGTGCACTCAATAAGATAATTCGATCAGGAATGATGTGAGCCATACCAGAGGAGTCTCATTAATGCTCACTGAGGAGGACAGTCTTTAAATAAACACCTAAAGGTTAATATTGTTGAATGCTGTGAAGAGATCAAATAGTCAGTCAGTCAATTAACTTTATTCGCTACACATCCGTAGTATAAAAGTGCAAATGAAACAAAACAAGCAATAAAATATATTCATCACTTCGGTTACCCCCTTAAAATACCATGAAACCACAATATTCGCTAAGGACTTGATTTAAGCTAATACCACACTTTAAAATACCAAATTGTAAAATACCCCATCCCATAAAATACAACTAAAACAATAATATTTCATTAAAAAGTAGTATCAGGACTCCTGGATAACCCTGGTCATGGGCAGCGAAAAGTTCATCCCTTATGTTTAATAGGGTTGTTTTGGTGCTTCTTAATGGTCGTACAACACACAGGGGTAGCTGTTCCTGAAGGGGATTCTGGCCCAATCGGCGACAGAAAGATAGAGATTGAGGAAATGTTCTTTTTGTATTAGGATGGATGTGTAGGTCAGGGGAATTTCCTTATATAGAAAAGTTGCTCTCACACACCCGTGAAGGTGTCATGCTTCATCATTGGGCGGTTTTGCTCCTTGTAGGGTCGGTGCTGCAATACCCCACAGGCTCCGCGGGAAGGCTCTTTGGCGGAGATCTTTTTGAGTAAAAAAATACCATAGTGGTGAGTGCAGGTGTGTGGACCTAGTGTGATAGTGAGTTTAAAATTATTACTGTAGTGCCTAATAAAAGGAGGTTTTTATTCCTGGGTCTATCGGATAGATTAAAAACAGAAGCCAAACTTCTACTTTTCACTGATGAGGAAATATAGTGCGGTTCAAATTGTACATGCAGTGAGTGGGGTCGGCATGTTTCACGCCCTATTGGTTCAGAAGGGATCCTTGGTGTTTCATCAGGACCAACTATAGTATGAAAAAAATATATATATTTCTTAAAAAACAGGTGGTAGTTTCCCTAAGTCTTAGTCTGGAAAAGACTGCTACTCCCAGACGCGGATAGGTGATTATGCCGAACTCTCCAATGCGTCACTGTCGCCTATAGCGTATGCCTGCTATAACTTAAGAGGCCCTCCCCTTCACTTCAAGAGGGTTGGATTTTTTACGTGGCTGCTGATACAAGAGTATATTTTCTACCACCTTATTACTTAGTCTTTCCCTGACTAAGACTCAGGGAAACTGCCCCCTGTTTTTTAAGAAATATTTGTCTATTTATTGTACACTATACCTGGTCCTGATGAAACACCAAGGATCCCTTCTGAACCAAAAGGGCGTGAAACATGCTGACCCCACTCACTGCACGAACAATTTGAGCCAAACTATATTTCCTCTTCAGTGGACAGTAGAAGTTTGGCTTCTGTTTTTAATCTATCCAGTGGACGCAGGAATTAAAACCTTCTTTTATTGGGCACTACCATGATATTTTTAAACTCACAATCGGGCTAGCGCCACGTACCCACAATCAGCACTACGGCATTTTTTACTTAAAAAGATCTCCGCCAAAGAGCCCTCTTGCGGTGCCCGTGGGGTATTGCAGCGCCGCCTCATGAGGAGCAAAAATACCCAATGATGAAGCATGACACCTTCAGGGGTGTGTGAGGGCAACTTTTCTAAATAAGGAAATTCCCCTGACCTACACATCCATCCTGAGATAAAACATTTTTTCTCCCCAATCTCTATATTTTCCGTCACCGATTGGGCTGGAATCCCTTTTAGGAACAACTACCACTGTGTGTTGTACATATGTGTTCTAGGGAGTAAGTGTACTGGACCTCTTTTCCCGCTCCCGGTCCCCACTTCTGTGGTTTGTGTGGGCTTCTTAATGGTCTACATCCAGACTGGAAGTCAGTGATGTGGCCAACGGACTACAGATTGGAAGGGAGATGATGAAAGACTGCTGTTTCAATTACATTGGTAGCAAAAGATAGGCCTGAGATTGACCTAAAATTCGCCAGGAAATCAGGATCTGTATTCGGTTTCTTCAGGATGGGTTTAATGATTTCATGTTTGAGATCCTAGTCGATTTCATCACTGTCTAAGAAGCTATATACAACCTTCGCCATTGTTGGTACAAGTTTACATAGACCCCAGAATGATATATCTGGGATTAGCCATGTCCCATGATGCAGATGACTTCTTTGCTATTTAAAATTATAGTAGTGCTCTGAAGAGAATAAATGCATTGCAAAAAAAGTTTGTTTCTGTAGTAATCGAAAAAATGTGTCCCAGTTCTATGCATTTATGTTCCCTTTTGTAAATCAAAGGCCATAAGAATGGTTACTTAAAAAGAACACCCTCTCTAAGTAACACTGTTGGAACTGTGAGTATCCTAACCCGCAGCAACCTCTTTCTCACTGAGTAGTGAACAAAGCAGGTGCTGATGAATGATTAATTTCTGTTTTTCTTAGAAATAACAATGCTACATGTTCTATGTACTCTGAAAAAGAGACAGAGCTATGGTAATTATGGTTTTAATAACAGATTTCTGATTGTCTTGTGCACTTTAAAAAATTCACAATGACATGTTTTGCATAAAACGAACAGTGTATTGGCATGTATTACTGTCTATTTTGCATCACATTATCAAATTCATAGTAGTAATATTACCAGGAATGCAGATACTTTAGGCAAAATAAAACGGAATACGGTGCATTACTGTTCTTGATTATGAAGTCAAGATTATGAAGTATTATCTTATAATTGTCAAGGAAATTTAGAATCGGTGTGCTGCAGCTGTCTGTGGTGGGGAGACTGGAAGGCCTTGCTCACCTCAGTAAAGTTTGTTGATGTCTAGGCCCTGGCAGCATTTGCACCCACTCGAGAATAGGGTAGAGAAGTCACTGAAATTGTGAGAGTGCCAGGACAGGTATGGGAATTCCTCAAATGTTCCCACAAAACAATAGAGAATATCTACAATGCACTTAATAGCAACACAAGATAGAAAAGCTAGTAGCAAGGATTTTTAAATATATCGTTATAGATACAAAATTCATGAGACCGGACAGGGTTTAGATAACATGCTGCCCATTATTGATAAGGATGTGGAAGAAGTGCGATTTGGTCATGTTGATACAGACAGGGCAGTTTATTCGGTGGATGGAACTGCAGAAGTATTATCCCTCATTAAGAAGAGAAGAAATACCTCAAAATTCTACATCTGCTGAGGTTGGTAACATTTTGGTAATGGAACATATATGCCTTATTACTTTTGAATAGCGTTTAGGGATAATGCAGGGAATCCCCAATGGGAAAGCCTGGGGTGTGAACATGCTGCCTTGACAATTGTACAAGTGTCTCCATAGTAATAAAACTCTTTTTTTTACAGTTAGTACAGCCTATGGTGGAGTGAACCCCTGCATCAGAATCTTATACATTTTTCAAAATTGATGTCATCCTCAAAAAAGAGAAACTGACATAATGATCAGGAATTCACTTCGAAAACTTAAAAAATTAGTTACAAAAGGATGATCAGCACCCACCAATCGTCATACGACATATATATGAATTACAGATGGTTGAAGTTACATAGTGCACAGACTCCATCAAAGATTTTCTTAGAAAGTTCCTTTATCCACAATCTTCTTGTTTTATATAAAACGTTTCTTTAATGTAGCAAACAAGTTTCATCTCTTCACAGAGACTTCTTCTGGATTTCAAGTTGCATTGGCACTCATGTCTGCTAGAGGTATTGAAATTCTCACAACATTGTAGTATGATGTCAACGTTTGCTGAGAGGTCTTATAACGTTCCGAGATATCAGGTCTATTTTTTAAGTTGTGTCTAGTGGCGATAATATTATGGTACCTCGTATCAGTGTATATCAGTCCCATGGTCCAATCAAAAAATAGCTATTAGCATATTGTATCGAGGCCCATGTTGGCATCAGAACACGTATGCGTTGTATCTCGCAAGTGGGGCAGAAACCAGCTTAAAGCACTAAACAAGTCTTTGTTATTCCATGGAGCCGTGCTCCTGTGTGGAAGATTAAGGGGCTGATCTTCCAGATCTGTGCACTACCCTTGTTTGGATTTAAACTATTCACTAGAAGTGATAGGTGCGAATGTAGTTGCCTCAGCCTCATCTTGTAAATCAATTAAGAATTAGTTGTAGGGCAACAACAAGGTTTAAATAGTCTTTACATGTTGTTTTTACAATGATTTATCATGGTAATATTAAAAAAGCACAGAGATGCCTCAAGTTAGGTGTGAATGCGTACATTTAAAAATTAATATGTTTGCAGATGACACTACCAAGCTTGAGTGTATCAAAGTGACTTTGAAATTCTAGCACAGTATTGTGTAAAATGCTTAACCCTGTTCATGTTCAGAGTTTATAGCAGAAGTGATGAAGTAAAAGAATCCTGTGATTAACATATATGCCCATTTTCCTGGGAGCGATAATGGTTAGAGATGTGGCTCTAATTTTTCAGCTGAACTGAGAGGAAGTATTTTTAAAACAAGGTCTTTCAGCCTTAAACCTATGGAATAATGTACCTCTGTCACTTATTCTGGAATTAGTTTGGTGATGCTGAAGGCTTTGCCCACATTTTCATAGTTATTCAGGAATCTACCCCGTTTATTACATTAGAGCTTTAGGAGGATTAATTTGGTGATAGAAACATTTATATGGGGTCATCAGAAACGAAAGAGATGTCTCAGAATTCTGATTGGATCTGTAGGGTTGTGCATTCCTCGAAACAATTCTTTATTTATTAATATCTATGGAAAATTGTTTTATATACTGGCCAGTAGTGTTGAGCTCTAGTAGTCTGCATACAAAAAATAATGTTATTCCTGGCGTCAATATTTAATGGACTGACACAATAGTGAACGTTTATTTACACAAAGTCAAATTAGAAAATAAAGGAGGGAGGTTAGAGTTGCGCCAGTCATGATAAAATAATTTTGAGTAGAACCATGCCTGGGGGGTTACCTCCGTGACATCATCCCTCACAGGATATTTTTAATGACGGTGGGTATAAATTATGGGAACCGTGCCAGCTTTTATTTCTAAGACAGTTATATGAAGATAATACTTTTAAGTCCGTTAAGGTAAATTCCAGGAATCATGTAATTTCCCAAGGATATACAGATTCAAGAATTTCAAGTCCAAAGAAGACAAAGAGGCCATTCATCTCATTGTAGAACTTGTAAATGACTTCTACCGCTCACCCAGCGCATCACTTCTTCAATCTTTCATTATGTGCATCCAAACAAATGACACTAAGGGCCTGATTCCGATCTTGCTAGGAAAGCCCTCTGTACGACTTGTATCTGAAGGACTTTCCTAGGGAATCGTGCTCCGGGAATCCAAGCGGTCGATTCTGATGCATCCGTATAGTGGCGAACATTGCTAGTTCGGACTGCCATTGAACTCAATTGAACGCGTACACAGGCTCCCATAACAAAAAGGGGTGGGTGGGGAAAAGCCTACACACTGAGGCGGGCACCCCATGGTGCCTGCCACACTGTGCATGCATGGAAAGGGGGGACCCAGGGGTACCCCACAATATCGATTAGGATGGCCCCAGGTGAAGGAGGGCCGGCTACAGCCCCCTGAAGTCTGATTCCCACAGCTGTTTCTTCTCAGCAAAACCGAGTCAATACGGCTGTCCGAATCGTGCATTGTACTCACTCGTTCGGAAGCCGGCTCTATTAGGCGGCATGATTTGGCTGCAAACGAGTCAGACTGACAGGATTGGGTTCGGAAACAAATCGGTCGACGTGGACGAGATCTTCGCATCGTACTTGATCATTCGGAACGGGGACAATTTGTTTGGAAACATAGGCTCCGAATCGGATTTGCTTGTTCCGGAACCCATCTGGAGGCCTTCCTAGTGAGATTGGAATTAGGCCCTAAGAAGAATACAGAAGAACGGTCTAAAGGTTTAGGAGGGACCGAGGGATACTATTTTATCCTCCATCCTTTACACCCACAAGACTACAGGTGCATCAAACATTAGATGGAGCAGTTTCACAGCATCTATGACTTGTATTGTGCTCTAAAATGACAATCTAGGGTCCAGGTGAAGGGGAGCGCCTTGGATGTTACAGTTGTGTTGCCAAAACAGAGCACAAGTTTTTGAAAATTGTCCTACTTTAACCCTCATCCAGCAAACTGTCTTTCACGTGCATGACCATGTTCAAATTTCCCTCAAGTTGATGAAATGAAGCATAACGTTCTATAATCTTTACATTGTGATCACTATTTTGTGCTATCATATATTTGTCACAGCAAGTATTGCATCAAATGGACTGGGTTGGGTGTGCCTTAATTAACATTGTACATATCACTTAACAAAACACAACATATGTATACCTTTGAGATTGGAAGAACATAACATGCACACTTTGATAAACGTAAATTATTTGTGGATTTGTTTTTATTGTATGTACTACAACATTTCCAAAAGAATGCCCATACAATGTAGATCCCACAAGGTAAGAACAAGTCCGGTTTTGCTTTCACCATGAAGGGGACAGTTCAGCTACCTGAGTGGGGGAGCATTGAATGCATAGAGTATGATCATAAAGTATGACCATTTCAATCCACCACAACCCAGACATCTACAACATAAAAGGGCAGCGTTGAGTCTTAATGAAGTTAACATAGTCATCATCACTGTGCTGTGGGACAGTCTCTGTATTAGGTTACATGACAGATGAGGTTGGGTGTATGGCCACCGGCCGGCAGCAGTTTGTAAATTACACCCACACTACATCTTAACAAATCAAATGAGTGCAATGGTTGAAGATGGAATATTGTTAATAGTGCTAATGTCAAGTAGGAGGCTGGGGTGTGTTGAGTATTGTGTGTGTGTGATCAACTTTTCTTTTTCAATGACATTTAAATAAAACGTTTACATATGAGCACCCAGCTCCCCCCAAAACAAATAAAGAAACTGCAAAAATCTGTAGCATTTTATTCAGTTTGATTGTCAAGAACTAATGTAACTCTTCCTATGTTGGATTATGTTATACATATCTCTGAATATTTTTAATTACCAGTATCCCTATTGCTTCATCTGAAACTCTAGCTGTGCTGAAGTTTTTTTTCAAAGTAGGGTTGAAAGTCCTAAATGCAGCGTTAAATCTTTGGTGTGCAGTGAGAAAGATGCTAAACATAGGATACTATTCGGAATTTGCACTTATCTGGGATTCCCCAGGGTCACCAGAATGCCTAAAAGATGGATTGACTTTGCCTTTAAAGCAAGCTGGGCTGCCTAAGTGCAGGGAATTGATATTAGCAGGTGAATTGCTGCCCTGGGAAGTGTTGAGTGCAAAAACTGGTAACAGACTATCTAGATTCAAATATGTACAGCTCATGTCATGGCCTTAAACAATTTCACAGGAGACAGGTGGGCTATGGGACTTTGAGACTGTTATCCCGGACGTAAGGGTAAAAAACAAAGAAGTTTCCATGTGGTCAGGGCAATTTTTGGATGCAGAGGAAATTAAACTGGAGACTCCATATGCTATTTGGCAGGAAGTACTTCAGGAAGAGAATTTACACTTGTTATGGATAGATTCATTATAACGACTATATTCAACAGTTACGCCCGCAAACTTTAAAAGACATCATTTTTTTGTGATAAATAGATGTATTGGCCCCCTCAAAAAATCGCTAAGTTCGTACTACAGCCTGTTCCCAGATGTAACAGATGCAACTTGCAAAAAGCCAACAATGTACATGTCTTCTTTTCATGCCCCGCAATAAAGGAATATTGGAAGGCTGTAGAAACTATTATGAGAGACATCCTGGGGGAACCTGTAACCCGGTCAGCAACCTTGGTACTTCTAGGGGTAAATCATGACCCACTAACCATGTTGGATAGTAAACAATGGGGTTGGATATTCTATTTGTTACTGCTGGCTAGGCGGGAGATATGTAAACACTGAACAGACTTGTAACTCCGCATCCTACAGGATGGTTAAAAGTAGTCAAGTGGACCAGCAAAATGGACACTGATTGTAATCTACCAAGGACGAGGGACATTTGGCAGGATTTCATAAAATGGTCAAGATAGTATTGAGATACAAAAACAGGGACGTGGTGAAATAAAATAAATCTTCCCATTGTCCTCTGATTACACCAGATCGTGGCAGCTTGGGAGGTAAATCCCCCCTCCTGGAAGCGATAAGAGTCTTTTAAAAGGCTCTAGCGAGTAAATGTAATGGACCAAGAGACAAACAAGGGCCCCAGAAAATGGTCCAAGACTTGCAGAATGCCATGGGGATAAGCGGACAATAAAACAAAATTTAAAAAAATAAAAGAAACTCTAGCTGTACTCATCTGTACTCATCTAGCTGCTACGTGTCATCAATTTGTCAACATTTTGAGTGGTTGATTCTCTCTTGCAACTGCGATCAATGTTCCAATTCCTATTTATGATGTAGATGCCTATGATTACTGAGAGTGTCCAGGAGCCCCTTTGATCACAGTAGTAAACCTCACTATTCCTACCTATGCTTACACTTTACTCACAAATTAACATGTTGACTGACTGGTGTCTCCTCAGCGCCAACAGTAATTTTCTGCAAATTCACTTATGAATCTTAGCACTGCTTACCTTCTCTTCCCATGGCTTCTATTTTTCTTTAATTTCTAGCTCAAAATGCTTCCCTACACAGCACCCTCATCATCCTGGACTCTCTTTCACCCCCTATCTTTCTCTCTGCATAGTTCTCTACCACCTTGCTTCTCATGTCTTCTGCATCCTTCTCACTACTTCCCTACCAATGCCACGTCTATGTAAATACTGCAGCCACACTGCAACCCCATCACATCCACAGATCCTTTATCTCAACATACCATATTACTCACTGTTTGAAAATGTTATTTGAAATACAGTTTGATGACAAGTCCCACCCTGGTCCTTTAACAGCAACCACTAGAGCTTATATTTACAAATATGAGCCTGCCCTACTCACTGCTCTCCACATTGAACATTTCACTTTCTCTCACACATTATGTCTTTCTAACATCATAGGTTGTTCAGCCACCTTCTAAACAAATCTTTTACCAGTACTCAACCACCCCTAAATCAGATCATTTTTGTTGAATTAAATACTATCTAAGACTCCCTCACATCCTCTCTTACATTATTAAGCACCTGCATGTGTGACACGGCCATTGGTGTTAAAGGCTCCCTATTCACACAGAAAATGTTTATTGTCTGCAAGTCTCCTCATTTCCTGCAGTCCTCCGCCGTCAAACTACTCTACATCCCTCAGATCCGACAGACTCGGCAAGGTGGTGCACATTGTTTTTACATACCACCAAGAAATGGTGAGCCCTCTCAAGCCACTTCTTTTTAAAAAGTGCTGAGAAGCCTTTTCCAGAAATTGGCTTCTGCTTTTTCTTAGCAGTACTCACTTGGAGACAGCAGTGTGGTGTATAAATATAATAAATACATAAATAGATAAATGAATAAATAATAAGCATATAAATCACTGATGGCTTCAATCTTGTTTTTATATATTTTATTGATTTCAGAAATATATTGTGGAAGGCACGTTTGGTAATGAGAGGAGGGACCTCTGTGGATCATGGGCCTCAGTCCTGAGTTCTGACAGACTGGAGGACATTACTGACCTTCTTAGCTGGTGCAGAGAAGGCGGGGCCACATCAACCTATCACACTGATCATTGCATAGCACAGGACTGCTAAGTAATGCTCAGTAGGTAAAAAGCAATAGGGATTTGAGACACTCAAAAAAGGTGATTGACAGTAGTGTATACACTACACCCTTAGGTTTCAGTCACAAAAAGAGAGGCTACATTTCTGTGCGATTCCAGGGCAATATGGAAGGAAACAAACTTTACAACACGGTCATTACACAGCAATACCTTTACAACGCGGTTGTTACAACAACTGTGTTGTTACAACGCAGTACCATTTCAACGTTGTTACAACGACTTGCTCTAGAAGGCGCTCTAAACTAAGTAATAGTATAACTGACTATTCCAACACCTTCCCTACTGTTGCACACACTGGAGTTGGAATTGTAAGTTATACTATTCCTAAGTCCAGCACGCCATCTAGAACAATATGGGGGACCTGGTCCAAAGAAATTCACACAGAGTTTTCAGCAGCAATAAGAGTCCACAATAAGTAGCTGAACCCATAATAAACTCACTTCTGGTAAGTAGAAACCTGATGTTCCACACAGTGGTGTGGCGCGTTGCAATGATGTGGCACCCAGCTGATTAGTTGATGTCAAATTAGGACCTGACATGAAAGATATGGATTCATTTGGAAGTGTGTAATCGGGTATCTTGAAGGAGATTCTTGACGTAATCACTTTGAGTTTGGTCATTCATACCCTCCCAACTACACATAGGGAGAAAGACAAGAACAACAGAACACAATGTTCTACTATCGTGCACCATTTTAAGTATTCAAAACTGCTTTTCGCAGAAAACCACCACCATATCAGGAGTTTATGTGTTGTATATAAGCACCTCAATGCCCAAATGCCCCATGCTCAAATCATCATGCATTTAATACACCCCAAATCTTCTGTATAGCGCAGTTAGGTAATGCATTATTTTTTTTGTATGCTATTGGGGCTCCCTGGCAAAGAATTTAATGGGTATGTACCTGTTTCACGTTTTGGGTGTGTTTGTGACTCTCACCTGTGAGCGTTTCACAACACATTGTTAGTGTGACTAACGGAGCACATGTAAATGTTTTATGTGTGAATGACTCACTTCACCGAGTGGCAGAATCAAGGCAAATTATTTATGTGAATGTGCTAGTTTTAAACTCAGATGCTTGAGACAAAATACACCATGTTCTGAACTTCCAAACAGATACCTTTGCCAAACTATCTTTTGACCTAGAGATACAGTTTGTGGAACTTGCACCCAGATTTCTTTTTTATAAACTTATGCTCTGTGATGGTAATGGAGAACTCAGTTACTGAGACGGCTAACAACACTATACTTAAAGAGCAAGCCGTTCTAAAAAAGAAAGTTATTTTATTTTTCAGAGAGATGCCTTGGAACTGTACTTTTTGTAAGTGCCTGGTCTGTCTGTCTAATGAACCCCCAACCTGACTCTAGCTCATTTCTTTATGTATCTGAATTACTAAAATTCCATATTTCATTGTAGCAAAAGCTATTTAAAATATGTGAGTCCTCTCTGGGTTGGTTTATGTAGAACAAGGATGCACACAGCAGTACTCTGCTGAGTGACACATTATACCTTGTTAGTGGCCTCATCAAAGTTCCATAGCAGACAACAGAAAATGCACATCAGTTGCTGGAAAAATGCTCCGTCCAATGCTCTGCTATGGCTTTTACCACAGTCACAGCAATTGCATGGCATTCCTGCATGTGAAATGTAGAATTTCAGTGGAGCATTACTGTTATTTCAGCTGCTGTAATGACTGGTTGGTGTGCACCTTCAGTCCTACCGCTGGCCATCTAGCTCTACATGACCAGAACTGATATGGTAATTTTCTGGTGCATGTTCCACTGTAAAAAACAAAACAACGCTCCACCTGAAAACCGTATATTTTTGCCAAAAAAAACGCACTCTAATCGTTCCTTCTCTGGTCCTACTCCTTCGATAAGGTTGACCCATATGTTCTCCACATTGAAAAATTGATTTAATAATCTATCACTTGTTCCTGAAACAACTGCAAATCACCAAACCCTGGCCTCTACCTGCTTCACGACAATCAATAGGCTCCACAATTAGGAGGACTGATCAAGAATGTGCGTCCTTATGACAGTATTGACTTGGGTATCTTCATTACCTGTCCTCATGATCCGCTTAGTCAAACACACATTTTCCTATTTGCCGCATTTATATTGTTCTCTTTGTGATTTTGTATGACATCTCTGTAATTTTTGCCCTTATCCAATACATTTGGAAAGCACTCTGCCATTCTGTTGGAACCTGTTTACCCTGCATTACACAACAAGGACTACCTTCTAAACTCAAGAAGACAGGTCAAGAACAGTGGCGGCTCCTCCGCTAAGGCGGAGGAGCATCGCCCCACTGCCAGAAAGCAGCAAAAGAAAGGAAAAAATATAATTATAATATTGGAATATTATTATGATTTTATTTTGTCTTCCTGCTGCGGTAGTGCGTGAGGGAGGTGGGGCAGAGCTTCAGAAGAGGAGTGGTAGAACACTCCTGTCTGCAATGACTGTTTGGTCGGCTCTCTCGGGCCACCCAAAGTAGTCATGCGCATTTTCCCCCTTCTCCATGCAGGCTGCATGACAGCCTGCATGGAGAACATGCCCACCCCTTCAGCCCCTGGCTGACCGCTGTGTCACAGCGCTTAGACCAATCCCAATGCTGCATTGCAGGGTTGTGATTGGATTAGGGGTGCGAGCCTGGCTAACTGCTTCCTGTTTGGACCTGGAGTCGGACACAGGAGCAGGAGAGAAGTCACGGGACTCGGCGGCAAGGTAAGTCTTATTATTTTTTTTTTTTCAATGCACCTGTGACCCCCCCATGCACCCGCACCTCCACCCACGAGACGTGCTGGCTGCCCCTGGTCAAGAATGCATGACCTCACATATTTGACTTCATCTTACTTCTGTGCCTCCCCTTTTGTCTGCATATTCAAATGCAAGTTTTCTTTTGCTGTGACATGTCTGTCTTCAGTACTACTAATATTGTAAATCGTACTATTCTTATGACTAGCACTATTGCAATATTTACACTGTACTATGTTTATCAGATCTCCTAATCTAATATTGCTGCTGCACCTCTCCTATTTCTCACTTCAATCAGTTACTACACTTGTAAAGAACGGTGTTATCCTGCGTGGACTCAATCTAAAACGGCCAAATCTGCACTACATAAAAAGTCACATATCAAATAAAGAATGAATGACCAGCAGATCTGATCAGTCACAACCAACATATCAAGAACATAATTCACTCACAAAATGGGTGAGTGTAAGACTCTGGGTCATTGGCTGAGGGCAGTTGACGCTTCACTCAAGCTACAACCACAATTCTTGTCAGAATGAACCACAAAAAGTAACTAAGTTAACCTGAGCTTAACCCTCTGGAAGCTTGACATAAAAGCAGACAGGCTTAATTTAGAGACATTTATGCAGCACACAAACAGATGTAAAGTGAAAACACAACAAAGGAAAAATCCCAAACCAATTAAAAAAAATAGAGTGAATTCTAATAAATAAAATGATATGAGAACAACAAAAATCCACTCAGTAGGAAAGGATATTCTGGCTTGTAAGAGTTCCAAAAGCACAAAGTGGCAACTGTTGTTATCCGGTTGAGCCAGACTGGGACAAAGTTACAAGTTCAGGCTACTCGAATTGAAGTGCAGTCTGGAAACAGAGACCAGGTTAGCCTGTATGTCCTTGATGTGAGGCTTGGCGTCACTTCCAAACAGGAGCTGCACAGTGTTGTGATTTGAACTCTTGTGTCAAGTTGTGTTACATTGCGTTGGTTCCGAACAGGAGCTGCAAGGGCTACAACACAAAGTCCTTCATCGAGCTGTGACAAGCTGGTTGGATTCTGATGAGGAGCTGGTATGGCTGTGATGTGAGGTCCTGTGTCAAGTTGCATTGCGCTGCATTAGTTCCGATGAGGCTGCCAATCAGGATCTGCGAGGGGCAGCGATGAGAGGTCCTGCATCAGGTTGCGTTGTGCTGCTTCAGTTACAAGGAGGTGTTATGAGGTCTGCAATACGAGACCCTGCATCCAGCTGTGTTGCGTTGCATCAAATTTGATGGAACCACAGTTAGTCAGGGAGGAGAGTACTCTGATGCCAGCTATGATCCGTGACTTTGGGGGCCCCTTTTGGGGATCAGGACTCACTCTAGGCAGAGGCCAGCAGCAGGGCTCAGGCACGTATGGTTGCAGGTCCAGGCATGAAGCAGATCAGCTGGGCAGTTGCAGGGAGGCCACTGAAGCTTGTTGTGTCCCTGTAGCTGACACAGGAGGTCAGCCAACTGACTCTCAGAGTCATTCTGATTTGCCTGGGATGAAGGCAAGCAGGTCCAGTCTTCCTTCTCAGACAATAAGGCAGTCCTTCAGGCAATAGGGCAGTCCTCTGACAGCAGGGCAGTCCTTCTGTAACTTCTGCAGGTCCAAGAGTGTTCTAAAGAGTGGCTCTGGGGGTCCAATATTTTTACCTGGTCCCAACCTTTGTCTTGGGAACTACCTATCCCACCCGCACATCTGGTCCTAGAAAGTTCTTCACCTTCCCCTGTCAAGGCTCCAAACTATTTGGGGTGACAAAAGACAAGGCAGGCCTATCATCAGGTCCCATTGTGTATGCGGGAGGCAAAGTCCTTTGAATTAAGAGTGGGGCTGGGTAGAGATCCTCCCCAGCCATTCTGCCAGGGTGGCCCATCCTGTCTTCACCTAAGCCCCTTTTGGGTTACTGTCTGGAAGCAATGCACAAGCTCCAACAGCATAGCTATTAACAGTCAGATGACCCAGGATACTGGCAGCAGGCACAAAGGGCTGGGACAAGAAAATGCCAGCTTTCTAAAAGTGGCATTTTCTGAATTGTAACTTTAACTCTGACTGCACCATTAAAGAGGGTTTTTAAATACAAGCACTCATGGTAATTATGGGAATGCACCAAAATCCATGGGTGAATGCATGGGAATACCCATGCTCTACCCATGGAACCCCTCAGCGGGGCCGAGAGATGCAAGGCAGCGACTTGCACTGCCTTGCGTTACTCCAGATTTACCAAGCCACGCAAGGCCACACAAGGTGGGCGTGCAGGGCTTGCTAAATCTCATTCTAGGGTTTGCGTCATCCTCCATACCCTTGCTTGACTCAAGGGTGACACAAAACCTTTGACCAATATTAACCTAAATGTACAAATCAGGTAGATGCTAATTGTACCATGGTTTAGCACAGACACTTTAACAAAGGTTAACAGGGAAAAAGTGTACTGAGTCCTAATGGCAACAGAAACGAGTTTCAGCAAAGGAAGGCAATACATCTGGGGGAGACTCTGCAAAAAGGGTTAGGCCCAACAGTAAGCACAAGCTGAAGAAAAAATGGAAAGCGAAGTGCATGTTTTGTGTTTCTAACTTTGTCCTCCTTCTCCTCAAGGTGAGCTTCCCTGTGGGTCTTCCCATGTGCAAAATGGTTTATCCTCCTCAAACTATTCCTCTATAAAGAGGGGTTACCTAATATGCTCGTAAGCCCTATTGTCTACAATATATGGTTCTCCATCCAACTACTGCCAAACGTTTACTTCCACGCAGTTGAACTGGGATTTTTCAGGACAGATCAGAGATTGCCCTCAGTTCACTAACACCTTTGTTTTCAATACAGCAATGTAGCAAAGACTGTGGAACCAACTACACCACTCTAGCACATTGGATATATATGCAGCATATCATGCCACCTGTGATAGTCCTGACTGTCAAAGGACATGTTGAGAATAGTTTGTGAAATGGGAAGTTCGCTACTTACTCATTTGTTGTGACTCTGCTTTAGGTAGCTGGTGTTTTTTCTGTCTATTGACATGCAAAAAGGTGTCCTTAACCAATGAAACCTGACGGAATGCTGGTAAGGGCCACTGCTAGCATGCTGCTTAAACATTAGTGATTTGTAGATGGGGCAGTCTGCATACTGTGGTTTAACAAATGCTTGATTCTGATTGATGTACCTCGGCTGACAGAAGGAGGAGTCCATATTACTTCCAAGTCTAATGAGTGACAATTCTATGAGAATGAGAGAAGGTGTCAAGGCATAAGTGTCCCTTATCTTGCATAAAGAAATTTAACACATCTGCACTCTGCAATCAGCATGCTACCAGATATTGACAAAGAGGGTAGTAACATGGCTCCATCTGCAGGAGATTCCTTATGATAGTAGTGCCAAAACACACAATGCTGCACAGATGTTGCACTGGTACTTTATATTTTCTGCATAGTCTCTCAAGCACAATGTTTACAATATTAGATATATGTATTTCTTATGCCACTGGATTCAGGGAAGGTTATGTGTCTGAAACTCTTCAAAATGTGATAATGTCTCAATTTATCTCCATCAAACATTACCTGCCAATACCTACAGTGGAATAGGAAGAGTAGAAACATAAAAAACTACTGCACCAGTATTATTAGAAGCACTTATTAGGGGGCAAGCTAGTCCAGAATATAAACAAAATCATTCTATCAAATGCAAATAATTGTGGCAATAAAGAATCAACAAAACTAACATAATATGTATGGCAGTAACATGTTATAGTATATAATTAATCTTCTTACTTTGTCTTTGCATAGCAGAACTAGTATCTAAGAGTCTTCCATCAATAGAGGTGCAGTACTTTCTTGCATACCTGTTTGTTATGAACAGGCTGCTCTGTGCCCATCAGGCCAAGCTCCTTCTGTGATGCCCACTTGTTATTGACCTTGTCGATGAAGAAATCAGTTCCCTGGGACTCAAGCTGTAGCTTTCTGCATGAGAGAGTTGACCTCGATCGTTTTTTACTGTTTAACAGAGCTATTGTGACAAACTGCCCTTGTGATTAGTGATAGAGTGTGTGAAGAATTTCAAGGTATTTTTGCAAACCTACTTCTGAATGTCCATATAAGAAACTACGAGGCCTAAAACTGAAACACTATATGTGGCACGAATATATGAACTAAAGGCACACTATTGTAATCAATAGAACACAGACAACATGTTGTTAAATATCATCATAATAGAGCAAAACAATCAGCACTAGTGTAACGTCCTGGCTTTCTCGGGGTTGGGACAAACAGACAACGGACCAGAGAAAGGGAGGTTAAGGAGGATTTAATAAACAGATAAACAACTACAGACAACAAAGAATACCGGTACTGGAATCACCAGTTAAAGTACGATACCCATTCACAGCTCTTCTAACCGTCCTCCGCATGCACACCGGTCCCGGTATGCTCCAACGGAGGGCACAGTGCTAAGCAGTGGCCGACAATGCCACTCGACCGCTGTGAAGGGTAGTTCCAAGGTTGTGGAATATACGGGGGGCACGTGGGAGTCATCCGGCCGGGCTCTCTACCACCTGGGAACAGCCGCTCTACCAGTTTCCCCCAGAGTACTGCCACAACACAAAGACGCTGGGAACACCTCCTAGTGTGCATCTCTTGTATCCGGGTTTAAGTGATGATACCCAAGGTGGTGCAGAGAATGGATGGGAGCAGCCGCTCTATCTATCCCAGTTCTCCTACGAGTGTCGATGGCTAAGACGCGGAAACACCTCCTGGATAGCGTCTTAGCTCTAAGCGTGTGTTCACCCAAGTAACGAGGGTTGGGAGCTTCGGCTCGCACCAACCTCGATTTCTCCAAATTGTCAGGCCGT
This sequence comes from Triturus cristatus, assembly GCF_964204655.1. Taxonomy (NCBI): domain Eukaryota; kingdom Metazoa; phylum Chordata; class Amphibia; order Caudata; family Salamandridae; genus Triturus; species Triturus cristatus. The sequence goes on from NC_140595.1 coordinate 551,449,056, forward strand.
TGGGAGCTTCGGCTCTACCAACGGTACTTGTGCCCAATGACGTTGAATACGGCTCTCAGAACGGGACAGGACACGGGCAGGAAGCACACGCCAGCACCTCTCCTCCGCTCCTTAGAATGTTCCTTCCGCCGCTCCACTCTCCAACGGGTCCGTGTACCTCAACCAGGTACTCCGGCAAAGATCAGAATATCCGACGCCGAGTCCCAGTGATCTTCTCCTTAAGTAGTACTCTCGGCGTTGTATAACCATGACTTTTGAGTTGCATAACAGGAAAACTAGGCGTTACCCTTGGTGTTATGTAACCAGAACTCTTGAGTTGCATAACATGAAAACTAGGCGTTCCCCTTGGTGTTATGCAACCAGAACTCTTGAGTTGCATAACATGAAAACTAGGCGTTTCCCTTGATGTTATGTAACCAGAACTCTTGAGTGGCAAAAGGCAATTGTTGCCGGAGGGAATTCTGGGAGTTGTAGTCCGCTCTCCTCCAAGCGCACCAGGTTCACGGAAGTGGCATCGTGGGAGGGAATCCATGTGCGGGAGGGGATTCCTGACAACTAGCAATGAATGATTGGGGCAATGTACCATAAGTGGATGGAGGTTAAGTGGATGATGGGCCCCAATGGAAATAATGTGCAAACACACAACATTCAGGCACATTTAATTTTGCCTGAGTTTGAGTGGAATGCCCCTACTCAAGCACATGACTATACCTCAAAATGTAATTGTGTTCTTTAGTCTATAACAGCTTGGAACAATGTTGTGGCTGTTCATCTGGGCTTCAATACATGTGGGGTGTGGGCTGGACACAGTGAAGTGTCTTACACATTTAAGTTTGTACTGACATTTAATATACTATCCACCCCAACAACTGGTTTAATATACAGTGTATGTCCAGTCATAGTTGAAGTCTTGCTTGTGATTGATAACTTCATGACATAATGTGTGAGTTGCCCACCACTATGCACAGTGGGGTCTAGTATTTTGATACATTTTTATGAATTAATCAAGATGAAGATACACATGCATGAACCAAAACATAGTATAGAACAGTGCATCTAGACTGCTGTATGCTAGGAGGTTACTGAGATCAGCAGAGTTTAAGTACATGAAAGGGACGAGACATACCATGTAACTAGAGTATGTAACTCATGAGTTGTAATGTGGATGATTTGGGTGAGTGTTTGAAGAAGTGAGGTTGATCAAAGGTGGGCATTTAAAAAATGTATGTGGAGATGAGGCACATGAAATATGGCTTGATACCTAAATGATCCTCTTGAGGCAGCAGTATCAGATCTTGAAATGGGAAAGGCATTTGGGTGTTAGCACTGGTTAGCAAGTGATTTCACTCAAGGTCTGTCAGGGTATATGTTGCAGATACACCATCAGTTTGGTCTCAGGTTACTTTTAGCATAGTTCATGTTTGTCCCCTTTCCTGTCCAACATGTATGCCCAGTATGTGCCTTGTTGGGTACATGCCAATTGACCCGATTCAGGCATCAGACTCTCGATTTTTAATGCATAAAATCTTTTATTTTGGCTGTCTTCCATCTGACCTTGCCTATGCTTCGAAGAGATAAAAGGGGAATATACATTCTTCCTGTCATATTTTAAAAATCTCCCACTTTCCTCTTCTGAAATGTTGCCATGTATACTTGTTGTTAGTTTGCTGGAGGCTAATTTTCACATCTTTGCACACTGCACATAGATAGTCTTCTAGCTTATAAATGACTCAGTAGTGAAATTTCTCCTGCATCGGTTACGTTTAAATTACAGAAACATCAAGTTATTTCTTGTTTCCTATAGGACTAAATACAGGAGGATCAAGTATGACTACCTGTACATCCAAGTAGGGACCCCAACCATGAATCTTGTTGATTACATTGGCTCATAATATATCAGTCTCCTGTGGTGTGCTTGTCACTTTTTCTAGTGCCTCCAAGATATTCCATTGCAAGGGGTATTGTAGGGTGCAAAATGGACTATGGAAACTTGCTACCTCACCCTCTTTGAAAAACCTTCACTGGTGTCACAAAAAAAGATGTATTCACTCTTAAACTTTACCTGTTTCTCATAAAGTGGTCACAGCCATACCACAGTGCAGAGAAATTAAATAATCACACTTAGACTTTTACTAAGGCCATGTGTTGGAGATGAACTCATTAATCAGAAGTGCAAAATATTATATGGAGACAAGCCAGTTACTAATCATTGTCATTCACAAAGGCAAAAGTATGGAACAGCCTTCTGCTCGTTAAAAAATGCACTTACACCTCTCTTGGATTTTTGAACACGCTTTAAAGCACCTTCTCACAGTTTGTTCATGCTGATGTGTGAAGTGTACTAAATCCTCACCAGGGTTTGCCTAATGCTGTATAAGTTCATGACGATGAGGATGACGATAAAGATGGTGCTGCACAGAAGACTCAGATGGATTGCTCGATATGATTTATGATTTGTAGTTCCAAAATGTCCCTCGGTTTGGATGGTTTATTAAATCGTATTATTTATATAGCTATTCTTCTTTTGAAACGTACCCAATTTTAAGTAGGTATTATATATGTGGCAGACTAGCCTCAAAGTAGATCTGAAAGTAAGACAGCATCAAAGGCAGTGCTTAATTTGTGCTGGTGGATTCCGGTGCTCGACACCTGCACTTAATTGGTTTCCACTGCTCGGCACCGGCATTAAATTGTCATCACCACACTTCTGACACACTGCCATATGGTGGCCCTGCTCATCTAACTTAGAGATGAGCAGAACAACAGTTGTTTATGAATACAATATACTTTAAAAAATACTGCTGCCTGCCTCCCCAGCCATTCCTTTTGCTTTGGGGACCTGGAATAATCTGAACTGTTGCACTATTTTGGTGCTGTCATTGGCAGCGATGGCGGGCAATGGGTGGGGCAAGCTGCAGTGGCCTCCTAGTTCTGGGCCCTGGCACCTATTAATTTACAAATTAATCACCGAGCAAAGGTTACACACTGTTATATTTCTCAAACCTTGAAAGTCCAAGGCGAGATTGTCAAAAGATTTATGAAACCTGTGGTTGTCACAGGTATTGCAAATATTTTTCTTTGTACATGGAAATTCACACCCTTGATACAGAGAATCTCAATCATTATGGCTAACTTCCACATTTGCAGATTCAGTTGTAGAGGTCAGTTCCTGAACAACTGCACTTAGAAAGTATGTTGGGCTTCAGCAAATTCACAGAATTGCAGGCACATACCACTAATCTGTATAAGGTTTGCCACCTGAGAACTTCACATACTTTTTCTCCTGTCAACAGCAGGACTGGAAATCTCATTTGGCATATAGCAAAGTGAGAAACATACAATAAATCTAAATGAAACCTGCTTCCTTCACTTGTAGTTTGTGTGTCTCTTTCAGAGGTGGGAAAGCTCAAGGTTTCTACTGGTGGAGTCTCAGCTGATTGCACCAGTGGGAATTCTTAATTTGCTGCCTGTTTGCACTGGGCCCCCAGTTCATACTGATGATCTCCTTGCCTTTATTGGAGTTGGGTGACTAATACTATATGTCCTTGTCCAGGACTCTTCTGTAAGGCCTGGCTGTCCCTGGGAGGGAAAACCATCAATGTCCAACAAGTGCAGGAGAAACAACTTGCTCATAAGGCCATTGATGTTTTGTTTTACATAAACTCCCACTTTAGGAGTATGTTAGCACAATAATTTCATTTAATGTTTAAAAATTCATAGCTCTGGTTCTACTTATTGGATTTTTGTTGTTTTGTCTTTTTTTACTTATAAAGCTATTATGCATTTTTCTAATCCTGGGTGGAGTACTTTTGTGGTGTTTTCCTTGTGTTACTGTGTGTCTGTGTGTGTGTGTTGCACAAATACTTTACACATTGTCTCTTTAGATATTCCGGACTGCTCTATACCAAGCTACTGGAGGGTAAGCACAGGTTATCTTATAGTGTGAATCTATCATACCCTAACTAGAGTGGCTGGTCCCTACTTGGACAAGGTGTATTTCTCTGTCAACTAGAGACTCCATTTCTAACAGTAGTCTAATGTCACCTCATATTCTTCAAAGCAAGGGCACAGGAAGGAAGGAAATTTCAGACCCAGATGTGGAGGAAATCTAGAAGTTTCTTCCACTTCAATGCTGACACCTGGTATAAATATTGGACCCTCAGACCAACTCTTCAGCTCACTTCTGGACCTGTGGCAGACTTAGAAGAAAGACTGCGCCACTGCCCTGCTGTTGGAAGGCCTGCCCTGTCTCCCTGCTGCAAGACGGATTGCACTGCTCCCTGAGGAAGTGAGACTGGACCAGTTCCTTGAATCCAGAAGCACTAGAGGGACTCCAATGGCTAGCTGGCTGGCCTCCTGTTCTGAGATACAGGGCTCAACTGTGGGTTCCCCTCAGTAACGACGTAGCATGATGCAACTTGATGCAATGGAACCAAAGACCTCCCACTATAGCAGATCACAGCTCCTGATCGGCAGTATTATCAGAACTGAAATATTCGGTGAACAAAGGGCAACCCAGTAACCCTAAGACCTGGATAGTACAGTAATATAGGAAGCAATGCTTCCTGAAGGGGTAAGTGTGACCTCAACGTCCACGGAAACCAAGTGAATGACCCTCAACAAATTGGTTTTACTGGACAAAATATATTTAATTGTATTACTCAACATTTGGAATATGATACGAAATCAATTAACTCTGTTAGCATATACATAAAAAAGTAGAGAGGTGTTCCCAAATGATGCAACGGTGCAGTGAAAGTGAAGTAAGTGAGTAAGAAATGCACTAGTGCTATACAATTTACACATGGATAGTGACTGTGGAGGATGCACAGTTGTTTGATCTAAACTCTAACATAGAGTTGCAGGCTCCTGAATTTCATAAACAATACTGTACACTACTATAGTGTCAATGTTTTAACCTCCTTGAGGTTATTTGTACCAGGTCATCATCTTTGCCGAATCTTGCAGATCCTAATCAGCTGCCCCATTGGAACTGACACTACTCGACACAGTGTGATGCAGTACTTTGCATTCTAGTCCAGGTACAGCAAAGTACATTGCCCAGCAGGCCAAATTCACTCCTGTACCGCACCCATGCTCCATTACAGGCAGCTTGAACTAGTGACTTTTTCCTTGTCCAGCATGACCACATAAACCCATTTGCCACTTTGCACGTTTTGGTGCACTTTTACCTAAGACTTTGAAATTGCATAGCTCCAGTTCTACTGATCAGTTTTTGTCATTCTGGTATCAATGTATTCATTGAAATGTACTCAATTCTTCTAGATTGGTGTGGGATTTTTCTTGTGTTGTGTTTTCTCTTTGCTACTGATTGAGTGCTGCATAAATACTTTACATATTGCCTCTAAATTAAGCCTGACTGATTTAGTGCCAAGCTATCACAGGATTAGGCACAAGTTAATTTATTGACTTTTTGTAGTCCACCCTGACAAGGATTGCCCTTGTTGCTTGAGCAGGGTTTCACCCTAATCAACCCATAACTCAATTTCTCACAGGTTGCAATCACTAATGTACATGTGCATCTTATTTCTGTTTGTGGAATTCCACAAGTTTTACATCCTGAACACAGGAATGTTATTCATGTAAGTACTTCCTGAACTCGATGACCCTCATTCTGGGAGGCGAAGGGAACATGATGTTGGATATAAATCCCAAATTGTTCAAAATGTATATACTCCCAGAATGTATCTGGAGAGCACAGGTCAGAACGAGTTGCAATGTATGGTATTTGAGTACAGTAAAACTGATTGAATGTTATCCCTCATTCAGAGTTGAAGAACTCATAACAGGGTGGTAAAACTGCCTGATGGAAAAACAGCAAGATAAGGTAGTGGTTTTAAAACAAGTTGTTTCAGTAGAAATGGTAGTAGTATTAGTAGTAGTGGTAGCAGCAGTAGTTGAAGTAGCAGTCACCTGTACCATCTCATCTGTGCCTTTGCACCTACCTACCTCTGCCTTATCACCTATTTATTCGCCTTCTTAGCCTTTACTGTCTCATATGTGTATTCTAAACTATGCCTTCACATCTGCCCCCTCATATCTGTGCCTCCTCACGTGCAGCTTTTTTAATGTGCCTTTACATCTCAGTCTTCTTGCCTGGGTCTTCTAATCTGTGTCATCCCATCTATGCTTCCAGTCTGTCCTTCTCACTCTTGCTTTCTATACAATGCCTTTCCATACAAGCTTGCCACACCACACATACCATCCCATCACATAGCATAATATAAACTATTATAGCCTAAATAGAATATGCCCTCTCAACATAACAATGCAAGATACTATAATATATTTAAAGATACATTCACTATACCCAAACAGAACATAACTCCATTGTTCCTTTTTCATAATGCCACTCCTCCATTTAAACACAAAATTGTCTTCACCCTTCTCAATATTATGTCAGCCATTCATCTAAACACCTAATTGCCTTCGTTGACAACTCAATATGGCAAAAATGGCATGCACTATTATTCAATTTCAGGGCGCTCCTACCAGAGCAGTTATTATTTGCACTTTCCTGTGCCTTGAAAAGCACATCCTTCATCACCTTGGACTTTGGCCAAGTACTGTTGGTCATATCTCTTGAACTGCTTCATATAAGAGGTCACAGATACTTTGCACTAATGATTTGTAGAATACTGGCCATTGGAGGGAATTCTGGATGCCAAGTAAGGTGCCACTGTCATGGATCCCTTCAAGATCTGCACACTCTCCCAGATGTTGTCTATATTGGGATGATGGTTTAATCTGCAAGGTTTCTACATAAATGGAAGGAGATGTGGCTTAGAGGCTTGAACAGCTACCTTTCAAATCCTGGCCTATGTGCTAGACTTAACATCGTATGAATCTGGGCAAATCAATAAATCTTCCTGTGCCTAAATGTGCGTAAAATATATTTGTGTAATCCCCACTTGATGTACACTCTACAATCATCTCTCAGTCCTCATCTAATGTGCAGTGGCATGTTGCTTCACAGCTAGGTTTGCGCTACATGAATACCAATAATTGCAGATATATTTACAATTCAATGGTTTTAATTGTGAACAGTGTTTTATTACTTTATTGTATGTTGATGCAGTGTTTTATGTAGCTTTTTTTTTCCAAATTGCACATCCTCCATTCCTGATCTACTGCTGTAGACCATATTTCCAAGGCCTTAATTTTGAATTTCCCACCACCTACCTGTCTCCTATAAAGATGATTACTCTTCTCCTTACTGTTGCAGACCACTCTTAACCTCTTTCCATAAAGCATCCCAACTGAACTTCCAGACAAACTGCAGTGGGTTTAAGGGGACCTTCCTCTAACATGTTCCCTACTGTTGGGGCTGTGTTGAACAAAACCTCTGCTCCTTCACTTCCCTTTCACATCCAAATTCTCCACTCTTTCTCCTTGTCCAACCTTCTTATGAGATTCCTCTTATTGCATTATCCTACTACTAGTGATATTCGTTTGGGGCACTGGATACACAATGCCAATCAAACCAGGTAACTCCTAGATGGACCATATAGAGAATTTAACCTTGACTGCCTGAAACCAGCACATGAAGTTGGCTGCTCCTCTTGATGCTCCTGGTTGAACCCTGTAGAAAATTTACCCTAGCTGCCTTTTATCACTCTCTGCTGTTGACTGCTCCTTCATGGCTCTTGGGTGGACTGGACAGAGGATTTACCCTGGCTGCCTACATTGATTCATTCTGTTAACTACCTTGTCACTCTTGGGTGGACCCTAGGAAACAAAGACTAAAATATGCCTGGCATTGCTATTTCAGAATCACGAAAGGCTCAATGTCACTGTATGAGCTAGATATTGCACTACAAGATTGTTGATTTGTGACTGACCACATTTGTTAGGCTCCTTTGTCGGTGTCCTTTTGTTTTTGGACCTACCTTTGGGCCCTGGCTGCTGCCGAAGAGTGTTTGTGTGTCTCATCTGTCATTCATAGCTAGTCTCTGAAAATCATGTACTAATGCTATCTTTCTCCTGTGCACGCCTATGGGTTAATGCTCATCACTCTCAGTGGACTCTATAGATCATTTTTGATAGCTGCCTGTATTCAGTGCATGCTCGTGTATCACTCATCTTTTCTTAGATGGACAGTTTAGAGCATTTACCATGGCTGCCTTTATCCTGTGCACTCCCCTGTCGGGGAAGACTCTGCAGACATTTACTCAAGCAGGCACAACAATAAATGAATGTAAAGTCTATGTAATTCATCCCACATACTTTTTCCCTCCATTATATGCCTAGTTGCAGTGAGTCAAGTCAGAACAAGAGCATTCTGGCCAATCACACATGGTACCAAGCACCCCCTAGCTGTGTAGTGTGCTACCTATTACCCTTTGGATCATTTTTATGGTATGAGGTGCTATATAATTGCATTTATAATACAGCACAATTACAAACCTGGCCTAATTATAAAAGTGGTATTCGTGCTTTTTGAGTGATTTTGACAGGACACACCTTTAATAGCAATTTATTAGTCTAAACAAATGAGAACCTCAAGTATGAAAAATAAATAAAATGTATCTAGCCAGAGGAAAATTCTTAAGATGTTTGCATGATAATTCCACCCAAAAAATCAATTTGCAAGTTTTTTATTCCACCACAATCAGTGGAAAATGAAACAAAGGACGTTTTAATTATTCTGCTAAATGAAAAATCAGAAAATGCGAAATTGACAATTATTCTCACCAACACCAATTCTGTGGGGATTTTTCTGCCCCAATTGTTTTAGGCAATGTTATTAAACGAGCTGAAGAAAAGTATCATAATTTCTGGTAGCCCTATTAAAGGTCAGTTGAAGCAGCTAGTCTCAGCTTTTAATACCATTTATACTACACCAGTGAAATCAACAAGACATGACTTCAGAAATGCTTCATAACCTCATAAGACGGACCATCAAGCATGTAACAGAGGAAAGTTACACCTGGTGTTTTACAATGGAAAGAATGTATTATCATGCAAGCAAATGAGTCAGAAAATCTTAATTGAAGAATATTGACTTGCAATTAAGAAACATATATTGAATTAGCGACTTTAATGATGCATATACCATGAATACGATATTAGAATCATGAAACAACTGTTGCCATTGGTATATGGGATGGAATGGTTTATCTCCCTATTAGACCTGACAATATTGGCTTCTTTTTCATCTAATCGTTTCCGTCCAGACCTCCTGTTTTGCTGACTTCACTTTTGCTGGTCTTAGGACCCTGCACACTTTACAACTGCTAATAAGTGCTAAAGTGCTTGTGCTCTCTCCTTAAAACATGTTAGGTGTGCTCATACCCAATTGGTATATTTAATTTACTTGCAAGTCCCTAGCAAAGTGGCACTACCTGTTCGCAGGGCCTGTAAATCAAATACTGCCAGTGGGCCTGCAGCCCTGATTGTGCCACCCGCTTAAGTAGCACATTAAAAAAAGTTTTAGGACTGCTATTGCAGCCTGTGTGTGTGCAGTTCATGACTACCATTTTGACCTGGCAAAGTAAGCAAATCCAAGCCTTCCTTTTCAATATATATAAGCTACTCCTAAGGTAGGTTCTGAAGAGCCCGAAGGGCACGGTGCAGTGTAATTAAAAATGTGAACATATACTTTTAAGTTCTCCATGTCCTTATAGTGAAAAACTCCTAAATTCATAGAGGCTTACCTCTTCTGTAGAATACATTTAGAAGTGCCTTATTACATTTTATAAGTGTAATTTCCCAATGTGACCAGATAACCCTTTAAAGTTTGGTGTCTCTGGAATCACAATTTAAAGTCCTAACTTATAGTAAATTCAGATTTCACTCTGCAAATATGAAACTACCACTATTAGAACGTTGGTTTGATCTTGCTTTAGCCATTTGGTGCCTGTCTCTGGGTCACATGACTGGGTGTGGGTGATAGTTGGGCTTTGTGCATTCCTCCTAGACAGCCAAATGGAATATGGAGCTTAGATGTGACTGGATGGGCCATCACTGGCAGAATGAGAGGGAGGAGCTGGGCCCAGCCCCCCCACACATGAAGAGGCTGTGTCCAGTCTCCACACAAAGGTCTACATACCTCTTGTAGTTAGTCTGGAGTCAGGCCCCGGAAGGCAGGGCACCTGTGCACTTCAAAAGCAAGCCTCATGAAGCATCCCCCCACTTCAAAGGCACAACTGGGTGTAAATATTGGACCTCAGACACCAAATCTTCAATACACGTCTGGACCTGTGGTGCCAGGAAGAAGGACTGCTGGGCTGCTACAAGGACTGCTGCTTTGCGGGCCTGCTGCCCTGCTGTGCTGACCTACTGCCCTCTTGCCTGGGTGAGAAAGACTGGTCCTGCCTCTCTTGAACCCAGAACCCAGAGTGACTCAAAGGGCTTGTTGGCTGGCCTCCTGATTTGAAGCCTCAGGAACATAACAGGCTTCCAGCAACCTTGCATGTGCACCTGGTCTCTGCCATCTGTGAGTCTACCCTGCTAAGTGTTGCCACACCAGCCCTGAACCCTGCAACTGGGCTTGAGATGCTCTGCCAGCCTCTGTGAATCTTTCAGAACCAACGCATCTCCTCTGCTGACCAACCACAAACAGAATTTACACATCGCTGCGGCTGCATGGATTGGACCCATTACAAAGAGCTGCATCGTATAACAACTCTTTGTAACTACCAATTGCCCCGATTGCATGATACATACTTGCATCCCTTGTTGACAGAAGCCTCGATGATGGACTCCGCATCACAGCCTCACAGCTCTTTGGAACCGATGCATCGCCCCGACTGCACAGATCATCCTCGACACAAAAATTTACGTCGCAAGCTCCGTCTACACAACTCTTGATGATGATGCAGGCCAGCGCATTCTCGCCGCATCTTGTAACTGGCACATCGCTTCAGCTATATGATGCATCTTCTACACAGATCTGCGCAATGCTCCACAAACCAGGATTTATGGTACTTTGTTCAGCTGACCCAACTGGATCACTGTAAGATCCACACTCCATTGTGGTCAGCCTAAACTTGTGACTTTGTCCCCATTTGGACCTACCAGATATCCACAGTTTGCGCTTGCGCTTTTTGGCTCTATTTCTACCCAGCTTATGAAAACAGAATATCTCGGAGTCTGCTGATTGTATTTTTTTTGTTTTATTCATTAAAGAAAATGCTAGTTTTCTGATTTGTGGGTGGGATCCTCTTTTTGTGTGGTGTTTTCACTTTATTACCGTTTGAAGTCTTGCATAAATACTTTACACATTGACTCCAAGTTAAGCCTGGTTGCTCTGTGCCAAGCTACCATGAGGTTGAGCACAGGTTAATTTGGGGTTTGCTTTCACCTTACCCTAAAAAGGATTGTGGTTTCTTTTTGAACAGGGCTCACGCCCTTGTCAGTCAATAATCCAATGTCTCACACTCCTCTCAGTTGACAAATTTGAACAAACATGAAAATTGTCTTGAAGTTGTATTAAAAATGAATAGAAATTTGTATTTGTGCCATCAAAATCATTTCACAGACTAATTTAAGAACCGCAGCAATGGGATATCAATGCCATCAGAGAAGCGCAGGCATTAGGCTCATTCTTGAATTACCCAGATTTTTGATTAAAACAAATAGAATTGTTTTCCCTTTTGCTGATCCATCACATCACTTATTTTATGTTTCCATACAGTCAATGACGTTCCTATAAATAAAATACATCATATATCATAACTGGAAGACAAGAGTGGAAGCACAACAAATGAGCCTGTGAGAAGACATGCCATATGCCTAAACTTCCTTTTTTCATGCCTTTTGCAGTACTAATGTGGCACCAATAGATGGCACCCTACAGCTCTTGACCTACCTGACCTTAAGGATGTGGTTGCCTTGTCAGTAAACTGAGGAATATTCAGTCATGTATTAGAATCCTCTCTGAAAATCCTTAGCGCTTGGTGTATGTGTAAAGTAGTCACTTCAAATTAAAATTATATTTCATTTCAACAAGTACAACAATAATTCTGAAATATTTAGTATAGTTTATTACAAATTTCACAAGACCCATCAGGATTTTTCAAATACTCATTAATATGATAGTAGAACCAGCCAGATGTTAATGGCTCTGAGAAGCAGGTAACATTTCATGCTTCTTTTGAAGATTTAGGACACTTTTCAGAAGTGTCGAGATATTTAATCTGCCCACGAGCTGGCAGCAACACGGTAATTCGCTATCTCAAGTGCTTTAAAATAGATCATCTCATTTCTACAAGGTCATGTTGTTAATGGGTGGTGTTAGGTGTTGTTCTACCTGAAGTGTCCATTTCGCCAGGAGGATAAGGTGACGTGAATGTACCTGTGCAGAATGTAGAGTTACACAACACATCTGCACAGCAGCTGAGATGTGATCCCTGACCCTTGTTTTGTTTTCCATCCTGACAGGCAGTCCTCTAATTATGTAGCCAGTAAGCGGTCATGAATTTGTAAGCAATGTATAGCCAAAGTAGCATGTAAACGCAAGCTGATCACACACTCAAAATGAATTAGGTTCTATTCTGTGTGGTCATTAGTGGAAAATAGCCACATCACCACGCGCAGTCTATTCTGAGTAAGTACTGGTTCCATTTACAGTGCTAGCTTGAGTATAAACATTCTAGGATCTGACTATATTACTTTAGAGTGGATAAGAAAATTGTGCTTTCAACCAACAATATTATAGAATGATAGAATAAAATGAGTTTTTTAATGTTTGCTTCAATTAATTTAACCACATTTTCATCCTCTTGCTTTCCCATTCTTTGACTGTGCTGTTTATGCTGTTGTTTCCTGTGCAGGAGAATGTGCTCGCCCTGTGCTTCATTTGTGTTTTGTTGGACTAGATTGAAATACCACAGACACTGTAGAAGGACAACAAGTTTTCTCCCTCCCTCCCAGCAGGAGGCCCAAAGTGTGTGGTCACATATTTTACCTGGTTAATTCTAGACTAAGAATGACTTTTAATACATGACATGAAGACTACACTCACCTATGCCTGATATTTACTTGTACACATTTGTTAAAAAAATGATGATGCTGTATGACAGTGGACATACCAAACCCTGGTGACAGGGGTTAAATTCCCCTGATTATTCTCATCACTTCCTTTCTGGTGTAAAGGCAATCTGCAGCCTGAACAAATGTACAGTTTCGCCCTGTGCTGAATGCATTTTCAGTTCTATGCACACTGCTGTAACCATGATCATGCAGTCATTCACTATAAGATGTTAATTGTATGCTATTACATGGATATTCGGTTTATTCTGAAAATGTCCTCAATAGACATGCTGGCAGTGATCTCTTAAATGTTAAGATGGCATAATGTAGACAATGTCGCCCCTCTTGTTAAGAATGTGGTGACTATCTTACTGCTCCTAAGATTCGATTGGCTAGAAATCCTTTCTTGAAACTTCATTAATAGCTTAATCAAATGGTGCCAAAAAAACACTAGCATCTTTACAGGGGTTGGTGAAAGATCTTGACAAAGCTATGGTTATTATAATGGATTAATTTTAATGGAATCTTCCATGCATTACTCTATAGCTTCCCACAAGTTTAAACTGTAAATCTCTGTTTTGGATCCACCACTGTGGAAACAAGCTAATCCATCCCTGACCTGCCTCATACCCTGATGGAAGTCAAAAGAACCGTATGTGTAAAAGAAGCCAGCCTGAGGAGCACAAAGTGCTTTCGCAGCATGTAACTTAAAGTTGATATCCTAAAAAGTTGGAATTGAGTTAGGTAGTGCCCCTGTGATCCAGGGACAAAGCCTTAAGTAGTACTTTTTTCTTAACTGGAAGCCATTGGAAAATTGAAAACAGAGGCAATGTTGTCATATTGTTACAGAGAGAGCATGAGATACTCAAATGACTTACTCTCTTGCCACGTATGCCACGTAGCTCACTCTCATACATGGGAATCCCCGGATCGTCTAGCTTGTTTGAGCACGAACGCGATGTCTGTGGCTATGCCTGGAATCCTAAAATATCAGAGGAGCAATGATGGTGGGTCAATGCCTCAGATTATCAAAGTTTTTTTAGTTGGTACACATTCCTGAGTGTGTTTGTATTCTTTTGCCTCACCTGCCTGCTATATGTTAGTTTTGAGACTCTTGGATGCCCAGTATTGGGGTACAACAGGGAAACTCCAATCTAAACTTGATGAGGCACAACAGCACTTCTCTACCTCTTTCACTCTGCGCCTACTATTATGAAGATTGCTTAGCATGTACTACTATCAGACATAACATGAGAGCCACATGATGAAATGCTGGAGTTTACGCAGTCAGGGATTCTTTGTAGCTAGCCAATAACTGGAGACTACTGCCTCCTATCACCAAGTTCTAAATTTGGCCCTATGAGTGGATCACATAGCATTTTTGACTTGTGCCCTTGGTGGTAAATAAGGTAGTGTTTTATTCACACCAGTGTAATCTGAAAGCTGATTCCTGCAGCTAGTAATGTGTGACAACAATGTTTGTTATGTTGAAATGTGTGGTGGTGATGTGTATTTTTTATGCTGCTATTTTCTATTGTTTACTTTGGAGATCTCAACAAATACTGCTATATTTCCAAACAAAAGCAGCGCATTCCTTCCACGTTTCAGTGACAAACAACCATTAATTGCTGTGTAAAGTGCTAAAATATTGCTGCACTGGCTCTTCATCTATGCAAGCACTTCCGGTGGTCCCTTATGTGAATCTGCCCTGTGAGTGCGAAACCAAGCTCATGTTCACAGAACGCTTTTCATTTACATCTGAAAGGCAGTCTGGTAAATACAATTATCTGGATGTGTGAGCTTGTAACACATTTCTCCCATATGAGTTTCTGCTAAATTCCTAAAACATAGAAATAAATAAGGCCTTTAAAAAAAAAAATAATCAAAGCGATTATGAAAACCTATGTCACACAGAAGCGTACTCAGACACTAGAAGCCTAATTGTAGCAAAATACATGGAGATAGCATTTTATTTTATCTGAGACTTGTAGGCAATAGACAATAATGGATTTTTTCTTTTTACAAGAAGCTATTAGATTTGGAAAGAACTGTGCGTTCTACAGTAATTACTGTAAAGAACACGAAACAAGCAGCCAAACAGTAGTTTTATGTTCTCTTAGAAGGTAGCTGATTAATTGGTTCTTTGTAGCACTAAATTGAAGCACAATGTACCCTGGTTGTTTCCAGCACTCCAGGTCACTGGGGACCCCTACCTTTGGACAGGAGTCTGGGACACAAAGGAATCCCACCACTAGTGTGGGCAGTGATCTGTGAAAAGTCATTCGGAAGAGAAAACACTCAGCATCCTTTATTTATTTGCATTGAAATATTTATCTGTGATGTGAGCCATTCATAATAGATTGTCAATCTCTTGTGCCCGCCGATGAATCCAGGCATCTCACATTGCATTCGAAGCTTTTTCCCCTATGTAAGTCCTTAATTGTAAAATCTCCGCGGTCATAAACGTTTCTCGGCTCTGACTCTAATTTTCTTTATATATTTTTTATCTCAGGAGAAAGAAGACTTTAATATTCACTCTTTCGCAAGAAAAATAGGAAGTGGCTTACCTTGATAAATTATTAATTTCAGAATTTTGAAATTAAGATTCAATCAACCTGAAAATATGTGTCTTGCTGCTCTTTGCTGATAATTGAAGGAAATTATTTATGTAGGATGGATTAATATTGTTTCATGTTCTATCTGACACAACACATTAAAATATGGCATTGAAACAAATGCATTTTGACGCAGCATTTTGCATCAGAAAGTGGTTTATTATTGTAATTGGATTTTGGGCTCAGGCTTCAGTTTAGAATGAATTAGCATTTACAAATTTCGTTTATTTAACGTCTAAGAAGGCTGAGTGACGTGTCCATTTGTACTTGGTTTCTCCTGGTTAATAGCTGTATTTAAAAAAGACATGAGCTTTTCCTATCACAGTTTTGGCAGACTCATTTCAGCTGACGCAAATCCATTACTCCTCATCTGGGTGAATACTTAAATATTTTTTTCTTACTTAAAGCAGAGGACGTAATGAAATGTGTGCATTGTGTAAGTCAATGTAGTACTTTCGAGGCTGAGGAGCCCAATACTATGCATAGTATTGGATATCGAAAGGGATATGGGATATCAATGACATAAGTAAACCATAATCACAAGTCACAAGATATCAATGTGCTCTATAATTCTGGCTACAACTAGTACATTTACAAGTATGTAAGGGACTCCAACATGCCTGACCAGCCCTGGGCTTTAAACATATGAAAGAATATACGAACCAGAGACCCTAATAGCAGCACAGAGTGTGTGGGTGTGTGCGTGCGCGCGTGTATGTGTGTGTGTCACAATAAACTAGAAAAACTGAAGTCCCAGTGATCTGTAAATGTGACCAAAACTTTATTGAACCATAGTACATTTTTTACCCATTATATTTTATTTCAATATTATATGCTCGACTTGATTCATTTTTGTAGGAAACTATTCTTTTTTTCAAAGGGAAAATGTTTTTGAAAACAATAAAATACTGGTTTTCTATCTGCAGTAAAAAAAAAAGTCGGTTTAATGAAAATACATTTTGTTGTGCTAAGAAGCAAATTCTGCCTTTGAAAGCAGAGATCTGTGAAGCTACTTTCTGTAAGGCAGCGCTTAGAACTGGGCTCAAATTGAGATTTGAATGTTCAGATACTGTTGAACAATTATGAAGATGATTCCAAGTAAGCAAAGTGCCATGGTGAGCCTATGCAAATGTAATCAAATTGGGAGAATATGCATGAGTCTCTCTACACTACTATTGTCAGTGTGCAAGTGAAACAAATATGGGCCTGAAGTGACCACCACAGAGCAAAGTGTAGAAATGGGCACACATTTTTAATGGATCAATTTAAGCCTCCAATATAAATGATATATACCCGGAAAAGCACTAACAGGGTTATTGAACATTGACATTAGCACAGGATCCCACGCTGACATAGTAATTAACATGGTTTGGATTCAAATCAATTGTAATTTCAAATCCTTTTTTTAATGAAAAGGCAGATTATTTATTACAATTTTGAAAATGCCACTTACAGAAAGTTGGCATTTTTCTGTCCTAAACGTTCTGAGGTCTTCTATGAGTTTCCAGCTGTCTGGGCCTTCTCATTGCTCCCCTATCAGGGATGCGAATTAGTCCTGGACAGTCACCAATAAGACATTGGTGTAGCTTGGAGAGGGCCATCTTGCCAGAATGGGGGAGGGGGGTGGAGGTGTTCCCTGCCCCACTTACATTTCAAAGGGCTGCCTCCAGCACACTCACAAAGGAACTTGACACCTGTATTTTGTCACCCTAAACCTCTGTACAAAGCCAAGTCGGATGATTGAGCTGACATTCTGCAACCTCTTTTCCTGGAAGTCAGGCTGTCAAACAGACTACCTGATTCCTGGAAGGGTTTGACAATTGTGCCAATCCATAAAAAAGGAGATAAGGCAGAGCCAAGTAATTCTCGGCTAGTAGCATTGATCGACAACGAAGCAAAATATGTTGTGGGCACTGTCCTGGAGGACCTCACTACCTGGGCAGAAGCAACCGAGATAATACCGATAAATCAGACAGGATTTCGCAAAAAGGTTGGCACATCAACAAATATCCTAGCTCTCTCTGTAGTGATTGGCGCAGCAAAAACATCCAACCTTCCCCTACACCAATGCTTCATCGGTTTCAGTGCCGCATTTGACATTGTGGAGAGGGGCAGGCAGTGGGGGAAGCTGGCATGCTGGGGAATCCCACGGCCAATCTTAAACATCGTCACTTCTCCATACAGACACCTGGCTTGGGTGCAGGTGAAGCTATGCGGCGGTACTCACCTCTCCTCAACCAAAGGACTGAAGCAGGGCTGCATGCTTGCACCCACACTGTTTAACCTATTGATGGACGACCTTCCAAAAGCTCTTGACATCTGCAACTCACATGCACTCAAGCTAGGAGGCAAAATGCTGACTAACCTTATGTACGCAGACAATGTAGTTCTGCTCAGTCACACTTACGTGGGACTTCAACATCTACTAACGGAAATGCAGAACTATGCAATACAAAACAACTTAAAAATCAACCTCAGCAAGACTCGTTCAATGTCAATAAATATCAAAAGAAATCGGCAGAGGAAATGGTATTTGGGAGGCACTCAACTCCAACCATCACAGGAATACAAATACCTAGGAGTCATAATCGACAAGGAAGGAACATTCACGCGTCAAAAAGATGAAATAAAAAGGAGAGGGATGGTCATAGCACTATCTATGAAAAACCTTACAAACAAACTGATGGGGCCGACACTGAGCCCTCTACTGAAGGTAGTCCAAGCTAAACTACTCTTACTATCACCTACAGCAGCGAAGCAATGCGGAGGAGAGACGCAAAAGCACTAGACAGCACTCTGGTCAAAGCTTACAGAACCATGTTCTACCTCCCGCACCACACTTCACTGGCCCAAATAAGGCTGGAGTTCGGCCTCCTACAACAATCACTGGCCAGGCATGGATCTTACATTATCTATTGGCATAAGATCAGAGGCACCACCCCAAACACCTTAAATCAATTGCTATGGCACGAAATCCCACACAGGGAAACCTCACACACAAGAAGCTATCTTCAGACATCTCTGGAAACCACTAGGCTCACTAACTCTGGAACTCACAACTCCGCACCTAACCTTA
Source organism: Triturus cristatus (assembly GCF_964204655.1). Taxonomy (NCBI): domain Eukaryota; kingdom Metazoa; phylum Chordata; class Amphibia; order Caudata; family Salamandridae; genus Triturus; species Triturus cristatus. The sequence continues at coordinate 551,467,743 of NC_140595.1, forward strand.
AAAAAACTAGCTTGGAAATGCATAAAAAAATCTCATTGGTAGAAGACTAGGCAATATTCTCAAGCAGATCACATGCCTGGATGACCCTAAATAACTGCAAAACACTTGCACCGCAAAAGTACTTTAACCACGGTTATCCTAAATCCATAAAAAGAATTTTTTAAAGTACAGACTGTGCATGCTACCATGCACTCTGCACCTTCCAACTTCGCAGAGGGTAACAATCCAAAACACTTGCAGGCTGTGCAACATCACTCAAGGAGACATCTTACACTTAATCTGCTCATGCAAGGACCTGCAACAAGAACGGTCACAGCTGCTAAAAGTCCCCTTTAAGCAGAAAGGCATCCATACTAGGAGGCAAGCGGTGCTGGCTTGCTTCAATCCGGAGGACACGCAACTGAACTGCAGATGGTAAAATTTCTAATGTTGACCGGTCAAAAACAGCCTGAAATAACAACCTAATCTAGGACACAGAAGTAAGAAGATCCCGGTGGAGCTCTTGTCCTACAAACTGGGTGCGGCTTTTCGCGATCATATCAAGAAAGGAGCACCTTTCACCACTCTTACAACTCTGAGAAGGGCACAACAACTGATCCATACGCAACATACCGCATCCCATCGCACGCATGCCTGACATCAGCAAAGCTTGGGGACTGCACTGCACGTTATCCTCGGAACCAATTGTTTCCCGCAATCGCTCGCATTGATATATTTTAACTATTTACAGTATGTTTAGTATGTGTTTTACTGATTATATTGGTGTACAACATTAGTTTTAAATGTATTTCCTCTTTTAAAACATGTTGCAATGGTTTTTAGTAACTATGCAAAATAAAAATAAAACTCAAACTCTTAGAGCCTGGGCAGGTGAAGAAAGGGAACATAAAGAAATTTCCAGAACCAGATGTGGCGGGTGGACTAGACGTTTCTCTCACTTCAAAGGGTGACACAGGCATAGATTTTGGATCTCTTGAGTGCAATCCCAGATCTCTAGACAATACAAATAAGGGCTGCCTTTTTCCGCAGAAGACTGCCCTGAAGCTTGGGCCTGATCCCTTCATCCCAGGCTAACTAGAATGACTCAAATGGTCACCGCCTGTTCTGAGCTGCAGGTGCACAAGAAGCTAAAGAGGCCTCCCTGTAACTGCCCAGCTGACCTGCTGCATTTGGCCCTGCCTGGGCCTGCAACTGGGCCTGCCTGGGGCTGTAAGTGGACCAATCAGAGCCCTGCTGGCCTCTGTTGGAGTACATTCCTGATACCCAAGATGTTCCTCCCCAGGTCCAGAAGGGATCTGAAGACTTGGATCTGAGGGTCCATTACTTATACCTGGTGCCTGCTTTGAAACGGGAGAAGCTTCTAGAGTCTTTCATCTACGAAGGAGTCTTAAATTTCCTTCCTCCCTGCCATGGCCTCAGCTTCTCTGGTGAAATAAAAGACTAGTGTGAAACCCTCTGTGAGTGTGCTGAAGCAGAGTCTTTGTGAAATGCAAGTGTGGTAGGTGGAAGCTCCTCCCCCTCATCATACCAGAGATGGCCCAAACTGACATATCTAGTCCAACTGCCAGCTACACAAAATCATGTGACCCAGGATACAGGCTGCAGGCAGCAAATTGTTGGGACAAGACAATTCCAACTTTCTGAAAATTGTATTTTCAGAATTGTGATAAGAAATCCAACTTTACCTTTAAGGAGGGTTTTAGGAAACAATTATTTAGAAACTAAACGCAGCTTCCCTACTTGCTCCAAATTGGAAATGATCACTTAATAAATGTAATAAGGTAACCCAATGTTATCTCTGGGGGAGGTAGGTTTTTCAGTAGTGAAAAACAAATTGAAAGAGTTTTTCAACACCAGGCAATTTAAAGGTTAAATGTACATGGCCAACTTTATAAATAAAATGCACTCTGCCCTGTGAGATCTTTAGGGCCTACCCTAGGGATGACTTATATGTATTAAAAAAGAAGGTTTCAGCCTTACAAAAGGTTTATTTTGCTAGGTTGAAATGGCAGTTTAAAGTTGAATGTACAGGCTGCAATGGCAGGTTTGAACCATGTTTAAAAGGCTACTTAAGTGGATGGCATGAGAAGCGCTGCAGACTCCCTAGTAGCATTTAATTTGCAGGCCCTGGGTACATGAAGCACCAGTTTACTAGGATCATCCAAGTAAATAAATGAGCCAGTTGGGTGTAGACCAATTAAACCATGTTTTAAGCAGTGAGCATAAGTATTTTAGCACTGGTGAGCAGAGGTAAAGTGCACACAGTCCTAAAGCCAACAAAAAATTAATTTCTGCAAACAGGAGGGGAGTAGGCAAAAGGTTTGGGAGAAGACCATCCTAGGGCTAACAGGTATAACAGTGAGCATTTCCTTGTTGGTGTGTTTTTTGTGGCTGGAAAATGTGCAAGATTCGTGTGAGGTTATCAGTGTAGACAGAATGGTAATGTCGCTTTTTGTCAACCACCAGCATTAAACGGACTTACCCATGTCAATGGGCAACTCATGGATCCTATTTTCACCAGCTGCAACAACATCAGTGTTGACAAGCAACCACCAGTCTCCTGGACAGACCACACCCTCATCAAGTTCAGCATCCTCTTCCCAGTCCAATACACACATACCACTACTAAACACGACTGTCAAAACTGGAACAGCATCACTGGCAAGCACTAGAACACCGATTCCATCACCCACCAGCCCAACCACAGGAACAGCATCCCTAAAGCTATCAGGAATTTCAACAATTGGGTCACTTCCCGTGCCGACTCCCTGACCCCCTCAAACACAGCAACATCTAGCACCCAAGCCAGTTGGTGCATGGGATAACCCAGATTAAAGAGAACACCACTGCAAGCAACTGTTTAGAAACAGGTAGAAATCCCATGTTTGGTCTTAAAAGATTTGTAATTGACACCCCTCTTTAATGGGAAAGTCAGATTTTAAGTCAACATTCGGAAAATGTCACTTCTAGAAAGTTGGCATTTTTTTGCCCTAACCATTTGGTATCTGCAGCATGTGTCCTTGGTCACATGATTGTGATTAACATGGTAGTTGGCCTGTCTATTCCCCCCAGACAGTAAGACAACGGGGGGCCTAATTGTTGGCAGGATGGGCCATTCTGCCAGTATATATGGGATGGAGTGGTTCCCTGCCCCACTTACATTTCATAGGAGCTGCCTCAGCATACACACAAAGAACTTCCCACTAGCCTTTTGTCACCTAAGACGCCTTGGAGCCTGGGCAGAGAGGAAGGAATTTCCAGTGCTATCGGTAGGGGGGAAACTCAAAATTGTCTTCCACTTCAAAGCTGGCACCAGGTATAAAAATAAGACCCCCAGACCCACTCTTTATTTCACTCCTGGACCTATGAAGGCCACTCAGAAACCCTACTCTGCATTCCAGAGGACTGCCCTGCTGCTAGAGGTCTGCTTTGTACTGCACAGGACTGCCCTGCTGCTGGAGGACTAACTGCAACTCACACCCAGTACTACCAGAGTGAGTCCAAGGGCTAATTATCTTGCCTCCTATTCTGAGCTACAGGGGCACACAAAGCTCCAAAAACTTGAACCCTGCACCTGGAACCTGCAGGAAGTGAATCCTACCCTCTAAGTGGTGCCCACGCACTTCTGTACCCTTGGAAGTCGTGTTAAAAGTGCCCTAAAAGCCTAAAACTAAAACTTGGGACTTTGAACATTTTCAGCCAAAAAGTGCCCTGAGAACTGAGAGGAGAGGGGGACCTAACTTCTCACCAATCCACCCAATGTGCATCACTGATTAGCTTGACTCCACGGTAGCACCCACTACGTTCTTCTTCAAAGCAGCAAATCCTGTTCAGTGGCTCCTTGTAGAAGGGGAATCTTGCCTTGTGGAGCCCTCGTTGACAACAGCCTACAGCTTTGTCCCGCTGGAGAGTTTCAACTTCCAAAAAAGAGACTAAGTCTGAATGCAGAAATCTTTACTGCAACTTCGTCAAGTGGACCCTCCACGAGGACACCTCCTCCTTGGACACCGCAAGTTGCCATGCTCCGCTCAACTTTACCTTCTCAGAAGTTTTTCTTCAAAAATTCTTCTAAGTCCGAATGTAAGCAGAGACCCTGAACCATAGCTGGGGCACAACACAGAAATGTGCCAATTCCAAACAGTGGAGGTCCGTGGAAGCTGCCCTACATGCCAGTCGGAATAACAGGCAGTAGCAGTATTAGTATTTTAAATTTGCTCTTGGAAGCATAATGTTTCAATCTTATCTACACCTTACGTTTTTCGTGCCATAAGTATGCTATTGCAACTGCTTTGAACTTTCCTTTCTGAATGTTCAATAAAATCTTTCTTTGAATAATGTGCTTTGACTTTGCCATCACCCATTGTATTGCATTTACCCAACTGTACTGTATTTTCCTCCACTATGTCACGACTACTGGGTTGGGGCTTTAAGATATGAAAATTGAAAATAAATATATAAATTCAGATGAATCTCCACCAGCGCAGTGTTTTCCAATGCAGAATACCACTTTCTTTAAAAGTATGGAGACTTTCCTTAACTACATATTGCTAAAACCGACTCTTAGTCTCATTTTCAAGCCATTAATTAATAGTGTTTACTAATTCACCTTGCAAGTCATATTCTTCCTGTCTCAGTTTATTTCTTTTATTAATGTTAATTCATTACATGTGCCTCTGAGAGCTTACTTTTCAGCAGAAAATGTACGGCTGGTCGAGGCCTACCTTTACGTTTGACTGCATCTGTTTTTTAAATATTGCATGGATAACACGAATATTGCTTCAATTATGAGAATGTAGGAAGAAAGCGTTGCATAAATAGTAGTTTGAATTATTAATTAAAAGTCAGAAAGTCAGTGATTGATTAGAATTTTAATGTGCTTGATTAACTCATTAACTCGTTGGTCTGAGCTCTTTTTCAGAGATGTATAATTGATATGTTTCCATTTGATTTATGTATTTTTCATGTCTTTAATCTACTAGATTACTAGCTGGTATTACGCTTTCTAAAATGCTCAATTATGTATTTTACAAATGCCGGGTAATTTTGTATTTGTTATGAGATATTCAGCTTGTCAAATGTAGTACATTAGAAAAGCATTTTTAATGACAGGAAAAACGAGGGGGGGTAAGTAACCCGACGTGTTGCAGTAGGAATCTGCCACAGTGAAGGGTTGTTTAATGCTAAATGATTAATTAAAAATATATGTTTTTTGTTAGAAGAATCTGCATTAGGTCACATCAGACCTACAAGCAATGAGCGTGGGTGTGTATCTGACATATAGCAGTAGCTTCAAAGTGGCAGAATACAAGGTAAGGTAGCTATGTAAACACAGAGTAGCTATGAATATACAGGTCAGTAGCTATGTTTTAGTATTGAGAGAGGGATGCAGAGTGGAATACTGGTTTGATGTGACAGAGGTGCCATCCCATTTTAAATGTTCTTATTTGGCTCCAGAGATATTCTAGAACAAAGTAGTCACTTACTCCCACACCAACATGGCAGATTGGGTTAATTCTCTGCTTTCCTGCCATTTCCACAGCTACTTGGAGCAGGGAAGAATTTGTGCAATCCTCCTGGGTGTTCCAAAAGTAGAGCTCTTGGAAATTCTCCACATGGACTTGGGCCCAGTCATTTGTTGGTGTGTTTTGAACAATAAGTGTAGCCAAATACTCAGCACAGCTCCTCAAACCATATGTAGCTCACTGAAAACATCAGGTGCATGATTCTCCTATGCATGGTTCATAAAATCAACTTCGATAAACTGTTGCATGATGGCATTTTAAAAAGGCTGCATGACTCATATAGAACTATTGTAAACTACTAAACTACTTGGAAACATTTGAACCTTTTACTTTTGTTTCCTGGGCTTAAGTCTGGCATATATGTTGCAGCATTGTCCTAGCTTTTCCAAGCAATTTTCGAGTTGTTGAGAGTGCAACCAGTATCCACCACCAGCTGACAGCAGCACATCTGTATAAGCAGTTCCTCTTTCCCCTTCCTTCCATTTTAGTCCTTTTTCCAGACTTTATCCCTTCCTATTCTAATATTTGTCACTTTACTACCTCTTTCTCACTTTTCCCTGTTGCCCCCTTTCCCCTATGTTTGATCTCTTATATTCACCTTACCTTCTTATCCCCCCTCTGTTAAACCCCACCCCACACTTCCCAATCTTTCTTGGCTTTGCACCCTCTTCCCTTTCTTTAAATGTAAGTTGCCCCATTTCCAACACCTTTTTTTATATAACTGTCCTTTTGTACTTTCAAGTGCAATATTAGTTGTATGTCTGTGAGTTCTTGAGATTTTACAAATCTTGCCTTATTTTAGTTTCTTTACTTAGTTCCTGTTTTACAGCATCACTAACCATCATATAGTCAGTCTCTCAGGTAGTGCATCTGCTGCATACTTCTTTCCTTAAGATTTTTCTCACCAAACTAACAAGCCCAGAAACAATGTTTCATTCAGGAAGTGTGTGTGAATTAATTCTCTCCCTTTCATTTTTCAACGCAACCTCCTTTTTCCATGCCTGTGCTCAGTAATGCTACACATAAAAATAGACACATTTTATTTTTCGGTCACGTGACTAGTGGAGATCCTCACCTTTCCTATTATCCCATCTGGAGGATTCTTCAGGAGATAGATTCAAAGTATAAATAGCCTTCATATATATTGATCTTCATTTTCTGTGGTATCTTTTAGCTTTTTCCAATGCAAAAATTGCCAAACTTTGAACTTCCTCTTTAGCCATCTGTGACACGATGCAGAGACAGAATATCGAATCACAAATAACGACTTGCAAATATCATGGTTCAGAAATGGGGGGTGTGGCTACAGAGCCGATGGGAACGGACATGTGAACCCGGAGCTCCGCGCCGACCCCACCGATTATCCAATCCAATCCAATATTACTTTATTTTGGTATTTCACCATAAAAGAACAGCCACAAATATATACCGATTATCCTGTCCTGAGGGCCACTGTGCAGTGCCAGAGGGCCAGTACCTGCACTCACTGGCCTGGGGAACAGCAGACGGCGATCCTGAGCGCGATCGAGTCCTCGCTCAGCGCTTAGGACCGAGGGAGACGGAGAGCCTGATCTGAGCTTGACAAAATGGCGCCAGCCGTGGCAGATCTGAGACTGTAGCGAAGCTGTGGGAGCGGGAGGAGCAGCTCTCCGGTTGTAGTTGGGGCTCCTGCGGGAGAGACTTGCCTTGCCTACCTGTGTTACCGGCGGGACCTCCGGAGCACCGGATGAGGTGAGGGCTGCCGGGGACCGCCTGCTACGAGGACTGGACTGGCTGTGGGGACGCTTGCCGCTGCTGATGACTGCAGGGCTGAAGAGAGCGCCCGGAGAGTTGGCCTGTGTCCTCCAGAGCCGGTGGTGCCCCGGGAGATGCCTGGGGGTGCCCCCCCTATGAGAGTACCGATTTGCTGCTTTTGATCGGGCCGCCAGGAGCGGAACCGGCCGCCATCTTTATCACAGTGGTGGACGGCTGAACCTGGGCCCGGAGACACCTGAAGGTGGCCCTCCAGGCGGCGGCCGAATCAGTTGCCCTGGATCATCCTATGCGGGGGATATCACGCTGCTGGTGCGGTAAGGCCGAGGGGTACGCCGCAAGGCCCATGCAGACATAGAACATGTAGATTGTGCTGTTGCTGGAAGGCCAGACTGGCCTACCTACGTTCTAGAGGTGAGCATAATTGTCGTGCCGGGCCCTGGATGGGAAGAAGGGATGCTCATTGTGGGAACCACTGCCCCTTTTGATGGACTACCTGAACTGATTGGTTGGAGGAGGGGAGGGGACTCCTGGGGCGGCGACATTGACTGGGGGCCCCCCACAGCGCATCCTAAAGTCTGGGAGAACATATCCAATGACGAGCCTGCCGTGTATACAGCAGACCGGGGGTCACTACCGGGGGGGAGCGGTTCTTCGGCCTTCTGTCGTCAGACGGGTGCTGTTGACCCAGTGGAGGACAAGACCCGTGACCAACGAGAGTTGCCTGGAGCCCACGAGCCACCCTGGAAGAGCGCAGGGATACACAGGAGGATCGGCCGGAGGCTATGGGGAATCTGTGGGGGAAGCAGGGGGGAGTGCCCCCGGACCCAGAAGAGTTGGCGGCAGACCATGGAAAACAGGGTGCTGCTGAGCTGCAACCCAAGGCCATGATGCAGCAACAAGTGGACCAAATACTGAAGGCCATCACAGACACTAGAGATGCCTCCAGCAAGATATCGCAAATGTAGCGCTAGGGTTGGGCCTTCTTCGAACAGAGTGTACCAAACTGGCTGACCGGGTGAAACAGACAGAGGCGATGCTGGAGGACCTAGAGCCGACACAAACGACATTGGTGAATCAGATGGGGGATGTCACACACGAGCTACAGGCTCTGGAGCGGAGAGCCGAGGAGGCTGAAGGCCGCAATCGCAGGAATAATAAAAGGGTAGTAGGGCTGCCGGAAGGAGTGGAAGGGGCCAACATGGTTGACTATTTGGAGAGTTGGCTGAGATCTGAGGTAGCACCTGAGGGCCTGTCTAATTTTTATACCCTGGAGAGAGCGCATAGGGTACCAGCTCACCCGCTGATGCCAGGGAGGCCCCCTGGCTCGCTTGCTACACTACAAAGATAGAGACCTCCTCCTGCACAAAGCTCGCTCCTCGGGCCCCTACAAGGTTGAAAATAGCAGTATCGCTCTTTCAAGATTATACCCTTGAAGTACAACGCCGTCGAGCTTCTTTCTTGGCAGTCAAAAAAACTTTGCGAGAGGAAGGCCTGCAATACTCACTGATGTTCCCTGCACGCCTGAGGATAATACTGGACGGAAAAACGCAATTTTGTGATAACCCTGAAGAGGCATGGGCCTGGCTGGAGGCTTATCGAGCGGGAATTGGGAAAGCAGGGCGCAGAGTGAGACCACCAGCAGAGGACCTGTGACCTCGGCGGTCGAAAAGTGTCAGGCGATGATGTGCGGGCCTGCGAGGGCCCACGGCATCCCAAACAGAGATGGAAAGGTCGGCCACCTTGCAGGCTGTGTTGGAAATCTCTCAGGAACGACTTTCCACATCGGTGATGGACACGGAATCAGAGAAAGGGTCGCTGGCATCTGATTCTGATGGGACTGAAACGGGAAGTGTTCCAATGCCGCTCGTCACACCGAGGACAGCCGATGAGATTGCCGATGCCTAATTTTGTGGGATTTGGTTTTGAGGATTTGTATGTGGGGTTAGCTCCTTCCTGTCCCCCCCCCTCAATTGTTTTAGCATGTAGCTGATTTGAAGAGGTGATGTGGTCTGAAAGGTTCTTGTGATACCTGGGCACTGGAAAGGGACAGCTCTCCCTAGGTTGTGAGCCCCTCAGAAGATGGGGTTTAGTTATTAATGGGGGTACGGTGCCTTATAGTGGTGGCACTGTAGATCTGATCTTCTCGGTTCACAGCCAACTCCCCTATTTTTCCTTTTTGCTCCTCTGTAGCTACTGGAGGAAATAGTTTGTGCTTTAGTTTGGATGGGAACTATTGTTTAAGTACCTGTTCTGGGGTGGGGATGTTGGGGGGTTATCTGGGTCTGTTTTGGGGTAGATGAGGTCACCAGTGTGTCCTGCTGGAAAGTGCACTCAATCATAGGGCTACAGCTACAACATGGGGGCGTTACTTGAAATAAAGTGCATGACATGGAATGTTAGGGGGATTCATACAATGCTGAGACGCCATAAGGTACATGCTTATTTGGCACGACGGGAGGTCCAAATCGTGTTTCTTTAGGAAAACATATAAATCGCGCTGAAGGGTTGGCTCTGCAGCGCCGATGGAGAGGGCAGATTTTTTGCTCAACATATTCTACATTCGCATGCGGTGCGCTGATTTAGAATAGAGCGGGAGTCCCTTTTCAGCCTCTGCAACATTTAGTGGACCCAGAGGGGAGGTTTGTGATAGTAGCAGGTCGTCTTGATGGCAAAGACGTGGTGCTGTGTAGTGTATATGCTCCCAACGTGGATCAGCTGGCCTTTTTTGATGACTTATTTGGGAAGTTAGCACCATATTTGACTGGGCCGGTAATTATGGGTGGGGATTTTAACTCTATAGCTGATATAGTCATAGATAGATCCCACCCTCCATTATCTGAGGCGCCCATACACAGAAATTCCAAGGCTAGACAAGACTGGCAAACTAGATGGGGACTGATAGACACATGGCGAGCGCAGGACCCGGGCGAGCAAGATTATTCCTTTTTTTCGGGGCTGCACGAACTGCATGTGAGACTCGACGCTATATTATGCACTCTAGACTTGTATGCTAAGGTGGGGCACAGTGAATATCTTGCGAGAACACTGTCAGATCATAACCCACTATTGTTGAGACTCCACTGGGCTCGGGAGTGACCTGTGGTCCTGACTTGGAGGTTGCGACCAGAGGCGTTGGAAGAGCAGGTCTTTCACGCAGAGGTCAAAATAGGAATCACTCAATATTTTACGGAAAACAAAGGAACAGCAGCATCGATGGCAGTGGAGTAGGACGCTTTTAACGTTGTAGTGAGAGGACTGTGTATAGCTCATATGGTGGGGGTACGGAAGACGTTGTTACGGGACGTAGATGCAGTGGAACAGCGCTTGCGAGCAGGCAGAAAGAGCCCGTCCCGAATGTCCTGACGAGCAGGGAGAGGTATCAGACGCTAGAGAGGCGATGGCAGGTGGAAAGGTTACGTTGTTTCGACCCTAAAAAATATCTGGCATGCGCGCAGGCTGAGCAAGATAAGGCGAGCACCCAGCTGGCATGGCTGGCTAATCCAGCCCGCCGAGGAACACCTATACTAGAGCTGGATACCCCGACGGGAGACCTGGTATATACCCAACAGCGGATTAATATGCTTTTTTCGGGATACTATGCAGAGTTGTACCCGAGTAAGTTAGAGGTTGATGGGGCTTCTATAGGGGAGTTCTTCACAGGTGTAGGACTGTCTCAACTAGAAAAGACACAGACTGACTTGTTAGGGCAGGAGATTACACTGGAAGAAATTCGGAGTGCAATTAAACATATGGCATGCAACAAAATGCCTGGAGAGGATGGCTTACCGATAGAGTGCTACTCGACTCATGTCGATCTATTGGCCCCTAAATTGCTGGCTGTTTTTAACAAGGCGAAGCAGACTGGAGTATTGCCAACCTCCACCCGAGAGGCAGTCATTATTCCGCTATTGAAACAGGGAAGAGTCCATCAGATAAAACAGCTTATCGCCCCTTGTCTATGCACACGTCTGATTATAAAATCCTGAGCAGAATTCTTGCATCACGACTGCTTCCATATATGGTACAACTGGTTCATCGAGACCAAGCGGAATTTATCCCAACTGGGAACACTGCCACCAGTGTACGATGTTTACTTTGCATGTTAGGAGAGGGCTCTTGTTCTACTGCCTCTGCTGCCATACTCTCAGTAGTTATTGAGAAGGTGTTTGACAGCCTTGAGTGGCCATACTTGTTTCAAGCCATGCGCAAATTCAGACTTGGTGATGCCTTTGTGAGATGGACAGAGATACTATACAAATCAGCAACAGCCCGGATTTGGACAGGGACCCTGCTCACTTCATCTTGCACAGTAGGGCGTGGGACGCGGCAGGGGTGTCCGCTTTGCCCCTTGTTATTTGCACTGGCTTTAGAGCCATTGGGGGCACATGCCAGACTGGGACAGCAGTATACAGGCCTACAGTACATATCACTTTATGCCGATGACTTACTTATGTTTTTGGTTAACACGACGGATGCCCTAGATGGTGCGACAAGCCTACTCCGAGACTTTGGCAGGGTTTCAGGACTCGGGGTGAACTGGGCGAAGACTTGCTTGTTCCCGGTGGCCCCATCGGATACATGCGTCTCCCATACTAACAGTATAAAATGGGAACGTCGCTGTTTGACTTACCTGGGCACCAACATCTACCATGCGGCTGCTGATCTATTGGATGGCAATGTAGGCAGAGCCATGCGGGGTCTTAAGGGTAGTTTAAAATTCTGGGGCACCTTGCCACTTTCAGTGGCTGGGTGAGTGACACTATTAAAGATGGTGGCGCTCCCCCGGTTGTTGTACTACTTTAGGACACTGTCAATCTCGATCCCGGGGTCCATCTTTAAACAGATCAGATCCCTGATTGGAGGGTTTATTTGAGTGACAGGCAGAAGGCAGATTGCGCTAGATACCATGATGCGCCCGAAGGTTGATGAGGGGGGCTGGCAGTGCCGGATTTTGAAACATACTACTTAGCGGCCCAATTGCAGTGGCTTACTCAGGCAGTGGCACTGAAGTTTTGGGGCCCAGATTGCCGAGACAGGCAAGGAATCTCAAGACACGCATTGTCCTCTATTATCCTCCAACAGCAAGTGCGCCTCGGGATGCTTAATGACGAGGTGTGGACGATGAGATCCTGCTGGAACCGGAGCCAGCGTAGGGCTGGGTGTTCCCGCCCATATGACCCGGAGATATCTTTGGCTATGTGCACTGCTTTTCCACATGGGGAGATGCGCTGTCTGAATGGGAGACACTCGGGATACAGGTACTGGGAAATTTATATGAAGACGGAGCCCTATTACGATATCAGGCCTTGCACCCACGTGGGGACTTCTTGCTTCATTCGGCCTTACTCTCGGCAATACAGTGCCACTGGCGGGAGGTACTATCGGAGCCGCGGACATCCATGGTGTGTCAGTACCTAGTAATGGCAGCAGGGACCTTCAAAGCAGTTACATGCTTATACAGGCGAATGGTAGGTGAGGTGATGGAACCATTGAGGGACCTGCAGCAGAAGTGGGAACTAGACCTGGGTAAGGAGATTCCCAAGAAAACATGGGTGCAAATAGTTAGAATGGCGTGGAAGAGTACCAGAAATGCCAGATTTCAATTGGTCCACTTCTTTATATTACACAGGGCATATCTCACTCCTGCCACGGTTAACAAATATTTTAAAATAGACACCGTTATATATTTAGAGGGGGTGGAGTTTAACCATATGATGTGGGAGTGTCCGCAACTGGGAACATATTGGGAGGAAGTGGTCAAGCTGTTATATGAGGTCACGGAACGACACATAGAGACTGATATGGGCACCTGTTTACTACATTGGTTCCCCCACATGACCAAAACAAAGGTAACAGGCAAGTTTTTAGATCTGAGATTGCTGCTGGCCAAGAGGGATATAACAGCCCACTGGAAGGCCGCTCATGGCCCCAGTGTCCAGAGATGGAAAGCAGAATTAACTAAATAGGCAATGAGTGAAAGTACAGTCCGGTTTCAGGTCCCCAGGCGAGCTCAGGGGGATAAGGCAATGGAGGCAGCCAGGGCCTAGGAGGCCCTAGTCGGGTTGCTGCAAGCACCAGAGGCAGATTCGGTTGCAAGCTCGATATTGGACGCACAGGCAGGGTCGCCTTGAGCTAAATATGAATTATGGGTTCAAACTGTGCATAAAGGATGAACGGACAACAGGGATGAATAAGTAAATGTTACCATGTACTGTACTAACATTCTTACGGAGTATAATGATGAACCGAATGTTACAAAGTACGTGGGCGGGCTGGGAGGGAGACGGGGAAGGGGGTTGGATTGTATTTTATTACACTGTTTGGTTAAAATGTCATGATTGTGTCTCCAAGACCTTGCCAATAATAAACCCTTATTTGGTCCAGCATCATAATTTTTTATACGAGCACTGGGTAATGTATGGGAGGTGTATATACATGTTACCTGTTTAGACCTGAAAGTACATAATGGGACCACTAAACTACTGATGGTGGCTAATTGGATAACCACTGAGCACCTTTGATTTTTGTAACAAACTGAATGTTGTTGAGATGAAAATTTAATAAAAACAAGCTAAAAAAAAAATCATTGGTCAGAAATATCGATAGCAAGAATACCATGGTCAGGAATATCAATTTAAGTTAAGTAATATTGGTTAAAAAAATATCGAAGTATTTAATATCGTTTGCAAAAAGTTTGTTTATTAATGTTATGTTTTTAATAAATATTTTATATGTATGTGTTGCATGATTTTTGTGTAAGAATTGATTGTATTTTTAAAATATGTTTTAAATTGTTCGTAGTTATTCATTTTTATTTATTTTTATTTTGTGTTTTTAGTTCTGTAGTGGTTTGTGGGTTTATAGGGGAATAGGGTGGGAAGTAATTTAATTATATTACAGTTATTGATTATTTCTTTTTTTAATTTTATTTTTTATAAATTTTTATTAGGCAACTTCATTGCGTACAATATATACAAAACAAAATTTCCGTATTTTTTAGAATACAGTACTGAAAATAATAATCCGACGTTTAGATAACTCACAAATAAATAATACATTTCAACAACAGAAAAATCAGAAAAAATCTAAACTAAAACCTGTCTTTCCAAGAGGTGATTGGCATCCAAATTAGAGCACCACGTTGTCCAGCCTTTTTGCCTTTGACTGCATAAATTGCCATTTCTTGGTTTGCTATTCCCAAAAAGCGAGTTATCCAAACTTGGAAATTAGGAGGATCTATGTCCTTCCATCTGGTAGCCAATATTATTCTATATACTGCCATACCCAAAAACAGACATATCTCTTCCTCCTTACTATGACTCAAAGTGTTGTCATGCCCTATCAAAAATAAAGTAGGAGACATATGGACTTTGTGGCCGAAGACCTCTTCCCAAAAATCTGATATTTTAGTTTTGAGCAAAGTCAGTTTACTGCATTCAGAGAACATATGTATTAAATGTGCCGGGCCCATCCCACACCGCGGACATTTATCGTCTGTTCGTTTCCCCCATGAGAACAGTTTTGCAGGTGTAAAATATAGGTTGTATACAGTCTTATAAAATTGTGCTTTAAGAGTTGCTGTTAGAAAGATCTTATCAGCGAGGGAGAGAATCTTATCCAAATCCACATTTGGATTATTCAATTTAGATGCCCAGCATGATTCTGTTCTTTCCATGTCGTCTTGACATTGTTCCATCAACAACCTATATAATATACTTATACTAGGTTTTTTCCCTCTGCGAATAATTTCAAGAAAAGAAACAATCTTCATTGAAATTTGTGAAAACTTCGTGGAAAGAATGGAATTTATTTGAATATATTTAAAAAGATCGGAAGTCGGATATTAAATTTAAGCTGAAGGTTGGAGAATCTCGTACTAGGTGGAGCATCTAAGAAATCCCCCACTGATAATAGCCCAAGGGCCTCCCATCTTTTAGCCATATCATCGTTAATTTGTCTGGAAAAAAGAAAAGAGTGCCATAAGGGTGTATATCTATTAATTTTTGAAATATCAAAATGTTTGCAATTTTTTTTCCAAACACTCCAAGCATTATCTATAATTTTGAATTTAACCTTCTTAAAATAGGACGGTTCAATTTGTCATAGCAATAGTCCTTTTGCGTTCTCACCTACAGCCAACTCGTATATAGAAGGGATACGTATACTAGCTGTGCTATAAGACAGAGGGCTAACATTGAGTAGCGGGAACATCCCTTGGAGGAGACTAGTCCAGAAATATAAAGTTATATTGGGAAGTCCTAGGCCCCCTCTCTGCTGTGGGAGAGATACAAATTTTGAGGATCTTCTGATCTTACCGTATCCCCAGATAAATTTAGAAATTTGTGTTTCCAGGATTTTAATCGTCTTATCCTCAACTAAGATGGGTATCGCGCGAAATAGACACAAGATCTTTGGAAAGATGTTCATTTTGACAAAATTAGTCCTTCCTATAATTGAAAGATTAAGGCTGTTAACCCTCAGTAGCTCCTTTTTAATATTTGCAAGCAAGGGGTCATAATTAAGTTTGTTAATGTTTTCCATCTGTGAGGATACAGACACCCAAATATACTGCGTTAGATGTCTTTCGGGAATCATTGAATAAGGTGTTTTGGGTACATATGACAACAGTTTTTTCGGTGTTCAAAGAATATCCAGACATATCTCCGAAAGACCGAGTTATTTTCTCGATTTCTTCTAAAGCCTCATAGGGATCTGGTGTCACAATCGCCACATCATCGGCATAGGCCAATACCTTAGTTTCGGGGTTGAATTTTAAATGGTCTTGATTCTAAGCCCATCGTCAGAACTTTTGCTGTCGGATCTTGATACATAGCTTGTATTGCTTTGATAAGCCCAGGCCCGAAGTTATTAGAGTCCATTATTGCCCAAAGATATCTCCAAGATACTCGGTCAAAGGCCTTCTCGGCATCAAGGAGGATCATGGACATCTGGCCCCCCGTCACTGCCATGATATCAAATAGTGAAATAACCCTACGGGTATGATCCGTGGTTCCCTTATGAGGGATAAATCCATGTTGCCACGGGGAGACCAGATGTTCAACCACCCCCCTGAGCCGATTGGCCAAGACCTTTGCATACATTTTTGCATCTGAGTTAATTAGGGAGATAGGGCGATACGATGTAGGATGTATCGGCGCCTTGCCCTTCTTAAGGAATATCACTATAATAGTCTCCCTCCAAGACACCGGGGTGGTTCCATTCTTCTGTATCCCTATGCAAAGATCCAATATATATGGTATGATTACTGATCCCAGAATTTTATACAGATCTATGGGGATCTTATCGGGGCCAGCAGCCTTACCGGCTGCGAGATCCATTACCGCCACTTGTACCTCCTCAAGGGTGATATCCTTTTCTAATTCTTCTCTACTATTTGCATCGAGAATGTTACTCGCACCCCAATCGCATAATACCTCTTGTAGATTGTCTGCCTCAAGAGAATCTTCATTTTTATAAAGGTCTTCATAATATCTCTTAAAGACATTTAGTATTTTATCAGGTTCTGTATAAATCATACCATTTGCATAAATGGTGTTGATTTTGTTGAATGAGTGTTTTTGGCGGGTACGAAGGGCCAGTTGCTTTCCAACCCTCTCCCCGTCTTCGTATAATTTATTTCGGTTAGTTTGGAAAATTTCCGCGGCTTTCTGATTAAGCTTGCTATTAATCTCCGTTTTTAGAATTATTAGTTTACGTAATATATCTTGGCTATTGTCCCCATTAATTATAGTGTTTATGTGTTCCTGCTCTGCCTTAGCTAAATCCAACATCAGCTGCTGATTGACCAGGGCTGCGTTTTTCCTCAGTTTAGCTACAAAACTCATAGTTTCACCCCTGAGAGCAGCCTTAAAACCATCCCAGACCATGTTCCTTGTTGTACTATACCGGTTGCAGTCGAAATATCCCTGCACCCAAGTCTTGATATGTTCAGTATATTCTTTATTTACCAGAAGTTTTCTGTCAAAAGTCCAATTGAATAGGGGCCTATGCAAGTTAGTCAAATTAATGGTTACAATGAGCATATTATGGTCATAAAGTACCTTGGGGCTTTTATCAATTTCAGCTCCAGGTGATAGCTCGCTGGCTACCCTCATATAATCAATTTGTACGTATTTATTGTGTGGAATAAAAAATACGTGTATCCAGGATCTAGTTGGTGTTTGAGAGCCCAAATATCCATTAGGTCCAAACTTCCTTTAAGTTGGGAGAGCGCCCTATAGACATTAGGTTTCCTTCCTGTATAGGTGGTCATGTACTGATTATATGGCATTCCTAGATGATTGAAAGAAATATTAAAATCACCACAAAATATCAACAGCTTAGGCCATGAAGCCAGCTCAAGCTCTAATTCTTCAATTATCCGTGGATCATCTAAGTTAGGAGCATAGATCGAGCAAATTGTAATTCCCGGATCTAGTTCAATAATAGCCCACCTTCCGAAAGCATGCACTAACTTACGTTTGGCTTGTCCCAAAAAGCCTCTAGCGAAAATAGCCACCCCACCAGTTTTTGTAGTCTGGGTAGTGTTTGCTAGCAAATTATACCCTGGTATTCTTAATAGGTCGCTGTCCTCCCATGTAATATGGGTCTCCTGAAAGCATAAAATATTGTAGGGTGTTTGTTTAACTAATTGATAGATACTGGCTCTTTTAGCCCTATCATTTAGGCCTGCCACATTCCAGGTACATATCTTTAGCTTCCCCATAACAACAAGCACTTATTTCCGGAGGTTCGTTCTTCATAATGGTGGAAAGATAGCATATCGTTTATTACTTTAAAAAAACATTGCACGTATGAAGTTGTCTTTTTTCTCCCTGCATATTCCCCCCTTCCAAGCCCCATCCCAGCTCCCACCCCAAGAGAACCGTGACCCACCCCCCACCTCCCACCCCACACCCTCAGTTAGGCAATTAGACTCAATAAGAGTCTATGTGATGAATGTGCATACTAGGACCAGTGCTGGAGTTTCGCATCGATATTAACCTTTTGACCCAATAAATACAAAATTTCAGTATCTATGTTTTTTAAGGAATTCCTTAAAAAAAAAAAAAAAAAGGGGGGTGACTGAAATGACTAGCGTGATCTCTTTCACCCTAAGCTTTTAGAGCCTTGAAGCTTACTATTACTGTTCTTCCTTCTTTCTTCCCCCTCCCATTTCTTTCCCCTTTCCTTTCTTTTCCCCTTTTTCTCCCTTTCCCCCCCCCCTTTTTCTGACAATGAATATGGCCAATAAAGCAAAGAGTTTACTTGGATTAGGATGAAATCTTCAACAAACAAAGGCCAAGCTACACTAATCTAATCTAATCTAATCATAGACCGTCTAGATATTCCTTGGCCTTAATCTCAGATGTAAAAAATTTGGCTTCCCCCTTATTAATTATTTTAAGGCGAGCAGGGTTATTCAGATAGGCCATCACATTTTTCTCCTGGAAAGGTTTAATCATCTGTCGGAGGCGCCACCTCTTTTCCACCGTAGCATGGCAAAAATCCGGGCGCACAAAGTAGGAGATATTGCCACTAGCACATTTTGCCTCTGGCCTTGCTTTGTCTGAAATAGCCTGCCTCAGGAGAAAATTACCAAAATACACCAGGATTGCTCGAGGATACCCCCCAGGACGTGTAGGTTCTTTTTGATACATGGGGACCCGATGCGCCCGTTGTATTTTGATATCCCAATTCCAAGAGGACAGTTCTGGCAAGGAGTCCCGAAATAGTCTAATGATAAAGGAACGAGCGTCCTCCCCTTCTGAGGTCTCCGGAATTCCCAGCACGCGAAGATTGTTTCTGCGTAAACGATTTTCGAAATCCTCTAGCGTCCATTTGATGTCAGAGAGCTCTGCTTCGTGTGCCACCGTTATTTCATGATTAGAAGTTATCGCAGTTTCATTGGCCACAATGCGAGACTCTAGCTCAGTCAGCCAATTTCCAAATGTAGTTACTGTTTTGTTTAATCTCCGTACGACCCCTTGTACTTTCCGGAGAGTATTTTGAACCTTACGCCCATCCTGTGCTGTCTCTTCACTATGTGCCGCAATAGCTTGAAGAACAGTCTCCATTACTGTATTTAGTGTCGCCGTTGGTCCTGAAGGCATTTCCATAGAGCTAGAGGAAGCCAATTGAAGATGAGAAGGAGGGCTCGCAGCGCCAGCTGAAATGTGTTCTGTTAGTTGCAGCGTAGGATCTATAGTAGGAGTATAATCCCATACCAAATCGGCTGCCCCATGATGGCCCTTTTTTTTCCTGACTGTTTTCTGGGCTCCATAATCAGCCTCAGAATCGCTGCAGGTGGATATAGAGCTTGTCCCAGTTGAGGTTTCATAGTCGTTGGAAAACGAGTAGAAATCGCTGGGTTCCTTTTCTGCGTCTGTTTCTATAGTTTTTTTATTGATAGCTCCAGCAGCACAGCCCGTTTTATCCTTTACTGCTTTGTTAATGTTTCCAGAGTAACTCGCTCTCGCCAGGGTGAGCATGATATCTTGGGTTTGCTCCGTCGAAATACTTCCTTCAATACTCGCAGCAATCTCCCCAGGCGGTGCTATGAAAACTGCTGATGACGATAGCCCACCTACCCCTTTGCCTTTGATTATTATAGAGCTCAGGTATTGCAGAGTAGGTACATCATAGGCCTTTTGAGTCTCTAGTTGTCTTTAAGTACTTGGATTTGAGTTACTAGGTGCCTCTGAGACTACAGTAAGGGGGGATCCTAAAAGAGTACATTAGGATTTGATGAGTCCTTAGTACTAGTATCAACGACCCCCGCAGCGAGATCAGCATGGTCAGAGCCTATTGCGCTTAAGTCGTTACCTGTGTCTCGAAGCGTTTCCGTCCTTGTCTCAGGGTTCTGAGGTACAGCCTGCATGTTCCCAGGCAGGCTCTGCTTCGATCGACCTGGAAGCATTCCAGACGAGGCCCGGCGAAGAAGGAGGTCAGCTACTGTCGGCACGTTCACGTTTCCCTTCCCCATCGGTGCCGCTCGCTGTTGCGTCGTTTGAGCCTTGGCTCCGGCGGCAGCGCTAAGATCCACATCTGCTTCCCTTGCAGATCGCCTCCCAGTTGGGGCATCCTCCCGTTGTAGCCGTCTTGCCGCAGCCACTGCAGCGGCCCTGGCCCTAGCGGCGGCGGCAGACCCGGCGTTCTTTGGGGGCATACCTGGGCTCACCCGTGTGTCGCTGTTCAGGGAGGGCTGTGAGGGCTGTCCTGCGGCTGCTATAGGCGTTTCAATTCGGACTCCGCTCTTCTCCTTCAACCCCCTTGCATCCAAGAACTGATCGCGACAGAAAAGGCGAACCACACATAGACCGATGAGTGTCGCAAACGGCCTTAGGTAAGCTCCTGTATGCCCGGTTAGTCCGGCGTTTTGCACTCCGATTGATTGTAGTACCATTGGGGAAGGTTTTCAGAATTTTCAGTGTTTAGTAATTTTGTGGTTCAATCGATGACTTCTTTGTTTTCGCTTACATGTAGCGTCGCATATTCCTCCACACTATTGCTTCCGTGCACATCTCAGCACATCTCAGCTCGTCTCAGCTCAGCTCAGCTCAGCTCCAGCACCGGCACCGGCCTCTGCACTGCGGTCAGTCAACCGCCATCTTGCCTAAGCTCGTTATTGATTATTTCTTAAGTATTAATATTTGTTTAATTGAGATATTAAAGTGCTAAAGGTGTAAAGTAATTTATTATGAATTAATTAATAATGGCTTGTCAATTTAAATTAATTCATTAGTAATTAATTATCGTATTGTATTGTAATTGCATTTATATTACGCTTACTACCCTGACGAGGCATCAAAGCGCATTTTTCGGTGAGTAGCATTCTACTCCGGAACCCATCAATGATTAGTGTTGAATTAGTATAGTGAAATATGAAAGTAATATGAGTGGTGGATAGGTCAGTCGTTAATTTGGATTCAAGAGGATATCGGACAATAGAAGAGAGAAAAAAAGGTTTGTATTTATATAGCGCTTGTTATCCCTGATAGGGTGTTTGAAAAGCTTTTTTGACGAGGAGCACGCTACTCCGGTGACCCATAAAGGATTAGTGGTGAATTATTATAGTGAAATATGAAAGTCATTTGAGGGGTGGATATCATATTAGTTATTTGGAGCGAGAAGGATAGTGGAAGGATAGAAGAGGGGAAAAAGTTTGCATTTATATAGGGCTTATTACCCCTGATGGGGTGTTGAAGCGCTTTTTTGGCAGGGTTAGTATTGAAAATTAGTATAGTCAAATATGAAAGTAATATGAGAGGTGGATATGTTATTCAGTTATTTGGATAGAGAAGATTAGTGGCGAGATGGAAAGAGGTTTGCATTTATATAGCACTTGCTTCCCCTGATTGGGTATTGAAGCACTTTTTATGGCGAGTAGCACACTACTCTGGAACCCATAAAGGATTAGTGTTGAACTAGTATAGTGAAATATGAAAGTAATTTGAGTGGTGGATATGTTAGTCAGTTATTTTGATTGAGGAGGGTGGGGGGGATAGAAGAGGGAAAAATGTTTGCATTTATACAGTGGCGGCTCCTCGAGGGAGTGCTGCGGGGCAGTGAGGCGGGGCAGGGGAGGGGCAGGGTGGGGGGTAGTAAACTCCGTCATACGGCCGAATGGAGTTGAGTAAATAAATAAATAAAACAAATTACATTGCGCGCTGCAACGGCAAATGGCAATGCAGCTTGCGCAATGTAATTTGTTTTATTTATTTATTTACTTACTCAACTCTGTTCGGCCGTATGCCATGGTTTACTACCCCCCGCCCCTCCCCCACCCCAAAGCGCCGCAGCACTCCCTCGAGGAGCCGCCACTGCATTTATATAGCGCTTGTTACCCCTGATGGGGTGTAGAAGCGCTTTTTTGGCAAGACGCACGCTCATCCGGAACCCATAAAGGATTAGTCTTGAAAATTAGTATATTGAAAAATGAAAGTAATTTGAGTGGTGGATATGTTAGTCAGTTATTTAGATCGAGAAGGGTAGTGGAGGGATAGAAGAGGAAAAAATGTTTGTAATTATATAGTGCTTGCTACCCCGGATGAGGTGTTGAAGCGCTTTTTTGGTGAGTAGCACCCTACTTTGGAACCCATAAATGATTAGTGATGAATTAGTATAGTAAAATATGAAATTTGAGAGGTGAACATGTTAGTCTGTTATTTTGATTGTAAAGGATAGTGGAGGAATAGAAGAGTGAAGGATTTAGACCTTGTTTTGGGTTTTTTTGTGTTGGAGGTCATAGCAGTAGGAGGAGGCTTGGGATAAGTAAAAAGGGATGTGGAGGGGAAAAGTCAGAGGGAAGAGTTCATAAAGGCATGTTTTGGGGGATCCGTATAGTAAAAGAGGTGTAAGATGATGCAAGGAGTAGTAGAGTAGGGGAGAGTCTAGAAAGGGTTATTTTAGGGATCATAGTAGTGGTATGGGGTTTGGAATAAATGAGAGAGTGGATGTAGAGGATATAGTGATAGAGGTATAGGGTGAGAAATAGGCTAGTGCATTGGAAAGAGTAGTAGAAAGAAGTTTGAGATAAGTCAGAAAGTTGGGGTAGAAGATATATTGAGAGAGATATAGGGTGAGAAATAGGGTAGTTCATTGGATATGCTGAATTAGAAGAAAGTGATAAATATATAGATCCATAAGTAAATGGAAAGTATATAGATGCATAAAGGAGTAGGGATATGTAGATTAAAGATATTGATAGATGTATAGGATGAGAAATAGGGTAGTGCATTAAATATGATTTTTTAGGCGGAAAGTAAGAAATCTATAGATCCAAGTACATAGAAGGTATATAGATGCATAATGGAAGTAAGTATATGTAGATTAAAGATGCATTAGATAAACTCTGGTTGTCAAGTTTTGTTGTACTTAAAAGTTGTATTTATTTTCTAACAACAAAATTATTCTACATGTTTATACAATGCAATATACAAAGATAGGTACATATCTATAGTACAAATAAATGCTGATATACAGAGGGATATGCTGTATATTTCTGGTTGCGTACGGTGCTTATGTGGGGAAGAGCCAATTCTTGAGTAGTGTTCTGAAGATAAGGTGCTTGTCCATGGATCTTATGTTGGGGGGTAAAGAGTTCCACAGTTTGGTTGCTTAAACAGAGAAGGATGTCCTACCCATGTTTTTTTTCTTGTATCTTGCGATTTTGAGGCAAGGTGCCACTCTAGAGTGGAGGTTCATTTGTTGAATGTGTTTGGTGATTTTATTCCTGATGAAGAGGTGTCCCATTCCATGTATCACTATGTGGGTGATACAAAGCAGCTAGAATGTGGATCTTCTGGCAACTGGTAACCAATGCAGGTGAGATGTGGACTTGCGGTTTAATATACAAGAGTAGTCTAGCAGCCGAGTTCTGAATCCGTTGTAATCTTTTCATGGTCATTAAAGGTGATCCGTGGTAGAAGCTACTGGTGTAATCGAGTTTGGACAGAACAAAGAAGATGGTAGCTTGGACCTTGTGTGAGAATTCCAAATGGGGGAAGATTCATCGCAGAGTATTTATAGTTACAAAGATTGATCTTGCTAGTTTGTCCACTTGGGCATTCATCGATAGCTTGGAGTCCATGGTCATTCCGAGGTTTCTTACTTTCTTCGATACTTTAGGTGGTGATCCCAGTTCATCAGGCCAGGTGGCAAGTAGGTCATAAAGTTTCCAATCGCCACACGTGAGTATTTCCGTTTTAGAAGCATTTAATTTGAGATGGCTCCAAGTCATTTTATGATCCACAGCTCAGAGATAACTGAAAATTGGAGAGTTTACAATGTCTTTGGGGCATTCCAGTTGAAGGAGTATTTATGTGTCATCTGCACAGTTATAGCACCTGAGGTGAAATTGAATGATCAGTACTGGTAATGACTTCATGTAGATGTTGAAAAGCATTGGCGAGATGATAGAGCCTTGAGTGACCACTGCTTTTGTGGAGTATGGTTTGGATGAGAAATCTGGGGTATGGATGACATTAGTTCTGCTTCGAAGGTAGGACGCGATCCAGTCTTGAGCAGGCCCCTAATCCGTCTTCATAGAGTCTTTGTTTCACAGTGTCATGATCAACTGTGTCAAAGGCAGCCAAGAGGTCCAAGAGGAGTAACGCAGCCACCCCGTTGTGATGAACTGTGTTCTTCAGGTCATCCCAGATGGTAAGGAGGGCAGATTCTGTGCCTCTTCCCGGATGGAAACCTATTTGGAAGTCTGAAAGTATGGCATTCTCATCAATGAATTGTGACATCTGGGTGAACGCTGCTCTTTCTATCAGTTTGCCCAAGAAAGGTCCATTTGTAATGGGTCTGTAGTTGTCAGTGTTCAGCGGGTCCAAGTTTGTTTTCTTCAGTAAAGGCCATATGTATGACTTTATGAGTTCTTCTGAAAATATGCAAGTAGTTAAGGAATCATTGATGATTCTTCTTACTGGAGTGGCAGCAGAGGGTGTTAAAAAAATGATCTTGAAAGTTTGGGGTGGACACGGGTCAGAAGGGCTGCCGGCAGGCCTGCTTGCTTTAAACAGGTCCATGAATTAATTGTGTGAGATGTGTTGGAAGGAATGGAGAGGCTGGGTTAGAGTATTCTTGGAATGTTGTTTTGTAAAAGGGTTAGTGCTGGTGCTTTGTTTCTGTTTTAAGTATGAGTCCAACGTGTCTGCTTTGTCCGTGTAATGATTTGCCAGTTTGTCTGTGAAATCTTGTGTAATGGGATGAATTTCTTCTTGGCAATTTGGTTTACGAAATTCATTGAGCATTTTATAGAATTCTTTATTTGCACATTTAGCATTTTGAATTCTGTCTGAAAAGTACCTTTTCTTAGCTTTTTTGATAGCTGACTTATATAATCTGTCAATTTTCTGTGGGTGAAGTTTGTCTTGTTTGGTGTTTGTTTTGAGCCAGGTATGTTGCAGCTTTCTAATTTGTTGTTTTATGTCTTTTATCTCTATATTTCTCGAAGGTGCTTTTTCTTTTGTTCAGTTGTGTGGTTTTGAGTGGTATCAGGATGTCAAAAGCTTCCTGAAGCCACTTATATAGTTTTTTAACAGAATGTATTGTTTCCAGACCTGTACTGGATGTTAGTTGTGTTTCTAAGTGTTCCAAATTGATTTTATTTCATGGTCGATAGATGGATGCGTGTAAGGTAGTTTTAGGTGAGTTGCTTAGTGTTGTTTTATGTTGGAAAGCAAGGAAATGGTGATCTGACCATGTGACTGGAGTTATAGTTTGAAAGTTAGCTAGTTGGGTATTAGCAAAAATGACATCAAGGATGTGTCCAGCGATATGTGTGGGTTTGTGTATGATCTGATGCAGGTTCACTACATCTATGCCAGTGATTATTGCTTTCGGATGGGGCATATTGGGTTTGTCAAACCAAATGTTGAGGTCACCCAGAATGCATAGATTGGAGTGTATTGTTATCAGGTTTATCAGTTTCGAGCATTTATTAGTAGACGGTTTGGAGAATGTGCTTTGGTGACAGTGAGACTTTGTTTTGTAGAAGAGTGATCAGTATTGTGTGGGTTTGTAGCAGGTGTGTTTTAGTGCTGGTATTAGCTGTATTACGATAGCAATCGTGTAGCTGTTCTGTAATGCGGTCCTCGTCCAGCAGGATAAGGATGCATTTTGATGGGTCTGCGTGTGTAGATGGTGGAGATGGTGTTTGAGAGTGAGTTGGTGCGCTGTGTTGTTTTTGTGGTGTAACATTGTTGTTCAATAGACATGGAGAAGCAAAATTGTGAGGTGTGGCAAGTTGCTTATATTGTTTGTGTGTGTTTAGGGTGGAAGGTGTATGAGTCAGGGGTGGTAGTGCTGCATGTGGGTCATGTAGTAAGGTTCTAAATTGTCCAATGGATGAGAGGCAGTTGGAAGAGAGTTGCTGAATGTGTGTTAGGTGTGGTGGAAGAGAGAAAGCTTGGCAATGGAGTTTGTTCCTTTGTGTAGTTTGAAAGGCGGGTGTATGCTTGTATTTTGTGACGTGAGTATTATGAGGTGTTGTGTTTGGGAGATTTTGTTTTGTTTTTGAGAAGTAGTAAAAAGAGGTGTTGGTGTATTTGTTTCATGAGATGTATTTGTTTGTATAGTATGGTTTGAGAGCTGAAGTTGTAAGGTAGAGAGGGTGTTGATGTGTTTATGAGTAGAGTGTATGTTGTGTGTAGGAGGGGATGAAGTAGAGGTAATATTGTTTGTCTTAGGCTGGTTTGTTGCAAGGGTTAAAATGCATGGTGCTGTGCAGTGTATGTGTTGTGTATTTGTGTTATTATGGTAGAAGGAAGAGGAGGGTGTTGGTTGGATAAATGATGGAAGGCTGAGTAAATGTTTGTTAGTTATAAAAGGGGGTTTGTAATTAGAGTGAGGAGTGTGTGTCTGGATGGGTTGTAGTTAAGTATGGTGTGGAATTGGGTTGTGTTAGTGACAAGTCGATTGGTTAGTGGTATAGGGTAGAGTTGTGTATTGTTTGTAGATGATGGTGGGAATATGTGGTAGCTGGGATAGAAGGGTGTATAGGTGTGGTTTGTGTGGTTTTGTAGTGGGTGCTGAGACATTGAATTGTCCATAGGGTTAGTTTTTAGTAA
Organism: Triturus cristatus; assembly: GCF_964204655.1. Classification (NCBI taxonomy): domain Eukaryota; kingdom Metazoa; phylum Chordata; class Amphibia; order Caudata; family Salamandridae; genus Triturus; species Triturus cristatus. The sequence goes on from NC_140595.1 coordinate 551,494,597, forward strand.
ATGTGTGGAGTAATTTTGGTGTGAGTGTGTTATTCTGTTTGTGGATGTGGATGGTGTAGGGTGGGTACTACTGAATGAGAAGATGGTCAGCATTTCTGGCCCTGGTCCCAACCAGTCACGAACAGGTTCAAACAGGCAACTGCCCTTGTCCTCTCCGCCCTTAGCCTTGAAGCCCAGGCTGAGACGCCCCAAACCCTGACCTTTTATAGCCCTAGTAATCAGGAGACCCCTTCAGCCAATGATAACCCTAGACCCAACCATAACAAATCACAACGCTAGCCCTAAACTCTAGAACCAACAGGAGACCAAGACCTTACAGCCAATCATAGCCCTAGTCCAAGCACTCAATCAGGCACAAAACCCTAATCCCTACATCCAATAGAAGACCTAACCATAACCCTAGTCCCAACCCTAATCCCAGCAACTAATCACACAGGAAACCCTAATCTCTACTTCCAGTAAAAAGCCTAACCCTAGCCCTAGTACCACATCTAATCCAGCAACCAATCACAAAGGAAACCCTAATCCCTACTTCTGATGGGAAGCCTAACCCTAGCCCTAGTCCCAACCCCAGTCCCAGCAACCAATTACACAGGAAACCCTAAGGTAAGGGCCTAACAAACTTTGTCCTCTAAAAATTATGTTTGTATAAAACTTTATTCACTCTCCTAGCCAAAAATGAGTGCACAATCCCTATAAAACACAGCTTAAACAGCTCACAGCAGATTACTGTGGTAAATATGGTTAATTGTGTAATTAATTTTAGGTGTGTGTTGTGGTGTTTATAGGTGTTAAGGGTGGGAAGTAATTTATTTTTAATTGATGAATTAATAATTGGATGTTAATTAATTTTAATTAATTAATTTGTAATTAATTATGGTAATTGTGTAATTAATATTAGGTGTGTGTTTTGGTGTTCATAGGCGTAGAGGGTGGGAAGTAATTTGCATTTAATTAATTAATATATAGTTGTTAATTAATATTAATTATTGATATGTATTTTGGGTAATTGTTTATTTTATTTTCTGTTGTTTTTACTTTTAACCCCTTCCATGCGTCTGACGCGTGGGAGCTGTCCGACGCATAAGTTCTCCTGTGCGTCGGACGGCTCCCGCATGTCTGATGACATTGCAGAAGAAATGGCACCAGGGGGATTTCTTTTACTTCCCCAAAGCCTCGGGAGCTGGGGAAGAGCTTCCCCAGCTCCCGAGGCCCCCCGCCCCATTTCTGTGAAATGACGATCAGCATGCACATCGTGCTGACGTCTTTTCATAGAAACCGAAAGTTTCACTTTCTACGTGCTCAGGGGGCTATCCCAGCCCCCTGAGCACGTAGAAAGACGGGAGAGGTATCATTGGAAAGAGTAGAATCCAGAAGGGCGATCCCCACTAGACACCAGTGAGGGAGGAGCGACCCCCTGGGCAAGGGCCTTTGCTCCCCCATAATATTTTGGCCATATTCAGTCTTTCTGCCCCCCCTGGGGGGCAGATGGGGCAGTAGCCCCCATTTAGCCCCCCCGGGGGGGCAAAAATCCCACTAAACGCCAGGGATTTTTTGGGCTCCTGTTTATAGGGTGGGGGCTGCCCAAAACGAGCATTCCAATGCCCCAACCGCCACGCCACAATGACAGCCTTTCTGCCCTACGGAGGGGGCAGAAAGCCCACTAGACGCCAGAGATTTTTGTATGGGAAATTTTAATTAGGGTGGGGGCTGCCCACAACGGGCATGCCAATAGGTAATTTTGAAGTCTTCACAGTACGATTTGGGCCATTTCCTGTTGCAGCCACTATGCCTACCCACACAAGTGAGGTACCATTTTTATCGGGAGACCTGGGGAACGCTGGGTGGGAGGTAATTTGGGGATCCACGCAGATTCCAGAACTTTCCCAGACAGAAATATGAGAAAAAAGAATATGTTTCAGTGAAATTTGAGATTTGCAGGGGATTCTAGGTAGGAGAATGTTAGGGGACCCATGCAAGCCATACCTCGCTGGACTCCCCCAGGTGTCTAGTCTCCAGAAATGCGTGGGTTTGGTAGGTTTCCCTAGATAGCCGCCGAGCCCCGGGTCAAAAACTCATGGGACCCCCCTTGCAGAACCAGGTTGGTAATTTTGATGTTGCCTCGATAGGTTTTGGGCCCTTGCCTGTCGCGGGTACTTGACCCACCCATGCAAGTAAGGTACCATTTTTCTCAAAACACTTCGGGGAATGTGGGATCACCCCATCCTGGATTTCTCTGGGTGTCTAGTTTTCAAAAATGTAAAGGTTTGCTAGGTTTCCCTAGGTGCCGGCAGAGCTAGGGTTAAAAAACTACAGCTAGGCACTTTGCAAAAAAAGGGTCATTTTTCACTGTGAAAATGTGGTGTGTCCACATATATATATATATATATATACTTCAATTTTTTTAACATCTATATTTTTGATTCAATATTTTGTACTTACCTGTTTAGGTATGGGAGTCGATATTATTACGGTCTATATTTTTTTTCTCAATATTTTGAACATCAATATTAATGTCATTGATATTCTATCAGTGGACCCTGTAACACCTCACCTTACTGCTGGGAGCGGGCCTGTTGTGTTGGGTCTCCCACCTCACTACTCTCTGAATTCCACGCTTGGGTAACACTTTCCCTAATCATTGCTTTCCTTGTCCTCTGCATGTTCCGCTTTGTGGAGTTGTCTGACCTCATGCTAAAAGCACCATACTAGCTGTACCTGTTGGGTACATTTTAGACTGTTTTAATTAGTTTATGTGTTGGTTTTTCTCACAGTTGCTTTAGTTTATATTTGACATACCGGTATACCTACTATGAAGGGGAGCCTACACTAGTAGGCAGGAGTTGCTGGACCTCATGTCATTTTTTCCCCCTTTTTTATAACTGTGTTTCTTCCTGACTAAGCCTTACCTCCATTAGATGCTGGGGTTTATATTTGGGATGTAGGTGCGCTGCTGGAAGGCAAGCCCGTCTGGGCACGTCTGCGCCAGTCCATGCCCGTCCGTGCCCGGACAGTGCCAGGCGTCAGAGATGTGGCCTATTTGGAGGCAGATAAAATGGCTCCACTTACTCTGCTGTATTCTCAAGTTCAGTTATTGGAGCTACACTCAGAAGGTATTATTGTGGGGTGTTACCCTTTTAATCTGGACAAAGAGACGGGGATCTTTTGCCTGAACTGTGCCTTATCTGTTAGCTGTTAGCCTGATGGATGGTGTTACTATCTCTGGCCCTCCTGTACAGGTAGGGTCAGGGGCTTCAATTTTGGGACCCAATAACCAAAGAACAATTGCCTGTGTTTTAAATATACAGAGCAAGTCAGAAATGTAGTTTAATCATTTGCTTTAGATTGTCTCTTTATGACAGAAACTTGGGCAAAAGAAGACTCAGGCCCTGACCTTGTAGAAGCTCTTCCAATTGGGTACATGATAACTAGACTAGACTGCTCCTCTTGGGTGGGTGTTGGACTAGCACTAATATGTAGGGACTCTCCAAATTGCACATTGGAACCAGTGGTTATTCTTTCACAGGATGCGTGCAAAGTAGCATTTTTTCCATGCTAAGGCTACTTTCTCTGGACTACTTGTCTATTGCCCACCCATGTCGTGAGATTATTTTTCCACTTCCTGAATTCAGGTCCTGGAACTATTCTTCGGGATTTTAACTTTTTTTTTGAGGATTCTGTCAGCAAAGATTTTACTTCTTTACTTGAGCTCATGGCTAATCTAGGTTTTTCTCAGTTAGTTCAATCTTCTACCCATATTGCTGGTCACACCCTGGATGGGATCTTTACCAACTTTGATTATATTTGTGTTAGGGACATACTCCCACTTAGCTAATCTGATCATCGGTTGGTGACTTATAGGCTTGCGATCCCTTCTCTTTAACCCCTTCGCTGCTAGGCCTTTTCCCCTCCTGTGCTAAGCCTTTTTTGGGCTATTTGGGGTAGTGCGCACTTAGGCCCCTGTAACGTTTTGACCACATCAGGTATCCACGCCAAATTTGCGTCCTTTTCTTCCAACATCATGTGGATTCTAAAGGTACCCAGGGTTTGTGGATTCTCCTAGAGGGTTCCCAGAAATTAGTCAAAATACAGCAACATTTTGTTTTTTTTGTGAAAAATGGGGAAAAGTGGCTGCAAATGAAAGCGTCTGGGTTTTTCTCTGCAAATGATATAAAAAAAGAGTTTGTGGGGCTGAAATCACCATTTCTCCAGCTTTTAGGGAATGATAGATTTTGTCAGAAATCCAACTTTTTTTACACAGTTTTGACATTTTTCTGGGACATACCCTATTTTTGCAATTTCTTGTGCTTTCAACCTCCTTCCAGATAATGGTAGAAATGGGTAGGAAAGCAATAATGGATCTTGGAAACTAGGTGGTTTTGCGATAGGCCATTTTGATGTCGCCTCACTACGTTTTGGGCCCTTGCCTGCCGCGGGTACTTGGGCCTCCCACACAAGTGAGGCACCATTTTTACCGGGAGACCTGGGGGAACACTGGGTGGTGGTAAATTTATGTGAGCCCGGTGATGCCATAACTTTCCCACACCAAAATGTGTGAAAAAAGTGATTTTTCCAGCTAAAATTGAGGTTTGCAGGGGATTCTGGGTAAGGAAACGTTGGGGGATCCACGCAAGCCATACCTCCCTGGAAGCCCCCGGGTGTCCAGTTTTCATAAATGTGTGGGTGTGGTAGGTTTCCCTATGTGATGGCTGCGCTAGGGCCCTAAATCCACAGGTAGGCATATTGCTAAAAACAACTCTGTGCCAAGTTTACTTTCTGCCACCTGGGGGGGGGCATCGGGGGGGAGGGGAATGCTCCGATATGCCCCCAATGGGGGCAGAAACACAGGGCTATTTTTTGGGGGTGGGGGCATTGGTATGCCCATTCTGGGCAGCCCCCACCCCCACACATAAAAAAAGCCAGCGTAATCGTTGGCGTCCAGTGGGCTTTTTGCCCCCCAAGGGGGGCATATTAAGGGCTACTGCCCCTATCTGCCCCCCCAGGGGGGCAGAAAGTCCACTAGATGCCAGGGATTTTTTTGGGTAAATTTTAATTAGGGTGGGGGCTGTTAAAAACGGACATGCCAATGCCCCCACCCTAATTAAAATGTGCCTAAAAAAATCCCTGGCGTCTAGAGGGCTTTTTGCCCCCCGGAGGGGCAGATTGGGGACTACTGCCCCATCTGTCCACCAGGGGGGCAGGAAGGATGTAATTTTTGTGGGGAGGGGGTGGGGGCATGGGCATGGCCGTTTTGGGCAACCCCTAAACTAATTAAAATTTGCCCCAAAATAATCCCTGGCGTCTAGTGGGCTTTTTACCCCTCCAACAGGGCAGATTGGGGGCTGATGCCCCCATCTGCCCCCCAGAGGAGGCAGAAAGTCCACTAGACGCCAGAGAGTTTTTGGGGCAAATTTTAATTAGGGTGGGGGCTGCCCAAAATGGGTATGCAAATGCCCCCACCCTAATTAAAATTTGCTTAAAAAAATCCCTGGCGTCTAGTGGGCTTTTTGCCCCCCGGAGGGGCAGATTGGGGACTACTGTCCCATCTGTCCCCCGGGGAGGCAGGAAGGCTGTAATTTTTGTGGGGAGGGGGTGGGGGCATGGGCATGGCCGTTTTGGGCAACCCCCACCCTAATTAAAATTTTCCCCAAAAAACTCCCTGGCATCTAGTGGGCTTTTTGCCCCCCCGGTGGGGCATATTGGGGGCTAATGCCCCCATCTGCCCCCAGGGGAGGCAGAAAGTCCACTTGGCGCCAGAGAGTTTTTTGGGTAAATTTTAATTAGGGTCGGGGTTGCCCAAAACGGGCATGCCAATGCCCCCACCCTAATTAAAATTTTCCCCGAAAAATCTCTGGCGTCTAGTAGGCTTTTTGCCCCCTGGGGGGACAGCTTGGGGGCTAATGCCCCATCTGTCCCCCACAAGGTGCAGGAAGGCTGTAACTTTTGCAGGGAGGGGGTGGGGGCATGGGCATGTCAGTTTTGGCCAACCACCAACCTAATTAAAATTTGCCCCAAAATAATCCCTGGCGTCTAGTGGGCTTTTTACCCCTCCAACAGGGCAGATTGGGGGCTGATGCCCCCATCTGCCCCCCAGAGGAGGCAGAAAGTCCACTAGACGCCAGGGAGTTTTTGGGGCAAATTTTAATTAGGGTGGGGGCTGCCCAAAACGGGTATGCCAATACCCCCACCCTAATTAAAATTTGCCCCAAAAAATCCCTGGCGTCTAGTGGGCATTTTGCCCCCCGGGGTGGCAGACAGGGGGCTACTGTCCCATCTATCCCCCAGGGGGGCAGGAAGGCTGTAATTTTTGTGGGGGTGGGGGCATGGACATGCCCTTTTTGGGACCCCCCACCCTAATACATATTTGGCCCCAAAAAATCCCTGGCGTCTAGTGGGCTTTTTGCCCCCCCGGTGGGGCAGATTGGCGGTTAAAGCCCCCATCTGCCCCCAGGGGGAGCAGAAAGTCCATTAGATGCCAGGGAGGTTTTTGGGCAAATTTTTATTAGGTTGGGGGCTGCCCAAAACGGGCATGCCAATGTCCCCACCCTAATTAACGTTTGCCTAAAAAATCCCTGGCGTCTAGTGGGCTTTTTGCCCCCTTGGTGGGGCAGATTGGGGGCTACTGCTCCATCTGCCCCACAGGGGAGCAGGAAGGCTGTTATTTTTGCGGGGGAGGGGGATGGGGGCATGCCCGTTTTGGGAGCCCCCACCCTAATTCAAATTTGCCCCAAAAAAACTCCCTGGCGTCTATTGGGTTTTTTTGCCCCCCGGCGGGGCAGATTGGGGTCTAATGCCCCCATCTGCCTGCCAGGGGGGGCAGAAAGTCCACAAGACACCAGGGAGTTTTTGGGGCAAATTTTAATTGGGGTGGTGGCTGCCCAAAACGGGCATGCCAATGCCCCCACCCTAATTAAAGTTTGGCTAAAAAATCCCTGGTGTCTACTGGGCTTTTTGCCCCCCGGGGGGGCAGATTGGGGCTAATGCCCCCATCTGCCCCCCAGGGAGGGCAGAAAGGCTGTCATTTTTGCGGAGGGTGGGTGGGGGCATGGGCATGCCCATATTGGGCAGCCCCCACCACAAATTATAAGAAAAAATTAATCCCTGGCGTATAGTGGGCTTTCTGCCCCGGGGGGGGCAGATTAGGGGCTACTGCCCCAACTGGCCCCCAGGGGGGGCAGAAAGGCTGTACATTATGCGGGGTGGGGGCATGGACATGCCCTTCATGGGCAGCCCCCACCCTAAAAAATGATGTGCGCAAAGTAAATTTCCCTGGTGTCTAGTGGGCTTTTTGCCCCCCCGGGGGGGTAGATTGGGGGCTACTGCCCCCATCTGCCCCCCAGGGGGGGGCAAAAAGACTAAATGACACTAAAAATATTTGGGGGGAGCAAAATCCCTTGCCTAAGGGGCTGTTCCCCCCTCCCTGGTGTCTAGTGGGTGGATCACTACGTGCCCGGGGGGCTGAGATAGCCCCCTGAGCACATACAAAGTGAAACTGAAATGAGCCTAAAGGCTCATTTCAGTTTCGTTTTCTGTGCAATGAATACAGCGCGACCTGCGCGCTGATCTTCATTGCACAGAAACCAGGGAGGGGGCCTCGGGAGCTGGGGAAGCCCTTCCCCAGCTCCCAAGGTCAAAGGCATGAAATAGAAATCCCTCTGCTGTCTGCAGCAGAGGGATTTCGTGCCCCTGGCCTCATGACGAAATGGTTCCGTCATGAGCACAGGGGCACCGATGCTCATGACGGAACCATTCCGTCATGAGCATCGAAAGGGTTAAGTAGCACGGAACTTGCATAGAGCAGGTCTCAACCATGTAGAAATTGGAGCAAGATCTTGCTGAAAGATTTGCAGAATGCCCTTCGTATCACAGCATTGGAAATTGATTTCCCCTTCTTCCACCCAGCGGAGGATTTTGAAGGTTGGGTTGAAGCTGCTTTAGACATTATGACACTTATGAAAGTGAATTATGCAAAAGAAACAATTGATCGACTGAATTCTGGACAAGCAAAACGTTCACCCCCAGTCACGAAGATCTGGGTTAAATCCATCATTGTTTTGCTCACCTCACCACCCCAGTTTGGACCCAGCCATATGCAAATCAGTCTTTCCCTGTTCCTTGTGGGAACAGTCCAGCCCGAACTGCCAAACCACGTCCTCCCTGGACCTGAAACATGCATCCTGGGACCCGTTTCAGGGCATTACCCTTCATCAGCCAGGCTAGCTTGAATCCAGTGGTGTAGTGAGCATGGGACCCACGTCTGGGCATACCCTTCCCACTTAGGGTGACATATGCAAAAGAAACAATTGATGGACTGAATGCTGGACAATGCAAACATTCACCCCCAGTCACAAAGATTTGGGTTAAATCCATAATTGTTTTGCTCATCACACCACCCCAGTTCGGACCCAGCCATATGCAAATCAGTCTTGACCCTGTTGCTTGTGGGAACAGTCCGGCCCGAACTGCCAAGCCAGGTCCTTCCTGGACAGTAAACAAGCATCCTGGGACTGGAAACGATGGATTTAGACCCAGATCTCTGTACTGGGATGAATGTATGACATTGTTCTGCATTCTGTCCATCAGTTGTTCTTTTTGCATTTGTCACTCCGAGTGGGACGGGTATGCCCAGACATATGCCCCATGCTCTCCATGCCACTGGAGTCAAGCTATCCCGGCTGATGAGGGCTGAAAGCCCGAAACCAGTCCTAGGATGCTTGTTTCCAGTCCAGGGAGGACCTGGCCTGAAGGTTCGGGCAGGACTGTTCCCATTGGTCGCATGGTCAAGACTGATTTGCATATGGCTGGGTCCAAACTGGAATGGCATGGTGAGCAAAAAAACGATGGATTTAGGCCCAGGTCTCTGTACTTGGATGAATGTATGACATTGTTCTGCATTCTGTCCATCAATTGTTCTTTTTGCACCTATGAAAGTGAAGACATTTACGAGGAGCAAAGTCCCGGCACCTTGGCTCTCATATAAACTTAAAGAACTTAGGCTGCTATGCTGCAGACAGGAGTGCAAATGGTGTATTAATCTGGATCCTACAAAGGAAAACAAACACAAAGCATTACTATTAATATATAAGCACATTATTTTTTAAGCCAAATCTACGTTTCATACTAACAAAAACATTTCAGCCAAAAACTGTTTAAAGTGGTTAAAAGTATTTCGAACCCAACCTGCCAGCAAAGCGTGAACACTTCACAAGATTTTTTTGATGAATTACCTAACTTCTTTAGCTATAAAATCTTAAATATATTTCCAAAATTCAATCACTCTAATGCACCTGAGGGCCCTATTAGTGTTCAGTATTCCTCTTGATTTCCCACTTTTCTATCCGCCTTCCCACCAATTGAGATTTTTAATCATATTTTGGAAATTGGCATCTTTCCCAGGTCTTGGAAAGATGCCATTATCTTCCCCTTACCCAAAAAAACATAATGCTGATCTTGAGGACTTGAAAGAATTTTGTCCTATTTCTTTGCTGCACACCCCAGCAAAAATGTAAGAGAAATGCATTAACCAGAAGTTGGTTAAATTCATCGATGCCAATGACCTCCTTGACCCTTCTCAGAATGGATTCAGGAGTAGACATAGCACTGAGAATGTGCTAACTGCAGTAGCAGACTGCTCAGTCGCCAGGTGAATAAGGGCCGGCTGCCATCCTGGTTATGCTGGACTTATTGGCAGCCTTCAATGCAGTTTTGCCCGCACACATGATTCAACAGTTACAACATCTTGGTGTGGACTCTAAGGCACTTGACCTTATTAACTCTTTTTTCATTGAAAGGATTCAAATTGTTAGCAGTGGACAGTTTAGAGCTAAGGCTGTCAACCTATCATGTGGGGTGTTGCAGGGTTCCTTGCTTAGACCCAGTTTAATCTTGGGTCTCCCCCCTTGCAGCACTAGTGCGGTCCTTTGGCTTCCAGGTTGTATCCTGTGCTGATGATACACAAATAATTGTGTTGATTAGCAAACATGTACCACTGATGGCGCAAACATTTTATTATTGCATGGCCAAGATTAATATCTGGATGAAAGGCAACGTTTTTTAAAATAATGCAGATAAAACTATGGTCCTAGTGTTTGGGGCCCAGCAGTCTATCTGACCTGAGCTATGGTGGCCTTAATCTTGTGGCCCTGTATCCAATCCTGTCAAATCAGTCAAGAACCTTGGGGTTATTTTTGATAATTCTGTAAATTTCAATATTTAGGTTAACCATATTGCCAGTACTTGCTTTTAAATCATCAGAACTTTGAGAAACATCTATCCTTTCATTCCTGCACAACTTCACAAATCAATTACCATTGCTTTGATTATACCACACTTAGATTACTGTAATGCACTTCATTTAAACAGCAACAACTTTTCTTTAAATAAACTTCAGGTTATTCAAAGCACAACAGCTCGTCTCATCTTGAATACCCCTAAACATCTTTCTGTCAGAGAAGGTCTTAGGAACCTTCAAAGGCCTCCACTCAGAAAGCGAGTGATCATCATAGTTCTCTGTACAGTATTTCTGGATTTATGCCAAAAGGGTTCTTGGCTCATTAGATGATGCATGCCAAACAGGCCACTTAGATCGGCATCTAGCAGGAAGGTGATTATTCCGAGGTTCTGAAAATCTACTTGAGTATGTTCCTTTACTGATGCTGCTATGAAATTATAGAACACTCTACCTGCTTATTTTGAAGAAATCGAATCTCGTCCTTCCTTTCGACAACATCTTCAAGCCTGGCTTTTTTCCTCTTAGTTTTTATCCATAATGGGTTCTGTCTGCGGCAACAGGTGTATGATTCATAGATGGGCTTAGCACTTTTTCATTTAATTTCATAGCAGGTTATGCAGTGTTTTGGCAGTTTGCCCTTTCGTAGTATTAACCAGTTCCTTCAAAACAATGATTATTTTAAAGTTGAATTTAGGCAACTGTTTCACAACAGAAGTGTGGACCAATTCAAACATTTTGTGGTCTGTTCAGTATCAAGAAAAGAAAAGTGCTTCTAAAAATAGGGAGACCATAGATTCCAGAGTGCACCCTGGGTATTAATAGTATAATCAACGACATTATTTATTAGAAAGTGGCACATAATACATTGAGGATGTGTGTTGCCTTGAATCAATTGCAGTCATAAATTTATTCAGAAAATCATGTCGGTGAGCCTAATATATTCTGTACCTTGGCAACACCTTGGGCCTTTGACAAAACCATATGCCCACATCCCATAGGTGCAAAACACACTTTGTATAGTCTTTGGCCAGTCATAGCAGACACTTTGATCAAAGGAAATAGATTTAGGACATTGTTGATTCTTCTGTGGACAAGAAAATTATTTGACAGAAAGTCTGTGACACTCGTAGCGTCACACGAGCTCATTGGGCACATCCTTTCGTTTGACTACCAGGTTCTGATCATGTAGCAGGACCTTTAGCGGGCCTCTGGATGTTGGGATCGACCTTCAGCATTCCCTACCCTGTCTCCTCTGGCCAGATCCTTCAGCTGTGCTGAAAAGGATTTAGACCTAAAGTGTGGCTTTCTTTTCTATCTTAGACCCAATTGTGCTACTGAAGTACCTGATGTAGGAGCATTGTCACAACTGTTATTCGCCATTGTCTCAGATTTTTTACTTTTTAATGTGAGGATTTTGCTATTAACTCTTTCAAATTGTGACTGCCCGTTTTGTGCTTTGCTGTAAAAATGATGAGGTCAGCACCATACCGTGCCCCCTTTTTCTCAAATCCCTTATGTTTAAATAGCTTTATTTCTGATGTCTGTCCAATTCTTCAAGCAGGAGGTTCAATAAAATAATTCAATTAATGGGGAATAGCAGGCAACCTGACTGAGTTAAGATTTCTCAAGTATGTTTGGTATTAATTAACCAAACTTTTTGTCATTGAAATAAAATATTAAGGTTGGACAACCCTAATGAATTTTGTGCCAATGCCAGACCTGTTTATGGCCTTCCACATATATGTCCAATTTACACGACCAAAGGCTTTAGCAAAATTTATCATGTGGATATCAGAGGATAGTCCATAGGATTCAACTATATCTGCAGTAGCATTGAAGGCTAAGATGAACAAACTTGTGAATATTGGTCTAAAGCAGTCCCTCAAAATTATATACATTTCCAGCTGCCTTCCATAATAATCCCGCGCCCTGATATAGATTGTTGTCCAGAGTTTTTCTTTTTTGATTTGTGTTTTTGGATCATTAGAGAAGTAATTTAACGTGGGTTGACATTGCTGATCCTGGCTGAATGTTTCTGGATGACGTTTTTAAAAATGGGGGATGTGTTGCAGTGATGATGTCATATTTCAGGAACCATGAGACCTATATACTTAATTTTGGTGTCAAATCATAAGTTTTGGGGTCCTGTAGTCTTATAGAGACAGAAAATAACTCCTAAGAGCAGCCCTTCCTCCATTTTCTAAAATGGTGGCTATAACAGAGGAAGAAGAGACATACATAGAAATTAAACAAATAATAATGGTTTTCAATCCTTATATGTATAGACCAAACAAAGTTTATGATCTGAATATGAAAACACTTATGATTATCACTCCTGTTTTAGACACATTTCCATAGTTCACTTTATTTATTTGTTTTAGCAATCACTGGTGGTACATTTGCAGAATTTTGAACATTTGAGAAGGGCATATCGACAGGGATCTCTTTTTGTAGCACAGTTTCTGCAAGTAAATCTAACTGTAAGTTCTGTGGGTAGAGGCTTCAGAAATTGTGTAGGTTTTAGCACCCCATCAATATCTGCCCAACCAAATTCACACTGATCTTTCTCTAAATATGCACGATCAACAACATTCACACATCTGATCGAGTAGAACTCTTTTTTAATGTATCCACTCACAGAATATGACGTAGGAACAGTTCTCTTGAACTCACTATACCAAAGATCATCAAATATATGACAGTCAGAACTCATTTTCTCCACATGCACAAGGTCTTTTTCTACATCATTAAAGTCACCTTCTTCTGTTCCAGCAAATCTTTTTAGAAACTTCACATGTTCAGCATGTAAAAGCTCCAAGCTTTGCTCTAATTTTGCTCATAGTGTCATCATCCATAAGAATACATTCCTTGATAAGAACGCTGAGCATCTCTGGGTCACGTTTCTTGTATAAAATATAAAGCAGAATAAAGTGTCTTTTCCCACATGCTCCATAACGTATCCATAGCTCTGACAATCCTTCACTTATGAACATTGCAACAAATCTAGGAAGCACAATAATAACATCTATGTCAATTGACAGTACAGTGACTCGATTGGAACCATTTCGAACAGTCTACTCAACATGTGGCACAACATGTCAGCTTCCTCCAATTTGCTGTTAAGTTCTTGAACTATATGGCCCGTACCTTTTGAATATATCCCTGCAGGCACCAACTTCTCATTGACAATCATTCCACTTGTAATAATTGGAAATTCTGTGTTCACTGAAGTGTCAGCAATGTTTTGGCGAGTGAACATCTCTATGTGCATCTTGTTCGAAGTTTATAACCAGAATCTATTAGGTTGCAATGGTATAGGTGTCGAATTTCTGATGCAGGTAAGGTCAATTGTTCCACTTGTAGACATTTGTCTGATTCTTTCACATTATTTGACAGATAGTTCAAGATAACTGTCAAAGACAATGTGTAGTTCTGGCAGGGTGCACACTGACTTTGATATCTGCAGAAGAGTCAGAACGACCCCACCAAAGTTTTGCATGGATGAAATTTTGACCATCCAACATTGTTATGTTATGTTAAATTATTTATAGCGTGCACGTTCACCAATTGGTTTCATGGTGCTGACTATAGGAGTGACGGAAGTCCTGGACTGATAGTCAGATATCTGAATGGGCATCCATGTTTGAATTAATCATATGCCTGCATAAAAAGCCATGTTTTGAGGAGCTCCCTGAATCTCAGGAGATCTGTGCAGGATCTGATGTCAGGGGGCAGGGTATTCCAAAAGCGGGGGGCCACTACCACAAATCTGCTGCCACCCAGCAGTTTTGATTTGTAATACGGGACGACCAGCAGATTTGTGTCGGCTGAACACAGATTGTGGGTAGGTGTATATCTCTGAATGATATTGGAAATGAATTCTGGACATGTGCTGTGTAATGATTTGAAAATTAGGCAGCCGATTTTGAAGGTACATCGTTGGAGTACAGGGAGCCAATGTAGTTTCTTCATGAGAGGGGAAGCATGTTGCCATCTAGGCTGCTGATAGATTAGTCTTGCGGCCTGATTGTGACATATAGTCCACAACAACAGCAATTTTCAATGTGGTCATCTTTTCGAATTGAGATTCTCCATTTGAAAGGTTTTATTGGGCTCTTGTACGAGTTTATGCATCACTGGTTTGGTTGCAGCATCTCCATCAAATAATGTGTTTGTTGGAAGAAGATCATGTGACAGAATGTCCTTGATAAATTCACCACTTTCTTTTGCTACATCCATCTCTCTATGTACTTGTGAAAGTTATTTTTTGTAACCTGTTTTGTAGTAGCTGGTTGGACGAACGTCTTACTATGGCAACTAAAGTGTGGAAGTTTAGCTTTAGTGATTATGTCAAACACCTTTTTCTCTTTCAATACAAATCTCTCATGCTTTAGTTCTGCATATAGTTTCGATCCATGTTCTAGGACATCTAGTAAACATGTCTTTATATAGCTATCCACATATTGTTTAGTCACAGAGTTGTGTAGTAGCACAGGCTCAGTCATTTCAAAGGGGTTTCCATGCTGCTGCATGAAATGAAGAAGGCTGTCAACATTTTTATTAAAACGTTCCCCTCTCTTTCCCACAAGTTAGTGGTGAGGAACAGTTTCACAATGGTCCATTAATTTAGAAATTGTCATCTCTCTGAAAACATTGCAAATAGAAAGGACTTCATGGTAAAACTAGCTGCCATTGAATTGAGCAAAATATTAACTTTTACGTGTCTGACCAACAATTTCCTTTGAGCTTTTCTGTGCTGTCTGGATCGTCTGTTCAAGTTTCATATCTGAAGCCACAGCATTGAACCTTCCCTCGCTGTCTTTCATTACCAAATGTCTTTGGATTAATTTCCTGTAGAGGTATTGTTTTTCCACCTCTAGCTTCTTCACTCTTTCTGAATACCAACACCAATATCTTGGGTAGTATATGCAATTGAATTTTAGAAACACAATATTCAATGACTCCACAGTCTTCATGTGCAGCTACCAATCATCTTCCTGATCCGCATGTAGTAGCTCTTAACAAGAGCTATCATTCCCCACTACTTGGAAAGTTCTGATTTTTCTTCACATTCTTTGAAAAACTTTACGAACATGGTTTTTTGATTTTGAACTGAGTATATTGAACATTGTCTTAATTTGCATTAGCTCTTTTGAATGAAGTGCACTCTGTGCCTTGTTCACTTCTGAGAAAAGATATGCAAAACTTAATTTGTCATTCTTGTTCCAGAAAGCATTCCAATACAATGTTTCTATAGCCTCAGATATGATGAGCATACCTTGTAATGAACTAACATAATGAGTTCCACTCAATACTGACTGGACACTTTTGCTTCCAAAGATTTTAGCCTCAATAAGTGCATCATTTATGCCTCATCCGATGACATAATTTCCAGCACACCGCGGGGCAACATTTGTCATATGGAAAACACCCATCATTGGATAAAGATCACAAAATTCTACTGGATTGCTCATAGAAATGTCGGCTACAATAAGGAAAACATGTTCATTGCAGTATGGAAAACAACTTCAGTGCAGAAAATTGCATTTTGGAATTTTTTTAGAGCTGTGTATACTGATGTGTATTTTGTGACTGGAGATGGTATTAGTAGTAAAAGCCCACCCTTCTTCAGTGGGATGGTATTCAGAGTGTTCAAAGCATAAATTCTAGCCCACGTAGGAACTAGCTTTTCTTCATTCTTCAGTCCGCACCAAATAAGCAATATGATAAATTCAGTTAAATCAGCTTTGTGGACTGCAGCATCAGGTAAAAGAAGATCCATGTCCTCAGCCACTTTGAAACTTTCTGGTAGACTGGGACATGTTGATGGCTTGTACTGATTTTGCACACGTTTACAAGGCAGTTGGGTTATAAGTTTGCAACTTCATTTGTTTATGCCTCCAGCTGACACAACTTGTTTTCCAGCAGCTACTTCATTGGTGCAGTCTTGAAAAAGCACCCTGGCAGCATTGTGTGCTGGATGTTCCAGACAAAGAAGAGCTGTCTTCAAAATCAAAAATATCAAGAGCAGCAATTGTAAATCCTTTCCTGGTAAAGTGACTTGGAAGTGGTGTGCTGTCAGATTCACAAGATTTTACAGTGTGAGCTTCTAACAAGTTCCTTCTCCATACTATGTCATTATAACTTGTTGATACACCAATCCTATTCATTGAAGTGATTAGGTCTCTACTTTTGCACTTGTCATAGATTGCGTGGGCAGTTATCATGTGTAGCAGCTTTTTTCTTTTTGCCGTGATGTAATTCATAACACATGATTTGCAAAAGACAGTACAGTTGCACAGCATAAGCCTGTCGGTTCATGGGATTGTCTTCCACTTCTTAGCTTATATCTTCAAAGTCATCATCAATGTTGTTGGCTTCTGTCTTGAGCTCAAGAACTTCAGTTTGTAACAGTTTTGCTTTGCTGATATTAAACAATGATGTCCAAAAATGTTTAGGCAACATCAGGCATTTTTGTTGACTCCCATGATTTGCGGAGCTCTTGGGCAACACAAAATCTGTCATTAAGTCCAAAATCTAAATCTTTCAGTACATTTCCTAGAAAGGCTCCTGCTGATTTTACTGCATCCTGTAATCTAATTTTGGCAGCAGGAGCTAAATCAAATGAAAACAAGATGAGTGGATCATTCTTTTTGCAAGACTGGCAAAAACATATTCTGTCATTGTACATTGTCACCAGAAAAATCTTAATTTCATTATTATGGATCAATACAGTTTCATTAATGTTGACCATTATTTCTCTCATCTCTCACTGAGCGTGAACCTGTAGCCAGCACTCAAGAATGGCTTAAAACTTCATTTGCTTTTTCAAAGAGTGCAAACTTAACTGAAGACTGGCGGTTATGTTGCTGCTGGGAGCTCATTGTACATTCATATTTTCAAATGTTGAACACATGCAGTTCGGATGGGCATAGAAACCTGCTGCAGATACATACATGTCACTGCTACTCGGCTGAAAACTTCATCTTGGAAGAATCTAGCTGCAGATAAAGTCATGTTTGCCCTTTGACACTCACTTTTTTTTTTTTTTTTTTATAATTTTTTTATTGAAATCAGGACAAGAGATCAAATCAGCAATTCATTTGAAAATACAGAATAATTCATACATTGTCATATCAATATATCTTAAACAGCAGAGATATAAATGTTATAGTTAAATCGCAGAAACACAAAGTTTGTATAATTCTCAATTGCAGGTACAGCATACAGGAGAGAAGAAGAAAAAAAAAAAAAAAAAAGGGGGGGGGGGGAAGAAAAAGAAAGGGTGAGGATCAGATAAATATAGGCCCCCAGATTCTGTCTAACTTCTGGAGAGAATTAACTCCTCTGATTTTAGCTAGGGAGGATTCCATAGTATAAATTTCTCTAACGAGAGTCCACCATTCCATCACATGTGGTGGATTGCTTGCGGTCCACGCTCGAGCTAGAGTCAATCTAGCACAGCTTATTAAAATGTTAGAGAGATCCAATTGAGGATCTGCTTGTACATTGTTGGAGATCTGAAAGCCTAACAATACATTGATTATGTTGAGTGTTATTGATCTAGACATAATCAGAGCCATCCCTTGTTCTATATTAAACCAGAATTCCGTAAGTCGAGGGCATGTATAGAGCATGTGTTCCAAGCTTGCAGCTAAGAGATCACATTTAGGACAGCTAATCCGCTGATTACCAGTACTATCGCTATACCACTTAGAAAGTCTTTCGGGAGTGTAGTATAACTGACAAATAGTTTTATAGTGCTGTAGCCTCAAGCTAGAAGAGTGAATTATACGATTTATATGACTGAAAGCAGAGGAGATCTGGTTAGCAGTAATATTAAGACCTAATCGGGTGCTCCATTTCGCCGTAATTTTCCCACAATCATCTACTTTATATGAGATTAGAACACTATATCCAAAGCTGATAAGTGATCTATCTTTGCTGGAATAGAAGCATGTCCAAATATCCGAGTCGGAGATATTAAGAATCTTCATTTTACGTATAAAATAGTCATGGATCTGTATATATTTGAAACGTGCCTTTTCAGGTAGTTTGTAAAGTATTCTAAGTGTCTCAAAGGTCAAGAGACCATCATTACCATATAAATCTCCAAGTGATTCTATTCCAGCATTTACCCAAGTTTTAAATGACCCATCATGAAATATTCCTGGGAGACCTGGATTCGCCCATAACGATAATTGAGAGTGATAAAATGTCGTATTGCATTTAGTCAAGATTGATTGCCAAATTTTAAAACTGTCTTTGACCGTCTTGAATTTTACTCGTTTAAAGTAGTTGGGATCATTCATTTTTGCTAAAAGCATGTTAGAATCCTCACCCATCGAAAGTTGATAAAAAAAACATGTATTCTTATTACAAATAAACAAACTCCGAAGACGACTAAAAAAAGCTGAAAAAAAGTATAATCTAAAATCAGGAAAATTGAGGCCGCCTTGGTTATAAGGCAGTTTAAGCAGATTGATTGATCTTCGAGCCTTTTTGTATCCCCAGACATAACTACTAAGAATCCCATCTAATCGTTTGAAATAAGAATTAGGAACAGAAAGTGGTATAGACCTAAATAGATATAAGAATTTAGGTAATATGCCCATTTTAATTAAGTTAATTCGGCCTATTATGCTAAGAGGAACCTTATGCCATTTTTTTAATGTCAAGGCTGTTTCTTTAAGAAGGTCCTCATAGTTAAGAGTAATTATTTAATTAGTATTAGAAGAAATTTTAACGCCAAGATAATTAGCTGTTCGACATGCACCTAAAATCGGAACGAGCGGCTGGTAATTAAGAATAACTTGTGTCTTGTGTGAGTTAAGTTTATAACCGGAAACAGACCCAAATTTATTAGCCTCCTCCATGATACCCAGTATAGCTTCTGAAACATTAGTAGAATATACCGCTATATCATCGGCGTATGCCCTAATTTTTAACAATGTCTGTCCATGTTCAAAAGGATTAATTCTGGGGTGGCCTTGCAAGGCAACTAAAAAAGGCTCCAGAGACAGCGCGAATAGTAAAGGTGATAGTGGGCACCCTTGTCGTGTTCCACGTAAGATTGGGAAACTAGGCGAGATTAACCCAGCATAGCTAAGCTTAGCTTTGGGTAAATCATATAAAGACTGTACCCATTTAAAGTATTGGCCGTTAAAGCCCATAGTAGTCAGTGTAGACCAGAGATAGTCCCACCCGACTCGGTCAAAAGCTTTTTCGGCATCCAAAAGTATCATACCGAGTGGGGTGGGACCAGTCCCAGCCACGTCGAATGCCGTAATAGCCGTGTTGATATGGGAAGTAGTGTCTCTTCCCATAACAAAACCATGTTGGTGAGGGGTCACAAGATAAGGTATACAAGGAGCTAATCGCGTAGCCAGCACTTTAGCGAAGATTTTAGCATCTGTATTGATCAGTGATATGGGTCGGTATGACCCACATTGGTCTCCTGGTTTACCTTTTTTTAAGAAGAAAACAATCCTAGTTGTGTTCCAAGAGTCAGGTGCTTTTCCGGTAATTCCTATGTTATTTATCACACTAGATAATAAAGGTATAAGTTCCTCTGAACATAGTTTATAAATTTCAAGTGGGATAGTATCCTCGCCAGTAGCTTTACCTAAAGGGAGCGCGTTAATGGCCGAACTTATCTCTAACTCGGTAAAATCCTTTCCTGGTAAAGTGACTTGGAAGTGGTGTGCTGTCAGATTCACAAGATTTTACAGTGTGAGCTTCTAACAAGTTCCTGCTCCATACTATGTCATTATAACTTGTTGATTCACCAATCCTATTCATTGAAGTGATTAGGTCTCTACTTTTGCACTTGTCATAGATTGCGTGGGCAGTTATCATGTGTAGCAGCTTTTTTCTTTTTGCCGTGATGTAATTCATAACACATGATTTGCAAAAGACAGTACAGTTGCACAGCATAAGCCTGTCGGTTCATGGGATTGTCTTCCACTTCTTAGCTTATATCTTCAAAGTCATCATCAATGTTGTTGGCTTCTGTCTTGAGCTCAAGAACTTCAGTTTGTAACAGTTTTGCTTTGCTGATATTAAACAATGATGTCCAAAAATGTTTAGGCAACATCAGGCATTTTTGTTGACTCCCATGATTTGCGGAGCTCTTGGGCAACACAAAATCTGTCATTAAGTCCAAAATCTAAATCTTTCAGTACATTTCCTAGAAAGGCTCCTGCTGATTTTACTGCATCCTGTAATCTAATTTTGGCAGCAGGAGCTAAATCAAATGAAAACAAGATGAGTGGATCATTCTTTTTGCAAGACTGGCAAAAACATATTCTGTCATTGTACATTGTCACCAGAAAAATCTTAATTTCATTATTATGGATCAATACAGTTTCATTAATGTTGACCATTATTTCTCTCATCTCTCACTGAGTGTGAACCTGTAGCCAGCACTCAAGAATGGCTTAAAACTTCATTTGCTTTTTCAAAGAGTGCAAACTTAACTGAAGACTGGCGGTTATGTTGCTGCTGGGAGCTCATTGTACATTCATATTTTCAAATGTTGAACACATGCAGTTCGGATGGGCATAGAAACCTGCTGCAGATACATACATGTCACTGCTACTCGGCTGAAAACTTCATCTTGGAAGAATCTAGCTGCAGATAAAGTCATGTTTGCCCTTTGACACTCACATACGCTGTACTTTTTTCTTTGGTCAATCCTTTGGTTCTGTTCTGGCTAAACCACAGATAACACATTGAAGATGCTCTTGTTTCTGATCAGTTGTTGGAGGTGGACGAGGGGTAGCTATCGATCCTCTAAGTGAATGGGCATTGGGTTTGGTTTTTGTCGCTTTCTCAGAAGACTCGGATTCTTGTGATTCACTGGTTTGTGCTATTCTTTGACAATTCTTTTCTAGGCCTTTTTCCATTGTTAATGACTTGCAGTATTTGTTGTTACAATGTTGAAATATTTGATCCTCTTCACCGATCAGTTTCAAACTTTTGTGAACTTGGTCTTGCCACATTTCTGCAGCATCTCGAACTCTCTTCTGGCCAGCCACAGTTGATGTTAGTGTCTCTTTCGGAAACATTTTTTTTTTGTCCGCATACAGCCAAACCTCTAGATGGGATTCCTCTAACCACTCCATGCCTACGTTTACCGGCCCTTGGGAGAGGCAAATGGAGAGAGAAGAGCTTTCCCTCCAAGATCACACCATTACCTTATCCCACTCCTGTTCACATTTCTGTGGGGCCCTTAGGTGTTACTTAGGAGGCCAGGTCCGACGGTGTATTGGCTTAATCAGTTGACCCTTTTTCCTTCTCCCTCCAATTCAACAAAGCCGCCCAGATCTCAGTTTTGCTTCTTCAAGCATTCGGCGAAAGTCAGGGGATGTTCTGATTTCCAAGCCCTACAGATTTCTCTCCTTGCAAGGATTATCACATAAAATGTAAAATTGGACCCCGGTGCATTCACATGATAGTCATTCATTAGACCGAAAAAAATCAAACTGGTACTTACTTCCACCGGCTTTTCCAACACAGTTTCTAAAAATTCACATACCTCCATCCAGTAGGGCTTGATTCTTGGACATTCCATAAATATATGAATATCATCCGCAGCTGGATGCTTGCACCTGGGACAGCTATATACCTTTCCTGTCACCTTGGTTAACATTTTTGGAGACCAATACACGATGTGGGCAGTGTAAACATGATTCCTCCTCAGTGCAGCTGGTTTAACTATGGCCTGCAACATAACAAAGGAGTCAGACCATACTTTATAGACATCTGATTTGCTATCACCATATTCTTCGCCCCATAAACTTATAACTTCGGACTCCCCCTCTTCCTCCGCTTCCAATAAGGCCCCGTACCAGAACGAGACTTCCTTTTTCCATATGCCTGTTCTAGTAACTAGTTCCACTTTTGAGTTTACATCCTCCTCCTGCCAATTCTGCGTCGCCCACCAGGATGAAATCTGATAAAACTTGAACCTCTTCAAAGTTCCTCGAGTTAACCTGCAGAACGCCTCCCAACTCATAAGCTTACAGTCCTCTTGCAGGTTGCCCCAGCATTTTATACCCCCCATTTTAAGAGGCTGACTCAATTGGTCTTGTAAGCATTTCGGGGTACCGGGGGAGTCCCAGACTGGGGCCTGTACCGCATAGTATGGAATTTTCATCCTTCTTCTTATATACATCCAAGTCTTTAAGGCAGCCCCCAAGATCTTTAACCAAACTTTTTTGTAAAACTTCAGATCTCCATACTTATATAAGAAGAATTCCAGCCCTTGCACCACATCTTTTAACATGGCCTCAAACAATAGGCCTAATGAAGATGAATGAGTTATTTCGCCAACATCCTAAAGTTTTTAAAGTGGAATGAATAACAGTATGTGATTAGGTCTGGTAGTGCTAACCCACCCACTGTAAGGCCTCTTCTTAATTTTTTCCAGGCTATTCTAGGACTCTTTGTTGCCCAAATAAAGGAACCCATTCTACCTTGTAGTTTAGCTATGTCTTTTGTCCTGAATAACAATGGGATTGAATTATATAAAAAGGTAATTTTTGGCAAGATTATCATTTTCACGAGGTTAACCCTCCCGTAGATGTTTAGAGGGAGAATTGCCTAACGTGTAAGTAGACTAAGAAACCCTCCTCCAGTTCACATTGGGAATATCCTCGAGTTTCTGCACTAACTGAACCCCTAAATACCTCAATTGACTCTTTACCCCCTGGCTTCCTTTTGCTTGATTCTATTCCATTATTTCGGTCTTCTCTTTATTGATTTTGTACCCTGAAACTTCGCCATATCTTTCTTCCTTCTCAATTAGCCGGGGGATAGCCTTTGTTGGGTTTGTTGTATACAGAAGCTGATCATCTGCATAAAGAGCGAGCTTAAGTTCAAGCTCTCCCATTTTAAAGGGATGAATAGCAGGATCCATCCTAAGCCAGCGAACAAATGGCTAGATATACAGATTGAATAAGAGTGGTGACAAAGGGCACCCCTGCCTGGTGCCCCTCGAGATATTGAACCAATCAGTCAGGACACCATTTACCAAGACCTTAGGTTTAGGGCCAGAATACAGACTCTTAATCGCCTGAACAAAGTTGTTAGAGAAACCAAAACTTTTTAATGTTTCCCAGAGATATACCCAGCTAACCTGGTCAAAAGCTTTTGCAGCATCTATTGCTACTATTGTCAGGGGATCCCTCTTAACTATGGCCCCCATTACTTGAAAGGTAAGCTCATTTAGCTGCCTCCCTGGTATAAAACCTCTCTGGTCGGAGTGGACTACCTCCTTTATAACGTTTGCCACCCTCGCTGCCAATATGCCTGCAAAAACCTTATAATCTGAGTTTAATAAGGATATTGGTCTATAAGACTCGATCAACTGTGGGTCTTTGTTATGTTTTAGGATCAGAGTCACCGTGGCTTCCGCCCACGAACCTGGAATATCTTCCCCCCCAATATAGATTTTATTAAACACATTTTTTTAAATTGGCACCACAATATCCAAAATACCTGTATAAAACTCAATTGGGAGCCCATCCGGGCCTGCAGCTTTTCCCCTGACCATCTTTTCGCTTTGTACTCTGACTTCTTCTTCAGTAATGCTAGCTTGCAAAGATACCCTGTATTCTTCGGTCAACTGAGGGAGGGCAGTTAACTTTAACCACTCCTGATCTACCCCTTGTCCTAGTCCAATATCCTCCTTATAGATCATTCATAAAGGTTCTGGCTTCCTCACGAATTTTATTATCCTCATGTATTATACTTCCTGAACCTCTTTGAATTAAGTTCTTTATCAAATTCCTTGCCCTATCCATTCTCGCCTTCCATGCTAATAGAGGTCCGCATTTCTCTCCATAAGCAAAATGCTGTAACTTGCTGGCTTTCCACCTATCAGAAAGCTTCTTATCTAGATTGGCTTGAAATTCAGCCTGCAACTCTTTCTCCAAACATGGTGCTATACCCCGGGTCTCCATAGATGCTTTCTGTAATTCTATTTATTTTTCCTTAATCTTACTTATCCTATCTGCTTCTTCATTTTTCAAAGCTCTCTTTCTTCCTACCGATATAGAGGTAAGGATCCCCCTTATATAGGCTTTAAAAGTCTCCCACACTGTCTGAGCCTTAGCTGTACCACTATTAAGCTTAAAATACTCAGACGTTTTGTCACCGAAATTCATTATCACTCCATTGTCCAATAACATGGTTCTATCTAAAGTCCACCTTTTTTGCATCTCTCTTTGCTTAAGCCCCAAAGTCAGCGCTACTGCTGAGTGGTCTGATAAGATAGCTGGAATATGATTTATGTCCTCGACTTCTGAAAATAGCACCTGGTCTACAAAAAAAAATCAATTCTTGAATGATGCTTATACTTTTTACTGTAAAACGTAAAATCTCTAGTTTCCCCATTCTTGCTTCTCCATATAGCGAGTAAATTAAAATCTTTATTTATATTTTTTAACGCCGCAAACGTTTTAGGTGGACTGTTGTATTTAACTTTAGAGGTACGATCCATCTCTTTGTTTAAAACCAGATTGAAGTACCCCCCTATTATTATTTGTACAGTAGTGTTCAACAAACTGGCCTCAAGTTTCAGAAGTGCCCCAGGATTATCTTCATTCAGGCCATAATATGCTACACATGCTAGGGGTGTACCCCGAACTGTCAAAGTGGCCACCAACCATCTCCCTGACTGATCTGTCTCTTGTTTTACAAGATTTATACCTGCGTTGCTCCTTATGATCAATGCCACTCCCCTAGTACTTCCTCTTCGGGCAGAGCAGAGCACCTCCGGGATCCATCTCGCCTTACTAAACTCCTGTTTGCACTCCTGGGACTCTAAATGGGTCTCCTCTAAAAAACAGAGATGTGCCTCACTATTCTTCAGAAATTCAATGACCCGGGACATCTTTCTCCTACTCCTCAAGCCATTTACATTCCATGTTATCAATTTAACTTGATTTAACCTGTTCATCTTTGCAACACCCAAGGCTCTTCGTTCGCGGCTCTAAAATGTTTAGGACTTGTATGAGGACTATTTTTTTATTTTTCCCCCTTGCTGCCAACACCCTGTGCTCCCCCACCCCACCCTCCATGAGGAACCCTCCTGCTATCACCTTAGCGATTAAGAATCGCCTTTTGGGACCCTCCCTTTGCAGCACGAGACATCTGCTCCATCCAACTATTTTTAAGCTATATCCAGTTTCACTAATCTTTTTGTCTGCTTTTGTATGCATATGAATATTCATCTGTCTATAAATAAAGGTGTTTCTTGTATGTGTATCCCTCTGTTGTCCACACTGCACCCCTGCCATCCCCTGCCCATCTACCGCCTCCCTAATGTGATTTTGGTTTTTATATATATATATATTTTTTCCCCCTATGTCTCTATGTTTAAACTAGTCTAAGTCTACTCTACTACTTCATTTGTGCCAAGAAGACATCTACTTCCTCAGGGGAGCTAAAATTATACATTTTATTTTGCCACATTATTTTTAACATGGCCGGGTATTTCATTTGGACCTGGGCTCCCCGACTTCTCAGCTCCGGCATTTTAGTTCCCAAGTCCCACTGTCTCTGCGCAGTTCAAGATCCGACCTAATTTGATAGTCGATCGAATCACATTGTAGTGCAGTTTCTTTTAAGGCTCTCCCCAACTCCAATTCCTTAACTGCATAGGAAAGGAAGTTTATCAGGATTTTCCTTGGGGCTATTCTCGCGGGGTGCATCTTGAAAGGGTCTCTATGAACTCTCTGAATCTCTTTGTCCAGATCAATGTCCAATCTGTCTTTCAAAATTCCATCTCTGAGAATCTTTCAAAAAAATGGTTTTATATCCCCGCCCTCTGCCCCTTTTTTGAGGACTCTTAGGTTATTCCGTCTTGCCTGCATCTCCAACCTCTCTAGGTCTTCCTGTAAAATTTTATTTTGGATTTTTAATTTCTCTAGATCTCTGGTGTTCTCTGATACAGCTTCCGAGAGAATCTTAACTTCAGATTCCAGGACACCAGTGCGCAGGGCGATATCATCCAGTTTTCCTTCTAAGACCTCACATTTATCATGTATCCCTCTCTGGTTAGCCTCAGAGATCTCACATTTTCAGAATAAATCTCCTCTTAAGCTTAATAATATTAATTCCAAATCAGGCTTGCCACATTCTGCCCCAAGAGAAGTATCAGTTTTTCCTCTGTCCAAGGTGCTGTCATTTCCCTGCACTAGTACTGGCACTGAGACTGTACTAGGGAGAGATCCTGTATCAGGAGCGGAGATTCCTGCATCCAGTGCCCCTTCTGCTCCAGCCTGACATACCTCCTTCTCTCCCCCGTCATCCACCATTAGTGGAGTATAACGATTTTCTAAGAGGAGTGAGGGGGTCTGTTGTGGTCCTTGCTTCCCCCCTATAGAAGTCGCCACCTGCTCCATTATTTTAAAGTAAGATTTTAATGAGGGGGTGGTCTTGACTGGTAAGCGCGCTGCCTTGGCTTCCCTTCGCTTTTTGCTCCCCCCAGTTTTTATCACCTTCTTCTTAGGGGTAACTGGGAGTACTTCTCCTGCACTTTTTCCCTCCACAGCTAGTTTTCCCCTATTTTTCACATCCAGTTGGGAGCGCACCTGATGCCTTTTTCTCGGGAGGGGGACTGTTGCTCCTTTAACAGGTAAAATACTGACGGCTTTGTGTGACTCCGCCGGAACCCCGGACCTCAACTGCTCCTCTACGCAGACAACTGCAGTGACCTCCTCTTGTCCCTGTCCCTCTCCCTTAATCACCGAAGCCAACTCAGGGGAACCATTAGGTAACCCGAGGCAGGAAGAGAGCGGCACTTTTTCCATTTGCCGAGTCTCTCTCCTGCTGAGCACACACCTTACCCTGTCCTCGGGACGGCCTGAAAGAAAATCCTGTGCTATGGAGTCTTCTTGGGTTTCCACCGCCCGCCAGTGTGCTGTTCTGTCACTGCCCCTCTGGTCCGGAAGCCGATCCTGCTTACTGCAGCCTGTATCCTCCACCACAGTTCAGCTCGGCGCCCCCAAATCAGATATACTGCGCTGCTTCCAGCCCCATGCGGTGGCGGGTAGAAACGGAGATGCAGCGTATAATTAGGTCAGCGGCAGTGGCAGCGGCAGCGTGAAACAAAAACGGAAAATAAAGGTATTAGAATCGAAATTATTTTACATTAAGTCTTGCAGTGTCTCATATACCTGACAGTCTTTTTAGTGAGCTTCGTTGTGGGCAATCACATACTGGTGTAGATTTCTGCCTCACTGCACCAGGAGCTCCTGCGACCGGCGTCACCCCGCCGCCATGTTCCTCCTTCCAACTGTCTTTCGGATTAGTTTTGTGTATGACACATTTTTCTTTGTTGAAGGAGTCCTCAGATTTTGTTGTTATCAACACTCTTTCAGGATGTAAAGATCTTTTACTACCACCTGCTTTGCTCATGTTTACAAATTAGAGTCAACGGAAAACCTGACACAAAAACAATATTGAAATAAATTACCAATATGATGACTAAAACAAATCATTATAGAGCCAAAATTTTAGAAAATGGCAGAAAAGTTGCTATGAGGAGTTATTTTCTGCCTCTGTAAGACCCCCTGATCACCAAAACCTATGTTTTGACACCAAAATTAAGTATATAGGTCTCGTTGTTCCTGAAATATTACATCTTCACTGCAACACGTCTGACATTTTAAAAAATGTCATCGAGAAAATTTCGGTCTGCATTAGCAATGTCTACCCAAGCTAAATTACCTCTGTAATCGAACAAAAACACAAATCAAAAATGAAAATCTCTTGACAACTTTTTTACGGAGTAATTTCAAGGGGCCCTTATTATAATCTCCTGTTTTTGCATAGCTTCCAAGACTGCCTGTAGTGAGATATAATTGTAAACTTTTTATCTCCAAGTTCAATTTTGGAAGCCCGTCCTCAGGTAGTCTGTCAGAAGGTGGAATACCTCTTTCAAAAAATACTGTACTTTTGCTTATAAAAAAGTCAATGTGTGACAGCAACATTTATAGCTCAACGTTTGATTGCTGGAGTATAATTTTCTTTTTTAACAGAGCACCATGTATTTGTTCCTTACTGTTCCCTAAAACCTCTGCCCTCATTTCTGGGATATCTTTTTTGTACCTCACCCCATTTTTAAGTCAATTCACAGGTAGATATCTCTTTAGGGTTAAAAAGAATTCTATTTTATTGATCAAGGACATCATAGGTACTTGCTTTGCTGCATAGAAAATCTTTGTCTTTATCTTTCAAGACCTTTTAATGGCTTTCTGGGAGGTAGTGAAAGAGGAGTGTACAGCCAGGCACCCATCTAGAAGATTAGTTTTTTTTAATTAGATTATATGGAACCCATCTCTGTAATACTAACCATGCCCTATGCTATGTACTTTAAAATGTATTGCTGATTGCAGTGGTGCTGGAACAATTTGCCATCTGTGTCATATGACTGCAGTCATGGGGATTCTGAAAAATCTAAACACCGCACAAGTGTTGCAAATGTATTCAGCAAGAGAGTGGTAAGAGTATAATATGTAGCTGGTGGTGCTTTTAGGAGAACACTGTCTCAAATGTATTAATAAAGCATAGTATGGTAATGCAGTATCATTAGCATACAGCAAGAATTACAAATAAATGTGCTTTGTGTGTGCTGTCCAAACTGCTGGAATATTTTGAAACATTTGTGTAGTTCATTTACAGGCCTTTTAATTTTATTTTGTGTTAGAAATTATGGATATTGTACCACCTTTCCTTTTGCCCTCCCTGTACCACTGCAGGATTGCTACATAGTTCACTTTGCAAAACATTTCAGTTTGCAGTCAGAAAAGTAAACACCAATCTCCATGTTAAAAAATTAACAGTCATTTGCCAGAAGATATTGCCTGACATTTGACCTCTGTCTTTGAAGCCCAGCAAATGTTACCAGATGAAAACAAAGTTTGGAGGCATCTTTATTGCTCATCCATCTTCTGAACTCCAGCATGGCTATTATGGGGGTAATACAGGACCCCTAGCACCCCTACGTCCAGCATCTACGGCTGATGGTATACCTACTACTCTGCCACTCCCTCTTCCCCAACTCTGGTGCTCTTATTTATCCAAAGGTTTTAAATGGCTTGAACTTAATGCATGCCTCTGTTTCTTCATAAAACCCCATCTTGGCTGACATGCTTGTTTTCTTTGACTTTCATTCCCAGTGATTTTAGAGCCAGGTCTCAATGTGTTCTTTTTATCTATCAAATTATCAGACTGCCTCCTATCCCTTTCCTGGCACCAGTGTTCCAGAGGATAAAAACACCCTACTTGCACTACTTATTGCCCTAAACATTTTGTTGTGCCTCCCTCGTCTGTCCCTCACCAATGGTTTCTCTATATTGTCTCTCTACGCATCCGGCACCTAGCGTCATTATACTGGTGAATATCGACCCCCCCCCCAGGATATCATAGTACAAGAATATCAAGGGACAAAATATCGAAAGGCAAATGCACATAGGGAATTATAGATTTACTATTCATAACTCCACATTAACATACCTTGAAGATAGATGTACTGTGTAGGTACATATATGTGGAGTTAAGTGTAGAAAATGTAGACTTACTTACCTGTCAATATTTTTTCTCTTTATATTTTGTCCTTGATGTTGTGTCTCATTGGAATTGGGCTGAAACTCAGGGTGCACACCACTGGTGAAATCCTATGCCACTGGTCACATCATTGTTTGCATTGAGTATACATAGAAAATAAGTCTGCTGCAATTGCACTATCTAGAAATACATATCCTCAGAAGTATTAATTGTATTTTGTATGCTTTGATTAATTATCATCCTATAGATGTCCTGCCCTAGATGCACGTAGAAAAAAGCTGAATTTCCACTGTATGTTTTCTAGCAATTCATGTGATCATTGACATTACTTTACGCTGATAACTATAGTCATTTTCAATAGGGCTAAGTGTTACTAAAAAGTACTCAGGAAGGAGCCTTTCTTGTCTATATTTTATTTACAAAGACATATAGATTTTGGCAATTCTATTACACACCTACTAATTATTCTTGGTGATACCCACAGCCTCTTGCTGACTTTGAAGGTGAGACCATGCAGAAATTATGTAATGCCAGTGACAAGGGCACAAAAGCAGCCCATCAAAGAGGAGAGTCCCACAGTCTGCTTTTTTCGTACTATGCATACTAACTCGGAGTGCTTTCATGTTACATGCTCAGCAAACAATGTGATATTGCTGAGTGAGTGACAATTCACTACTGCAAGCATATAGCCTTCACTTTTCAAGAATGCCCTGATAATGGGGAGAGACAAATAAAGGCCTTCATGAATCCTGATGTAAGTGTGGGGTGATTCGAGGACTATGTCAGCAGATTCTTGAGGACCTCTGATAGAGGGCAGGAAATATTTGTTTACATTGCAATATTAGGGGATATCTGTTGTGGGAGAGTATTCATGAAGGACAAATTCTTCAGCATATGAATTATGATACTAATATCTCAGATAGTCTCCTTGTGTACCCAATGGTGTATTTCTTGTGCTAAGTAATATTCTGATAATATATTTATTTTTCAACAAATTAAATTTGAATCTATAGTTCTTAAATAATTCAATGCCTGTGCATCAAATGCTGTGTTTCAAACGGAAAAAAAAAATCCTGATATTTGTGATTGTTAGAAATATTGTAATTTTCTTATTCATGTACCCTCGCCCTCTAATCCTATTATGTCATGTTGATTTAGATGGTGCAGCTTATCATCCTTGAGGGTTTCCAGGTCCTGGAGCAAGAGTGAACATCTGGCAGTGCTCCTAGTTGAACAGCCAGGGCTTCAGTTTCTTGCAAGAGTTGAGGAGTGGAGTGGCATTCCTGATGTTTAGAGGGAGTTTGTTCCAGCTTTTGGTCGCGATGAAGGAGAATGCGCATCCTACTGTCTTGCTTTTACAGATGCAGGAGATTCATGCGAGGGAGAGAGAGGTGTAGCATAGCTGTCTAGAGGGTTGGTAGAGTTCAAGTCGGTTGTTGAGGTAGGCTGGTTCTGTATTTTGGAGGTCTTTGTAGGCATGGATGAGAAGCTTAAATTTGCAGCACTTCTGGATTAGTAGCCAGTGCAGTTCCATGATGCAAGGAGTGGTGTCGTGCTTATGGGGATGTCTAAGATAAGCTTGTGGTAGTGTTTTGATAGTTTGGAGTCTTTGCATGAGTTGGTTGAGGATGCCAACGTACAGTGCATTGCCGTACTGAAGACGCCAAACAAGACAGATGGTTAACCTCAGAACTACAGACACTCAAGTGATAACGCAAGAAACTAGAATGATTCTGTTGAGCCAACAAGACCCACACTAACCCTGACACTTACAAAGCTGCCCTGAAGAGATATCACCACTGCCTCAGAGAGACCAAGAAGGAAGGCATTAACTCCCGCAGCAAAACAAGTGCCAACCGCACCAAGGAACTTTTCATCATCGGCAGAGAATTATCCTGCTTCTCAGCCACCGAGAACATGATCCGCCCCTCCCAAGCACTATTCGACTCCCTGGCACACTATTTTCACCAAAAGATCTCTGACATCTACTGCAACTTCAACCCTAACCCACAAACACCAACCTCCCCCACATCCAAGCCAATGACCCCCAATGCTTTATGCCGGAACCACCAAACAGCTTCTGAACCACCTTCAGACCATCCAGAATTAAGAAACAAGACTCATCCTCGACCTCCCCAGAAGAACCAGCTTCACACCCCACCTCAGGGCCCTCCACTGGCTGACAGTCCAGGAAAGTTGCCTCTTCAAAATTTTCACACATGCCTACAAAGCCCTGCACAATTGCTGACCCACCTACATCAACAACTGCCTGACATTTTATGAAAGAACCAGAGAGCTCCAATTCTGCAGCTTTGCATTGGCCCACGTACCTCGCATCTGTTGCAGCCACTGTGCAGGCTGCATATTCTCCTACCTTGCACTTCCCTATCTTTGAAGGACTTTAGGAAACAGCTCAAGACCTGGCTCTTCAAACGCCACCACCCACTGACCGAGACTCATGGAACCCCAGCGTCTGGAGACCCCCGGGGTGAAAAGCCACACTCTACAAGGCCCTCCAATTGATTGATTTATTGAACACTGCTGGTGATGAGGGCCTGGATGACCGTGCATCTTCTGCGCTTGGGGAGCCATTTGAAGATATTGCAAAGCATTCTGATGATGTGGCGGCAGGATGCAATCACGGCATTAACCTGTTTGTCCGTCATGAGCTTGTCTTCAAGGATGATGCTGCGGTTTCTGGCATGGTCTGAGGGGTTGGGCGTGGGACTTGGGTAGGGTGGTCACCAGGAGGAGTCTCAGCAGGAGTTCTTGTTTCCGAATATCAGGCTCTCTGTTGTGGTACAGTGGTGGCAGCATACTGTGTAGTGATCAGTAGTAGTGAACAGGACTTTTTACCCTTTGTCAGGGGGGTGAGGCCTACAGGCTCGCTCACCTTTTTAAAAGTTCAGCTCCTGTGTGCCTAACTCACCCTTGACCCACATCAGGTTGATGTGGAGTGCTGCATAGTGCAGGCAGCATAGTGACTCTGCTTTGGTTGTATATGTGACTGTGAAGGTACAGTACAGGGAGAGAGCAGTAATGTGTGGTACATGTGAGATTACTGCTATTGATGAGAATATGTATGCCTGTGAGGAATAGATTACATGAAAGAAGTAGTGCTCCACAGTGCTTATGCAATGACAGCATGTGCTGGGTATATGTGGGCTTGCATCAAGTACAGTACATGAAGGGTGACGTGTTGTGCAGCATGCTCATGGAGAGTGTGTGTGCTGGCACTGTTTGTGTTTGTAAATAACACACCTTGGTTAAACATACAAAAGCTTCAGTGCCAAACAGTGCACACAGACTGAGTGCATGTGTATATTTAGTGGCGTAATGCATGATGGTACTAGTGCTAGACGGTAAGTGTGCTGTGAATGTACACTCAGTAAGTGTGCTTGCAGTGGTAGATTTTATGGAGTGCCCTGGTTTCCATTTTGGGAAGCCCAGGTCTGCCTGGTGAAGACATGAGGAGAGGAATCCCCAGACAGAATTGTGTATTGCTGCATTCCTATGAGCTGGGTTAGACACACACTGGAGGGAAAACTAAGATACCCCCTTTACACTTTAAAAGACTGCTCTCTGTTTCAGTAATAGATCACAAGGAAGGGGACTGGATACATCTTAGGAAGTGAGATGGGGCTCATAAGGGAATCATAAAGAGTAGGAATGGGGGACTGGGATTAACTATTTGATACACAAATCACTGTTGCTGACATCCAGGTGAGAACTCTGGTCACTCCCATGAGTGGTGTTTTGGGGGCAATCAGCTTCGGAGTCTTGCCTGCTGTGACAGACATCATTCATGAGGAAAGAAGAAAGAGACTAGTGTCCACTTCAAAATAAGCAGAAACCCAACATAATTCCAAGACTCAGACCCAAAATCACATTTGGTGCCTGGTAGAGGACTATTAGAAGGGGAGGTTGAATCCCCAAAATGTGTCATCTGCCCAGCAGCCAGACGGGCTGTGTGAAAAAGTAAAGATCTGCAAGGCTTCTGCCTGTGACCAGGACTGGGGGCCAGGGCTTGCTATTACCCCTGTTGGGTGACAGGACATCACCCAGGACATCAATATCCCCTGCAATGGAGCCTGGAGCACCATCGCCAGTCTGCTTGCCAGAACAAGTGTCCACTGTTAGGGAGAGGAGAGCATTGAAGGGAGCAAGATCCAGTGGGGAGCCCTGTATGAGGATTCCCTGAGTGAAGTCTGAGGCTGTGCACTGATTGAGCCATTGCCCGAGTGCAGTATGCGACCACTGTATGACAGGAACGGTCTGATTTGTTCTGAGCCACATCAGAAACACTGTGCGGAAAGCACCAGACCACACCGCTGCTCTGCGATGACTTCGTATGCCAGAAGGACTGATTTTGTGTCAACTACACAAGATTGTGACTGCCGAACATGCCAATCCCGTATGCCAAGAGGGGCCACTGTAGTGACAGCGATCGCATAAGGAAAGTCGGCACCTGGATTATGAGTACTGCTTCAAACCTGTATACCAGGAGGGGCAGCTGGTACCACTTTGGCTAAGGATTTGGGTTCTTTGCCTGGATCAAAGGACTACTGCTGTGACCAGCGGGTCGAGCCCACAAGCTGTGATCTGCACCTGATGGATTCCCTGAGGTTTCCAAGGACACCATTAAGGACATTGTACCCTCATTGGAGTTTCAGTCAGGAGCTGAAGGATCACACCAGCAACCCCTTCCACTGCTAGGAGGAAGAGCAACTCACTTTTGTGTCTGCTGAGCGAGAGCAGCTCTGTCTGATCACTAGAGCAAACCAGCAGTGCTACTTGACAGAGAGAGAGAGAAACTGCACCCTGTGAGTGGCCAGACATCGACATACAGGATATGGACTTGTGAGAGCCCAAGGAAAGGGCACTCGCTGCACCACTGATCACTACCACCCTGCTGGATTAGGTAAGGTTAGAAGTGGGCCTTTGGAAAGGGAAAGGGCACTCGCTGCACCACTGATCACTACCACCCTGCTGGATTAGGTAAGGTTAGAAGTGGGCCTTTGGTGCCGCAGGGGACTTGCTGCTAATGGTGCTGCGGCACCAAAGACACCTTTGACTAATTCCTAAAGAGTCAAAGGGAGAACTCTTGATTAAGGCCTAATAGTGTGCATTCCCTGGATGCACCTAAGAGTACATGGGGAATAACACCAAACATGTTACATTAAGTAGGGTGGGACAGGGATTTGCCTGACAACTACTAGAGCCGCAACTTCAAGGGAGACTATGTTATTGCTTCTGAATGTTGTATACCTTTGCACATGTAGAATCAGTAATAGAATACTTGTTTGTTCTATGAAAGAGAGTCATGGACAGGACATTGATTTATTGTTCATACTGTTTGCACTTTGAGTTATGTGTTGTGTTCACTGACCTGTGTCTACATCCCACGCCCGAGGGAGTCTTGACTGCTCAACCACAGTTACCACTGAGAGTCAAGTGCACAATGGGTACTTGGCCCAATAGCTCTGAATCCATTGTCGGTCGGTCCCCTGGACGTCAGGAGTAAATGCCTCAACCACCACGGCTTGGCCCAGTAGCCCTTTCGTGCCCTGTGACCCTCTGAAAGGGGTTCTGTCATCATATATATTGTAACTGTGCTGAAAAAGTGTGCACTCATTCATAGCAGTACAGTACTGGTAATTGTCAATTTTGCAGTAAAATGTGCACCAACGACCAATGCTAAAATGACATTTGCATTGACAGAGCAGTGCAGAATTGCCAGTCATGCTTGCAAATGAATTTATGGCCCCTTATGTGCTTTCATGTCGATCACAAAGTACCAAAACATTGGTTGTGAATCACTAAGACCTTTTTTCAAAACATTTTCTAAACGTTATGGTTTTGAAAGTATTCTACCAAGTGAAAATGCCCTTGAAGGGCTCCTTGTGTAAATTCCTCACTCTTACAAATGAATACACATTTTATTGCACTTTTGCTACTTTCACATTTCAACTCATGCACATTGGTGCTCGCTCTTCAATACTCCATGCACCAGACATAGCAAACCCCAACACCTTTTCCAAGCTCAATGCCCACTTGATCACAGAAGCATGGTTCACCTGTACCTCCTCGCACATCCTAGATGTCCTCTTTCCCACAAACAACAACATATAGTTGAAGGGGAGGAGGCCTCACTGTCATTTGTTCGCCTTCCTTGTCGTGCACCCAATGGCAAGCAAGTAACACTCAAATCAGTGGGGATACTAACATGCCATTTCATGCTCTCAGCGACTCAGGCCATCAACTCCCATCTTACCTACAGGCCTGCCAGGGAGAATAAGCACTTCATTGTTGAATTCTCAAATGACCTTACCATCTCCTCCATCCGACATGCCCAACCCTCCCTCTCGGGTGACTTCAACTTCACAGACAACACAAGCTAAAACAAAAAACAAGTGATGCCATCCTCAACTTCAGCACGCAACGTGGTACAGTATGTCACATAACCAACATACTCCAAAAATCACATTGTTGACCTTTTCCTCGCACATCACATCACCACATCACCCCTGGACTGGAACAACCACGTTGCCTTTCCTATCTTCCTACACAGCATCTTAGCCAACAAATCATGTTAAAACCCACAAAAACCTTCAGATACTTAAAAAATGTCTTTACTGACAACCTAATGCTTGAACTCATCTCTAATCCTATTAACTCCGCGTTCTATGCCAACACCCATACAAACAAATAAGGGCTACTTAATTAAAGGTTTGAGATTGTTTTTTAGAGGAAAAAGGTTGCATTGAATCATAAGTAGCAAACTTCTAGCCAACAAATGTTTCGTGATAAGAGTGTTCACCTTGTCACTTTATCAGAGCTTCAATAGAATCGAAAACTGAAATTGCTATACAGCAGGATAAATAAACCATAAACAAGTACAAATGGAATCTTAAAAGCAAAAAGAGAAAAAAAAGAGTGCTTGCTCCATGCACAATGCAAATCTGAGTTACTCCATTTCTCTGTATGATTTCAAACTCCACTTAGCACCTGATGGGAGTTCTGATTTTGCAGCTATTGTCACCTACTGAAGCTGAAAGTAAAAAGGGCGAAACCATTTATAGAACAATAAAAGGAAAAAAATAAATCAAGTGCCAATTTTTGTTTTCAGGAAGAGCGGCCAACTTTTGCTTCACAGTAACTGCTTTGAGATCAGCAGTGGGATTACACGGCAAAGGTTTTGTAAAAAAAATCAATAGCTGCTGCTGTTCAGAGAGAGGCAAAGAAAGAAAAACTAACTAGAGCAGATTGTAACAGTTCTGCGAAGCGTCACAGTGCTCACCTTACAACAGCGCAGCCCTGCAAATTATTAAATAATAAATCACAAAGTCGAACAGTCTTGGGTGGACAGAATATGTTTGACTGCAAAGCAGACGGCACGCCATGAATTATTCACGCCGCCCGGCGAAGATAAAACAAGCAGAAAAAGAATACGAGGAATTCATCTAAACATGTTCTCCTGTCCTGAAATATACCTTTTGATTACGGATACATATTCGGGGATTCTGCTGGGCCACGCGGGGGCAAGAACAGAGAAACGGGGAGGCGGCCGCGTGCACGGGTGTAGTGTTCTGCGAAAACCTAGCATTAATAAGTAACGCAAGAAGCCACGTGCCCGTGAAATAGCATTTTGCAACACTCCTATCATGTTGGCAATTAACACAAATGTCCTTACAGCCAAATTATGGATGAATGCGGCGGTCTCGAGCATTTAGTTTTAATTTGGAGCCCTACTCCAGTTGCTTTACAGCTTCTGTTACAAAGAAACTGAAATCCATACGCCATGAATGTTTCAAGAGGAGAAGGTCTCATCTTTGGCACACGGACTATTTCGCGTTTCTCTATGTGGAGCAGCAAAGACACCTGGGTTGGGCCACGGCCTTTGTACCACCGCTCGAGGACAGCACGACGTCCTCCTCGTCTTTTGCAATTGAAAGATCATCTTCATATTCAATTTATTGTACACGTAATTCCAGGGACATCTTAAGAATTTTGGGGGCCCTGGGCCAAACATATTTTTGGGGCCCCTGTTCAGAACAGCTTTGAATTTATGATCCAATTTGAGCCCCTGTTTCCCACACAGTTTCCGCTTCCTAGCCTATATATTCCCGATCTAAATGGACGCGCGCAGCTGACAGCGGTAGGATTTAGTGTTTCCTGCCCTACTCGTAGGTTTTTTTAATACTTTTTAAAATGTATATGTGTGGCTGAATTACTCTGTGCTTTTCTCCTACCTACGAGCACTTGCACTTTACTTGATTCTGCTTGCCTACACCTCCTCAGCTGCTTCGATTCGCATCTCGCTTTTCCTCCAGCCCTGGTCCGCCGCGGCTGATACGCTGATTGTGCGGAGGGCTGTGGCTACTATAAGGCTCCTCACTTCCACCCACGTAGTTTGCACTTCCTCAGCTGCATTAGCGATCCAGTTTGCATCATAGGCATTAGTCGATATATTCCTGATGCAAAAGGATGCGCACAGTGGGCGCGCCGCTGGCACGTCAAAGGCGCACCAAAGGCAAGCCCGTCTGCGCCTGGTGGCGTCCGACGCCGGCCATGCTGCCCAGTTCCCCTCCGGTGAGTTTCTTCCACTATATTACAATAGGGAAACACTGCTTAGTCTTAGGCGGCTACCATTATGTCAGTGTACAGCGGCTGATCCGAGCTTGGAGGTAGACTTTCGATGTAATAAGTGCAACTGGTCTCTCCTACAGCCCAGGAAACCCACACCCAAGATACTCCCATGCAACAATAAGTGTAAAAACAATAAGAAAACAAAGGACTTAAAGGCCACCCTTTTAAATTGTCGCTCTATGCAAAAGCATGAACCACAGATTTATGGTCTACTTTTAGACGAACAGCCTGATCTTTTATTTCTCACTGAGACCTGGCTGTCCGAAGTCTCCAACCCTACTATCACCTCGGTCATCCCTACGGGTTATAAAATCCTTAGGAGGGACCGACCGAGTGGGAAGGGGGGCGGTGTCGCCATAATTTATAATCAAATACTAGACTGCTCTCCCATCCCAATGGAAAACATCGAGGGCGCAGAGTCCTTAGACTTCCACTGTACCTTCTTCCCCATCATAGAATAGCTGGTTTTCTAATTTACAGACCTCCCAGTGCAATTGGAAATTGTATTACTACGCTTAATACAGCCACCACCTCCCTGGCCTTAAAATACAACTGCCTTATTCTGGGAGATTTCAATATACGTATGGACAATGGAAAAGACCCTCAAACAATTTCCTTGTTGGAGACGCTGCAGGCCTGCAACACGTTTCCATCAATTTCTTCGGCCACCCATGAGAAGGGCCATACCCTAGCCAAATCTTTCACAACTTTGACATATCAGTAAGCCTACCTCTTCCCATTATCTGGTCTGACCACCTCCTATTAAAATTTGTCATTCCCAACTCTGCCACAGCCCCTCGGGCTAACGCAGGGAAGAGGGTCCCTAATTACAGGACATTCCATAAAATATCCATCCCGATGTTAGCAGACGCCCTCGGTTGTTCCTCACTGGAGCGGTCTGTCTGCCCCGACTCGGACGCCCTCTCAATAGATTCATGGCTCCGAACTAACATTGATGCACCTGTACCAGTTTTTTCCTGCTCCTTAAAGATTTCGCCCCCACCAGCTCCATGCTTTAACGATTCCCTCAGATCTAGCAAAAGAAATTGTAGAAAAATGGAACGTAAATGGCATAAATCCTATCTACTTTGGACAGGAAGGTGTATAAAGACAACTTAAAAGCTCATTACAATCTCGTGAAGGCACCCAAGAAAAACTTCTTTAAAACCAAGATAGAAAATGCCCAAAATAAGAGTAAAGTAATCTTTAGCATAGTTAAATCCTTTAACGCCCCGAAAGCTGGCACAAAGGAAGGGCCATGCACGCAAGAATGGTCTAAGCAAATAGCTCAATTCTTCCACAAAAAGATCCCTGTGATCGAACAAGCCTTCACTCACATCTCAGAGGAATAACTGACCTTCTACATTAGTTCTAATAGCAAATTTCACC
The DNA here is from genome assembly GCF_964204655.1 of Triturus cristatus. Classification (NCBI taxonomy): domain Eukaryota; kingdom Metazoa; phylum Chordata; class Amphibia; order Caudata; family Salamandridae; genus Triturus; species Triturus cristatus. Next base: position 551,534,444 of record NC_140595.1, read on the forward strand.
TCTTGGATCCTCCATCTTTACTAGCTTTCCCTGAGTTTCAGCTTGAAGAGTCACTGACCCTTCTCCAAAGCATTAAGTCTGGTTCTCCTACCGACCCATGTCCAGCGAATATCCTGAACCTATTAGCTTCCACCATAAACCTCACTGTAAACCAGCTCTTTAATGCTTCCGTATCCTCAGGCAACATGCCGAAATTATGGAAGAATGCTAAGATTCTTCCACTGATAAAAAAGGCTAACGCCAAACCGACGGACCCTGCCTTCTTCTGGCCCTCTCCAAAGTATTAGAGAAGCATGTAAACAAGGCCCTCCAAAAACACATTGAAGATGGGAAGCTCCTTCATGTTCCCCATTCTGGTTTTAGGGCTAACTACAGTACGGAGTCCGCTCTGCTGGAATTGGCTGAACATCTCACGGGTAAGCTGGACCAGGGAGGCAAGGCTGTTCAGATACTGTTCGATCTGTCGGCGGCCTTCAATACGGTCCCATTTGAGAGGCTCCTGGAGAGACTTGCTAACATCCAGGAGCCTTAACATGGATGTCATCCTTCTTGGCAAATGGATCTCAGGACATCTGGCTCCCCCTTTCTCATCCCCGGTTCCAGCCATGATGTCCCTCAGTCCTACCCTTTTTAATATATATCTATCCCCCCTTGCATTTCTGGTAGAGGAAGAGGGCGCCAAAATTGTTTCCAATGCTGATGACACTCAGCTGATTTTTACGTGTGAAAACTTTGACGGGGCATTGATTAGGTCTTGCCTCACAAAGGTTTTTAACTGGCTTAAGATCAGTCAGCTGAAGTGCAATCCTGACAAAAGTGAAGTTGTTTTCTTTGGTAATCCAGAAACGCCTGACTGGAGCTCTTGGTGGCCAAAAGATCTGCCACCCCACCCGCGGAAAAGGAAAAAGTCAAAAACTTAGGAATTGTCATAGAAAAGACAATCTCCATGCGCTTTCAAATCCAAATCTAACTGGCGCTTGCTTTGGCATACTAAAAAGTGCTAAAAATATTCCTGCCACTGTTACCGCTTGAGAGCAGGAAGATCGTGATGCAGGCTCTGGTGACATCAAAGCTTGACTATGTCAACAGCTTGTACCTTGGTCTTCCCAAATCCCTTATCCAGCACCTACAAGTGGTACAAAATGCAGCGGCCAGAGCCATCCCGAGACCTAAACCCAGATCTAGTATGGCCCCTATTCTCAAGTCTCTACACTGGCTCCACATAAAAGAACGGATCGACTTCAAAGCGAGGACCATCTTCTTTAAAGCTTTCCACGGCTTATGAGCTGGCTACCTAAAAAAGCGCGTTAATCGCTATACAACAGCTAGACCCCTAAGATCTTCAAATGCCAACCTAGCCCTCGTGACTAAAAAATGCTGTGGCCGCACTGGAGGCAGATCCCTCAGCTTTCTTGGCACAAAATTGTGGAAGAGCCTCCCTGAGTCACTGAGACTAACCACAGACCTACTCTCTTTCAGGAAAAACTTAAAAACCTGGATGTTACTAACTGATGGGTCTTTTACGCACGTTTTCCTCCCGCTGTCATGCGCCAGGACACTCTAGTCTGAGTAGTTGCTCACTTTATTAAATACACTATTTCATTTCATTAGGTCCCTGACAGTGCAAAGGAACACTCGTTCAAATTCTAAGGGCCTTATTTATGAGGCCTTGCTTCACTTTTATGCCGCAAGTGCATCACTTTTTGTGATGCACCGGCAGCGTAAAAAATGTGCCATGTTGCTCCATATTTGCAAAGTGACGCATCTAGGCAGATGCATCACTTTGAAACTCCTGCACCACATTATACCTGCACCAGGTATAATGTATGCAGGGTGGGTGTTGCCCCGCAAAAAGCCTTGTAGAAGTGGCGCATTGAAATCGATGGGAACTCAGTGCGCCACTTCTAGGATGCCATTGCCTCAATATCTTACACCTGCCTCACAGCAGGTATAAGACTGATTCAGGCCCTTTCGGACACATTGCTGGAGTTGGGTCTATTTTCAGACACACCCCAGCAATGCATCACTTTTGCGCCTACAGATACGTCAGAAATACTGACGTATCTGTAACTCCTTGCGACATGATGCGTCATACAGTAAATATGACGCATCCATCATGTAGCAAGGAGGGCGCACTGAGAATTGACGCATCCCTGTTTTCACACAGCGATGCATCACTTCTCATAAATAAGGCCCTAAATGTGTTTACATCCAATATTCAGGGATAGTTATGTGTGTTTTCAATATTGTAACACAGCAGCAGCTCAGCAGGTACATAAAAAAATTAATTAAAGGAAAACAGTATTTAAAACAATCTGTTTAAGAATATTCAAGGTCATTAGGGCAAAACTCTGGAGAATGGAGCTGACTCTGTCAGGGGGCCCCCTGAAAGGCTGGGGCCCTGGGCCAGAGCCCACTTTGCCCATGCATTAAAACGTCTCTGCGTAATTCATGCACGGGTTTTCTGGCCCACAGAGCACTAGTTACGTTTTTTAGGATTCTGGAACAAAAACGAAAGAGCAAATCACATCCACTGGCCTGATTCACGAAGGTAAAGTTACACGTTTGTGTAAGTTTACGATTGTTTGCTATTCACAAAGGCACACTGGCATAGCTAGACCTTTGGCCACACGTGGCGGTCACTGCGTTTGCTGCCCTGTGATGGCCACATGTAAGGGAGGGGCCGACGCCCCCAAAACTTGCCTCCCAGGGTGGCCCACCCCCCACACTCCTTGCTATGCCACTGCAAAGACACTTTACCAGTAGTGTGTCTTTACAACTGCGGAATCTCCGCACATAAAAAGATAGGACTGCCCTATTTGTATGAGCGGAGACTGGGCAGTCGTAAAGAAATTACTAGTAGAATTTCTACGTGAATAGCAAACAATCATAAACCTACACAAAAGTGTAAGTTTACCTTTGTGGATCAGGCCCTAAATGTTTTAAAATTCAGGAGAGAGAAACAGAGAAGCAGAGAGAGAGAGAGAGGGAGAGGGAGAACCTGGGACCTGGGACCAGAAGCCCTCACGACAAATGTCTCCTAATTCTGATGGGATTACTAGCAGAAGTTCCTGGCCCAGAATTCTCCAGTTGAAAGTCCAGCCTATTGTCCAGGTCACTTGTACTGTGGGACTTTGGCCTGCATCACCTGATGTCCATTACTTCCCATAACCCCTCGGCACAGAATTACTGTTAATGGAGTCTATTATTTCAGGGACCAGGGAACAAAAATTGATAATCTGTAATTTACTGTAAAAATATTTTTTTTAAATGGCAGTTAGGAAAGCACAACTGAAGCACTTTTTTGAAATTCTGAAGTGTGATGGAAACATGGTTTAATAGGAACAAAACAAAAAACTTTACTTGTTGATGTGCAAATTATAAATATTTGCTAAAAGCCAGTTTCCAGACATTATCCTTTGTGCGCTATATAGTTCTATCAGTAAAACTACATGTTCCTGCAAATGTAATTGTCATTTAGATTGAAAATGTGTTGTCTGTAAATGACAGTGTGCTACCGCAACAGCTTTAGATATATATTTATGACAGTGTACTCCAAAATGCACCACCAGCTAAATATGATATACTTACAACTTTCCTGCTGAATGGGCGTGCCTCATTTGCTACACTTGTTTTTTTTTGTGATGCTTGGCTTTTTCACAATCCACATGATTGCAGTACTGTAACATTTATAGATGCACCTCCACTCAAATGCGTTCCAGCACTACTGCCAGCAATGGCAATTGCCTGTTTGAGCCTGTTTGGGCCTAAAGACAGAATCCCTATTCCAGTGAAGGCTACAAGGTAAGGTTATAACAATGCGCATCATCCAGCAACCCATACTCCAGTCCTCCAGTAGGCAACTCAGAAACTGATATAGCATTCGCACAACACATAGACCCAACCTCATATACATCTCACTAACTACTACACACACACCCTCAAACCAGAGAACACACACTCCGACTCATGCTCATTAATGCTCACTCTGCAGTATTACACAGACCTCATCACATACCACAAGTGTGACATCCTCTTCATCAGAGAAGCATGGTTCACCCCCACATCTTTGCATATTCTAGACTTCCTTCTCCACACAGCCTGTAGCATCCATCGTGTGGACCGCACACTAAAAACTCCCTGTTGTCATTCATAAATCTTTCTAAATCCTGAACTTTACTATCCATATTTCCCTGCTCAGCATACTGTCAACAAACGACCGTCAATACAAAATAGAAAACCAAACCTTCAGATCCTTAAAATACTTCTCTATAGACAACCTAAAGTTTGAACTCTTCTTTCACCCCGTCAACTTCACATCTAGCACCAACATCGTTCTAATCAATGTCAACACATTTTTGGAAAGCTATGTGAATGTCCAAGCCGCAATTACAGCACAAAATACAAGCCAACAATTTGAGTACCCTGGCATAGGAAAGTAGGATCAGCTTTCATAGTTACACCCACTTTTTGATGGTGTCATTCTGACTTCTGACTAGTCTGACTGGGATCCTGCCAATCAGGACCCCAGTCTTTGTGCTTCCTCTCTAAATTGGAACGTGGTGAGTACTTAGGTACCCCCCTGCCCCCAGATTGGCTATTGGTGTACCCTTGTAAGTCCCTAGTATATGGTACTAAGGTACCCAGGGCATAAGTACACCAGGGGTCCCCCATGGGGTGAAGCATGTATTACGCCACCCATGGGAGACCACTCAAATTGTGACTACAGGCCTGCCATTGCAGCCTGTGTAAGCTGGTGCTAGCACCACTTACAACAAATATACGTTTTCTTATATCTGAGGTCACTACACTTAAAACCTATAAGTCCCCCCTAAGGCAGGCCTTTCAATCCTGAAAGCAGGGTGCTTGGTTATAAGTGTGAGTGTACCCCTGCATGAGTAGGACACCCCTACAAACCCCGAAGTCCATTCTCCAGGCTTTGTAAGAGCACCAGCTATTACAATATATATAGTGGCCATGCGTCATTAAGCTATAAACTGGCTGTAACGAACCCCGGCATGTGTGGTACATGTTGGAATCATACCCCCAACACAGTCAATGGTGTTGGAGGTATGATTCAATGCACTGTGGTGCTCCTCTGGGAACCCCGTGCTCCTGGTACTGGTCTTCCAGAGTCTGACAGCAAGCTAGGGCTAGTAGGGCTGCTGCTGACCACAGACATGATTCTTCCCGCCTGCTGCTGAGCCAAGCTCAAGCAGGGGAAGGTAGGACAATAGTTTTCCTGTCACAGGTAGGTGTGACCACCTCCCAGACAGTCCTTAGTGTATTGGACTGGGCTGCAGCGAGGGCACTTACCAGAGCCACTAAACTGTTTTAAAGGGCACATTTGGTGCCCTCCTTGCATATTCCAGTTGGAACCAGTTGAGGGAGCCATTGACTCCAGCTCTGGCACAAAACTGGACAAAGGACATGGGACTATCCTCCCCACTGTCGAGCCCCTCCTCTGGGAGGGACCACTGAATCATCCAAAACCTTTCCTCAGGGTACTTTAGGACTTACCTGTAGGTAGCTCTTCAGATTCATCGTTGGACAAGATTCAGATCTGAAACCAATTCATCTTCAACCGTCTGGACACTTTAGACATAGTTGAACTTTGCTTTGGAAACCAACACTGCATCTGGAAGACTCCTGCTGCTCCTGGTCTGGTCGTCCTGCCAGTCTTTTTTTTTTTTTTTTTTTTTTTTTTTTTTTAATTTTCAAAAGACCTTTATTAAGTCGGACATAAGCAGTACACAGCCCCTGTGCCTACAACCAACAACTGGCCGGCAGCGTAATATATGAACTGAATGATGGTTTAGTACACAGCTGTCCGCCTACAACCCCTTCAGGGGCCGGCAGCGTTGCAGTAAACAGTAGTGCCACAGTAAGATGTTCAGTGGGGCCGCAGCATACCTTACGTCATGTGATGTGTATGCGTTATTAAACCTGATAAACCATTACAATATGTGCATAGGTTGTCTCTGTAGAGGGTAGTGACTTCTCAAGCCATCCCCGAGGAATACAGTAACTCATGGTCACAGTGGCAATCGATTCGTGGTCTGTGGTGACATTTGGGATGACTATAACCTCATCGCCTTCCTGTACTCCCAAAGAGGGCATGCCAGTTCTCGGAGGGACCAACAGTCAGCAAAGGGTGCTCCGACCCGCCGATTAAGAGTGAGATCCAGGACCCTCCTCACCTAACAGAGTTTCCACCCCCCCCCCCCCCAAATGGAGTGATCCGGTGGAATCAGTGGCATAGGATTCGGTCAATCGGGTGAGTGAGGGTGTGCTATGTCTGCGGGTGTGATAATAAATATGTCGTAAGGGGACTCCAAATATCCACTGGTCTGGACGCTGTGGGTAGCAGCTCAGCATAGCAGAGCAGCGTATCTTGGCAATGCACCATGTTGTCGATCCAGTCTTTGTATTTAGGAGCCCTGCCCCTACCCCATCTGCAGGCGATTAGCCTCTTCGCAAGGAGGAAAGCAACGGTGGCAAACCGGCGAACTGGTTTCTTAATGGTTTTCGTGTACCCCACGAGTGCCTGCATCGGAGATGGTGTAAGTGAGACTCCTATCATTTCCGATATCCCGGAATATATTTGTTGCCAGTAGTCGGCTATTTCCCGGCAGCCCCAAGCCATGTGCAGAAAATCTGCCTCTGGTGTGCGGCATCGCCAACAGAGATCATCCCCTCGGAGGCCCGCCCTACACATGTGGGCTGGAGTACAATAAAGACGATGCAGAAACTTATAGTGGATAACCCTGAATCGACTACTGGAGGAGATCTGTGCGGTCTGGAGACAACAATAACTCCAGAGTTCGTCCTCTATGGGTATCCCTAAGTCAGCCTCCCACCTGGTACGGGCCCTGCAGGTTCCCGGGTCGGACCCCGCACGTATAGAGTGATATAGATTGGAGACCGCGTGTGCCGGAGTGGAAGCTTTAAGCAGCTGATGTAGAGGGTCTAGAGTGGGTGGTTCTTCCGGGAATCCCTCGGTCAGCGATCGCACCCCTCCCCGCAGACGAGTGTAAAGGAATGTATCCATGGGAGTGGGTGTGAGGTCCGCCAGCATGTGCGATTGAGACCGAAATAACCCATTGTGGTACAGGTCTCCCCACGTCTTGAGGTTGAGTTTGGCCATAAATTTCTTGAATATTTGCTCCTGCAGAATGGGGAGTCGGGGATGATATGCCAGAGGCAGCAGAGGAGAATACAGAAGTGTCATTCTGGCTTCTTTTGCTATCTTACGCCACGCTAGAGCCGAGCTGGAGACTGTGGTGTGGTGTGCAGCCCTAGTCTCCGGCGCACTGAAGATGGCACCCTCCAGTGGGATAGGATCCACTAGCCAGTGTTCCACCGCTATGTGTGGCATAAAGGGAGTGGGGCGAATCCAATGGTGAACATAATGGGCCTGAGCGCTGTAGTAATAAAGTTCGAGCTCTGGTAAATCGAAGCCTCCCTGAGCGAATGGGCGAGTCAAGACGTCCCAGCTCAGGCGCGGCCTCTTCCCCCCCCACACCAATCGGATGAGCTCGGAGCGCAGTAGGCGGAAGAAGGACCTGCCCGGGTAATATGGGATATTTAAGAAGAGGTAAAGTAGCTTGGGAAGGATCACCATTTTAATGAGAGACGCCCGCCCTGCAAAAGAAAGGGGCAGCGTGATCCATCTGGTCACACAAGTTTGGATATGGTCAAACGTGCGACCATAATTCGTCCGCATCAGTTCGGTCCTATCTCGGGAGAGTAGAATGCCCAGGTAGCGGACTTCGTCCTCACACCATCTCAGAGGGTAATCGAGCTGAAAAGGCTGGGCGGCCGCGGTGAGCGGGAAGATAGTGGATTTTCCCCAGTTAATGTGTATACCTGACAGGCCAGCAAATCGAATGAATTCCCTCAAGATAGGGTTAAGATTAGCAGCTGGGTCGCGGATGTATAGCGTGATGTCGTCCGCGTACAATGATATGAGCACTTCCCTTTGAAGACATCGCAGGGCCCTTTCCCGGTGATGTTGTCGAAGACGAGCAGCTAGCGGTTCCATCGCTATGGCGAACAATAATGGGGAGAGGGGGCACCCCTGACGAGTACCCCTGGATACAGCAAAGGCCTCAGAAATCCGACCATTCACCCCCACCCGAGCCACTGGTCTGCGGTAAAGGATTCCGATCCATTGCGTAAAGCCTATCGGCATCCCCATGTTCCGCAGGATACATTGGAGATAGTCCCACTCTAGGGAGTCGAATGCCTTGGTGGCGTCCAGTAGGACAGCCGCCAGAGGCAAGTTAGGGTCCACATTATCCACTATAGAGAAGAGGGTCCTGAGGTTGTGGGAGGTGGCTCTGCCGGGGACAAATCCCGCTTGGTCTGCCAGTACCAGGCCCCCCAATATTAGCTGCAAGCGATTGGCCAGTACTTTGGCCAAGATTTTTGCATCACAATTGATTAGTGAGAGTGGCCTGTAGGAGTCACAGTATTGAGGTGGTTTCCCGGGTTTTAGAAGCGAGGTGATTAGGGCTTCCTGCATGGAGGGGGGAAGTGTGCCGGATTCATGAGCCTCCATATAAACCTCCCGAAGCACCGGCGCAAGTAGATCCTCGTATGCCTTGTAGAAGTCCATAGGCAGGCCGTCCAGGCCAGGGGCTTTCCCGGGTGTCATCTGCCTGATAGCGTCCCTGATTTCGTCCAGGCCAATGGGTTCAGCCAAGAACTCCCTGTGACGATCTGAGAGCCAGCCCAGCGTCAGCTCCCTCAAGTAGTCGTCCATGTCTAGTGCTCCCACCCTGGTAGTTGAGTAAAGGGCAGAATAATGGGCAGTGAAGGCAGCTAGAAGCGAGTCCGAGTCTCGCAGGGGCAGCCCGTCACCTCCCTCCAGTTCCATAATGAAATTTGAGCCTCTTGGGGGCCTAACTATTCCCGCTAGAAATTTCCCGGGCCGCTCGCCCTCACCATAAGCCCTCGCCCTAAAATATTTACCCCGGAATTTGACCTCCCTCTCGGCGGTGGAGGTGTAGTCCGAAAGGGCTTGTCTGTATTGGGCCTGTGTATCCGAGTCGGTGGCAAAGTCCGGTCGGGTTTCGAGCGTGTGTAGTGTAGTTTCCAATGTGCGCAATGAGGCACGTAAAGTTCTCAGTACTCCCGAGCTCTTTGAGATACAGATGCCTCGCACTGTGACCTTCAGCGCTTCCCAGAGAGTAGCAACCCGCTCCACTGAACCCTTGTTGTGAGCAAGAAAGTCGGCAAGCTCCTGGCCTAGTTCAGAGCGGAACAGTTCATATAGTAAAATGTTGGGTTGGAGTCTCCAGGCGGGTGGCCTACCCATTATGTCCGGTAAGCGGAGCTTAACCAATACCGGGGAGTGGTCCGAAAAAGTGCGTGCTACGTGTTGGACTGTGACCAGTGAGGGTGCCAAGCCTCTGGACACTAAAACGTAATCTAGTCTGGCCCATGTGGCATGGGCGGTATTCCAATGTGTGCCCTCCGTCTGTGTCGGGTGTAAGTGGCGCCAGGTATCTACGATGTCCTGAGCTTCGCAAATGTCTCGGAGGTATTTGTGTGTGGTGGTGTAATGTTGAGCAGAGGGGTTGGATCTATCTAAAGCAGGATTAAGCACAGCATTAAAATCTCCCCCCCAGATAAGATGTGTTGAGCCCACTTCCCTGATCTTGTTCCAGAGAGCAATGAAGCTGCTCGGGTCGTCACAGTTAGGACCATATGAGCAGGCAAATGTGACAGTTTCCACTCCCATCCTTCCCCAAGCCATGCAATACCTTCCCTCCCGGTCGACAGCGTCACCCATGTGAACAAACGGGACATTTCTTTTAATCAGGATTGCAGTACCCCGTGCATAGGACGAATAGGAAGCAAATGCAGAGTGCGCTGCCCAACGGGAGGCAAAGGAACCCCCACGTCGGGGATCCATATGTGTCTCCTGCAAGAATGCGACCTGTGCCCCCAGCCTGTCAAGAGCTCCCAAAATGTGCCTCCTCTTTCTAGGGTCACCCAACCCTCTTACATTCCAGGTGATAACGGAGAGTAGTCCCCCCCCAGTGATGTCAAGGTTCACCACGTGACTCATATCTGCCGATGGGTGAGGAACAAGTCATGAGACTCACTGTGCCGTACCCTCTTTGGTGCCACTGTGCCATTGAGATGTCAGATGTTGCAACAACGCTATGCCAAGTAAACATATCAGTATGTACTGTAAACCTAACAAGAACAACCCCTTGAAATCCTCCCTGCCCTCCCACTCCGACAACCCCAACCCGTCGGGCATCACCCCCACCCCACTTAATCCCACAACTTTGAATCATATCCTTCTGGGGAATACCCAATTGGGGGACACAAGGGCTCCGGAACTGCCACCAACTCCCCCGATATTGCACCCGCTGTCCGCTAGCGACAAGAGCCTGCGGAAAACACGGGAGGGGGAGGTAGGTGCCGAGGCAAGAAACAGATGTAGTGCACATCCAGGAATCCAGTAGATAATTAAGGCTCAACTGGTGATAGCCTACCAAGTCCAGGCTAGGGCCAAGAGCAACCGACCTAGCGAGCGCCCGGGCCTAGACCCCAGGCGAGAGCAGAGCATAATGTCAGCATTGCGAGGATCCATTGCAGGAGCTGTGATGATGCGATCAGTCAAGAGCAGAAGTGGGCGAGCGAGAGCATGCCTCCCCCGACGGGGACTCAGCAGCACCGCGGGTCCGCCTGCATTCCTTCAGGAAGAGTTCCGCCTGAGAAGGGTCCTGAAAAATGTGGGGCTTGCCTTGATGAAAGACCCTGAGCCGGGCCGGGTACAACATGGAGTATTGGATTTCGCTTTGCATAAGTCGTTTTTTAACCGGGCCAAATTTACGGCGAGCCTCCTGCACCGATTGCGTGAAATCTGGAAAAAAGGAAAGGGTGGTATTCTCAAAACGGACAGGTTGCTTCTCCCGGGCAAGGCGGAGCAGGGTATCGCGGTCTCTATAGTTCAGGAATCTGATAAGTACAGGCCGTGGAGGGGCTCCCGGCACCGGGCGAGGGCCCAAGGTGCGATGCGCCTGTTCCACCACCAGTTGTGTCGAGAAGGCAGCGGTGCCAAACAAGTCAGCAAGCAATTTTTCAATGAAGAGCTCCATTTTGCCCACCGCGGTGGACTCCGCCAACCCAATAAGGCGTACATTATTGCGGCGTGATCTCGCTTCTAAGTCCTCATTCTTGTCGGCAATCACCTTAAGTAGCCTCTCCATCTACGATACTTTTGCTTCAGTGGCCGTTGCCCCATCCTCCAGGCCTGAGATCCGCTGCTCGGACTCCTTGACCCGCTCCTCTTGTTGATCAAGTCTATGCACCACTGAGTCGAGGCAGCGGGACATGCCGTCAATCTTGGAGTCTATGGAGGTCAGGCTTGTTTGCATGTTTAGGAGAAGCGCCTTCCAGTCCACTTCGTCAGTATCCCTACCATCAGAATCGCCCTCTCCCGGCGGCTGGGCACGGGATTTCTTCTTTGGGGTGTCAAAGGGGAGCCGGGACTGCTTAGCATCTGACTTCCCCATTGTGAGAGGCTAGCAAGGCTGACGTGCCCTGTAGGTGCGCCGGTATGGGAGACCCCCGCCGGAGTCGCAGTGTAGATAGATACCCGGTGCCGCACGATAACGGCGGATGTATGTGTTATGGATTGGCAAGAGGGATAGGGGTCAACCCGCCCACGGCAACGACCGTGGAGCTCCGTCTCGAGGTGGGGGCCCCGTGTCCCGCCGTAGGTCCACCAGTTTCACTCCGCAGAGGCCCCAAAGATACAAGGGAGACAGCACAATCAGGTGCAGCAGATGGGAGCAGCCCGGATCAGGGTTACAGTCCACCGAGCATATCAGCCGCTTGGTGCGGCAAGAAAGCGGGCCAGCAGCGCCAGCTCCGTGGGTCCCACCGAGTCCCAGGGGGCCCAGTCAGTGTAGAAAGCACCGCACCCTCAGTGGGGTACACTCCGGGTCCGGCGTGGTTCCGCCCAGGCAGCAAGCGGCTCTCCGCTGGGGACCGGGGGCGGAGGGGGGAGAATAGGAGGGGGGGGGGCCCCGGCAGTTAGGATCCCAGCCTCCACGAAGTTACAAGGCAATAAGCGGGCCGGGGACGCAGCACCCCCCCTGCTCCAATGCGACCAGTTCTGGTATGTCGGGGTCACAGATGGCTCCACCCCAGCGACTCCCCAGCACCCCCGCACCTTACCGGCACCTCAGGAGGGCAGCCGACTCGCACCGCGGTCACTTTTCGTCCTTTCCCGCCGTTGCAGCGTCCCGCGGCCTTCCGCCCACGTGTGAGCCGCGGCCTCGCGTACACACCTCCGCCGGCCGCCTCGCGTCTCTGGTTCCGCAGTCGCTCCCGCTGAAAGTTGCGGCGGCTGTTGCTCCGGGTACACCCGGCAGAATGGCCCAGGACTCGCCACAGGTGCGTCGCAGCCCCAGCCCAACACTCGGCGCTGCTCAAATTCTGGCTTCCAATGTGCAGGATGGGCTGATGAATTGCAAAACTCGCCCGGCGGGCGGGAGCCTCACGGATGTGCGGCCATTGCAGTCCGGCGCCCTCTAGCGCCCCCTCCTGCCAGTCTTTTGCATCGTCTGCATCTGTGCTTCATCCACGTTGTTCTCCAGGCCTGTGTGCATCAAAGACACCTAAAGGAATCTCCCTTGGAGTGAAGGAGTCACTCCTGTGAATCTGTAGGCACCACAACGAAGCTGACCCCTCTGCTTCTCTTGAGCTACACACACACTCTGAAAGGTTCAGTAACACAGGTGGTAGTTCTGCAACTCCCTCGAGGCCTGCACTGTCTTCACAGCAAGTTTGAAGCCAGGATCCATCGTCGGAACTGCTGGAACTGAACCCCTGTGCACAGCTTCAACTTGTTGACTCTCTTCTCCAGAGATATTTGGGCTCCAAAAAGCTCCAGCCTCCAGCATCTCTTTCTACCATGATCTTAGTCCTCATGACATCCTCTGCACTGTAGGGCTGCATCATTAATGTGCTGCTCGAGGTCCTCTTGAGACTCCTGTGCCTTTTGGTCTGTAGGTCCTCTTGGGGGTCTTTTTTGGCTTCAGGTGGCTCCCCTATTGCATGGGGCCTGCTCTGACTCTCCTACACTAGGTGAGTCACCTGGACCTTGCTGGTCCCGACACTCCACCTTTTTCGTCGGCCACATTTGTTGCCACTGCCAATGCTTGTTGGTGCTCCCGCCGGACACAGATCCCTAGTGTTAGAATCCGGGTTCTCTGGTTGGCACAGGTAGGTACTTGTGACAAGCAGGGAACCTTTCCTCTAGTCAGGGTAAGGGGTTACACTACTAAAACAACCCCTTGCTCACCCTCTAGGTAGCTTGGCGCGAGCAGACAAGGCTTATCTCAGAGCGTTATAGGTTAAGCATTTGTGAACACATACAGTAACCAAGTGACAACACTACAAATGGACACCACACAGGTATGTATATTAAAAATAATGATTCTTTATATAGGATTATCACAAGACCATTAAACGGTTAAAAATACACAATACGGTTGCTTAGTTGGTAGAAGATTGCTTAGTTTCTCTTAAGTTCTTAAATGCGACACTTTAAGTCAATGTACCTTAGATGCGACACGCAGGGCAACGAAAGTGTTGCAGCGATGCAGATGCGTTGAAGTTCTTGGTGAAAAAGAAATAAAGACGGGATCTTCCAGATGCGTTACGCTTCTCCGATGTTGCGAGAAGGCTTGACTCGATGCGTCAGCTACAGCGGCGTCACCCTTGACGAGATGCGACGACACCGGCCTTGGCAGCGGCACTCTTCTCCGACGTTGCGAGACGCTTCTGCTCGATGCGATGCTGCAGCGGCGACATCCCTTCTGCGAGATGCGACGACAGCGGCTCCGACGGCGGCACGCTTCTCCGTGGATGCGAGGCGCTTTTCTGGATGTGGTGCAATGCGACAACTACGATGGCTGCGATGGCGACATGCTTCCTCCTCGATGCGAGACTCTTCTCTCGATGCGGTGCAATGCGACAGCTACGATGGCTGCGATGGCGACACGCTTCTTCGGAGTTGCGAGACACTTCTGGAATGATGCGAGACGCTTCCGCTCGATGCGATGCTGGCGCGGCGACAGCGGCTCCGACGGCGGCACGCTTCTCTTCCTTGCGTCGCGCTTCCAGCTCCTTGCGACACGTAGTCTCTCAGAAGGCCCAACAACAGCAGCAGGCACTTCCAAAAAACTCTGGGGAGCTGGGGGTGAAGTCCACTGGTCCTGGGACTTCGTTCAGGTGGCAAGCTCAGTTCAAGCCCTTGGAGATCTTTTTAAAGCACAAGTTGAAGCAAAGTCTTTAGTAGTCGTTCTCCTCTCCTTCAGCAGCAAGGCAACCACTGCAGGCCAATCCCCCAGGTCAGGGACAGTACTCCTCCTACAGCTTTCCCAGTTCCTTCTCCTATGGCAGAGGTTCTTCTTGTTTCAGCAGGATCTAAATTCTTGGGAGCAGGGTCCCAATACTTATACCCCTAATTCCTTTGTTCCTCTGGGGTTGAGAGGCCTTTGCCCAGTCCAAACCAGTTCTTGAGCACTCTGTTGACATGACTCTGCCTTTCTATTCAGGGTGCAGGGCAGAGACATCAGCCGCTCCGCAGGAGGTGGAGCCAGCATTGTGGTAGCAGAGCACAACCCTATTCAGAGCCCAGGTGTACTCCTCCCACCCATCTGACTGCCAATCTTCCTATTGACCACCAGGCTACCTAGCCCTGCCCCTCTGGGTTTCCCCAACCCTGTCACTCACACAACCAGACAGGCAGATACACATCATAGCAGAGGCGGGCTGAAATGGTCAAGCAAGCAAATACCAACTTTCTAAAAGTGGTATTTGCAAACACAGAATATTAAAATAAACTTTACTAAAAGATGTATTTTATTATTCTGAGTTCAGGCATACTAAACTCGAATTTCTACCATGTTCCCTGGGTCTGTTAGGATCATAGGATGTAACAATTCTAACAGCCCATTCTGGCCTATGGAGAACAGGTAGCCTTACAATAGTGAAAAACGAAAATGGCTGTAATTCACTATTAGGACATGCCACACACATCAGGGCTTGTCCTATCCTATGCTTACAATGCACCCTGCCCTTGGGCCTACCATAGGGGTGACTGATATGAAGTTAAGGGAAGGTTTAGGGACTGGCAAGTGTGTGCACTTACCCAGTCAGCATGACAGTACCAGACTGCACGCAGGTTCTGCAATGGCAGACCTTAGATACATTTTACCAGGCCGCTTCTGTGGGTGGCACAACCAGTGCTGCAAGCCCACCAGCAGCATTTGTATTTACAAGCCCTGGGCACTCCTGGTGCACTTTACTGGGGTCTGACAGTAAACCAAATAAGCCAATCATGGAATCCAACCAACATATACATTTTATTATTATTATTATTATTATTATTATTCTGAGTTTTATATAGCGCCTGGTTACCAATAGGCATCCCAGCGCTTGCCGGCACATACCGCTACTGCAAGGATGAGGGGATTAAACGGCAAACAAAAAAGTTTTTAAGAGTTTACGGAACCGGAGGAGACTAGCTTCCGAGCGCAGATGTAAAGGCAGTGAATTCCACAGAGAGGCCACATTTATTGAGAATCTTCTACCACCGGTTCTTGCCTTTTTCACCCTGCCAACCTGAAGGAGATGTTGATGATCAGAGCGGAGAGAACGAGAGGCCTTGTAGGGCTGGACCAATTCCTCCAGAATAGGTGGACCTACCCCATGCAAAACTTTGTGGGCGATACAGAGTGACTTAAATTTCACCCTGTCCCTCACCGGGAGCCAGTGCAATGCCCTCAGCGCCGGGCGGGCAGATTGACGCCTAGGGAGACCCGTCAGGAGCCTAGCAGCCGCGTTCTGAACTTGCTGAAGTTTGTTCAGGGTAGCCTCAGGCGCGCCCAGGAAGAGCGCATTGCTGAAATCCAGTCGCGAGATGATAAGTCCCTGGATGAGAAGCCTACGAGTGGCTACTGGGAGCAAAGGCAGAATCTTCTGGGCAGAGCGGAGCAGGCCGAAACACACGCCGGCAGTTTTTTTGGCATGGGTTTTAAACGATAGGTCCTGCTCCAGCCATACCCCCAGGCTCTTGATCTCCTGCTTGGGGGGGGGTACCGGTCCAAGACAGTCAGGCCAGCTGCTGGGGGACAAAGATGGAGAAGAGTTCCCCAGCAGCATCAATTCCGTCTTGGAACCATTTAACTTTAGGGCTGAGCTGCACATCCACGTGTAGATCTTTCCAAGACACGTGTGCAGCCGGTCGGGATGGTGCGCCGTCTGGGAAAGGCCAACCACCAGCTGAGTATCATCAGCATAGCTGATGAGTTTAATACCCAGCGGCAGTACCACACTCTCCAGGGGGGCCATGTAAACGTTAAATAAGGTAGGGCTCAATGAAGAGCCCTGTGGCACACCGCACTGGAGAGGGGATGAAGATGATCTTTCCTGGCCTTCCCATACCTCAAATGAGCGACCTTCCAAAAAGGAGGCGAACCATTTGAGGGCCAGACCCGTGATCTCCACCCCCGAGAGCCGTTGGAGAAGCACCTGATGGTCCACGGTGTCAAAAGCAGCGCTGAGATCCAGGAGGATCACTGCCACTGAGCCTCCCGAATCCAGCATGCTCCTCGCATTCTCCACGACCGCCAGCAGGGCGGTGTCAGTCCCCTGTCCGGGGCGAAAACCCGTTTGGGAGTCGCCCAGAAGGGAGTTGGTTTCCAAGAAGTCCGAAAGGCGGCTGTTCACCAGCTTCTCAGCCACCTTACTGATACCCGGCAGCAAGGAGATAGGCCGAAAGTTGGCGAGGTCGGCGGGATCAAGGTTAGGTTTTTTCAAAAGGGCCTTGACCACCGCCCCTTTCCAACTGGGGGGAACTACCCCCTGGACGAGCGACAGGTTTATCAGGTCCGTCACAGGGCCACCAATTATAGATGACACCAGTTTAAGATATTTAATAGGTACTGGATCTTTCGGGGAGCCGCTCTTCATAGACCCCAGAGCCACCAAGACTTCCTCCTTGGTGACTGGACCCAGGGAGGCCAACTCCACCGATTGCAACCTAAGTTGGGAGGTAGAATTATCCCCCAAGGACGAGACCTCACCTGGCCGGGGAAGGGAGGCCAGTATACTATCAATTTTGCTTTTAAAAAACGAGGCCAGTTCTGTACATTTTTTACGAGGGTCCTCGTGGATAACCTGAGGATCGGGGGCATTCAGTAGCTCCTTAATAACCCTGAATGACTCTTTAGACGAGTTGGCCGCCGAGCCTATACGCTCTTCAAAGAATCTCGATTTAGCCACCCGGATAGCGGCTTTATACCTGCTCAGGGCCGCACGATATTCTGTACGACTTACTTCACTCCAGTCTCTCCTCCAGGACCGCTCAAGCCTCTTGCATCCCTTCCTCAGGGTCCTAAGTTCAGGCGAATACCAGGGTGCAGAGCCCATTCTCTTCCCCTTCGTAAGTTGTTTCTTTTTGGGTAAGAGAGTGTCCAAAGAGTCCACGAGCCAAGTGTGGAAATTAGCATCAGCAACTATTGGGTTAGCTCCCAGAGGGGGCTGCGTGGCCTCCAGGTGTGCCACCCAGGTGTCAACTGGGAGCCTCGACCAGGCTCTCTCCAGAGTGTGCACCCGTGAGACCACTGCAGTTGGGCTATTAAATTGCCATGTCGCGGACACCAGAAAGTGGTCTGTCCAAGCCAAGGCAAGAGCCGGGGATGAAATAAGATGGTCCAGATTGGAAAGTATGGGATCAAGCAAGTGGCCCTTCTCATGTGTCATGCCCGAGTTGGCCAAGTTAATTCCAAAGGATTTAAAATCATCGAGCAGATCGACTCCCGCGGCATTGGTGGGGTCCTCAAGATGTATATTGAAGTCCCCGAGGACAACAAAGTTGGCAGTTGAAGAGGCAAGGAGTGCAGTAGTTTCAAGGAGAGAAGTAGAAAAGCTACCCAAGGGTCCAGGAGGACGGTAAATCAACAAACCTACCAGAGACACTGTAGGTGACAACCGAAGGGAGAACTGTAAGCTCTCACAGTCAGTCACCCCTCCATTCTGAATCTTACAGGCAAGAGCGTCTCTATAGAGAACTGCAATTCCTCCTCCCCTCCCCTTAGGTCTATCAAGATGGACTATGTGAAAGCCCAGGGGGAGTGCTCTGACCATGTCAGGACCTGAGCTGGGGGAGAGCCAGGTCTCTGTAAGAAACAACACATCCAGCTCGTGGTCTAAGATAAGTGAGTTAATTTCAATGGCGTGGCTCGGCAAGGACCGGCAATTTAACAAAGCCATGGAAAGAATAGATTTGACAGCCGCTGAATTATGGCCGGAGGGGCAGGCTCTACATGGTAAAAACGGAGTAGTTCCCATCTGTGCAAAGGCACACCTAATGGGGTGGGGCAGACGCAACGTCAAAAGCGCTTCCCTCCCATATCGAAGCCTAGTTATAGGTGGCGCCACAGAGTCGGGCATGGTGACAGGCCCTAGGCCCGTCTGGGCCCGGACGGGCCCAGACGGGCTTGACTCTGGCGAAACTCCGGCGATATTCCGGTGATGACGCTGCGTGATGACGCTGCGCGTCAGCATGGCTGGCTTTATGCTCGCCGAGCGCGGGCTACTAGGAACACTAGCGCGCTACCTGCGCCTCACGCAATGTTCCCCCTCCCAAGATGGCCACCAACACGAGACAGTGGGCAGGGACCCGCTAAAACGCGGTGATTGTCCAAGTTAAAATGAGAGTGACGTGGCAGCAATGCGGGTATGCGGGTGGCTGGAAATTAAAAGCAGGGGAAAACCGGAAAAGTAAATTAAAATAAATGACAAAAACGGGACGATTTTTAAAATAGAATACAGCAGCCGCCAGCAACGGAGTAGCGGTAGGTGCGAGGCTATCCCAACGCAAGTGGTCAGGATGTTAGGGGTGCTCACCTGCGGTTTGCCTGGCTTTATGCTCGCCGAGCGCGGGCTACTAGGAACACTAGCGCGCTACCTGCGCCTCACGCAATGTTCCCCCTCCCAAGATGGCCACCAACACGAGACAGTGGGCAGGGACCCGCTAAAACGCGGTGATTGTCCAAGTTAAAATGAGAGTGAGGTGGCAGCAATGCGGGTATGCGGGTGGCTGGAAATTAAAAGCAGGGGAAAACCGGAAAAGTAAATTAAAATAAATGACAAAGACGGGACGATTTTTAAAATAGAATACAGCAGCCGCCAGCAACGGAGTAGCGGTAGGTGCGAGGCTATCCCAACGCAAGGGAGCACTTGCACTGTGGCACTGGTTGGCAGTGGCACAGTGCTCTGAGCAGCTAACACCAGCAAAACACATGAGGCACAGTGACAAAAAAGTGGAAGGGAGACTCACGCCAAGGTGCCTGGTCTAACACCTAGCTTTTGACAGCCGACGTGGGACAGCTCATGAATGGCTCCTGGGGTTCCATAGCATTGCCTGGTCTGCACAGCTGCCACAACAAGTCCACTGACAACTCACCTGCATCTTCCAACATCGGTGGGCATTCGTCTTCCGTGCCTCCCGTTCACTCCTGAGACTCTGCCCCCTCTGCTTGCAGATACCTCTCTTCCAGAGTCCACCCTTGGATTCCACCGGACTCTTTCACCTTTTTCACCAGTGGCATCTTTTCTGAAGTCCTCCATTGTGGTCTACAGCGGTTCCCGACATCACTTCGCACCTATGCTTCCGGCTTCCCTGGTTTAGATATCCTGGTTCTCAGGGAATCCGTGGGTGGGGTGCCTCTCCAACCTTCCATCTTCCATGGGGTTTTTCAGGGTTTTCTGGGAAGGGTCCTTCTTCTTCAAAACTGCAACCGCGACTTCCCCATTGACTTGCATTGAGCACACTCTCATGTTTCAGCTCTGCACACGGCCTTCATGGGGTTTGTGGGTACTTACCTTGGGTGGTTCCTTGCGTCCTCAGCTCTTCTAAGTCTTCTGGGTCCAGTCTTGACTTCAGTAGTGGGTCACATTCCACTTTATTAGTATAGGGTTTGGTCTCCCCCTGGAGATCACTGTGTATTTGTGCTACTTACCTGTTCTATTATTGAAGTATTGTGTGTATTGTGTGGGTATGAGATATCTCAATGTGTTAGTGAGTGTTTATAATAAATACATATTTTTTCATAACTACACTGTGTGATTCATTTTCACTTAACCTAAACTATTTGATTAGTATTAGTAAAACAAGCTGATTCACACTCCTTCTGGACTAAGCCTGAAGGCTGCTCCCCACAGCTACTACTTAGAGAGCTTTCTAAGGTTGTCTAAGCCCACTAAAATCACCATAAGGCTTGTTTGGATTATTGCAAGGTGCTCTACTAAAGGAAGTGTGTACCAAATACTAGCCAGCCTCCTACACCTGGTATTTTAAAAACCTTGCAGACTTGAAAGAAAATGGAAAAAAACAGAACTCCTGAGGACCTCTTGATACTGAAGGACCACCACGCAACATGCAGAGAGCTCCTAGCATTAGCCAAACCAAAGAACTATGCCATTGTCTT
The DNA here is from genome assembly GCF_964204655.1 of Triturus cristatus. NCBI lineage: Eukaryota > Metazoa > Chordata > Amphibia > Caudata > Salamandridae > Triturus > Triturus cristatus. The sequence continues at coordinate 551,554,975 of NC_140595.1, forward strand.
CAAAGAAGGAACAAACAAAAGCAGGTCTGTGTTCAAGACAATTAAGCACTGCATCAACTGCCTACTAGACCAACATATTCTTCACTCCACAGAAAAGTGCAATACCATCAACATCTTCTTCAGAGAAAAAATACAGAAGATACGCATACACATACAATAACACATCAGCAATACCACGCCTGCTTCAACTCTCACACCCACATCTTCCCATAGAATGCCAAAACAGTCAACCTTCAGGGCCCTAACTCTCCCAGCTTTGGCTGACATACTCTACTCCATCAAAGCCACTTCTTATGATGATAATGTCTTACCATCATCCTTCAATGGGCATGCTCTCTTAACACTACTTACTATTGTCAATGTCTCCCTCACTCAAGGCATCTTCCCATAAGCTCTCAAGGCTGGCAGCATCCTCCTATATCCAAAGAAACCTTCACTAGACCCTTAGGACCTTTCCAGCTACTGGCCCATCACTTACCTAACATTCATTTGCAAGATATTGAAAAAGCAATCTATGTTCAACTCCAAGATCACATAAATGACTATCTACTGCACAACGACTAGTCTGGCTTCAGATCATGCTGCAGTATGACCACCACCTTAAACATTTTAGACAATGCTCTCTTGACCACTTATGAAGACGACACCTGCCTCCTGATATTCCTGGACCTCTCCACTGCCTTGGACACGGTCAACCATCTCACCATCATACAAACCACAGATTTGAAACTGGGATTCACCAGAAATGTCCTTTATTGATTGTACTCCTACCTTTCCAACCAACACCAGTTTGTTCACATGGGCACCTCTCTTGTCATCTTCAACCTTTATATGGAGCTGCTCGGTGCTGTACTCAGATAGTAGAATTAAGGTTCACTAATATGTTGTTGATACACAACTCTATTTGAAAATCTCCTCTGCTTCAGACAATGCCTCAAGCACTGTTTGAACATCACCCAGACCTGGAGGTCCACTGCCTACCTGAACCTCAATCCAACCAAAAGAGAATTCCTAATATTTGCAAAGAACAACAAAGATGATACAGTACAAACCTGTACCCAAATCTCATCAAATGCCAAATCTTTTGGATTCACCCTGGGCACCAACCTCTTCTTGAGGAATAATTTGGTACAAAAATAAACATGAGCTGGTACCAGCTCTCTCTTTCAAACAAAGTCAAAATGTTTCTTCCAGGAAGCAACATCAGAACTGCTGTTCAAGCCAGCATACTCTTAAATCTGTATAGTAGTGCTATCATATTAAATGGCCTCCCAGATTCCATACTGGCACCCCTTAGGAGCATCCTTCATGCTGCAGCATGTCTCATCCAGGGCCTGAAGAAGTATGATCACGTCACCCCTATTAATATGGAACTCTATTGGATCCACTTACCAGTCCGCACCATCTTTAAAACCAGCTGTATCACCCTCTCTACTGGTTTTTGGCACACCCACAGCTAGGACACTATCAGACTGCAGACTAAGAAGTGTAAAAAAGAAACAAAACATGACAACAGACCTTTTCTATCTATGCACCCGGAATCTGGAACAACATCCCCATATCCATGAGTATTGCCCCAACGGTGCTCCTATTTCAGAAAAAGTTGAACATACCTCTTTAAAGATCACTATTGCACAATGAATTAACCATCCACAACTAGGCTTCCTCTCCTATTGCTCACTGACTTTAAGCTTGCCCCAGATCATGTACAGAGCTCTGATGCCTTTTGGCTTGGTTCACTCTATAGAAATAACATATACTTTACAAACATATACATCATCTTGAGGGATCACAGATTGTTCGGTCCCTTTAGGAAATCTCTGGACCAAATTTACTAAGGTTTTGTCTCAGCACTAATGCAAACAAAGTGACACAAGGTGACACAATGTGCTGCATACAATCTACAAAAAATGTGTTTTGAGCAGCTGCAAAGGAAATCTTTTCACACTTCCTCTTTGTGTGACTTTGTGTCAAAGGGGCTTTACATGGTTGTGAAAAAGCACACACACCTATGGGTTTTGACACAAAGCTTCACCCACTAACATAGCCAGACAAGCGTTTGAGTCAAAAACGAATGGTTACTAAAGCAGGTAAAAAAAGGGGAAATGTGTATATTTAAAAAAAAAACCACTCACACAAAAAACAGGTCGTTACGTTTGTGCTGCAGTGCACTGGTCAAATCTAATGCAGCTGAGCCTTTTATTCTTGTCCATGTATAGGAATGTGTACTGGAAAACCATGCTTTCCCATGGAATCAGTGCATGACACAATGATGCCTATGTGTGCATTACCACAGGGGATGACAGTAGCAGCGTTCCAATAAATACGGCTCTGCCCTGTGTTTTCCTCATTGTGCAATACAGCACAGAAAATTTGGATGCTGCACTTTTTTCATGAAAAAGAGTGTCTGGGACTCTGTGTTACCTTGAATTTATGCAGATAACGCATGGCTAATTAAGGCTTGCGTTCAATTGTCAGTTTTACCAGCTGAAAGCTTCTGCAGTGTTCCCATTGCCCCTACCAAATAATGAATTTTTGAACAGTGCATTACAGACAACAGCGGAATTGTCATTTGAATATGTTAAGGTTTACCCATCTCTATTTTTAAACTGTGGTAAAAACATTTGACAATATCTGCTTTAGACTGACTATAAATAAAGACAATTTTAGGGCTGCACTTAATTTGTATTAGAGTAACTTAACCTCCAGTACATACCAATTAAGGGGTTACCCATAGCTGCATGATTTCCATATGCCTACTCCAATCACATACTATCCTTTTCTGAAACATGATTGGAGCAGAAATGTCCTGTGAGAACGCTGAAAATGAAAACATGTGCGGCGGGTGCGTTTTTCGCTGGTGCAAGTCTAAATTGGCAATTCGCGAGCATTTTGTATGTGAGTGCATAAGTTTCATATTTAATTTCCTGCACCTGACTCAACAAAGATGGGTCACACATATTGTGTAATTGTTGCGCGCTTTTAAAGAAATGCAGGTAGTTTTGGATCGGAAGGAAGTTATTGGTAGATAACAAAGATAATTCTACACGTGTTAGATTCAGGAGTTGAACCTGCGCTAGAGAAGTCTGTCAGGCTTGCACTTTGACAGTAAGAGTGAAACTCATACTGGAGGCCACAGGGGGAATATGTGGTACAAAAGAGGTGTGCCGGGTTGGATCCTCTGGGTAGGGCTGAGAAGTCAAAAGTATTAGTGAGTCATAATTGTTAGGCCACTGGAGGAATATGTGGTACAAAAGGGAGCAGTCTGGGGTTATGTCCACTGGATAGGGCTATAAAGTGCAAGAGAACCAATTGAGGCTATTTTTGTGAGTGGCCCATTCTTTTCCCCAGTAAAAATGTAAATCCGTATTTGTAAAGCACGAACTACTCACCCTTACGGATCTCAAGGCACTGGGGGCCGTCGTGGAAATTAAGTGAGCTATTGCCCAGTCTCACATGGTGCTGTTCTGCCGCAGAGCGAACCGTGAACCCTGTGCTCCGAAGTCTGCAGCCCTGGCCCCTGCACCACACCTCTCCAGGTAAGCTCATGTTTGCACAGGGATTGAAATGACAACTTTTGGGTGATGAACACATCTCCTGCAATTTCCTCCAGCTACATTTTGGCTGGTCAATCTTGCCACATTTTAGCAGGAGATGATGCTCTGTAAATATCTGTAAAAAAAAAGTACACAATACAGGCTGGCCCATCCTGGCATCAGGCCATAGCTTGGCCTATAAAGCCCTAACAGTCTTTCCACCACCTTGGGGCCTACAGCTTGAATACTGTATGGGAGGACATTTAGATTCTTTTGGGCATAATTTTGACAAATTGGTCAGCAAAACGAGGACAGCCTCCCACCCATTCAGCTTCTTCCAGGTGCCAGAATGGCTATCCTAAACCGATTATCTTGGGGACAGTTCAGATATACAAAAGATCCTTTCATACTAATTTGTCATTTCTTCTGTTTTACAACATGAATTAATGTCTGGTCTTTCCACAATAAAAATCATTATAAACTTCAACTCAATTGATGGTTCTGGGTATCACATGTTTATAGACCATCAATAAACACTATACAACCCTTCGACCAGAAGAGTATGATAGACATAACTGTTTATTACTTTTGCAAATCAGCATTCAGGGAAAAAGTACAGATGATAATGTTGTCAACTATTTCTATTTTTCCTAACTATTTTCATTAGTTTTTCATTTCAATGGCTAGTTTATTTTAGAAACCCATGTGCAGTCTACACCAATGACAGCTTGCTGAATGCAGAACATTGTCTATTTTTCAGAAATGTATATTTTACCCATGGGTTTCACACATATTTGCACTATAAACAACTGCAAGTAGGTAAAAACCACAAAAATAGGAAAAATAGACTATCATTTATAAAATTGCAAAAACTGTTGCAAAAAATAATATGTACGATGCTGTCTGTACCTAAAAGCTGTGAAGAAAGCAATGTTAGCGCCACAAACATTTTGTTGATTCAATTTCTTGGGAAAAATAGCTTAATTTCTTGCAAAGCACATTTTTCCAATAAAATAATTTTCTACGTTTTGGCTATTTTCTTGCTTCCCTCCAAGGGATTCCAAAACCCTGGGTATCTTTAGAATACCCACAATGTTGGAAAAGCTGATGTAAATGTGGCCTGGATACTTTTGAGAAAACACATTCTTTTTTATTTTTTTTATTTTATTTTTTATCGAGCAAAATTCATACAGCATAATATTTCAAACAATATACAGAAAAAACAATAACAAATATGAAATAAGAATTCAAATCAGGATTTACATAAATATAAAGCCCAGCAGAGGGGACTAACATTTGACTAATTTTAGAAGCCAAAGAAACATAGGACTTAAATAGCGGACAGCTCGTTTAGTTCAAAGGAGGTATATCATTGGACCTATGTTTTAGATACCATTTAGAAATAGAAGCCCAAATCTGAGCCCCAAAAAGCCGGGTTTTTTTACCTCTAGAACTATAAATTAAAAGCTCCTGTTTATATGTTGCTAAAAACCGGCTAAGCCACATCTGGAAAGTAGGTGATTCAGAATCTTTCCACCGTGCAGCTAAAATAATACGAAAAATAGCGGTACCCAAAAAAAGTATCCTTTGTTCTTCAGTGTTATGACCGAGAGATTCATCATGTCCCAATAAATAAAGAGTTATTGAATCTTGAATATAATGACCAAATAGCTGGGTCCAAAAGCCCATAAACGAAGCCTTTAATAAATCTAATTTGGGACAGTTTGCAAACATATGTACTAAATTCGCTTGGGGTTGGGTACATCTCGGACAACTATCATCAGCCTGTAGGCCCCAAGAAAATAACTTTGCGGGCGTAAAATAAAGGTTATAAAGAACTCTATAATATTGGGCTTTAAGATTCGAAGGAATAAAAAGCTCAGATGAAAGGACCAAGCAAAGATCAACATCGACATTTGGATTAGCTAACCTTGTGGCCCAGGCCTGTTCAACCCGTTCTAAATCATCTGGAGTACTTTGGTTCAGCAATTGATAAAAAGTGCCGATCTTAGTGGAATGTTTCCCAATAATAGAAAACAGATTAATGTTGTCCAATTTAATTCTGGGAATACAGTCACGAATGCTTGTAAACACCTGAAAGTATTTCAGAAAATCAGTAGATGGAATATTAAATTTCTGTTGCAACCGTCCAAATGACAAAGTAGTATCCTGACCGAAGAAATCATCCACTGTATTAATACCTAAAAGTTCCCACCCACGGGTGGTAGAATCATTAAGACTAATAGGTATAATAGCGCTACACCATAAGGGGGTGTATTTCGAGAATTTTGGAATTGATAAGTATTTAGATACAGATTTCCAGACCTTCCAAGCATCCGTGACTACCTTTAACTTAATTTTTTTATAATATAGTTGCTCAACCTGCCTTAAAAATAAACCTTGACATTTAGTTCCAAGACTGAGCTCATAAATGGAAGGGATAAAATATTCCATACTAAGCGAGGTGGTAGTTTTATAACTAAATAATGGGGCCATTTGTTGAAGAAATGTTGCCCATAAGTATAATGTTAAACTGGGAATACCCAGCCCGCCTCTCCTCTGGGGCAAAGTTAGAAAGGATAGGGCTCTTCTGAACTTTCCAAAGCTCCAAATAAACTTGGACATGGAGGAGTCAATGATCTTAATAACACTACCTCCAGGTAGAAGCGGGATTGCTCGAAACAGGTAGAGTATTCTTGGGAAAATATTCATTTTTAAATAATTTGCCCTGCCAATTATAGATAGATGTAAATTATCTACTCTCCTAAGGTCAATCTTTATTTTATTAATCAAGGGAGTATAGTTGAGATGATCAATTTCCTTTACATCAGAAGAGAGGCAGACACCTAAATAGGTGGCTTGCTTCACTCTTAGAGGGCTATCAAAAACCGTATTATTTGTACACAGAACCATTGTTTTATCCTTATTGAGGGAATAACCTGAAAAGAAACCAAAGGACTGAGTGATTAGTTCAATTTCCTGAACTGCATCAGCAGGATTTGTTGTTAAAATGGCCACATCATCGGCATGGGCCAGGACTTTCGTCGATGACACACCAATATCAATAGGCCGGATAACGGGTGAGGAAAGCAATTTAACAATTAATGGGTTAATATAAAGAGAAAATAATATAGGAGAGCAGGGACAGCCCTGCCTCGTGCCTCTCTGTATCTCAACAAACTCCGACTCAACACCACAGATGGACACTTTTGCTTTAGGATCGATATATAGAGACTTTATAGCTCTAATGAACTTGTTCCCAAAGTTGTTAAATTCCAGGATATTCCAAAGAAAACTCCATGATACGCGATCAAATGCCTTCTCGGCGTCGAGAAGGATCATCGACATCTCACCCCCCGTGCTGCCCATGATGTCAAAAAGGGTGATGGCTCTCCGCGTGTGGTCCGTAGTACCCCTACCTGGGATGAAGCCATGTTGCCATGGGGAGACAAGATGTTCGATGATCCCACTCAGCCGGTTAGCTAGAATCTTAGCATAAAGTTTTGAGTCAGAGTTTATCAAAGATATAGGTCTGTAAGAGGTTGGAGTATGTGGGGGTTTGTCTTTTTTCAGAAAAATGGCTATATTGGTATGTTTCCATGATTCAGGTGGAAGTGAATGATACTGAACCCCCAGAAACAAGTCCAGTAAGTAGGGTAGAATTTGTTTACCTAGCACTTTATAAAGATCAAGTGGAATTTTGTCCGGTCCTGCTGCCTTGCCATTTGCTAGATCATAAAGTGCAATCTCCAGCTCCGACATTGAAATTTCTCTTTCGAGATCTTCTTTAACTAATTCATCAACCACCGGATTGAGATCCTGATCCGATAGACAATTTTTAAGAAAAGTTTTTAAGGCGTTATCAGAGTGTGAATTATCGCTGTGATAAAGTTTTTGATAATATTTTCTAAATGCCTCCACAATCTCGCATGAGGAGGCGTATTCCTGGCCCTCATACTCAATCTTCTGAATCTTGTTTTGAGATTGTTTTTGACGTGTTCGGAGGGCTAGATATCTGCCTACATTCTCTCCGGATTCATATAATCTGCTTTTATTGGCTTCATATGTTTCTACAGCTTTCCGAGTTAAGGTACCATTAATTTCAGCTTTTAATACCAGTATTTTTTGAAGAGTATCAAGAGTTGGGACTCCCTGTGGTATCTGGGTAGCATGATGTGTCTCGAGGTTGGACAGTTCACGCATTAAGCTCATATTGATATTATCCTCTATCTTTTTGCGTTTAGCAACAAACGCAATAGTCTCCCCCCTTAATGCAGCTTTGAAACAATCCCATACGATCAGTCTAGAAGCACTAAACTGATTGCAGTCAAAAAATTCCTGGGCCCAAGATGTTATATGGGCTATATATTGATAATTAACGAGTAGCTTTCTATCAAAGGACCATTGCGATTTCGGCTTCATACTGTTTGGAGAATCAAATATAAGGGTAAGTGCGTTATGATCTGAGATCGTTTTCGGGGATTTAATTATATCTAACAAAAACGGGAACTCTAATGATGACATAATATAATCAATTCGGACATACTTGTTGTGTGGATATGAAAAATAAGTAAATCCGTCATCATTTTTCTTCTTTAGTCCCCATATATCCTGTAAATGATGGCTATCCATCAATTGACGCAAGGCCCTATATACCCTAGGTTTACGTCCCTTGTAGTTTGTGAAATTTTGATTATGAAAATGACTCCCTGTAGCAATGTTTAGATCCCCACATAGAATAAGAGGTCCAGACCAAGAGGCTAATTCCAGCTCTAGATCTCTAAAGAGTAGGGGATCGTCCAGATTTGAGCCATAGATTGCACAAATTACGAGACCAGATTTTAATTGAGCTATAGCCCATCTGCCGTGTTTATCAGCCAGTGTTCGAGTAGGATCACCAATTGAGGGCTTTACAAGAATAGCAACCCCGCGTGTTTTAGATGTTTGTGATGTTGCTATAATAACATTGTACCCTGGAATATTAAGCAGTTCTTTATCTGATTCTGAAATGTGCGTCTCTTGTAGACATAAGATATCGACAGGATCCTGCCGCAAAAGTTGAAATAATTGTGCCCTTTTATTTCTATCATTTAGACCCGCAATATTCCAACTACAGAGTTTTACTCTCCCCATCTATAGAAACAAGAAAAATTCCGGAACCTAAACACCAGAAAGACAAAAGGCTGTATAAAAAACAAAACATAAATCTTAGTCTGGTCCCCTCTAATTACTAGAATATATTCAGTATACAAAAAACTGAAAGTTACCTTATTTGCATGAAATTGCTCATTTTTATATTTTTCCCTCCCCCCCCCCCCTCCCCCTCGCCCAATCCCCCCCTCCCCAAACGGCGGCCAACAGGGCATTAAGACTCCAAAGGAGTCTATGGCGATGGAGAGATATGCCCTAACCAGCATATAAAGAATAAACATCAAGAGTGAAAAGCCAATAAGGCCAAAAGGGTGCAACCGTGGTAAAAAAGAGCAAAAAGGTAAAGAGAAGAAAATGGAAAAGAAAAAAAAAAAAGAAAAAAGATAGAGAAGCTAAGCAACCCAGCCCATTTTCCTAACTCAATACTACTAGTATATATAATGTATACGGTATAAACAAGAGAGTTTAAAGGTTCAAGGCAGGCTGTCTAAAAACTCCTTAGCTTTAATTTCTGAAGAAAAAAATTTAGCCTGACCATTGTGAAAACACATTCTGAAGGCTTAAAAGACAACAACTGCGCCTTGCATCCAAAATAAGGGCTCAGCACTGAGGGTGAGGAAAATCTCAAAGATAACTTGGGATTGAAGTGTGGGTGGAGTTAAGAGTAGTCTTTATATAGTCAAATTGCAATGCAATGCTTAGGACAATGTAGATCGATGTAGTGGTTGCAATATTTGTACATGAGATACTGTGGCATCTATTTTGAAACCTGATGGGCCTTACCAAGTCTATCTCAAAATTAATTATTGCAGGTGCAGCTGTGTATACTGGTGACAAGAAAATTGTGATTCTCAAACCAAAACCATTCAGAGGAAGAACTTGGTTTATGGCAAAAGATTAAGACTCTTCAAGGTGAAGTTAAGTGCCTTTCTTTCTTTGTGTCCATTAGCAAGGAGGCAATATTGTTAGCTCTGGAACATAAACAATATTCGGAAAACCTCTTTTTCTTGTGTAATGAACTAAATCCCCACTTTCAATTTGTGTTTCCTAATGTCAACCACCAGGCTTCCTGTACCTTTTCACGCACTGTCAACCACCAGGCTTCCTGTACCTTTTCACGCTTTCCTATCAATACTCCACAAACTACCTCTCCCACAATGCATTGCAATGGTTCCCACCCTTTATGCTTTCCCTTGCTGCTCTGAACACATGTCAGCTGACTCCTCATGCTTTAAAACCAGCCCACGCCCGTTAACAGGTGCTTGGCTTTCCTAATCAGAAGAACCACGCCCCTTTGCTGCCTGTTCGAGTTTGGTTTGTGAGGATCGTGAAGCACTCCTGCCGGGACCTGTGAAACACGAGCTTCCCTCTCCCCTCATTCACAAAAGCCTGTTCTTCGTCGCTGCTGGTGAAGAGCTGTTTTCCTCTCAGTCCTCCGAAGATAATCTTCAGTCCCCCTTCCCTCTCCCCCGTGCCTTGCTACGGACGACAGACAAGTTCCGGAACTCCAAGGTAAAGCGCGAGACAGCGCTGGATCTGATTTATGACTACTTTGTTTTGCCACGCTGAAACGCGCTAATCCTCAAGAAGCGCGTTACGTGGCCCCTGTGCTTAAACGAGCGAGAAGCCGCTCATTACCTGTGTTGCTCTATTGTTGGAGGTCGCGCTAGTAGCGCTTTAAATCTGGGACGCGCGGAGTCGCGCTAATCATTATTTATGTGGAATAAGACTTTCTGTGCCGTGTACGATCAACTGCAGTTATAAAGCACCGTGCCATTGACTGGCCAGCGAACTGAGACTTTGTTCTGTCCCTCATTTGATTTCTTTTGCTGGCATTCAATGAGATTCACGTTTGTAAGGACATGTGACTTTGAGGAAGAGTTGCTCCACATCAACTCCTTTGCACTGATTGGTGGTACTCGCGAGTACAAAAGAAGGGATTCTGATTTGTCTAATCAATTGTCTACCTATACCTAAGGAGAGACCTGTTTCATTTCATATCCTCTGCTTACATTGTTTTGGTGAGTTTGGGAAAGCATACACTGTCTCATTCCTATCTATTCTTCATCTCTGATTTTACTGATACTCATACTTCTTCTATTTCTTTCATGCAGGTTTTCCCTATCGTTGGTCCCTCTTGCTGCCTGCCTTCCTGGTGGTTCTTCTTGGTCTCTCCGCTCCAGGAGGTTATTATACTACCCTATGTGCAGTAGTAACTAGAGGTAGATATACTCTCCAGGAGTGGTTAGACAATCTCTTCGCTCCTGTGGATACTGGTGTTTGCTGGTCCAACTCCAGAATTCCTGACACCTAACAATCACATCCAAATGGCCATTACCTTTTAAAAAAAAAAGGATGTGGTGTAACGACCAGAGCTGCTGACATTGGAGCTAGGGAAAAAGGTCCGAATCTCAATGTTGTCTCAACACCCTGTGATTCTGGGCAAATCACTTAATTCTCTGAGTCTACAAAAAATGAATGTACTTGTGTACATAACTGGTGCTCATGGAAAGCACTCCAATAACTTCAGGTTGAGTTTGCGCCATATAAAACATAAAAAAGAAAAACTTATGCAGCAAATTAAATCCCTGTTGCCAAAATGCATGCCCATTGAAAAAAGGAATGTTTTATTAAGCATGTAAGCAATGTTTAGATAATACTAAAATACTCTGATTGACATTCATCTGGAATTGCACATATAACAATAGCTGCATTTAAACTATCAGACACTTTACCTTGTTTTAGCCAGAGGGCATGAATCCCTGCAGATCCCCCACTGTGCACAACATTCATCATGCGCAATGGAAGTTGGCACCTTGGCCTGACCTGCAGCTAACCTCCAGTGTGGGTAATCCCACCTGTGTAAGTCCTTTGGCTGCACCAATGGAGGTTGACTATAAGACATGCAGGACACATACCCAGGTCCTTCACATAAACTCCTATTTGAAATCACCTGCAAATGGCCTCCAGAAAAATGTATGGCCTGTGTTGGTACCTATTTTAACTTAAATGAACATGCCTCGAGCCTATGGACAGACACACCACTCAAGGCATTCAGTTGCCAGCAACCAGGTCTTTCACTCATCCCCAGTGCCAGCCAAGCCTATGCCATTAAAGCATTTTATCATGGACTTTGAATTTGCACAGGCTCCTGGCTCAGAAATTGAACCTGCAGACAGGCCCTTTGACTGACTCACTGCAGATGACCACCACCCTCCGCTGCGCACATCCTTCCGCAGTAAAAAGATGCACTGTCCCACAATGCACTTTTTAGTTCATTCTTTGTGTGTGTTTAATCTACTTTATAATGTCAATGTGCTACAAGAGAAACACACTTTTTAGAATAAATGTTATTAATTCCCTTAGAATGCACTTTGATAGACAAATCTGCAGCTTCTTGCAAATAATGAATAGTAAATGCATCATGCTCTTACGCTTGAAATCTACTAGTACTAAAATCAATTACTCAAACATGTAATACAAAATATACAAAACAAGTAACTTGTAATATGGTCTTTAATTACATCTTTGGGTTCTGGTGACATTTATAACCCACTCGCCTTCAACCTTCTGGTTTTTAATTTTCATCAGAACCTCTTGATGGAAATATAGGCTATTTTACAGACATACCGATTATGTAGACACTCCCTCTCTCCCCCTCTCTCTCTCTCTATCTATCTATGCAGATGCACATATATTTTTCAAGCTATTTTTCTATTTATTGGCAATGTTAAGTGTGAGGGAGAGTAAAGATTCACAAGAGGAGATTCCAAGGGTGAGTTGTGATGCTCTTTCCCACTCTGAACAATGGAAATAAATACATATTGCACTCAGCAGATCTTTAACTTTGCTTTATGCCATGCTGCTTATTCATGTCCAGTAGTTAAAAAAGGTGTTTACCATAATCAGAGCTTACATCTCTGCACTGCAATAAAATCATAATAATGAAAGGTGTGTGAGTGGTTGTGTGGGTGTGTATGTGTGTGTGAGTGCCTGTGTGTGTCTGTGAGAGGGTGTGTGAGTGGTGCTATGGGTCTGTGAGTGGGTGTGTGAGTGCCTGTGTGGGTCTGTTAGTGGGTGTACAAGTCCCTGTGTGGGTCTATGACTGTGTCTGTGAGTGGCTCTATGGGTCTGTCACTAGGTCTGTGAATGACTGTGTGGACCTATGAGTGGGTGTGAGATTGCCTGTGAGTGTCTATGAGTGGGTGTGTGAGTGGTGCTATGGGTCTGTTAGCAGATGTGTGCGTGCCTGTGTGGGTCTGTGAATGGGTGTGTGAGTGCTGGTATGTGTCTGTGATTGTGTTTGTGAGTGATGCTAAGGGTGTGTGGGTGGGTGTGTGAGTGCCTGTGTGGGTCTGTGAGTGGGTGTATGAGTGCCTGTGTGGGTCTGTGAGTGATGCTATGGGTCTGTGATTGGCTGTGGGGATCTGTGAGTGGGTTTGTGAGTGGCTGTGGGGATCTGTGAGGAGGTGTGTGAGTGGTGCTATGGGTCTGTTAGCAGATGTGTGAGTGCTTGTGTGGGTCTGTGAGTGGGTGTGTGAGTGCCTGTGTGGGTCTGTGAATGGGTGTGTGAGTGCCGGTGTGTGTCTGTGACTGGATTTGTGAGTGGTGCTACAGGTCTAAGGGTGGAGGTGTGACTGCCTGAGTGTGTCTGTGACTAGGTGTGTGAGTACCTGTGTGGGCCTGTGAGTGGCTTGTGAGGGTCTGTGACTGGGTTTGTGAGTGGCACTATGGATCTTTGAGTGGATGTGTGAGTGCCTGTGTATGTGTGTGAGAGCCTGTGTGTGTCTGTGAGTGGGTGTGTGAGTAGCGCTATGGACTTAGGGCATTTCCATACTTATCAATCAATCAGTATTTGTTAAGTATGACAACTTACCCACTGGGGTCTCAAGACGCTGGGGTGTGGGGGGGGGGGGGGCTGCAGGTCCTACTGGGCACTGAGGTTCAGTCAAAGAGCCAGGTCTGAGATCCTTTCTGAATTGGGTTAGCGACCCTGTTGGTTTACTTAGGGTTTTTAAAAGGGAGAACAGTGATCTGTGCTCTCACCAGGAGACGGCAAGAATGAAACAATGTGTCACAGTCAATACAGATTAGATTGCGCTCCATTAGATCAATAATGCATTTGCCTCCATTATGGATTTCACATTGTTTTTCAACATGCAATAGAAGAAAAAACACATTTGATTTGCCTTCCCCAAGCCCAAACAGGTTTGCACTTTTGTGCTTTACTAAAGTTGAGCTTCACCTGGGACACCTGCTAAGTTTATATTTGTGAGTGTTTCCCGTTGAGCTTTAATATCTGTGAAATGCACACAGGGCCAGAATGGAATCTCATTTTTTTCCCATACATTATCTACTGGCGGTCGCCAGTAGATAGTTATAGTTAGGACCGAGTTCCCATAGGAAATCTGAAAATTCTATTTTGAATAACTTTGGCGCCGGTTGATTTATCTTCGTGAAATTTTCAAAACTAATGGGGCGCTCCGCTCAGCTCCTACCCTGAAAGTCTCGGGGTGATTCGTCAAGCGGGGGCTGAGAAAAAAGGGGGATCCCAAAACGCGTTTTCCCTATGCATTTTCCCATAGGACCTTTAGTCGAAGGTACAGCCCGAACGGCTGAACAGAATTACTTGAAATTTGGCAAAGAGGTAGTCCTCAGGTCAGGCATGTGCCTTTTGCATATATGGTGTCAATCTGTTCAGTAGTTCCCGAGAAAATTGCAGTTAAAAGTACATAAATATCTATAGGCGCGCACCGTGCGCGCACCGTGCGCGCACCTTAACGTGCGCGAGCGTAATTCTGATTGGTGGTTACATGTCAGTCAACATTCGAATCGGTCAAAATCAGGAAGTGTCGGCTGCCATTTTGTGTGTTTTGTGTGTGACAGTGAAAAAGAAAGGTGGAGAACGTGAAAAGGGGGCAGGGTAGAGAGTTCCTGACCCCCTAGCCTTTGTCAGGGGGTCCCTGAAAGACCCCGAAGGGTGAAAAAAACATTTTATTTTTTTGTCAAAAAACCGCGGGGTGCGCACACGGTGGCAAAAAATTCGTAAAAAACATAGATTTAAAAATCATGTGTAAGTGTTTAGATGTTGGTTGGCTCTAAAAAGAGCCGTTGTGTTCATTGAGTGTTTTTTGGTACCTACATGTAAGTACCGATGCACAGTCTAAAGTTTAAGAGGAAGACTCTGTTCCCTTCATCTGTGAAATGTACACCATCTCCTCTATAAATGCCACTCAGAAGCATTGGTTCATAGTAGTTTCTGTTCCAGAATCTTCAAACACCACACCCACTCCCCTCACTATTTCTTCTTATTTTCTGGGACAAGGAGGTGAACAGCTATCAATTTTACATGAAAATGGCAGAACAGCAGTCTTCTTCAGGGAGTGAGGAGGAGACCTGGATGCACTCTGAAGGTGTCTTTCAGTAGAATGACAATATGAAAAGAAAGCTAGTTGTAAAATGGAGGCTTATATACTTTTTTTTTAATAAAAAGAACGCATTGGCTGTTTCACACCATTCTACACTAAAAACTAGGCTGTATGTTTACATTTTTAAAAGCATGTTTTGTATTGGTTCAGAAAAATGTGTTCCCACAGAACATTACTTTGGATTTGCTGTTAGGTTTGAAAAGTCAAGCACTCTTGCTGTTTGGATTAGAAACATTGTGTGCTGAACTTCTGACCTCTCTGCTCACACCAGTGTTCCATGATCTGTTGCTATGCTAGCAGGCAGAAGTCATGTTGGGGTAGGAATCATTTGAAAGGGTTGAAATTTTCAACCAATAGAAATGTGTGTTTCCAATTAAAAGAAAGGTGGAGAACGTGAAAAGGGGGCAGGGTAGAGAGTTCCTGACCCCCTAGCCTTTGTCAGGGGGTCTCTGAAGGATCCCGAAAAGTGAAAAAAACATTTTTTTTTTTTTTTAAATCGCGGGGTGCGCGCACGGCGGAATTTAAAAAAAAAAATAGAATTAAAAATCATGTGTAAGTGTTTAGATGTTGGTGGGCTCTAAAAAGAGCAGTTGTGTTCATTGAGTGTTTTTTGGTACCTACAAGTAAGTACAGATGCACAGTCTAAAGTTCAAGAGGAAGACTCTGTTCCCTTCATCTGTGAAATGTACACCGTCTCCTCTATAAATGCCTTGCATGTTGTAACGCAAGTTGTTGTGGTATATAGAGCCCATACCATAGTCTCTGAGGATAGCAGAAACAGACGTATTGACGTGCTTTCTTGCTTTCTCAATCTGCCGCCAATATTGGTTGGACCAGTTCCACTTTTGCCTTTGGCATATATTAGAATATACAAAGGTAGTTTGTGGAAAAAGTGACATAAATTGCACAAAGGTGTCCTTAACAAGCATTTCCAGACCTACCCCAGTTAAAGTACCTAGGTCATTTCCACCACAGTGCACAATTATAAGGTTAGGCTGTGGGAGATGTAGAAAGGATTTCACCAAAGGCATTAATTGGTGCCACTTTAACCCTCTCTGACCAATCCATTTAATGTCTACATTTGGCAAAGCAAGGTCTTTCACAATACCTCTTTTTCTGCATATTTTTCACTCCAGAAGACATAGCTATGACCTACAATCCACACTGTGAACATCTTTCAAGGAGATCTGGATGCACTCAGAAGGTGTCTTTCACTAGAATGGCAATATGAAAAGAAAGATAGTTGTAAAATGGAGGCTTACATTCTTTTTTTAAAATAAAAATAACTCATTGGCTGTTTCACACCATTCTACACTAAAAACTAGGCTGTATGTTTACATTTTTGAAAGCATGTTTTGTATTGGCTCAGAAAAATGTGTTCCCACACAACATTACTTTGGATTTGCTGTTAGGTTTGAAAAGTCAAGCACTCTTGCTGTTTGGATTAGAAACATTGTGTGCTGAACTTCTGACCTCTCTGCTCACACCAGTGTTCCATGACCTGTTGCTATGGTAGCAGGCAGAAGTGATGTTGGGGGTAGGAATGATTTGGAAAAGGGTTGAAATTTGCAACCAATAGAAATGTGTGTTTCCATTTGAAAAAATGTGGGAAGCAATGTGATTTGAAGTTAACATGTATATGTGTGAAAAAAGAGAGGGAAAGTTTGCCATTTACTGGTTCTGGTGAGAGGTGTACAGTTCAGAGATTCTGGCTCTGATAATCTGCTGTGTGAGTGCCACATTTCTCTCTCAATTAACTACTTTTAAAGGTGAGTTATGAATTTGAGAGGGGATGTATGTGGTGTATTTTGATATAAATAATAGAAATTTGTTTCTTCTTTTAAAGTTGTGTTTTATATTTTATGTTTTGGAAGATATTTAACTGCCTTGAACTTGTAAGATATTATGGAGTATGTCTTCACCATAAGTTAAGGTGTACTGGTATCACCCAGGAATACTGTTTTGTGCCTAGTATCACACCATGAGTCTGTGTGCACACAGGAATTGTTGTCAGAGATTTAATTTGTGTTGCTCTTGTTCTGTAAGACTTGCACTCGTAGAAAAGGGGCAGCTTGTTTTCTTGAACTGTGATGGTTAGCATTCAGCAGAAATCACTATCTCACAGATGCGAGGAAAATGCTAACACATTTGAAAACAACAGGGTAGATTTTCCTTCCATTCCTGCAATGGGTGAGGTAGTTCCTACATGTTCAAAAGCCCAATTAACCCTTACCACATGTGCTCTTAGATACATCTATGCAGTCTTCATGCAGTTGTGCAAGTGTCCATGCAGATCTCTCTTGCACCTGACAATACACAGTCTCCAGAAACACAGTCTTAGCACACAGCCAGGTGCTTCTCTGCACTCCCATGCTTACTATTCAGCACTGTGTGGTACTTCAGATAGCAGTGTGTAACGCTAACACATTCAAAATCACCAAGGCTCATTTCCTTTGCTCTAGTCTAATCACTCACCCAGGTTCCACATGCTCATGGTCTCAAGTAGCTGTTAGGACATGTGCTCTTTTTTGCCTCTCTAAACTATAAGGAAAATGTGTCAGGCTGTTACAGTAATTATCACTTGCTCTACCACAGTAGTAAATGTGCTTTGAAATTGCGAATCAAATATTGTTTTCTGCCTAGAATCACACCATGAGTCTGTGTGCACACAGGAATTGTTGTCAGAGATTTAATTTGTGTTGCTCTTGTTCTGTAAGACTTGCACTCGTAGGAAAGGGGCAGCTTGTTTTCTTGAACTGTGATGGTTAGCATTCAGCAGAAATCACTATCTCACAGATGCGAGGCAAATGCTAACACATTTGAAAACAACAGGGTAGATTTTCCTTCCACTCCTGCAATGGGTGAGGTAGTTCCTACATGTTCAAAAGCCCAATTAACCCTTACCACATGTGCTCTTACATACATGTATGTAGTCTTCATGCAGTTGTGCAAGTGTCCATGCAGATCTCTCTTGCACCTGACAATACACAGTCTCCAGAAACACACTCTAAGCACACAGCCAGGTGCTTCTCCTGCACTCCCATGCTTACTATTCAGCACTGTGTGGTATTTCAGATAGCAGTGTGTAACGCTAACACATTCAACATCACCAAGGCTCATTTCCTTTGCTCTAGTCTAATCACTCACCCAGGTTCCACATGCTCATGGTCTCAAGTAGCTGTTAGGACATGTGCTCTTTTCTGCCTCTCTAAACTATAAGGAAAATGTGTCAGGCTGTTACAGTAATTATCACTTGCTCTACCACAGTAGTAAATGTGCCTTGAAATTGCCAATCAAATATCGTTTTCTGCCTAGAATCACACCATGAGTCTGTGTGCACACAGGAATTGTTGTCAGAGATTTAATTCGTGTTGCTCTTGTTCTGTAAGACTTGCACTCACAGGAAAGGGGCCGCTTGTTTTCTTGAACTGTGATGGTTAGCATTCAGCAGAAATCACTATCTCACAGATGCAAGGCAAATGCTCACACATTTGAAAACAGGGTATATTTTCCTTCCACTCCTGCAATGGGTGAGGTAGTTCCTACATGTTCAAAATCCCAATTAACCCTTACCACATGTGCTCTTACATACATGTATGCAGTCTTCATGCAGTTGTGCAAGTGTCCATGCAGATCTCTCTTGCACCTGACAATACACAGTCTCCAGAAACACACTCTTAGCACACAGCCAGGTGCTTCTCCTGCACTCCCATGCTTACTATTCAGCACTGTGTGGTATTTCAGATAGCAGTGTGTAACGCTAACACATTCAACATCACCAAGGCTCATTTCCTTTGCTCTAGTCTAATCACTCACCCAGGTTCCACATGCTCATGGTCTCAAGTAGCTGTTAGGACATGTGCTCTTTTCTGCCTCTCTAAACTATAAGGAAAATGTGTCAGGCTGTTACAGTAATTATCACTTGCTCTACCACAGTAGTAAATGTGCTTTGAAATTGCCAATCAAATATCGTTTTCTGCCTAAAATCACACCATGAGTCTGTCTGCACACAGGAATTGTTGTCAGAGATTTCATTTGTGTTGCTATTGTTCTGTAAGACTTGCACTCGTAGGAAAGGGGCAGCTCATATGATAGGATTTGAAAAGCTCAAAAAAATATAGTAATATATTTAAATTACATAAAGGTATTTTTTTTAGTTTCTTTTAGGTATTGGTGAACAAGACTGAAATAAATTAAACATGCCTATAAAATCAAGAAAGAGAAAAGAACAGCAAAATCACCTATATTTGAAGACAACTGGACAACACAAATTAGTTGAAGAACCTCATGTTGGAAAAAAGAAAAAGTCTTCTGGTAAGCAGACTAAGGATTTTTAAAAATCTTCAAATATAGAAAAAATGTAAAACATATATCCACTGCAAATAGTGTTTCAAGTAGAAAACAACAAGACAATAGACAGAAAATACTAAATGCTAATGTACAATCAGAAGCAAGAAAGAATGACTTAAAAAGAAAAACAGAATTCAAAACATTCGTAGAAAAATGTTTCAGAGAAGAGTGATGTTCAATTTGCTTAAGGATGTGAAAAATTATAGAAAGCTAAATTTTATAAGAAAAAGAAACATATTGAATCAATTGTTGCAAAGGCTTTGGAATTAAAAAGAAAACTATTCATTTTAATTTTGAACAGGATCCGTACATTAGATAAAATAGTCAATGTCATGAAGTCAAAAAGCAAGAGGAAAAGAGTAGTGAAAAAAATAACTTTTGTAAAGTGTTCTTAGGAGAATGGAAGCATAGTTCAAGTACTGAACCATTTTTTAATGAAGAGAGTTATCTTCAAAGTAATAGTTTACTGCATGCAGTTGACACCAGTGGTCGAGCTTATGAAGTTAAGGACGGTTGTGTAATGGAAAAGGAGAAAATGGTTCCAAGAAATGAGGAAGAAGTGTTGGCTGATGAGCTTATGGGGAAACGTCCTAAAGTCCCAGTGTACACTTGGAATTGTAGTAGTATTTGTACTGTACGACAAGAATCTATTGATAAATTATGTGACTTTCTAAGAGAATATAGTAAAAAAAGTGTTAAACAGAAGATTAAGGTGCTTCAAAGACTAGATCCATGCAGAGTGAGAAAGAATACTGGTTTGCAAGGACATTCTCTGGCTTGTCTTTCTAGGAAAGTTTGTCAAAGTGTTTTTCACCATTTTAGGATGCTGGCAGTTCATCATACTGAAATGAGAAAGTTTGTGAGAAGATTGTATTTTGCTAAAAGTCCAGCACTAAAGTTACATGAGTTAAATAGTGCTCTGTTCCTTGGATCTGTATCAGATGTGAAGAAGGTTTGTGAGGATATTGAGTTTTGTTACTTTGGTCCAGAGCAAGAAAGTGCAGGAAATGACACAGTTATTGAAGAAAATGTGGAAGAGAATGTAGAACCCACTGTTAGTAAAAGATTTGAAGATCAAATGACAAAATTTACTATCATCTCTAATGAAAGACTAAATATTACTTGTATTTGTTGCCGGAGAAGCCATTATAAAACTCAAACAAGGAATGTTGATCTCTATAAAACAAGTGAAAAAGAAAATAATTATGAGTGGAAGGATTTTGCTACATATTTGTTTCTGGAAAATTGTTTTGATTTGGGTGAAGATCAGCGTATTCGTAAATACTGTTATAACAAGTTAGAAGAAAATAAAATGCCAGATAGAGCTGTACATAATAATTTAGTATTGGTTGATATTCCTGCAGAACTTAGTGATTTAAATACGTATGAGTCTATACTCATTCAATGTGTCCATCCATTTCAGACTATAGTTTGTTTGGAGCCCAAAACAGGTAAATTAGTAATTACCTCCTTCAGATTTACAAAGACGTTTAACCTCTTCAGTGCCCATGACGAGATAGTCTCGTCACTGTGCCCATGACGAGACTATCTCGTCATGAACCCCACCCACTAGTGCAACGCCCGACACAGGAGGGGGAAAGGGCGTGGCACTGAAGGGGTTAAAAGGAAGAGTTGTCTATTTGCCATTAGATTTGAAAAAAAATATTGATACAATTGATGCAGATAGTTTGGAAACTGAACCATTAGTTATTCTGGTTAATGGTGTACCTAAAAAGAATAAGAAAATTTGGCAGGAGCTAGTAGATGTACGAAAAGTACAAAGAGCAAATTTATATTTGAAAAGAAATAATAAGTACTATGAATCAATTTATATGGATGAAGATGAAGAAGTTTTACTAGCAGACACAGGAATACCAACTGGGCAAATTGAAAAAGTGGATAAGTCAAAAGAAGAAGAAATTTATGAACATTTCAGCATACATCCTCTTCATTCTAAAGAAGTTATGGGAAACACTATTGATCTGTTTCAGATGAAAAAAGCAAAAGGAACTCCCGTGAGTGTATGGGAGGAGAGCTTGGAAGCTCGTTGTTTTCCCCAGCTGTTTCCTACAGGAAAAGGTGGACGATATGATGAACGTCCAGTACAGATTCCTGCTTCTGAGTATCGGACTACAAGATTATATGCAGAAGATCCAAGAATTCGTCAAAGTATTCCTTATTTGTTCCATCTTTTATTTGAAAGTGACTTGTCTGCACTATCTTATGCAGTAAATCACATTTTAAAAACTCGAGTGCATCTACATAATGTGTCTGCAAAGGATGTTATGAACAAAGTGCAACAGCGAGATGATCATTTGGAATCTCAATTGATTAATCTGATGGCTTTTCAGCGTGGAACTAATGAATATTGGTACCGACGCCATGGAGAATTGAAATGTATGTTACGGAATTTAGGAACTCCTACATGGTTCCTTACCCTAAGCTGTGCTGAGTACGCTTGGGATGATTTACTGGATTTTCTTCGAGAGGCAAATTCAAATATTGAAAACATCCAATACAAGACAGCAGGAGAATTGTGCTCATTGGATCCAGTTAATATTTGCAGATATTTCAATCATAGATTTGAGGCTATGATGTCCTTCCTCTGCAATAAAAAAAATCCACCTCTTGGAGAAGTTGTGGATTTCTTTTGGAGAAAAGAGTACCAAGCAAGAGGTGCTCCTCATATTCATATGCTGTTGTGGATCAAGGATGCCCCAAAATTTGGAACAGATTCTGATGATGCAGTTTCATCTTTCATTGAAGAATATGCAACATGTGCTATACCTAAGCACAGAAGAAAAAATCTTAAAAGAGCAAGTTTTACGTTTCCAAAGTCATCGGTGTGGAAAATACTGTCGACGAAAGTACAAAAGTAAAGATAAATTCTACACAAAATGTCGATTTGGATTTCCACGACCTGTTCTTTCAAAAGGAAGAGTAAACAGTTTTATGTCAGCTGTGCGACATACCATTACAAGAAAATCTACGAAAAATACCTACAACCTAATAAGAAAAGAAGAGTCAAAATATATAAATGACTACAACCCAGTCATTTTATCCATGTGGAATGCTAACATGGATATTCAGTATGTAGCTGACAATTCTATTGCTGTTGCTCGGTATGTCACATCTTACATCACTAAATCTGAGAAAACAGAATTGAAAGAAATGTGGGAAGAGATTTCTCACGAGAAGACTGTCAGTAAAAAGCTATACAGTTTCAGTTTAAAGATGTTATCGCATCGAGAAATTGGCTCATACGAATGCTCAGATAGGTTATCATCTGCAAGTCTGTACTCCAAATCCAGAAGAATAATTTGGGTAAGTTTAGGCCTTGCAGGAATGCGAAATTGGGTACTGAAATCTATTCGAGAAATTGAATATTTAGCAGAGAACGAACCAGAAACTACAGACATTTTGAAAACAAATATGTTGGACACATATTACCGAAAAAGAAGTCATCATCTTGAGAACATGTGTCTCTATGAAGTGCTGTAGAACTACATTTATAAACGGAATGCCACAGAAGACATCAACAATGGAAAATATAAAGTCATTGGTGAGGAAGGATGTTTGGTGAAACAAACAAAAGGAAGTTTGATTAATCACAGGAAGCTGAGTTGCGACACTACTGACAAAAAGGAATTTTACTACTTAGCACTTTTACAGCTGTTTAAACCATGGCGTTCAGAGGATGAATTACTTTGAGATTTTCAGAGCTATGAAGATTCCTTTAATGCATGCAAAGATAACATAGAATGCAGTACTTTCTCAAATTATGTACAAATGTTAAATGAAGAAATTGAACAAGAAGCTACAATTGCAGCTGAAGTAGCTAGAGACAGTTCTCAAGACAGTCAAAGTTCTGGTACGCTCAGTCAAGATCCCCTAGGACAACCAATCGTAGAAAATGAAGCTGCAATAGCCATGACTGAAGTGGAAACAGCTATGAATCAAGCTCAGGAAGATTTAATAGACTTACCAAATTTGGAACAACAACTGAATGATGAACAACCACAAATTTATGAAGAAGTCACAAAACAAATTGATCATGGATTACTACATGAAAATAAAGAGTGCTCATGCACAGCATTTGAACCAATCAGAATGTATGTGAGTGGACAAGCTGGAACTGGAAAAAGTTTCTTAATTAAAGTAATTAGAAGCTACCTACAGAAAAAAACTGATTCACCTTTGTCTTGTGTTGTTACTGCTCCAACTGGGTTAGCAGCATATAACATAAAAGGAATTACCTTACATCGTTTGCTAATGTTACCAGTAGAGCATGAGAACAAAATAGAATACCACAAGCTAACAGGAGAAGCATGTTTTGAAGTTTTAAGACTGTTGAAGAAAATGAAAGTTCTCATTATTGATGAGGTAAGCATGGTATCAAACTTAATGCTTGCCTTTGTGCATTTAAGAATGCAGCAAATTCTAAAGACAGACTATGACGTGATATTTGGAGGAAAACATGTTATAGTTTTTGGGGATCTACTGCAATTCATTCCAGTTAAAGGACAACCAGTATTTAATACTGTTACACATGAAGACACGAAAAGGTCGTTAGGAAGTATAGGTAATGTGAATATTTGGTCATACTTTGAGTACAAAGAACTCATTACCAATATGCGGCAAGCAAATGATGATGATTATACAAGTATTCTCAAAGATATCAGAATTGGACTACTCACAGAAAATGGCAGAAAAGCTTTACAGAGTCGATTGCTATGTAATTTGTTTCCAACAGAACAAATAGTTCCAGAGAAAATATACAAGAAAATTGCAGAAAAAAATACTGTAATCTGCTTAATGCCAACACTACATGAATGCTCTATATTCAATGAAGAACTTTTGAAATTGGAAAATGAAGAGATTATGAAAATGGAAGCCGTGGATAAAATACAGCATGAAGGAATAACTATTACATTGACAGGCAAATTGAAAACTAAATTGGATTCTCTAGAGAAAAACATCAAAAACAGCTGGTTTAGAAAAGAATCTTTATGTATGTATGAACTGTCGAGTAATTTTAAGACGTAATTTGAATGTAGAAAAAGGTTTAGTGAATGGAGCTATGGGTAAAGTTGTGGGTTTTGTTAACTACCAGAAAAAAGATGAAATTGAATTTTTAAAAATAAAATTTGATCAGATTGAAGAGGTTAAAGACATTAGTCGTTGTTCAGTTCATTTTTTGCTTGTGAAAGACTTATATGTACGTAGGAAGCAGTTTCCGTTTTCTCTAGCATATGCTGTAACTATTCACAAATCTCAAGGATTAACTGTAGATAGTGCTTTTGTAAACATTGGATCTAGTGTGTTTAAAGAAGGTATGGCATATGTTGCTTTGTCACGAGTGAAAAAATTATCTGGTTTATTCATGATAGACTTTGATGACTCAAAAGTTAGTGCTGATGCAAATTGTGTAAAGGAGTATAATAGATTAAGAAGAAGCTATGCTCCTCATTTAGGTCAGTATCCTGTGTTTGAAAAACGTGTTGTTTGTCGGAAAAGGAGAATTGAGAATATCTGTAATGAGGATGTACAGAAGAGAAAACAAAAGGAGAGTGATGTGATTGCAAGCAAAAAGAAAAAGGACAATGTTGAAGAGGTTGTTGGTTGTCATTTTGAAAATAGCTCTGGTGTCAACTGCTACGCTAATGTAGTGCTGAATGTTGTATTTTATCTTGAAAGTTTGCAAGAGCGGATAATTCTAAATCATGAAAAAAGATTTTGTTCTCTGCTGAGTTTCCTTTATGAGAAGCTGAGTAATGAGAAAACTAAAATAGAAAGTGCTACTGATGTTAGAAATCTTTTAGATGTATGTTCTGGATGTACACAGTTTACTGAAAATGTCCAGCAAGATGCACAGGAATTCTTAATGTATATGCTTATGGTACTGGAAGATGAAGGGGTAGAAATAGAAAATATGTTTGGTCTCTCTTATAAATGGGAACATTCTTGTGAAAACTGTATGAACACATGCAGCACTAATATTGATTCTGAAAGGTTCATACATTTAACATTACCAGAGAGGAAAGCAGTGACTTTTAGTAAATTAGTTAAAGATGCAAATCACAACATGGAATGTTCTCAATGTAAATCAGAAATGTTATCAACGTTATTTCTAAAGAAATATGGACAGTATATAATTTTAATGATGCAACGTTGTAGAGCTGATGGAACAAAATTGGACACTTTAATAAAGAAGTTTACAGGAAATCAATTATCAATATCAGGAAAGACTTTTGTTGCAGTTGCAATAATTTTCCATGATAGACCGTCTATAACTTCTGGTCATTTCACAGTTTATCTAAAATGTGAAAAAGGCTGGACACTGTGTAATGATTCTCAATTGATTTTCAAGCAATGTTTGCCTGCAGAATTACCAAATTCCTGCTTAATTTTTCTAAAACCAAAATTTTAGATACAAATTGCACCATCTGAAGAAACCATTATTTCGATTTTATAAGATTACCATTGGATATTTCACCTAAAAAGGGTTTAAAAATTACAATTTGGCCTCATGGAAAGGTAAAATTTTCTATTGTGGACTTCTTTGACCGATATTATTTTGGTGTATGTGCTAAAGCAACAAGATTTACAGACGTTATTTATTGCAAATAGTTATTGTTCTTAGAAGATATTTTTAATATATATGTTACATTTCTATCAAGGTATGTTTTACTGAGGATAGATTCAGGGCTTTTATAAACAATCTTTCAGATTGTAAATTTTTTTGCCCGCTGTTAAGTGATGAATGCAATTGATATCACTATTTTCAGTGAAATTAAATATATTCTGAAAACAACAAAAAAAGGGCAAAAAATTACTTTGTCAAATATGAAAATATGTGTACTGTTTTCTAAAATGTATTGTTAAATATTACTACTTTTTTTCTTTTTTTTCAGATCGAGAAAGAAAATTTAGGAAATTGAATCCATTTTTCTTGTAATTAAAAAAACCCATTTATTTCTAATTAAGTTATTTTGTTGGTCAGGTAAGTTTAAAATATCTGTATTTCTCACGCCTTCACTTTCATGCTCCCTTTTCTTCACTTCTCCTCACTCTGCTTTTCTCATTGCCCTTCCCTCTCTCTTCTTCCTTTACTGCTCTTTCGTAACTCCCTCACTCCTTCTCTACTACTCCCCTAGGTTTACTGCCTCCATCACTATTTTTTCAACCATGTTTCTCTCCCTGTCTCCATATGTCTCAGTCATTCTAACTGCCTTACTCCTTCTCAGTTCCTTGCTCTCTGTCTCTGTTTCTGTCTCCCTCCCTTTGTCTGACTTACCCTTAATTTCCTTAACATCTCTGGGGCAGATTTACAAGCCCCCTGCGCCACCACTACATCACTTTTCATGACGTACTGGTGGCGCAGGGGGCTCCTCCATATTTACAAGGAAAGGAAAAGCCACCCTGCGTGACTTTTCCTCTCCACATAAATACAGCCACTTCACACGCAGCACTGTGTGTTGAAGGGGCGTTCCATGGGTGGTGTTGTGGGTGTTCCCACGCAACACCCATAGAACTAGACACATCTCCAGATTTACGAGAAATCGTAACTCTGGAGATACGTGAGAATGCTACGCCACCCTAGAGGTGGCGTAGTGAGGCGCAATGAGGAGAAATGTTTTCATTTCTCCTCGTTTTTTCCTCTTTCAGTGCGTGCTGCATGCTACAGCACGCATTGAAAGAGAAAAAAGCCTCTTGTGATTGTTTTTGTGCAGGAAGGTGTCCCTTCCTGCACAAGAACAATCTCCCCACCACGCAGGCATCCTTGCAGCATGGTGCAAGGGAGCCTGCGCTGGCGCATGGCTGCAGTTTTTGCGCCAGCGCAGGGGAGGCATGGAGATGCGACATATTCTTGTAAATATGTCGCATCTCTGTGCTTCGAAACTAACGCAGCACGGCGCAGCAAAATTACTTGCTGCACCGTGCTACGTTAGTTTGTTATAAATCTGCCCCTCTGTTTCTACCACTCCTCCTCTTTCCATCACTCATTTTCCATCTATGTTAATTTTTTAACCTTCTCTGTCATTCTCCTTCCCTAACCTTCCCTAACTGTCACTATCCTTTTCTCATAGTCACTCCTATTCTCCTACTTCACTTCCTCCTGTCTGTATCTCACACCCCTTCACCTTTTCGCATTCTTTCCTTCACTCTCCCTCACTCTGCTTTGCTCATTGAAATCCTGACTCCCTTTCTCTCACTCCAGTTTCCCAAATCCCTCCATCCCCTCACTCCCCATCTCTCACTTTCCCTTACCCCCTTTTCTAATCCTCATACCTGTTATCTCACCATCACTCCACTTCTCTTACTTTCAATCCCTTTACCCTGCTGTACTTCATCCGCTTCATCTGTTACTCCCTTTTACTATCTCCGTCCCTTACTCCCCTTTTCTCACTCACCCCTCCCTCACTCTCCATTACTCACTGCCATTCCCTTACTCATTCACTCTTCTTACCTGTATCCTCTACCTTTAGTCCTTTTGTTGCAGTCAGTCTTTCACTTCCCTTTCATGACTGATCATACTTTCCTTTTCTCACTCACTCTGTCAGTCATTTCCTCCTCTTCACTCAGTCATTTCAATCATTTCAATCATTCATGTATACACTACACATTCAATATTTACTTAAATAACATTAAATTCCTTCCGACCCTATTCCGCTATAAACACACAACCCACTACACATAACAAATAACACAACTAATTAAAGTATCAATTAATCAATTAATAAAAATTAATTACCAATTAATAATTAAACAACAATAAATTAATAATCAATTCCAATTAATAAAAATTAAAATGTACTTAATTATAATAAATTACTTCCACCTTATTCCCCTATAAACCCAAAATCCGCTACACATAAGAAATAACACAATTAATGTATTTATCAATCAATAAAAAATATTACCAATTAATAATTAAAAATAAATTGATAATTAATACCAAATTTAAAAAAATTAAATGTATTTAATTATAATAAATTACTTCCCACCCTATTCCCCTATAAACCCACAACCCGCTACACATAACAAATAACACATTTAATGTAATTATCAATTAATCAATTAATAAAAATTAATTACCAATTAATCATTAATTAACAATACATTATTAACAATAAATACAAAATAATAAACAAATAATTATATTTAACATCATTATTAATTAATTAATTAATAAAAATGAATTGCCAATTAATAATTAATTAACAAAAAATTACTAATCAATAGAAATAAATAAAAAATATTAAAGAATTAACTCTAATTAAATTACTTCCCACTCTATTCCCCTATATACCCACAACCCGCTCTAATACTAAAACGCAAAATTTACTTACATTTTATTTTTACTAATTTCTAATCATTCAATAAATATATTTAAAAATAATTAAAAAACATTACAAAAAATGTTAAACACATATATATAAAATGCATACTAAAATACATAACACTAATATAAATATTGATATTATTAACAACAATATTTTTGCTTAAGGTCGATATTCTGGTCACCGATATTCTTGACTTCGATATTCTGTCCCTACGATATTTAAAACTCGATATTAGTGTAGGTCGATAATAAAAAATCGATATTGTGTCTGCATACCTAAAGGGGATTTTTATATTCTGTGTTTGAAAATACCACTTTTAAAAGTAGGCATTTTCTTGCTTAGCCATCCTCTGTGCCTCTGCTAGGATGTGTATTGAATGTTTGGCTTTGGAGTGACAGGGCCTGGGGATGTACAGTGGCTCCAGAAAGTCTGGATGAGTCAGGGCTGGGCTGAATAGACCTGGGCTGCATTCAGAGTAATGGGAGGAGTTTTCACTAGCACCTGAATAGGCACAGCCTGCATTTAGAGTAGTGGGAAGAGATTTCCTTGCACTTGAATGGGCCAGCTCTGCTGTCTCTGCCTCCTGCTGGGAAGCTGGGCCAGAGAGGCCAAAGTGGTTTGGACTAAGCACAGTCACTCTCTGCCTGAGAGGACAAAGGAATTTGTAGTATAAATATTGGGGCCCAGTCCCCAGAACTTTAGAACTCTTTTGGAACCTAGAAGACTGCCAAGAAGAAGAGCTGGATACGCTGTGAGGATAACCTACTACTTTGATGTGTGCTTTGCTGGGTTGGCCTGCAGTGGCTGCTTCTGTCTTGGGCAGTGAAAGGACTGGACTGAACTTTCTGCAACTTCCTTTTTGTGAGTTTCTCCAAGGACTTGATGTAGAGCTTGCCCCCTGTTCAAGAAGCCTCACGAACAGCAAAGACTTCAAGTTCTTCTGCCATCAGCACTGGGGACTGTGCTTTTTGTGCTGCAACAGAAGTAAAAGCAACCCGATGCCGCCTATGACACTGCTGCCGACTCCATGTCCTGAAGGTACCGCAGAGGGCACCGCCACACTGCAACCCTGGTCTCACCAACGACCCTACTCGACGCCACCACCGAGCCGCTGCTTGCACCGCGACCTTTGGGCACCGCACTTCGCACTGCCTCACTTCACGATTCCGCCTTGGTATCCCCGATGAAGCCACTCGATGCCAACATCAACACCGCTGCTTGCACTGTGGTTTAAGGGCACCGCTTGTATGTTACATGGTTTAACGTCCTCATCCCGCACCGCAGCCTTGGCCCACCGACACAGTGCCATCGACTCCAGTTCGTCAGCCGATGACAGCGCTTCAGAAATGACGCCGCTGCTTGCACCGAGACCTGCCAGCACCGCGTGGAGCACCGCACCACTTCGCACAGCAGCCCTGGTCTCACCGACACTTCTGGACGACCGTCACCGAGCTGCTGCCTGCACCACGACCTGAGGGCACTGCATGCCGCATCACTGCACTTCGCACCGCAGCACCCGATGCCAACTGACACCAGCCCTTCCGACTTCAACCACAAGGAGTTAGATCTGCAACACGTGTGACTTCAAGAGCCCGACGACTCCTGCACCGACCTCCGGAACTGATGCCTGCGGACGCCGGCCCTTCCGGGCTCATCGAGAGGTCTCCGACGCCCTACATTTCTAAAGGTACTGTTTTGCGGGTCTTCCCGACACCGTAGGAGGCCCGCGACGCCGCTGTCAGCCAGAACTGTTTGGATTTGTTGTTTACGATACCGTCATAGCCCCAGACGGCGCTATCGACTTCAAGGAACTGCATTTCAAATCTATTTTTGATGATTGAAGATTTGGGAGAACTGTATGGTGGATTTTTATCGTTTTTGTTCTTGTTTTGGATATAAAAAAATATTGGATATTTTTCTAAACTGGTGTGGTTTCCTTTTGTAGTGTCTTCACTGTATTACTGTTTGTTATGTGCAAATGCTTTACACACTGCCTCTGAGATAAGTCTGACTGCTTGTGCCAAGCTACCAAGGGGGTGAGCAGGGGTTATTTTAGCAGTGTATCCCCATTACCCTGACTAGGAATAAGGGTCCCTTCTTGGACAAAGGTGCACACACTCGCCAACTAGAGACCCCCATTTCTAACAGGTAATTTTAGGGTTTAGACTTGGTGGTGGTAAACAGTGGTAAGGGTAATTTGAGGGTTTAGTGGTGGTTAGTTGTAAAGGGAGGTAAGTATAAATATACGTTTTAAGTATGGGTAGTTTTAAAGGAAAGTTAGGAGTAAACTAAAAGAGGAGGGATTAGAGGGGAGGATAAACGTTAAATTATGGGTTTAGGCCAGGCTTGGGTAGTGGTAAGAAGAGGTAAGAGTGAATGTAATATATATACATATATATATTCACTGAAAAAACCATAGGTTTCACACACGTTATAGTTAGGAATTAGCATTTAAAAAACCTTGCAAATTCAGTGAAAAAACCGTAGGTTTCACACATGTTATAGTTAGCTGGACATTTTACTGATAAAAAACCAATGAAATTCCCCCGTTATAGTTAGTGCAGGCAACTATAACTGACGCGACCGCAATCCTCTGCTGATGCTAATACTGTATTTAGACACTTTTTTGCCCATGTCTTCTTCCATTAAATTTTAGCTATACATATATTACAAATATTTTTTTTCATAAAGACACATATGTCATCAGCAGAGGATTGCGGTCGCGTGAGTTATAGTTGCCTGCACTAACTATAACGGGGGAATTTCATTGTTTTTTTATCAGTAAAATGTCCAGCTAACTATAACATGTGTGAAACCTATGGTTTTTTCACTGAATTTGCAAGGTTTTTTAAATGCTAATTCCTAACTATAACATGTGTGAAACCTATGGTTTTTTCAGTGAATTTGTAAGTTTTTTTAAATGCTAAGTTACTTTACGCCATTCGTGGTGTGCGCGCCCACTTAACGCAGTTCGTTCCGTGCGCGCACGGTGAGCACACGGTGCGCTTCGCGCACCGCGCGCCCACTTTACGCAGTTAGTGCCGTGCACGCACGGTGGGCACGCGGTGCGCTACGCGCACCGCGTGCCCACGTTGCGCTAGAAGGGCCATGGAGGATATATGATGCGCTTCATTGTGAAAGGTAATATTTTAATTTTTTGGTTAAGAAAAAATTATATATATATATATATATATATATATATACATATATATATATATATATATACATATTACCTACTGGCGGTCGCCAGTAGGTAGTTATAGTTAGGACCCTGTTTCGATAGGAAAACCGCAACATTCTATTTTGAATAACTTTGGCGCCGGTCGACGAATCCTCGTGAAAATTTCAAAATAGGTGGGGCGCTCCGCTCCGCTCCTACCATGAAAGTCTCGGGGTGATTCGCCAAGCGGGGGCTGAGATAAAAGGGGGGTCCCAAAACGCGTTTTTCCCATGCATTTTTCCATAGGACCTTTAGACACAGCTACAGCCCGAACGGCTGAACAGAGTTCCTTGAAATTTGGCAGAGAGGTAGTCTACAGGTCAAGGAAGTGCCTTTTGTAGGTTTGGTGTAAATCTGTTCAGTAGATTCTGAGAAAATAGCCTTTAAATCAATATATATATCTGAGCCAGCTTACGGTGCGCTTACGGTGCGCTTACCGTACACGTACGGTGACGTGCGCGAGCGCGATTCTGATTGGCTGTTCGATCTAAGTAAACATTCGAATCGGTCGAAACCAGGAAGCGGCGGCCGCCATTTTCTCTCTCGCACTCTGAGGGGGGCAGCAAAAACAAAGACAAAAAACATCTAAAGGGGCAGTATATTCAGTTCTTAACCAGCCAGCATCGATATAGGTGTCCCCAAACAACCCCCAAGCCCAAAAAAACAATTTTATTTATTTTCGAAAAATCGCCGATTACGCTCACCGTACGCGTACGATTAAAATTATTTAAAAAAAAAAATTATCCACACTATCCCCACCCCGTGTGCAAATCGTGCCCGAAGGTCACCATTTGAGCATGGCATCTCAGTAATTGGAAAGTACAAATGAATACCTTTCACAACGAAGCGCATAATATGTCCCCCATGTGCGCACGGTGCCCATCCCGCATAACGTGGGCACGTGGTGCGCGCAGCGCACCGCGTGACCACCGTGCGTGCACGGCACTAACTGCGTAAAGTGGGTGCGCGGAACGAACTGCATTAACTGGGCGCGCACGCCACGAATGGCGTAAAGTAACTTAGCATTTAAAAAAACGTACAAATTCACTGAAAAAACCATAGGTTTCAC
This sequence comes from Triturus cristatus, assembly GCF_964204655.1. Lineage (NCBI taxonomy): Eukaryota > Metazoa > Chordata > Amphibia > Caudata > Salamandridae > Triturus > Triturus cristatus. The sequence goes on from NC_140595.1 coordinate 551,588,076, forward strand.
ACACGTTATAGTTAGGAATTAGCATTTAAAAAACCTTGCAAATTCACTGAAAAAACCATGGGTTTCACACAAGTTATAGTTAGCTGTACATTTCACTCGTAAAAAACCAATGAAATTCCCCCGTTATAGTTAGTGCAGGCAACTATAACTCACGTGACCGCAATCCTCTGCTGATGACATATGTGTCTTTATGAAAAAAAAATATTTGTAATATATGTATAGCTAAAATTTAATGGAAGAAGACATGGGCAAATAAGTGTCTAAATACAGTATTAGCATCAGCAGAAGATTGCGGTCGCGTGAGTTATAGTTGCCTGCACTAACTATAACGGGGGAATTTCATTGGTTTTTTACGAGTGAAATGTACAGCTAACTATAACTTGTGTGAAACCTATGGTTTTTTCAGTGAATATATATATATATATACATATTATCTACTGGCGGTCGCCAGTAGATAGTTATAGTTAGGACCGAGTTTCCATAGGAAATCTCAAAATTCTATTTTGAATAACTTTGGCGCCGATTGACGAATCCTCGCGAAATTTTCAAAACTAATGGGACGCTCCGCTCCGCTCCGCTCCGCTCCGCTCCGCTCCTACCCTGAAAGTCTCGGGGTGATTCGTCAAGCAGGGGCTGAGAAAAAGGGGGGGTCCCAAAACGCATTTTCCCCATGGATTTTTCCATAGGGACTTTAGTCGCAGCTACAGCCCGAACGGCTGAACAGAATTACGTGAAATTTGACAGAGAGGTAGCCATAAGGTCCATGAAGTGCCTTTTGCAGGTTTGGTGTAAATCTGCTCAGTATTGCAAGAGAAAATAGCATTTAAATCAATATATATATCTGTACGCGAGCAGCGTGCGCGCTGGGTGCGCGCACCTTGCCGTGCGCGAGCGCAATTCTGATTGGTTGTTAGATCTTAGTAAACATTCGAATCGGTCGAAACCAGGAAGTGTCGGCTGCCATTTTGTCTCTCGCACTCTGAGGGGGTGAAAAACAAATGTGGAGAACGTGAAAAGGGGGCAGGGTGGACAGTTCCTGACCCCCTAGCCGTGGTCAGGGTGTCCCAGAAGGACCCCCAAGGGCAAAAAAAAAATATTTTTTTTTTTCGAAAAATCGCCGAGTGCGCGCACCCTGCGCGCACCACCCAAACGGAAAAAATTCTGCGAAGTTCGCGCAGCGTGCGCGCACTCCGCGATTTTTTGAAAAAAAACCCAATGTATTTGCCTAAAGTGGGCGCGCGGTGCGCAAAGCGCACCGCGTGCCCACCGCGCGCGCACGGTGCACGAAGCGCACCGTTCGCGCGCCGTGAAAAAGTTTTGTTTAAAAAAATATATTAATAAATACATAACTTAGCATTTAAAAAACCGTATAAATTCACTGAAAAAACCATAGGTTTCACACATGTTATAGTTAGGAATTAGCATTTAAAAAACCTTGCAAATTCACTTAAAAAACCATAGGTTTCACACATGTTATAGTTAACTGGGCATTTCCCTCGTAAAAAACCAATGAAATTCCCCCGTTATAGTTAGTGCAGGCAACTATAACTCACGCGACCGCAATCCACTGCTGATGACGTCAGATATTACATCACTGATGACATATGTGTCTTTCTGAAAAAAAAATAATGAAATATATGTATAGCTAAAGATGAATGGAAGAAGACATGGGTAAATAAGTGTCTAAATACAGTGATGTAATATCTGACGTCATCAGCAGCGGATTGCGGTCGCGTGAGTTATAGTTGCCTGCACTAACTATAACAGGGGAATTTCATTGGTTTTTTACGAGGGAAATGCCCAGCTAACTATAACATGTGTGAAACCTATGGTTTTTTAAGTGAATTTGCAAGGTTTTTTAAATGCTAATTCCTAACTATAACGTGTGTGAAACCTATGGTTTTTTCAGTGAATATATATATATATATATATGCTCTGTAATATAGCTCAACCAATTGAACACCAACTTCGTTAAGAAGACACAAGACTTATAACTTTATCGGGAACGCAGTATAAAAAAGTGCATATGGATATGATCAAGTTGTGTATTTTTATAATTACATATAGTGCTTGGCAAGTCCCCTGTAACACTGCATAACTATACACTTCAAATGAATGATTTCCTACTTTCTAATGCCCAGTTGCCAAGAATGCTTGATCTGTACCGTGGCAACTGATAAATTTACTGCAAAATCCATACCCTTTACATTTTAACGGATATCTTAATGTTGCAGCTGATACGTTTTAACTCCACATTGCAATCCACATTGTTGGATTTTTATATTGTTGTAAAGCTCTTTGTAGGGTATTCAAAGAAAATGTTTTATTAATTGGCACATGTTTATTGATTTCTCTTTCATGTTGGTTCTTTTGTTCTTCCTTTGTAGTGGCAAAAAATCTTTCTGCAAGTTTTCTGAAATGTCAAAGGTGTTCGTTTGAAGTATATTATGGACAGCATGCCATGCAGGCCTCAGTTTTGGCATATTTACAACAACCTTTTACTCACAACATGTTCTCGCTCTCCTACAAGAGGAGTCATGCAAGGTAAAAGCTGTTAAGTGCAAAAGTGCCTGCAATGAGGCCTGTTGGCAGCAGAAGTGAAATACAATTTTTGTTGCACAAAAATAAAAAGGTTATATATAGTTAAGATTGGAAAAAAAAATTCAGGCCAAAAGCATTGGAAATTGCGCCTGAGTTTTGCTTTGCATGTCTGTTGTCGGATTGTGGTCCCAAATATTAATTTCAACTTTCAGTGGTACATAAACATATTGACTGCAGGACCTCGCAAAAACACATACACAGCGCAGAAAGGGCACAAAGCAGGTAAATGTGGAACATAGTTCAAAAACGATGATATTTACTTAATATCACAGTTAAAGGCCAGTTATGATTCCGCAAACAAAAATTAAAACAGCCCTGAAATTTTCCAGTTATGGTGTTCAAAGCGCAAGGCGCACAATAACTCACGCCCCCACTGTGCCCATCATGCTCAGGGTAATTTTAGCGTTGAGAGGTGAGTAGTGGTAAAGGGAGGCACATTTAATTTTAGGGTTTAGCGGTTGGTAGTGGTAAAGGGAGATATGAGTAATTTTAGGGTTTAAGGGTAGTAAGAGGTAAAGAAAAGTTAGGAGTAAAGTAAAAAAAGGGTGGTTGGAGTGTTTCTCCCCAAAAATGAAAAAAGATATATAAATATAAGCATGTATATATTGGGGTTCTGCTTACCTTAAATATAGTTATCTTGCGCGGAAAGGCATGTGTGGTGAAAGCATCTGCATGATAGAGGCATGTGTGGTAAAGGCCGCTTGTCAAAGGCATTATGGTGTCATTTAATTTTACAATGCTGTCTAAATTCTTATAAAATTCATATGAAAAGTTATACTTTTTCAAGAGTTTCTGGTGCAAGATGCAAATATTTTCACGCAAAGAACTACTTTGGCTCAGTTTATTTCTAGAAACGGCTACTTAGGAATTCAAACAACATTTATAATCTGTGAGTTACTTACGAAGGATGTACTGATTCAGTCACTTTACACAAACTGACTGTGGCATTGATCTCAAAGAAGCTGCATAGATTTTGTGGAATGGTACAGATCTGGCAGTGTTCTCATGTAGGATTAGTGGCTTCATATTAAAAAGGAGTATATCAAAGATACGGCTGCCAACAAGCATTTTTTTGAGGAGCCTTCTCAGAAAGTTTCTATAGAGAATATGTGAAGCAATAAAATGATTTACAGATTAACAGACTAGCATAGCCTGTGTGGAGCGCTAAAAGGGATATGAAAGATTAATACATTTATAGCGATTTCATATTAGGGCCAAAGGTAAGCATGAATACATTGAAGTATAATTAAACAACATCTGCATTTGTGAATTGTCATTCTCTTTCAGAAAGAGTTCTGAAATTCAAACATAAATGAATATGTAAAATAACATTTTCCCATGTTCACTTCCTCCCATGGACTCTAAAATCAAAGCATCTAGAAAGTGTGCATGATGAAAGCTTATTTCTCCACAGATAAAATGAAAACAGTGTGGAGAATGGTTGCTTGTGCATGTTTGTAGGTCCAGAAGGGTCCATCTACAATAGTTACTGGCTTGCTTAGAGCACTCTATGACCTTTCTAGGAGGTTGAGAAGGCATCCACTGCTATGCTGCTTGTCATCATTCTTTGTGTTTCCTTTGTATCAGGCGACCATTCCAAAATGGAAGACGGACTTGGTCTTGAGACCTCGAAACCAAAAGCACCATTAAGCTGGTTTTCCACTTTCCAGAGATCCACTACACGCGGTCAAGGTTCATTTGTAAAGCCCCTTCATATCAAAATTCACAGGCACCCTTCTCTACCTCCCATCCTATTTAGTGTGTACATTTTCCAACTGTTAAACACTATTAAGTCATTCCAAAACAAATGCTCACCTTTGTATTGACAAGTGAATTTAACTGTATGCCCTTACCAAGCCAGCTTATTGTGCACAAGGGAAGCAAGGCCGTTTGGGCATTCCAGCCTCTCAAATTCGGTTTTGGGTACATTTGCAGCCTGGAAATATGATGGTGATTATTTGTCACAAACTTGTCAATCAAGCAACAATGTACTCTTCTGCATACATTATTCTGCAGCTAGTGAGCCCTCTTCAAACCAAATATAACATTGTAGCAGTCCTTGCTATAGACTTCTTTCTGGCCCCCAGTCATTCACTGAGGTGATTTGGACAGAATGCAGGTTTGATGGCTTAATAAGCACTGCTGACTTGTCTTTTTGAGTCCACTGTTAACTGAAAAATCCACATTAAGATAAGTACTCACTTTATTTGTACAGGTGTGGGAAATTAGCGTAATTGTGTGAAATTACGCAATATTTCAGGAACTTTAGGCAAAATTAGGCATAATTACGCGAAGTCAAACCCGTCATTTTGTGCTATATTTCAGAAAGAATTAAATCCTTCTGTCAGATTTTACATGAGAGCGTATCTCCTGGAAAACAAATAGTGCAAAAAAACAAAACAAAAGCAGCATGAACAACAGACATGAGTTTTCCGTTCCCATCCATTAGCTGTACATTTTTACCTCGAAAACCACTTTCCTGGAAATTTTTTACTGAGAATGGCGTGTAATTAAGTAAAGTAGCGTAATGGCACAATTTGGGGAATTTCGCAATAATAATAAGCGTACTGTGAATTTTCCAAGAATTGCGCAAATTGCGCCAGCCTAATTTAATGTTTGCCCAGGCCTATTTATTAGCAGAATGGAGAAAAGTCTGACCATTGCTGGTTTGTATGAACATATGGATCTGGGTATTTGTAGAATGCAATCCAAAACAAAGGCAATGGAGCACACCAGTCTTGTTTGTATGAACCTAGACGGCAAAATGCCATCGCTAAACTAAAAGAAGCGTCATTTTCCTCCAAAAGACCTACCAATGCATAACTCCAACGATTAAGCAAAAACACTGCTAGCTGACTGACCAGCCAGTGCATGCCTTGCAACACCAGTATTCAGTTTGGCATGACATTTCTACCAATCATGCCATACCTGTTCTGCTTTCTACAAACAAGAATGATATGATATAGCACAGCAGATCATAGCACAGCACGGCATACCAAACTATAACTAGTTATATGATTAGGGGGTGCACTCCAAATTTAAGCCTATTTAATCTTTTATTCAAACTTTTAATCAAAGGTGCTGCAGCATGCGAGAGCTGTCACCTCTTGCACAATCTGACAATAGTTATATCACAAGCGCTGAGACTTGATATGCTGCACTCTGTTCACTAAGTGATTACCCTCATCACTCTATTTACTTTAAATGCAGATGCATGTGAATTTATTCAACATGTTACAACAAAAATAACTTTTTTTTCTTTTTCCAACTCATGAAATTACAACAATCAGTTGATATATACAGTGTTCATCATATATGCAGTTCTACAATTAATACATATCATGTGATAGTTCTCATATACAATTCTTTACAGAAGACATTGCTTATACAGAGTCATACAACATTTAATCATGTGCCCATGAAAAAAAAGGTTCTTTTTGTTGTAACATGTTGAATAAATTCACATGCATCTGCATACCAAACTATAAGACACCACACAGGGGAATAACTATCAATAGTAGAGCAGGTGTGCTAGTATCAAGGCTCAGAGGCAATGGCCCATTGCACCCAGTTGTGGATGTTTTTCACAACCAAACCAGAGATATGAGCCACTTCCTTCCTTGCCTTGGGCTCGTAGCACCTTCGCTACGCCAGAGACACCATACCAAACCGTACAACACCTCACCATACTGTCCCTATCGAACTTACTCCAATATCACACCCATTGCTGTAGTTATTGGCATTCTCTATTTATGCTCAGACATAAAACTACTGTAGTTAAAATTCTGACACTACAAAGCACATCATCCACACTCACTCTGCGAAGGTTGACAGTCCAATGCCCCCAAGAAGGCAATTCACTGAATAAACCCATGAGTCCATACATCTGTCTGCCAAAGACAATCTAACACTGGGTAAGATGTCATTAGCTGCTGGCAGCAATAAGAAGCGAGAGGCGTTGGTAAGGGGGAATCCAAACCTATGATATATGCGGTACATATATTTTAACGGTACTGCTCACTGCTTCAGATGGAGAGAAAATACAAAAATTGAAGTCACAAATAATTGCGTATGCTAAATGGTAAATGGTATCACCTGCTTCAAGAGAGATGGGTTTTGATGTCCATTTCACTGTTTCCCCCTCTTAATATTAACTCAGAGGTGTTTAAATTGCCATAAACTCTTATATTGTTTTCAGTGGTTTAAAGAGGTGGCTCATGAAAAAGCAAAGGAAAGTTGCACCATGCCCCCGGTTTGTGAAGTAAAAGACAGCCATCATAGAAGTGCTGTGGGGGGGGGGCTCTCATGTTCTCCAGATTAGGCCTGGGCTAAAATTCCGTTCCGCTCGTGGAAATTGCGATAATTTGACATTTTTGCGTTCCGCGGAGAGCTCGAAAATGTTAAAATTTCCGCAATCCGCATTTTACCGGAAATTTTTTGCTTGCTCGCGCTGTAAAATAATACATTCTCACGTGCGCGCGATCGCCTTACCTGAATCCCCGCGTTCGCCGACAAGTTTTCCCGATCCGGTAGCGTTCTCCACGAGATGTTGGATTGTTGGTAGCCATTTGCGCTGTCTCGCGACAGTTCGCACCCGCAGTAACGTCATGCGTCGCGCGATCACGTCTTTCATCTCGCGATTATGCACCGCGAGACTAGTGAAAACAAGATGGCCGCACCCGCGAGCAACCGCATGGGTAAGTTGGCGAGCCGCGACCACGCAGAAAATACCGCGAACGGCCGGGAAAAAAACGTCCGCATCTTCGCGATATTTCCACGTGTTTGCGGAGATTTTTAACATTTTCGCGATGATTTGCGAAAGTGAATTTCGCAAATTCCACCCACCCCTACTCCAGATCCATGCATGAGTAGGTTATCCAGTTCAGGTTTTTTTGTGTTGAAATCTGGCTCTTTTTAGTGTTGTGTATAAAGTCATAAAATCTGGACTGCATGTCCCATAATGCAAAGAAATGGCCTGAATTTAAAAAAAGTATTGAGACTTGGACCTCGGAATCTTAGGAGCTCTACGGTGGCCTCCCCACACCCTGCGCCCCATTGCCCCTCCAACTCCGCCTCTACGGACAGCGATGTCCCTGAATATTCTTGTGCTTACCTCTTCTAAAGTGGAAAGGGAGTTGAGATTCTGGGACCAACAGCGTGTTGTGTTTACTTCGGTAATCCGAACGCCAACACAAAGCCACATCTGGTGGTCAAACCGTGCCATTTATAAATGGCGAACAGTGAGAATGTAAACTCAATAATCGTGTTCCCTGCAGATTGATTTGTTCCTTTCCCGCTTTCCTGTTTACTTTACTAATTTAAAAATGTTCATAACACGGTGCATGGCTGCTAATACAGCTGTATCTGGATAATAGTTTTGTCTCGGCACTCTAAAACAGATTGCATTCAATCTGAATGTAATCCTTCTGGCAGGCTAATTAACAGTGCATTGCTGGTCTGAGGGAAAAGAAAAACCCCACAGTGCCAGAAACGTTCACATTTCTAGTTAGGAATCTAAAAAACCTGCAACCGTGGCCAGATTGAATGGGAAACGATAGGAAGTTTGTGAGGCAATTACGTACAGAGATTGTGCTCTAATGGGGCCTAGTTTTTAGATTCTGTGGTTTGGTACACATCCCATCCCATGCCTCAAAAGCTGGCACTGTACAATGCTCCAAGCATTTGGACATGTCGCTGGAACAAGTGAGCCCTATAAAATTGTTTAATAGTTTTATTTTCTGAGATTTGGAAAAGCAATAGAAGTTCCTTGAAGAAGTGAACCTTGTTCCCTATTATGAATGGAAATCCGAATATTAAAATCGAATAAAAGCAATAGTCTTTGATCTAAATGTGTTTACGATTATTCACATAACAATGGCATGCTATAAATTTTGGTGGAGAAAAACATTCAAGGGATTTGTTCTTGCTCAACATTCAGCAAATAGCTTGAAGCGTTTGTGTGATTTGCCAATGGACAATTGCAAAGATTTTCTGCTCGTTTTGGGCTGCTATTCAAAGCAAAACTCTTCTAATTAGGCTCAGATGTACCTGGTGTATTGGTACACATTATTTTCAAGAACATGGTGGATGAGGTTTGTAGAAATGAGTATGGATAACATTTAATGGAGAAGAGAGATATAAAAGATAAGAAGGCAAATAAATGACTACCTAACATTTAGGGCCTGATGGATGTCTATGTGACAGAACAGCATATTTCCAAATTGGTTGAAATAGGTTCATAAGTGACATGGAATGTCTGCCCGTTTAATATTATGTCATACAACATAAGGTGCCAGATCAGCTGCATTGAACCTGTGCCATGCTATTTTGCACTGGCGCGCAGCAATGTTGCTCCAGTCTTGAGCTGACATGTCCACTGAGCGTCAACATGTTGTTTATGTCTTCGATAGTCGATGCAAATGATTTTTCATGGGTCTTCTGTGCAAAATTAAAAAAGGTCAAGTGCAATATCTCCTGCAACCATTGAAAAATTGTCTGCCACCGTGCATCAAAAGACACTTATTATCCAACTGCTACTCATGCGTGTGAAAGTCCATCTTTTTTATGAGATCACTCTTGCGAGATCACTCCCCTTTTCTGCTGACTGGTTTTTTAACTCTGCACACTGGGGTACGGCTGTCCTGTCCTCAGTGTATGCACTTGGACCCCTAAAACACCCTATGATTTTCTAATCCCCATTTGACAAGTTTAACTTTCCAGTAAGGCGCATAGTATGTGGTGCAGGGAAATACACCAATGGCATGGAAAGTTACATGTCTCCTGTGGACTGCAGCACCAATCATTCCGTCCTCTAGGCTGGCAAGGAAAATCATGGCATCAGGCATACATGTGTAGCCTGACTGCTGCAGCTTTTAAATGTGCAGATGACCCTGCCCAAATAACCCTTTTTTCCCTTAATGGGTGGTGAAAACTGCTTCCAAACCAGATTCAATGGCTTAGGCCTTTTTGCAGGAAGGCCTAGGTGAGAGGTATGTGACTCATACTCACGCAGGAAAGACACTTAGGTAAAGTTCAAGTACTATAATGAATTAAAAGGGACCAGGGTGAGGCCTGTCTATTCATAAAGACCTAGAGATGACAAGTCTTTTGATCCAGGGCACTAATTTATGAAGCTGCATCCTATGGAAAGTAAATAATACAATGTACTGCACACTCGGGACAATGCATGGTTTTATAGGGAAAATAGACCAACATACTTTATTTTGGAAATTTTAGCACAATATATATCACACCGAATCCTAGAGTGAATAATCCACAAGAATCACATTAGGACACTGCACTGATTCAATGGAATAGTAACCCACCACAATGCACCATATTTCTAACATGAAACACTGCACTGATTGGGCATGGCCAAAGCGGCAATGGTGGCGGGCACGCAGCCCTGGGCTCTACAGCATGAGACTCCCACAGGGCCATTAATCCTGCAGCCCAGGTGGTCCAGAGCAACCCACTAGACTGCAGACAGCTGACTGACAATAGGGGTAAACTTTGGGAACCCAACCTTCCCTCCAAAGCTTGGAGGCTAAACAGAGATAACGGGAATGGCAGGGCCTGCACCAAAGGAAGTGGATGACGGCACAGCAGAGACAAGCTGAGGAGCAGCAGACCACGGCCTCAGAGAGCCCACGGGAGGCAGTGCCATCTCTCCCCCTGTCAGATGAGGCACAGCAAATGCAATGAAGACATGCTGGTGGTGGCCCGGCCCAGTGAGGGGAGCAACCCACAGCGGTGAGGCCTAGCGAAAGGGAGGCATTACATGGTCTGATGGGCCCTGCAAGAGTTTGGGGGAGGAAGCCAGAAAGGAGTGAGGATTGGACTTCAGAGAAGTTTTTGCTCCAGGCGGGAGCACAAGGTGAGTGGCAACAAAAGGTGTTGAAGGGTGGGGCTCTGTCCCCAACCCTCTGGCCCACAGATCGACCCCCTTTGATAGGGCATAGCTCCACACAAGGGAAGATGACAGAGGAGCATACAGAAGCTGCCCGGATGCAGCGTGAGGGGCCAACAAAGATCATGCACAGCACAGAAAGCTATGTCCTTCTGGACAATACAGTGGTGGTGGGCCACCAAGAAAATGCAGTGCTCCTTTCAGAAGCAGCACAAAATGAAGCAGCAAAGTGGTTCGAGGACACAGCAGGTGGTGGAAGGGCAGCTGGAGAACCACACAGAGTGAACCTGGCATCAACTAAGGATAAGAAGGTGGCTTTGGTGCATACAATCAAAAAAGTGGCACTGGACTTGGGCCTACTATATGCTGAACACTGTGTGGGGAAGTGATGGAAACAGAGAAGGTGCTAACCCAGACTGCACCTAGGGTCAAGGACAATGCTGTCCAGCTGCACAAGCTTAAAACAGTGGTTAAGAAACTTATAGCATTCCTCGATGATGAGGAGGGACACTCATGATGTAACACTGTTTGCATAATTGGGGTCTGTGAAAAGACTGGGGGCCCAAGTGCTGAACTATTTATTGAGAAATTGCTCCTGGATATAGTGCTGGGTGGCTGGGGTTCGACTCTTTACACAGTGGAGCATGCTCACAGTGTCCCTGGGTACCCCCCCCCCCCAGCTACGAGGGACCGCCAGACCAAATATAATCAGAATGTCAAATTTCAGGGACCATGACCACATCCTGCAGTTAGTGCATACACATGGACTGTGGTCGATGGAGGGTCATTCAGTTAAACATCTACCCGGAATATACCAATACAGTCCAGCAGCAAAGAGAAACCTTCATATTAGTGTAGCACCACCTGAGCAACCTGGGCCTTCCCGAAAATGCTCTGGATCTCTATATCTAAAAATGCTGGTTCTTTACAACAGCGGGCAAAGTTTGGGAATGGTTGGAAGTCTGAATGAGGAGTACCCAAGGATGAGCGACATCCCTGGAAATCTCCCCACAGGTGATTTTTGACAAGGACTATGACACAGACGAAGGATCAGGCCTGTGGGTAGAGAGCCCTTGGGTAAGAGATGTCCAAAAGAAAGTCCCTGGGCAGTGGGCAATAAATGGATAGGCCTCAGATAAGGATCATCAGAATTCATTGACAGCAACATGGTCTCCGGTTAGGAACTGTTCAAAGAGGGCCTGCTGGTGATCACCCCGATGATCACAGATAACTTGCTCTACATCCTGGAGACAAAGGCCAAGGACCGAGATGTACAGCGGTGGGCACATGACACGAAGATGCCTGGGGTTCTACTGCCTTCAGGCAATGACAACACTGGCCTGCGGAAGGGCGGCCATCCTCTCATCTAACAAGTACTTTCTCACTGTAGTGAAGGCTTGTATACAATGGTTAAGGTGTGGTGACAGGCATCCCAAGCATTGGGGAGGCAGATAGTTGGAAACTCGCATCATGAGGTGACAGAGTGGGAGGAGAAGTCTGTTGTGGGGGAGTTTGGTGGATGATGCACCAACAGACCTGTCCCTCAGGGATCAGACAAACCTGATAACTACAAATGCACTTTTCATGCACGCTGCATAGGAGGGATGACACCTCACTGACCAACCTGTCTTGGAACGTGAACAAGTTGGGCAACAAAGTGAAGAGAGGGCTAGTTTGAAAATTTGTAGCCCCCCATATCCGGCTGTCATACTTCTACAGGAGACCCACCTGCTGGGGAATGTAGTCTTTTGGGAAGGGGAAATATACATTGTGTGTGCAAGCGGACTTCTCCAAGACGCCCCGAGGGCAGTGGTTGGGGCCCCTGGCAAGTGGAAGAGGTATGTATAGACTCTTGGGGGCTTATTTAGAGAAGTGTGGCTCAATGATTAGAGCGGCAGACCCTGATGCAGAGGTCTAGCCCGGGACCAGGGTTCAATTCCCCGCCTGGGCGGGTCTTGGGCTCAAAAAATTCCACGGACGTGATAATTCTCGCCTCGGTGCCATTCCAGTCATGGAGTCCCACTCTGCAACTCTGGGCAATAGCTTGCTTAATCTCCACAACGGCCCCCACAACGCTAAGGATGCCTGGCCTCCACCTTGGGGGTGCCCAGGAGTGGATGCCTCACAGGGAAAGCCAGGATGGGTTCCACAGCGGTATTCGTACAAGTGCCTTGAGACCCTTGCGGGTGAGTAGTGCGCTATACAAGTATCAATTTACATTTACATTACATTTACAAGCCCCTTGCGCCACTTTTGCGTCATTTTTAAAATGGGAAAAGTGACATACGGGTGGCGCAAGGGGCTTGTAAATTAGCCCCTTGGTATTTTCCCCATGTGCTACAGTCAGTGGGATTAGTGGCCTTGGGGGACTGGATCCTTCGAGGTACCACCACACTCATTATGATAGGGTGAGACTTGAATCTTACGCTAAGGGGAGACCTAGAAAGATGGTCAGAGGAGAGGCACACCCCAAGATGGACACAAGATTGGGGGTATTTGTGAAAGCTTTGGGATTGGTTGACCCATGGTGATGCACACATCCAAATGACCGGCAGTGCTCATACTCGACAAATTAGATAGCATCTCTCTCCAGACTCAACTATTTTCTGATCCAGATGGGCTATTTGGTATGATTTTGTGACATAAGATACTCACTGAGAGGAATTTCAGACCATTCTCCACTCTCGTTGTAAATAACACCACCACATCACCTTACTGTGAGGTGCTGGTTTCTCAATTCCTGGGTCTTGACTGAGTGGATGTCTAAACATTTATACAAGACACAACAAAACTATACTTTGAGGCGATTACAGGCTTTGTGCAATCGGATGTCACTGTCTGGGAACTTTTACGTAGTATTAAGGGTCCGGATGATAGAGTATGCAGCTGCAAAAAGGATAAAATGTGGAAGAGAGACCTGATGGTGGAGCACTCTAGTGAGAGAAACGAGAGGAATATCGAAACCTCATACATCAAGAGGCCAGGGTGACTTTTAGATCCAAACAATATAAATTGTATGAGGTGGGAAATAAGGCAGGGAAATTGCTTGCATGGCTGGTGCAACAAGCAATGGGAGAGAGATGGGTGCAAAAGATCACTACACCCACAGGGCGAGAGTTGGAATCAGCAGCAGAAGTAGCACAGGCATTTGCAGACTTCATGTGAAGCCTCTACAACTCACTTATACACACTATCGCCAAGCATGAAGTGAGGGTTTTTTGGGAAGGTATCACAACACGATTATGTGTGTGAGGCTTCCTCTTCCATAAGAATGATCTTCCCTTTCCCGTGCACTTGTACAGGAATCCTGCTAATATTCTAATTGGATTGACATTCATTTGCCCAGAGGTAGTTATACTGTAAGTTGTATTCTAACCACAGCTGACACACTGTTTTGTGATAGTTATAAAGTGCATGGGATCCATAGAAATTGCAGAAATCTCACCCTAGTGGATGTCCAAGGGCCTGATTTCGATCTTGGCGGACGGGTTACTCCATCACAACGATGACAGCTATCCAGTGTGCAGAAATAGAAATCCCATTATATCCTATTGGATTTATATTTCGGCTGACAGGATATCCATCACCATTATGATGGAGTAACCCATCCGGCAAGATCTAAACAGGCCCTATGTCTCTAGGCATGAAATAATCCTAAATCATCCAATATTGCCTTGCCTTCCAACATTAGCATCACAGTGCTACCTCACCCAGAATGATCTGCATCTGCCTTACTATCAAGTATTAAGCCAAGCCTTCCAGGATTATTGGGGCTAGTGACTAGGCCAAGATTTTATATTTAGACCCAGTTAGAAAGTGCTCCTGTCCCTGGATGTGGCAATAGATAGATGTTAGGGGTTCACCTCTAAAGGTCGCTCTCAGGGCCACTCATCTACCTGCTTTATTTTTTAGGGTTCCTTTTAACACTAGTAAGCATCTATTGTATATCAGGGTCCCTACCTTTGCTGTCTTCTTCCTACCTGAAGAGAAGTATTTTGCTGGGTAATCCATAGATTTCAGTCCAGTTTGGTTCTGTTTCGGGAGATGCATCTCCTGAATAAACCCAATATATGTGGGGAGTGTTTAGTTCATGTAATATAGAGAGCCTTTTAAGCTTATTGTTGAGCCCCCTCATATTATATACAGTGATATTAAGAGTGCCTGTGGCCTTTACCATGTAATCTGGAGCATCGTTTGCTTACACTAAATCCCTGTATACTTGAAAGGTGGGTGGGGCAGTCCCTCTCTCTATGTTGTCTTGCTAACCTCAACACAGCAACCTACTGTTTAGGCAACAGGAGTACAACAGAAATGTGGAAACCTTTGGTCCCCGAATTGGGGGAATAATAGCGTATCCAAAGAAGGGTAATCCAATCCAAGTGGATAAAGTGTGAATCAAGGGTTACACATCAAGCGTGTTGGGTTTATGGCTTCTGTCAGTCCTTTGAGGTGTCTGCTTTGGAACAGGCCAGAAGTTCATTGTGTAAGTTACAGATTTGTCCTATTTCTGTAATTGTAAATTAGTCAGTATTCTAGTTACCCTCTTCAGGATAATCCAAGGTAATCAGCCTTTGTTTTCCAGCATCAGTTGATTGTGTGCCTGGCTGAACACTAACATTCTGACCTGGTTCAAGTGGCACTTTTCACCCTGCTAGTATTTCTTCCTGCTTGGGGGTTTTATGTCAATGGTTTCTGTTGATTTCTTTTAATTCTTTTTATGTAAATGGCTTCTGTTGACTTCTTTCCATTCTGGGTTCTTTTGATGTGTTAGTTCCAAAGGTGAGGGAGTGTCTATTTCAGGAGGGGCCCTCTTTAGTGATTTGGTCACCAATTGTTTACCTAGCTATTTAAAAAGCAGTAAAAAAGTAATGCCCCGCAAATATCAGGTGTTGTGATTCTTGTGAAATGCTGTAACTGGGTGGAAGGTGCATCTTTTTGTGAGGGATATCACTGATACATCTTGAAATAATTGGGGTTCATAGCCATTGTGGCCGATGGGACCTCTGTGCCTCCCTGTGTCTAGGATTGCCTCCTCCTCATAGTGGTGGAATCAAACTAGTATATCTGGAGGCTATGTAGAATTCTGATTATGTGGCTTGCTCTGTGAGCTCTGTCATTGCAGTGGGCCAGGGCTGTGATCATCAAGTATAGAGTCTACTAGACCCTGGATGTAACTTTTTATATTTTGCTTAGATGCACCCTTCTACTGAAGAGATTAAATCATCAAAATTGGTTGTCTAGGTATTCCTGCTTTACTTGGAGCAATAGCAAGTGATTGTTCAATTCAATCAGATTGGAGTGGTATTCTTCCAAATCCAGGCTTCTCTCATTTGGTGTTGATTCTAGCAACTCTGCTTTGTGTCCCAGATCATCAATATCTTTCCTTACTTCTGAGAGGCTCTATTTAAGGTCAGTATGGACTGCTCGGATCTCATTCATGAGGGTCTGTGACAATTTGGGTCATGAAGCTTTTAATGAGTTTCTCATAATTGTTCAGAGGTGGACTATTTGTTTGTAGTGGCCTGGAGAAGGTCCTTGATTGTGCTTTCCCACTTGGGTTTGAAAGCGGCCATGACTGCGGGATTCCTGCAGGCCAGTGTGAATGTGATGCATTGAAATCAATTACCTGATTATCGGTATTTGCCGCTGTTCCTCTTTTGTCCCCCTGTTAGAAATTGGGTTTCTGGTCGGCTAGGGCATTCACCGACGCCAGGCAGAGCCCCCCAATCTAGTCAGGGTAAAGGGGTTACACGCCTAAAATATCCCCTGCTCACCCCCTTGGTAGCTTGGCAGAGCAGTCAGCCTTATCCCAGAGGCAATGTGTAAAGGGTTTGAGCAGTACACACACACGAATCAACAAAGGAGGGGGGGCCAAACGGGCTTTTGAAGAGGTCCAGCTAAGTTATGGCCAAAGATACAAGAAAAAAGTGACAAAGCTGTTCCTAGGGAAAGGACGCACCATGTAAGGAGAGGACTGTTATGGATATTGGAGCCCTCACACAGCCATCAGGATATTGTGAATCACATACCCTTCAGGATGTAATGTAACATCATCGGGCTGCTCCTACGTCGAGTCGGCTGGTGCAATACCCGACGGGCTCTGGTTTAGAGAGCACTCTTATGGAGATCTTTAATATCCAAGATAGCCGATAGTTCAAATGGAAGGGTGAGGCTCGATGAAAGTGTAGATGAATGTATAAAATAGGGGAGGGAGTACAGTCTCAACAATTTTATTATGATGTCTCCTCACCTAATTAAAATATGAGGTAAAAGTGTTAGTGACTCAGATCAATGTTCTGGGTTGCCTACACTGCCTCGTTATGGACCACCTTTCCCTAGGAACAGCTTTGTCACTTTTTTCCAGTACACACACACACCAGTGACACACAACATACACCACAAAAGAGACTCTATACCAGGTTATATAAAGATATCACTTGTATTGTATATAAGACACATAGACCACAATCACATAAATCACTTTGTCAACTAGGCAATTGTGAGAACACATTTAGTGCAATAAAGCAGTACTTTAAAGTTACGCATGTTATACAAACACCATGAAAAACCATCACCGTACTTACTATGCAGCTCCTGCTGCAAGACACGTTAGCCTGTTAACATACTGTATCACATACAGTCAACCCTAAGATAGGCCCAAGGGCAGGGTGCAGTGTATGTAAAAAGTAGGACATGCCCTGATGTGTGTGGAATGTCCTGATAGTGAGTTACAGCCAATTTTGTTTTTCACTGTTGCAAGGCTATCTGTTCCATTAGACCAGAATGGGCAGTTTGATTATAACATCTTATAATCCTAACTGGTCCTAGGAACAAGATAGGAAAATAAAGTTTAGTATGCCTGAACTCCGAAAGTTAAAATACATCTTCTAGTGTGGGTGATTTTTATATTCTGTGTTTGAAAATACCACTTTTAGAAAGTAGATATTTTCTTGCCTAACCATCCAGCATACCTCTGCTAGCTTTGTGTATTTCATGTCTGGTTTGTGATTGACAGGGGGCTGTAGAGGGCCTTGGCTCCAGCAGTCTGATGGGTCAGGGCTGGTCTGAATAGAACCTGCATTGAAGGGAGAGTAGGGATAGGAGATTTCCTTTCAGCTACCTGGTCTGATTTCAACAATGCTGTCTCCACCTCCTGCCAGGAAGCTGCACCATGGAGGACAGAACTGGTTTTGGCTGGGCACAGACACCCTCTGCCTTCAGAGGGCAAATTATTTTGCAGTATAAATATTGAGGCCCAGACACCAGAACTTTTGATCACTTCTGGAATAAAGGCGCACCCTTTGCCAAGATGAAGAACCGGAGAAGCTGAAGGAAGATTACTGCCCCTGTGCTGTTGCTGTTTGGGGTTGGCCTGCAGTGGTTACTTTATTGCAAAGGAAAGGAGAAAAGGAACTTTTTGTGAACTTTTACTATCTTGAGGAAGATCACCAGGGGCTTGAAGCTGAGCTTGCTTCCTGTTCTGAAGTCTCAGGGACACAAAGACTTCACCACCAGCTCCCCCTGAATTTCCTTGCTGGGAATTCTACATGCAGTGAGGTGCCTGCTGTTGTTTTGGGCCCTCTGGAGACTGTGTGTTGCTGGGAGCTGGAAGTGCGACGCAACGAGATGAAGCGTGTCACCGCCGCAGCTGCTGCCATCGCATCACCGAATAAGCGTGTCACCGCCACAGCTTTTCACCGTCATATCACTGACGAAGTGTGTTGCAGCACAGGAGAAGCCTGTCGCCGCCGCAGAGGTTGCCGTCGCATCACCAGTGAAGCGTGTCACAGGGCCTGTCGCGGCTCAAGAGTCTACCGAGTTCTCCGCACGGCCATCAGGCGTGCACCCATCTCATTCACGTTGCCGCATCGCATCGCATTAAAGAAGACATTTTGTCGCATCGCACTGGATCGACGCATTGCATCAAGGCGCCATCTTGTCGCATCGTAACCAGAACGCAGTAAGAAACCGACGCATCACCTCCTCTCCGGTAAGGAACTGACGCATCACCTCCCCTGCGCTGCAGTAAGGAACCGACGCATCACCTCCCCGAAGCAAGGAACCGACACATCACCTTCCCTGCAACCCTTTTGTTTGTTTTACATTACACATCCAAGGTACTTTGAGAGTAAAGTGTTGCATTTACCATCTATATTGAACTAAGCTATTTCTACCATCTGAAAGTCATATTTTTGAATACTGTATTATGGATGTTTGTCGTGTGGTCTTATGTTAAGTCTAGTAAAGATAACTTATTTTTCTAAACTGGTGTGGTGTCCATTTGTAGTGTTTTCACTGTATTACTGTATGTGTTCACAAATGCTTTACACACTGCCTCTGAGATAAGCCTGCCTGCTCATGCCAAGCTACTAAGGGGGTGAGTAGGGGTTATTTTGGGAGTGTAGCCCCCTTACCCTGACTAGAAGCAAGGGCCCCTACTTGGCCAAAGGTACCTACCTCTGCCAACTAGAGACCCCCATTTCTAACACCCTGTATATAAATCACCGTATGGCATGAAGTAACAACCAGTATCACCATAAATTCATAGAGCACAGGGTTTTGGTGCTCCTAATACTCCCTATATGGTAATGCGGTTCCTAAACGTAGGCTATAGAACCACCGGTCCACCTACTACAGTGACTGTGGTCATTCCGGTTCTCCACATAGAGTGCAGAACTTGATCACATAACTCCTACAGGCCTCTCAGGGCATATGAATCACCCTGCCAGGTTCTTTTAGTGTGGCCAGTTCCAGATCGGAGGCCAATCCTGGGCTTGCCCCACAATGGCCACAAAAGTGCAGAATAGTAGCCCCCCCCAAGTATTGCCCAACAGAAGAGTGGGTGTCTGCAACTGCAGGCTAAGTGTGGAGATGTCGCTGGGTCCCCCCAAGTATGACTTAAACAAATGTCGCTAGCCTCAAACGTGTGGCATCGCTATTACCGGGTGACAGCCGAAGGCGGGAGGTTGGGAGGGGACAATCCTCCTATTGCCCCAGGGACCACTGTCCCTCAATATTATGATTTTTTTTTTAAGTCTTTATTCAAATTTTTCCTTAATACAACACAGCAAAGAAAAAAAAATATGCATTCCAATATATACGGAGTTGCTGCCCCCACCACGATTGCTTATCCAGAGCTCCTAAAAAGAAATTAATTTCATCAGAGATTATAACAAAGAAAACATGTAACTTGAAAATTGCCAAAGAAATTGAATATAAAACCCCAACATTCTTGGTTGTCCCTGAAATAAACAGAAAAGAAAAGCTTTTAACAATCCCCACTATACTTCCAAATCAGTGTCCCTGTTCATTACTCTCACAAGGCCAGTTCATTAGGGGAGCCAAAGTTGCTAGCCCGCTAGGTTTTGCTTATGCACCCTTCTAGAGTATACTGCCATTTCTAGCTTATACACTGCTAGAAATCTTCCTGACCACTGTTGACATGTTGGAAGAACAGGATCAAGCCAATGGGTGGCCAGGCAAAGTCTAAAAACCATCATGGCAATATACAAAAAAGTCTGAATCTGACTTGAAAACAAAGACATCCCACCCCGAGTACAATCAATTGTGATGATAAATCAATTTTCCTCCCCAGCATGGTTTCCAAAGTAATGCTAACATCCTGTTTCAAAGTGTCTAAAACGGGGCAGGAGGCGAACATATGAACGCTATCAGCAGCTTGATAACCGCACCGCGGGCAGGTTGATCCTGCCTCCCTACCCCATTTAGCAATCTTAGCCGGTGTGATGTAAAGATTGAACCATGTTTTAAAACACTGAAGTTGAAGATTAGCCGCAATAACTGATGTCTGAGCCAAGTGCAATGAGTCTTCAGCTTCCCCCAATCCCACCTGTACAAGTTCCTGCCACCGATCAGAATGTTTGATCAAATCATCAGGTATCAACTCATAAGTTTATATATCCCACCTAATGTGGTTGAGCCACTAGGTAGCAACTCCATCAAGCTCACCCTAGAAAAATCACAGTAACCCCCTGTCTTCCTATCTAAAAAATCTCTTATCTGAAGATATTTAAAAAACTGTATGTTATCCAACTCAAATCTGTCCCTAATGTTATCAAATACTAATACCCCTCTATCATCTATGACATCACCTGATATCCTCACACCCTTGTCATACCAATATCTCATGTGCTCATCATTAAAGACATTTGGTAGGGAGTTATTACTATATATTGGGGTATAGGCGTTAAAACGTCCCAGACCTAATTTTTTCCGAACCAAAGTCTAAACTTTAAACGCACAAATAAAGGTTTTAAACGTCACCCTTTTATAAAAATTAAATTCTGTGTGGTGCGGAAGACACCCCCTAGCCTCTTCACCTAATATAATCTCAAAAATTTAAGTTGAGGTACCTATCTGCATCACGTCCAACTCCCCGCTGAGTAAAATTCCTATTTTATGTAAAACTGAAGCCCAGTGATAAAACTGAAGATTTGGTACTGCCCACCCACCTCTGTCTCTTGACAATGTTAAGAATTTAAGCGCTCTTCGAGGGCGGCAATTTGCCCAAATAAACCTAGAGAACATCTAATTCATAGCATTAAACCATGTACAGATGGTCAAAGGAATCGCCCTAAAAAGATAACAAATCTTTGGTAAAAAAAGCATCTTAATGACATTACATCTCCCCACCATCGTAAGTTTAAGGTTCTCAAGTTTGTTAAATTCAGTTTTGAACTTAGAGAGTAATGGGTTCAAATGAATTTCTGTAATCTTAGACACATCTGCCGTTACTTCCACTCCAATATATACTGCTTTCTGTACCACTCTCGGATCCCTCAACTGGAGACCCTTGCCAACCAGAACTTGTTCTTATTTTGATTAAGGCGGTAACCAGAAATCTTCCGAAAAGTATCAGCTTCATTTTCAATCTCCTCTAAAACATCCATGGGATTCGAGGTGATAATTGCAAGATCATCTGCATATGCCAATATCTTAGCGTTCCCCCCATTGCTTTCTACTCCTAAAATCCGATTATTACACTCAATCTTCCTAACTAGCGGATCAATATATAATGCAAACAATAGGGGGGAGCACGGACATCCCTGACGGGTCCCCTTGCTGATCAAAACAGGATCTGACATCTCACCGATTATTGATATTTTAGCCACCGGGTTATTATACCTTATTGCAATAGCCGTAATGAAGCTTTCCCCCTGCCCTCTGCTCTTTAAAGTTGCCCACAAAAAGGACCAGGAGACCCTATCAAAGGCTTTTTCTGCATCTAGCAGGATAAGCCTGATGGGATCCCCGGTGATACCTGCAGCATCAAAAAGAGCAATAACCCGCTGAATATGGTCTATTGTACTGTGTCCTGGGACAAACCCATGCTGAGTTGGGGAAACCAGTTTCTCAATAACAGTCGCCAATCGTTTAGCCAAAATTTTGGCATATACCTTAACGTCACTATTTATTAATGTGATAGGATGATAAGACCCCATCTCTCTGACTGGCTTGCCTTTCTTGGGGAATACGGCAATATTGTCTGACCTCCAGGAATCAGGAGCTTCTCGCCCAGCCTGAGCTTCCAAAAACACATCTTCCATCAATTCCTATAGGGAGGGAGCAAAGATTTTATAGAATTCCCCCAGAATGGAGTCTGTTCCTACTGCCTTCCCATTTACCAGTGAACTAATTGCGCCTTGAATTTCATCCACTGTAATGGGTACCTCTAACGCCTCACTTTCTTCTTTTGACAATTTCTCACATGAAAACCCAGCTATGTAGATCTGAATTGCTTCCTCCTCATTCCTAATTTCTTCCGTATAGAGTTTCCGGTAAAAGCGTTGAAAGGCGGCCCGTATTTCCAAAGGCTCAGTGACTAAACCTACCCTGGATCCTCAATTTCCTTTATCCCCCCTAGTGTTATCCGCTGTCTAGTACTAAGCGCTAGCAGGTGTCCTAATCTCTCGTTACATTCATACATTTTGGACCGCCAAGCACAGTATTTCCCAGCTGCCTTATTTGCCGACAAATACAGAATTGTGAATTTTGCCAAACCCACCTTTATTTGTGCCTGTTCTACTTCCCCATTATTTGTAAGTGCCTGTACCAACTGGGTTTCTGCTTCACTTACTCTTCTATACTGTTCCTGAAGATAATCCTTTTCCTTCACCCGCGAAGCCCATCCATATCCTAATGTTTTCCTTCACCTGCGAAGCCCATCCATATCTTAATATTTCCCCTCTTATCTCTACATTTAATGCATCTCATACTGTCCCTAACTGCGCACTACCCCTATTCTCAGTTATAAATCCAGGAATCCAAATTCTCATATGTTGAATATATTCTTCCTCATAAAAAAGTGCTCTGTTGAAGATCCAGCGAGATATAGGGGGCTTTAGTGTATGCAGTGAAATTTCTAGGACTAACGGATTGTGATCAGACATCACAAGGGAGAATTTCACAATGCAACATATTGTCAGCACCGCCTGAGACACAAAAAAACTAATCTAACCTGGCGTGTGTTTGATGTGGGGCAGACGAAAAGGTATATCCTGGATCTTGAGATTCCAGTGTGGCCCAAACATCAGTAAGCCCATGTGTCGTACATAAGTTACTTCCCCTTGAAAACTTTGGGCTTACGGCCATGATATGCCCGCTCACCAAGCTGAATATTGTTAGCACTCAAATTTATATGAAAGTCCCCACATACGATCAGGGGCAACAGACACCCAACCAGCTCCGTATTCAGCCAATTAAGCAAGGCAGGGTTGTCAAATACTGAGCCATACACCAAACAAAGCGTAAAAGAAAATGTATCCACAACACATTGCATGAGAACCCATCTACCAAGTTGGTCTGATTCTTATTGTGGAAATCTAAATGTTTTCGTACGAGCCATAACAGCCACCCCTCTTGTACGTGTTCCCTGTGATGTGGCAGAATTCAACTGATATCCAGCTAGTTCTGCCGTTTTCCGTCGGGCAGCCTCTATATGCGTCTCTTGCAAACATACTATGTCTGCCTTCAGATATTGAATATCTTCACTGACTCTTTCTTTTTTAATGGGGTTATTCAAACCACAAATGTTAACAGAGGCAATTCTTAAAGTACCCAAAGCCATTTATGATAAGGAAAAATCCAACTGTTCCTAATCCCCAATACCATTAAATCAAAGTTAACCTGCTGGATCAGCCACGATTCATACACCCCACCCACCCGTCTCGCCCCAAACCAACCCTTCACCCCCCCTTTCCCCCCTTCCTAGACAAAAAAGGTCCGAAGACCCTTGTGATGCCTCCTGCAGAGTGCTGCACCCCACCGCCACCCATCCAGCTCCACCCAAACAAAATGAAAAAAAGGAGAAAGAAAACCACTTATTTACACAGATTCATCTAAGCTCAATCTAATCACCCCTCAGGTTCTAACTAGTTTCTGGTCTCAGAAATCTCTCGTACAAAATCTTGAGCTTGTGTTTCTGATGAGAATACTCTGGTGGTTCCCCTATATATAATTTTAAGTCGAGCCGGACTTAATAAATAAGCCTCACACCCTATCTTTTGGAAAGGCGTAATTAATTGTCGAAGCCTCCACCGTAGTATGGCAGAAATCCGGCCTATAATAGGACGTGTGCCCCTCGGCCGAGCGTGGTGCGTCTGGCCGGGCTTTATCGAATACTGCCCGTCGCAGGAGAAAATCCCCCACAAATATTAGGATGGCTCTGGGCTTTTCATTTACACTAGTCTGCCCCTTCCTATTTCTGAGCATAAGTGGGAAGCGATGAACACGCTGGACCTCCATCTCCCAATCCCAATGAGCTAATTCGGGGAAACCACCCTTCAATAAGTGCAACACAAAGGCTCTAATGTCTTCCCCATCTGCATTTCCAGGTATACCCAAAAGTCTCAAGTTATTACGCCTTTGCCGATTTTCAAAATCTTCAAGTTTCGCCATGACATCCATCATTCGAGATTGATTTGCTGTGGCTTGACGAGCAAAACTCTCAGTTCCGGCCTCTAATACTACTCTTCGCTCTTCCAAAGCAGAAGTTCTCACTGCAATCTCTGTACATGCCTTGTTCACTTTCCTAATAGCACCTTGAAAAGTTTTTTTGTTGCAAGAAGGGCCCTCTGGTGCTCCTGTCTAGCTTCCCCCTGTATCTGTTTGAGAGTAGAGTAGATTAAGCTCATTGAAGGAGAGGAATCCTCTGCAATCTTAGGTTCATCGAGCAGCCCTTTAGCCCCTTGTATGAAATCCTCTCCCTCAGGATCACCATCCTCCGTAAAGAAATGCAGGGTTTAGGGTTGAATAATCCAATTTTAATTGACTCAAGTGACTCTGGTCCGATTCTGAGAGCCTGGCATCAAACTCTTTCCCAATTTTGTTTCCCGATCTTCTATTTTGGGGGGGAAGGATTAGAAGATGGGCCATCTGACTCCAGTTCTGAGTTATCCAACTCAGATACTCCCCCACCACTGAGATTGGATAGTTCTGAATCCTCATAAAGAGAAAATAATTTTTCACCACATTCTGGGGTTTCATGAGATTTACCCTGAGCCTGTAAAAACTTAGAGTCATTTAATAAGCCATCATACCCTGTTTTCTTTGCCAAAATAGTCTCAGCACCTTCTATACAGCCATGTAAGGATTCAACAGACCCCAAAGTTGCAAGCCTTGTACTTACATTGTCCATGAGTGGAGGGCTAGCATTATCCACAGCTGATGTAAGCAAAGTCTCACCTTCAATACTAGCAGGAGTATCTCCCTTCTCCTCCACCTTGCCGCAACCAGCAATCATCCCTGGGATCACCCGCTGCTTCGCATGTCCCCCCTCCTCATTAAGAGGCTGTCCTTTGGTTTTGGTTTTCCCCACCTCCAACTCGCTGTTTCCTGTTACAAGACCAGCGTCTCCAGCCTTCCTTCCATCCTGTGTCTTCCGTGGGGCTAAAGGACCACAGGGATTTCCCCCCCCCCCCCAGCCTCCGTTGCACTGCACACGGACGGTCCCAGGGTGCTTCACTTATTTTGGAGGCATACCGAAGGGCCATAGGCGGTGTCCCCTGCCGCAACTAAGCAACACCCTCAGTACAGCGTGAACCAGCAGGTGAGTGGAACCGGCAATTCTTCACTTTAAAGTCCTTCCTCGTGGCTGCCTCAAGTCCTCCTAGATCCAAGGGGTAACCATCAAGATAGTTTCAAGCTGTTTTCTGAACAGTTTTAAGCAGTTTCAAGATTAGCCATGGACTGGTCGATGGAT
Organism: Triturus cristatus; assembly: GCF_964204655.1. Taxonomy (NCBI): domain Eukaryota; kingdom Metazoa; phylum Chordata; class Amphibia; order Caudata; family Salamandridae; genus Triturus; species Triturus cristatus. Next base: position 551,613,806 of record NC_140595.1, read on the forward strand.
GGCCACTTGCAACACTTACACAGCTGTCATTCTGTAAGCCATAAAGGTGGTATTTAATAAATTGTCCCTCAATATTCCTGGTACCAGGAAGGTAGTCCCTGCATCTCTGGGGACCTGCTCTTACACCTGGTGCGAGGCAGCCTCTGGCAGATCAGGACAGGCCACTTCTCACCCCTCGCTCTACACAGAACTCCTGGGGGCAGGGCTGGCAGACATGTGTGGTGTCTCCGGCCACTCCTGGTGACTAGGCAATGCATTGATGGCACTGACGTCACTCCGCTTGCTCACCATCTGTTTACCTTGCGGTGTGGTGTCTGCGGCCCCTAGTAAGGGAGGCCCTAGAGATGTGGTGCTGCTACCACCGGCAGAGGAGTGCAGCCTTCCTGCCACAGCTATCACTGGACGAGGTTCCCCTGAAAGGGGTGTGGTAGGCCACAGCAGTCAGTCCCAGAGAGAGCATAGCAAAGCAGACAGCTCGAGCTGGGTAAAGCGCTCATCGTGTGTTTTCCTTGGCAGAACAACTGGGAGAATAAAGCACTCACCATGCACTTTTCTGTTAGTACATCAATAAAGGAAACTGAAGCGCTCACCTTGCTCTTTTTGGATCCACAGTGGGGAGAACGAAGCATTCACCATGTGCTGACCCATGCAGCTTCTCTCAAAAGAGGGGAACATGCTCCACATGCACTTTACTGCCAAAGCTCTCCACATGCTGATCCTTTTCTCAAAAAGGTGAAGAACACTCCAGTCCTTCTCCTGCTGCCAACAAGAGCAGCAACTGCAGGCCATCCTACCCCACACACATCAGGGGCAGAGCTCCTCACACAGCTTTTCAAGCTCTCCTTCCAGGCAGATTCTTTTTGCAGCAGCACAGATCTTTCTTGAAGTCTTTTATCTCCCAATAGGAGGCAAGCACACACAAGCCCTTGGAGATTTCTTCACAAGCAGGATACCACAGCAGGGCAAAAAGAGTCAGTCCTTTTCCTTCTCAACAGGTAGAAACAGCAACTTCAGGCCACCCACCCCACACACAGAAAAGGCAGTGCTCCTCACACAGCTCTTCAGCTGTTCTTTTTGACAGGGTCCTCTTGTTTCCTGAAGTAATCTAAAGTCCTGGGGTCTTAGGTCTAATACATATACCCCATGTTGTCATTGTTCTCTTTGTGGCCAAGTCTCTCATCTCAGTCCAAACCAGGTCTGCCCTCCCTGGTCCAGCCTGACCTCAGGGGTGGAGACAGCATTGTGCAAAGGAGACCCAGCCTATCCAGGTGCTAGTGAAAGTCCTCCTACCACTCTAAATGCAGACCAGGTCTATTCAGCCTAGCAATGAGTCACCCAGGCAAGGCAAGACACACCTCAAACCCGCTTGTGACTGTCTAGAGTGAATGCAAATCGCTAGATCCTTTCATTCCAAAACTAGACGCTGAATACACAAGCAGTCAAAGGCACACAGATTGGTCAAGTAAGAAAATGCCCACTTTTGCACACAATGAGTACCATTGAGTTGGGTAACAATATACATCTGTTATTTCAGCACCAAGATGCCCCGTTGCTGGGGTGAACGTGCACTTTACAAATAGACCTGTTATATTATGTTTTGTTTCTCAAGGTTCTAAAACCGGCTGGTGCATCATTATGTTCCAGTCACAAGCTGCACAGCCATACTGTTGTGAGTTACTCAGGAAAAACCAAACTTCAATTTTCTTCCAAATAAACCGTTTATTCCATGTTCTTCAGTGTTATTTAATTCACAATGGAGGTAACTCGATTCCAAGCTTCAAATGTTTCAGACATTCCCATCCAGGCTTTATCTCACAATACGATGGAATTAATAATACATCCTGGTTAAAGATAAAGATATTGACCCAATGCATTTCGGGTTGAAAGCCCTTCTTCAGGGGTAACTGCGATTTAGGGAAAGCCCATGAACTTTGTGGAAAATCTTAGGAATCAGCAACCAAAGTAAGCCTTCAAAACATACAGTCCTTTTACCTTAATGTGAAGTAAACCACACTCCCTGTGCTCAATTGTACTGTGCAGTACATGCCAAATGAAACCATAAATGCTTGAATGACCAAAAACGTGTACGCTGCAGCATCAAAATATATGTGCTGTAACACTGCAAACTTATAATAAACAGTGCCACATATTGAACTCAAATAAACGTGCCAAACGCACGATAAACCTTGTTTCAAATTTACTGCGTCATGGATGTAAAAGTGGTATTTTCATTTCTCTGCCAAAACGGGATGCTTAATTAATTTGGTTCACATTCGTGAACAGAAAAATTCCACAGGATAAACTGCACGTTTTAAACCCTTTAGAATCACCACAGGTGCAACCCATTTAATTGAACCCAAAGACGTGACTAACTTTGTGAAACCAACAAGAAAACCAAGAAAAAAACATGAAGAAACTATACAGACCACAATCCAACATAAATGTTTCTTGAAAAATGAATCCAATCAATAATGTACCAATAAAAATGACGTGGAAATACACTTGTTGATTAAAATACATAAGTTAAGTATGAATATGTTAATTGAAACAAAACTTTACATTTTCGAAATTCCATATTACAAATGTTATGAAATGACTCTCTGTGTTGTTTAATATAGCACCATGTCCCCAAGTACCCTCCATTACAAGATGGCATTTTACTGTTCTGTTGTCTGTTCAATATTTGGGTGCACATAGACTGAGGGACACCAATTGACAATATCACACATGAGTGAATGAATGGAATAAACATGGTTTATACAGAATAAAATTGAAGTTTGGTTTTTCCCGAGTAATGGCTTTGTAGCTTGTGACTGGAGTGTAATGATGCAGCAGCCGTTTTTGGAACTTTACACATGCTACTGGGACAGAGCACTCATCGAGCTAGCACGCATGATTTTTGCCTTCGAGTATTCTCTAATCATGCTGAAATTGGGAAAGATTGGTGTGCATGGACTCATTCATGTGTGTCACTTTCTAAAAGTGGCATTTTCAAACACACAATTTAAAAACCACCTTTACTAAAAAGGTGTGTTATTAAATTCTGAGTTCAGAGAGCCTAAGCTCCATTTTTCTAACTTGTCCCAACTGAAAGTTACTCATGTAAAATTTTATATTGCAGCTCCAATGATAGCCTAAGGGACAAACAGCCTTTCAACACTGAAAAACAAAATGCACAGTCTTTCACTATTAGGACATGTCACACACACCAGTACATGTCCTGCCTTTCACATACAGTGTACTCTGCCCATGGGAGTACCTTGGGCCTACCTGTGGGGTGCCTTATATGTAAGGAAAAAGGAAGGTTAGGGCCTGGCAAGTGGGTGCACTTGTCTGGGTAACATGGCAATTTACAACTGCGTTCACAGACACTGCAGCGGCAGGTCTGAAATATATTTACAGGGCTACTCATGTCGGTGCCACAACCAGTACTGCAAGCCCACCCACTAGTAGGATTTGATTCACAGGACCTGGCATCCTCACTGCACTTTACTAGGGACTTACCAGTAAGTCAAATATGCCAATCTTGGATAACCAATCATATCCACAATTTACACAGAGAACATATGCACTTTAGCACTGTTCAGAAGTGGTAAAGGGCCCATAATCCTATAGCCAATGAAAACAGGGTCAGAAAAATATGAAGCAAAATGCAAAACGTTTGGAGATGAACCAGCAAAAAGGGCCAGGTCTAACACTCCCAGTCTATGGCTTTTTCTCATACTCACTCTATGGGGGTAGGTAGCAGTAGTTCACTGCGCCCTCTGCTGGTGGCAATGGGAGAAAAATCCTTCTCTTTTGCCTGTGCAGGGAGGTGGATCCCTCCTGACGCTCCTTCTGACAGTGGACGTTTTTGCTAAAGTGACACTTCTCTGAAGCTCGATGGAGAGCCCCTAGGTTCTGTTATGGTGTGGAGCCCATAGACCAATGTCTAGCTACAGGGCAGTGTACCCAAGTATGATGTGGAAGCCCCCCACAACACCCTTAATTTTCGGAAGCTCTTGGCATCGCTATATTCTCAAGCTGCACGGATGGGGATTTGGTGCATTCATCCATAGTTCTCTTGGGTTGAATTAGCTATTTTGAGCCTCTTTCTCCAGTAGGGGCCAGGTGTGTGTAGGTGCACTGTTCTCTGAGCCATCACCCTGCAAGCTTGGAGGTATGTTCTTCCAATTGATAATATTGATCTGGTCAATCCCTAGAGGACCTGATCTTAACCACAATTCATCACGTCATGTGCTGCCACCTTCTTGGTGCTGATTGTGGTTGTTGGCACTGCACTGGGCCTGTTTCGAAGCATGCAGAAGAGGGTTTATCAGTGCTGCCTACTGCTGATCTTTCACAGTCCGGTCCAGTTCTGTACACTGAGGGAGGCTTCTCAGTTGGAACCAGCCCTGCACCTCACTTGTAACAATCCAGGGGGGATGCCACTGTATGCTGCCTAACTCCTGCTGGCTGGTTGTTTGCGGTGATTGACTATTGGGGCCCCCACACTACCCTTTACCGTTGGTGCATTGTTGTCTGGGCTAGGCCTTCTAGGGGTAATCTGTCCTTTTTTCCTTTTATTGCTGGCTTCAGGATCACTGATTCTGGAGGGACACATATCCGGTCACAGTTACACACCACTATGACTCCTCTTTCAGTCACAGCGGCCTATGTTGGATCTTGGCTGCTCGGGACAGCACCATGTTACAGCTTTCTTACCGTGGGTCACCCAAATAACCTATTGCCTAAATCACTAATTTTTTTCAGCCTGTCTTCCCCCTACCCATTTTGTGGGAACTCCCAGTAGTGTATTCTCCTTATGTGGTTTCAGGATGACAGGACTGGTGCTCTGAGGACTCCCTTGGACTGGACCTCCTAGTTTAGATGTCTGTCACCATCTTGGGCTTGGACATGCCTCCTGTAGTATAATTTAACATAATACATTTCTAATTAGATTTTTTAGAATTGTATTTAAATTATTTTTAAAATGAATTAAATCTAATGAAATTAAATATTAATTTTCACTTTACCCAGAATCATTTGTGTTGAATGTGTCACAATCTTGAATTCAAGTTATATGTGATTTTATTTATGATTTACATTTTTAGAAAAGGTACTCTATCAGGTGCCATATATTTTATTCAAATGTTATCTATATTAAACATTATTTTAACAACCTATTTTACTTTATATGTTTTCCTATGTGTTAATGTTATTGCCTGCCTCTATTGATTTATGTGGGAGTGCATTGCAGTACCAGCTGTTGGCCATATGTGGTGCTTTACTTACTTTAAGGCTGGGTTGGAGTACATTTTAGCCTGATTTGTCAGTAGTACTGCTGTAGCAGATTTAAATGTATATGTTGCCAATTACAATTGAGTTATTCTTATTTGGAAGTGTGTGTTTCTATTAGCATGTCCCTCCATAACCCCCTCTTTCAATTCCCCTTAACCTCATTCATCATGTAGTAATTAGTCCCCATTTTCTATCCTATCCCCCTTGTCTCTCCCGCATTTACTACTAAAGGCCTGATTACTATGTCGGATTGACCGGATTCCGTCTGACATCGCTTGGTAACTGGAACCGAATGACCTCCTTTCGTCGGTTCCAGCCCAGCAAGTAGGATACAACCGGACCCTGTTCGGTCGCAATCCTATAATTTACAATGGGAGCATGTATTCCCAACAGAATGCATGCTCTCATTGTAAAGAACAAAGGTGCTGTTCATCCCTGGACCCTGTGGCAGGCACCTCAAGGTGCCTGCCACCAGGTGCAGGGATTAACAGGGGGGCACCGAAGGTGACTCCTAGGCCACCATTCGGCAGCCTTGCACCAATGGGAGCCTTGCTGGGGGGCCCCAAAGACAGATTCCCAAAGCCTTTCTGTGTCGGAAAGGCCGGCACAGGAAGGCTGTGGGAATCTGCCACTGTAATCCCTCGGCCGAGGGATTACTGAAGGCTTTCCGAAGGGTGGATGGGCTCTCTGAGCCCATCTGAAGCCACTCAGAAATCAGATTCGGACTCCCTTCCGACCCAACCCATCAAAATAGGTTGTTCGAAAGGAATCCAACCAGCCGATTACGATGAGGGCTGAAGGGCTCCGACCAACTGTCAGAGCATTTAACCCTGCATCGTAACCAGGCACTAAATCTTTTACCTACATGTGTGGGGTTGTGGAGATGTCTGTACAGAAATGCTAGGATAGGTGGCGATGGATATTTTCTGTCAGAGATTCGTGAATTTCTTTTTGGAGTATATAAAGGTCTATTTTGCATACCCTCAAATAGCTTTTGTGAATGGGCTTTCATGTGTTAAAAATAGATGCCCGGATAAGTCATATCAGAATTGTATGTTCTATTTGAAAAATAACTGACAATGCAACTAGCCCAGGAGCAACATACCTCACCATTTTCAGCTTCCTCTGGTCTTGGACAACCACAGATGTACACACCCTTGGCCCACCACAACTAACTTTTATTAAATTAAAATGAATATTTATAAAACACACCTTTATACGAACCAGAACTCTCTCCCTCATTTTATTTGAGCTTTAGCTGCCGATAACCTAAACCTAATAACAACTTTAACTTAAGCCTCACATTAATTTAAAGCAAGTAAATGAAAGTAAATAACTCTTGTTTTTTTAAATTTTTGATATTAGATTGAATAAATTAAATTAAACATGTATCCAAAGTACAGACCATGAATTGGCTTATTTCTCTATTTATTTCCTTTTAAAATATTAACTGTAACCCTCAATTGTTTTAAATATGGGTACAACATATCAAAATAAAACATAGTGTTTCCCTAATTATAAAGAAACTTTAATAATCATTTGTTAGTTTACATTATTTGAAATTTTAACAATTAACCCTAACACTCACCTCTGAACCCTTAATTTATTTAAATATCATAATTGTAATGCTTTGTTCATTAATTTAAATGCAATTAGATAGCGTACATCACCTTAATGTGTTATAATCGGTGTATAATTAACCGTAAAGTTAACCATTTTTAAAATTCTAAATGAATTAAGTTAACTCTATATTACCTGCTATGAATATTTAACCATGTGGTTGCAGTTAATGGAATAATTCCCATTGATGTAGTGACATTGATGTAGGACCATCAATGTAGAGGAGAAATCCAAATCAAAACGGTAATTTTGATAATCTATAAAAAGAAATATAAAAATTATTCCCCAAGTACCTGGTTTTAGGATTAGGCTTAATGCCAGTTTGCAAAACAGGTGCTCAAGTATTAGGGGAACTGGGTAAAGTTAAGAAAAGGAGAACGAGATATTGGGGAATCTTGTTTTTACAGCCTAGTTCCAACATTCAGGCAGCCATAAGTTAATACTACCTGAGGTAAACAAGCTTGTATTTTTAATTAAGAAGTCAGAGAAATTTGAACAAACCAATCTAAAATCAAGCAGCGCCAATTGTACAAACAGGCCAGAGCAGAAAGCTTATTGCAATTTGGCCTTCGATACATTAAAATAGTAGCAACACTCAAGGAAGGCAGCCCACTTATCAAGTGCAACTCATAGAGGCTTGTTTTCCTGTTGCATGTAGAAATTAAGATTCTGGTGAAGAAGTTAGACTTCAGCTTGTGGGGAGCCATTAACAGTTTTGTCTGCACCAATCAGACTGGCTGTATGCAAAAAAGAAATACCGAGTGTATGGGTGCATTGAGTATGCAGAATAGGCCCATGCGTTTCTCGTGGAACTCTTGCTATATGCCAGCAAAATATTTGACACCCTGGAATAGCCCTATATGTTTGAAATTCCAGCAAAGGTTGGATTCACGCCATATTATATCAAGTGGGTTACATCACTTTACCAAAAACCCATGGCAAATTGAAAGTCAATGACACATGATCAAAATCACTCCCAGTAGAGCAGGGAACAAGGCAGGGATGCCCTCTCTCCCCTATGAATTTGTGCCAACATTGGAGCCCCTGGCATGTTGCATTCAAGAAGATCCATTCATCATTGATAAGGAGTTTGTATTGGAAAAGTGATTGTCATGAGACAATATCAGTATACGTGGAAGACATTTGTAGCGCAGCCCTTAATAATGAAGGCTAGATCACAGAAGGTTTTGGCAATATTTAGGAAATACTCTCTGAACTGTGGGAAAAGTTGCTTCTATAGCTCTTGGCAAGATGACTACTGTACAAACCCATCAATGACTGCATACGCTATGCTATTTTAAATATTTAGGTGTTTAAATAACATAAAAGGCAGAATTTTCTCCATTGTAATCTTTATGACTTATTGAATAGGTTAAAGGGGATGTGAAACACTGGAGAATAGTACTGCTGTCCCTTTTGGGTCCGGCGTCTACATTTAAGATTATATTACTACCCTTCAAAACACCCATTAATGAGTCCCAAACACCTTCTTTAGGGAACTAGAAGCGAAGATCCGGTTGCTCTTATGGGGCGGAGAACATAGTGGTAAATAAATTGCTACAACTGGGCTGCCCAGCTCAAAGCGGTAAATGAGTGGACAACTGTCCCACTGGATGAACACTCTCTGAGCATTCACAGACATGTAGTGAGACCAGGCGATACTCCTTGGACCTATTTAGGGGCAGTACAACAAATATGATGAACCCACACAAACATGATCAATGTTGAAAGCATAGAGGGATAAAAGAAACATTTTAGTTGGAAGCAGTACTAACAAAAGAAACACCATTATGCGACAGTGAATTATTGAGTCAAGTAGGAAATCTGGTAGGTATCAAAAAGTTGGACCTCATTAGAATAAGTAGGCTAGAGGACGTCTAGAATGTTTAAGAACTGATACCTAAAGAGACACTTAGGAAAGAATAAAGCTAGCAGATACTGAAGCGTATGCTGGAGCAGAGTTTTCTGTTTGAAAATTCGTTGGTTTTTGAAGCTCTGGTATGTCTATTTGTCATATTAATTTATTAATTACTAATAATTAATTATTCGTCTTGTGCGAGTGTGTTTATATTAATCAATCCGTTTGTCCTAATAAGAGAGAGTTACACGTGGGTACGCATAAATGTGCTGTTTAACAATAACGTGCGTGTTTTCATGTTTAAATGTTGCTATGTGCTGTTTATTTTTGAGCACAAAACGCTTTCCGAATTAACGCTTTTCTATGTTGCAAGTGCTAGATAGATACATACACATAAGGGTATTAGTGGGATTAGCACTGTTTAATCACTATGCTGTGGTAACGTTGTTTTTGTTTCTTTTAATTAAGATGGTCTATTGTGGCCTATGGTGGCCTAGTCAAAGATGGCCGATTTTGTAAGCCTGGCCTCGATTTGAAAGTAGAAAACCGTGATGGGAGAGAGCCCTGCTGAATATGGTCCTGAAGTCAGCTGACCACAGTCCTTGCTTGCCTTGCTAAAATTTCCGTGAGGACAGCAGCAGCCTGGGTAATCTTCAAGTGAAATGGAACGTCCTTGGCAGCCTTGGGAAACAAAGGAGCCTTAGAGAAAGATTTTGAACTATGGTATCATTGTCGAGGAGAAGTAGAACTAACAAGATACATTTATGTTTCTTGGTTCCTGTTCCGTAGTCTTTATTTTGTGATTTTTCCTGAGCGGAGATTTTCAAATGTAGCAATGTTATATCCTTTCCTTCTCGCTCTGCTCAGCGGTCCAGCGGACATTACAACTTTTTTATGTATCTTTCCTTTGTTCGATTCATTATAAGAATTGTTAGCCTAGAGAGGCCACTTGCCACTTGTCATTTGCCTTTGCCGCGTACCGAATCTGCGTTGCTGAGGATTGATGCTGAAGGGACTTCGTCTTGAGAGACTTTACCGAGAGACTTGTCCTGACCCGTTCTGACATTTAGCTAGAATAGGTAACTATGAGAAAAATGATTTATTCTGCTTGATTTCCATTTGACTAATTTTAGATAAAGCAATATAATTTGAACATGGTGTTGGATATTATTTCTTGTCAATTATTGTTTATTATATTTTGATTATTGCCGTATAGGTTGTATAGATTATGTTTATGGACAGTCATAATAACCAGGTCTTATCGACCTCGATATAGATGCAGGGTGACTAGGAGTTTTCTTTCCACAGGTTTATCGCTGGTAGAGTATTTGAGCGTATGTTAGTGAAATTGGCCCTAGCGTATGATGAATGTATGTGCGTATAACTGTGAGATTACTCTATCTGTGGTAGTGGGAATATTATACACACCCTGATCTCTATCACGTATTGGTAAATGCAACTGAGACATCCATTTGCAGCCCACATCCCAAAGACAGAACCAGAGACTGTACCTGACCGAAGACAATCTTCTCTGTGGGAAGTCCCAGAAAGGCTATAGACCAGATATCCAAACTCATTTAGCAGTTCAAAGCCTGAGATTCGATACATCACAGGATCTGCAACCAACAGATTGGCTTTTGTAAATGTACTGAAACCACTGTGTGATTCAGTAATAGATTATTAGCCACATCAAAAAGTGTTTGATTTTTATGACTCCTGGGTGAGAAGTGCCTGGGACTGCTTCTTGGAGCCATTCAGAAAACTGTTTTTATTTTTTCTCCTCATTTACAGGATTGTATGACACATTTACACTCAAACAATAACAATTTGCTTTCGAAGCTGAGTATTTGGTTTCACTATAGAGCAAGTAAACCTTTTAGTTTTGTTTGATGTGTTTCGATTCTGTTACATGAACAGCAGCATTGGGGGCGTTCACAATCACAAAAAAATGAATGGAAGTTTGTGAAGTATTATAGAATGCTAGTGCAGACACCTCAAGTCTCAGTCATAAAGAGACTGAATCATGTTGGTTTTGGGTTGAGTTCTCACTCGTATTATGCTTTATTTCACACCTGGAAAGAAGGTCTAGCAAACAGTCTCTAAATGCGACTTGGTTTGGAAGTCAGCTTTGTGCTGAGCAGCGTGTGGGCGCTCGAGAGGCTTTCAGAAACTTTCTCACCAAAGGGGTGTTTCATATAAAAAAAAATTAAATTGATGGGAGCAGAGCTGCTTCTGTACATTGGTATGGTATTTGACTATGTGTGTGATAGATATATATTTTTTTATAATTGTAATGATTTCACTTTTTATGTTGTCATTAAGGTATAAAATTATGTGATATCACTTACCATGATGCTATCAATTTCGCTAATTAGTTATCAATCAGAAGAATATTCACACTCTGAGAGCGCTCCTAGAGCTATTGCAAAATTGATTGGGATACGTTACTGTGCCTAAACAAGTTTGTGCCTAAACATTGTTGCTATCATTGTGCAATAATAGAAACATTCAAAATCATGGGAGGCATTTTTACCTAAACGTTGATGAACTCGATTGACGAATGACATTTTTTAGTCAGCTGCCCATACATACTGTCTGATCCCTATATTGTGTGATGTCAGAAAATAGCAATTAAATCACTAGAAGTTCCCAGTTTCAATGTCCCTACAGTTATGAAATAGGTCCACAAATCCATTTTTTGTATTAACTAATAATCTTTAGCAAGAGGACAATTGGTGAGCTTGGCACTCTTTTTCACTCTCAGACACTATGGGGCAGATTTACAAGCCCCTTGTGCCACTTCCGCGTCACTTTTCCCATGTTAAAAGTGACGCAAAAGTGGCGCAATGGGCTTGTAAATCTGCCCCTATGATCTTGATTTACACAAGAGATGTTCAGACTTGAAGGGGAACACGGCGGCCGTGAGCTGAGCGGTCGCGGCAATCTTCTATGTGCGCCCGCTGTTTGAGCTTTTTCTTTTTTGCTATGGAGAACTATTGCCAATTTTCTTTAAGCGGGTGAAGCTAGTGGAGGATTGGAGATTGGAGATTGCGTGGGCGTCTCTTTAACATGAAAGTCAGTTACCTTTTTTCCCCGCTTGTTGATGGAGGCTTGGTGCTGAGGGTTTCTTTCCGGACTCAACTCCTTCTCGATCCGATGTGTGTGCTCGGCTCTGGGTTTTGTTTTCAGCCCGCATCCTCCGCAGGCGTTCCTCGTTGGTGTCTGGCTTCCCGAGAGCTTCGACGAACGCGAGGCACCTGTCTTGGCTCCCTACGAGGTAGGGGGTTGTCTAGGGGTATCGTGGGGGTTGTAGATACAAGTCGTGTCACCCTGGAGGGATTACAGAAGGGGGGGCGAATGTTTGGTGGGTAAAGAAGTTGATGCCAGTTGTTTTGCAGGGGGGGTCCGTATTAGACCTGGAAACTGCTTCCACGATTACCTCCTCGAACCTCAGACCCAGACGTCGGGGAACGCAGGGTAATTCACACAATCATCTGGAAGCAAACATTTTGAAGAGAAGGGGGAGGAAAGCTACATCCAGAGCATCAATAAAACAGCAACCCAGACAAAATTCTGTTAGTGAAGAGCAGACCCGGCCAACGGTAACAGGCTTGGAGGGGGGATCAAAATCAACAGACGCTCCTATAAGAATAGAAGGAGGGCAGCCTTCGTCGCCCATTTTAGAAGAGACGGTTTTACGAAAATCAAAGGGCACCAAAAAACAGAAACCCCTACAAGGCGCAACCATAAAAATAACCCCCTCTTTAAGGTCCTATTTTAAGGTGCTTCCCCAAATTCTGGAGCTATCTAAAGAAGATTCCTTTCCTCCTAAGCTAACGGAGGGCATTCAAGATCTTACTCCTCATATATTCTCAGGTTCACACGCCCTGGAGGCCCTCAATATGGATAAACCGATACAATCAGGACAGAGTGAGTCTGAGAAGGAGGATGAGATTTCCTTTCCGTCTTCAGCCAATGCATCTGAATTTCAGAGCACGGATGGATCAGGCGATTCGAAGATTCAGGAAGACCATCACACTTCGGTTGACCATCCTGAATATTCTGTCGGAGAAATGCTAAGGGCATTGTCCCAAGATATCAAACTGGGTTTTCAAGTTTCCACAGCTAACCAAGCTGAAATTAGATCAGTTTGTGAAACGCTGGGTTCTAAAATAGATCTTTTAGATACTAGAACACTCCTTTTAGAAGAAAATTTCACTAATTTTACAGCCAACTTAGAGCTTGCTGAGACGGAAATAAAATCCCTCAAATTAAATGAGCTAGCATTATCTGAACGTCTAGAGTCTTTAGAGAATAACGCCAGGCGGAACAATCTCCGAATCCTCAATGTCCCAGAGGATAGAGAAGGAGGTGACCTAAAACAGTTTATTGTCGCCATATTAAAAGAAGCCTTGGGTCCTGAGCCTTCGGATGAATTGGTATTTAAAGATATCCAGCGAATACACAGGGATCCGTTCCGCAAAAACCTCCAAAGGCAGAAGCCTAGAAAGATTTTATTCAATTTCCAGACTTATGCTATTAAAGAACAGACCCTTACCTTAGCACTTAAACATAAATCTTTAACTGCAAGGGGTTTTACCTTCCAAATAAGATCGGACCTGTCAAGAACTACTCTCGACAAACAATGGGAGTTAGGCAGAAGATTGGAAGACTTTAGGAATCTTGGTGCAGTAGCCCAGTTGAAATTTCCTGCAACCCTAAAAATAATGTATAAAAACAAGATGCATAATGTGAGGACTGTTACGGCAGCGGACGCTCTGCTGAAAGAATTAAGCAAGGATTGATGTTCAATACACTTTTCTCTGGATACTCGAATGGCAATAGATATAGGTATTGTTCACATATTTAAAAAAAAAAAGAAAATAATAAAATAAATAAGTTAATTTAGTTTGGGTCACATAGGGCAGGGTGCCGAACACTGGACTAAGTCCAGATGCTAGGGGTGGGGGTTTTCAGGGGGGGTAAGGGAGGTAGTTGGGTCACTTGGGGTTGGGGTGGGAATGGGGTTACTCGAGTGTTGCAGGGTGGGGTGTTGCAAAGGGAAAACATTTGGAAAAAAGTGTCCTCCTTCTCAGCCGTAAATCGCTATCTTTTTTGTGCGGCAGTCTTAAAGAGTAAAAAAGAAGGGAGGAAGAGTGGAAAAGAAAATGTATGCATGTATTATTGCTTTTTTGATTCTAGGTTAATGGGTTGGGTCGGAATGTATATAGTCCAGGCAGTCATTCTATGAATTCGGTTCATGTACTCTCTTGGAATGTTAATGGTCTGCGCACTGATCCAAGAAAACTCAGGATCCTTCAATATATACGTGACAGTAGTGCGCAGATCATCATCTTGCAGGAGACACATTTAATCGAGCATGAAACTTTAGCTCTTGCCAAGAAAGCAAGATGGATCGATTTCGCTATCTGTACTACACAATCTAGCTAATATAAGAGGGGTGGCAATCCTGGTTAAAAAGGCCGCTCAAGCGACTCTTAGAACATCAGCGGTTGACCCAAGTGGTAGATGGGCCATCGCAGAACTTCAGCTACACGGTCTGAGAGTGACAATTGCAGGCTATTACGTTCCGAATCAAGATGACCCCTCCTCTCTTAAAAGTCTGTTATCAGCTTTGTTGGATTTCCCGAATCCAGTTATATTGGCCGGGGACTTCAATATAGCATTAGATCCATCGATGGATAAATCCTCAAATAGTCGTGCATTAACATCTCAAAAAACAAGGGATTGTCTTAAGGGTGCCATGAAACAAATGGCGTACTTAGATGTATGGAGGGACAGGTCCGGTCTTAGTCGCGAATATTCATTTCGTAACTATAAATACAAGCATCAATCTAGAATTGATTTTACTCTGGTTAGCCATGCATTGAAGAAGTTGGTTAAAGATATCTCCTATCTTCCTTCCCATCTCTCTGACCATTCGGTGGTGAGTTTGACTATAGAAGTAGATGCGATTCCTAGGCTGAGGACTTGATCAATGGACCGTTCACTTTTGGCATCAGAGGATGTTTTACTCACCCTTCGGAGAGAGACCGAGAGTTTTATGGTGAGGAACTTAGATACCGCTTCAGTAGTTATGGTATGGGATTCCTTCAAAGCTTTCCTGAGGGGGAGTATTACGAGTATGTCGATTTATAAAAACAAAAAATATAAGGAAGAAATTTCTGAGATAGAGTGCAAAATAAAAGCCACACAAATGCGGCTCGACACACAAGATTCTGGTTCTCTCGAAGGAACACAAGCTAATTTACGAGTTCTTAAGGGGCAGCTTGAAGCTGTACTGAGTTCACGATTAATGCAAAGGTGGGAGGCCAGTAGGATAGCCCATTTTGAATATGGCGAAGGTGCAGGTAAACTCCTTGCTTGGAAAGCAAAATCTGACCAAGCAAGAAATCATATTAATTCCATTGTTAAGGACGGCATTTCTTATACATCTGAAGAGGATATCAGAGGGGTGTTTCATTTCTTTTTTCGGGAGATTTATAGGGAGGATGGAGTTTCAGATCCTTTGAAAATTCAGTCTTGGTTTGGAAATATAGATCTCCCAGTACTAAGCCTGGAACAACAAGCGTTGCTAGATCAACCGGTTACCCAAGAGGAGGTCTATAAAGAAATATCGAGGCTGAAAAAGGGTAAGGCAGCGGGTCCGGACGGTCTTCCTACTGAGATATATAGGTGTGTTATAAAGGAAGTCGTCCCGGTTCTGACAACCCTTTCTAATCAAATCCTTCAAGAGGGAATTTCCCCCCCGCCGTCTTGGAATAACGCAACCATGACTTTAATATTAAAGCCGGGAAAACCACCTACCTGCTGTGAATCATAGAGGCCAATTTCGATACTAAATGCGGACTATAAGATCTACGCCTCCGTATTGGCTACTAGGCTTGCAAGTGTTGTCGGGGTTCTTCTACATCAGGACCAAAAGGGTTTTGTAAGGGGGCGGCATTTGTCAGAACTGACCTATGATTTGATTGGGGCTATAGATCTGGCCTCAACGTGGTCTTTTCCTCTTGCAGTGTTGACTCTGGACGCCGCGAAGGCCTTCGACAGGGTCAACTGGTTGTTCCTGTCGGAGGCCTTGGCAAAGTTTAAGATCGGCAATAAGTTTAGGCGGTCTGTTGCACTCCTATATAATAAACCTTCGGCCAACCTCTTTATTAATGGCTCCCTTGCCGAACCCTTTGAGAGCTCTAGGGAAACGCGTCAGGGTTGTCCCCTTTCCCCATTATTGTTTGATTTATACATTGAATCTTTTGCCCAAAGGCTGCGAGATGAACATAGAGTTTCTTCTTTTAAGTATGGGGAATGGGAGAAAAAAGGGGCCTTATATGCCGACGACATTTTGATTTTCACATCAGACCTGAATAGGGCTTACCCCATAGTTATTGAGTTGGCCCAAGAATTTGGCACAGTATCAGGCTATAAAGTAAACACTTCTAAAACCAAAATAATGGCATGGAACACGCAGGCTCACCACCAACTCCCCCCCCCTGAAAACTAATATGAGATACTTGGGTATTCACATTCTTCAAGATATAGATATGATTTCAACCTATAATTTAACACTAGTTGCTAGAGAGACCCGGAAGTTAATGAAATCTTGGGCTTTATTACCCTTGTCTATATTGGGGCGAGTAAATTTAATTAAAATGTCCATTTTACCTAGATTTACTTTTCTTTTTAACTCCATTCCTTTATTCTTTGATACTGTCGCTTTGAATAAATTACAAAGTGAATTTACGCATTTATTTGGGCCTCCCGACACTCTAGGATTGCCTGGAAGAAAATTAGAAGACGCAGGGAG
This sequence comes from Triturus cristatus, assembly GCF_964204655.1. Taxonomy (NCBI): domain Eukaryota; kingdom Metazoa; phylum Chordata; class Amphibia; order Caudata; family Salamandridae; genus Triturus; species Triturus cristatus. The sequence continues at coordinate 551,630,389 of NC_140595.1, forward strand.
AAGGGAGGTTTAGCAGCTCCTGACCTTCAGTTGTATGCCTGGGCGTTTCAATTTTCCCACTTGCGAATGCTCCTAAAGCAGCCTACTGGAGAGGGAGTTTGTACTATGTTATTAGCTATGTTGAGAGGCTCTGGTATTCCGGAAGACGGTTTCTTTTATAAATATGGTGATCCTAAGTTCTTCAAAAAAGTCAGGTTGAAGGTATTACAGGGGTTGCTAAGAATGTGGGTTAAGCTGAGAGTCTCGCTGAAGTTGGGTTATTTTTCTAGTAGTGCCCCAATTTGGAACTCTCCTGGGACTCCTGAATGTCTGTTAGACAGTTTATCTTTGCCCCTTAAGATTGTTGGAATCGAGAGATGGGGCGACCTATTTGTGGATGGCACACTGGTTCCCTGGGAAGTTTTGAGGGAGAGAGTTGGTCCATCTCTTTCTAGATTTAAATATCTGCAATTATCCAGCTGGGCTACCTCAGTTAAAGAATCCCGTAATAAAAATCCTCTAGGCAGTAAAATCCATTTTGAGCATTTGATGTTACAAAAACTCCTAACAAAGAAAGAAGTTGCCTGTTGGTATCAACGCATCATGGAAGAGGAGGATGGTGAATTTCAACTGCCGACTTTACTCTGGGAGAGCTGTATCCCGCAACAAGATGTACAGTCATTATGGTTAAACTCTTGTAAAATGCTGAGGGACACCTTAAAACCAGCCTGGCTTCGCAGGAATCACCTTTTCGCAATTCATAGAGCCTATTACACACCCCAGAGACTAACAAAATTTTCCAACGGTCCACCAGTTAGCTGCGAGAGGTGTGGGGAAATCGCAGCCTCAGATATACACATTTTTTTTAATTGCCCTGCCCTCGCAGATTTTTGGGAAAAGGTGAGCAATACACTTTCGAGGTCATTAGGGACACAAATTGTTATCAATTTACCTATGCTCATCTTTGTTGAAATGGAGCTAGGGTTTTTTTTTTTCCCCTAGTCCAAGGATTAAACAGCCCTCCCTCTCTGGTATACCCTTGGCTTTCTTCAAGGGAATAATAGAGATGTCTTGGCATTTTAAGCTGAGCTAACGGGGTTCCCACATGGACACTGCCTTCAGAACTGTTTGATTGAGTAAACACCGGCAGACTGTGCCTTACAAGGTACAAACCTGCGGATCCAGTGTACTGAGACGGTGGAATTTTTTCTCTGTATCACCAGTTTGGGCAAGCCTAAGTGGGTTGAGAATGAGGACAAAAAAAAAGAGATGTTCAGACTTAGGCTTTGTAAATAGGAGTAATTTATACAGGAGTATTTTAGACCAATTTTATAAAAAAAATCAGGGACTATTGTAAGCCTGTGAAATAGGAGTACATATCTTACTCATGTGCATGTGTGTTTGACTTACATACTCTTAGAATTTCTTTAAGGTGCCATTTGTGGGCATCACCAGCGAATGCTAGAAGAGTGGTCAAGGAAAAACCTTGCAAAACGAGTCCACACCTATTCTTCTGTAATTGTTTGGGTGTTTAGTACCGTTTGCAAGTGGCCTTCCCAAACAACTTGTGTACACTTAAAATACAACTCAAAGACCCAAAGACTTCTGCTGCAGAATGTGTAGAATGGAGCACAGATTACATAATTTCTTCCAGGGGGCTGAACGAAGAAATTACATGTTGGCAAACATGGTCTTCAGTGAAAGAAAAATGTTTTCTAAAGTTATTGAAATAATTTCCTAAACCCTCGCTGGTTCATTTTACTTAGTGTAATACATACACATATTTGAGACTTAGAATAGAAGTTTCAGAATGTTTTGCAATGAATCTCATACACATAAGGCTGTTAACTATCACAATAATAATGCACACCTGCCTAGGAAGTAAAGGTTAGTAAATATCTCCCAATAAAAGTAGAACAGTTAAAAACAATAGCGTATGAGAACTATGAATTTGCAGACATTTTAGCAATTTCAAACAATAGCCATTTGCAGCATCAGACTATTGCTTTTCTGATTAATGTAATGGTCTCTAATTGTACATTTTTCAAATAACGAAGGCACTGCCCATTTCACTATCAATATGTTTAGTGTGGGACTCTTTACAGCATTTATACATTGCATATGATATGAGTGGTACTTTGTACAAGCCAAGATTGAAGCCTTCAAAACACAAGTATTTTGTTGTCCTGGTTTGGCAAGAAAATTGAGAATATTTGTTGATATATTCAACATACACAGAGGATAGTTTTATTGCTGGCACAAGTAAATAGGTCTCTGGTTTCAGTAAAGTCCTTAGGATACGAATGAGTAAACATATGTGGAAAATCATGATAATCTACGCAATGTGAAGAGGACCAATATTTCACCCACTGGCAATCAGATCTCTGGTGACATTTAAACAATTCATTCAGCTGTTTTGTGACTAGTACAGTGGATGTTGGGTACTTTGCAAAGTCAGATGGCACAGAACATACAACCCCTTCAAAGTGCTCATCTAATAATCCAGGTCCAGTCTAATTTTAGTGCTTTGTGCATTACATACACGTTATATGAAAATCATAATAATTTGTGTGCAGTGTATCACGGCGCTGGAGGTAGGTAGGTCGTCGCACGAATGTTGCCAGGGCGACTATGCTAAAATACAGCATGCCTCTCCAGATGCTCTTGAGGAGCCAGACATGGAGGCCTAGTTGAGTCATCCTTATTAGGTTCTAAAGGTCATCGCAATCAGGTTCTTATGGTGTATTATTACGAATACTCCACTATTTGGATCATGTGCGCTACACTTATGGTTCCAAGCATTGTATAGATTAGATTAACCTTTTCTTTGGTCCTGAATAATCGCACTAGATCATATATTGACTACTCTCAACAAGAATCATGTTGGCCTCTTGATTTAAAAAAGTCACAATAGATCATTGCCTCCATTGGTGGCACACACAATTTTAACTAGACAGGCAGACTCACTGAATAAAAAATCTTTCATCTAGAGATTTGTCTGATCTCTTTTAAATCGCTATCACTCACCATCCCAACACTCACCTTTTACTCATCTGCACCTAGGGCCCTATGCTGGCTCACGACATGCAGCTTTGGATAAAGATCTCCGTCAAAGAGCTCCTTAGAGGGTGCCTATCAAGCATTGCAGTGCTGGCTCCATGAGTAGCAAAGCCCTATGATGAAGCATGACACTTACAAGAGTGTGTGAGGGCTCTATTTCCAAAAAGGAACCATCCTCCTGGTTCCAATATACCTGGCCTGTTAGAACATCATACCATTTTCTCCCTTCTCTCACTTCTATAAGAACTACATACCCACCTGCCTACTAGCAATTTTTAGAGCATGTATGCTAGACCTTCATGTGGCCTTCGTCCCCCTTTGTTGAAATTGATCAGTGTATCATTTAATCATTAGTAGGTGGCTACATGTATTTTAGTAAAGACCACGCATTACTTGAAATATAGATATTATACTTACTCACGTTAACTGTACCTGTTTAAAATCTTTTTTAATGCTAAGTTAGCTTAATGTGTAACCAGGTCCTAGATACACATGTTGCATTTTTATCGAATTTTTCTTGATTTTTTTCTCTCCTCTGCAGGTGCCTTATCAATGTGCTTGTTAAGTTAGAATAGGCTTATTCCTTATTGTATTAGACTAGTAGGTGACTGAATTTTAATTAGAAGTTGGCCTCAGATAACGTTGGGAGACACCCTCCTGTACCAGGCAAACAGGATTAATGTTACATCCAAGATCGTCCGGATGATTGCTCCTTTGTTGAGAGCTGGAAAAACTAGGGGGTCTACCTGCTCCTAGAGAACACTGTCTTTGGATTGATATGTTTGGTGGAAACTGATATGAAGATGCCTTCTAGAATTCTTTTTCATGCTTTAATTATGTGATCTTTGGAATAGCTGGGTAGACCCTACCCTGACTTCACTGAAAGAAGACATCTTCTTGTCTCTGCTAATTTATCTTGGTCAGAGTGTTGAGCTTCTAGCTTGAGCATGCATACTGACTATTTGAACCTTAAAACTTGGTTCATATGAAGCTAACACCTTCCTCATGGAATTTCCCCTCGCTACTTTCGATACTTTATTTAAAATAGAGAAGTTGCTTTATGGAACCTGCTTGATTGATATTTTGCTTGCTATATGTGATTTTATTTTGCATCTATTTTCTTTGTAATCTACAAATTCAGACTGGATGATCATTTAAATATGTAGAGACACCATACTCTCTTTCGTTCTTGCGGGACCACATGGGTTTCACTGTACTTGAAATGTATTGCCAGTGTTAGCTCCTTTCTTGCACTTCAAGTTGATAATCAAAGGTTCATATGACTAGTGGGGAATTTTCTTTGATCAGTTTTCTAATAGTTTGAAATTCAAGCTACTCTGCTTTGTCTAGAGGTAGCAACAAAAATGGTTATTCACTGAAATGTAAGAAGCTAAATACTCTGGAAAAGATTTAGAGCATACCCAATTACAGTCCTAAAAGTCATGGCCCAATTTAGAAGATTGGCAGTGTTTTGGTGGTTTTGAAGGGTTCATGGTGGCTAATGAGTAAGTATAAACAGGGTTGCCTGATGCAATTTATCTCTGTCAAACTTGCAGTGTTGTGTTGACATTGTGTGTTTTGTGTTGTAGCGATGTATTTGCCATAATAGTGTGAATGTAAATTTGCTTAATGTTGAGCATTCAAAGTTTTTATTGGGCTTGTCGCAGTCCAAGACCGTAGGATAGATAAGAAGTAAATTGCTGTTTAACTTGTCTCCTTAGGTTTGTGATGTCTGTCCTTGAGGTGCCATTGGCTGCACAAAATATCCACAGATTCGCAGCTCTAACTGAGCTCCAGACATGCCGGATGGCACACTGCTGGAATCCTTCCTCTACTAAAGACATAGTGAGCCATAGTGGCACCGGAATCACAGAGAAGCAATTTGTTGATTTTTAGACGCCAGGAAGATTGCATGTTGATCATCGTTGCGCTTCAGTCCTCATACTGGGCTGCGTTAGCCACCATTGTCTGCCTCTGCTCACTGGTATGCATGCATAAAGGTTGTGCTTCACCATTAGTTAAAGGAGGAGTATACTTTTTGCTTTTTATTCAAAAACGCCTGAAACATTTTTAAGTACAAGCTCCTTTCCTTTTCACCTTGTGCACTAAATAGATTATAGAAACACTCTTCCATATTTTCATGTGGGACACTGGGGTGGCTTGTTGCTCACGAAGGTCACCTTTTATACTTAAGAGGAGGATGAGGCATGCAGTACATCAAAAATGAACAACAAGAAGCACTCTCAGTACAGAGAGATTCAAGCTCTGAGCACTCCTATAGCACATAGGACCAAAGAATACTTCAGCTTTTCCTATTATTTTTTTATGTTCTCATTTTCCATCAAGAAGGCAGAAGGAGCTCCGTATATGGAGGTAGCAAACACCTGCCACCCACTCCTCACAAGAAAAAGGAGAAGGGAAGCCCCAGAGATGTTTCTCCTCAGAAGGGTTTGTGCACCTCATTAGCAATTTCAGTTGAAATTTTGAAGATCTTTGTTTGGTCCCTCATTGTTGACTCCCTTTCAACTTTATTGCTTTGATGTTTTGATCATTGGATAATTTCCTTTTTACACCTTTAGGCATTTACATCACTGTGTTTTGGCAAGAATTGTACCCGTATTCCAATATATCCCAAAGTATGTTTTCTAAGTTGGAGGACCACCATGATCTAGGGTATTCACTCTCTGGACTGACTTTAACAATTCCCACACTACTTGGGGAGTAGAAAGCACCCACCTCAAGCACATCTCCTTTGGGAAGATTAGCTTTTCCTATTCTTACGAGGTAATCAGATGGCTGCCATTTTGATTTATTGGCTGATTCCGCTCTCTATGCAAAGCAATGTAGTTTTATGAATGTACACTCATGGCACATGTCCCAGAGGACTAGCGAAGGAACCCATAACATTTACAACCTTATCTGTATACTAACGGAATTTACTGTTGGAAATAGTTGGTTTTGCAAGTTTGATAGCTGTGACAGAGGTGACCTTGTATCATGAAAAGAATTTTCCTTCAAAGGATTTCAGCAGTCTTTATTAGACTAACCTGGCAATATTTATAAATGGGCCAAAGTGTCTCTTCAACTTGAAAACTCTTAATTCACCTGTGACAATGATAACTTCTCAAAAAACAATTGGAAATCCCGACAAAAGACAAAAAAAGACCTCCACCAAAATCTTCTCTACCTCTCACTCTAGAAGATTTAGTGGATGATATTAAGAATGTAAACCCTTTATTGTAGAAACAAGTGGAAATCTTTGAAGTATTGAAGAAAAACAGTCAAATCTTGTACCTAGCATTTCCCAGATTGAACAAACAATACGCAGTGTCCAGGATGCAATTAATAAGATTGAGTCAATGTCCAAAGAAATTTCTCTTCTTCAGCAACAAACCGAGGATTTAGAATATCACAATTGACACAAAAATCTGAGAACCTCTAGTATTCCTAAGGATTCAGAGGGATCCTATATGCTCTCCTGCCTCAAATTGCACATTCCTAAAAGTGTTGGTCTTAAGGATGGTGTTGATCTTAACTTACAAAGAGTAAGAGTGGGCTCTAAATCTTCAACAGAATCCTCCTCAGCTCGACCTCAAGGAATCATAGTGCTTTTTCTATCATATTCCGACTTTATGAAGGTTTTGCCCACATCTAAACAATGAAAACAAATTCTGTGGTCGGAAAACAAGTTTTTTTTTTACACAGGACATAGCTAGAGTAACAGCTATTAAATAGAAGCAGTTTCTTTCATAGCAATCTGTTTTAAGATCCATGGGTGCTCGTTATGGGATCCTGTACCCCTACCTGTTTAAGGTCACATACAAGGATATGATTACGTCTTTTGAATCTCCAGATGACCTTATGTGATTAATACATCTTAAAGCGGGAGAAGAAAGTGAACTTGAGAAAACTTAACTTTTGCTGTTTTATTCCATAAATTTCATTTACTAATAATACTGGTTATGAAGTCTCTCATGATAATTTATTTTCTTGTTTTTGTTTTCAATAGACGTTTAGATATCAATTGGATCCCTGCCCCAAGTATCTCCTGGGCTCAATGTGTCCTCCCACGCTAGATCTCAAGTAGAATATGTTTTGTCCACATTGGTAAGTGCTTCTACTGTCATTAATGATTTGTTTTAAGTTCTTTGTATTGTTCTTTTCTTTTACCCTCTAATACATTTCTCTGTGGTCTCTTTTGCCAAATGTCCATCTTCTCTGCATTGCACCACTTCACCATTGCCTTGTTTTATCTACTTTCTTTCTGCACACCATGGTTAAAGCCTCTTTAGATTCTCGCCATCTCTTCTTTTCTTATCATAGTACACTTACTTTTCTTTTCTTCTCCTATTTTTTTTTAACTACCCAACATTAGTGGCATAGGTCACACTTCACCGTCTAAGAGCTGCTTCCAATGGTGAAGCCCTAATAGTTTGGACAAGTTGCCCCATGGGGGAAGGGGCGGAGAAGAAAACCACAGTTGTGTTTCCTTGTAACTCGTGATCAGCGCGTCCCGCAACCTATACGTCCGCTCCCGGTCCATTCGGGAGGACCGGGAGGACCTATGCCACACTCCCGCAGTGGTGACACATTACCAAATGTGGTAAGAACGGAGCCCATTATTCTTTAATTTAGGTCCTGATGAATGCCGCGGACCCTTCGGGGCCACTCAGGCAGAAACATGTCGACCATCCACGAGATCATTCACTAGACGGTTGGGAACAATAAACATCCCAATCACCGTCGCACTTATATTTTAATATCATATACTTTTCATCTCACATTAAAGAACTGCTACTGACTACTATAATGATTTTTAACTTCACTCACATAGTCACGGGCCCCCACTCCATCACTTAGAAGTGCATCCTTGTCGTCAAGTGTATGCCCGCCCTCCATCAAACGAAGGTTTTGGAGGGCGAGGACTGGTCAATGATGAAGCATGACACCAGGTGGTGTGTGAGACCAGTCCGTATCTTTTTGTGAGATGCCCACACTCACGACGTTCTTGTAACTCGTTTGGGTTATCACACTAGGAGCAGCTCTTTTGTGATGAACATTTAATATTGGAGGCTGCTGCTCCTAGAACCCCATGCCTCTAGTTCCCCCCTCCACACATCCAGTGGAGTTTTCTTGTGATTAAATTTTCCTGATTATCAGAAGTATCATTCCACTTTTATATTGAAATGAATTTGGCATCTATTGTCCAATGATGATGATGTTCATTTTACTGTTTGGCGCTAATTCAAAGACTAGATATTTTTCTCGACAACATGTTCAAATATCTGTTAAAAATATTCCTTTTCAGCCTCCACGAATAATGATTTGTTTCTGCAATCTATTACTTTTGTCATTTCTGAGTTTTATAGTTGGCTATTAAATAGCTCAGAGATCTCTTAATTCCCCACACATCTTTCTTTCTCCTCTTTTTGCACTCGCTTTTTCCTTTTCTTTCTCCCACTTCTTTCGTTTGCCTTCTATATTTTTCCCCAAACCAAAACTAAACAAAATTATAAAATACTAGATTACTATAAACTTATGTTGAGTGTTTTCCTATGCTTTTTTACAGTGATGCAATACTATATCAAATATTATCAATTGGCAGGTTTCAATTCCATTATTCTTTTATGTCTACATTATAGACAATGTTTTTTAAATTATGTTATCTCTGTTACATACTTTGAAATTCTTTCAATATAGCATTTTGAAACTGAAAAAAGATAGTGACTTGTAACTGATTGTTGTGAATGTATTAATGGTGATTAGTGATTTGGGTAGACAAGAGTTACTTGTACTTGATTTAGTGTTGTTGTAAAGGTTTGTTTGTATGCCCACGTCATTGGTACTGCACTGGTTTTGGTCACTGTGTTATTGTTGCAGCGCAGAACGTCAAATTCCCCTTTCGGCACAGACCAACTACCTCGTCATCCAATTTACTCACATACATTCATTGGTGGGGCCCATAACACCAATATACTTACACTCAGTTGACCTGTTTTCTGAGGGAAAATACGTTTCACAACGCTGCCATGAGAGAAATACCTTTACTTTGCCCAAGACACATTGACATTTAAACCTATGATATCCCTCCCATACGGAGATAGATCATTTAGTTGAATTGGTAATTGATGATTTACTCGTCTACCTTTGCTCTATTACTTTTCTCTTAATCTTCTTCTTCAAATAATCGACACAACACATTTGTCAATTAATCAATTAATCTTTATCTAAGAAATATTGAAAGAAATGTTAGAAATCATCATTAGCATTTCAGTGCATCATATTTACCTATTCTGGCTAAAGTCGTCCTCTAAGTCAGTCAGTCAAAGGAAATTTATTCAGCAAAGTTAGGCCGCAATTCAGTTTCTCATAGATTCAGGATAACAGCTGTCCAGCAGTGTCACCATCCTCTCCGTCAGCATAACGTCAGGAAATTGAGCTCGTCAAAGAAGAGCGAGGCAATCGTAGCGTCGAGATAGAGCGAGCTTACCTACCCTAATTCCCTACCTACTTTTATATTGAAAATACTAACAAATATGTATCAAGATTGGGTTTAGAGGGTTCTCATTGGTCAATTTCGACTCGCGATGAACAGTTCTCAGGGTGTTGAATGATGAAGTCATCAAACTTGCTTGGTCCGGCTTTTAAATTGAGCATTGTCTCTTAGTCTTGGACGGGTTCCCGTAATGACCTTGGAGGGTACATGTTCTCCCGGGGAAGGCCCAGGCCACTGTTGCTGGCGGTGACGCATGCGCCCTTCACCCAGAACCTCGTGTTGTCAAGGCAGTCACGTTTAACGTCTCGTTCAGCCATCTTGTACAGGCCAAAATGGTCAACTTAAGCAAAAGAAACATAAAAACGAAATTAAAAGATGGAAATGACTAATAAAATGTTATCCCCTTACTAATACCCATATGTGTGTGTATTTATCTAGAAGAAGCAACACTCAGAGCGGTTTATACTTACTAAATAAAGCACAAATCACAAATACATCACTTAAAGCAACATATAATATTCTAATTTTCTACCATTAATATGCGTACACTAGTTAATTCACAATTAATATGGCCATGCAAAGTGCAATTCCCACGTGTAATTCTCTTGTTAATATAGTTGGTAAGTTATCACTTCAAACACATTAATAATATTACAATTAATTGATTATTCGGATTAATATAAACTTGCAGAATGGGGGGGTATACAAAATTTTGTATTACCCGCTCCAGCAATACCCCCTTTGGTGATTATATCACCACACTAATATCAAATTTTGTATTCTTTTTTCGGGAATTTCGAATTGATATCTTGTTTCATTCATATTTCAGTTTCCCCTGTTTCTTCTCTTTTTGATATTTTATACATGCTATCCTTTAATTCTTCCAGTTCTATTTCTTCAAATTCTCTTTCTTGTTTCTTATCCCTTCTCCTAAAAATTTTTCTTTTTATTCTTTTCTGGTTTTTATTCTTTGTACAACAAATACAACCTAGTCTGATTATTAATACTAAGGAAATCACACAAGTTAATAGAAATAATATCTTACCTATAAATGTACTACCTAGTTTTACTACAAAGTCTTTAATAGCTGTTTTTTTCTTACCGATCTTCTCCCAAACACCTTCAACCTCCAGTGGTACAATTTCATCATGCAATTTTGGAATATTCTTAATATAAATTTTCAAATCTTTACTTTCGTCAGGAATGTAAGTACAACAATGTTAAACTTTCAGCATTCCACAGACTCCACCCTCTTTTGCCAATAAAATATCAAGGGCAAGTCGATTTTGCATTACCATAGCACGCATGGCAACCATTTCAGTATTTATCAATAAGAATCCTCCAGCGGTGCTTGTGAACAAGCGATCCACTACTGTTGAAAGTTTTCTAATTTTGTTCGCATTCAGAGATATTCCCACTGCGGGTATCAGTGCTCCAAAAATGTCACCTACAATTTCAGCCCAAGATTCTCTCTTACTACATGCTAAATGATTACCTAAACTATGTACACCATCTTCTCCTCTATCCATGTGAAAAATCTTAGGAAAAACCAGGCCATCATAACATGTGCCATACCAATGGTCTGGCAAACGGCAATATGCCCTGTTCCCACAAATGAAATACAGTCCTGGAAAGACTGGATCTCTTCCACCTTTAAATCCCCATCCTCCCATGATCCGATATGTATCATGGCATTCACTATTCCCTAGAAAATAATTGTCATACGCCGTCTGATTCCTTCTTATACAGAATTTCCCTTTCTGAGGCCAATCTAATGCCACAGTTGGACTCGATTCTCCTCTTAAATGTTTCTCCGTTTCTACATCCCAAACCGTTTTCTCCACTTTCCCTTCTGAAACCTTCCTTTGCATTTTCAATCTCCTATCTTCAACCATATCCAAAAATGTATTCTCCTCTCTCTTTAAGCTGCAAGTCAAGTTATTTCTGAATATATATTCTAATATTAGTTCATTTGTCTCTAAGAAAAATTCACCTAATACCGTTGCAGGTTTTACTTTGTTTAGTTTGTTAATTGCGGGTACTTGTGAAAATATAGTATCTACATCTGAAAAATAATTCTCTAATTTACCTGTCTGATAAAATAAACTAGCTATTATACTACATGTTATTCCATATGTTACAGGAAGGTGATGATAAGTCACTCCTTCAGATACAGATGCAGGTAATTGCATACATACGTAGCAATCCCTTACGTCCATTGTTTTTACATATTCATATAACAATTTTGAAAACACATTGTTAGAAAAATCTGTAATTGACCTGTCTTTATGTAAATAGTTATTATCTATTCTAGTTGGAACTACCTTTTGAACTTTCCCTATATTAGTTATGTTATCACTATGTCCTTCTAATGTATCTACAGTAACTTTAAATGAAATTAGTAGAGCAAGAATACTCCAAAGAAGCATTAATAATCCTGTACAACAACAACACATTTTGCACCATCTTCTAAGAAAGGTACATCTACTTTTGCTATTTTCTATGTTTGCCCTCTTTCTAAAATGAGCCGTGTCTTTTGACTTAGCCTCTTCTACTTCACAACTAGTTTCTAACCCTAGGCTTCAAAGCACCTATGTGGTTCTACCAGTTTTTAACCTTTTCAGTATTTTATTGTTTTTCCATCAGTAATTTTCTTGTCTCATTCAGTTTGGCATCTCATCATCTTTCACCTTCCCTTCGTTTTCAACATACAGGTTGTCCTGAACATCCGCTTCTTCTCCAATATCGGACAAGATAACTCTCAGGATTTCCGATTCTTCGTCTTCCTCAACCACTTCCGATACAACCACCTCTGGATTTCCTTGGCTATCCGCCTCTTCTTTCACTTCAGGCAGGGCCACATATGTCCATTCCGGTGATTTATACTTCTGGTTAGGTTTTCTTGTTCTTTTGCTTTCTTTGACTACTGTCTGTTCCTCTTCTTTCGATTTTTCCTCACTTGTTACTTCATTCACCTGTTCAGCCCTTGGCGAATTTACACGTGTCAGCCGATATCTCAGTCTTTTTATTTTGTTTGGCCACACCTCGTCTTTTGCCGCTCTTTTCAATTTACTCCCTTTATCATTCTTTTCAGTTCTCCAAGCTCTCTTTCTCAGAACTCGGCCTTCTGGTATTTCATCTTCGCTTTCCTCAGATTCTGTTTCAACTTGCTTTTTACCTTCACCAAGTTCTTTTTTCACCTCTTTTGTTTTCCCTACTTCTGTCCCTCCTCGAATCTCCGTCACGCAATCTTCCTGCTGACTACTTGTCCCTGCTTCTAACTGGATGTTGGAATTCCCTACACCTCCTCGGGGGTCTTCCGCAATAATCTTTCCCTCTCTCTCTGTATCTGGCACCTGTCCATCTAAAGGTGTTGTTTCGGGTGGAATTTCTCTCAATCTTTCATCTGGTACTTCCTTCTCACAGATTTATTTTATTGTCTCTCCACTGTCCTTTTCTTTATTGGATGAATGGGCTCTTTGTTCTGTCTCTGAGTCTGAACTGGATTCAGAAATCTGCAATCTTTTCCTTAGGGAGTTACTTCTGGGGACCAAAGTTAACCTTGAATCTGTCTCCCGCCTTTCAGAGTTTTCTCCTTCTTTATCTTTTGGCTCTCCGTCATCTGACTCAGTACTGGATTCTGATTCATCAAAATACTCATTTTCTTTACAATCAACTGGATTTGGAATTCTCAAAGTATGACTTGCATGGATCCAGTTCTTCAATCCAGCACACTTCACAGCTGTTGTTGTAGTCAAGATGACTTGCCTTGGTTTTCCCCACCTGGGAACCAAACAGTTTCTTCTTCTGTGTACTTTTATCCTTACCCAGTCCCCTGGGCTTCTTTTCAAGAGTGGTGGCATCCGCTCCAACCTGATGAAACACAGAATGAACTGCGTCAGCCAGGCTTTTACAGTATTCCAATACCATGTCATCAGTTATTGTCATCAGCTTGTTGACTGGTATAAATACTTTTATATTTAAACAGAACTATATTTTTTTATACAGAAATTGTTTTAAAATATTTCAATGTATTCAATATGTTTATTTATATATAATCCACTGAAAATGTATTTTACAATATTGCATTAATGCAGTTTAAAATAATAGAGAATAATCGCAACAAATAATTTTTCTTTATGAATGTAAACATCAAACTCGCAACATTACGTGTTATATTTAAGCGAAGTATTTCTACTATGTCTGTTGGTGATGGTCACGTGATTCACGACGAAATGGGTAAAAGTAATGGCGAATGTAATACTCTTTGTGTGATCAAGGGCGCTCAGTGCTCGAAACGCGTCGCAGAGGGAGAGTCAGATGAAATAAAATCTTCCTGCCTGAGCCGTGAGGGTCCGTTTCTCCTTTTTTTCCCACTGTGGAAGCTGTGAAAGCAGAAGCTACGTGGATGTGTGGAGAGTGCACTATTCATGGTATAAATACATGTCTCATTGCGCGTCCCATGAGGATTTCATGAGGACTCAAACCAGTAGTTCTGTCTGGTATTGATCTAATTGTCATGAGTACTAGAGGCAAGACATCGGGCCATTTCATACCTGTGGCTAAACACATTTTCCCTATTCTGTTTTTGATAGTACCATTCATTTGTTCTACTACACCAGAAGACTCTGGTCGGTAGGCACAATGCAGTTTTTGTCGTACATTCAATGCTTCACAAATCAGTTTTATGATCTCATTATGAAAATGTCCTTCTCTGTCTGATTCAATTGTTACTGGGAACCCAAACCTAGGTATAAATTCCCTCAACAATAATTTTGCCACTGTCATTCCATCATTTCGTCTTGTTGGTAACGCCTCTACCCACCTAGAGAATAGGCATACCATTACCAAAACATACCTCACTCTGTTACAAGGAGGCATCTCAATGAAATCTACTTGCATTCTGGGAAAAGGCCCTCCCTCTCGACCTATTGTTCCTAGACTCACCACTGTCTTTCTTCCTGGATTGTACTGCTGACAAATTAGACATCTTTGATAGATACTTTCCACCACAAGCCTGAACTTGGCATTATACCAAGTTTGTTTAAAGGACCTAATCATGGCGTCTCTCCCTATATGTCCTGTCCATGATACATCCGTGCCATGGCATACATCATGCTATCAGACATTACTGGTCTTCCATCTCGATAGACCCACACATGATCTTTCTCTCTTGGTGCACATCCTGCTTTTACCCACTGTTTTACTTCTTCCTATCCTGCTTCGTCCTGCAATTGTCTTACCTCGTCCCATGTTCCCACAGTGTTAGTAAACATTGGGAAACAGGAAACCAATTCTTTTTCCTTTGCCCGATTGATTGAATTCTGATTTCGTGCACAATACTGTGCCATGTCATTGGCAAACTTATTTCCAGTGGCAATGTAATCACCACTGCGACTATGAGCAGCACATTTTACCACAGCCAATTGCCTGGGCAGCTGTATTGCATCGAGCAATCTTCCAACCGCTTCAGCATTCTTAATGGGAGTCCCACTTGAGGTCAGGAAACCTCTTTGCAGCCAAATTTGGCCGAAATCATGGACCACTCCATAGCCATATTGGCTATCAGTTATCACAGTCACTCTCACACTTTTCCCAATCTTACATACTCTGGTCAGGGCGATAAGTTCAGCTACTTGGGCCGACCTTACTCCTTTCAAATAGTATGCTTCCATCACTGCTGCAACTGTACATACTGCATATGCTGCTCTTAGCACCCCATCATCTGTTCGCAAACAGGATCCATCAACAAACATGACATAATCACTTTCTGGTCACTTTTATGTCAGGCGTTGTTTTTTTTTACAAAAATCAAGTACATCCAAACACTCATGATCTGCTTCATCTCTTACCTCTACATGCTCTACCTCAGGCAACAATGTTAAAGGATTCACATTCACGCATCTCACAAGACTCACATTTGTTGCGCCCAAAATGACCTTTTCATACTTAGTCAGTCGGCTGTGCGTCATATACTGAGTACGACTCCTTGTTAAAAGTATCGCCACATCATGAGGTACAAACACTTTCACAGGATACCCCATCACAATTCCTTCACTTTGTTCCAAACTTCGACATGTAGCAGCTACTGCTTTCAGACACCCAAGAAGGGCTATAGCTACTGGGTCCAACATGGATGAAAAATATGCAATTGGTTTCCTCAGTTTTCCATGCTTCTGTACTACAACAGAGAGTGCACATCCATTTCTCTCACTGCAATACAACTCAAACTCCTTATCATAATCAGGCATACCCAATGCAGGCGCTTCACACAATCCTTCTCTCAATTTCTTGAATGCTGCCAACTCCTCTTTGTTCAAATCGATTGGATCTCTTACATCACTTCTTGTCAGTCGTACCAAAGGTTTTGCAATCAAGGAAACATTTCCTATCCATTGACGACAATATCCAACCATTCCCAGGAACATTCTCACTTCTCTTTGGGTCATTGGTGGACTCATTATTTTTATGATCCTGATTCTATCGATGGTTATTTTCCTGTGTCCTTTCTCAATGCTGTGTCCCAAATATTGGACTTCTCCTTTACAAAATTGTAGTTTTGATGGTGACACTTTCAGCCCTCCATCTGCCAAATGATTTAACAAAGCTACTGTGTCTACCTTACAAGCTTCATGAGTTTTTGATGCCACAAGTAGGTCATCGATATACTGGAGTAGTACTGAATTTTCAGGCATTTCCAGACACTCCAAAGACTTTTTCAATAGATGATTAAATATTGAGGGGCTTTCTGTATACCTCTGTGGAATTCAGCACCACACCAAAATACGCTCGCCGAAACGAAATGCAAAAATTTGCTGGCTGTCATGGTGCAATGGCATGGAAAAGAATGCATGGCACAAATCAATCACTGTGTACCATTCTGCATCATGAGGAATCTGATACAAAATCACAGATGGATTCGGTACAATGGGACAACATGGTACACCAATTTTGTTTATCTTTCTCAGATCTTGCACTATTCTGAACTTCCCACTAGGCTTTTTCAGTCCAATTATCGGTGAATTACATGGGCTACTCATTATTTCTCTCAAAATTCCTTGCCTTATCATTTTCTCAATCACAGGAGTAACTCCTTCGATTATTTCCGAAGTCAATTTATATTGTGGAACATTTGGATAACTTACTCCTTCTTTTACAGTTATCTTTACTGGATCTATATTCCTCATCAATCCTACATCTTCTCCTGTGAAGTCCCAAACTTCTGCTTTTACTGATTGTTTCAATTCTTTTGGTAGTTCGTCAGGATTGAATACAGCATATGTTCCCGTAACCTCTTTCTCTCTGTTTGCCAAAGTCATTTTACACAACACATCATCATCTGGTGTTTCAAAGGCTATTCCATCTGGAGTACAAAATATAGTGCAATTCATCTTGCACAATAAATCCTTACCTAACAAGTTCACAGGACTAGTGTCACACACTACGAATCTGTGCATTTCAGAAAATTTCCCTATACTAACTTTGACTGGTTCTGTAAGGTAAGTTTTAATCTGTCTGTTGGAGACCCCGACTACTTGGATCGTTTCATCCGAGAGAGGAAGATTCTTAACATCAGCTGATCTAACAGTTGATCGAGTAGGACCAGTATCAACTAGCAAAGTAATATTTTCATTATTAACTTTCCCATCTACAAATGGGCCTGTCTGGTCTACTTCCAGCACCGTCAATAACCCTCTTCTGAATCGCTTTCATCACGTTGCAGCCAATACTGCGAAGCAGCGCTAGCGCGTTGCGGCTTATTTACCTGTTCTTCGTTGTAGAATCCGTTCTCCTTACTATACTTCTGGCAATTTTTGTTCTGTGGAAAAGGTGGTTTTGGCACCTGATTCTGTTGTGTTACACCCTGCTGTTGTCGTTGCTACTGACCACTCACCTCATTCTGCACCTGTGGATTCAAGGATGAATTTTCATCATTAGTACTTGGTGGATTCTTACACTCGGATTTCCAATGCCCTATCCTACCGCAATTATGACACGGAAATTTCTTTTTAGCTTCCTCAATATTCCCTTTATTTTTCCCAGGATTAAATCTTTGTTTTGACCCAGCTTGTTCCACTAATTGTGCTTCCTGTCTCTCTGCTACTTTTACCTGTGCCCACATTGCCTTCTCTTTGAGTTTTCCCTGTTTTGCTTCAATTTCATCACTGAAATATTTAGCATGTCTCAATACTTCGTCTATTTTCTTATTTTGGCAATCTACCGTATGCTGTTTTATCATTTCACTAATTTCTGGACGAAGACCATATACAAACCTGTATACGAAATGACTCAAATCCTTGTCACTCAAATTCTCATCTCCACTGAATTGTTTAAAGGCTAAAAGTAACCTCTCATAATAGGCATGTACTGATTCTTTGCTTTCTTGATGTGTTCTGTCAATTTTCACCCAATCTGTCTCCTTAGGGGGTACATTGTTCTTCAAAAATGCCATAACCTGTTCGTATTTCTTCATTACCTCAGGGTCTGGAGCTCCTGTCTTAGGATCCCATGGGTATTCCTGTGTTGGCCAATCTATTACTATTTTGCATTCTGTCCACAAATCGGCTGGTACAATTATATCAAACAGGCTATTCAAATCAATCCACAATACTTTGGATAATTTCACAAATCTGTCTACCTGTCTATACCACTCGACGGGCTTTTCACGCAGTTGAGGGAAGTCATTCGTAAATGACAAAATATCCTGTCTAGTCCATGGGACATGCACATATCCTCCTCCTGGAATCTTTCTCATAGGGTATTCTGTCACAACCTTCCCTTTTTCTCTCATAGGATAGGCTGAAAACGTTTTGTCTGAAACTTCGTCTCGCTTACGATACCATCTGCTCTTCCATTTGTCCACATCTCCCCATTTTCTCAACAAAATAATTATATCCTTAATCTGACCTATTCGTCCTGTGGTATTCATGTTTTCAATGTCTTTTTCAGTGAAATCTACTCGATAGGGTTTCTGTAAGGCTTTTACCTTTTCAATATCAATGCCCATTTCATTTGCAACTTCTTCTAATCTTTCATGAAGATTTTTCACTCTCCATGTTACCCTTTTGCACAGAAATAACAATTCCTCTTCTTGGTACGTTTTTAACTTCTCTGTCGGGATAGTACCTACTATTAATTCTTCCAATACCATTCGTAATTTTGCTACATCTATTGACTGAGATTCTTTGTCTTTCTTTTGCAAGCTTCTCAACCCTTCACTCAACTCCTCTGTAGATGGTCCTACTGGCTTCTCTACATTTCCTTGTCCGAAATCTTTTTGTGTTTCTGGCATGGTCTCTATCATTGTCATACAGTTCTCTGCACAGTTCTGACCTACAAACGGATTATTTGAAAAACTAGGTTCAATCATACTCATAGTCTGTTTCCATGGATTCTCACTCTGACTCACTCTTGATTGTTCAACCAATTTATTACTTTTATAAGGGACTGTCATTGTCATTGTCTTTTTGCTTGTCAAAAATAGGCATTACTGGACCTATCGTTGCTGGTACAGTTACCGCTTCCAGATTCTTAGTCAATTCTATGGACAGTTTCAAAGAGCATGCTGATGTCCTGTCTCGAAATTTAAAGGTCCAACAGTACCCTTCCAAACTAATACGACAATCGTATAAGCGGGCTGGCAACAACAATCGAGAAGCTCTGTTGGAACCATCTGTACCAAAAGCCCCTTTGAATAGATTGACATGTGTGCAAACGTTTAGTACTCAATCGAACCAAATACAGAAAATCATACGCAAACACTGGTGAATTTTAAATGTAGGACAGGCACATCTTCCACCTCCATTATTTTCGTTTAAGAGAAATGTTAATTTGAGCGACACATTGGTCCATACGCGCCCTAGGAACATGGCTGTTTCCACTACCAACACCTTATGGAACATGCCACCTGTCCAGGGTCACTTTGCATGTGGTTATTGTGCTGTGTGTGCACACACACAACATACTACAGAGATCGACATCGGGTCAAGCAAACCCTGGAGACAGTTGAAACATACAAATTGCAACAGTGAGAAGGTGATTTATTTAATCACCTGCCCCTGCAATAAGAGATATGTAGGGATGACTACCGGAAAGGTTAAACTGAGGATAATGGAACATAAAAGCACCATTAGATGTCAAAGACAGGCTACTCGTTTGACCAGTCACTATTTGGAATTGAAACACAGACCTAACGATATAAGTTGGACAATTCTTGAACAACCCTTCATTCCAACACACGTTACTGATATTTCCAAATTTCTGTTTAAAAAAGAACAGCGTTGGGTGTTAAAATTGAGAAGTGATGAGGTGAGGCTGAATGAGGCTATTCCCTGGACCCTACATTAATACAGTTGTTTTCCACTTTCCAGTTCGGTCAGGCATTTTTTTCAGCAATCCGGGGCAATGATTCCGAATTTGTCCTAATGCTCAAATGGCCTGGATTAGCATTCACAGAGCCACTGTCGAATTTAAATGGTTCCCTTTCCTTTCGTGCCCGTTCATTAGAAATCTGGGGCTTATTGTTTTCGACCTCCAGTGTGATGCCAAAACACGTAGTGCTCTCTTTTATTGCATCTGATGTTGAAGCCTGCAGGAGATTACATTTATTATCAACCAAAACGGGGTTTTATGATGGCATCACTGGTATATCATGAGGGGGTGGCCTGTATCGATGCCATTTGTCCAATGAACCCGTGTAATTGCAGTCACACACTGTTGTCTGTTTTATAAATCTCACTATCAGAAAGATCACGATATTGATAGGCACTTGGCCGGCAAAAGTGAGTATAGAGCCATTACGGTATTCAAATGGCTTTTTTTGGTCCAATCACACTTTGGCAGGACTTATTTCTATATATAATTGTGTTACTTACAGGATGCTGGCCTTGAACAAAAATCTCAGAGCCATTTTCACACCGTGGTCCTGTGTGTTCGATATACTATCTCTAAACAGGACGCAACCCTTTTATTAAAATGTTTTCTTTTTTAAGAAATTGAGGTGAGGAAGGGATTCGGTAATGAACTACAGTACCCAGCATGCTCATTCGCGCACACGTTCTTTGATGCGTATGACGCACGAGTACCCCTGTCATGTGACGAGGGTTACGCGTAGTTTGCGCTTAACGTTTTGCAGCCAATAACATTAGTTTATAAATTCGGCATGCTTACACTGATCCGGTTATCACTCAGAACAACTAGAAAAAAGGTCCGTGGTAACGACGGACAGGTAAGCATGCTCTTGATTTCAGGTTTTTTCATTTTCATTTCTCTTTACAGTACACGGCGCTTTTTCTGAAGGTCGTGTGTATGTGTTTACTGACACCTGTGTTTGACTAACAGGGCCACCACTTTTATATTGGCTTATTTGATACACCAGCCATAGTGTCCTCTGAGAGGTGAATGGACTCTGTCCTCTCGTTTGAAGTATAATGATTTTCTACCAGAGAACACTTATGTCGATACCTGTGAAATGATGCAATTTATCAGCTGTGAACCAAATGAAGTGGACTGTATTTAATCCTTCGGTTCTAAACGTATACATGCTCTCCTCAGTCAATCGACCCACTTCATGTGTTTTTTAATCAAGCCTGCTCGCGCTTGGTCTAGTGGACAATCTTTGCTTCCCTCATGGTATTAGTTTGTTCCTTTTATTCTTGTTTTTTAGAGCGTTGCCTCACGCCCTGAGTTGTTACCAGGAGTGTAGTACGCATCCCCGATTGATTACGGGTAAGAAGGCCATTCAGATCCCTTCATGACAAATGTTTACTATTGACACATTTGTTTTAAGCCATGGAATACTCTTGACCTCAACCAGCATATATCATTCATTTTTTCTCCTGTTACAATTCTTCTTATTTCAACAGGTGATAAATTCACATCCCTACGGTGCCGCATATCTCAAGATAAGTAGGTACCTATGTAGCTTGTATCGTTCCTTTGATGTTGTGTTTTTCACATTCTTAATTTTTGCAGTAGTGTTACCATTCGGTCCTGACGAAAGCCACTGTCATATTGTTTAGACACTAGTTGGCTGAAACATGTAGACCACTGAGGACGTGTTCCTATAATGTTTGTGCACATGTTTTCCTCTAATTCCTGTGTTTTTAGTTTGACACCACTAGATACTGAATAAAAATACTTTTCTAGTGGTAATCAATTTTAAAATCACCTTTTCTTGTCCACACACTGCACTTAGCTTCACCACACTACTGGCAGCTTTTTTCACTAGGAGATTTTTACCCTCCATGTTACATCTAAAAACATCCATGAGCTCCTCCTTTTTATAGTAAATAAAGGAGTTGTAGCTCTTTAACTGCACTAGGTGCAGTTAAGGGAGGTCCCAGATGATGAAGCATGCCACCTCGGTGGGTGATGGGACTTGGTCCCTCATAGAAGGACCTTTTTATGTCTGAATATGCTGGTTCGCTGTCTTTGTGTCTCAGTTAGACTGTTGTAGACCCGCGGATTCTTGTGTTGTTAAATACTTAACCCAGTTGTCTAACCAAATACAGGTGTGATATCCATATTTTGCAATCATTAAAGATGCAGGGGTTTTCGGTGGAGGAAGTAACTGTCCTTACCTAGTTTTGACCAGTTTGTCTTTCTTAAACCACTTCTTAATTTTTCCAAACCATGACCTTTTCTCTTTTTCTGGTGGATCGTAATACATTTTCCTTTCTTTCCATATTTCACTAGTTTCTCCCTACAACTGTACCGCTACTCTGTCCAATTGCAGCACGACTCACACTAACGCATCAATCCGGAGCGTCTACGTCACTGTTACAATTCTCAAATCCCAGCGCGACTCACACTAACGCACCAATCTGGAGCGTCTACGTCACTCTGTATTTCTCCAATCGCAGCATGGCGCACACTAACGCACCAATCCGGAGCGTTTTACGTTTCTGACCGACTGTCCAATCCCAGCACGGTCGTTCTGACGTCAGCAGTCAATGGGGCAGATCCTGCTTCTGTCTACCCCTCCTTTACAAATCTGTTCACTAAGTTTTGTTTAAATTTCTACAATTCTGTTAGTAACAACGTAAAAACATCTCCATTGTCCGCTTCGCTAACCAAAGAATAGCAATAGACCTTTCTCACGAGAATTCCGTCTTTCCCGAGAGCAGCGCTTACCTCTGCCCTACTACGGAATCGTTACTTCCGTTGATAAAGTAGCACATCCCTCTACTTCACCCTTCTAACAAGCATTAGCTAACTATTTCTCTAGTATTTAAAACACATAGTTGGAGACCCAAAGCTCCTGAGAAATAAACCCAGAGTTTCGCAACTAACCCAAATGCTATTTCGTTCATGCACTTTCACACTTGAAAATGTAGTACATTCACACATAATCCTGTCTTTCCTGAGAACAGCGAACAGTCTGTCCTACTACAGAATTATGACACACGTTAACAAAGCAGTGCTTACCTCTCCTTTGTCCTTCTAACAAGCTCAGAGAGTACCTATTACCTTTCCAGTGATAAGCGTTATCGGAATGCCAGTTGGATCCCTGGTACCTAAGACCAGAATTTCACAGGTAACCTTCGCTATCATACACACTTCTCTCACACAGAAAATGTCTCTAATGGCAACACACGACGATGTCACCGAATCGAACCCAGACAATGAGTCGTGCAACTTCAATCGTCACACGTTTTCTCCTGTGTACCTACAGGATAACAACAATTCCGTCTTTCTCGAGAACAGCGCTTACCTCTGATCTACTACAGAACCGTTACAAACTTCCGACTTCCTACAACCCAGAAACCATGAAAACAACATGAAACTCGACGCGACTCCACATAGAGTGTTAGTACATAAACCAATATCAATAACCAATAATCAATAAGCTATTTACAAGCATTAATCACCAAACCAAAACAATAAAACCATCGTCTTGCTACCAGAAAAACTGTTGCAGCGCAGAACGTCAAATTCCCCCCTTCGGCACAGACCAACTACCTCGTCATCCAATTTACTCACATACATTCATTGGTGGGGCCCATAACACCAATAAACTTACACTCAGGTGACTTGTTTTCTTAGGGAAAATACGTTTCACAACGCTGACATGAGAGAAATACCTTTACATTGCCAAAGACACATTGACATTTAAACCTAAGATATCCCTCCCATACAGAGATAGATCATTTAGTTGAATTGGTAATTGATGATTTACTCGTCTACCTTTGCTCTATTACTTTTCTCTTATTCTTCTTCTTCAAATAATCAACACAACACATTTGTCAATTAATCAATTAATCTTTATCTAAGAAATATTGAAAGAAATGTTAGAAATCATCATTAGCATTTCAGTGCATCATATTTACCTATTCTGGCTAAAGTCGTCCTCTAAGTCAGTCAGTCAAAGGAAATTTATTCAGCAAAGTTAGGCCGCAATTCAGTTTCTCATAGATTCAGGATAACAGCTGTCCAGCAGTGTCACCATCCTCTCCGTCAGCATAACGTCAGGAAATTGAGCTCGTCAAAGAAGAGCGAGGCAATCGTAGCGTTGAGATAGAGCGAGCTTACCTACCCTAATTCCCTACCTACTTTTATAATGAAAATACTAACAAATATGTATCAAGATTGGGTTTAGAGAGTTCTCATTGGTCAATTTCGACTCGCGATGAACAGTTCTCAGGGTGTTGAATGATGAAGTCATCAAACTTGCTTGTTCCGGCTTTTAAATTGAGTATTGTCTCTTAGTCTTGAACAGGTTCCCGGAATGACCTTGGAGGGTACATACTTTCCCGGGGTCAGGTCCAGGCCACTGTTGCTGGCGGTGACGCATGCGCACTTCACCCAGAACCTCGTCAAGGCAGTCACGTTTAACGTCTCGTTCAGCCATCTTGTACAGGCCGAAATGGTCAACTTAAGCAAAAGAAACATAAAAACGTAATTAAAAGATGGAAATGACTAATAAAATGTTATCCCCTTACTAATACCCATATGTGTGTGTATTTATCTAGCAGAAGCAACACTCAGAGCGGTTTATACTTACTAAATAAAGCACAAATCACAAATACATCACTTAAAGCAACATATAACATATAATATTCTAATTTTCTACTATTAATATGCGTACACTAGTTAATTCACAATTAATATGGCCATGCAAAGTGCAATTCCCACGTGTAATTCTCTTGTTAATATAGTTGGTAAGTTATCACTTCAAACACATTAATAATATTACAATTAATTGATTATTCGGATTAATATAAACATGCAGAATGGGGGGGTATGCAAAATTGTGTATTACCCGCTACAGCATTATCAGGTGCAAAGCTGTGATAGATTCATGTAGAAGGTGCCGTCCTGAAATTGGATACTACTATTACATTTTGTTTTGATAGAAAATCGCTTCTTGTTTGAATTCACTGTTTCCTCTTGAAATTGCTAGAGATTGCTGCAAAAAGGAAATGTCTCAGGGCGCTAAGAGCTGTGAGACTACCGGTCCAGGGGGGTGAAGAAGCTCCACCAGAAGATACGCCAGGTCATAATATGGCCATAAATGTCAGACTACACACGTGTATTTTGCTCAAACGATGGAACAAGATGACTGAGAAAGAAGGGCCCTTGCAGTTTCCTTGCTATATTGCTTGATTTACGTGGCTCTATTTTGCATCTTTTTCCTTATAATCTATAAATTCAGACTGCACGATCATTTAAATATGTGTGCTCTTACAATATATTTTCTTCAATTTAATGAAGTGATTTAACTTGTAACCTGAATTAAATTGTTAGTAAAAACCCTTAAGGTTGGCCATCATCCTCTGTTGTTTTTGCGGAATCACATGGATTTCACTGCACTTGAAATGAATAGCAAATATTATCTCCTTTCTTACACTTCAAGTCAACATTCAAAGGTCCATACGATCAGTCGGGAATTCTCTTTGATGATTTTACTAAGAGATTGTTATTCAAGAAAACCTGCTCCTGCTCTATCAGTCACATATCTCTCACTTAAGGATTCTTAAAACAAATACGTCCCAGATTCTATTCACATTAAAATAACGACATTGCCTGCATGTTCAAGAAATCCAATCTTATAATGCAAAGAGCACTACTTTATGCAGATGTCCTATTCATACTAGGACAAATAATTTCCAGACAAAGCTGGATAAATAAATTTCCAAACTGTATCCCTTTTGTAAGACTTTGGTCAATTCCACTTTACAAGTAAATATTGGTTGAATCGGTTAAACCACAGCTCTCAAATGGCTGTAACAAAAAGATAAAAATAGATAAAAGGACACTAATTTCCAAAATACTTTTACTTAGTTGGCTAAATTACACCAAGGTGCCGATTCCGATCCTGTAAAACCCAGGTACGAACCGACGGACGGAGCGTTTTCTCCGTCCGACTCGTACCCGGGAAAAACACCTTACAAACCCGCAAGTATGATTCGTACAGAAACACCATTTCCGTACGAATCGTAAAAAACACCGAGCGGCTAAAAGATACCCACAAATCGGATCCGGGACACCGCGTACGCGACATTCGCACGGAGTCAGGCAGCCACAGCATTTCGCACGGCAAAATTGTTACGGGACCCAAAAAGTGTCAGAAAAGCTAAGTCCGCCGCAATGCACGACGAAAAGGGGGCCCGGTACGCACCGTACCCCCATTCCTACACGTCCGCACCGTACCCACAGCCCCCCCATGTACGCACCGTACCCTCAGCCCCCATATGGACGTTGCGTACCCCCACCCCCCGTAGGTATGGAGCGTACCCCCACCCCCCATAGGTACGGAGCGTACCCCCACCCCCGTAAGTACGGAGCGTACCCACACCCCCGTAGGTACGGAGCGTACCCCTACCCCTGTAGGTACGGAGCGTACCCCCACCCCCGTAGGTACGGAGCGTACCCACACCCCCGTAGGTACAGAGCATACCCCCACCCCCTTAGGTACAGAGTGTACCCCCACCCCCGTAGGTACGGAGCGTACCCACACCCCCGTAGGTACGGAGTGTACCCACACCCCTGTAGGTACGGAGCGTACCCCCACCCCCGTAGGTACGGAGCGTACCCACACCCCCATAGGTACGGTGCGGACCATCAGCGCTATGCGCTGGGGGTCCGCAATGTACCTACAAGGGTGGGGGTACACTCCGTACCTACGGGGGTGGGGGTACGCTCCGTGCCTACGGGGGTGGGGTGGGGGTACGGCACGTACATGGGGGGGCTGGGGGTACGGCGCGTACTTGGGGGGGTGGGCTGGTGGGGTGTTTGGCACGTATGCGGGCACATGTTTGGACGTCTCCATGGTTGACATGGGAGTTCGCTCCGTATGGTGTTTTTTCCATACGGTTGTGCATTCGGACGGACGGGACGGACCGTACTTGCGCGCTCGGACTTCAGTTTACCGATTCGTACGTAAAACTGTCCGGGGACGTGTCGGACACTTTTTCCGACCCGAGACGTGTCGGGGAATTTTCCCAATGCGATTCGTATGGATTTTTTTACATACGAATCGTACTTGCCAGTTTGTACGGGACTTGTACGATTCGTACGTAAAAAAACTCCGGATACGATTCGTATGGGGAATATTTTTAACGGATCGGAATCGGCACCTAAGTCTGAAACTGGCAGTAGGCAACACATTTAAATGATCCTAAGGTATATGTCTTTTTGTTCAACACCACAATGATTACTTATGTTAAGGTAATAATTGTGCATAAAAATCTTTTCTCTTGAATAAAAGTAACTACTCGTGTCAGTCACGTTTTTAGCTAGGTTCCCAAGTCAGGATTACAATGTTTTTCTGTAAAACGAAAATCTACTTATTGAACATAAAAATATTAATGAGTAGTTTATCTAAGAAAGACTTAACGACACCAGATGTTCTGTGGTGCAGAACTACATAACATGCAATATCCAATTCGTCTTCCTTGGAGTAAATATCTAGATTGCAATGTTTTTCAGAATTTCATCAATTTGATTTCTCCTACTGTTTCAGTTATCTTCGTTTTTTATCTTGGGAATAATTCCATTTGTCACTTTGCATATTTCTATTTTAAGATATGTAGGACCAGTATTGATCTCATGATTTGCCCTGTATAGCATCTAAAAAAAGTTCAAGAGTTTCATTTTTTAGGTTAAATAATTTTCAAAATAGCACTCATTAATCTTACATCCAAAATTATTTGAAACACTGGTAGCAGCATAAAAATATTGCCTGTACATAATATTCTAAATAAATATGTCACCATGTGTAAAATCCCAATCCACAAACCTCTGTTGCCCCAGGGTGAAAAAGCCAAAGAAGAGAGCTTAATAGAGAAAACATCTGCAGATTAAGGACCAGTTCTCACCAAATTTGCCACTCCTCCCTCCATGAGAGAACACCCTATTGAAAACCCCAGAACTGACCTCTTCCCCAGCCATCAGAAATATTCCCAATGAATCATACACATGTACTTCAGTAAAGTTAGCCTGGTGTAGCTGCTCAATAAAACCCTTGGCAGAGTCCCACTATGCAAAGACATATCTCTTCTCCTTCTGTTCAACTAATAGAATTACTGATGCTTTGATCCCTCTCTGAACCATGTGCTTTTTGATCTCCAATAGGTCTCTCTTCCATGCCAAGGGGTGGCTCCAAAGATCTGGACGAAATAGGTGTCAAGCTTACACTCGCCATCCTCACTTTTTCTGTATGGCCGCACTTAGGGGCCACTATTCAAAGAAATTGCACTGAGCTTGCATCACAAACGTGACACAAACCAGCATATAATGTTTTTTAGTCATTTACTTTCCAGAGCAAAACTTATTTTGCACTCAAAAGTAGTCTGAAAGTAACAAAAACCAGCGCAAAGCACTGCTTTCCATTACCTAGTGTCAAGGGGGCGTTCCATGGATGGTACATGGGTGTTTCCATGCAACCAACCATGGTTTTTGATGCAAAACCTTATCTATTAACAATAGTAAACAGGGCTTTCTGTAAAAAAATAATGTTACTTGGAAGTTGGTATTAAAAGGAGAAATGTTATCATTTCTCCTTTCTTTTCTGACTCTGCATGTGTGCTGCACCATAAGGCAGACATACAAAGTAGGAAACATTTTAAAAGTTATCTTGGCATAGAATTTTGTACTGCAAGCAAACCCTGTCCAGTACAAAACCTATGCCAGACTCACAGACACATTCTTGCACCATGGCGCAAAGGTGTGTGTGTGGTGCTCTGCAGAAAATGTCTGCACTGACGCTACGGAGAGGTGAGGAGAGTGCCATATCTCTGTAGATATGGTGCTCTCCTGCTCTCTCCCTGTCACGCAACACAGCACAGCATTTTTGGTTGCTGCACTGAGTTTGGTGGCACTTTTGTAAATCTGACCCCTATTATCTTGTATCTCAAGTCTTTAGACTGCACCACCACCACTACTGCTGCCCGAAATTAGAAACACCAGCTCTATTCCTTGCTGGCAGTATGTAGACTTTCCTGACAATCAATTGATCGCCACTCTCCTGTGTTTCTAATATGTCATGCAAAACAACCTTCATCCAGTCATGGAGGGCTTCAGTCAAGGTTAGCAGAGCCTACATTTTCCATCAACTTTGTTTCAACTCATACTCCACATGGTCTCACTAAGACAGAATTGAAAGGAGGATGGCACTTTCAACTCAGCAGTGCCTGCAGCCAATATGGTAAGCAAAGCCTATATATTGCCTATAAATTGACTCTCGCTCTCGCTCTCACTGTTCCAAATACAACACTCCTCCCCTGGGACCCTGTACCTTCATTTCCATACTATGGACATCAGATTAACCTAAATGGAGACTTAGTGGAGACATCTAAGACTGAATTTACAGATGTTAAGTTTTCAGGCTCCTTGGGTAGGGTTTGAATGTCCACTCCCATCCTCTCAGCTTTACAGCCTAGTAAGAGAAATCCAATTAACAATAGTTTAATGAAGGCTTCCTGATATCCACGCAATAGAATAGTAAGGGAAAATGCAAAGAGACCACTATAATGTTTGATAGCCTGGAAGCCCATTAAGGTGATAGGACTAGATTGCTGTTGACCAGCTGTATGACTAAACCATGTGTACCTCTACCATGCAGCCCAACCCACGATGCATCTTAGCCATGCCTTCCTTTACCAAGAATGCCTTTACCACATAATTTTGTAGTAAAGGGGTATGCGTGGCTAAGATCGCCTCTACTCCGACTCCCTCCCCCCACTGCCCTAAGCTAAAAATCTGCTACCTACCTCCCCTGCCCTGAGACCAAAAACCTTCCCACCCTGACC
Organism: Triturus cristatus; assembly: GCF_964204655.1. NCBI lineage: Eukaryota > Metazoa > Chordata > Amphibia > Caudata > Salamandridae > Triturus > Triturus cristatus. The sequence continues at coordinate 551,660,176 of NC_140595.1, forward strand.
CCCTCCAACCCCTGTGATGTCCGTAAAACTAAACTACCCATCCCCTCCACTGCCCTTAGGCCTAAAACACTAACCCCTAATATAAAAAACTACCCAACCCCCTGAGCCCTAAAAACTACCCCGCACTCTTCTAAGCCCTAAAAACTACCCCAACTACCCGTTCCCCTCACCTACTCTGAGGCCTAAAACCTTGCCACTTTACATACACTACCCTGACACCCTCCCACCCTGCGCTGTCCCTAAAACTACCCCAACCCCTTCCACTGCCCTTAGGCCTAACACCCTAACCCCTGATTAAAAAAACTATCCCGAACCCCGACCAGCCCTAAAAACTACACACCCCCATCAGCCCTAAAAACTACCCCGACTGACGCCACCAGCCATTAAAACTACCCCAACCTCCCCAGCCCTGAAAACTACCCTGACCCCCCACCCTGAAAACGACCCCGAACCCCCTGCCCCACCTCACCCTGAAAACAACCCGACCACCCTAACACTGAAAACTATCCCACAATCTTCTACGCCCTAAAAACTAACCCAACTACCCATTCCCCTCACCTACCCTGAGGCATAAAACCTTGCCACTTTACATACACTAGCCCGACACCCTCCCACCCCGCGCTGTCCCTAAAACTACCCCAACCCCTTCCACTGCCCTTAGGCCTAACACCCTAACCCCTGTTTAAAAAAACTATCCCGAACCCCGACCAGCCCTAAAAACTACACAACCCCATCAGCCCTAAAAACTACCCCGACCGCCGCCAACAGCCATGAAAACTACACCAACCTCCCCAGCCCTGAAAACTACCCCGACCCCCCGCCCTGAAAACGACCCCGAACCCCCTGCCCCACCTCGCCCTGAAAACGACCCGACCACCCTAACCCTAAAAACTCCCCCACCCAACCCATAAAAACCCAGCCCCAGCCTCAGCCCCACTGCCCTCACTACGTCCTCTGGCTCTCTTTCTGGCATATTCCTGCTTCTGCCGAGCAGCAGCTAGACCGTGCACTGCCTTAACCACTTTGCGTGGTTAAGGCATAGTGCGTGGTTAAGGCAAGTATGGTAGTCCTTGCGTAGTCGGAATATTTGTGGTTGAGGCTGCGGAGTTCCGCCTGTTTCCCCCGTGGACCATATGCAAAATAGCAACTAAATTTGTATAGCGAAGGGGCTTCTGTATATCCTCTTTACACCACAGGAGGAGTAATAAAGAAAAAGTTCAAATTGAACTAAGTGGTTGAAAAATATTCACGTAGTGAAGACCTAATTTAGAATTTTATTGGTGAAATTTCGATAGATATTTGTGGAGGGTTTACCTTCTTGGAGCATAGCAAGGGAGCAAATCACACCATAATATGAATTCTTTACCAGGGTGGCAGAGTTTTCCTCAGCAAAATCAGTGTTTATTTCATACAAAGAGTCAATTGTAGAGAAATAGCTGCCTGGCATTCCACTATTGTCTATCTCTGCCAGTGTAATTTCCACCAGTGCACCTACCATTCATCCACAACACCCTGGATAAATTATTGGTGCTCCCTAGGGGACAGATCTTGTTATTTATTTCCGCTGCTGTCTGATGATGCGGACAGTGGGTTGATGCCATATGGACTTGGATGAAACAACTGTGAAAGAAAAGCACAGAGCATCATATGAACTGGACATACCTGACATCACTGTGAGGACATTGGTCCTGACACACGAATGTCAGCTGCAACCAAATGCTCACATAATTTATACATCTGCATACAAGTGTTAATTATTGTAAGTTAAGATGACATTGAATAAAGTGAAACAGTGGTATGTAGACCCTGGGGCAACTTAAATGCCAGACAGATGGATGACAGAAGGCACAAATTTGTATGCGAATACTAGTATTGCGACCAGGGGATGGTAAGTGACTATCACTGTTGATATACACAACAGAAGTGGCATGGCACAATAATACTTAATAGTGAAATGAAAGTGTGAGGGTCAACAACAGGTACACAGCAAGTAAGGACAGAGAGAAATATAATAGTATTTGGTCATTACAAGGGTGTGCAGTGTGTGTGGACAGTTAAGACATAAGATTTATAAGGCACCTGACTATGCTACACTCCACAATATTCAAAAGGATGGGGATTAAAGGCAGTATTCTAGAATGGTCCTCCTCTTTCCTCTTCTGTAGATCACAATTTTTTTAACTCAGTCCTCTCAGCTCTTTGACCCTTCCTGCACGTCTACCTTTCCTGTATTTTATGGGGTCACCAATGTTACATATCTCACCTTCACTTTTCAATCTCTTTACATGTACATATCGTTCAACTCTATTTTCAAGTTTCCGATTTACCTGACTTGTGAATCTGAATTGTGGGAATTATGATAAACTGGATGAGCTCTTCTTCCCCGCAGCTAATCCTCGCAAAAATAAAGTCCTCTCTTCAAGGTTACTGTACTTCCAGGGCAAATTGACTTCTTCATCTCTTGCATCTTTTGCATCTTGCAATCACATATAAGCTCGTCCACTCAGATATATCACTAGGGTTTACAATGACCAAACTATTGAACATCTCATGTCACAGCACCCTCTAAGATGGCACCATATCAATTGTTCCAATATGTTTACCCATCATAGGAACTACAGATCAACAGTGCATACCTTGTTCTTCTCACATTTCTATGTGGACTACACCATTCTCTAGCCCCACTTATAGCCATTCTGCATGCTAAAGGTCACCTCATCAGCGGAGCAAAACATTTACCACATAATTTCAGTTTTGAGAGACTTTCATTGGCTTCCACTAGAAGACAGGAATTACTGTTAAATGGTTGGTATTGCCCATAAAATGCTACTTCTCAGCCTCTTAGTTACCTGAATATCAAACGAGAAGCTTCAGCAGGGGAGAGAAACACCAGTCTCATTTTGATGATACTGAACACCAAAACGTCTAATATGTTAAAAAAAGCATGTTTCCCAGTCAAGTCCCAAGAAGATGTAATTAGCTTCATTGATACCTAAGGCTTAATGTAGATCTATTGGCCTTCCTTAAATCTCATCTTTTTCATACATGCTTAGTCATTGTTATATTCTTACCATGGCTTCCTCGATAAAATACTGTTTTGATCTACTGTTATTCAACTCATGTTTCTACTTTATATCTTCTATCATTCTGAACTAGTTCTCCTCAGATGGCTCCAATGTCTTCTCAGCTAGGCACCTATTAAAAAAATAATTAAATTAATAGAATAAAAATAAACATGGCTGTATGTGACATGCGTTGCATTAGCATGTGTTAGTGATTTACACATGCAGATGACAGTGTTCAGAACCAGATGTGAGGACTTGTTGTTGTAGTTGCTGCTCTGAGTGCGAAGGGTATGCCCAGATGTTGGTCCCGTGCTCACTGTGCCACTGGAACCAATCTACACCCAATTAAAAATGACCTATCCTGGCAATAACCTTGGGCTGGACTGTTTCTATTGGAGCAGGGTCAGGACTGATTTGCATAAGGCTGGGTTCAAAATGAAGTCACATGTTGGAAAGTAATGATGAACTGGGATGTGGCCTGAGCGACTTCCAGTGGTTGAAATTAATTCAAGCATTTCATCTATCACCTTGTTGTTGTTGCCGTTGAAGCCCTAAGTGCGATGGGCATGCCCAAACCTGGTCCCATGCTCACTGTGCCACTGGAACTAAGCTGCATCTAACTGGCGAGCCCCATTCAGGGAAAAACTGGTCTTGGGTTGCTTTTGTTCCAGTTCAGGGAGAACGTGGCCTGACATTTGGGAATGGACAGTTCCTATTGGAGCAGTGTGAACATTGATTTGTATGTGACTGACGATTACCAGTGGCTGAAATTAATTCAAGCATTCAATCCATCATCTTATTGCTTTTGCAGTTGATGCCCTAAGTGCAATGGGTATGCCCAGATATCAGTTCCCTGCTCACTGTGCCACTGGAACGAGCTACACCCGACTAAAGAGAAGCAATGAGGGAAAAAACACTCTTGGGTTGTTTGTGTTCTGGTTCCCAGATGACCTGACCTGACCTGGCTTGGCAGTTGCGGCTGGACTGTTGAAGCAGGATCAAGAACGATTTGCATGTGGCTGGGTTCAAACTGAGGTGGCATAGTGCGTGAAAAACAGCAGATATGGATGAAGACCAAGCAATACCAGTGGATGAGATTAATTTGAGCATTACATCCTTCACCTTGTTGCTGTTGCAGTTGATGCCCTAAGTGCGATGGATATGCTCAGACCTGGGACCTGTAGTCACTGTGCCCCTGGAACCAAGATACACTCGACTGAAGAGCCCCAGTTAGGGTGAAACTGGTTTGGGGTTATTTGTACTTTGGTACAGGGAGGTCTTGGGCTGGCAGTTCGGGTTGGACTATTCCTACTGGAGCAGGGTCAAGACTGATTTGAATATAGCTGGTTTTAAACCGAGGTGGCATGTTGGGTGAATAATGATAGAGAGGTAGGGAATCAGCCCTGAGTGTTGCCAGAAGCTGAGATTAATTCAAGCATTCTATCCATCACCTTGTTGATGTTGCAGTTGATGCCCTAAGTGCAATGGATACACCCAGACATGGGACACATGGTCACTGTGCCACTGGAACCAAGACGCACCAGATTGAAGAGTCCCAATCAGTTCGAAACTAGACTTGGGTTGCTTATGTTTCGGTTCAGGGAGGACCTGGCCTGGCAGTTCACATCGATGTGTTCCTATTGGAGCATGGTGAAAATGGATTTGCATATGGCTGGCTCCAAACTGAAGTGGCATGGGCAGGGGAGCTATGGACTGGGATGCGCCCGAACCATTACCAATGGCTGAGATTAATTCAAGCATTCCATTCATCACCTTGTTGTTCTATGCAGTAAGTAGTACTTGCACTTTGTCTAGTAGAAGTAAAAGAGATGACAGCCAATGTGTGCATGTGTTGCTTTTTTGTGAATGTGTGTACATTACTTTCAGATCCTGTTACAAAAAGGTCTGGTTGATTGTGCCATGTGCCTTGTCACTGCCATGTATGCTGTTAATGTTCAGTTAACAGTTGCAGGAAGAAGTGATGTGGCCATATTATCTGGTCTGATGATGGGGGCCACCTAATCTCGTGGGCCATAAAGCTGGTGAGGTTTAAGACAAAAACATAATCCGTGATTGAAGCCGGGCATAGCATCTGCCTCCCTTGCCTTGGCACACTAATCCTTCCTGTAAATCATTCTATACTGCCATTTTTTCTCATTGTCTGCACGGTGACTACCTTCACTCCAAACACCTTTTTCGCATTGAGGCCATCATGCCACATGGCTGTCCTATCCGCTCTACTGAGATCTTGAGGATGTAGAAAATATGGTCTATCATTATAGTAAACAACAAAGCTGACAATGTTTAATGCCTGTGCCATCCTCAATGAAGTTCCTTCTGCTCTGGGGTGGGATGACTTGCTCGAATCAAGGCATAGTACAAGGGGAAGAGGGCCATGCCCTGTGTGTTTGATATAATTATGTGCTTCTAATTTTGATTGAAGCCTGGTGTGGTTATTTGCGGTTAGGCTTAGCTGATTTCCTATTTCCACAAATTACATTTAGCATATATGTATGTTGCTTATTATTTTACCTATGTGTGGTAATTGTAGACACACATGAAATGCAAGCATAATTTTACTTCAGGTAGCATCATATTCATATGTTTGTCAATCCTCCCCATATTCTATCCCCTTTCTACTGTAGGAAATATACACTTACTTAAGTGCTATTATGCTGAAATGTACACACAGTAGTAGCAATATTACTGTATGTGCTGAAGTTTACACTGGAAATTAACCTTTGTAAATTGTACCTAATATACTTGTCAGCTTTTACACTGCACCAAATTGTGCAATGCTCAGATACATTATCTAGATAGTAGCTTTCACTGGTACAACATCGATCTAACAATAGGTAGAACAAGAAACTCCATTAACTGATATACAAAATGCAATGCAGTAATGTCACTCTAAGGAATACAATGTCAATATACATTCAATACAGAAATGCAATCTCCAAGTGAATATGGCTATAAGAACAACATTCTCTTAGCACAATAAGGACACTCAACTTAAAAAATAAACTCAACATTTAGTTGTATGAAACATATAGTTCACTATGTTTTTGCCCATGAATATGTGTGTAATACTTCTACTAGCACATTCAGAGGTTAACACCTACATCTACAGAAAGGCACTACTTCCCACAGATATGCTTGGTGAATTTGGCCAATATTTAGAATATTACAGAATTTTGTTAACAGCCAAATCGTAGCACCTTAACCTCACCCCATTGCATAATAATACTAATATTAGTCTGATATTAGTCTAGACGTGAGTCCTGACCCAAGCAAACAGTTCGTGCAGATACCATTTATTATAAGCAGGAAAAATGAAGCAGTCTCGTACCAAGTGTAATATTCTGTTACAGCACAACAAATAAAACAAAAGTTGCAAATAAAATGAGAATCCTTAATCAACCCTGAAGTGCCTGACAATGCAGAATAATCACCAAAGGACTGAAAGCATATAAACACAGATGTCCTCATTTACAGCCTGCTGTATAGAACAGGTGAACAGACACATCACTTTGAAGTGTAAGGCCACGCAGGGGCTGATCTAGACGTAAGTGGTCAACAGAGGACTTTGCCTCTGCCCACGTGGCAGAGGACTGGGCGCCATATTTAGATATCCCAGCCTATCGGGCAGATGCACTGTAGGCACTGCTGAATAAACAAATGCGCGCCATGTTTTCTTTGCCCACTTGCCATTCTTTTTTTGTTTTTCTCAAAATCCCAATGCAGGAGTTTCTTATGAAAAAGAGAATATCAACGGTGCTGACATGCAAGGAGTTTTCTTAGTATTTTTCAGAAACATTCTCTTCATCCTTTGCCTAGGTCTACTATGCCTACGCCCACCGTAAATAGAGCGGGTACTGTCACTGTGACTCAATTGGCCACAGGGTCAAAGGTTTCTGCCAGCGGAGATAGCCAAGACTCCACCATCAAAAACTAGGAAGTTCCCCAACTCAAAATGGAGCAGGGATCCTCAAGTTCAGCGGGGCTGTAGCCTCGCAATTTAAAGCAGAGTTCCCCTTTCTCAAAACTCTAAGGTGCACATGCATCAACATATACAATAGCGATTCTTTAATTGTGATTATTAAGGAATCACCATTAAAGAATCGCTAGTGCATATGCATGTAGGAATTGCAAAAAAATTGCGATTCCTACAAATTCCTTAATTGCGACTTACAAATTGCAAATCGCAATTAAGGAATTGATTCCCATTCATTCCTCAAGGGTTCCAAAAGGATACCCTGTTGCACCCCTGCATTACAATTTAGCCACGTCTTGCGCACACGTGTGTGTGTGTAACATGTGACTTTGAAAAATGCACTTTAGTGCATTTTTCAAAGAAATCGCCACTTACCATCAACTTTAGATTGGCGGTAATTTGCAATTCATATTTACGAAATCGCAAAATGTTATTGTTTAATGCATTGCATGGAAGGAATCGCAATTTGTGATTCCTAAAATGCAATTGCTTTTTAAGTAATCGCAAATTTAGCAATTCCTAAAATTGGGATTTTTGCATTTGGAATGATGTTTCCCAAATGCAAAAATACCGGTCGCAAACGGGCAGATTCTGCGAATCTGCCCGTTTGCGACCAGTTTTTAGGTTGATGCATGTGGCCCTAAATCACCTCTTGAGTTATTTGAACTCAGTATTGAAATTGGCATAAAAAAGTGTGAATAATACGAACATTTTCATCACGCATTATAAGGCCATTGCACTAGAATCGTTTACTCTGTTATGACCAAGTGAAAACTAAACCTAGCAAAAAAAACTGACGAGCACTATTTTCTCACAAGCCTGAATCAGCACAGTGAACAAATGAAAAATCTGTTGCCCCATTTTTAGCATTCCCTAAATCAAAATGTGGTCTCTAAATTAAAAATATATATATTCTGAGTAATGACCGTCAAACACTAAATAAATATGTCAAATCTCGACTTTCTGTGTTACACCTCTCTGCAATAATGACATCATTTTGAAAATATCTTTGCAGGTAATGGTACTAGTAATATTTTCAAAAATACAATAGTGCACATTGACAAAGTGCAAAAATATAGTTTGTCTGTAGCAGCCGCTGGGACGTTGAGATTGCGATCACTGCATGAGAAATCATGCAAATTGAAATGTAGCATTACATATGGATTTTTGTTTTTGGATGGCTTTACTTACCAGTAACCTGTGCTGAATATACCCAGAATCTACTGGATTGTGGAGTGGACACTTGATGGTGTTTCCCATTTGCCATACATTTCTCTTACCCCCTTGATCTTATTGACGGTAATAATTACTTTCTCTTGTTTCAGGCAGCAGGTGAGTGACACTTGGAGAGGGTTTTAATGGAACATGTTTGACATATTGTATTTCTGATGTGTTGAAACAGCATTTCTGATGCATACAAAAGGGAATTATGGTCGGGAAAACAATAGCGTACAATCCCATGTCCGGCACCTTTTTCAGGCTGCCATTTTGATCTGATGGGCTGTCCCCGGGGAACCTCATCATCTCCAGGCACTTTGTGTATCAGCCTCGCAGAAGGCCCCATCTGCTGCATTTAATGATTTCTGTTTGATGAAAATTTCTGTATTCATAAAAGGAGAAGCAGTCACAGGGGACCGCCCGGAGCACACCCACCCCTCCAATTTCTATCCTGCGTCCAGCTGTGATCACGCCGGCACTTCTATTTAAAAGAACACAAGACGCATTGGCTGCTCTGGGTACCTGCCTTGCCGCTTCCGCTTCCTTCATATCACTTCTGAATATAGAGAGATTTAATTAAGAATGTGGTAATTAGTCTTTGTTAACAAGGATGTTCATTTGGGATTCCAGGAAGACGCGCAGGCCAAACGCAGAGCAATGGGCTTGAAAATTCAGTTTTTGCCTCGTGCACTTCCATGGCAAAAAAAAAAAAGAGAGAGAGAGTGAGTGAGAAAATAAGTTATCAAATAAAATCTGTTTGCTTGTGGCTATACTGTGACAGCTTTGTTAACAAGTCTTAACAGAAGACAGGGATTATTTAATCAATATCGATTTGCTACGAGAGTTATGCAGTTTTCAGGCACCTGGCGGCAAATAACAACCTTTTAAATATGTGAATGTCCAGTCCGCAGTGCATGACCTCCCGCTCTAAGCTGCTGCCTTCTTTGAAATATGTCAGGATCAATTTTTTCTAATAGATATCACTTATCCTACATGATAATCAGCATATCATAGTCCATTGATTACATGACAGCTTGGCTCGGCAGATAAGAAACATCAGGAGAATCTTGGAACCATGACCAGGCAGCTGGAGAGCCGGTTTTATTTTGGACTTTAAAAACTTTTCATTGTTACAACAATACAGAAAAAACTCTAACATGTTTCAAAAGAGTTTATTAGCATTGTTTTAACCAACACCATATTCAACATTCAAGGGCACCCCGAAGCATTTGAGTATCGGGGAAAAGCTAATATTCATAGCTTGCATTTCTCCAGGCGGAGAAGAATCAAAATCAGGATGATAGAAATTTGGCAATTTTTTTTAGAATCGACCTTGTATTACTAAGAACATATACATAAACATCTGCTTGACACCTCCTTAATTTCAACTTAATCTATCCTCAAGAGGAAATATCTGCGCAAGTAAATGTATGCAAAGCAGGAAGAAAGGATCAAAAGGGAAGAGATGGAGTAAAACTCTCTTAGAGAAGAATTAAGGACAAGCATAAAGAAAAGAAGAAAAGAAACAGCAATAAAATGGGCACAGAATAGGACATTAGCCAAAACCATTGCGTACCTTACTCATGTGTGTTCTCCAAAGAGGCAAGGCCATACCTGACAACCGTGGTAAAACATTGAACATTATGAAGCTCCCATCACCTGGAGACTGGCAATAAGGAGAATTATGAAATCTGAGAAAGGATTTTGGGAAACAATTAAAAATAAAATCATGTAATTAAGAAAAGGAAAAGGAAATGATAACCTCAAGTATATAGTATATAACAGAAGGTTCAGATGCACACACAGGACTAGCCACCAATTGAAACCACAGCTAGGAAAGATGCACACAGCTTTAAGAAAGGGATGACAAAGCTTAGTCAATAATGAAAAAAGTTCTAGTGCAGTATTTCATGAAAACCACTAGCTTTGTAAATAGTCTCTCTGTAAAATGTTTAATTGTTATGGTTTTAATCAACTATACAATAAATGTACTATTATTATTATTATTACATGGTCCCTCTGTAAAATGCATTGTATGTAAATGTATTTCATGTTGGTATTTTGAAATTTGATATGGATCAACTGCTCCTGAAAAAAGCTGTCTATACCAAAATAATGTTTATGTGGTCTTCAAAGGTACTAGCCTAAAGGTTTGTCCATACATGATTGTGTAATTCATTGTTTCTCTGACCCTCTTCTCCAGTCTATGATTAGTCTGGAGTTGCAGGGACTAATAATTTATACCATCTCCCACAATTGGGAGCTGCCTATCAAGTTAACAAATATTTAATCTCTACTGTATCTGTAATATGCATCCTTAATACAATCTGCTGAATGTAGATGAAAAGTCAGGCTGATATCTCTATCATGTTTATCATTCATTTAAATTCTGTGATGATCTAACTACAAGCAGCTACATTCCAGATGGAATCTTTTAACTAAGATATCCTGAACCTAGGGGGCCTCTTCATAAACTGCATTTTGTAGTACATACAGTAGTATTAAAAATCCAATTTACAAACCTACGTCCAGAGACCCCCACCGCCACACACAGAGGTATAGGTTTTAGTAGTAAATGTGGAAGGGACAAAGAAGAGTGGGTGAAAATTTTGGATTTCTTACTACTAAATGGGAAGGGGTTAGAGATATATACAGAGACATAAGTAAGTTAATCTTTATTTGTGTGTTTAATCTTTATTTGTATGTTTAATTAAATACCATTGCAATAGCATTTACATTTTGAAACAAAAAAAGCAATCAGAATGTGCAAAGTTTGCAGAAAATACTTTAAAACATGATTTCAACATGCGCAGTGTTGAGATCATTATGAAGGGGAAAAGAAACAAGCTAGATACAAGCATCAATATTCAAGGAACAATAGTTTAACAGGACAGTGTACAATTAATCAAACGACGTTGTGCATGGATATAATCATAAATCTTTTTTATTTATTTTATCATTTTTGTAGAGGTATCAAAAATATATTTCTATTTAATTAAAATCTACAATGCATCAAAACAATTTAGTACATATGAGACATAATCATATTAATAAAAGGGTTATACAGTACAGTACAATGTTACATGTAGAACAACACTTTGTCTTGTGTGTGAAACAGGGTCCAGAGGATTTATGGACAGAAAGGAGGGTCGGCGGTAGATAAAAACTACGCGCGTTTCGGCAGGTTGCCTTCATCAGGACAACGTCTTAACTTTCTCTACATTGAACATATAATTAAATAATCTCAGTATTTACATGGACATATGTCAGATTTTATGTCCTGAAAGAAACGGTTGTATAATTGGGAACGTTTGCACAAAAATCGTTATAGATGCTGAAAGTTCAGTCAGTTTTGGGGGATCACTTTAGGCTAGAAACATGCAAAGAGAGTGAGGTTAAAACCATATTCTGTGAGTAGAATATGCAGACAGTGGAAAGAGTATATGTTAGACCTGGCACCATTGGCGTGGGTCTCCCTTCCATTTTTCGCTGTTGCCTCCTCTGTTTTTCCTGGTAATAGATGCTCTGTGCGCTGTGCCACTGCCATTCAGTGCCACAGCGCGAATACTCCCTGTGTAAAGATGACATGTGAATTGGTACATCCATGATTGGCTTATTTGGTTTGCCTGTTAGTCCCTAGTAGCATGGCCTGTGTGTGCCCAGGGCTGGTAAACCAAATGCTGCTGGTGGGGCTGCAGTGCTGCTTTGCGCCACCCACAGAAGCAGCTTGTAAAGTGTGTCTCAGACCTGCCACTGCAGTGTCTGTGTGCAGTCTAGAACTGCCATCTTGGCTGTGAAGTGCACCCACTTCACAGCCCCTGAACCTTCCCTTGGCATCATGTAAGCCATCCCTATGGTAGGGTGCATTGTATGTGTAAGGTAGGACATGCTCTGATGTGTGTAGCATGTCCGGGTAGTAAATTACACCCAATTTCGTTTTTCACTACTGTAAGGCTACCTGTTCTCCATAGGCCAGAATGGGAGGTTTGGCTATTACATTCTATAGTCCTAACTGACCCACACAACATGGTAGAAAAACAAATTTAGTATGCCTGAGCTCAGAATATTAAAATACATCTTTTAGTGAAGTTTATTTTTATATTCTGTGTTTGAAAATACCACTTTTAGAAAGTAGGTATTTTCTTGCCTAAGCCTTCCAGTGTGCTCTGCTGTTATGTGTATTGGCTGTCTGGTTTTGGAGGGACAGGGCAGGCTGAGTCAGACTTGGGTTGAATAGAAAGATCTGCATTGGAGTATGGGGAGGGGTAGCTCCTGGACCTGAATAGGGCTGTGCCTGACAAGGTGAATGCTGGTTCCACCTCCCACTGTTCGTCTGATGGCAGACCCCCTCTTTTTGAAAGGAAGGATGCAGCCTGGTAAACAAAGTGCTCCAGGGCTGGGCAGAACTGGTTCTGGCTGGGTTCAGTGACTTGTAGCTTATGAGAACAAAGACTTTTGGGGTATAAATATCTGTGCTGAAACCCCTACAGTTTGTATTGCTCCTGGACAACAAGAAGAACCTCTGTTCATGTAACTGACGGAATCTGTAGGAGGTGACTGTCCTTGTGCTTGTGCTGTTTTTTGGACTGGCCTGCAGTGGTTACTACTGGACTTGGAAGAAGAGGAAAAGGACTTTGAAGGAACTTTTATTTTATCTTGCGACAGCAATCACCCAAGGGCTAGAAGAGAGCTAGCCTCCTGTTGGAGTCTCAGGCACATCAGACTCCACCATCAGCCTCCTGTTTCCTCCCAGCGAGGATTTCTATCTGCAGGTGAGGCTCCTGTGAGTTCCAGGGCCTCTAGTTTTACTGTGGAGAAGAGAGTGCTGAAAATCGTCGCTAATGCACGTTTGCGAGACGCCGCAGCTGAAGCGCATATGAAAAATCATCGCGCTGCTGCCGCTGAGTGCTTGCTACTGGATCATCGCATCACATGTCTGCGGGCTGCCAAATGCTCGCTGACCTCAAGATTATCGCATCACTTGCTTGCGGGCTGCCAAAGGCTCGCTAACCAGAGATCATCGCATCGAGTTCATCGCTTCACGACATCGCAGCGCGGACGTCGAGCGTCCGCCATTTTCATCGCATCACATCAGGACCGTCGCTCCCTCGCGGAGAGCCATTTCTTTTCATCGCAACAAGATTGCACACGCAACAGGCTCGGCGCATCATCCTCCCTTGGTGTCAAGGATTTAAACGCATCGCTGGCTTAGCGTGTAGAAGTTTGTCGCTTTGTCCTGCACACAGATCAGCGCATCATCCTCCCTTGCGGCAAGGATTCAACGCCTCGCTGGTCACGCGTGAGGAAAATCATCGCTGCAACTCCTTAGCGACATTTTGGTTGCTTTGCTACAGAATCCAGGTAGTTTGTGAGTAAAAGGGTCACAGAGACCACTGCCTTGAACTGAACTCCTCTTTGCACACTTTGAACTATTTGTGCAGCATTTTAAGAGTAACCCCATTTTCCAAGTATTGTGGTTATTGGTCTTGTGTTAAGTCTATATATAAAGATACTTATTTTTTATAACTACTTGTGTGGGGTCCCTTTGTAGTGTTCTTCACTGTGTTATTGTGTATGGTCATAAATGCTTCACAAACTGCCTCTGAGATAAGCCTAACTGCTCGTGCTACGTTACCATAGGGTTGAGCAGGGGTTATCAAAGGGTGAAGCCCGCTTACTCTGACTTAGGAAGAAGGGTCCCTACTTGGACAATATCCAGCCATTGCCAACTAGAGACCCCCCATTTATAACATTGGTGGTCAACGGTGAAGATCTGGACTTGCATTTATGATCGCATACAGTAATTATAGTGTACACTACTAGTGAGTGCAGACCATAACATAACCACGTACGTTTTTTGAGGTTCTGATTTGATTTTTGATTATTATTGCCAGTTATTGCTGCAATGGGCAACCCCAGATCCAATACCTCTGAGGATCTCTCCTGGGAAGAAGAGAAATTAGAAACCAAGCAGCTCAAATATTTTTGCAAACGCTTCACAGTCCCTATCACAGGTCTCACTAGAAGGGAAGAGTATTACAAGGAGCTGAAGGCCTGGTTAGAAGCCAGGGATGCCCCTAGGAATATGGAAGAGCCTGTGGAGTGGGGAGAGAATGCAGGAGAGCAGCAGGATGAAGTGGTAGATTTGGTAGGGGATAAAGCAGTTTCCAGCCCGGGCACTAGTGTGTCCTCAAGGGGTCTGACTCCAGAAGACAGGGAGAGAGATAGGGGGCATAATATGGAGATGGCTAAGCTTAAAATGGATGGTCAGAGGGACCTAGAGAATAAGAAGTTAGAATTTGAAATGATGAAAGTGAAACTTGAGCATGAGAGAATATTGAGAGAGTTGGAGATTAAAGCAAATAGTATAGAGATCTCCCCCTCTGGTGGCAGCATACCAATAGTGCATACTGAGAGTAGAGTGTATATACCTAAGGAGGTTATTAAGGATTTCCATAAAAGTGAAGATATTGGGCAATGTTTTGCCACTTACGAATCAGCTATGGTGTCCCACGGGTCCCTGAGAAGGATTGGGGAGTGGGGTTAAGGGGACGCTTTGTGAAAGAGGGGAGGGATACCTTGTTGAACCTGTCCCCTGAAAGTTGGATGGTTTATGCCCACATGAAAGAAGCTTTGATTACCCACTATGGTTTGACCCCTGAGATGTATAGGCAGAGATTTAGGACCTGCAAGAAGCTAGAGGGTACCACATGGGTTGAATATGTGTCTTTTTTCTGCAGAGCAATGGAGCACTGGGTAAAAGATAGCAAAGTATAAACTTTTGAGCAGCTTTATGATTTGATTGTATGGGAGCACTTATCTAGTAACTGTTTTCCTGAGCTACGCCAGCACCTGATCGATTGCAAGCTAACTAACCCTAGGAAGCTTGCTGAGGAGACAGACCGCTGGGTGAGCACCCGGGTTCGCAAGGGTCCAGTGGGAGACTTCGCCAAATGTGGGCAGGGTCCCCAGCAGAGAAGTGGGGGGGACAGGGGTAAACCAAGGGAGTTCTACAGAGGGCCCCAAAGTAATTCCCAAGGGAACCAAGCAGTGGTGTCCCAACCTCCCCAAGATAAGAAGCCAGTGCCCCCGACAGGTAGGCCTGTTCAGAGGGGGCCCCTTACTTGTTTTAAGTGTGGTCAAGTGGGCCACAGATACTTTGATCCACAGTGTCCTCAAAGGGATGCTCCTGCACCACCCTGTGCACCACCCCGCCAGCTTGCTAGTGTAGCCCTGGGAGGGGAGGAGATGGGTGCCCAAGGTGGGTGGGATCCTGTAGAATTGACCCTTGTCTCACTAGGAGACTTTGAGATGGTCCCTAAGCCTGCACTACCTGATAACACTAAAAAGTACAGGCAGTGGGTGACCATCAATGGCCATAGAGTGGAGGCTCTAAGAGACACAGGATTCAGTGTAACTGCTGTCAGCTCCCGGTTGGTGTCCAAAGAGCAGGTTGTCCCCCATGCATTCTACCCAGTAGTGTCCGCAGACAACTTAGAGAGCCAATGTGAGGTGGCTCAGGTTCCCTTTGAGTGTGGGGGGTCTCAGGAAATCTTCAGGTGGCTGTGAGGCCCGCCATGCCTGTAGACTGTCTGTTGGGAAGTGATTTAGAGAACTCCCCATGGCCTACGGTGGAGAGGAAATCTCACTTGGAAATGTTGGGTCTGCCTGAGTGGGCGTGTGCTACCACTCAGTCCATGGCAGCCAAGGTGGGTGATGAGAACGATCTGGAGCCTGAGAGTATGGCCCAGGTCCCTGCCTTAGAGAGAGGGAGCAGGGGGCATGGGAAGCCGGCCCCCTTGGTTCCCACGGCCCAGGAGGGAGCAGACCCTGAGGGGGATGCCCTGGAGCCTACCGGGGAGCAGAGTGCCAACCTGGGGGACCTGCCTGAGCTGAACCATTGGCAGCAGGAAGGAGGGCCCACCAGGAAGGAGTTTTGTGAGCAGCAAAGAGTTTGCCCTTCTCTTGAGTGTATGCAGCGACAGGCTGCAGCCCAGGCAGCAGGTGACATGTCTGGTTCACATCTGATTTATTGGGAGAATAGTCTCCTGTATAGCGAGCCTAAGGCTGCTGAGCCGGGGTCAGCCTGTGTGCTGGTGGTACCCAAGTGCTTCAGAGCCTTCCTACTGGGGTTGGCTCATGACATTCCATTGGCAGGACATCTGGGGCAGACCAAGACCTTTGAGAGGCTGGCAACCCACTTTTATTGGCCCCAGATGCGCAAGAGCTCAGATACTTATTGCAGAACCTGTGGGACTTGCCAGGCAAGTGGGAAGAGTGGGGGGAAGATCAAAGCCCCACTCCAGGCCTTTCCAGTTGTTAGTACCCCATTCGAGCGAGTGGGCATTGACATTGTGGGGCCTCTGGACCCCAAGACATCCATGGGCAACAGGTACATCCTGGTCTTGGTGGACCATGCCACCCGGTACCCTGAAGCCATCCCGCTCAGGACAGTGACGGCCCCCCTGGTGGGACGTGCACTGATGGGGATCTTCTCACGCGTGGGTTTCCCCAGAGAGGTGGTGTCCGACAGGGGGACCAACTTCATCTCCCAGTATATGAAGTCTCTGTGGAAGGAGTGTGGGGTAACTTATAAGTTCAGCACTCATTACCACCCCCAAGGTAATGGTCTGGTTGAAAGGTTCAACCGGACCTTGAAGGGCATGATCATGGGCCTAGAAGAGCCCCTGCACATAAGTGGGACGTCCTCTTGCCATGCCTGTTGTTTGCATACCGTGAGATGCCACAGAAGTCCTTAGGGTTCAGTCCCTTTGAACTGCTCTATGGCCATCCGGTAAGAAGGCCTCTGAGTCTGGTCAAGGAAGGCTGGGAGCAATCTCCCAGGAAACCTCCCCAAGATGTATTTAGCTACATGTTGGCATTCAGAAACCAGACTCGGCGTTTCAGAAAAATTGCTGAGGCAAATCTGGAAGCCAGCCAGGAGGAGATGAAACATTGGCATGACCAGAATGCCACTCTGGTCGAGTTTCAACCTGGTCAGAAGGTTTGGGTACTGACCCCAGTGGAGCCTTGTGCGCTCCAAGATAAGTGGACCGGTCCATTTGAGGTGGTGGAGCGCAAAAGTCCAGTTACCTACTTGGTGGACTTTAAGTCTCCCAGGAACCCCCAGCGGGTCCTGCATGTGAACCGCCTGAAGCCCCACTTTGAGAGGTCTGAAGTGGGCATGCTTCTTGCTACAGATGCTGGGATGGAGGAGGAGAGTGAGCCTCTTCCTGACCTCCTGTGTGCGGGAGAGAAGGATGGGTCAGTGGAGGGTGTGGTCCTCTCCACCACACTGACCCCTGAGCAGCAGAAAGATTGTCACCAGCTGTTGGGGCAATTTCCTGATTTGTTTTCCCTAGTGCCTGGTGTCACTGATT
Source organism: Triturus cristatus (assembly GCF_964204655.1). Classification (NCBI taxonomy): domain Eukaryota; kingdom Metazoa; phylum Chordata; class Amphibia; order Caudata; family Salamandridae; genus Triturus; species Triturus cristatus. The sequence continues at coordinate 551,677,833 of NC_140595.1, forward strand.
GGTGCGTCCATGAGGTAGACACCGGGGACAGTCCTCCTGTCAAGCACAAGGCTTACAGAGTGACTGACAGGGTCAGGGCCTACATTAAGGAGGAGGTTTCCAAAATGTTTGCCCTAGGGGTGATTGAGTCCTCTAGCAGCCCTTGGTCCAGCCCCGTGGTCTTGGTACCAAAAGCTGCAGCGCCTGGTGACACTCCTGAACTTAGGTTCTGTGTGGACTACCGAGGTCTCAATGCGGTCAGAGGACCGACGCGTACCCCATCCCCAGAGCTGATGAGCTCATAGATCGGTTAGGGGCTGCCCGGTACCTCAGCACGTTTGACCTGGCAGATCGCCTTAACTGATGGGCAAAGGAGAGTTCAGCATTCTCCACACCAGATGGGCACTACCAGTTCCGTGTGATGCCCTTTGGAATGAAGAATGCCTCTGCCACCTTTCAGAGGTTGGTCAACCAGGTGTTGGGTGGGCTGGAGGATTTCAGTGCCGCCTACCTGGATGACATTGCAGTGTTTAGTTCATCCTGGGAGGACCACTTGCACCACCTCTGGGAAGTGTTGATGGCGCTGCTCCGAACAGGCCTCACAAGCAAGGCCAGTAAGTGCCAGATTGGGCAGGGTTCTGTGGTGTACTTGGGACACCAGGTGGGGAGTGGCCAGGTGGCACCCCTGCAGCCCAAGATTGAAACCATCCTGGCTTGGGAGCCCCCAAGGACCCAGACCCAGGTGAGGGCTTCTTAGGACTCACAGGTTACTACAGGAGGTTTGTCAAGGGGTATGGCAACATTGTTGCACCCTTGACTGAGCTGACTTCCAAGAAGCGGCCAAAGATTGTGAACTGGACTGACACCTGTCAGAAAGCTTTTGATGCCCTCTAGACTGCCATGTGTACAGCACACGTACTCCAGGCACCCAATTTTGCTAAGGAATTTATTGTCCAGACAGACGCTTCAGAGCATGGGGTGGGGGCTGTTCTGTCACAGATGAATGAGGAGTGACTAGACCAACCTGTAGCCTTCATCAGTAGGAGGCTACTTCCACGGGAACAGAGGTGGAGTGCAATTGAGCGTGAGGCATTTGCTGTGGTCTGGGGACTGAAGAAGCTGAGACCATGCCTGTTTGGGACTCACTTCCGGGGTCAGACAGACCACAGGCCCCTCAGATGGTTGATGCAGATGAGGGGTGAGAATCCCAAGTTGTTGAGGTGGTTCATTTCCCTACAGGGTATGGACTTCACGGTGGAACATCGCCCTGGTACAGAACACGCCAATGCTGATGGTCTGTCCAGAGTTTTCTGCCTTAGTGATGAGAACTTCCAAGGGGATGGGTAGTTCTCTCCATATTTCAGCTGGAGGGGACGCGTGTTAGACCTGGCATCATTGGCGTGGGTCTCCCTTCCATTTTTCGCTGTTGCCGCCTCTGTTTTTGCTGGTAATAGATGCTCTGGGCGCTGTGCCACTGCCATTCAGTGCCACAGCGCAAATGCTCCCTGTGTAAAGATGACATGTGAATTGGTACATCCATGATTGGCTTATTTGGTTTGCCTGTTAGTCCCTAGTAGCATCGCCTTTGTGTGCCCAGGGCTGGTAAACCAAATGCTGCTGGTGGGCCTACACGCTGGTTTGCGCCACCCACAGAAGCAGCTTGTAAAGTGTGTCTCAGACCTGCCACTGCAGTGTCTGTGTGCAGTATAGAACTGCCATCTTGGCTGTGAAGTGCACCCACTTCCCAGCCCCTGAACCTTCCCTTGGCATCATGTAAGCCACCCCTATGTTAGGGTGCATTGTATGAGTAAGGTAGGACATGCTCTGATGTGTGTAGCATGTCCTGGTAGTGAATTACACCCAATTTCGTTTTTCACTACTGTAAGGCTACCTGTTCTCCATAGGCCAGAATGGGAGGTTTGGCTATTACATTCTATAGTCCTAACTGACCCACAGAACATGGTAGAAAAACGAATTTAGTATGCCTGAGCTCAGAATATTAAAATACATCTTTTAGTGAAGTTTATTTTTATATTCTGTGTTTGAAAATACCACTTTTAGAAAGTAGGTATTTTCTTGCCTAAGCCTTCCAGTGTGCTCTGCTGTTATGTGTATTGGCTGTCTGGTTTTGGAGGGACAGGGCAGGCTGAGTCAGACCTGGGTTGAATAGAAAGATCTGCATTGGAGTATGGGGAGGGGTAGCTCCTGGACCTGAATAGGGCTGTGCCTGGCAAGGTGAATGCTGTCTCCCCCTCCCACTGTGCGTCTGATGGAAGACCCCCTCTTTCTGAAAGGAAGGATGCAGCCTGGTAAACAAAGTGCTCCAGGGCTGGGCAGAACTGGTTCTGGCTGTGTTCAGTGAATTGTAGCTTCTGAGAACAAAAACTTTTGGGGTATAAATATCTGTGCTGAAACCCCTACAATTTGTATTGCTCCTGGACAACAAGAAGAACCTCTGTCCGTGTAACTGAAGGAATCTGCAGGAGGTGACTGTCCTTGTGCTTGTGCTGTTTCTTGGACTGGCCTGCAGTGGTTACTACTGGACTTGGAAGAAGAGGAAAAGGACTTTGAAGGAACTTTTATTTTATCTTGCTACAGCAATCACCCAAGGGCTAGAAGAGAGCTAGCCTCCTGTTGGAGTCTCAGGCACATCAGACTCCACCATCAGCCTCCTGTTTCCTCCAAGCGAGGATTTCTATCTGTAGGTGAGGCTCCTGTGAGTTCCAGGGCCTCTAGTTCTACTGTGGAGAAGAGAGTGCTGAATATCGTCGCTAATGCCCGTAGGCGAGCCGCCGCAGCTGAAGTGCGTACGAAAAATCATCGCACTGCCGCCGCTGAGTGCTCGCTACCAGAGATCATCGCATCACATGTCTGCGGGCTGCCAAATGCTCGCTGATCTCAAGATTATCGCATCACTTGTTTACGGGCTGCCAAAGACTTGCTAACCAGAGATCATCGCATCGAGTTCATCACTTCACGACATCGCAGCGCGGATGCACAGCGTCTGCCATTTTCATTGCATCACATCAGGATCGTTGCTCCCTCGCGGAGCGCCATTTCTTTTCATCGCAACAAGATCACACACGCAACAGGCTCGGCGCATCATCCTCCCTTCGCGGCAAGGATTTCAACGCATCGCCGGCTTAGCGTGTAGAAGTTTGTCACTTTGTTCTGCACACAGATCAGTGCATGATCCTCCCTTGGGGCAAGGATTCAATGCATCACTGGTCACGCATGAGGAAAATCATCAGTACAACTCCTTAGCGACATTTTGGTTGTTTTGCTACAGAATCCAGGTAGTTTGTGAGTAGAAGGGTCACTGCCTTGAACTGAACTCCTCTTTGCACACTTTGAACTATTTTTGCAGCATTTTAAGAGTAACCCTATTTTCCAAGTATTGCGGATTTTTACTGTTACTGGTCTTGTGTTAAGTCTATATATAAAGATAATAATTTTTTATAACTACTTGTGTGGTGTCCCTTTGTAGTGTTCTTCACTGTGTTACTGTGTATGGTCTTAAATGCTTCACACACTGCCTCTGAGATAAGCCTAACTGCTCGTGCTACGTTACCACAGGGTTGAGCAGGGGTTATCAATGGGTGTAGCCCTCTTACTCTGACTTAGGAAGAAGGGTTCCTATTTGCACAGTGGCCAGCCATTGCCAACTAAAGACCCCCATTTCTAACAGTATACCATAGCTCAATTGTGAAGAAGACACCTCCCAGTACTGTATCTCTTTGCATGAGGATATTAGTGCACAAAGAAAAATAGTTCTATTAAAAACACATATTTATGAAAGGAGCATACTAAAGAGAGTGATTTTGTGTGGTGGAATACGCGACAACTAGGTGTGAACAGAGAGTGACAGAAAGAGCAAAATTTCAAGGATGTCATAGTCACCTATTTCTGTATATGATCACTCATTTTAGGTTGATTCTGCTTTTAAACCTTCTTTGTAATTCAAAGAAGGAGAAACCCTGGGTCTGAAATATAATAATGTGTATATCTTAGTGAGGGATGGTATATGAAATATTGATGCTGTCATTGTACTGGGTGATTCTAGTGCGGTTCTGATTCATGCTTCTGTACCTTATTGGAGAGATGTGAAGAGATGGACTGAATTGGAAGGAACCAACCGTCTTTTTGAGCTTCCAAAGTTCTAGGTTCCAGGAGTAAAGTATTGTTAGTCTGCTGACCATATTAAAAACTATGTTTCTCTTCTCAATGTTTACCAAGTTTAAAACACAGTGTATCTTCATAAAAGTCATACGAATTTGCACCTTATGATATAGTGAGATGTAGTCACGTAGCAATAAAACCTGCATTTGTTGGCTAACAGATTGTCAGATTGTCAATATACAGAGAAGTTTAAGGAGTGACAGACTCATTCAAAAAACATACACTCTTTCAAAAAACATACACACATACAAATGAGTAAGACTATTGCTACTTACAAACAACTCATCCAAAATTGCTGCAGTCCAAAACAGGCTAAAATATACCCTAACTCATCAGTCTTGGAGTACGTTGAACCCCTCATAGCTACTGCAACTCATTACTATGGGAATAAATGAAGGCATTAGGGAATAAAAAATTTCCCCCTTAGGTACTCATTGTAAATTAATTCAATTATTTCAACATTTAAATTATTAAATTGCATATATGTATATATATATATATATATAGTAAGCAGCGGGGATTCCAGTCCTGCAACACATCCCACTTGGTTTTATTTTTGAACACTGGAGTTTCAGCACGATAACTCACCTGAGTAACACTAGGCACCACGAGTTCCACAAGGCCACGGGAGTGACCACGCCCACAGGGGCGCAACTCATCATTTAAAAGTGTTGCCTAAAATCATCGTGCTGTTGGCTCAGAAGTCCGATGCCTCTGAAGAAATGCTATCTGCATGAAACGCGTCAGGCTGGACGTTACCTTTTGCGCTGCAGCACTGGTTCTTCGTTGTTTTCCCCAATAAAGATTGTTGGCTATGGACTTTCTTGTCGTGGGCACCTCCTTTACAGGCAATTAGTTGTTTGATTTTTGTGCGGCTTGCCAGAGTCGCGGAGGAAGCCCCGAGGCTGTTTACAGCCTGCCTGTGACAGCGCCAACTGGCGCTGCTGCATTGGAGACAAGGAGCCGGTTGTTGGAGGAATGAGTAAGCAGCGGGGATTCCAGTCTTGCAACACATCCCACTTGGTTTTATTTTTGAACACTGGAGTTTCAGCACGATAACTCACCTGAGTAACACTAGGCACCACGAGTTCCACAAGGCCACGGGAGTGACCACGCCCACAGGGGCGCAACTTATCATTTAAAAGTGTTGCCTAAAATCATCGTGCTGTTGGCTCAGAAGTCCAATGCCTCTGACGAAATGCTATCTGCATGAAACGCGTCAGGCTGGACTTTACCTTTTGCGCTGCAGCACTGGTTCTTCGTTGTTTCCCCCAATAAACATTGTTGGCTATGGACTTTCTTGTCGTGGGCACCTCCTTTACAGGCAATTAGTTGTTTGATATATATACATTACCTACTGGCGGTCGCCAGTAGGTAGTTATAGTTAAGACCTATTATCCATAGGAAATTTGTAACATTCTTTTCCCAATAACTTTGGCGCGGGATAACAAATCTTCGCTAAATTTTCAAAACTGGCGCTCTCGTCAGCTCCTATCCTGAAGGTTTGGGGGTGATTCGTCAAGCAGGGGCTGAGAAAAAAGGGGGTTCCCAAAACGTGTTTTCTCCATGTTATTTTACATAGGAAATTTTGGAACAGGCTACAGCCCGAACTGCTGAACGGAATTACACCCAATTTTGCAAAAGGATAGCCCTTGGCTCAGAAAGAGACCTTTTTTTTAAATGGTGTAAATCCGTTCAGTAATTCCTGAGAAAATAAAAAAATAGAGGTCAAAAAATCAATTTCCCATAGGAAAGTTTAGACACGGTTATAGCAAAAACTGCTGAACGGAATTACACCAAATTTGGCAAAAAGGTACTGCTTGGCTCAGAAAGCGTCCTTTTTAAAAATGGTGTAAATACGTTCTGTAGTTTTTGAGAAATTAAGAAATAAAGATAGTGATATCTATGGCCACAGTGGATCCGCGCACCCTCCCGATCACGAGCTACATTGTAATTGACTGTCAACACTCTGAACCAGGAAGTGTTGGCAGCCATCTTGTGCCTCGGCACAAGAAAACCGAACAACAAATGCGCAAAACAGGAAAAGGGGGCAGGGTAGAAACACCCTGACCCCCTAGGCCTGCTCAGGGGGTCCCAAAAGGGATTTAAAAATCGCAGGGTGCGCAGAGGATCTGCGGATCCAGCCGAAATTTTTAAAAAAACAAAGCGCGGACTCCCGCGCTTCGTTTAATTAAAGCCCACAGGACCTGGCCCACCATGTGAAAAAATGTGTTTGGGGGCACCAATCCCCTCACACTGCCCCGGGGACCGCCACCCCCAGGGCTTTGCATGAATATTGCAGGGGGTACACACCCCCCCTGCAGCCCCGGGGACCGCCACCCCCTGGGGCTTGTTATTAAACCTGTGGGGGGCCTTGGAGGCCCCCAAGCCCTGGGGACTGCCAACTCTGGGGCTTTTATTTATTAACTAGCGGGGGCACACGCCCCCCCCAGCTGCCCCAGGGACCGCCACCCCAAGGGCTTTTTTTTTTAAAGACACCTGAGTGGGGGGGGCTTGTCCCCACACGCCCCGGGGACCGCCACCTCCCTGGGGCACTAATTATTAAAATTCGGGAGTCGGTAATGGACCCCTGAGCCCCGGGGACCACCAACCCCCCGGGGCTGTGTAGATGTTGGGACCCCCAGGGCCGGCTCCAGCAGTGTCCCGGGGTGCCCACCCCAGGACACTGCAGTTTGTTATGACAGGGCTCCCGCCCTGTCATAGCGAATTGCAGTGTCATAGCAAACTCTGGTTTGGTTTTTGGAAGAGAGAGCAGGGAACCAAATTGCTTTTCCACATGGGGAGCTGCATCTCAGCAGGAGGCGGGAGGCGGGGAGCCGGTGGGACTGTGGGGGAATTGGGGACCTCCCCACAGTCCCCAACGATGTGGCCAGGCCCCAGGGGATGGAGTCCCCGGGGCCTGAAGTGGCCAGGGAGGGGGGTCACGCAGACCCCCTACCCCCAATTAAAAAAAAAAGCAAAACCATAAAAAAACGCATAGGCAGGCCCCAGGGGATGGGGTCCCCCGGGGCCATAAATGGCCTGAGGAGGGGGGCCACGCAGCCCCCCTCCATATTATTATTTTCTTTTTTTTTTAAACCCACTGGCCATGCCCCGGGTGATGGGGTCCCCGGGGCAAGATATGGCCTCGGGAGGCGGGCCACACGGCCCCCTTCCCTTTTCATATTTTTTTTTTTAAGGGTTCAGGCCCTGGGGGATGGGGTCCCCGGGGCCCATAAAATAGAAAAGGAAGGGGGCCACACAGCTCCACTTCTTAAAAAATAAAAAAATAAAAATACCTGCGATCGTGCCAGAGGCCCTGCCCCCTCCAGCAACACTCTGCACCTGTGGCATGTTTTAAGTTAGGGAATTAATTCCCTTTCAATCCTGAGGGCCCCTGGAGGCCAACTAGCCCACCAGGTACCTCCAGTAAGCAGCAGAGTCCTGCGTTGCAAAGAGGTGGTCCAGGCCATGCCCCTTGCCTGGTGGGCTAGTTGGACCCTAGGGACCCTCAGGATTCGAGGGGACTTAATCCCCCAACTTAAAATGTGCCATGGGGTGTGTTTACACAGTGGTTAAGGGAGGGGGCGGTGTCTGATGTGACGTGTGCAAACACGCCCTGTGGCGCGTTTTAAGTTGGGGAATTCCCTAGTGTATGTGGGTGTTTTCACTGTATTCTAAGTATCTTTTAGCATACCACTGGCTCTAGGCCTGGTTAGTCAGAGTCAGGTACCACCAGTACCCGTCTGAAAAAGTTGTGGGCACAGGATGATTTTGTAACAGACGTCTTTCTGCTCCTCTGTTGGTTCTTTCTGCACATGTCTTGCTTCTTCCTGCTCTTTTCTTTGTCTTTGTGAACTTCTGTTGCTTCTTTCTGTATTTCTTTTTTTTCTTTCTGTGTGTTGTTTCTTCTTTCATCACATGTCCTACCTCTGTAGGCATAGTTAGAAACTAGCATTTAAAAAACCTTAGAAATTCACTGAAAAAAACATAGGTTTTAGGGAAAGTTATAGTTAGTTGGACATTGCACTCGTACAAAACCAGTGAAATTCCCCCGTTATAGTTAGTTCAGCTAACTATAACTCGCGCCCCTGCAATGCACTGCTGATGAAGTCACATATTACATCACTCATGACATGGTCAGTGACATCACTGATGACATCACTCATGACATCTCAAATGACATCACTGATGACATCACTGATGACATCATCCAGTGACTGTGTGTTTCTGTAAAGTTTAAATATGTTTAATATATATAGGGAAAGGCGTATTGAAGAATGAGTGGGTGTATAAGTGTCTGATGGATGTTTTAGTAGGTGCGTGACTGACTATAAGTGAGTGAATTAACTTATCGTACTGAATGCATGGGTTAGTGACTAAACTGTGTGAATCTCTGTATCCGTCTGTCTGTTGGTGTGTAAGCAACTGCATGGGTTTTTGAATAACTACATAAGTGTCTATATGAGTTATTGATTGGTTGTCTGAGTATCTGTATGGGTGCCTGAGTGTTTGTGTGGGTGGGGTGTGTGTGACTCTGTGCATAGATGTGTGAGTGATGATTCACTGGGTGCATAGTTTGAAGTGTGCACCTGTGATGGACTGTATGGGTGGGTGAGTCAATCAATCAATCAATCAATCAGAGCACTTGTAAAGCGTGCTACTTACCCGTGAGGGTCTCAAGGCGCTGAGGGAGGGGGGATGCTGCTATTACTCAAAGAGCCAGGTCCTGAGGAGTCTTCTGAATGTGAGTAGGTCTTGGGTCTGCCGTAGGTGGGTCGGGAGGGTGTTCCAGGTCTTGGCGGAGAGGTAGGAGAAGGTTCTGCCACCGGAGGTCTTTCGTTGGATGCGGGGGAAAGCGGCGAGGGTGAGGTTTGCGTAGCGGACCTGGCGGGTGGGGCTGTGGAAGCTGAGTCTGCTGTTCAGGTAGGCTGGTCCGGCGTTGTGGAGTGCTTTGTGTGCGTGGATGAGGAGTTTGAAGGTGATTCTCTTGTCGACAGGGAGCCAGTGCAGGTCTCTCAGGTGGGGGGTGATGTGGCTGCGGCAGGGGATGCCAAGGATCAGTCGGGCGGAGGCGTTCTGGATGCGTTGTAGTCAACGCAGATGTTTGGCTGGGGTTCCTGCATAGAGTGCGTTGCCGTAGTCTAGTTTGCTGCTGACGAGGGCCTGTGCCACCGTTCTTCTTGTTTCGGTCGAGATCCACTTGTAGATCCTGCAGAGCATGCAGAGGGTGTTGTAGCAGGAGGAGGAGACGGCGTTGAACTGCTTTGACATGGAGAGGGAGGAGTCGAGGATGAATCCTAGGTTGCGTGCTTGGTCGGTCGGTGTCGGTGCTCTTCCCAGCGTGGTCGGCCACCACTAGTCGTCTCAGGCAGACGGGGTGGGTCCAAGGATAAGGACCTCCGTCTTGTCTGAGTTCAGTTTTAGACGGCTGCTCATCCAGTCTGCGACGGCCTTCATTCCCTCCTGGAGGTTGGTTTTGGTGGTGTGCAGGTCCTTGGTGAGGGAGAGGATGAGCTGGGTGTCGTTGGCGTAGAATATGATGTTGAGGTCGTGCTGGCGGGCCACTTGTGCGAGGGGGTCCATGTAGATGTTGAACAGCGTCGGGCTGAGGATGGGTCCAGGATGTTGTTGTCTTCGAGGTGGCGGGTCAGTTGCGTGTTGACGGTTTTCTCGATGACCTTTGCCAGGAACGGGAGCAGAGAGATGGGCCAGAAGTTCTTGAGGTCCTTGGGGTCCGCCTTGGGCTTCTTTAGGAGGGCGTTGATTTTGGTGTGTTTCCAGCTTTCTGGGAATGTCGCTGTTTCGAAGGAGATGTTGATGACCTTCCGTAGTTGGGGTGCGATGGTTGCGTCGGCTTTCTTAAACACGTGGTGTGGGTGATAGAGATCAGGGTGTGTATAATATTCCCACTACCACAGATAGAGTAATCTCACAGTTACACGCACATACATTCATCATACGCTAGGGCCCATTTCACTAATCATACGCTCAAATACTCTACCAGCAATAAACCTGTGGAAAGAAAACTCCTAATCACCCTGCATCAATATCGGGGTCGATAAGATCTGGTTATTGAGACTGTCCATAAACATAATCTACACAACCTATACGGCAATAATCAGAATATAATACACAATAATTGACAAGAAATAATATCCAACACCATGTTCAAATTATATTGCTTTATCTAAAATTAGTCAAATGAAAATCAAGCAGAATAAAGCATTTTTTCTCATAGTTACCTATTCTAGCTAAATGTCAGAACGGGTCAGGACAAGTCTCTCGGTAAAGTCTCTCAAGACGAAGTCCCTTCAGCATCAATCCTCAGCAGCGCAGATTCGGTACGCGGCAAAGGCAAATGGCAAGTGGCAAGACCCTCTCTAGGCTAACAATTCTTATACTGAATCGAACAAAAGAAAGATACATAGAAAAGTTGTAATGTCCGCTGGACCGCTGAGCAGAGCGAGAAGGAAAGGATGTATTATTGCTACATTCGAAAATCTCCGCTCAGGAAAAATCACAAAATAAAGACTACGGAACAGGAACCAAGAATCACAAATGTATCTTGTTAGTTCTACTTCTCCTCGGCAATGAGACCAATGCTCAGAGTCTTTCTCTAAGGCTCCTTTGTTTTCCCAAGGCTGCCAAGGACGTTCCATTTCACTCGAAGATTACCCAGGCTGCTGATGTCCTCACGGAAAATTTCACAAGGCAAGCAAGGACTGTGGTCAGCTGACTTCAGGACCATATTCAGCAGGGCTCTCTCCCATCACAGTTTTCTACTTTCAAATCGAGGCCAGGCTTACAAAATCGGCCATCTTTGACTAGGCCACCATAGGCCACAATAGACCATCTTAATTAAAGGAAACAAAAACAACGTTACCACAGCATAGTGATTAAACAGTGTTAACCCCACTAATACCCTTATGTGTATGCATCTATCTAGCACTTGCAACATAGAAAAGCATTAATTCGGAAAACATTTTGTGCTAAAAAATAAACAGCACATAGCAACGTTTAAACATGAAAACACGCACATTATTGTTAAACAGCACATTTATGCGCACCCACGTGACTCTCTCTTATTAGGACAAACGGATTGATTAATATAAACACACTCGCACAAGACAAATAATTAATTATTAGTAATTAGAAAATTAATATGACAAATAGACATGCCAGAGCTTCAAAAACCAACGAATTTTCAAACAGAAAACTCTGCTCCAGCAATCCCCCCTTTGGTGATTTTATCACCAAATAAACCCAAAAAAAAAATTAGTGAAAATTTAGTCCCATTTTAGGAGAAATTGGAAATGTCTTTTTCCCCTTACACAACATTACACACCAGTCACTCTTTCATCATCCCTTTTTGTCTCTAAGTAAACACTCTCCCTCAATTCTTCTAATTCAATTTCTTGAGGTTCTCTTTTCAACCTCTTGTTTTTCTTCTCTTTATTCAATTTCTTCCTCCCTCCCCTGTTTTTACAACACACACACACTAATCTTATTATCAATAAAGCAACAATTATACAAGTTAAAGGAAACAATATTCTACCTATAATAGTACTACCTATTTTTGCAATAAAATCCTTAACAGCTATCATTTTATTAGCTATTTTAGTCCATAAATTCTCAGCTTCAAGTGGTACTAATTCTTCATGCAAATCAGTAATATTTTTGATATAGACCTTCAGGTCTTTGCTTTCGTCTGGAATGTAAGTGCAACAATGTTGAACTTTCAGCATTCCACAGACTCCACCCTCCTTGGCCAATAGAATATCAAGGGCAAGTCGATTTTGCATAGACATGGCACCTACGGCACTTAATTCCGTATTCACCAAAAGAAACCCTCCAGCGGTATTTGTCGATAAGCGATCAACCACTGTGGACAGTTTCCGAATTCCATAAGCATTCAAAGAAATTCCCACTGCTGGAATCAAAACTCCAAAAATGTCACCCACTATTTCAGACCAAGTTTCTCTCTTAAAACGCATTAGTAAATTAATATGTTCTACATCTGTTATTTTATCTATATGAAAAATCTTTGGAAAAACCAGGCCCACATAACACGTGCCATACCAATGGTCAGGCAACTTGTAATAAGCCTTGTTCCCACAAACATAATATACTCCTGGAAAAATTGTATCTTCTCCACCTCTGAAACCCCAACCTGTTGCAATGAAGTATGTATCATGGCACTCACTAGTCCCAACAAAATATGTATCATATTGGGATTTCCTTCTTGTAATGCAAAGTTTACCCTTCTGTGGTGCATCTAAAGCTAAAGTTGGACTAGCCCCATTCTTCAACTCTTTTCCCATCTCAATGTCCCAAATTGTCTCACTCACTTTATATTTTCCTGCTTTCTCCTGCATGTTCAATCTCCTTTCCTCTACCATATCCAGGAAAGCTTGCTCCTCTCCTTTCAGACTGCAAGTTAAATTATTCTTAAAAATGTAATCTAATGTTAATCCTTTTTCTTCAATAAAAATTTCACCAAAAGTGTTAGCTTTTTTAGCTGGATTCAGCTCTTTGTTCATTGGCAAGTGCCCAAAAATACTATCTCTGTTAGACATCTTATAATCTACTTTCCCTAACAAATAAAAAACACTACTTAAAATACTACAAGAAATACCATATGTAGCTGGTAAATGATGATAAGTAACACCCTCTGAAACGGATGCAGGTAATTGCATACAAACGTAGCAATCCCTCACTTCCATTGTTTTCACATATTCATATAACAATTTTGAAAAAACATTACTAGAAAAGTTATTAATTGACCTATCTTTGTGTATGTAAGTATTACTAATTCTAATTGGAACTACTTTTTGCGAATTCTTCTCTACATTAGTCACATTCTCTGTATGCATCTCAAACTCTACTTTAAAAGTAACTAATAAAACTAAAACACCCCATAGAAGCATTAATAATCCAGTACAGCAGCAGCACATTCTACACCACCTTTTAAAGAAGGCACATCTATTTCGATTATCCTCTATGTTAGCCATTTTACTACTTTAGTTTAGCCTCTACTACTCCACTACTATTGGAACTCTTAAATTTTTCAGCAATTCTTCAGCTTTCAGATTTTCCAAATAATCCTTTCGTTCACTTAATCCAAGTGAATTCTTCCTTTATTCAGTTTGGATACTTGTCATTCTTCACTTCAATTTCTTCAACATCAAATTGTATTAGATCTCCAACATCAAAATCCTCAGTACTCGACTCTTCTCCAATGTCAGTCAAGAGTACTTTCAGAATTTCACCAGTATCTTCCTCAACCACTTCTCTCAAGATCTCTTCCGGATTATCTCGAGTCACTGTTTCTTCTTTTCCTCCTTCAGACAGTGCCACATAAGACCATTCCGGTGATCTGTACTTTTGGTTGGGTCTTCTTACTCTTTTTATTTCTACTGGTTCTTTTGACTCCTTTGATTCTTCTCCTTCGGCTTTTGAACTTTGACTCGATACTTCATTCACTTGTTCAGCTTTTGATGTACTTGCTCTTATTATTTTGTATCTCAGCCTCTTAACTCTGTTGTTAGGCCAACGATCTCCTTTTATCACCTTTTCGGCTTTATTTCTTTATTACTTCTTTCTCCAATCCAAGTTCTCTTTCTCAGAACTCGACCCTCTGTTTGTTCATTCTCATCATCTAATTCTGCTTCAAGTGCCTCTTGTTTCCGTTTTCTTGCAGCTTTCTTCTTTTCCACAGATTTTTTCACCACTGTTTGAGATTTCCCTACTTCTGTCCCTCCTCGAGTCTCCGACACGCAATCTTCTTGCTGTCTACTTGTCCCTTCACCTAGCTCATCAAGAATGTTCCCTACACCTCCTCGGGGGTCTTCCGCAATCTGTCCCTCTCTATCTTCTTCTGACCCTACTTCTTCAAGTATAATCTCAAGTGGTTCTTCAATCTCCTCCTCTTCTGATTCAGGAGTAGTCTCTGTGAAATTTCTCTTTTCTTTTCTTTTTCCTTCACTGCTTTTTGAAACTTCAGGCTCTCTTACAGAATCTGATCTCTTCTCTGATACTCGCAGTGGTTCATTCGAAGCTTTTCCTACTTCTTTCCCCACTGATTCTGTATCTTCATCATCACTGGAATCTGACTCTTCAAAATACTCTTTACCAGTCCCTTCTTTTGGGTTTGGAACTCTCAGAGTATGACTTGCATGTACCCAGTGTCTCACTCCAGCACACTTTACTGCAGTCGTCGTAGTCAGAATAACTTGTCTCGGCCTTCCCCACCTTGGAACCAAGCAATTTCTTCTTCTGTGTACTTTAATCCTCACCCAGTCTCCTGGACTCAGATCATGGGCTTGCTTCTTCTCAAGTGTGGTAGCTTCTTCTCCAACCTGGTGAAACACAGAATGAACTGCGTCAGCCAGGCCTTTACAGTAATCCAAAATCATGTCATCAGTTATTGTCACCAACTTATTGACAGGCACGAATGCATGGCGCATTGCACGTCCCATGATTATTTCATGAGGACTCAAGCCAGTAGTTCTATCTGGAGTAGATCTAATAGTCATCAGCACTAGAGGTAAAACATCTGGCCATTTCATGCCAGTGGCTAAGCACATTTTTCCAATCCTGTTCTTGATTGTGCCATTAATCTGCTCAACCACACCAGAAGCCTCTGGTCGGTATGCACAATGTAGCTTCTGCTGTATTTTCAATGCTTCACAAATCAAACCCATGAGTTCATTTTGAAAGTGTCCACCTCTATCAGACTCAACTGTTACTGGAAACCCGTACCTAGGAATCAACTCCCTTAACAGTAACTTTGCCACTGTTATTCCATCATTTCTTCTAGTCGGGTAAGCTTCCACCCACCTTGAAAACAAACAGACTACCACTAGAACATACCTCAGTCTGTTTACTTGGGGCATTTCAATGAAATCAATCTGCATTCTTGTAAAAGGACCTCCTTCTCTGCCTATTGTTCCCAGACTCACCACTGTCTTTTTCCCAGTGTTAAATTGCTGACAAACCAAACACCTTTGACAGATGCTTTCTGCAATTGTCCTGAACTTTGCATTGTACCAGGTCTGTTTAAATGACCTAACCATCGCATCCCTCCCCAAATGTCCCTGGCCATGATACATTCTTGCCATTGACAACAAAATGGAGTTAGGCATTACTGGTCTGCCATCTCTGTAGACCCAAACATGGTCTGTCTCTCTTGGAGCACATCCTGCCTTAATCCAATCTTTTTTCTCTTCCTCTCCTGCCTCATCTTGCAACTGTTTCACTTCATCCCAGGTTTCTAGGACATTAGTAAACATCACAGAGAGAAAAGACATTTCCCCCTCTCGGTCCCGATTAATGGACTGATTTGTCTTAGCACAGTATTGCGCAACATCATTGGCGTAACGGTTTCCAACCGTGATAAAATCTTCTCCCGGTCCATGGGCAGCACATTTTACAACTGCTAACTCTTTAGGCAGCTGTATCGCCTCAAGCAATTTACCAATCATTTCAGCATTCTTTATTGGAGTTCCACTCGATGTCAAGAAACCTCTTTGTAGCCAAAGCTGGCCAAAGTCATGCACCACTCCAAATCCATACTGACTATCAGTCAACACAGTTGTCCTCAAATCTTTCCCAATTTCGCAAGCTTTTGTCAATGCTATCAATTCAGCAACTTGCGCAGACTTCACTCCTTTCAATGGTGATGCTTCCATGACCTCTGAAACTTTGCACACCGCATATGCTGCACATAGCACACCATCATCATTTCTCAGGCATGATCCATCCACAAACAACACATGATCACTCTCATGCAAGGGAAGATCCCTTATGTCTGGTCTCGGTTTTGTACAGTACTCAAGCACATCCAAACAATCATGATCATCTTCCATTTTTACACCCACGTTTTCAATATCCGGCAAAAGTGTCGCTGGATTCACATTCACACATCTCTCAAGAGTCACATTTGATGCTCCCAGAATCACTTTTTCATATTTAGTCAACCGACTATGTGACATGTACTGGGTTCTGCTTCTTGTCAAAAGAATTGCCACATTGTGAGGTACGAATACCCTTACAGGATATCCCATTATGATTCCCTCACTTTGTTCCAGACTCCTGCATGTTGCAGCCACGGATTTCAGACAACCTGGTAAACCCACAGCTACAGGGTCAAGTGTCGATGAGAAGTACGCAATAGGCCTTCTCAGTAATCCATGTTTCTGAATTAACACTGAAAGTGCACATCCATTTCTCTCACTGCAGTACAGCTCAAACTCCTTTTCGTAGTCAGGCATACCCAAAGCTGGAGCCTCACACATTTTACTTTTGAGCTCTTCAAATGCTGCCATTTGTTCTGCATCTAGATCCAATGGATCTGTTATCTCACTTTTTGTCAGTTTAATCAGTGGCTTTGCTATCAAGGAAAAATTAATTATCCACTGACGACAATAACCCACCATACCCAGGAACATTCTTACTTCTCTCTGAGTTTTTGGGGCTTTCATTTCTCTGATTATTCTGATCCTGTCATCCGTCACTTTTCTCAGACCCTTTTCAATATTGTGTCCAAGATAATGCACCTCTTTCTTGCAAAATTGCAATTTGGCTGGAGATACCTTTAACCCTCCATCTGCCAGATGATTCAGTAAAGCTATGGTATCTACTTCACAAGCTTCACGTGTCTTTGATGCCACAAGTAGGTCATCAATGTATTGCACTAGTACTGAGCTCTCAGGCATGATCAAACTCTCTAACGATTTCTTCAATAACTGATTGAATATCGAAGCACTCTCCGTATACCCCTGTGGGATTCGACACCATGCTAAGATACGCTGGCCAAACCTAAATGCAAAAATCGGCTGGCTATCATGATGTAATGGAATTGAAAAGAACGCATGACACAAATCAATTACTGTATACCACTCAGCATCATGTGGAATTTGATACAGGATCACTGATGGATTTGGCACAATAGGACAACATGCCACCACAATTTGATTAACTTTTCTCAAATCCTGTACGATCCTAAATTTCCCATTAGGCTTTTTTAGTCCCATTATCGGTGAATTACACAGACTACTCAGTAGTTCTCTCAGGACTCCCTGCTGAATCATTTTCTCAATTATAGGAGTTATCCCTTCAATTATTTCTGGTGTCATTTTGTATTGAGGAATGTTAGGATATGTAATTCCCTCTTTTATTGCAATTTTCACTGGATCTACATTATTCATCAATCCCACATCCTCTCCAGTAAAATCCCAAACTGCCCTTTTCACTGTGTCTCTCAGCTCTCGAGGCAAATCCTCCGGATTAAACACAGCAAATGCACCAATTAACTCACTCTCTCTATTCTCTAGAGTCACTCGGTACAAAACATCCTCATCTGGTGTCTCAAAGGCTATCCCATCCGGTGTACAAAAAATTGTGCAGTTCATCTTGCACAACAAGTCCCTACCTAACAGGTTCACTGGACTCGTGTCACAGACAATGAATCTGTGCATGTCTGAAAATTTCCCTATCTGTACTCTTACTGGTTCAGTAAGATGTGTTCTGATTTGCGTATTGGCTACACCAACTACTTGGATTGCTTCATCCGAGAGAGGAAGATTTCTAACATCTGTTGACCTGACAGTTGATCTTGTCGCACCTGTGTCTACCAAAAAAGTAACACTCTCCTCATTTATTTTCCCATCCACAAATGGTCCTGCCTGGTCTATTTCTAGAGTTGCACCAAGTATGCACTCTTCTTCCTCTCCTCGGCACCGTCAATAATCACCCTCAGATTCACTCCCTTCACTCTTTAACAAGTACTGTTGTACCTTGTTTGAACGTCTTGGTTTGTTTACCTGTTCATCATTGTAGAATCCTGAATCCTGATTATACTTTTGTAACCCTTTATTCTGCGGCAAGGGCGGTTTTGGCTCTTGACTCTGCTGTCTCACAACTTTCTGTTGTTGCTGCTGTTGATTATTTCCTTCATTCTGCACCTGTTGATTTAAGGATTTATTCTCATTACTCACTAATGGTGGATTAGGACACTCCGATCTCCAATGCCCCAATTGGCCACAGTTGTGACAAGGAAACTTTTTTTTTGCTTCCTCAAGACTTCCTTTTCCTTTCCCTGCATATCTAGGTCTATTCCCTGCATTGTTTCCTGGATTATTTGCCTGTTCCACTAACTGTACTTCCTGTCTTTCTGCAACTTTCACTTGTGCCCACATTGCTTTCTCTTTCAGCTTTCTTTGTTTTGCTTCGATTTCATCACTGAAGTATTTCGCATGTCTCAGAATCTCATCTACTTTCTTACTCTGCCAATCCACTGTATGCTCACAAATTCTCTCACCAATTTCAGGTCTAAGGCCATATACAAATCTGTATACAAAATGACTCAAATCCTTGTCACCCAGGTGTTCATCTCCACTGAATTGTTTAAATGCCAGTATCAGCCTCTCGTAAAAAGCATGAACTGACTCTTTCGCTTCCTGTTGTGTTCGATCTATCTTTACCCAGTCTGTCTCTTTTGCAGGAACTTTACTCTTCAGGTATACCATCACCTGATCATACTTTCTCATTACCTCTGGATCTGGTGCCCCTGTTCTTGGGTCTCTTGGATATTCCTCAGTAGGCCAAATCACAACTATTTTACACTCAGTCCACAAGTCTGCTGGAACAATTATATCAAACAGACTATTCAGGTCAACCCACAGCACTTTTGACAATTTCACAAACCTATCTACCTGCCTATACCACTCGACGGGCTTTTCTCTCAATCGAGGGAAATCATTCGTGAATGATAAAATATCCTGTCTGGTCCATGGAACATGTACATATCCTCCTCCAGGTATTTCTCTCATAGGATAATTATCCACTGGTTTCTCCTTTTCTCTCACTGGAAATGCTGAATAAGTTGTTCTATCTTCAGCCTCATCTCTTTTCTTATACCACCTATCTTTCCACTTTTCTACATCACCCCATCTTCGCAATAATGCTACCATTTCCTTAATCTGTCCTGTTCTACCAGTAGCATTCAAATTCTCAATATCTTTCTCTGTAAAATCCATCCTGTAGGTTTTTTGTAAAGCTTTCACTTTATCAATGTCAACTCCCTGCTCATTCGCTATTGCTCTTAGCCTGTCATGTGTATTTCTTGCTCTCCAGGTAATGTTCTTGCACATGAACATTAGTTCACCATCATGATGACTCTTCAGAATTTCTGTTGGAACTGTTCCTGTAACAAGCTCTTCTAATTCTACACGTAACCTAGCCACATCAGTTACTTGTGAATCTTTATCCTTTTTCTGTAGAACTTTCATCCAATCATTCAAATCTTCAACTGTTATTTCAGCAGTTTTTCTCACTGGAACCACTCTCTTCTGCGGTTCTAAAATTGGCATCCCTGAACAACTAGCTTCACTAGCATCTAATATTTCACTACATGTGTCATGTCTTGATTGTCTCAGGTCATTTCTTTCTGCTCTTTTGCCTGAATCTCCTGAAGGACCAACTGAATTTGTCAAATTATTCCCAACATATGGAATCACCAGTCCATTTTCACCTGTTCTCTGTTTGTCAAACACAGGCATAACCGGACCTATAGTTACAGGCACCGTAACAGCTTCTAGATTCTTCGTTAACTCCCTAATCTTCTCAGTCAACTCTGTTGTAGTTCTGGCTAATTGTCTGGCATTCTCATCAAGGTAGTGATCACTTCTTACCTCAGGTGTCTCATTTTCTGTCTCACTGACACAAACTGTATCTCTTATCGGAGAAACAACTGGTGTACTCTTATCCGGTTCTGGTCTATATGGAGGTGGTCTCTTGTAAATCATGTAATTCAAGACCTCATCCTCATACTCATTAACTCCATATTTTCTCATTTCTGACTCAGGAACCCTTTCTGCTCCTCCTTCAACTGTTCTTATCGGATATAATCCCTCTGACATACTAACATCTCGCCACCTTTTCATTCGATCATGATGAGTCTCACGATCATGTCTCCTCCCAAACATGTACCTGTAGTACCCTCCAGATCTCTGTTTTTCTCGCTCATGTACTTCCTCTTCCCATTCCACTAAAGCCTCGAACTGTGTAGGTCTTGGTTTCGGGTCTAGACATAACATCTTTTCCCGTAAATTTCTCAACACGGCCAGATTAAATGAACCATGTTCTGGAAATGCTAGAACACCATCTTCTTTAGTATACCTAACCCAATTCTCCAACCATATACAGGTATGAAACCCATGTCTTGCAGCCATGAAGGATGCAGGTGTTTTCGGTGGAGGTAACAACTCACCCTCTCTCGTTTTAACATCTTTATCCTTGCTAAACCACTTCTTAATTTTACCAAAAAATGTTTTCTTCTTTTTCTCTTCTTGGTAATACATTTTAGCGTTTACCAAAAACTCTCTACTCTTTCCGTATTATAAATATACAATACGAATTTTCAACCAATAGCAGCGCGACTCACACTAACGCACCAATCCTGGAGCGTCTACGTCACTAAATAGCTCTTCCAATCCTTGCGCGGCTCACACTAACGCACCAATCCTAGCGCGAACACTATTCTGATCCACTATCCAATCAGAGCGCGGTCTTTCTGACGTCAACAGTCGCTGCAGTCGCTTGTCTCCTGTCTTCTGTCACTCGTCTACCCCTCCTTTACAAAATCTTTTCAGTAGACTTCGTGTCAAAATTTCTACAAAATCTATTAGTTACAACATAAAAACATCTCCATAGTAAAAGAGAATCTATTTCACAAGAAATCTCTCATTGACACAGTAGCACTTCCCTCTACTCTGCCCTTCTAACATACATTCATTAACTGTTTCCTCTAGGACTTGTCCAAAGAGTCTTACAATCAACTAAATATACGAACATTCACGCACATTCATACAAGAAAATATAGTACATACACACAGAATCCTGCTTCCCGAGAACAGACAATCTGCTCCACTACAGAATTATAACATACATCAACTAAACAGCTTTCCTCTGTTCAGTTTCTCAAACAAGCTCAGAGAATACCTATTACTTCTCCCGCGATAAGCTTTAACGGTAATCCTTACGGATCCCTGGGACTTAAGACCAGAGTTTCACAGATAACCTTCACTATCATACACACTCCTTATATACCAGAAATATCTAATAGTAACATACGACGATGTCACTGATTCCGAACCCAGACAATGTGACGCGCAACTTCAATTGTCACTCGTTATTCCTTACAATTCCGTCTTTCCCGAGAGCAGCATATACTTCCCTCTGCCCTACTACGGAACTGCTACCAGCTCCCAAGTTCCAGAAGCACTACATATAACTCAACATTACGACTCCAACATATAGTATTAGTACATATACCAACATCAACCAATAATCAATAATCGATAAGCTAATGTACATGCAATCTTATCAGATCAAGACAATCATCAATAACCATCCTACTCTGCTACCAGGAAATTGATAGAGATCAGGGTGTGTATAATATTCCCACTACCACAGATAGAGTAATCTCACAGTTACACGCACATACATTCATCATACGCTAGGGCCCATTTCACTAATCATACGCTCAAATACTCTACCAGCAATAAACCTGTGGAAAGAAAACTCCTAATCACCCTGCATCAATATCGGGGTCGATAAGATCTGGTTATTGAGACTGTCCATAAACATAATCTACACAACCTATACGGCAATAATCAGAATATAATACACAATAATTGACAAGAAATAATATCCAACACCATGTTCAAATTATATTGCTTTATCTAAAATTAGTCAAATGAAAATCAAGCAGAATAAAGCATTTTTTCTCATAGTTACCTATTTAGCTAAATGTCAGAACGGGTCAGGACAAGTCTCTCGGTAAAGTCTCTCAAGACGAAGTCCCTTCAGCATCAATCCTCAGCAGCGCAGATTCGGTACGCGGCAAAGGCAAATGGCAAGTGGCAAGACCCTCTCTAGGCTAACAATTCTTATACTGAATCGAACAAAAGAAAGATACATAGAAAAGTTGTAATGTCCGCTGGACCGCTGAGCAGAGCGAGAAGGAAAGGATGTAACATTGCTACATTCGAAAATCTCCGCTCAGGAAAAATCACAAAATAAAGACTACGGAACAGGAACCAAGAATCACAAATGTATCTTGTTAGTTCTACTTCTCCTCGGCAATGAGACCAATGCTCAGAGTCTTTCTCTAAGGCTCCTTTGTTTTCCCAAGGCTGCCAAGGACGTTCCATTTCACTCGAAGATTGCCCAGGCTGCTGATGTCCTCACGGAAAATTTCACAAGGCAAGCAAGGACTGTGGTCAGCTGACTTCAGGACCATATTCAGCAGGGCTCTCTCCCATCACAGTTTTCTACTTTCAAATCGAGGCCAGGCTTACAAAATCGGCCATCTTTGACTAGGCCACCATAGGCCACAATAGACCATCTTAATTAAAGGAAACAAAAACAACGTTACCACAGCATAGTGATTAAACAGTGTTAACCCCACTAATACCCTTATGTGTATGCATCTATCTAGCACTTGCAACATAGAAAAGCATTAATTCGGAAAACATTTTGTGCTCAAAAATAAACAGCACATAGTAAAGTTTAAACATGAAAACACGCACGTTATTGTTAAACAGCACATTTATGCGCACCCACGTGACTCTCTCTTATTAGGACAAACGGATTGATTAATATAAACACACTCGCACAAGACAAATAATTAATTATTAGTAATTAGAAAATTAATATGACAAATAGACATGCCAGAGCTTCAAAAACCAACGAATTTTCAAACAGAAAACTCTGCTCCAGCATGGGCATGGGTCTGACGTGATCCTGAGTGGATGGAGTTCATGACCTTGCGTGTCTCGTTGTCGTTGATGTTGGTCCAGGAGGTCAGGCGGTTGGTGCGGGTGGTGTTCGCAGGGGTGGAGTCTGGCGTGGTCGGGGTGGTCGTGGTGTTGAAGCTGTCGTGGATGTCAGTGATCTTTCGGTGGAAGAAGGTGGCCAGTGAGTCGCACAGTTCTTGTGAGGGCGGGATGTCGTTGGCGTTGGCGCTGGGGTTGGAGAGTTCATTAATGCTGTTGAAGAACTCTTTGCTGTTGTGTGCGTTGCTATCCAGGCGGGCTTTGAAGGAGGATCTCTTAGCTAGTCTGATGAGGTGGTGATATCTGCAGGTGGCATCCTTGTGGGCTGTGTGGCTGTCTGGTGTGCATTCGTGGAGCCATTTCTTCTCTAGTTTCTGGCAAGCGCGTTTGGAGGTCTGGAGCTCGTCGGTGAACCAGGTGGCTTTCTTGCTGGCGTGGTTGATGGAGGGTTTCTTGAGTGGAGCGAGGGTGTTGGCACTGTCATTGATCCACTGTCGGAGGTTGCGGGTGGAGGCGTCTGGGTCGGTGGGGTTGGTTGGTGGGTTCTGGGCAAGGGTGGTGGTCAGCTGATCTTTGGTGACTTTGCTCCAGCAGCGACGGGGCAGCTGTTGGGTGCGGTGGTGCGTTGTTGGTTTCTTGAAGGTGAAATGGATGCAGCGGTGGTCGGTCCAGTGGAGCTCGGTGATGTGGTTGAAGGCGACATGGGTGCTTGTGGAGAAGATGGGGTCCAGCGTTTGGCCGGCGGCGTGGGTGGGAGCGGTGACAAGTTGTCTGAGGCCGAGGTTGGCGAAGTTGTCGATCAGGGTGGCGGAGTTGGCGTCATTTTTGTTCTCAGGTGGAAGTTCAGGTCCCTGAGCAGGATGTAGTCCGTGGAGGCAAGTGCGTGGGTGCTGGCGAGGTCGGCGATGGAGTCACTGAACGGTGCCCGGGGTCTGGGGGGTCTGTAGACGAGTGTTCCTCTGAGGGTGGCGTTGGGGTCAGTGTGGATTCGGAAGTGCAGGTGCTCGGCGGTCTTGAGGGTGTCATCCGCATGGGTGGAGACCTTGAGGGTGGACTTGTGGACGATGGCTATTCCT
Organism: Triturus cristatus; assembly: GCF_964204655.1. Taxonomy (NCBI): domain Eukaryota; kingdom Metazoa; phylum Chordata; class Amphibia; order Caudata; family Salamandridae; genus Triturus; species Triturus cristatus. The sequence continues at coordinate 551,701,909 of NC_140595.1, forward strand.
CCTCCGATTCCATTGGCGCGGTCCCTGTGGGTGATCTTGTAGCCGTCCGGGATGGCTATGGCGATGTCGGGCGCCGAGGAGTCGTTCCACCAGGTCTCAGTCAGGAAGGCAACGTCTGGGGCGGAGGTGTCGAGCAGGTCCCAAAGCTCGACAGTGTGTATATGTGCGGAGCGGGTGTTGAGGAGTATGCAGCGGAGGTGGTTGGGTCCGGTCCTTGGGGGTTTGGTGGCTCTGTCGCAGGTGAAGCTGCAGGTGCGGCAGGAGAAGGGTCCATGGGTGCATTTTGGGGTTGCCTGGAAGCAGGTGTTGTCTCGGCCAGCGTTGAGCACGTGGAGGGTGCTGGCATCCTATCGGAGTCTGGCGTCATGGCGTGCACGGGGTCCGGGGGTTCTGGTGCTGGGCGCGGTCCAGGCATGAACGGGCGCAGATGGGCTTGCCTCTGGCGCGCCTCTGGCGCGCCCGCTGCGCGGATGTGCAGCGGCCGCCATTTAAGATGGGTAGGAGCGGCTGGGGGGCGGGGGCGGGGCGGCGAGGGGAGCAGCAGTGGGAGAACGGGATGCAGAAGAGAAGAGTGGGGAGGGGAGGGCAGTATAGGACCAAATGGGCACAGAATACAATCAAAACAGAGTAAAAACAGAAAATAGAAGGCACAAGACAGAGAACTAACCAATGGGTACAGTGACAGGCAGCAGGAGCGAACCCACGCTCAGGAGCGGCAGCAAGGGGCTGACACACAGGGGGAGCTGTGCGGCAGTAGGGGAGCGACCTGGCCTGCAAGCAGGGTCAGCGGCCGCTATTAAAGGTGGGTAGGAGCGGCTGGGGGGCGGGGCAGGGTGGCGAGGGGGCGGGGCCGCTGGGGAGCAGCGGCAGGAGAACGGGGTACAGAAGAGAAGAGGGGGGCAGTATAGGACCAAATGGGCACAGAATACAATCAAAACAGAGTAAAAAACAGAAAATAGAAGGCACAAGACGGAGAACTAACCAATGGGCACAGTGACAGGCAGCAGGAGCGAACCCACACTCAGGAGCGGCAGCGAGGGGCTGACACACAGGTGGAGCTGTGCTGCAGTAGGGGAGCGACCTGGCCTGCAAGCAGGGTCGCTCTTACTGTCGCGCAGCGGCCGCCATTTAAGGCAGGTAGGAACGGCTGGGGGGCAGGGCGGTGAGGGGGCGGGGTCGCAGGGGAGCAGTGGCTGGAGAATGGGGTACAGAAGAGAAGAGGGGGAGAGGGGGCAGTATAGGACCAAATGGGCACAGAATACAATCAAAACAGAGTAAAAAACAGAAAATAGAAGGCACAAGACGGAGAACTAACCAATGGGCACAGTGACAGGGAGCAGGACCGAACCCATGCTCAGGAGCGGCAGCGAGGGGCTGACACACAGGTGGAGCTGTGCGGCAGTAGGGGAGCGACCTGGCCTGCAAGAAAGGTGAGTGTGTGTATGGGTGTGTTAGTGAGTGAATGTATATCTGTGTGAGTATATATATATACTATATGAAAGGCAGTATATATGTGTGTCAGAGTATATATATGGCTATAAGTGAGAGTGTGTGATTGTGAGAGTGGCTGCATGGATGAGTGTTTGCTTGTATCAGTGATTGTATAAGAATGTAAGAATGTGCTAGTATTTGTATGAGTAAGTGAGCTGGTGTGTGTATAACTGTATAGGTGAGTAAATGGGAGTGTGAATAATTATTTGCATGACTGACTAGGTATGTGAGTACCTCCAAGGATGAGTGGCGGTGTGTGCGTGTGTATACCGGTGTATGAGTGCATATGACAGTCCTGTACTGAGTGACCATAAGTATGAGTGACTGTACGGGTGAGTGAGTGGATGTGTGTGTAGACCTAAGAATCAATGAGTGGGTATGCAGTTATTGCTGTTGGAGTGTCTATGGTTTTGAGAATGGCAGTCTGTAATTTAGAGTGGGTGTATCTAAAGTTATATTAGGGTTTGAGAAGATGCATGAAATTATCACATGGATAATGTCATCAGTGATGTCATCAGTGATGTCATTTGAGATGTCACTAGTGATGTCACTGACCATGTCATAAGTGATGTAAAATGTGACTTCATCAGCAGTGCATTGCGGGGGCGCGAGTTATAGTTAGCTGAACTAACAATAACGGGGAAATTTCACTGGTTTTGTACGAGTGCAATGTCCAACTAACTATAAATTTCTCTAAAACCTATGGTTTTTTCAGTGAATATCTAAGGTTTTTTAAATGCTAATTTCTAACTGTAACGTGCCTGAAACCTATGGTTTTTTCAGTGAGTATATATATATATATATGCAAACAAATGGTGGCTCACTTCGAGAAGCACTCGGGAAACTTGTAAGGTCATCAGCCTTTATTTCAAGATATAGACGAGTTCAGGAGCTGGTATGTTAAGGCAGCCTTTCGTTTCAGCCTGACGCGTTTCGAAATACAATTTCTTCCTCAGAGGCTCGCAAAAGGTGTGTGCTCGTTCTTCTCTCCCCTCAGCCTTTATTGAATGTCCCGCCCCTGTATGGGGCTTTCGTCGTCTCTTGGCATCGTGGGATTTGGAGCTCCAATCTTGATACATTTCATGCACGATTACTGCTTACGATATTGGCCCGCATTGAGCCCCAGCCACCGTTCAACGTCTTCATTCTGCCAAGCTTCCCCGCTTTTGCGGTAGGCAAATCCATCCGCGTGGCCCCCTTAGGATCATGGGGTGGTGCATCCTCAGCGGCAGAGCGGCCGCTTATAGTTGCAAACAAATGGTGGCTCACTTCGAGAAGCACCCGGGAAACTTGTAAGGTCACCAGCCTTTTTTTCAAGATATAGACGAGTTCAGGAGCTGGTATGTTAAGGCAGCCTTTCGTTTCAGCCTGACGCGTTTCGAAATATAATTTCTTCCTCAGAGGCTCGCAAAAGGTGTGTGCTCGTTCTTCTCTCCCCTCAGCCTATATTGAATGTACCGCCCCTGTATGGGGCTTTCGTCGTCTCTTGGCATTGTGGGATTTGGAGTTCCAATCTTGATACATTTCATCCACATTTACTGCTTACGATATTGGCCCGCATTGAGCCCCAGCCACCGTTCAACGTCTTCATTCTGCCAAGCTTCCCCGCTTTTGCGGTAGGCAAATCCATCCGCGCGGCCCCCTTAGGACCATGGGGTGGTGCATCCTCAGCGGCAGAGCGGCCGCTTATAGTTGAAACTAAATGGTGGCTCACTTCAAGAAGCACTCGGGAAACTTGTAAGGTCACCAGCCTTTTTTTCAAGATATAGACGAGTTCAGGAGCTGGTATGTTAAGGCAGCCTTTTGTTTCAGCCTGACGCGTTTCGAAATATAATTTCTTGCTCAGAGGCTCGCAAAAGGTGTGTGCTCGTTCTTCTCTCCCCTCAGCCTATATTGAATGTCCCGCCCCTGTATGGGGCTTTCGTCTTCTCTTGGCATTGTGGGATTTGGAGTTCTAATCTTGATACATTTCATGCACGATTACTTCTTACGATATTGGCCCGCATTGAGCCCCAGCCACCGTTCAACGTCTTCATTCTGCCAAGCTTCCCCGCTTTTGCGGTAGGCAAATCCATCCGCACGGCCCCCTTAGGATCATGGGGTGGTGCATCCTCAGCGGCAGAGCGGCCGCTTATAGTTGCAAACAAATGGTGGCTGTAATATCTGACGTCATCAGCAGAGGATTGCGGTTGAGTGAGTTATAGTTGCCTGCACTAACTATAACGGGGGAATTTCATTGGTTTTTTACGAGAGAACTGTCCAGCTAACTATAACATGTGTGAAACCTATGGCTTTTTTAAGTGAATTTGCAAGGTTTTTTAAATGCTAATTCCTAACTATAACGTGTGTGAAACCTATGGTTTTTTAAGTGAATATATATATATGTATATATATATATATATATATATCCCAAAATCAACAGCTCCTTCTGGACAGCTGACCCCTTGGAAAGTGGCGTACACACCAGCGGAGCGGCTGGCAATTCGTAATTCACAAATATTCCCAAGTACGTACGCTCTCAGGCTAATAAACGACAAATCCAAATGTGATCGTGACCAGGTTTATTCACAACGCGTTTCGACTGCGTCCGCAGCCTTGCTCACGTGAAACCATGCAAATACAAACACTATGCACCTATATGCAATGGACATGACCTCTGATGCAACAGAGTCGAAACAGGACTGCGTATGTAAAAGCAGCCGCCATCTTGTAAGTACCAGCTCGTAATGTTACAAGTGTGAAAAACATAGTGAAACACATGAACAGTGTAGGTGAGCCTAGAAACAGAGTGCTTCTCTACAAATGGAATGAAATGAAATGAAAGTAAATTGCAAAGTAAGCTGTAGATTACAGTATTTGAAGGCAAGATTTCAACCCACAGAGAAAAACATGTATAGCGTAATGGCTAATGGTAGAGGTGTTGTCTGCCTTTAAAAGTTGCTGACGCATGACGTAATAAGATGTGCCTCTACAGGCATCAAAATGACACTAGCACAAAATTATCTAATGTCACTATGTATCGATCAGTGCTCTGTATGGGTGATAGGATGTGCTACTATAGGCAACAACCTGACAATAGCGCAAAATTATCTAATGCCACCATGTGAGGGTCAGTGCAAATGCAGCACATGACCTTGTTCCCACAATATAAAACTTCCACTCTGATACGTAAATCTCAAGAGTATATATCTACAGTTATGGCTCAACACGATAAACAAGCATGATTATTCAAAGAGAACATGTAGAAAAGGTATAGGCATAGTGCTCAATAAAACCAGTAAAACATGCAAACTATGAAGAAATCATATGTCCACTGATAGCGGACAACCAACAGCAAACTTATCCTGTTATTTTCTGCGCCCAATCTCAAGAGGTGTCCAGTCGCATATTAAGTGCCCAAAAATTTCATAGTGGTGATAGAGTGACATCGAAGAAAAGGTTAGGCGACCTGTGTAGTGGGTAGGTACCTTCCTTCTCTCCTGCAAAAGAAACATAATACCTGAAATTAGAATTAAAATCAATGACAATTTTCAATACATCTAATGATTGAGGAAAGACTTATCAACATTTGAGTTAAAACTATTCAAGAGCATGTCAAAAGTCAGAGTTTACTACAAAGATCTTTAAACAATCGAACAGAAAACTAGACATTCTAACAGGAAATAAGAGGGGAACCTCACAAGAGAGTTATCAGATCTCTTGTCTCAAAAGCTATTCTTTTTTCAAATGTATTGAGAGTTCCTCGTCCTGATTCATGCCCCCAGGTGCCTTGGTTTGTAAATCAACAATATATTTGGACCATCTTTGTCTCAGTTTGAGTGTCCTATTGCCCCCTCTATGGTCAATCCTGACCTGTTCCAAAATGAAATATTTTATAAGAGAGGAGTCCGAGTAATGTTTTTCATGAAAATGGCGCGCCACAGGGTACTTGGGGTCTTTGTTGGTAATGGCCCTCTTGTGTTCTAGTATCCTCTTCTTGGCCATCAGTGTGGTGCTGCCTATGTATTATAACCCACACGGACATTCTATCGCATATATGGCGAAAGTGGTACTACATGTAAGAAATTGGGTTATTTCTCTGCGGTTAGAGCCTTGTTTGTATTCCTTGCGAAAAGTGCTGGCAGAGCACGCTTTGCAATGTCCGCATGGAAAGAATCCCTTGAGGTTCGGAATACCTCTATCTTGTGTCAATGTGATATCGCTATGTACCAATATATCCCTTAAGTTTCTTCCTCGCCTATAGGTGATATTCGGTCTGTCCTTGAAAGTGTGGCCTATACTGTTATCATTCTTGAGTGTGTTCCAATTTTTGGAAAAAATGTGTCTGATGTTGTCAGATTCAGAGTTATAGGTCATAATCACCCTGGTTTCTGCATCGTTGATTTCCTCTGTGTAAGTTGTTCTCTCGCTGAGTGTATCTTTTCTATTTACAGATTCTGCTCTGCCAATGGCTTTCTTGAGGACCCAAGTAGGGTATCCTCTAAGCTTGAATCTTTTGATCATCTCCGCACTCTCTTTGTCATATGCTGCGGCACTGCTGCAGTTCCTTTTTGCCCTCAGCAGTTCACCAAATGGAATGCTCCATTTGAGAGTGTCCGGATGACTGCTGAGGGCATGTAGGATGCTGTTGCCCGCCGTAAGTTTGTGGAACAAGGAAGTATGTAAACTATTAGACCTGACCTCAACCTTCACGTCTAGATATGCGACCATGTTGTCGCTGATGTCTCCTGTGAGGTGTATGTTGCGGTCATTCCTGTTCAGTTCCTCAATGAATTCCTGGGCCTCTATGCGACTACCTTTCCATATAATGAAAAGGTCGTCTATGTACCTGAGCCAAAGTTCTACCTTACTGAGGTTCCTAATGATGATTTTGTCAGAGAATATCTCTTCCTCCCAAAGGCCCATAAAAGATTCGTGAAACTAGGTGCCAGACACAAACCCATCGCGGTTCCGATCAGCTGTTTGTAGATGGTGCCATTGAAGATGAAGATATTGTTGGTGAGACAGAATTCTGTCATTTCAATTATCATGCGGTTGTGTTCCCAGTATTTTGTGTCTTTGTTTGAGGAAATGTTTACAAGCGGCTAGTCCCTGCTGGTGGTCAATTATGGTGTACAGCAAGTGTACATCCAGAGTAATCAAAAGGAAGTCACTTTCCCATTCAATCGTTTCCAGTTTGCCAAGAAAATCCTTAGTATCCCTAACATAGCTAGTGAGTTTGGTGACGTATTCTCTGAGGAAGTGGTCCACATATTTAGATCTGTGTTCAGCTACACTACCTATAGACGACACTATGGGGCGTCCTGGTGGTATCTCTGCATTTTTGTGGACCTTGGGTAGAAGGTAAAGCACTGGTATCTTGGGAAAATCCCTTTTCAGATAGCAGTACTCCTCCCACTCAAGGATGTCCTTGTCCCTCCAAGTGGTAAGTTTGTCCCATATGGTGATGACACTGTCATTATAGATTTCTCTAGTGATTTGTATATAGGAATTAGTGTTGCCTAGTTGTCTAAGGGCCTCAGTGTTGTATTGGTCTCTGTCCTGAATGACTACATTCCCGCCCTTATCTGCAGGTCGAATGATGATGTCTTTATCTTCAGCTAGTGATTTCAAAATCTGTCTTTGATTAAAAGATAGGTTGTTGTTGGATTTGTTTTTAAAGTGTGATTTGTGTCTTAAGTCAATAAGCGCCTTGGTAACATTATCATGGAATGTGTCTATTCCGTCATGTGGTAAAATGGGTAAGAATGTCGAAGGAGGTCTAAAGCCTGTTTTTGTCGCTGAGTTGTGAGTGATGCCCATTTCCTCTAAAATGCCTACTTCTTCCGTGGTCAGGGTGTCGTTATCGGTATCATTATTGAGTTCAAAAAAGGTGGTCAGTGTATCTATGTCTCCTATTGCCAGGTTCTCTCCATACTCTCCCTGTGTAGCTGTGTTGGTTTCTCCTCTGGGTCGTTGGCGGTGTAGTATGTGCCATTTCTTTAGTTTTAATTTCCTCGCTCACTCCTCGGGTATGAATGTGGGGGAAGAATTGGCTGTTCAGCTTGGGGACTAGATATGCATTCGAGCTTTCTGAGTGCTGTTTTTTGATAAATTATGATGTCAGTAATATGCTTTATTTTAACTAATTCCTTTTATTTTTTGTTGCATTTTTGTGAATAAGTGGACTGTTAAAAAGATATGTAATCATGTAGAAACTTTAGCCGATTCACGGCGTAATCACCGATATGCAGTTGAGGCACCGGCAAGGCCGATACACGGCGGAATGGCTTAAGATGTTTTTTCTGAGTTCAGTTTCAGGCGGCTGTTCTTCATCCATTCGGCTACCTCTTTCATCCCTTCGTGAAGGTTGGCTCTGGCGGTGGCGGGGTCCTTGGTGAGGGAGAGGATCAGCTGGGTGTCGTCGGCGTAGGAGATGATGTTGAGGTTGTGCTGGCGTGCGATGTCTGCGAGGGGGCTCATGTAGACGTTGAAGAGGGTTGGACTGAGCGAGGAGCCTTGAGGGACGCCGCAGATGACTTCGGTGGCTTCAGATCTGAACGGAGGGAGATGGACTCTCTGTGTCCTTCCGGCGAGGAAGGAGATGATCCACTCCAGTGCCTTCTCCTGGACTCCGATGTTGCTGAGGCGTTGTACTAGGGTACGGTGGCAGACAGTGTCGAAGGCCGCGGAGAGGTCGAGGAGGATGAGGGCCGCTGTTTCTCCATTGTCGAGTAGCGCTCGGATGTCATCGGTGGCTGCGATCAGGGCGGTCTCGGTGCTGTGGTTGGCTCGGAAGCCAGACTGCGAGGGGTCGAGGGATCCATTCGTTTCGAGGAAGGCGGGCAGTTGCTTGTTGACGGTCTTCTCGATGACTTTTGCTGGAAACGGGAGCAGCGAGATGGGGCGGTAGTTCTTGAGGTCGGTCGGGTCGGCCGATGGCTTCTTGAGTAGGGCGCTGAGTTCGGCGTGCTTCCAGCTCTCCGGGAAGGTGGCGGTGTCGAAGGAGGTGTTGATGATGTCCCGCAGGTGGGGTGCGATGACAGCGTCGGCCTTGTTGAAGACGTGGTGAGGGCAGGGCTCGGTCGTAGATCCGGAGTGGATGGAGTTCATCGTGCGGACGGTGTCTTCGGTGCTGATCTGAGTCCAGGCGCGGAGGGTGGTGGTGGGGGGCGGTGGTTCGGTCGTGACGTTCGTCGGTAGAGAGCTGAAGCTGTTGTGTATGTCCGCGATCTTGTTGTGGAAGTAGGAGGCGAGGGAGTTGCAGAGGTCTTGCGAAGGGGTGATGTCGTTGTTTCCGGCGTTGGGGTTGGAGAGCTCTTTGACGATGTTGAAGAGTTCCTTGCTGTTGTGTGCGTTGTTGTCCAGTCGTTCCTTGAATGCAGTTTTCTTGGTGGCGTGGATGAGTTGGTGGTGTTTTCGGGTGGCGAGCTCATCCAGGTTTCCGTGAGAAAGGCGACGTCTGGTGACGTAGTGTCGAGCAGGTTCCAGAGCTCGACGGCGTGTCTGTGGACGGAGCGGGTGTTGAGCAGGATGCACTTCTTGTGGCTGCTGCTGTTGCTCGTCTTGGTCTTGGTTGGTGCAGGTGTAGTGCAGGTGAACTTGCAGGAGTTGCAGCAGAAGGGTCCGTGGGTGCATCTCGGGGTGGCTCGGTAGCAACCCGGGATTCTTCCGGCATTGAGTGCGTAGAGTTCGGTGGCGTCGTAAGTCCGGCGGGTGGGCTGGGGTCTGCGGGGGCCTGGGGTCCTGGCACTGGGCGCGGTCCAGGCGCGGACGGGCGCAGACGGGCTTACCTTTGGCGCACCTTCGGCGCTCAGTCGGTGCTCCCGCTGCGCGGTCGCTGAGGGGGCGACATAAGAAGGGAGCCGGGAGGGCTGGTCAGCTGGGAGGCGGGGTCGCGTCCACCAATGGACTGGCGAGGGGGTGGGGCCACAGGCAGGAAGCGGCGGGAAAACGGGATCGGGTTAAGCGGGCGGCCCTGCGGCAGCTGGGGCGCCGCTCTCGGCGTCGGTGAAGAACTAGCACAGCAAGGGGCCCTGGAGCAGGAACGCGGAGGAGCGAGGGGGCAACCAGGCCAGAGGCGCAGTGGTCGCTATCCAGGTGCGTGTGGGGTCCCCTTAAGAGGGGAGCCGGGAGGGCGGGTCAGCTGGGAGGCGGGGTCGCGTCCACCAATGGACTGGCGAGGGGGCGGGGCCGCAGGCAGGAAGCAGCGGGAAAACGGGATCGGGTTGAGCGGGCGGCCCTGCGGCGGCTGGGGTGCCGCTCTCGGCGTCGGTGAAGAACTAGCACAGCAAGGGGCCCTGGAGCAGGAACGCGGAGGAGCGAGGGGGCAACCAGACCAGAGGCGCAGTGGTCACTCATGACATGTTCTATCACATTGTTAATAACATCACTGATTACATCATTGTTGATAACACTGTGCATGGCTGGGGTGCATGTTATAGTTCCTTGACAGGTGAATTTTCACCCAATTATAACATCACGTTAACGTTTGTCTTTTTCAGTGGGAAAAAAATATATATTTTTTTTTTTACTGCAGCAGACGTTGTGGGTATATAAAGTCATCATATATATACATATATGAGCACTCTCAACACCAGCGACACTCTAAATCTCCTCACCTCAAATGTCTGCTTTTCTGTCAAAATCTTTAAGCATACGATTAGCACCGTGCCATCCACGCCGAGATAGAAAGGGACAAAGTCTTATGCCATTCCTACAGCAAAGTCTTTAAGCATAGGACTAGCACAGTGCTGTCCATGCCGAGCTACAAAATGACAAAAGTCATTTACCATTCCAGGCACAATCCTATGCTTAAAGATGTTTTACTGCAGACAGTGTGGAATGTTCCAACCATTGTTGACACAATTTCCCTACCGAATAGGTGGTAACATGACCGGAATGCTGTGAATTAGAATATCGGGGGTCAGGTTTGCTTGATTTAAACCCAGGTGTGGAATTAAGGAAATGAGTATGACAGCCATTTGTGTCTACTGGCCACAATAAACACCTGTGAGGACCTGAAAGTGTGGAATTAAATGTACCATTCTGCACCATACTATGGAGCTGTTTCTCAGTTAACGGATAATGGAGGGAATATCTGGGGCATTCATTTCTTTAATTTTTGCCAGTCCCAGACGTGGTTTGTTGGATGGTGCCATTAAAAAAATACTTCGTGTTGGAATTAACCTGTCTCAAAACAAGGTTCCAGTTCCCTCAACTTGCCAAGGTTTGGTTCCCTAAATCGAATTCAGTTCAATGGTGTCTTTCCAATAATAATATTCTTTAAGGGCTAACTGGAAGACAAACAAATCTGTACATATCAGCTAAGTCTATGTAAGCATATATTTTTTTGTTGGTGTAGGAACTAATTTAAATTAGTATGATGTAGGATCTAAAGTCTCAAAAAATGTCTCATTGTTCATTTTGGAACTCCCTTGTGGGGGAGTAAGACAGCGTTCCCATTGGGTATAATTAAAAAGTGTACGTTGGGTACTGGATCTGTGCAGGAAATGAAGGCCATAATGGTAATACAGAACATATCAGTGTAGTTAGCAGAATTAAGGAACAGGTTCTCTGATTCACAAATAGTGTATTACTCTAGCTCCAAGAGTATAGAATTTACAGTGCCAACATCCTAGTCATCTGAATGTAGCCCAGGTACTATTGCATTCCCCCTTAGAAACTTTACACACATAAGGTATCTGCAGGATCTCCCTTGGGCCGAATATGTTGAATGGAACCTTATCCCAAATGATTACATCAATTGCAAGAACAGCTGACATGTTGACGAGGAAAAAGTATCTTTTCAGTTTATGGGAAGAAGAATGGGGGACCAACACCCCATCGATCAATTCTGTGGCGGATCATTTGAAGAGGTTGTGGCCATTAATGAGTTGGAAAAATACAGTGATAAATCCAATCTACATGAAAAGAAAAACCAAGGAAAGTTTAATTCAAACAAATATCCAAGGCAGGACTAGATAAGTGCATTCAACCATGAAATGAAAGCACAGATCCATGCTGGAGGAGTGATTAAAATGAAAGCACTGACTGAGGAAAAATCATCTTGATCCATATATCACACAGAAGCACTGAGTTGAAAAGCAGAAGGTGCCAGGCCAATAGCAGGACTCAAAAAATACATAGTGGTGGATCCACTAATGCCAGATCAGTATAAACTGCATCATCTGCAGAAGACCCTTTAGTAAGAACAGTACTCAGTATGGTTGCGATGCTGATTGTGGACTCATTCTCCCCCCCAGCCAGGAAGGAACAGCTTTGATGGTGTTCACTAGCTGCAGAGTAATATCCTGTATTGTAACACGCACACCCCGTGGCCTACAATTTAGAATCGGCCACATGGTGTACTTTGACATGGTCAATGGAGAAAAAGAGGTTTTCTTTAGAACCTGGAAGCGGTGGCAGGATATTAGTTCTTGTTCCTTGAACACCAGGAACAGACACTGGTACGCAGTATGATGTCCTGAATTTCTTTTTAATCACCACCTTTTCTTGAACAAGATCATCAATTTTTGGAATCCATCCGAATAGTTCAGGTTTCACATCCATACATGAAGAGGGAGAGATTTTCAAGTGGTCTGTTGAATGGGGGTCCCAAAACTTCTGTAGATTCTGTAAGACAGCACAGCGATTGTCTACACCAAAGATAGGGGCAGCTTAATATGCTAGCTGTTGAGGACTGCTCTATGTCAAGGTTCATTATTTCAACATAAGCCTCAGGCCAATATGGAGAAGAATAAAGCACCTGTATACCCAGGGATGCCATAGAATCCTGGCATGCTTTTGAAGTGAAAGCCGGGCCCTGGTCCAAGTGCAATGCACTTCATGCTTGTGTTTTGACAAAGACTTGCAGGTCTTTAATAACAGTTCGAGCAACAGCCAAGTGCTGTGGCCAAACCTATAGGAATCTAGAGCAAGAATGGACTACAACCAACATAAATTTGAATGCAGTTTCTGAAATTTGTGGACCACAGTGATCCAAATAAATGCAGCCAAAAGGCTTGTTGGAGACCAACAGGTGCGTCTGCCGGTGGACGAGCCACAGTGGATGCTTTAATTTGTTGACAAATGTCACAACACAGGACATATTTCTAGGCCTATTGATATAAGCCATGCCACCAATAATTCTGCTGTAGCAGTGAAACTTTGGCCATCACCCCAGCATGTGTTGAACCAACACCTTTGTGCGCCGCTATCACTAAAGCAAGTCTGCTGTCTTGGTTGTGAATCAATCGATAGCCAACTTTTGGAATAGTTAGAAAAAGGATGTTGTGTTCATTTAAGTGATAAAATATTTAGAAGGAAAGCCCTTAGGTAAAGTGGTGCCATTTTTATTTGCATCAGCAGCAGCAAAGATGTTATCATCTATTTTAGTTTCAGAGTGAGTAATTGCTGCAATTGTAGCTGTGATGACTGCAAATTTGGCTGCTCCATCAGCCAAGTAATTTCCTACAGCATGTGTTCACACATGCTGATGACTTAATGTATGAATTACACGAGTTTGTGGCAACCTGTCTTTGAAATCTGCCACTTTAACCCAAAGTGTTGTGTTAACTTTAGAATCTTTGAATCCATGTTGTTTCCAATAATGTAAAATAATATTAAAGGACTGTACACAGTAATGCAAATCACACACTATAAGTGCGGGGAATTCAGTATCCGCATATTCAAGTGCTAGAAGCAAAGCCTTCATTTCAGCCAACTGCGCAGTGCATTCACCTAAAGACAGGGTGCAAGTTGTTTGAGGTTGGAAATCACCATCCAACATAATACCAATCAATAGGCAAAATGAAAGAGGGCATAGGATAAACATGCTCATACTGTAAAAATTATTGAATCTGAAAAGAAGGTTTAAAGACACTGTCTATATCAACAGTTGTTAAGGATGTAGCCGCTTGTAGTATGGAGGGCCTTAGCATTTGGAGTGCTAGCATTTGTGACAACCTCTAAAGCCAGCATGTGAGTAACAACAATAATGTGTTTACCGTCACAAGTGGCTGTTCTTCAAGGATGACCATCTGCACCTCCATCAGTATTTTTTCAGTGGAAGGAAAATGCATTTCCGTATTGGAATATAAATGTGATTTATATGAAATTGGAACTGCTTCACCTTCATCAAAGGTGATGTTTGTAATTCCAATTAAACCTGTCAAAATACGGATGACCAGGTTTGTTGTATTGACACATGTATGCAAGTGATGTGTTTCAAGCAAGTCAAATTGTAATGATCTGAGTATATCTGTGTGTACTGATGTCAAGTATGTTGTGGAAGAATCAGGGTGTATTAATTCTTTAAGTGGTTTAATGTGTTGTGCATATTCAGGTACGTACGTCCTATCAAAATTTTGAAATCCAAGCAGGGACTGCAATTCTTTGAGCATGTTTGGAGGTTACAATTGTGAACACTTCTAAAAAAAATGTTGGTCAAGGACCTTACCCTCATGCGTAAGTTCATATCCCAGCAAAAGAACACTCAGAAAACCTATATTAGATTTTTTAAAGTTAAATAGTAGCCAAGTCCACCAAATCCCAATATTTTGTGATGTACTAAGTGCTAGTTGATATGTGGGGATTTAATTGATCGTCCGTTAAGTAGATATCGTCAACGTAGGACAGTGCTTCAGTGTCAGTATCATGAAGAATTGAAACAACGCATGCAGGAAATATACCTGGGCTATTCTTATAACCTCTTGGCAAATGACCATATTGAATTTCAAACTAAGGTGTATATTCACAAGAACGTGTGATAACTACCACAAGAGTAGCTTAATGCAACTCTCAACATCGCAGCCCATCACTGGAAAATAACCCCGTGACAACGGGGAATTCGCAACAAGGCTGTACCATGCGATAGTCTGCCTAAACCGCGGACAATGTCCGCATTACAACCACCTCAATGGAGATAAAAACACAAACCACAACACAGAAAAACCTGCGATGGGCTAAAGCGCGATGAGGAAATCAGCGATAAGCAGCGCCAGGCCTGCAAAACACACCTGGCAGGCGGGAAAAATCACCTTAAAAGTAGAAAAAACACCAAAACACAAACTGACCAACACCCAAGCACCATGGAGGCAGCCGGAGCAGGAGCAGAGGACGAACGCAACACCACAAGCACCCCTGACAACCAGCCCGGGACCTCGGGGACAGGGGAGGGCAAGGACAAGAAGAAGAGTAAGTTCAGTCCGCAGGTGAACAGGATCATAGTCACGGAGGTGATGGAGCACCATCAACAACTGTTCGTCACCTCCAACGTGTCATTGGGCACCAAAACTGGAATATGGTGGGACATTGTGGACAAGGTGAATGACATCGGAGAGCACAAGAGGACAATGGACGAGGTCAAGAGGCGATGGAATGACATCAAGAGAAAGACCAAGGAGTAACTCACAGCCAACCTGAACTCTTCTTGTCTCTCTCTTTTTCCCCCTCTCTTCTTTTCCCTCTCTCTCTCTCTCTCCCCCTCTCTTCTCTCTCTCTCTCCCCTTTCTTCTCTCTCTCTCTCTCTCTCTCTCCCCCTCTCTTCTTATCTTTCTCTTTCTCTCCCCCTCTCTTCTTCTCTCTCTCTCCCCCCTCTCTTCTTCTCTCTCTCCCCCTCTCTTCTTATCCCTCTCTATCTCCCTCATCTTGTCTCTGTCTCTCTCCCCCTCTCTCTCTCTCTCACTCCCCCTCTCTTCTTCTCTCTCTCTCTCTCACCTTTGCTCTCTCTCTCTCCTTTGATGTGCGCAGGGCACACCTTCTCATCATGATTTTTGTCTTGCAGGCTGTGACCTACGGATTGTCCCAAGGGGAGCCGCCATGTGTCTTCATTTCATTTCAGTGTTCATGGTAATAAAGTTTCATTTGTTGCTTCGACAGTGAATGTGTGATGCTCATTTTTGTGACGACACATGCATGTCACCAGTTGTGATTGTGCGACATCAAGCGGATTATTTTGTACGTGTTTAGGTGTAGCTGATGTGGCATGTCTTTGGTCGGGAGGTGCCGGGGAGGGGGGGATCCGAGGCGTGGTAGCGGCAGGTGTTGTTGCCCTTTCGGCCCTCCGGACTACATGTTCAGTTGCCCGGGTGCATCTGTTGCCCTTACGATGTGGCTGTGGGCTGTGCTCCCTTTTGTGGTGCAGGCTGTGGTCGACTTTGTACCAGGTCAGAGCAGGTGTTATTTTCCTGCTGCTAACTTGCATTATCGCCTGTTTGGTGTTCTTATTGCAGTTCTGGCTGGTTGTTGTGAATGTTGTGGAGTGGTGTTGTCACAGCTTTTGGCACGGGAACGCCTACACTGCATCTCATTAGCGATAGTTGTGGGGGTCATCTGTGGCGATGTTTTTTGTGGCTGCTATCGTGGGTAAACTGGTGCTGTGGGCTATTTACACTAGCTTGTGATTGGGGCGATAAGTTTATTGCTACTTTGGCTGCGATAAAGTGCTGTTAACTCGGCAATAGATCCTTGTGAATATCTCCCAAAGAGCGCTAAAAGCAGTTTAATCATGGTATGTCCTATGCCATGGAGTAAGCAAGACCCAGCACCAAACATGCAACCTGGTGGCCTGTGGAGTGGGGCTGGATGGTGTGGAGCGTGCCATGTTCCCGGGTTCCCGGGCTTGTGGCTTGCAGCGGCACGTGGTGGGACCTCGTCTCTACACGCCGGTGGCAGAAGGTAAGCAGTGAGGCCTGGGTTTTAATGGGTGGGCATTCTCGGATGGGCGGTGGAAGGGGCTGGGGTGCCTCTGCCTGGGTGTGCATGGGCGGGCAGGAGATGTTGTCTTGTGCAATTGTGTGTACTGTGCCAATCATGTATCTGGACTTTGTTTCAGATGACGGGTCTGTCTCGGATGTGTAACCTGGTGTCCTGCTTTACATACGGGCAAGTGGTTGGAGACACATCGGTGGCAGCAGGTGAGCAGTGTGGCTTGGGTGCGCAGAGGCGGCACTCTCTCTCCTCCTCTCCTTTTCTCTTCTTCTCTCTCTCTCTCCCCCTCTCCCCCTCTCTTCTTATCACTCTCTCTCTCTCCCACTCCCTTCTTGTCTCTCTCTCTTTCCCCCTCTCTTCTTTTCCCTCTCTCTCTCTCTCCCCCTTTCTTCTTATCTTTCTCTCTCCCCTCTCTTCTTCTCTCTCTCTCTCCCCCTCTCTCCTTCTCTAACTCCACCTCTCTTCTTATCCCTCTCTCTCTCCCCCCTCTTCTTGTCTCTCTCCCCCTCTCTCTCTCTCTCTCTCTCTCCCCCTCTCTCTCTCTCTCTCTCTCTCTCCCCCTCTCTTCTTCTCTCTCTCTCTCTCTCTCTCTTTCTTCTTCTCTCTCTCTCCTTTGCTCTCTCTCTGTCCTTCGATGTGCGCAGGACACACCTTCTCATCATGATTTTTGTCTTGCAGGCTGTGACCTACGGATTGTCCCAAGGGGAGCCACCATGTGTCTTCATTTCATTTCAGTGTTCATGTTAATAAAGTTTCATTTGTTGCTTCGACAGTGAATGTGTGATGCTCATTTTTGTGACGACACATGCATGTCACCAGTTGTGATTGTGCGACATCAAGTGGATTATTTTGCACGTGTTTAGGTGTAGCTGATGTGGCATGTCTTTGGTCGGGGGGGTGCCGGGGAAGGGGGGATCCGGGGAGTGGTAGCGGCAGGTGTTGTTGCCCTCTCGGCCCTCCGGACTACATGTTCAGTTGCCCGGGTGCATCTGTTGCCCTTTCGATGTGGCTGTGGGCTGTGCTCCCTTTTGTGGTGCACGCTTTGGTCGACTTTGTACCAGGTCAGAGCAGATGTTATTTTCCTGCTGCTAACGTGCATTATCGCCTGTTTTGTGTTCTTATCGCAGTTCTGGCTGGTTGTTGTGAATGTTGTGGAGTGGTGTTTTCACAGCGTTTGGCACGGGAACGCCTACACTGCATCTCATTAGCGATAGTTGTGGGGGTCATCTGTGGCGATGTTTTTTGTGGCTGCTATCGCGGGTAAACTGGTGCTGTGGGCTATTTACACTATCTTGTGATTGGGGCGATAAGTTTATCGCTACTTTGGCTGCGATAAAGTGCCGTTAACTCTGCAATAGATCCTTGTGAATATCTCCCAAAGAGCGCTAAAAGCAGTTTAATCATGGTATGTCCTATGCCATGGAGTAAGCAAGACCCAGCACCAAACGTGCGACCTGGTGGCCTGTGGAGCGGGGCTGCATGGGGTGGAGCGTGCCATGTTTCACGGGCCCCGGGCTTGTGGCTTGTAGCAGCATGTGGTGGGCCCTCGTGTCTACACGCCGGTGGCAGAAGGTAAGCAGTGAGGCCTGGGTGTTAATGGGCGGGCATTCTCTGATGGGCGGTGGGAGGGGCTGGGGTGCCTCTGCCTGGGTGAGCATATGGCCAGCAGGAGATGTTGTCTTGTGCAATTGTGTGTACTGTGCCAATCATGTATCTGGACTCTGTTTCAGATGACGGGTCTGTCTCGGATGTGTAACCTGGTGTCCTGCTTTACATACTGGCAAGTGACATACTGGTGGCAGCAGATGAGCAGTGTGGCTTGGGTGCGCAGAGGCGGCACTCACTCTCCTCCTCGCTTCTTCTCTCTCTCTCTCTCTCTCCCCCTCTCTTCTTATCACTCTCTCTCTCTCGCCCCCTCTCTTCTTGTCTCTCTGTCTTTCCCCCTCTCTTCTTTTCCCTCTCTCTCTCTCCCCCTCTCTTCTCTCTCTCTCTCCCCTTTCTTCTCTCTCTCTCTCCCCCTCTCTTCTTATCTTTCTCTCTCTCTCCCCCTCTCTTCTTCTCTCTCTCCCCCTCTCTTCTTCTCTATCTCCCCCTCTCTTCTCATCCCTCTCTCTCACCCCCTCTTCTTGTCTCTCTGTCTCTCTCCCCCCTCTCTCTCTCTTTCCCTCTCTTCTTCTCTCTCTCTCTCTCTCCTCCTCTCTCTCTCTCCTTTGCTCTCTCTCTGTCCTTTGATGTGCACAGGACACACCTTCTCATCATGATTTTTGTCTTGCAAGCTGTGACCTACGGATTGTCCATAGGGGAGCCGCCATGGGTCTTCGTTTCATTTCAGAGTTCATGTTAATAATGTTTCATTTGTTGCTTCGAAAGTGAATGTGTGATGCTCATTTTTGTGACGACACATGCATGTCACCAGTTGTGATTGTGCAACATCAAGTGGATTATTTTGTACGTGTTTAGGTGTAGCTGATGTGGCATGTCTTTGGTCGGGGGTGCTGGGGAGGGGGGCATCTGGGGGGTGGTAGCGGCAGATGTTGTTGCCCTTTCGGCCCTCCGGACTACATGTTCAGTTGCCCGGGTGCATCTGTTGCCCTTCCGATGTGGCTGTGGGCTGTGCTCCCTTTTGTGGTGCAGGCTGTGGTCGACTTTGTACCAGGTCAGAGCAGGAGTTATTTTCCTGCTGCTAACGTGCATTATCGCCTGTTTTGTGTTCTTATCGCAGTTCTGGCTGGTTGTTGTGAATGTTGTGGAGTGGTGTTGTCACGGCTTTTGGCACGTGAACGCCTACACTGCATCTCATGAGCGATAGTTGTGGGGGTCATCTGTGGCGATGTTTTTTGTGGCTGCTATCGCGGGTAAACTGGTGCTGTGGGCTATTTACACTAGCTTGTGATTGGGGCGATAAGTTTATCGCTACTTTGGCTTTGATAAAGTGCCGTTAACTCTGCACTAGATCCTTGTGAATATCTCCCAAAGAGCGCTAAAAGCAGTTTAATCATGGTATGTCCTATGCCATGGAGTAAGCAAGACCCAGCACCAAACGTGCGACCTGGTGGCCTGTAGAGCGTGGCTGCATGGTGTGGAGCGTGCCATGTTCCCGGGTTCCCGGGCTTGTGGCTTGCAGCGGCACGTGGAGGGACCTCGTGTCTACACGCCTGTGGCAGAAGGTAAGCAGTGAGGCCTGGGTGTTAATGGGCGGGCATTCTCTGATGGGCGGTGGGAGGGGCTGGGGTGCCTCTGCCTGGGTGTGCATGGGGGGGCAGGAGATGTTGTCTTGTGCAATTGTGTGTACTGTGCCAATCATGTATCTGGACTCTGTTTCAGATGACGGGTCTGTCTCGGATGTGTAACCTGGTGTCCTGCTTTACATACTGGCAAGTGGTTGGAGACATACTGGTGGCAGCAGGTGAGCGGTGTGGCTTGGGTGCACAGAGGCGGCACTCACTCTCCTCCTCTCTTCTTCTCTCTCTCTCTCCCCCTCTCTTCTTATCACTCTCTCTCTCGTTCCCCCTCTCTTCTTATCCCTCTCTCTCTCCCCCTCTCTTCTCTCTCTCACTCCCCCTCTCTTCTTATCTTTCTCTCTCTCTCTCCCCCTCTCTTCTTCTCTCTCTCTCTCCCCCTCTCTTCTTCTCTATCTCCCCCCCTCTTCTTATCCCTCTCTCTCTCCCTCCTCTTCTTGTCTCTCTGTCTCTCTCCCCCTCTCTCTCTCTCTCTCTCTCGCTCTTCTTCTCTCTCTCTCTCTCTCTCTCTCTCTCTCTTCCCCTCTCTCTCTCTCCTTTTCTCTCTCTCTGTCCTTTGATGTGCGCAGGACACACCTTCTCATCATGATTTTTGTCTTGCAGGCTGTGACCTACGGATTGTCCCGAGGGGAGCCGCCATGTGTCTTCATTTCATTTCAGTGTTCATGTTAATAAAGTTTCATTTGTTGCTTCGAAAGTGAATGTGTGATGCTCATTTTTGTGACGACACATGCATGTCACCAGTTGTGATTGTGCGACATCAAGTGTATTATTTTGTACGTGTTTAGGTGTAGCTGATGTGGCATGTCTTTGGTTGGGGGTGCTGGGGAGGGGGGGTGGGGGGTGGTAGCGGCAGGTGTTGTTGCCCTTTTGGCCCTCCGGACTACATGTTCAGTTGCCCGGGTGCATCTGTTGCCCTTCCGATGTGGCTGTGGGCTGTGCTCCCTTTTGGGGTGAAGGCTGTGGTCGACTTTGTACCAGGTCAGAGCAGGTGTTATTTTCCTGCTGCTAACGTGCATTATCGCCTGTTTTGTGTTCTTATCGCAGTTCTGGCTGGTTGTTGTGAATGTTGTGGAGTGGTGTTGTCACGGCTTTTGGCACGGGATCGCCTACACTGCATCTCATTAGCGATAGTTGTGGGAGTCATCTGTGGTGATGTTTTTTGTGGCTGCTATCGCGGGTAAACTGGTGCTGTGGGCTATTTACACCAGCTTGTGATTGGGGCGATAAGTTTATCGCTACTTTGGCTATGATAAGGTGTCGTTAACTCGGCAATAGATCCTTGTGAATATCTCCCAAAGAGCGCTAAAAGCAGTTCAATCACGGCTTTCAAGAGCTAGATTGTGGCTGAAGAAACCATTGGAAATAATTCATGTAGCTTTGTATTTTTTGTGGACCATTTTATTAATTAGTGATGTGCTATATGTGTTTTGCACTGCAAATTTGTGAGTATGACTTTTCAAATGGTTATAGTGTAAGACAATGTGATAGGAGCAATCTGGTTTTTAAAACGGGAAAAAGAGGATTATTTATTTAAGAGGCACAGGGTTCAATTACTCCCAGGTACTCCAATTGTGAGAGTATTTTTTAAAATGGTGGCTTAGCATCTTGTTTAATAGGATATTGCGGTTGCATTTGCGGGTTGGACCGTAAAGGTATAACACGATAAGGAGAATCCTTATCCCAGCCGACTTGATTGCAATAGAGCTTCGGGGCTAGTACAAAAGCCCTCTCAGCTGCTTAAGCTTATTTGACTTCTTCAGGGACAAGAGCAGAAACAGAAGAAAAAATAATATCCTCCTCTTGGGTGGATGCTCGTACAAATGATGGGGACCAATTGACTCCCGCCAACAGCATGTCATAAGACAAAGTCAAATTTTACCAGAATACTATTTTAATGTCTAAATGATACAATATTTCTGGAGGGGCTGTGTCTAATTGCGGTTTCAACTGTAACAAAAATGTCAGTTGTTCTTACTACCAGAAACTCCTGGAGATTCCAGCGCATAATGGTGACTTTTGCTGCGCTATCATGGAGAGTCCCCCTCAACTCCTGATTAGGAGGAGGGTTCTCAGCATCCATAGCATATTTAGCTGTTAAAGCCGCAGCTTTCTTTTTCTGAAATGGGGCTCTATATTAAAGAGGTCTCTCCTTCTTTATTTATTTTACCTCAGACAAGCGTGATGAATCCCTTTTTGGTTTCACGTACTCTTCTGTCTGCGTTCAGATCGCTGTCCTCTGTTGTACTGCTGATCAGAAGATTCCTGAAAAGAAGGAGAATGTGTATCAGGATCCTGATACTTTTCTAAAGTATTGATTTTTGTTCAATCACAAAAATTGTATTGCCTCTCAGAGGACTCCGGTGTTGAAGAACTTCCACAAGGTTTACCTTTCTCTGGTTGTTTATATTTATCCTGTGGTTTTTTAACAAACTCACAGGCCTGCTTAGCTTTCTTGTCTGTGCCAGGCTTGCCAAGAGGTGGTATAGTTATTCCGGTTCCCAAATTATTGTGTCCTAAGGATGTGTACAGATCAGCTATAATTATAGGCAACTCACGTTCAGGGTCAGCCGGTACAACCGCTGTGAACTGCTACCACATAATCAGATTGGCTGCTTCACCATTAACATTAGACAGAATCATTGTGGACACTATGGGAACATTCTCCATTAGTTCCATTCCCAAATCCAGGTCAGCACCTGCCCTTTGTTCGTTTTGTATTTGTTTGTGTACGTCTGGTAGGACTGACATCAAGGGATTGCTCTGAAAAACAGTATAGACAGCAGCAAAAATTGTCCCCAGGTGTTACAGTCTCCATTAACAAGAACCATCCCATTGGGTAAGCACGTAGCCAAAATTCTGTGCTTGTCTGGTGGTCACATAGGGGGTAAGCACAGCTTCAAGCTGATTGATTTTTTGGGCGATCCAAAATGGAATTTCTTCACGGTTAGTGTGTCTTTTGCGCATAACTGAATTAACAATTACAGGACTTATCGTAGGTGCTGCAGGCAACTGGGCTTGCCCCTGCGTGCAAAACCTAGCTGTGCCTGCCATCAAGATATGGGAAACAAACTGAGTCAAGCATCTGTATAAGGCAACTAGACCAGTGTATAAAGATTGTGGGGCCGAACCTGAGCCAAATTCTAACTTTATGTCTTTTGATATTCACAGAAGTCACTTACGACTTTTGGTATTCATAAAAGTCATTTTCGATTCGTATCTTTACGTCCACACTCGGGCCGGAATTTCCACACTCGGGCAGAATTTCCGCACCTGGAGAGAAAATTCCACAGACGATCCGGATGTCCACACCCAAGCCGGAATCTCCGCACCCGAGCCGGAATCTCCGCATCCGGGCCAGAATCTCCGGGCTCGGGCCGGATGATCATTGTCTCCAATGCTAAACACCTGTGCAAGTGCTTACCATCCCCCACCATGCTCCAGCTGAAACACTGCAGCCCAACAGGCAATCCCAGCCCTGCAGCACATATAAAATCAGAGCTTACATACACAAATCTTCCAAATTGTCACTGAATGTGTGTGCTCTGCCCTTGCAATGCGGCAAGAATACTTAAAGAGGAGTAGGAGGAGGAAGAGAGTAGAGAGGATATTCAGACGAAGGATTAACCTAGTTGGGATGTCCAGCCAAGATGTCAGGGCCAGATACCATTTTCCTCCAGCTGTCAGCTTGAAGATGGTATGTGAGTGGGAGCAGGAACTTGACTCTGTGACCTGTCGCTCCCATATTTGTAGAAAAAGGGGGTACCCCTGAGTAGGTTTCCTAAATTAGGGTTAAAATATTTTTTGTAAATCAACATTTAGGAAACAAATAAAAAGTGGATCTATACTAAACAACCACAACATGTGACCAGAAAACAATTGCTATTCAAAAATATATTATTTTATTAATTTTTCATGTAAAAAGATTTTTTTATATAACTTTCTAATACTTTTGTTGATAAATAAGAGACTAATCAAAAATTGGTGAGACATAACATACCATAATTGACAAAATACATTCAAAATGCAATATAAAGACTTGACCAGATGCGATACAAATGAGATAAATCAATACAAGGTTTATAACAAACTTCCAAGCAAAATAATTATGGCTAACATAATTAGAATCACTCCCATGTCGCTCCCATGCCATCCCAGCCTATCTCAAGATACTATCTGCTCTCCTTTTTATCACTACGGGGTCATTCTAAAGGGTCTCCAGTGACCTTGCAGCATTTCCCAGGCAAGCCAGTTGCAGTGCTTGCATCAGGTACTGAGCTGTATTACTACAAGAGCACACCTCCACATACGAATGCCCCATACACTGGACAGGAGCCAAAGGGCAGCTAGGAATTTCTATCTCATTTCCCACTTCCCATGTGTGCTGGTGCAATTGATTGTACCCATGTGGCTCTGCAGCCACCCCAACAATATCCAGAGTCAGTGAGACCCATCCTCTGCGCACTGTTGCTGAAGGTAAAACATACCTATACCTTTAAACATTGTTAACACCACAATATAAGGCTGTTGTTGAGTTCTATAAGTGAAACATCAAATCCACAACAAACTCAAGAGTTAATGCAATGCATTTGCATGGATACTTTAAAACATAATTCAAAAAATTGTCCATGAGTTCTTCATAACATGACATCTTTTTTGTCAAACAATAAATTCTCTTATGTCCGTAAGTTTTCTTGCTGCCCAATGCATTTCGAGCCAATGCTGGCTCTTCTTTAGGGGTTTGAGTTCTACAAAGATAAGCGAAAATATAATGCAAAAACAGATAGGACGTAGCATAACAAAAAATCCAAAAGTTATAAATGATAATACATTGGTGAAATAAATAAAAGGACGTAAGAGCACTAAAAAAGGCCCTCCACCATAATGTGACAAATACACAAAAGAATACTCACTAAAAACTCAGGGACCTTTAACACGTCTGAAATAATAAGAAATGCGTGTCTCAATCAAAACCTCCACTTCTGAACAACCCAAGATAAATAAACCAAACTAATATGTGGAAGAAACGAAGAATTAATACCTTTTATATCACAGTAAGGGATATACTGGTTACCAAGCGGCTGCTCAAACACCTGAAAGCGTCAAATCAAACAGAAATCAGCCCATAACTCTAATGCCAAAAAGGGAAAAAAAACGTATTCAAGACTGCGTAAAGAAATGTTAAAACATAATACCTTGTTGAATGGCCGGGAATCCTAGAATGCCAGAACCCCCAGTAACGGCGAAGCTGACTCGGGAATACTCGGGAATACCGCAACACCGCCCAAGTTAAATACAAACTCGCCAAATCGCGGAAGTACGCGGTCGGCTCTAAAACAAACAACGGACTGGAAACCAACATGAAAAAATCAACCCGCATATAGAAGCATAACATACCATAATTGACAAAATACATTCAAAATGCAATATAAAGACTTGACCAGATGCGATACAAATGAGATAAATCAATACAAGGTTTATAACAAACTTCCAAGCAAAATAATTATGGCTAACATAATTAGAATCACTCCCATGTCGCTCCCATGCCATCCCAGCCTATCTCAAGATACTATCTGCTCTCCTTTTTATCACTACGGGGTCATTCCAAAGGGTCTCCAGTGACCTTGCGGGCATCTCCCAGGCAAGCCAGTTGCAGTGCTTGCATCAGGTACTGAGCTGTATTACTACAAGAGCACACCTCCACATACGAATGCCCCATACACTGGACAGGAGCCAAAGGGCAGCTAGGAATTTCTATCTCATTTCCCACTTCCCATGTGTGCTGGTGCAATTGATTGTACCCATGTGGCTCTGCAGCTCCCCCAACAATATCCAGAGTCAGTGAGACCCATCCTCTGCGCACTGTTGCTGAAGGTAAAACAGTGCGCAGAGGATGGGTCTCACTGACTCTGGATATTGTTGTGTTTGGGTGGCATTTTTTTGACTGTTTATGCCTTCCCCTGCAGCACGCTTATGTTAAAAGTGTATAGAATATAGAGAATTCAACTGAAGAATTTTCATTTGGTAAACCTAGTGTGTGCCTCTCCACCTATTTTGTTGTTCTGCAGCCACCCCACCACATTGCACACATCTTCTGCAACAGATATCAATGGCATTTCATCAATGTGCAGGCTGGCTGTGATGCCAGTGGTAGATTCATTGATGTGCATGCAGTGTTTCCAGGCAGTACCCATGACAGCTTTGTTTTCTGCATGTCACCTCTTGCCCGGCGGATGGCTGCAGGAGAATTTGGCAACATGTGGCTACTGGGTAAGTACCAATCACAAAATATGTGGGATATGTATAAATGAAATGTATGGATGCCATCTTACATTAACAACCATTGTACTATAAGAATCATCATGCCACATACACTGCCTCAACAGACACTGCATGTACCAAAGTATAGATCATGTTCTGTACACATTTAAGAGGGAAATGTAACCTATTGCCCTATCTTCCCTCCTCAGGTGAGGCTGGGTATGCACTCTCCCCTCAACTCCTCCCACCATACAGAAGTGCAACCACTGTACCTCAGCGTAGGTACAATAGGGCATGCATACGTACTCGAGCCATCATAGTGCACACTTATAGTCTTCTGAAGTCGTGATTCAGATGTACTGACCATATAGGAGGAATGCTGATGTACTCCCCTGAAGTAGTGTGCAAGATCATTTTAGCCTGCTGTGTTTTGCACAACATAGGTTTAAGTCATGGCTTACACATACCTCTTGTGCCTCAGCTAGCTCTGAATCTGGGCAACCGGGCCATTGCACATAACAGAGGTCAGGGTATGCAAGTCCGTGATCAGCTGGTTTACACTTTTTTCACCTGAGCAACCTGTTGTGTTATGGACAAAATGTGGTTTGCAGTCTGTTGTCATTGATGAAAGTTGGATAATTACGACTCAGTTCAAGAATTCTATCCTGAGTTTACTTTGCAAGCCACACTAAATGTTTGTAAACCACAGCTGTTAACAGGAGTCAAAAGATTGGCCATGCATCAGGTCATGTGCAGATGCCAGCAATCGTTGTTGATGTCCCTAAGGAATCCATTGACTCAGAGGATTAGATGTATGTACATGTGAGAGACCTCCTATGACCTTTTGAGAATGGGTGCCTGAATCACAAAGGCACCTAGCAATTGCATTGGGGAGTATTTGCCCCCAACAGATTTGACTCCCCCACAACTGAGGGGCCTCCAACGTTACAGTAACACAACATTCAACTCTTAAGTTGAGCACAAATGATGGACTACTTCTACCATAATGCAACAGATCAAACTCTCCTGGGATGTGATGTTGTGTCTGCCCACCCCCTTCTCCCAGTCCAAGCATTGTTTAATGGTCTGCTCTAACTTTTGTTTCATGTCTCTGATGTTCTCTTACTGTGTCATTTTCGAGTTCTCCGCTACAGAACAGAATGGCAGAGGATCTGATCTGTGATGGAGGATGACTCACAATGAATAGAAAATGGCTGTCAGCAACTTCCTGTAATGTATTTCCTGCCTACCACTTCCTGTATGTCATTTCCTGCATGAAAGAATGGGTTCTGGTCCGTGTCCGGAATTTCCAGCCCGAATGCGTACCCTCCATATGCAGAGAGTAGGCCTTATATGCTTAATCGACGCGCCGCTTACGGAGACTACGCTCTGCAAGCGGAGACTACACTTTCGGCCCGGAAGTTACGGAAACTGACCGGAATCCATTCTTTCATAAAGAAAATTACATACAGGAAGTTGTAGACAGGAAATACATCCCAGGACTTTTTTGACAGCCATTTTTTGTTCATTCTGAGTCATCCTCTCATACAGATCAGATCCTCTGCCATACGTCTGCTCAACACAAACCAAGTCCCCCACCATGACTGAGGGATATGAAGAGAAAGCACCCCCTTTCACTGTAAGGGAATTAGACATACTAGCAGAGGAGGGGAGATCCAAATTTTCTCAGCTGTATGGGGGTGTTGAGGAACAATTGAGCAATGCAGCGCATGCCAGACTATGGGCCACCATTGGTGGGTGCTGCAGTGCAGGGGGCATCCATGCCCGGAAGGCCAGAGCATGCCGAAAGCGCTGGGAGGGCCTAAAACGCTGGGCCCGGCACAAGGCCGAGGAGATATTCGGCCATTCCTCCCGGCGCTATGTGCATCGGCCTGCCTACCCCTACTGTGCAGGAGGGTCCTATGGGCAGTCTGGCAAACCCTCCATGCTCAGCTGAAGGAGAATGAGCAGCAGATAGCTGGTAAGTGCATTAACTGCAATATGTGTCTGAAATGATGTGAGGGAAGACAGAGCTGCACCATCATGTGTCCCATGCCTCCATTTACCTAATCTGTGTAAATGCAGCAGTCATTAGGCCAAAGGCTCACTGTAGCACATAGAATGTACAGAGCAGAGTGCATTCTGGGGTGGTAGTTTTAATATGCCAACTGTGAAATTGAGCCACACGGGTGCATTTGTACATAAATTTGCACTGCCAGCACCATTAACAGTGAACCAAGGGCATCATAACTGATGTGTGCATTGGATGAGGAATGGTACAGACACTGTCCAGGGTGTGGATGAGAGGCCTATGGGTGTTGGATGCTGTGACTTGCATTGCATTCAGTGAGTTTGGGTTCTGATTAAGACAGATCATCATGTGCCATGGAGTTGCAACAGACTTTGGATGGATATAATGTCTTTGATATTCTTGGACATGGACTTGCCAAGATCTATTCATCCTGTAAAACTCCTGGGTCAGTCTGTCCACCACCTGAAGGATTTGCCACATGTCCTGCAGGGCCTTAGACATGTCTGAAAGGGTAGCCTCTATGGCACAAATGTCCTGTCTCACATCTGCCTGTTGTTGTAAGAAGTCCTTCTCCCACTGGCCACCATGGCTATCTGCTGGCCCTCTCTGAAGTGGATGGCCATGGATGAGACCGCCAGGTCCACCAGCAGGGAGAGGGTGGCAGGTGGTAGTCTGTGGACAGGAGATTGGTGCCCAGGGGATACCTGCACCACACCAGGGTTGGTACCTCCCTTGGATGGTGGAGAGAATGACTGGGATGCACTGTATAGAGAGGAGTGTGTAGGGAAGCCATCACGCCTGTCTTGGATGTGAGGACTGTGAGGGAGTGATGTCTGTGTTGGGGTATGTGTGAGCTGTGGCTGGTTATCACTATGCTGAGGACAATCATTGGGTTTGGAGGCTGAAGCACTTGGCTGGGTGGAGGGTGTGTGACCTTGCCAAATTTGGCCAATGTGATAAATGTTCTGATAAGGGCATCTGAATCCTCATCCTCTGTGAGGAGGGCCAGATAGTCTCCATCATCCTCAAATTCAGCAGCCTCCTCAGGTACTTCATCCCTCTTCTCTTGCGCAGTACTTGCTGCTGACATTGCTGCTTGCAAGAGCAGTGGATTCTCCGCTTCAATTGCACGTCACCCACCACTGTTGGAAGGCCAATCCTCCTCATCTTCATCATCACCTGGAAGACAGAGGTTGCAACAGGATAAGTGATTGACCTAGTATAAGATGTGGTGCAACACAAGGGTTGGTTCTACTGTACTTTGCATCAACAGATTAAGCATATGTGACCTGGTATGGGTACACCTACATGTGACAGCTGACACCGTAGCACTGAGGTGTTGAATGGAGATGTACAATGCACAAGCAAACTCACCAGCTACAGTCACAGCTGTGTGTCCCTTTGGGATTCTCCCTGATGTCAACTGCTGAACCTGTCTCCTCATAGGTGTAGCTGAGGAAGCGGTCCCCAATCCAGCAGCTGGAGAGGAAAGTGACACCATACTAAATGATTTGCATTACTAATTTACAAACAGGCACATATGACACTCACATTTATGAAATGGTATGTATGTAACTTTGCAAACACCAACTGCAGATGCTATGCAGAAGGGGATTTGGATCTATGTAATGATTTTGGAGTCCATGATAGGGAAGCACTTCATGGCACGCTTGCCTGATGAACAAATGCGAGTGGGTTTCACTGCTGCAGCCAGGATGTCTTGCATACCCCGGGATGGTTTTGTCCGCTGCACTGAAGGTATCCTGTCAGCAGCTGTTGGGAGACATACATGTCCATATTTAAGTACACATGATGGTAGCTATGAGCTAACATGTATGTGTAATTCTCAATGACCATTGATATCCTATCCTTGGCCACTGTGCAGCATGTTTGTCTCCTAGGCTTTACACGTGGGCCCCTGCTCACCAGCAGCAGTTGCCAGCTGTTACCTCCACACAGCACTGACATCAGCAAGATGACACATCAACAGGCAAACGTGTATGAGAAGGTAACTGAAATTTGATGGAAGGGGATAAATATTCTTGACGCCACCGCCTTACTTGGATTACTCCCTTCATCGTTATGACCATCATGCCTCATGAGTATAATGTTGTCTGTTGACAAGTCTAAAGGAGTGGACATCATCAGGCTGACCAGTTTCACATTTTCCCATCAGATCATACATTGCATTGTAGATGTCCAATAGTCAGGTACATTTTGTGGCTCATTTGTGCTTCCCTCCACAAGAAGTCATAATGCTCATTTTGGACTGTTAGATCACACATTTGTTATGTCCAATCTTTGGGTGTCATCTCTTCCAATTATCCATTTACAACATCATGGTAGAACTTAGCTGACTTCAGATGATGTCTTGTACAGCACACATCCAAACCTCATGTATTATCCTCTCACTTATAAATGAGAATACGGTAGAAGAGGAGGCAAGCTGAATTCAACATTTGACCAGGATCCCACATTGTGGGAAAGTGTAGAAGCTTGGATGGTTGCTGCCTACACAGGATTTGCATTGTGCTTTTCAGCCATCAGATTTGAATATTTCACTTCCTCAACACCGAGCTTAGCAGCCCATACATTCCTGCCAAAAGAACACAACTGGCATCAGTGTTATCCTCATCCACACCATTTCAATACATTTTGCCCATTGCGATTTTGCTAGAGAGTTTCGATATCATTGAATTAAAATCCAGTTGTGGCTACTCCACTTCATATGACACAATATAGTATTTTATGTACATTCTGCACTCACTTGCCATACATTTAGTGTCACCCTTTCACAAGTCACCATGGTGTGATATGGTATGTGGTTAAATGCCATATGTAGGCATATTGTGATGAAGGACAACAGTGATGTAGAACACATACAACATACAGTGGATATTAAAGCCACATTTCATGAGCATTCAGGTACCTCATTCTTGGATTTACTTACAGGGTCCCGCATCTGCCCAGTTTGTGGTCCCTGACCACATGTCATGGCCAACCTTGTAGCAGATGTCACTAAGGGTACTGGAATCCAGGACATTAACATAATTGGACCTACAATGATGAGTGTGTTTGCCACATGTGATGCAGTCAATATCAAACACAAAAGATAAGGGCCCTACCATTGCAGAAGTGTGTCGTACTAAATATCATCAGTGATCCCACCCTCAACTTTTAATGGCCACACTGCCTAGAAGCAACAATTATTAAATTAACACCACAACATTTACAAAAGGAAGGTCCACTATATTGTTTTGTTTATGGCCCAAAATCATGCCATCCAATGTTAACAAATATAAACAGCTGGGTTGAATGGACAATTTAATGTATTGAAAAAACAAAATAAGTTGGATACTGGACGCATTCTTAATACTCCTGACAATTGAATCTCACATCTTGCTCATCATTGTCATATTTGTTGACATTGCACTTCCAGATTTTGGACCAGAAAAAATAAAAATATAGTGGACGCTCCTTTTTGACTTGTTATGGCACTCGATTCCAGAGTTGAGTTCACAGTTCTGGAACTGTTGATGGAGTACATGTAATGTGCCCGAATCACAAAGGTATACTGAGCCAAAATATCATATTTTTTTACTTTCGGATTTCACAAAGGGCATTTGGTAAACGTAAACATCCTTTATGAATACCAAAAGTGGTAAAGTTAGACTTTCATCTCCGGTTACCTTTGAGAATCGGACCCTATATGTCCCTCTGTTGTCTGCTGACAATGTATGCATTTTATCCCTCTCCTGACCAGTTTAACTTACCAGTTTCTGAGGGTGGTTTTTCTTGCTCTGGATGATGTAGTTTCCTCCCAGCAAATGCAGGGACCTCTGCCACTGTGGTTGACTGTACTGACTAAATGTGTCAATAGGGGAGAACAGAGAAAAGACACCAAATCAAAAATATAGATGTGCAACTTGTCAGAAATGTTCTCAGAGCTTCTACTTCCTAACAGTGTTGCTAAGTGCAGCCGCGGTCGGTGCAGGTACGAGCAGTGGGACGTTGGGGCGGGGCATGGCAGGGCAGGGTGGGAAATAGACAGATGATGGAATAGGAAAAATAAATGTCTTAAAATAAGGATTCACTCACCTTGTGCTCAGTGATGCAGCAAGCACAAGGTAAGTTGTTTTGTTTATTAATTTTGTTTCCTATCCCCTATTAATTTCTCTGTCGATTTTCCACTGCACTGCCCCCCCTCCTCCACTGATGTTCTTGACTGCCCCGACTGCGGCTGACTAAGTGGAAGGGGCACTTTGTCAATTGCTACCTAGCAGTGTTAGGTATATACAGCAGCAGTACTGGGCCCATGTTTTTGGAAGTGGGAATGGGGTTTGCCCTTCCTAACTCAAAGGATTCTGGTACTTGTGGTGCAAAATACAGAAGGAGACACATGAGACTCTGACACACTATACATTTTATACATACTTTGGACTACTACCTTATTCACAATTGGGGTGCAACACAGACAGTCATTTTATATAGTTGTTCTTGTCATCACATTTACCTGGTACCACATTGCGGACATCTCTCAGAGGCAACCCATGGAGCATGTGGGGGTGGATTTTGTTGAGGACATCCATCCCTCAAGTGTGATGATACTGAGGCGGGGTACAGATTGTACCCCAGGGAAGATTCTGGCCCCATCAATCCTGGCATACTTCCCCTTCACCCGGCTCTTTTTCTCCTGCCACTCTTCTTGATGTCATATACAGTGTGCAAATCCTCCCCCAATGCTGTGACTGCAGTGGCTAAATGCTGCCATAGAGCTGCCTTCTGTGTGCCACTGGCACAGTAAGGGGGGAAAACCATAGAGCCGTTTGTGGTGTCTCACAATGAACTCCAAGATCATGGTGGTCTCCTCATCTGTGAAATATTTCTTTCTCCTCTGGTGATGCATTTTCCTGAAGTGATGCACAGAGCAGGCAAGCAAGAATTCTCTGTGGACAAACCTGTTCCTTGTTTGTGTGCTGCTTTTATATGGTTTGTGGTGCAGGTCTTGCAGTTGGTGTTAATTGACTTCATCTGACCCAAGCAGGGGGAATGGTAAGCACTTGCACAGGTGTTTAGCATTGGAGACAATGATCATCCATCCAGAGCCCGGAGATTCAGGCCCGGATGTGGAGATTTCGGTTCAAGTGCGCAGATTCGGGCCCAGATGCAGAGACTGTGGCTTGGGTGCGGAATTTCCAGCCTGTGCGGAAATTCCGCCCTGAGTGCAGAAATTCCGGCCCAAGTGTGGACATAAATGTACAAGTCGGAAATTACTTTTGTGAATACCAAAAGCCGTAAGAGGCTTCTGTGAATACCAAAAGTTGTAAAGTAAAATTTTTGGCTCAGCTTACCTTTGTGAATCGGACCCTGTGATTGTACAAGATTTTGATTAACAAAATCAGGCTAGGGTGTATATCCCACTAATGCTGGCCAAGTCGCCCCCTCATTAATAAGGGGTCCCAAGCGGACAGCTCCAGCTACGTGGGGGAGGGCACCATGGAATCTCAAGAAGCGCATAATGTCGATATGCATTAGGCCCTGCAGGTGTAGAGTATGCATGGAATGTACTAGTGCTTTCTAAAATAGCTGGAAAGAATAACAAACTTCAAAGCGTTAGGCTGAATCCATTTCTACAACAAAGATAAGAGGGTCATCTGCAGTAGGAAGCCCATGTTGCGCTAAATGGGTATAAACTGCAGGTATGAAGTTGACCAGAATCGCAAAAGGTTGTGGCACCGCCATAATCTAAAAATTTGGAAAACAAAGTGGAATATAAAATCGGGTTATACCCTTTAAAACTTTGAAGCTTGAAAAAAAAAACAGAAGCACCACTAAGGAGACCCGCAAATTAGTATCAGCCCAAACGTTGGCGGTACCATGTTGCAGGGATTCTGCTCAGGAACAGAACTATGCTTGGGACCATAGTACATCAGCATGTAGGGACTGAGTTACCATACCATATCAGTATCTATGGGCCCAAATCCGACTAGCTCATAGTGCCTCGCTTCCCCAAATAAACTTTCCAGAGAGACAAGTGATTTGGCACCCCTGAACACAACACCTCCGACCATCTCAGGATCATGATAGCAGATCACCCCCTTTCACTTTCTTACTCGTATTTGTCTACATTAAATAGAAAAGAGGCACAAGGAAAGTTTATAATGTGTATTTAAACTATTGTGCTCTAATGTTCAATAGTTGCGCCACAACTAGCAAACAAATACAGGTCAGCAGTGTCATTATCATAGTTATTAGACCATATACAATAAAGAGTCCTGTCATATTATCTGACAGATTTGCCTGAACCCACCCTCATTATGAAAGCTAAATTATTATAGATTATAAATCTCTGGGTTTAGCAGCGGACCCTATACCTTTGCATTCATAGATATGTGTTCTACATCCCAGCTGACTCAGCTCTATTGTCTGAGGACCTTTATGCTGTCTTCCTATCTCCGTTCTGTGTGTGTGTTTA
Organism: Triturus cristatus; assembly: GCF_964204655.1. Lineage (NCBI taxonomy): Eukaryota > Metazoa > Chordata > Amphibia > Caudata > Salamandridae > Triturus > Triturus cristatus. The sequence goes on from NC_140595.1 coordinate 551,736,098, forward strand.
GAACAACATGTCCCGGGTTATATGACAAAACATGCGCTTTCAAAACAGCAACTGGGTTTCTCTATTATACCTAGGTGCTAGTGTCCAACCACAGAGAATAACAAAAAGCAGTGTTGTTTGACCTTGCCTAGGCTTTGCAGACTAAACCCCAGGAAAATGACAAAAACATGTGCTCCCTACATGTACAAATACAATGTGGCACAAAAACTAGTGTGTGCTTTGGTAACAAGTGCAAAGCTGAAGCAGGCTTCAACATGCATAGTTAGGCTAATATAGGGAAAACGACAATGTCCATGTAGGAATCACAAGACACAGCTACGGTGACAATGATAAAATTCCTATGAATGTTTGTAAAACATTTGTCAAATAACTCACAAATTATTAGAGGTATATTGTGAGAGCTTCTTCCTTACTCTGTGGGTGAAGCAGTGATAATATTGCCTTTCATACAAAACGAACAGCCATTCATTCAATTTAGCCTATTCGTTAATACAAATGCTAAATACAGTTTTAAAAAGCCTAGCAAGGGCACAAACTAAAGTGCAATAATCAGGCCATAGCAGTGTGCAACAGGCAATCGCATTGAAGAATATACCAAGAGGGGGAAACATAGTGTTTAAGGATGGTACGTTACCCCTAATATTACAGCAGATTTCAAACAGTGTACCACAACACCAACAGGAGGATAAACAATAAATTACACAGTGTAATACATCAATATTGATGCCCTCAGAAAGTGCAAAGTACTACCAGGTTTCCAGCCTGAACAACAAACCCTTCCCCTTTTAAATTTCATAATCAAGACATGACCCATTTAAAACTAGAGTTAAGAAGTGAACAATCAGTGCAACAGTGCGTGATAGATGAAGGACATAGATGCTATTACAACTTGCCGATGTTAAAAACAAACCCAAAACACCACAGAGTGGCAGCATCACCCCAAATGTAACCACAGGTGGATTAAGCAATAAAAGGCCCGATTTAGATGTGGGGCACAGAGCCTCTGACCTGCGGTCGGAGGCTCTCCGCCCAACATCCTGAGGTTTCCCTCCAACTGCCGTACTTTGATTACGGCGGTCAGAAGAAAACCAGCCGGGAGATTCTGCTCCTCTTCCAACAGAAGAGGAGCGGAATAGTAATCCCTTCAATGAATGCGGAGCCAGGCTCCGCTCTGCCATCAGGCGCACAATGTCAGTTTCCGACATCCAATCCATGTTGGCCTTTCCGACATGGATCAGCTGCCGGAACCTGACTTTGGGGCCCCTAGAAGGGCCCCCTTCCCAACTGGCCCTCTTTTACATCCCTGCAACATGTGGCAGGCACCATACAGTATCTTCCACATGGTGCAGGGATGTTTTTAAACCTCCATTTCTCAATGGAAGCTTGTGCTGCAGGCCTTTTCCGCCCACCGCACAAGCTTCCATTGGAAAATGGAGGTTTGCGACCACCCTATGGGCGATCTCACAGTACTGGAGCAGTCGGAACCACTGACCTAAGGTCAGGCAGTTCCTTTTCCGCAATGGTGTCGAGACATCGCAATCAGGCCCAAAGTGTGCAATACAGTGGAAGAATGTTAATACCCTCAGTATTTACAGGGTGCTGCCCATATCATTTTATACCTTGTGATCCGCAATGAAAGATAGTATCAAAGTCAGGTGTCATATTATTTCAGTCAATCTGGTCTGAGGGGCATTGTTTTAATGCCGCACTACGACTCTTGTGACCTTGCCAGCTAGGATAAATGGCGACAAACTTTACCCAGTCTTCTATTTAGTGTACGCTCTAGCAGCCCGGCCAGCAGACGAGCACCATTCCATTTGCACCATTCCTGACTTGAATAGTTCAATGACCTTGTTCAAGAATTACCGCCCTTATCAAATTCTTAAAGATATCAAAACTCTGCACCAGCCGGATGTTTAACATAAGGTTTTGAGGGTTGAAGAACTCTATGACCACCAACCTACAGATTCTTATTCCTAACGAGGTGAATTCAATGCGGAACAGGGTCCTTCGGTTTACAAGTGAGTGCAGACAAAGTTGGATTACATGTAATAATGTTTCCTTTGCCTCATGACATAGTCAACACCTCTTATCTCCAGTTGACTCTTGACCTGCGATTAGGTTATATATTCCAAAGTGCGAAGCAGGCCAAATCTCATTGCCATAAACTTTCTCTGGATGTTAACAGAGTATGCTGCCTGAAAATAAGACTGCACATTTTGGGCATCTTATGAGTTTAGCACCAGTCACCTGTGTGCTCTCTTCCCTAGTGCCCCTTTTTCCTCTAGCTGACTTTTCAGCGAAACAAATTTGGTCACAGTTTTCTTAAATGCTTCCTCGCTTATATTCAGTTGCCATAGCTCACCTAGGCCCAGAATTTCAATACCATCCTGTAGATACTTTTTATAACATCCTTACTCTCTTTGCAGATTTATTTCAGATCATACGTAGTATGCCACAGCGTCTTTAGGGGCATTCCTAATTTTTTGGCAACATTTTATGATGGCCCCTTGTTTGACTTTTCAAGGAAAATTCAAGTCTAACTTGAGCAGCCAATTCCAACCTTGGGAGACGAAAAATATGTTTGTAGGTCCTAATTATGAGCTTATCCAGGAGGTTTGCAGCATGACATAGCATTGTCTCACATCCATATGATAGTGTGAAGGACAGTTGTGATTTAATCATCATGATAAGGGGATTGACATTGTGGCCTCATAAGCTTATGGCTAGAGTTTGTAAGGCAAAGTTTAGAGCAATTGCTTTCCCTTTAATGGGTTCCTTTTGTGTGGGCATAGGACGACCTTGAATCCAACTTGATGCCCAGATATATGTATGTAGATGTTTCTTCTATAGGGGACCCTTTTAACAGCTATTTGCCCTGGTTGATAATACACTGGTTTGGAGAGATTACTTTTGTTCTTGAGATAGATCTCGAGCAGGTTGTTATCCGTGTACTCTGCGAGTCGAATATTACATCTTTGCAGACCGACTCACGAGTTACTCAATAAAAGCAGATCATCTGCTCAAAGGATATTTGAGAAGGGCAGTCAACCAAGGCACAAGGCATGTGACTCCACCTCATCCAGAACCAGAGAGGGATATGAGATGTACAGATTAAACAGGAGTGGCACAAGAGCACACCCATGTTTCAGACTGACTGAAGTTCACACTTTTCTGGACAGGTGGCTCCCATTCCCATCCTTGATCCTGACCCTTGTCTAGGTGTATAGCAGCCTTATTGTCATCAGCAGATTTTTCTGGATCCCCAGGCGCTGTAGTTTCCCCCACAGTTTTTCAAAAGGCACGTGGTCAAAGGCCACCTTAAAGTCCATGAAGCACATGACCATTATCAAGCCCACTGACATCAGACAGGATAGAGTTCCTTGCTTTTTTGTGAATCCTGTCTGATTTAGGGACAATCTTCCGGCATCTGATGCCCACATGGATAACTCATACAGCAACGGGGGTTGAAAGATACTTGAGATCCACATTAAGCAAAGCATCAACTGGTAGGTGTTTGGTGATGAGACTGACCCGCCCTTGAAGACAGCATGCATAATGAAGCCTTGCAAGGTTTTTGTTCGTTTCCCCGGGGCCAGAGCATTGTTGAACCTTACAGTCATATACTTTGCCCAAATTGATGGGTTTTGTTTTAATAGGGCTCGAGGAACACCATTTTGGCCAGGTGCACACTTAGAACAAGAATTCTCTATGACTTTGATTATTGTTTCTCTGGATTATTCCAAAAGATCTACTTCTGCAAGGGTGTCACTTTACATGAAGGGTACGGCTGGGGTTGACTCGGGATGAATTGTGCTGCCTGTATCCTCTGAAAGGTGAGTCTTAAGGTACATCACCCAGGCATCCTCACTTATGTAATAGATTTAAGTTAAAGTCTCCTGTGATTTACAAGTTCACTGCTGTGCATATCCTTTTTAGATCCAATAGATGGTTGGTTAGTTTATACACCACCATGGATTTGTCTTATGGATTGACATAGATGTTAACTAATATCAGCGGATTCTCCAGCTGCTGTAACTAGCCATCCAAGCGTAATGCCAGTAGCCATTGTTCCTATATATCCATTACTGTGACTTTCGCAGTTAGATTGAACCTCACATAAAAAGAAAATCTACCTTTTGCTCTCCCAAAGGAACTACTTTTATGTGCTGGTGTGCTGCATTCCATAAACCCTATTAATGGTATTCTGGATAATGCCCAATCTCTTGAACAGCAATTACATCAAAGCTTTCCAGGTGTTCAATCAGGGGGGCATCCTCAATGATTGTAGCCTGCCCCAGATTCCAGGTGCATATGCTTAGATATCCCTGGGCTACTGTGCATATCTTGGGATTCTTCCATTTTTAATACTTTGGTTGCTGCGTTATTAGGGCTGACCGGAGCCAACTCCAACTTTGAGTCTCACATTGCATGATCACTATTCTTCTTTGTACTTCAGTCATTTGATCACTCGCTGCTTAAATCGCCAACCCAGGATTCCCAGTTGGGTTCGATCTACCCACTGCACTTTTCAGTATCAAGGTTGTGGTTCTTTTCCCCTTTGTTGGGATATCTTGCTGCAATAACAAAAAGGAGTAACGATCTTCCTGAAAAGATACAAACTTTATGCCCCAGCTTTTCAACAGTTCTTTTTTGCTAATATATTTGCTTGAAGACACGGAGTGTTGTATGTGACCGGGGTCGGCGCCAAAGCTTGTTTTTCTTGTGTGGGTAGGAATTCGATAGAAAAAACTATCCTGCAGCTCTACCTGAGTAAATCTTGGAAGGCCATTCAGTTTCAGAATGTTTGCTCTGTTTAATGTATGCTGGTATCCCCTTGATTTGAATTCTGGGAACTATAGTAGTCTTGGCTTGTGGCCGTTCTGAACCAAGAAATCAATGTGAATGCTTTTAATTTCTTGCTCTGGCACAACCCTTTCTTTTCCTCTTGTGGACAATGGCAGGGTGACAAGGGCAGGCTTTTCCTCAACGTAGGTTCTACACTGATGACACAGTGATGACACAGTGCCTTGAAGTCCTCAGGCTTTGACTTTTGAGTACTATGTGCTGGCCCACTTTCTTCCTGGATAGCTTCCAGTTCCAGGGTCGCTGCCTATACTGCTGGCTTAGGGGCTTACTTACAAGCCCCTTGTGCTGCTGGTGCGTCACTTTTTCCCATAATAAAAGTGACACACTGGAGATGCATTTGGCTTGCAAATACGGCCCTTAGTCTGGTTGCTACCTCCTAATTCCAGTGGATTTATATGACCGAGAAAAGAATTTGACAAACCTTACGTGGTGTTATGGCCACAATGATGGCATACGCAGGACTGTTTTTGCTGTCCTTGCTCACGACTGCACCATGGGGCATTACTTCTTCCTCTGGTGTCTTTATTTGTCCACATGCCACTGAAAGAACTGATTGTTCTGTACTTCTCACAAGTAGGTCATGTATGACTGTGTCAGATTCTACCGGCATAGTTAGTGGGTTATCAACGTGGGCCTCCTCCTGTTCGATATATGAATTCATGTGAAAATGCAGAAGAGTCGATCTTTTATTCTGTGACGTTTCTACCTTTTCTGGCTCACTTTAGTTGGTCAGGGAGCATCCAAGCAATTTACTGTATACATTGGGCCTGATTCACAAAGGTAAACTGAGATGAAAGTCTAACTTTCCGAATCTTGGTTTTCACAAATGGCATTTACGAGTAGTTAAGTTAGACCTTTGTCTCAGTTAAACTTAAGTTTTAGTCTTAAGTTTAACTGAAAACAAAAAGTTAAACTTAAGATCAAAACTTAAGTTTAACTGAGACAAAAGTCTAACTTTACTACTTGTAAATGGCCTTTGTGAATACTGAAAGCCGTAAAGTTAGACTTTCGTCTCAGTTTATCTTTGTGAATCGGGCCCATTATTCTTACTTCTACTTTTAAATCTCACAATATTTTCGACAAAACAATATTTTTCCACAACATTAGTGACCAATGATAATGCTGAGTTGATATTAAGGTGGAACACCGGGTGACACCGCCAATATAATATACACAATTCAGAGAGAATCTCCGCTCAACCACTGGTACCTGTTGCACGAGAAGGAGTTTGAGGTATCTGCCATCTGGCAGTGATTGCAGAAATTTTTAAACTGGATCACAACTTGCCAGCCTTGCTGGAAAGGGTTCTGGGAATAAATAGGAGATGACCTTGAACTGAAAAGAAAATGTGTTAAAATGTCCCTTTATTCTGCCAACTGTCCTGCGCCCCTCTAACCTGGCCCCTCTCTGCTGAGTGACCAAAAGTTAATACTACCCTCTCTTTTCTGAGCTCAGGAGCAGGCCATTGTCTTCTGAACCAGAGCCTTTAACTCTCCCAGCCAAGGATGTATATTCCAGCTCTGGAGGTGTGATAAGTGGAAATGATTTTAAGGCAGCTTAAATTCGTTTTTGGAGTTACTTTTCCCGTCAAGATATAAAAAATCTGGTTTCACCATTAAATTGGATTTGAAAATGAAATGGGGAAATAACTTTGAACGCGATTTGTAGCATTTTTCCAGGCAGAGATGCTGACCTAAAAATGTTAAGTATACCAAGGCCTGTCTTACAGAAAATATACCTGAACTTACACAGTTAAATATTTTTGGGCATTCAGTCACTGTGAGCACATACCTTAGGCACCATACCAAGTGGATTTACAAGGCACTGTTTAAATATGAATTTTTTCATATTTGAAAATAGCTTCTCCTACATGACAAAGGCACATTTCCTTGCCATGTGTTACTGCAGTAATGTTAAACTTCAGTTACCAAGACCACAGATATGGTCCTGAAAGCCATATATTAGAGAGGTGTGGCTCACTGGTTAGAGGCGGCAGACCCGTAAGCAGAGAATCGGCCAGGGACCAGGGTTCAATTCCCGACGCGGCAGGGTCGTGGACCAGGGTCAAAACAGACTCGATAATTCTCGCCTCGGTACCTACTCTAACCAGGAACACACTCGGCAACTCTGGGCATTAAGCTTGCCTCATCTCTACAACGGCCCCCCACAGACGCTGGGGATGCCTGGTTTCACCTTGGAGGTACCCAGAAAGGGACCATCTCACAGGGAAAACCAGGACGGGTTCCCCAGCGGTCTTCAGCGCCAGGATACTCCATGGAGTCACAGTGCGCTTTACAAGTACACCCACATTTACATTTACATTTGTGTCTTATATGTACAACCATGTAAATCAAAAGGGGGAGGTAGAGGGGATAGACAAATGGACTTCTCCTCCTACTGAACTTCATTGTAAACAAAGAGATCCCATCCATCACGTTTGGACTTTATTTCCACTTCAAGTTTTGGAAAACAGAATGTTTCCTTTAGATAAACCTCACCCCCCAGGGTTTCCCCATGGTGGCATGCTTTATCATTGGGTTCTCTCCGTTCTGCTGTGGAACGGAGAATGCTGAGACCTACAAGTGATGTAGGAGCACTTTTGGTGTTGTTTCTACCGGATGAAGAGAAAACATGAGTGGCGTTTTTTTGTGGAAGATTAAAAGTACCTGGCTAGTAGGAAAAATAGTTTTATTCATATCTCTATCCTGTACTGTTAAAAAATGGGAAAGAGAGTGAAACTCAATGGAAATATGTTCCTGGGTTTCAGAGGTCTACTTGTTTCAAGCCCTACTCCAAGGCTCTTCAGGGGTTACTACTTCTTGATACCACTCCTGTCAGCATTCTAGTTGAAACACCACTGCATGCTAGAAAGGTAAACATATATACATAAAACACTGATTTGGTGTTATATTTGGAAAATACGTAGAATGCCTAAATCCAGCATAACGAGTCAATAAACGTGAGGGAAGGAACGCCTGTAGTCACACTTACTCCAAAGATACTCCCTTGCTGGATTTCATAGGGACTGCCCTTCAGTGCCACGGGTGGGTAGCCCCTATGCGATCCAGGAAGGGAGTAGCTATTGGGCATTAACTGGACACCCCCCACGGATATGTCAGTCAGCTACTTGGTGAAAGCTTTTGCATGCCGGGACCCCTCAAAGTCAGCAGAACTGTCTTCTCTGATTGTATTTGAAAACTAAAGGATATTTATAGAAATGGGCATCCTTGCCTCTGGCTGTGATTGTGATTATGCCGCCTATTTTTTGTATTCCGCAGATAGCTGCGTCGCCATATGGATGTAATGATAAACACTTTTGTATCACGCATTTTAAGACTTTGCACATAATGCAAAGGCAGCATGCTTGTGTTCTGATGAAGTTCTTTTGTTTCAGCAAGGTCAGTGTTTCTTAGAAACCTAACCCAAAGTGTTGTAAATGCAAATGTGTGTCAGAAGTCACTGAGACAAAGGGAAGGCAACATGAGGAAAGAACAATGTACATGTAAATTGGCACTATTTCCTATCAGGCCTAACTCAGGCACATTACAAAACATCTGGTTAAACCATGCAGAGAATGCAAATTTGCTGCACTGGTGAAATTTGGTCCTAGGATTTCACAATTACACAATGCATTTAAAGGTTTTTTTTGTCCCGAAAGAGTCAACATCAACAATGCCATATTTAGTGGGCAATGACATCAGGACTTCGGTGTCCACACCCACCGTTTAGGGATTAACAATGGAGCTTACATAAATATTAACTCACTAAGTACTTATATAGATACTTCCTTTCCTGCTCAATCAGCCATCCAAATATTTACATAAATCAGCAACTAATTTAGTGGCTTATTTGCCATCTCACTCCTTTTTTCTCTTCAACTCACTTGTATACTTAGTTAATCACACACCGGGTATTCAATCAATCCACCCATTAATGCACCCCCTGATTCCTTTGTTCAACCACACTCTCCCTCACCAAATCATTTACTTCCTACCTCTTTCATCTTATTTCTCAATTACCTACTCACCTTAATAGTCATGTGTGTATACTTATAAACATGCTTTATATGTATTGCAATATGAGATTACCTCTTGTTACAGTTTGTTAGCAAGTGAGTTAGCTATCTGTGGGTAAAATGTAGGAATTATGATCTGTTGAATATGAGAGTTAACAGTAGAGAATCTGAAAGGTCAAGGTGAAGATATCGATGAGGGATGTCATTGGTAGTGTTATTGATGATGCCTTTGGCAATGCCATATGTGTCAACAATTATTACATCATTGGTGATACTATTTGTTATGTTACACAGAATGGCCAGTGTAATGTCAAGGCTACTGAATCAGGTGAACTGAATTCAGTTTCCAGACCTAACGCTATTGAGTGCTATTTTATGATTTTGGCGTGACCTCAATAACAGTTTTAGACCTGGCATCATTGATGTGGTTTCCCCTAATGTTTTTTCTTCAGACCTCCTGTTTTTGCTGACTTTATTTTTGCTGGCCTTAGGATTCTGTGAACTTAAACCTAAAACGTGGTAATATTGTCTTATCCACAACTGGCATGTTTAATTTACTTATAAGTCACTAGTTATATGCACTACCAGTGCACAGGGCCTATACATGAAATGCTACTAATGGGCCTGTAGCACAGATTGTGACACCCACTTAATTAGCCCTTTAAACATGTCTCAGACCTGCCATTGCAGAGCCTGTGTGTGCAATTTAAACTGCCATGTCGACCTGGCAAGTTAAACCTCTTGCCAGGCCCACACCTTTATTTTTAATACACATAAGAAACCCCCGGGCTAGGCCCCGAACATCCCAGAAGGTAGGGTGTAATTTATTTAAAAAGCAGGGCATGTACTTATGTTTTACATGTCATGTTAGTGATAAACTCTTACATTCATTTTTCACTACTGCAAGGCCTATTTCTCCTGTAGAATAACATTGGGGGAACCTTATTGTATTTTAAAAGTGTAATTTCCAAAAAGGAAGAAATGACTGGTTCAGGTTTGGTTTCTCTGGAATCCAAATTTAAAATCCTAATTTATGATGAAGTTAGATTTCAAATTGCTATTCTGGAAAGGCCCTTTTTTTAAGGTTGGCATTTTCTTGCATTAGCCATTTGGTGCCTGCAGCCTGTCACATCACTAGGTGTAGTTGGCAGTCTGGCTTTGTGTATTCCACCTAGACAGCCACACATAATGGGACCTTATGTGCGACTGGGTGGGCTATCCTAACAGGATGGGTGTGGGGAACTGGACCCAGCCTCACATGCACCTGAATAGACTGTGCCCTGTCCCCATACAAACGGCTGCCTACCCCCTGTAGTTATTCTGGGCAGGGCATCTGTACATTTCAAAGGCAAGTCTCTAGAAGTTTCTCCCTTCTTCAAAGGCACAACTGTGCATAAAAGGACCTCAGACACCACCACTTTAGTACACCTCTGGACCTGTGGATACTCTGCCAGGAAGAAGGACTGCTGTGCTGCTGAAAGGACTCCCACTCTGCTGTACTGCTACTCTGCTGGACTCCTGCTTTGCTGTGTTGACCTGCTGCCTGCTGCCCTCTTGATTGGGTGAGAGAAACTGGACCTGCACCTCTTGAACCCAGAATCTAGAGTGACTCCAAGGCTTGTTGGCTGGCCAACTGATCTGAAGCCTCAGGGACATAACATGCTTCAAACAATCTTACATCTGCACCTGGACTCTCCCATCTGTGAGTCTACCCTGCCATCTTGTGCCACCCCTGTCTTGGACCCTGGAAAGTGGGCCTAAGGTGCTTACCAGCAGGACTGATGCATCTTCTCTGCTGAATGGCTCACCCCTTAGCCAAACAGATGCATCTCCTCGGCACATCCTCCAACAGAAGTGACAAATCTCCTTGGCTGAGCAGCGTATCCTTGAGCAGAACCGATGCACCACATCCTCAATGCCTGTACTTCACAGCGCAAGCCCCAACAACAGGATCGTCAATGCCGACACAGGAGGTACTCGCACTGCAGCCTCGCTGTATCTCGAAACCAACGCATCATTTTGACTGCGCACCGCTGCTTCGTATTGGATCCTTGCAACACTCCACAACCAGGATTTAAGGATGGTCTGCATTCCATCGTGGTCAGCCCGAATAAGTGACTTTGGCCCAGTCCTACGCGACCAGATATTTTGTTGGTGCTTTGTGCATTTTGGCGCTATTCTACCATAACATTGTACAATTCAATATATCCGGTTTTACTGATAGGATTTTTGTTATTTTGGTCCTGCTTTTATTAATAAAAAATTAATTAAAATCTACTTTTATTTCCTAAACCTGGCGTGGGATCTTTTTGTGTGGTGTTTTCACAGTTTTAACTGTTTGAAGTGTTGCAGAATAACTTTATACATTGCCTTCACGTTAAGCCTGACTGCTCAATGCCAAGCTGCAGGAGGGTGAGCACGGGTTTATTTGGGGTTTGCTGGAGCCATATCCTGACTAAGATTGTGGTTGTTGCTTGCCCAGGGATCACCCCCCAGTCAACCAGTAACATAATTTCTAACACAGAGTAACAGAGTGAAAGGGGAGAGAGAAGAATTGGGAGACTGAGATAAAGAGAGTGAAAGAAATATAGACGTGCAAAAGAGAGGCTGCTAAAAAGAGAGATAAAAAGAAAGTGTGAAATATGGAGTGTGGTTGCAGAATAGAACGAAGGAGATACAGCTAGAGACTGGGATAGAGAGAGATAGTGATAGTGATAGAGTAGAGGCAGAGACGGCTAAAGAGACAGATGCAGATACGGATAGAAGGTGAGAGATATAGGGTCTGCATGAATGTTACATAACAGAAAAAATGCTACAAAACAATATGAAATAAAAATGAAAAGTAAAGAAGCAAGAACAGTCAGTTAAAACAAGATTGTTAGAGCTTAGATGCCCTCCAAAAGTCTTATGCATCCTTTTCACGTTGCAATGTTAAATGTGGTTCCACTTGAAAAGTCCCTAACTGGTTGACGAGTTCCTTTTAAACATGTGTCTTAATTGATTTAATTACACTTCCCACTAAAACCTTCTGATTCTTGCCTGGACACGCTGAGGCTTACAAAACACACACAACGCATTTCTGATGTAAACGCACAAATGCTAAACACATCAAAGAAAAGTTATGGAAAAGATATATTTTGAAGAAACATATCAAACAATGAAATCCAAATATGTAGGGGGAGCACTTTTGTTACACTAAGGTGTACATGCTAAATAATCAAAGGACTGAAGATGACAATGTGATTCCTGGTAAGTGTCTTCTTTGGTGAGAAACCAAAGTTATGAGCTTCAACAAAACACGATACATGAAAGTGCAGGTTCTACAAACACTGGGTTGCTTATTAAAACTTCTTTGATCCTTGGTTTCTTTGATATCCAAGGTCTTATAAAGAATTCACTTTCAGGAGTAAATATAGGTAGTTCAGAGAGACTTCGTGACATTCGGTCTTTTTTCCGGAGACTTTCTTAATTGCTAAAAAAAAGTCAGAAAAAAAGCAATTGATGGATTTGACTGTATAAGTTTCATCTATAACTACAGCGTTTGCATTGGACTAAGGTGCGATTATGAATAATATACGTGCAGTGAACAGGGCTGGTATGTGGCTGAAAAATAATGAAGCGGCAGCTAGGAAGAGATCCTGAAAATTGTAAGGATTTAACTCCAAACTGGGAGCGAATGATGATTTACTCTTCTATGTTCATGAACCTGCCATCAAATTGTGGTTCCTGTTTTTCTTAAAATTATAGTGTTACAATGTATTGATAAATGCAGGGTGAATTCAAGCAGAAAATGTACCGATTCTCACAAGTAATGTAGATCTGATTTCATTTTACATTAATATTTTCTTTAGGAAAATGGGGAAGCATTTAGAAAATATTGTGCATTTATTTAATTTTCTGTGTATGTGCCTAAGCATGCTTGAGTGTCCTTGAGTGCTTGTGCATGCTCTCACATATTTGTATGTTTATATGCATATGTGGGTGCATTTTAGTGTGTTTCCATTTGGATACTGTATCTTGTTGTTCTCATTTTTAGCCTTGCAGTCCCATGCAAATGCACGTGCACTTGCTCCATAACACTGAGGCATGAATTCATTCAAATGAGTCCCCAATGATACACTGTAAATGTGTATTACTTTAGCCCCATTTTTATTCGTATTTTTTTTTTTTTGCAGAGTTTTATATAGCACGAACTTGACCCGAATCCAATTAGGTATCAGAGCGCTTTAAATAGCACCAGTTACGTTACATGAGGACACACATTCATTTTTTTGTTAGGCTCGGTGAGATTAAGTGATTTGCCCAGAATCACAGGATGTTCAGCGTCATTGCCGAGACTCGAACCCAGTTCCCCAGGTCCGAGGTCGAGGGCCCTGGCCGTTAGGCCAACTCCTCTACCCATTGCACATTTATGGGACCCTTTCCCGACAGTGCTCCCTTCATGTGATTTTAAGATAGTGTACTGGTGTCGAAATTAAGTTTAAATGCTTGGTGATATATATGAGTGAACTAAATAAAAAGCCTGAAGTTAGCTAATTAGATGACATAAATGCACATTAAATGCCGATCCACCTTCACTTTCACGTTCTTTAGCACACTTTTATCAAATTTATTGAAACCCATAGGATGCGCCTGACATGATCCAAGTTTAATTTTGAATATTATACAAATTGCCTAGGGTATCTGTGTATGGGATGCCTGCGGATCACTTTGCAAGTAGAGTCCAGCCTTGTTTTCGTCAGAATCCTAATGAGAGCATACATTTTCACAAAGTGTTTGATACCCTGGTCACAGTAAACAACTGTGCATAAATCATCGGTGTGTTAGTTGATTTGATGGTTATTGACTTTCCATACCAAACCATGGATCACACTTACTCATAAATTGTACATCATTCCCTTATAACTCAGCACCGTATTACATGACAACGCCATCCAGGCCAGATGAGGGTGTGGTCTTGGATTTTGATTACTTCAAGCCATGTTTTCATAGCTTTAATGAAAATATGATATAACATTTAATCTGCAAAATTATTTATGACATTTGTAATTTTATCTGTCACATCAAAGGGTGAGTTCATGAGCAATGCATATGGTGTGTGAGTTTTGGTGTGCGTAGTGGTTGTATGCGTGTTGTGCATTGCTGTCCTAACCATAAAGTTCGAATGACAGTTTTTTGGTTTTAATTTGTTTTTTTTTACCATATATTAATGTGCTGTAACCAAAGCTTACCATAATTTCACCTTAACCTTCATACTGGACAAATATGAAACAAACATCAACAAATCAAAAGGAAAGCACTAAACTGTGTCTAAGACACTGACTGTAGGATATACTATAGGCAAAGTAGATGAAGAACCAACCAGACATGGAGGACATGGTACCTACTGTTTAGCCTGAGTTTTGCAACGTCAGAAAAGATCAGATACCAGAATAAAGAGGGAGATGATGTCTACCAGCACAAACAAAAAGGCATAAAGAAGAAAAAGACATGAAAGGAGGTGAAGGAAAACGAAACAACAGTACTTTTATATGCAACCAAAAGAAGTGAGACAAACAAAAGTGAGATGATTAACCAGTACTGATAAGAACCAAGCCAGTACAATAATCAATTTGTCAGATCATCAAAGTACACTCCAGGAACTGGAAGCATAGGACCTGATTTACTGCCCATTGAAACACTTTGACTATATCCAACCAAGAAATGTTTTATTCAAATATAACAGAAAACTCAAAGTAGCAAACATTCATACCCAAAATGGGTCCAAACAAAGGTGTTACGCCTCCAACTAATATACTTCAAATCTCCCAAGGTCAAGATCTGCAAACGTCATACCATGTAACCAAAAATTTAACTGATGAAACATCTAACAATTAGATAAGAGAAACTGGGAGTGATGTGGCATTTATTGATCCTCTGGGTAGAAAGGAAACTCTAAATAAATGGCAAATAAAAATTAGATGCTATTGATGGTCTGAAGAAGCAGTGGTAAGAGATCTAGAAAAAAACAAAAAATAAGGAATTGCTGCATGACTATATCGCAGCCAGAAAAAGAGCACAAGAGGACCACTGAGAATTTACACAAGTAAACAATGTGGTTATAAAATCGTCTGATAATAGTGGAAATGTGATAATATTATCATAAAAACGATAGGTAACAGAAGTCATGAGAAAACACAGTTATACATCTAGTTATAAGGCTCATATATATAAGAGATACAAAAAAGATACAAGGTATCCATAAGTAACCTTTAAATGGCTTGAGAGGACACTTTGAATATGAGGAATCTCAAAATCTTAAAGCAGTTGAGTCTAAAATCACTTTCATGTCTCTTCCCCAAAATCATGCTCTCCTCCTTGATGCCCAATAGCATAATTTGTGGGACGTCTATTGAAAGCAATAAATGCCCTGAATGTATAGACTTTTTCTCTACAAATGTCTATTCAAATGTTTACCTTCCTATATCAGAGATAACAGTGATTTTTTTTCTTACAGATAGTAAATATATACTATAACAAAGGCCTGATTAATGAGTTTGGTGGTGCGATGGAACAGCAAACCTGCGGTGCGGCAACCGCAGCACCAGCGGTCCAACCGCTGTATTATGACTTTAGCAGTCAGATTGCCATAGTACCACTGCTACTGCCATGGATCCATATTCCCTGGCAGTCTTGCAGTGGTCTGAGGCCACAATATGCTGGGGGAGCAGCTGCTGCATCGCAAAACATATTACGATTTTCCTCACTGCCCTCCTTTTCATGCCGGTAAGCACGCCATGAAAAGTGTGGCAGTGAGGAAACTAGGAGGTCCCTACAGGGCCCCCTGGTGCCTTGTTGCATGGGGTGCATGCAGGGGGGCACATGCTGTGCCCCCCTGTCTTTCTGCATCCCCAGGTCCTGCACAGCATGGACTTTACTGTCCATGCCATGCTGGAATGTGCTGTTGGTTTCCCACAGCACTGCCTTTCTATAGGCTCTCCTATGAGCCTTTGAAAGCCATTGACTTGGGCCAGCTCCCACATGACCGCCCGCCAGCCCAGATTACAATTTATAATCTGGTGGGTGGTGGTGGAGTATGGAGGTGTGGTTGCGGTGGCATGCCGCCCCTCTACCACACCGCCAAACTCACAATCAGGCCCATAGTGATTACATAGCTGATAACACTGGGTGGTTATTCAATGTATAGATATATACATCATGAGGATGAGATTGATACCTGCACATTTCTTTTTTTAAACAATTCACTATTTTGCTCATAAGGAAATGCTATTGGAGATTATTGAATCAAGTCTGACACATAACATATTCCTTTTACATCAAATGCACTTCCAAGTAAAATGGGTAAGTGAAATAGCGGTATAGATTACTACAAGCTACACCAACATCCATAAGGGGAAGTGGAAAAAAAAACATAGTATAGACAGAGGAAAATGAATTTTATGCCAAATAAATTGTAACATGGCCCATATACATAGATGGCATGATTACCACATCAGAAGAAAACAGATCAATGTAAAAGAAATGTAAAAATAAAATGGTTAAAAACCATCATAATTCACTGCTTACACATACCATCAGTCAACACAAAGGGGTCGATTCCGATCCTGTATTTTTTTGTCCCGTACGATT
The DNA here is from genome assembly GCF_964204655.1 of Triturus cristatus. Lineage (NCBI taxonomy): Eukaryota > Metazoa > Chordata > Amphibia > Caudata > Salamandridae > Triturus > Triturus cristatus. The sequence goes on from NC_140595.1 coordinate 551,752,611, forward strand.
CGTATCCGTAATTTTTTCCGTACGAATCGTACAAGTCACGTCTGATCCGTGAAGTACGATTCGTACGGGAAAAATACTTACGGATCGGCCCGATCCGTACGAATCGTATCTGGAAAAGTTGTATGAGATGGACCCGGACACTCTTCCGTATGAAGCCTAAAAATACAGTCTGACCGTACAAGTACGATCCGGTCCGGCTTTCCGATTTACGAACCGTACAGAAAACGTCCTGTACACGTGGAATGACTTGTACATATGCAATGTCGGTGTACGTACCGTACATACGCAATGTTGTTGTACGCACCAATGTTGTATTACGCACCGTACATAGCAATGGCGGTGTACGCACCGTACATTGCAATGTCTGTGTACGCACTGTACATAGCAATGTCAGTGTACGCACCGTACATAGCAATGTCGGTGTATTGACCGTACATACACAATGGCGGTGTACACACCGTACATACGCAATGGCAGTGTACGCACCGTACATACGCAATGTCTGTGTACGCACCATACATATGCAATGGCGGTGTATGCACCGTACATAGCAATGGAGGTGTACGCACCGTACATAGCAATGGCGGTGTACGCACCGTACCCACTTATTCATTGCGTGTGTATGGTCCGTATCACTGTTCTACTGTGCCATAGGGGTACGGGTGCTACGCACCGTACCCACGCATTCATTGCATGTGTACGGTCCGTATCACTGTTCTTCTGTGCCGTAGGGGTACATGTGGTACGCACCGTACCCACGCATTCATTGCGTGTGTACGGTCCGTATCACTGTTCTACTGTGCCGTAGGGGTACGTGTGACACGCACCGTACCCACGCATTCATTGCATGTGTACGGTCCGTATCACTGTTCTACTGTGCCGTAGGGGTGCGTGTGACACACACCGTACCCACGCATTCATTGCGTGTGTACGGTCCGTATCATTGTTCTACTGTGCCGTAGGGGTACATGTGACACGCACCGTACCCACGCATTCATTGCGTGTGTACGGTCCGTATCACTGTTCAAATGGTGCCGTAGGGGTACATGTGCAATGCACCGTACATGTCCACTTCTGTTGTTGCGGTACGCAGGGGTTGCTGGACACACCCCCCAAGTGACCAGACCCTGGTGGTAATGTATGGCCTCCATATTATAGGTTTGGCTTTGAGTATGGGGTATGTTTTTCTGCCCTTCACCCCCACCCTGGCCCCTAGGTGTTGTTCTGCGGCGTGTGTGTCGGGTGCGGTGCACCAGGTCGTAGGCCAAGAGGACCGGGATGACACGTACGACGGGGTTCATGGCGTGTACGTTGCGTACCGGGGCTCCGTTGCGTAGTGGTTCGCGTAGGACTCTGCTTTTCCGGCTGTGTTTGGCTCCCGTAAAAAAAGAGCCGTACGGAGTGAATTAGGGACGAATCGTACTTGCTGGGCCGGAAACCGCTGCCTGAATACGTCCGGACGTTGCGTACAAGCTGTTCCGGATCAGAATCGTAGGTTTTTTTTACCCGTACGGGCTTTTGTACGAAACGTACGGAAATAGGCTTTCTGTACGAATCGTACTTCCTAGGTTGTACGGAAAGTTTACCTGGTACGAGTCGTATGGGGAAAACGCTCCGTACAAAGATTCGTACAGCCTTTTTCCAGGATTAGAATCTGCCCCAAAATAATATTTTTGGATTTGAAGCTTTCAGTAGTTAACAACACTTCACAGGTAGCATTACATCATGAAGAGACTGCTAGCAGAAACCTATTGCACACCTCAAACTCACATCTGATGGTGTGTTTGATTTTGAAAAACATTCTGAACCACACAAAATCAAAGGCCTCAAACAATCAATGATATAATCTTTACAATGCAAAAATGCCAGAAAAGATACAAAAAGATATATAAACATCCTCAATAAATGTAAGCATATGATGCAAACAGTGGTTGCATTTATAATACATACATTTTAAAACCATTTGAAATTAAAAACAAGTACAAAACATTTCATGAAACGACACATTGCAATCATATCCTAACTTTCAATGAGTGTTGGATGAAATTAATAATTATCAGACACAAGGCTTCTGAAGAAAGTTGTTGTTAGGAAACAAAAGCAGGTCAGTGATGTCTAAAATAGTTCTTGTGCAAAATGGGGAGCAAATATCTATTCCTTTGTACTTTATAAAAATTAGAGAATTGAATAAAATGAATTGTTGATTGAAATGACTGATTGGCACAGGGATAATGGGGACGATCCCTCAATTGGCCCTTCACAGGAAAGGTCACTAATAAATGCACAAGATTATCTCTGTAACAAGGTAAACAAAATCAATGCGGCGGATTAGTTATAAATACAAGCCATGGTTCTATATTCACAGACGTTGAAATTTCAAGGTAGGAATTTATGGTTGATTTTTACATCTCAAAATTAATCCTATCCTCTGTGGATCTGGATTCAAATGAAGCTTTCAACTCAGATATCATGGATAATTTACCAGGAGTAGTAGCAGTGAAAACCTCTGGTTTCCCAATCATATCAAACCCTTTTGTTTTTTGACAATTTGCAACCAATGAATTCAGAGGCCATATTAAAGACATACAGAATTAGACATAATCAAATGATTGAAAGAATTCTCTTGTTTAGTCCATATAGAGGACCAGAGTGCCAGTGGGTGGAACATGGCTAGAACTGTCAGTAACCAATTCCCAGTTTTTTTATGACATAAAAGAAATTGTACCCTATGGTGAAAACAAAAGTCTATGTAAAAGGCATTTTCTGCCTGTGGAAACCCTTTCAGATCAATATTTGCCCAGAGTTCTGCTCCATATCTTAAAGGAGAGACACAGTTAGTGGAGTACATAGATACCATTCTTTAATTGGTTTTAAAAACCCAGTTTACTAGAGTAGCGAAAATGTGCTCCTAATAGATCTTCCAAACTGTTGTAATCTAGACTTCCTTAAGTGACTACACTTAAAAGCACAGTCAAAAAGGACCCTCAAATATTGGAAAAAGTCAACTTGTTGAATTGGGATTTCATCTATAGAATGAGTTTTAATGTTTGTAGTCTTTGGCCTACGAACCATAACAAAAGATGTACTTACATTTTTTCTAGATCTACATTCTTCAGGTACAACACAAAATATTCTAAAACTTTTTGCAATCTGTTGGAGGAGCAAGTCATTAAAATTGCATCATCGGCATACAGAATCACAGGAACTGGATAGAAGCCTATCTGAGGCATGTCCTTGCCCATTGAACTTAAATAGGGCTCAATGTAATTAATATAGAGTATAAAAAGAAAAGGAGCAAGAACACACACCTGATGTACTCCTCTTCCAATCCTAAACAAATGCTGAACCACAACAGAAAAAGGCAGCGTTACTTGAATGCAAATATGCCAGAAGATAAACATTTACCTGTTCAACCTAATGTGCAGCCTTGCGTTACTTTGGATTGCATTCCAACCCAAATCTCGATTCACATTGGATTGTAAATCACACCAGTAGACTTTGCATTTGGATTGCAGTACAAAAATTACACAAACCTGATGCAAATTCTTAGTAAATCTGGGCCCCTACATAGAGGACTGGATTCTCAAAGGTAAACTTAGACGTTTGGTCTAAACTTAGACCAAACGTCTAAGCTTACGACTTTGGGAATTCACTAAGGGCATTTGCAAATACTATCTTTATGTCGGCACTTGGGGCAGAGATCCGGCCCGAGATGCACAGACAGAATATCGAGTTGTGAATATCGAAGTGCCAGAATATCGAGTTGTGAATATCGAATTGGCATAATATCGACTGCAAGAATATTGTTGACCAGAATATCGACTTGAAAGTAAGAAATATCGTTTTCTGTAACATCGAAGTCCGTAATATCATTTGTAAAAATATTGTTGCTAATAATATCGATATTTATATTAGTGTTCTGTATTTTAGTATGTATGTTAAAAGAATGTGATCTAACTTTTTTGTATAAATATACGTGTTTTTTTATTGTATGTGTGAAATTGTTAGAAGTGATTAATTTTATGCTAATTAAATTTTGTGTATTTTAGTTCTGTAGTGGTTTGTGGGTGTATAAGGGAATAGGGTGGGAACTAATTTAATTATAATAAAGTAATTAATAATTTTATTTGTTAGTATTTATAGTAGAATTTTGTATTAATTAATTAATAATTGGTGATTGTGTTTTATTAATTAAGTAATTGATAATTGAAACGACACATTGCAATCATATCCTAACTTTCAATGAGTGTTGGATGAAATTAATAATCATCAGACACAAGGCTTCTGAAGAAAGTTGTTGTTAGGAAACAAAAGCAGGTCAGTGATGTCTAAAATAGTTCTTGTGCAAAATGGGGAGCAAATATCTATTCCTTTGTACTTTATAAAAATTGGAAAATTGAATAAAATGAATGGTTGATTGAAATGACTGATTGGCACAGGGATAACGGGGACGATCCCTCAATTTTTAGAAGTGATTAATTTTATATTAATTGCATTTTGTGTATTTTAGTTCTGTAGTGGTTTGTGGGTTTATAAGGGAATAGGGTGGGAACTAATTTAATTTTAATAAAGTAATTAATAATGTTATTTGTTAGTATTTATAGTAGACATTTTTATTAATTAAGTAATAATTGGTGATTATGTTTTATCAATTAAGTAATTGATAATGATGTTAATTGTGTTATTTTTTTTAGGAGCGGGTTGTGCGTTTATAGGGGAATAGGATGGGGAGTAATTTAATTATAATAAAGTAATTAATACATTTTATTTATTAGTATTCATAATTATTTTTTTTATAAATTAGTTATTTGGTGATCAATTTGTATTAATGAATTAATTGATAATTATGTTAATTGTGTTATTTTTTGGGAAGCGGGTTGTGGGTTTATAGGGGAATAGGGCGGGAAGTAATTTAATTTGAATAAAGTCATTAATAACTTTTATTTATTAGTATTTATTTTATATTTCGATTTTATAGCGTTGTTTGTGGTAATTCCTTTATTATTAATTAATTATCAATTGTTTGATAATTATAATTATTTAATTGGTGAGTATGTTATTTGTGTCAATTATTTAGTAGTTGTTTGTGGGTTTATATTGCAATATGTAGTGAAGTAATTTATTTATAAATCATTAATAATAAATGTTTTGATTATAATTAATTTATATTAAATGTAGTTATTTGTTTTAAAAAGTTTTTTAAAAACATTTATAAATTAATGTTTGTAGGTAATTTTTAGTACTTTTTAACATTCAAATATGTTTCTATCTTTTGCAATTTTTTATATTCTTATATACGTTTTTTATTTTTGTGCTATTAACAATTTTTGTATTGTAGTTGGTATTTTGTTTCTTTTTTATTTTTATTTGAATTTTTGGGAAATTTTAATTTTAACCCTCTGCTATCCAACACTTTCCCTACTGTTGCACTCTCTGGAGTAGGAATACTATTTTTACCCTTTGCTATCCAACACTTTCCCTACTGTTGCACTCTCTGGAGTGGGAACAGTCATTTTTACCCTTTGCTATCAAACACTTTCCCTTCTGTTGCACTCACTGGAGTGGGAATAGTAATTGTTTCCCCTCCGCTATCCAACACTTTCCCTACTGTTGCACTCTCTTGAGTGGGAATAGTAATTTTTACCCCTCCGCTATCCAACACTTACCCTACTGTGCCACTTCTGGAGTGGGAATAGTAATTTTGACACCTACGCTATCCAACACTTTCTCTACTGTTGCACTCTCTGGAGTGGGAATAGTAATTTTTTACCCTCCACTATCCAACACTTTCCATACTGTTGCACTCACTTGAGTGGGAATAGTAACTTTTTCCTCTTCGCTATCCAACACTTTCCCTACTGTTGTACTCACTGGAGAGTGAATAGTAATTGTTACCCCTATGCTATCCAACACTTTCCCTACTGTTGCACTCACTGGAGTGGGAATAGTAATTTTTACCCCTGTGCTATCCAACACTTTCCCTACTGTTGCAGTAATTGCAGTAGGATTAGTACATTTTTACCTTTACGCTATTCAACAATTTTCCTATTGTTGCACTCAATGGAGTGCAAAATGTAAGTTTAAAAATGTATAAATATTTTAGTATTTTATTTTATAATATAATGTTTTTATTATTATATTTTATGTTATAGGTGTATGTATGTATATATATATATATATATTAATCCAATTTCCTCGAGTAAATGCACACTCGGAGTCTCAGGTATGCAGGTACGAACAATAAACGGCTACTTTGCATACCCGAGACTCCGAGTGTGCATTTACTCGAGGAAATTGGATTAATGAAAATTGCCGGTTTTCGGGCATAACCAACGTTATGCACCACCTGATGAGGGGCTCAGTCTCTGAATGACCCGACTTTGAGGAATATATATAAATATATATATATGTATATATATTTTTGGTAATTTTTATATATTTATAATATTGTAAAATAAATTAAAGTTATTAGTTCATTAATTATTTTAAAGTAAATATACATTTATATATTACATTTTATGTATATGTTTATTTTTTTTAATTACATTTATTTATTATAGTTTTTTTAAAATGTATATTATATCTAAGTAATTTGTTTCGTTGAATTTTATAATATAATTGTTATAACATTATTTTTTTTTATAAAAACGATATTTTGGACATCGATATTTTTTACATCTATATCTTTTTTTCGATATTTTTGTCATTTACATTTTAAAGATAGGATGTTGATATTTTGACTATCGATAATTAACATTGATATTTGTGTTTGTAGGTATTTTTGTCTTCGATATTTTATATCATGAACCGAGCCAAAAAAGCATTGGATTACGGTATATGGTCAAAGGTTTGCATACAGTCAACAGGTGAAAAGAGAGGTAGCTGTGTATTGGATTATTACTGCATTGTGATATTGTGTTTCTAAAGAGGTGTGTCTTTATCTGTTTCCTAGATTGGTGCAGCATTGTGGGCATCCTTATGGGTACGTGGATGTTGTTCTAGATGGTAAATGTTGAGAATATTGAGGACAAATATTGAATAGTCATAATATCATGCCCAGAATATCAAGTTACAGGTATCTAAATGTAAGTTTGTTTACACTTATACCTAACACCACATCTACATACGTTAGTGATCTATATATCTTAAAGGTATGTAGATGTGGAGTTAAGTAAAGTAAATCCTTACCTCCCTCTTTGCATTTATCTGTTCAATATGTTGTCCATTGATATTCCTACCACTATAATATGACCATTTGATGTTTTTTCCTTGATATTCACTACCACAATCATTTCAACTCCTGGGTGCATAGATGGAAATGGCCTGCTGCCTTGTTTCTTTTCATTTTGACACTTGTTAGTCTCCAGTCTGATGGTGGCCCGGCTTCAGGTGTCCTGAGAGCCACCAAAGTTGGTGAGCTTGTCTGAAAGATGTGTTTCTGAATCTCTTCTCTCTAAAGCTTATCCAGAGTCTTTCTAAGAAAGTTTGAGGTCACATGTAATCACTGTAAATAAAGGGCTAGAGCAAACCCCTTATTTGTATCAAAGGCTGTAGGCCTCCAGGCAAATATGAATTTAGGACAGTTCATCTCAAAGTGATTTCTAGGTAGGTATTTGCGTAATTTATTTGAATGTACTCTCACATTATTTCTGATGAGTCAACTCTGCATAGCAGGTGTAATTTCTGTTTTCCTTACACTTATGTTGATCATGTAATTTATGCTTGTTTTTTTAATTGTTTTGCTGGAACTTTGAAACTGGATAAATGCTGAGTTGCATAAGCTCTGCTTGCAACATTTACATCATGACTTTAGAAACAGTATGGCCAATTCAATAAGCTTGTATCATGCATACCTTTTTGTACGCAAAGGGATAACTTGCATGTGATTTTCAAACAGGTGACCAATTCATGTGTAATGAGAGTAAACCCATGGTCATTTTTGGAAGTACGCATGTTATACACAGCAATTATGATCCAAGTTGCACACCCTTAGGGGTTCATTATGATGGTGGAAGGACCGCCAGTGCCGGGCCGGCAGTGGCGGTCCTTCCGCCATCATACAGAAAATTCCCACTGCCAAATTAGTATGATGGTAGGAATCACAATGGTTCCACGGCGGACGGAAAGTCAGTTCACCATGGATTTGCAAGGCGGGCCTTTTGCGGCCGCCTTGCGGAACCAGGGCAACATTACGGTGGTGCCGTGCAGGCACCGCTGTAGGGATTACGGTACCCCTTTCCGCCTGTCTTTTTGCAGTGGATATCCTGCTGCAAAAAGACAGGCAGCGATTGGCTTTGGGGGACTGTTGCGTGCCCCCTCTGTGTGGGAAGGTGCATTGGGGGGAACCCATGGTACCCCCCCTGATGGGTACCCCCCTGCAGTTCCATGCACCATGGGGCAGGCACCACGTGGTGCAGGGAAATGCGGTGCATGTACCTTTATCATTGCGGACGGTGCTGCAGCCAGAGGCACCACCTGCAATGATAAAGGCCCATGATGTGCCCGCCAGTATGGTGGGCACATCCTAATAGCCTTTGTGGGACCGCTGCATGTCTGGCGGGCGGTCCCGAACACAGCTATGGTGGCGGGCGGACCAAGTCCACCCGCAATCATAATGAGCCCCTAAGTTCCAGCACAAATGGTAAGTCCACACAAATCCATCTGGCTTGTTCATTGTCTTGGGTGGTCTTTATGTTAAGTTGCACAATTTCTGGTTTATACTTTAACATTAGCCCGTTCCTGACCTCTTGCCATTGTTGAGTATGTTACTATGTAAATTATTGTCTTTTTTATAGGTTTACCCATTGTCTAGATGCTGCTTGGGTCTTATGATGTTTCACTAATTTGTATGGTATTGGTCAATGTTTCTTGTGTTTCTATTAAAGTCGGAGTCCTTCCCTTCCAGTACATGATGTGTAGTTGTCTGCTGGCTGTAGTTATTCCCAGTGTGGGTCATTTGACCTTTCACTAACCTATGAATGTTTGTTAAGTGAGTCTTCTATTTAATAATGATGTACATGTTTGTGTCTCTGTTTTCTCAATGTGTGCAGATTTGTGCATAAGTCTTTTTCATGGCTGACTCCTACTACTGCAGGTCTTGGAATCTTCCACCAAAACCTTGCAAGCGTATGCAGTAGGTCTTGTGTTTTGGATATAGTGTACAGATCTTGTTATCATTATGTAGTCAATTGGTCTTGCAGCCTTTCAGTAACCAACCTGAGTAAGTGGTTCTTGTGCCTCAGGATCTGTGTGCCCATCTCCCTGCCCAAGTGAGCCTGGTGGCCTTGAGATGTAGACTAGTGTTTTCTGTAGGGAAATGAGGCATTTCATCTTTCCATAAACATATTTGACTGTGGGCAGTAGCTTTCATGCTTTAGTAGCAGTGTCTGCTGATTGTAATTTTCAAAACAGGTGTTGCCTGATACTGTGAGCTCTTTCTGGTTTTCAGAGAAGTGTTCATAGTTTATTCTCACTCCTTAGATTAACATTTGCATATTCCTCATCACAGTGCATATCCAGGATTCGTTTAATTTGAGAGATGATAAGTGGAAATTATGTTCCTTTTTCTTGTATTAGTATGTATTTTTCACCGGAGCCAGTTAATTGTTCTACCAGTACCTACATGCTACTATCTTGCCCTAGATTCTGCGCCATCATGCATGAGTGAGTGCCAGCATATGTGTCACTTTCTATCAATGTCTTTGTCTCTTTGTCCAATTTTCCTTGCCACTGTATATCCTGTCCCAACATAAGTATGTAAGTGTGTGTTTCCCGTGTGAAAGTGTTAGGACTATTTTGTTATGTTATGTTAGCCGGATTTGTATAGTGCACAGCTGCCCCAGCAAAGGGGCATCCCAGCGCTTAAAACAAGAAATCGGCGTACAGGCAACCCAATATGCAGGCAAAGATAAGGCTAAGCATTCACAGAAAACAGGAAGGTCGTAATGGCCCTCCTAAAAATCAGAAGGTCATCTAAGGCCCGGATATGAACAGGAAGTGAATTCCAAAGCTTGGCGGCAAGCACACTAAAAGAGCGGCCACCTGCCCTAACCTTATTAAAACGTGGGACTGAGACCAAATGGAGCCCAGAAGATCTTAAAGTACGCGAAGGTACATACGGCACAATGAGATGTTCCAAAATCTGAGGAGAAGAGTATTTCAAAATTTTGAACGAAAGGCAAAGAGATTTAAACTTGATCCTTTGGGATACAGGAAGCCAATGAGGTCCATAGATGGTTTTTTTGGCCGAGCAAAAGCTCGGCAGGCCGACCAGAGCCCTGGCGGCCGCATTTTGGACACGCTGGAGTCTACAGATTTCAGCCTGATTAACACCAAGTAGGAGAGAATTCGCGTAATCCAACCGAGACAGAATAGTAGCCTGTACAATAAGCTGTCTGGTAGGGGCATCAAAAAATTTGAAAGTAGGTCTAAGCCTACGAAGAGTACCAAAGCAGATGGCAGCGATTTTCTTGGTGTGGGGAACAAAGCTGAGTTTGGAATCCAGCCAAATGCCTAGGTTCTTTACCTCAGTGACCGGAAGAGGGGTCGGGCCAAGCTCAGAAGGCCACCAGCGATTGCCCCAAAGATGGCTCTGCTTACCAATAATAAGCACCTCTCTTTTTTTAGCGTTCAGTTGTAAACAATTTTCGGTCAACCAACAGGCCACTGATCTAATTCTCTCACAAAACTTTGTGGCCTCTATATCAGAAGCCCCACTTATGGCAACCGCTAGCTGAGTGTCGTCAGCATAAGACACCATGGTCAGGTTACAACGCTTGACGACCGCAGCCAGCGGCTGGACATAGATATTAAAAAGTGTGGGGCTCAGGGCCGACCCCTGCGGAACACCCTGAGTGATGGAATGGGGTTTTGACTGATAAGGGGGGTAGCAACTCTGAAGGTACGACCAGATAGAAACGATCAAAACCATTCAAGTGCCGCGTGCTCGACACCAACCTCAACCAAACGCTGTAGTAGAATTGCGTGGGAGACGGTGTCGAACGCTGCACTGAGGTCTAAGAGCACAAGGGCTGCCGTTTGGCCTGAGTCCGCCAATGTTCGTAGGTGCTCAACCATAGAAAGGAGCGCAGTCTCGGTACTATGGCCAGGTCGAAAGCCATTCTGGGTAGGATCTAAAATGTTAGCAGAGTGAATAAAGTTACAGAGAGTAGTGTTCACATGAACCTCGGCTAATTTTGCCACCCAAGGAAGAAGGGAGATGGGGCGATAGTTCTCAAATTTCTGAGGGTCTAGTGCAGGTTTTTTTATTATGGGAATCACCAATGCTTGTTTCCAACTGTGAAAGTGTTAGGACTATTTTGTCAAATGTCTAAATATGTTCACTGCTTCATATAATTGATTGAGGCGCCACAGTTTGTGCTTTTCCTATTGTAACCTAAATGTGTTCCCAGTCCCTTTGAAAGAGTATCTATGTGTCCAAGACAGTGTAGTCCATGTCCCAATAGCATTGTTTGTGAATTTTGTTAAGCCATTGTTGGTGTCTATATACACTGTTCCCATTTAAGAGTGTCCTTGTTCCTATTTTAGTGTCCTGTCTCCTATGGAGAAGTTTCCTAAGTGTGTCCTTGTTTATGGTTAAGTGCTGTTGTTGGTGGAGGTAGTGATGTGGGTCTCATGGAACGAAGAATTCACCTATGCTGATAATGAATGCTGATGCTGATGAAGTAGATCTTGGTAAGATGTGCAGAGGTAAGAAAAGGAAATCAAAGAAGGAAGGAAAAGGTAAGTAGTAAGTGAGTATAGGTACTACCCAATTGCACTCTTTGTTTGGACATTTCTCTGGATCCATTTATCCTCCCAACAAATATATTTCTTCTCAACATATAGTTATTCATCAGTTAATATCCATGTGCAATCCATCTAGCTAGCAAAGTCTCCCACTCCATCATTCATTCATCCACCGATAAATATATTTCTTTCTTCACCCACCCACAGACACCAAGTCTCACCCATTAACTCTTCCGTCCATTCTCACATTATCATTCATTTTTCTTTTTTTTGTTTTCTTTCCTTTTAAAATTTCAAGGTACATACAGGCCCCCCCACCTCCCTACCCAAGTGGGCAGGTCATTTTACAATCAATTTAATACATATCTAATAAAAATAGCAAAATAAATTAATCTATGTACATAAAGGGGTCGATTCCGATCCTGTATTTGTTAGTCCCGTACGACTCGTATCCGTAATATTTTCCGTACGAATTGTACAAGTCACGTCCGACCCGTGAAGTACGATTCGTACGGGAAAAATACATACGGATCTGCCCGATCCGTACGAATCGTATCTGGAAAAGTTGTACGAGATGGACCCGGACACTCTTCCGTACGAAGCCTAAAAATACAGTCCGACCGTACAAGTGCGATCCGGACCGGCTTTCCGATGTACGAATCGTATGGAAAACATCCCGTACACGGAGAATGACTTGTACATATGCAATGTCGGTGTACGCACCGTACTTACGCAATGTTGTTGTACGCACCAATGTTGTATTACGCACCGTTCATAGCAATGGCGGTGTACGCACCGTACATAGCAATGGCGGTGTACGCACCGTACATATGCAATGTCGGTGTACGCACCGTACATAGCAACGTCGGTGTACGCACCGTACATAGCAATGGCGGTGTACGCACCGTACATACGCAATGTCGGTGTACGCACCGTACATAGCAATGGCGGTGTACGCACCGTACATCCACAATGCATGGGGTGTGTTCCTGTATGACTCGTACCCCTGTACCGTACTGAACCACGGACACTGTAAAACAGCACAAGGAGGGTCTATTCGACTCGCACAACACCACAAAACACATCTACAATGCACAAAAAATGGAAATGACTGACCTGGGCACATCCAAACAGACAAACAGAGGGCCAAACTCACAACCACCCCTTATAACACACCCACCAAAAATTCAAACTCAGGCCCACCCACAAATGGACCAATAAAAAGGGCCCACACACACAAACCATGAGCCTTTGCAACAGACTCACTGCAGCTAGAGAGCACACACCAACAACTGCACCCATGCACCTTAACATATACACCTTCACACAACCTCCTTCACACATACCGCCTCTTCACATTCAGACCCACACCGTCACATTCAGATCCACACACCCACAACCATCCACACCCTCACCCCACACCATGCCCACAGACAAGAATCCAAAGTTCACAAGGGAGGAGCTGGACATCCTTGTCAATTAAGTCATCAGAGTCGAGCCACAGCTGTTTGGAACATTGGACAGACAGACCAGCATAGCTGAAAAATCACGCATGTGGCAGAGGATTGTCGATCGGGTGAATGCAGTTGCACCCATCAGAAGGACCAGGAATGAATGCCAAGCCAGGTGGTACGATCTGCGGAGGGCGGTAAAGCGCAAAATGAATGATGACTACGCCCAGAGCAACATCACTGGAGGTGGTGGGCCCCGCAGACCAGTACATTTCCATCCCTGGGAGGAGAAGGTGATGGCCCTGCTTCCACCGGTGGGAGTACATGGACTGCAAGGACTTCCAGAGCCTGGTGAGTACACAAACAACTTAGGTAACATGGGGGTAAGGGCATCTACACCCCAACTACACCAAATGCACGCAACTACCCCCAAGCCCTCACCGGCCAGAACCACAGTAAAATATATCGCTAATGCCACTTACATGTGTAAGCCCCATTGAGAAAGCAAGGCCATGCTATGTCCCATGCTACACGAAGCACCAACCCAAGAATGGATGTCCGGTATGCTGGGAGGGTGGGTGGCACAAAACAGATTGTTGAACTCCAAATCAGACACAATTGCCCTCATCCCACATGGCCCAGGTACATACCCATGCACCATGCTCAATGCACAGGGATTGGGAAAGTACTGACAAGATAGCTCACACTCGGTTCTGTTGAAAAATTGTGTATGGTTACCTCCAAGTATGTGGAACATCTGTTACCAATGAGATGCTAGTAACACATACAGTAACACATACATCTGTCTTTTAATTCTATACGCAATATGATAACGCATGTCAAGCTTTTGATCTCTATTTTATTTCAGCTACTTAACACATTATTATATGTCCTTACTTATGGAATTCCCTTTCCCTTACTACAGGACACAAATTCATGTATTTCTCAGATCCTCTGTTAAAAATGAATGCAACAAATATTCCAACAGACAAAATAAATGTTCCAAATTGGTATTGCCCTTACTACAATTTGCAACTTATAATTACATAAAATTTGCAAATTAAATTTAATAAATATCCTGACTTTTGTTGGCCTTCAATAGTAATAGCTTTTCTGGATCTATCAACCATGACTGTACAGCTTACAGGGAAGCTCTGTAGTGTGGTGGGTGCATTCTATTGAAATGTTAGGGTTGCTGCGATTTAAACACTGTATCTCAGTTGCATATAAGAAGTCCTTCATTTTTAACAAGTTTTAGCAGGAGGCAAACATTGTGTCGAACAGACATATATAAATAATATATGCTCCCCAATAGACATTGAATCTTGGATGTCCATTTCATGCCCTGCTTCCTCGTGGGCACTAAAAATAAACTAATGTTTCTTGTTAGAGATATATTCATTAATTATTTGTAAAGGAAATCCCAGCTGGACCCCGCTGCTGGCAGCACAACCCTTAAAGGTATGCCTTGGAGACTGAGACTTTTATGTCCAGACATTTGAGCCCCTTACAAAATGATGGCTGAAAATATAGCTACTTCCAAAAGATCGCCTCCCTGGTTTTGTGCCTTTATAAAAGACGTGGTTTTGTGACTGAGGTTTTGTTAATTGTCTTTTTTTGTAAGTCGCTTTTAAAGCTTAACTATGGTTAATAGTTCAGCGGATAGATTAGATATATGATAGGATTATTCTGAAATACTCTATTGATCACAGTTGCCATTAGAAGAACAAATCTATTTTGTGTAATTGTGGGTACATAAAACTTTCACTTTGAAATTTCCTTTTTTATGAGACACTTTTAGTCCCAGTTGGAGGTTAACATGAAAAGACACATGAAAGTGCTAGTCATCCCATTTCCTTTATAGATGCACTTCTCCTGCAATAACAGTGAGTATGCCCAATTTAACCAGGACGCCTAAGAGCACACTGCACTGTAATCATGTTAACCTACTATCACAAGGATTTAGTGGCTTTCATTAGTCATAAAGTTGACATTAGTATCTGGAGTTTATGACAAATTGCTAGGTGATATTGCTATAAGAGTGTTTGTATTGGAAATAAAGGTGCCAGTGTTCTCTTTGTTTCAGTGCTTCTCTCATTGTAAAATGTGCTGGAACTGCCCATTTAAAAGTACTATAGCTAACCACTTATCAGAATGTGCAGCTTTTGAAAATTAAAGGTTGCTGTTGTCCAGTGCTGACATATGGACACCAAAGGCCTGATGCATATTTATGAGATGGCTGATGTTCTCTTATCCAGATTTACAGCGGGAGGGGAACCAGATCTGATTTTGCCAGCCAGGAAAACAGTCCAATAAAATCAATTCCAAGGAGACACCCTCAAATGGATAGCCTCATTCCTCACTAGAAGAATCCGGAGATTCCGACTGCCACCATTTTTCATCAGAACACAAGAAAATCACCTGCGGCGATCCTCAAGGCTCATCCCTTAGCCCCACTCTCTTCAACACCTACATGAACCCCTTTGCCAACATTGTCTGAACCCATGGACTAAACATCATATCCCATGCAGCTGACACCCAGCTGATCCTGTAACTATCAGAAGACTCCTCCACCTCAAAGGCCAATTTCCACCATTGCATGACGAGCATCGCTGACTGAATGAAGCGGAACTGTCTAAAACTCAACACTGACAAACAGCAGTACTGATCTTCAGGAACAACATCTCACCGTGAAGCGACTCCTTGTGCCCTCCTATGCTTGGGCCCACCCTCATGCCGACAGACTACATCCACAACCGTGGCATTTTCTTGGATAAGCTCACCATGAAGAATTAGATCAACGCATTCTGCACCTGCTGCTTCCTCACTCCTCGCATGCTCTGCAAGATTTTCAAATGGCTCCCCGTCAACTCCGGATGAACTGTCACTCAAGCCCTAAGCACTAGTCACCTAGACTACGGAAACACTTTATACGCAGGGATCACCAAAAACCTCTTTAAGAGACAGCAGACCAAACATCAGCAGCCAGAATCATTGTCAACCTCCTCAGACAGACCCACATTCTTTCCTTACCTCTAGAAACTTCACTGGCTCCCCATTCAGAAGAGATGCCAATTCAAGATGCTGATACACACCTACAAAGCCCTTCACTATCAAGGACCAGTTTACATCATCCAGCATCTGAACTTCCACCAGCCCTACAGACTCCCACTCTCTGCCTCTCTCTCACTCGCACACACCACTGCAACCACTGATGAAACAGCGGAGTATGCTCCTTCTCCCACTTTTCTCCAAAGTCCTGGAATGAACTCCCCCTGCACCTCAGGACCTCAAACTCTCTTCAGTAGTACAGAAAGGAGCTCAAGGCCTGGATGGTCAACTGTGGCACCTGGATGCAGCATAGCTCTAGTGGGTGATTAGATGCGCTTTATAAACCCTGATTGATTGATTGATTGATTGAATTTGGAACAGGGCTACAGTGCAGCACAGACTTGTTTCCCCAACCAGCTTCTCCCCACCGTCCTAAGCCAAAGGGCTGTGGAGCTTTTAATTCTAAACTCTGTCAGGAAATATCTTCACCTTCGCACCCATACTTTCCCAATGCCCTCTCTCCCCTACCAGGCACCCAAAACCATTTAGAAAACACTGCTCAGAGCAAGTGGTAAATATATGTATTAAAGCCGATAGAACTGGGAATGTAATGCTGAATGCTGCCCACCATATCTAGGTGTGCTCTTTTATTTACAATTCTTTCAAGTTTAACTTATAGTGGTAAATGTGCGCATTAAATCCTCTTACAGTTCGGAAGTCCATACAGAATATCACCCTGTAAATCCAGGTACACATAAATAATCCTGATTCTGCAGGATGACCTCATAATCGGAGTAAAAATGTATGGAGATAACAGTCAGAAAAGGTAATTACCGCACTGAGTATTTCTGCACATATATACTCCCAACTTGTAATCGGGCCCCAAGAAGAGCTTCAGGTAGTGTGCACAAAAGTGATGTCTTTTCCCCATTTCAAAACAATTGAAAGCGTGGAACTGAGAGACCACAATGTATCAGTTCACCAGATATCCATCACTTTCAACATCCTATCAGTTAGCCTGCACATATTTCTGCATTTTTTCTGTCACCTTCACTAGTTGTAGGAAGGACAACTCACAATCCAAAAAGCACAAATACTTACACGTTTATGTATTTACAGAACGGTTACTGGGGATCCAACCAATATTCCAGCCTCTACTTAGGACTTTACGCTGAACAACCCTTAATGATGGAACTCATACCTTTCCAAAGACTGTGATCTCTCATCAGCTGGTGGTACTAGTTTGAAGATTGGCTTTTCATCTTCCATGAGTTTCCCTTCAAAAGGTGCATTTCGTAGGAGCTCAGTGAACCACAATACCTTGGCACTAGGTCTGCAAACCAGACATCTCTTTTACCTTCCCTTCCTTCTCTTTCCACTCCTGCCCCACATAGAAACTGCATGACACATTCACCACTTGCTCGGAGCATGTGGTAAGTGTGTGTATTAAACACCTTGGAAAAGGAATTCTTTGAATAATATCCCACAATGATTCAATGTCTGTACTGTTCCCAATTCTGTGAGATTACACTCCTAATGACATTTTATTGGTAGGGTGGTACCGCACAGGAATTAAACGTGTGGAGTTTGCACCCCGCCAGTAGTGTGCAACTCGTAGTCAGGGCCAAAGTCATACAATTATTAAGATTGACAGGGGCATCGAGGCTACTTATTCTTAGATGCTAAAATGAAAGAAAACGCATTGATATTAAACATTAAGTAAAAAGGGAACACTTATTGTAATTGCTGTGCTTTGATTGCCATGGGTATCTGGATTACATTAATATTAACCGTATTTGTACGTAGTGCTTTGTACCACACTTTAGTTATTTCTAACCAAAGGTAGGCATAAATGCGACTATTAATCTAGTTGCTACTACTCACTATATTAAATTCAAATAGATGCAAGTCTCAATTGAGATTCGAACTCATGATGTGCTTATCATAGTAGAGGTGAATGTGGAACTCACTAAGACATTTCACGAGCTTACTTTAATCAACTGCAAAGGACCAAATATTATGCAATATTATTTCAGAAGAGTACATAAAATAGGAAATATTATTCAATTCAATTCAAAAATACTTTATTCGGATAAAACCATATCCATAAAAGCACATCAGACACGATAATATTAAAAGACAAGGACATAATCATAGTGCAATTCATTAACATTGGTCAGAAATACACAATATTTGAGACACATATTTTAAATAAAGGCTCATGCATAAAAAAGGGACACACTTTTCACAGGTTACACATCATATTGCGGTCCCCCACAGCAGTACTCAAAAAAGTGCTGACGCGAAAAACTAGCTCTTCATCTGCCAGTGTAAGTATCCTCCTGTAAGCATCTACCAGACTGATGGGCATATTTCCTTTAAAAAATGGGATTTAAAGCCATTTAGCATATTTGAGGTAAAATGTACAGCAGAATAAAAAAAGTAAAATGGTTTGCTTGCTTTGTCCATCACACGGGCTGGAAGGGAGTCAAGATTTGCACTCTAACCCAGGGGAAAACAGAGCAAAAATTAACAGTGCCTGCCCTTCAGCGAAAGATGAGACCCCTCTCCCAGTGACTCATGAGCAAGATGAGGTAACTAGCCAATAGGTGCACAATATGCTAAATAGTCATAAAGTTAAAAACAGACGATTTGTTAGATTCCCTAGCTATCCTTTCTATGCCATAAAGTGTATAGAGTGCATTCCTGAGAGCATTTTTATGTAACAGTCTCTGCTGTCCCTGGATTTAAAAAGAGCCCGCCTAAGTTAACATTGAATAGGCTCTGATGCACCCCGGACAGCCACAGGATGTCCTGCCCTTTCTCGCAGTTAATGCAGTCGCCTATGATCTCTCTTGTAAGGGATGCAGCCTAATTTTCCGTATGGTGAGCCAGAAGAAAGCAGAACAGGCCCTTATAAAATCCTGTATATAATTCAAATTAAGTTCTTTATGGCAAACATACTGAGCAGTAGAAAGTGGTGCGCCTAATAGTTTCCTATAAGATCTATTTTCTTCTTGTTGAATACTATGGCACTTGGCAATACCCCAAACCTCTGCGCCATAGGTGGCTGTTGGTATGCACTGGGATTTAAAAAAAAAAAAAAATTGCTATAATGGCCCCTGTTTTCTTGGGCCATGGGAGACTACGTTAAGAACTACTCTATGTGCAAGAAGGCTGCTGCAGAGCAGCGAACTGTATCGCAAAAGGGTGGAGAGGGTATAAAAGGTGAGGGGAGGATTTTACCTAGCAGGTGGGAGCTTTACATGCACCTAACTTGCTATGTAGGGGCTTTCAGTGAGGGTTGGGGGCAGGACCAGGCTGCAAAGCAGCTCATTTTTCAATCGGGTCCAGTGTTCCAATAACCAGAAAATATTGGTGCAGGAAAGTACTAGACCACTTCTAATAAATAGAAGCATTGATATATTTCCTCTTCAAAGAAGGGATATTTCATAGCTATGTAAGCTCTAACTGTAGTATTGAGTAAAGTTAGAAGTACAAAAAGAAGACGGTGTATAATTTGAGGAGACAGGAAAGGGTAATGGGAGGGGTACCATTTCTCATACATGAGAAGGCAAGTGTAGAATTAATGGCCGCTGACATACTGTCATGTTAATGGATTGGGAGCAGAGGACTAACAAGATGGTAGGGACCAAAGATGATTACACATCCAATTGAAACAACGGCGGGCCCTTCTTGCCGCACCTCACACCAGTTCTTGAGATAAATGTAATAGTTGTCGAGCAATCTACCCCAAACGCCAGCCGCTGAATGGCGCTACTGTGCTCCAGATCAAACGTCAATAGAAAATGAGAAATGGGGGTGCACGAATAAGAAAGTCCGAAAAGTTCTTTAAACTAAATGTCCACTTTAATTTTCATTTAAATTTTGTAGGTAAAAAGATTGGTCAGCCAACGCGTTTCATTCCCTCAAGGGGAACTTCATCAGGGCTGTAACATGATAAAACAACATAAATATTACCAAAAAATCATAAAACACAGGACTTACAACATGAACAAATGACCATATAGTATGAAAATCATACAGACAAGACAGATTTTCAACAACATTAAAAAGTGCCCATGGAATCGCACCAATCGACATTGGACACATTTGCATCACGATAAAAACATTTATACAAACAAATTTTTTGGGGAAACGAGAATTAATAGGGTTTTTTTAGGCTATTAGAGAATTATCAGCCTGTTAGGTTTTCCTAAACACCAAGGGCCTCATGTAGGTAGCGAAATACCGGTCGGTAACGGCCGATTTTCGGTAATTTTACCGTTACCGACCGGTATTTTGGCTAATGGTATGTAGGGGGACAATTTTTGCTTTCGGAATTTACCGAATCGGTAAAATTACCGAATCGGTAATAATACCGAATCGGTAATGTTACCGAATCGGTAACTTTTCCGAATCGGTAATTTTACCGATTCGGTAAATTCCGAAAGCAAAATCGAGATGTAGGGGAAGTGTGTGGGTGTGTTTTAGAGTCGGTATTTACCACCAACTTTTAGTTGGTGGTAAATAATTAATGTATGTATTCATGCATTTTTACCCGCGTAGCAGTGTGCAATGTGGCATACATACATGCCCTTAGGGCATGTATGTGTGCCACATGTGCACACATGGCCGAAACAGGGGTGCAACAGGGTGTCAATGTGACACCCTGCCACCCTTGTATGTGTTCCCCCCATTACCGAATCGGTATTTACCGATTCGGTAATGAGGCATACCTTCCCATCAATGGGAAGGTATGCCTCATTACCGAATCGGTAAATACCGATTCGGTAATCACCGACTAGTAACGAATCGGTAAAAATTACCGACTCATTACCTACATACGAGTTACCACTTCTTAAATACCGAGTCGGTACGGCTCGGTATTTAAGAAGTGGTAACTGGTACGCTACCTACATGAGGCCCCAAATAATTAAACCTCATCAGGTTTTATGAACATCAAAAAAAGTCAGAAAATATTTATGAATAATGAAGATAAATATAAATTTTTAAAATATAAAAAGAAAAAAGAGAAATGAAAGAAAAAAGATAAAAGATAAATACAAAGTATTGTGAATGTTTGAAAAAAGAAGAAGAAGAGCAGTCCAATCCAAAGAGGTGAGCATACCTTAAATCAGTATGTATTTTCCTGTGAAAGGACAAGTCTTATAATTTCCACGAAGTCAAGTACTTCAAGTTTCTGTAAAGAAGCATAATGACCCAATTTTTGATAACTGGTGGTCCATAGCAGAGTGAAAATGCTAATATAACTATAATTTAACTACATATAATCCCTCTAAATTATCTACATAAAATCTCTCTAAGTGCATTCACTATATGGCGTCCGTATAACAACGTAAAAGTATGTCAAACAGTAATTACAAAGCATATGAACCGGTTAACAGCGAAAAAATGTATGAAGTGCGCACAACAGCGCTGAGAACAATTCAATCCAGTAGGCGCAAGAGTAAACAGGGCTCGCCCCAAACAACCAGTTGCACACTCAAGAAACATGTGAGGCGCCCTCATTGCTCATCATCATCAATACTATGTCTGAGTCAAATTTCGCCGTGTTGTACACAGACAGCCCATTGCAACAAAAAATAACACTACAAATATATGCATGAATACATATTCCAAGTATGAGCTCCAGAATCGGCACCATGAAGGCAATCGCTTCGAAACCGAAACTTTAAAGGCAGGGCAAACAATAACCAACAGCTACGAGTATAAGCTGTAGTCCGTTCCCACAAGCATTATAATATTCATGAACGTATAAACTCACCGGCAATAGCCAGGACAGAGTAATCAGTACGACGGCGAGTTCCTCGTTGTAGAGAGAACAGCCCGCCATGGTGGATAAAAATACGTAACTCCGCCCCCTCAGCTGAAAACAGCCAATAAACATACAATAACCAACAGCTACGAATACAAGCTGTAGTCCGTTCCCACAGGCATAACAACATTCCTGCACGTGTAAACTCACCGGCAATAACCTAGACAGAATAATCAATACGACGGCGTCTTCCTCGTTGCAGAGTGAACAGCCCGCCATTGTAGATAAATATACGTGACTCCGCCCCCTCAGCTGAAGGCAGCCAATCCAAGTGAATATAAGTCAGGGTAGTGGTCCATAGGATCCAAACCTAAGTCGGCGTCCATTATTAAAAAGTTAAGAACATACCAGCAGAATAGTATTAACAGTATTTTAATCTAACAAGAATGTTTGAACGACATAATAAATTTGATAATATTTATCTTCTAAAAAAATTTTTTTTTTTTTGTTGTAAATTTTTTTGGGGGTATATGAATAGCTGTGAAAGCGTACGGTATTAACGGTACGTAACTCGATTTAATCAAAATCGAAAAGGCAATAATGCAAAAATAATGTCACATTAGTCGTGAATCATCTTAAAAATACGAAAAAAGAGAGCAGGGATGTACGTGTACATATATAGAAAAACGAAGCACCATTTTGGAATGGGCAGTATGTTCCGAACGTATAAAAGTATGTAAGTAATTTTAAACAAACACGATACTGGCGGTATATCACTCTATTTAATCAAACACGAAAACAAAAAATTGATTGAAAAATAATATCAAATAAGTTGTGGTTCATTTAAACAAACCGAAAAGAAGAACAAAGATGTTCATTTGCATATATTAAAAGCGCGAAGGCGCCATTTTAGAATGGGCAATATGTTCCAAACGAAAGTACCACCTAAGCTGGATACTACTCTATGCATTAAGATAGAAAAAATGTCTCTAGTAGAATCCTGGTGAATTTCAATGAATAAACAGACATTTGGCAATAAATGTACAGAATCATAAAGATCTGACTATAATATTGCAAAACGGATATCTAAGATTGGAGTATCATATTAAACAAGATAATTAACTAGACCGATCATTTGTAATGAGTAGCAATAAGAGGGGAAGAGAGCCTGTAGCGTGGGAGAGCAAGCCATATTCACGTGACAGGTGTTACTAGTGACCATGAGGGGGGTTCAGATGTGTAAGCGCATGGATAGTTAGTCATATCCCATCAAGCATGAGTGATGGGAATGTTGCTTAACAACTACTATTCGCATGTAAAATCAACAAAAAATGATGAATTAAAAGTAAAAGTAGATCTAAACGAATAAACAAAATAAGGAATCCAGACCTATGTCACACACGATGGAACCAGACAAAGTGTGAGAGAGTGCTAAAGGTGTGAGTTAGGAACAAATGTTAAAATATGTACCCCATGTTTCATAGTCTATCACCACGTGTTCATAAGGAAACAGAGATAGAAAGTATGATGGAAAACAAAAGGAAAATAAATCACTGGGGATGGTTATAGCCACCGATTTGGTCACATCCATTCTATAGTTGTGCCAATATCTAATAAACAAATATTCCATTTTACACCATTCCTGAAAATTGCAAAAAATTCCTGACCATTCATTTCTGTGCTTTAATCATTTTCAAGAAAGTAGTGCATTTCATTATCACTATTAAATCCTTGAATAGCACTACGTAATCTGCAAATCCATTTTGCCTCACATTGCCTTAGCTGCAGTTCACGATCACCTCCTCTTTCTGCACTTTTCACATGTTCAATAGCATGGAACCAGAAATTGGCAAGACCCTCATGTTTATTAACAAAATGTTCCATCATAGGATATCTGGAGTCACGTTTGAGTATGGCCCTCCTATGTTCTTGAATTCGGATTTTTAAGCTACGTTTGGTACTGCCTACGTAAATGGTTCCACAAGGGCATCCAATCACGTAGACAACGAACATAGTATTACAATTAATAAAATTGTAGATGTTATAGTTTCGGGAGCCATTGTATGAAAAGTTCTTAATTCTATTGATCCCCAGTTCACAGATGTTACACATTGTACAGGTAAAGAAACCTTCTGGTTTAGGTGGTAACCATGTTGATTGATTGTTACTACCTTTTCTAATGTAATGTAACTCGGGCATAACTCATTCCTTAGTGTTTTCCCGCGCCTATATGTGATTGATGGATTTATGTGAACCACTTTCTGTAGACCGGGTATCTCACATAGGAGATTCCAATGCCTCTTCAGCAGCTTCCAGTACACTAAGCTTATGTGGCTCGCAGTAATCAGCCTCTTATAAATGTGGCAGTTTTGGAATGTTAGGGGCTGTGATGACCTTTAACCGATGACTGTGTAGTAAAAGTGTCCTTTCGTCAAAACACGCCAGTTATCCATTAGGCCAATGACAGGCATGAATACAGTCTAGGGCTCACTTAAAAAATAAGAACGGAAGCAAAGCTTTATAGCCAGTTTGAGTTCAGTATGGTCCTGGGGAGATATAGATGAAAAGAGAGCTTGGATGCGGTAGTTTGGGACTTTGTTAATTATTAAAAGAAAAGCAACATCCTGCTGGTTTGGCGAGAATGTTGATAAAGGTCTCTGAGCAGAGAGTGGAAATAAAAGTCCTTCTTCTTACACAGTTTGTTTATTGGGGAGGGAGGCAAGGCAAGCTATAGAATTAATTCTGAATGTGAGGGAAATCTAAGTCAAATCAAGTCAAATTGAAACAACATTGTTAGTTCAATTAAAATACTTAAAATACTTAGGGTACTTGTAAGAAATTGGGATGTTGGCTGACTGGGGTGTGAGCCCCAGGCAAGCAACAATCACAGTTCCTGTCAGGATGAGGCGCCAGCCTCCCCAAATCAAACTGTACTCCTAGTCCTCTGGTAGCTAGGCATAGAGCAGTCAGGCTTAACTTAGAGGCAATGTGTGCAGTATTTGTGCAGCACGTCAAACAGTAATAAAGTGGAAAAAAAAAGTATCCCAGTGCAGGTCAGAAAAATTAAAGTTTCTTTAATCATTAAAACAAGACAAAAATAACAAACCAGTCAGTAGAACTAGAGATATTCAAATGTAAAGATGTTTGTGGAAATTTGGCTAAAAGCACAAAGCGCCAACTGAATATCTGGTTGTGCCGGACCGAGACACAGTCACAAGTTCAGGTCAACTGTGATGAAGTGCAGGCCAGCTACAGGGACCCAATTAGGGCAGCTGAACAGAGGACCTTAAATCCTGGAGAGGAACTTGCGGTACACTTAGGTTAGAAACTTAGGAGTGTGCACACATGTTCTGCCTAACGCCTGTCGTTTCAAACTTTTTCTGATAAGTTGTTCTCTATTGCCTTTTTGCAGCCCCATAGTTCATATTTTTTCTTTGTTCTTTTTTCCCATAATAAGTTTTTACAGTACTTAGGGACAGCTATTCTCATCACTTAGGCTTCATCAATATATGAATTTCGAATGGCAAGGTTACAGGAGGGGTAGTTATCTGACCAGAACGTCCTTGGGGGGGTCAACCACTCCTTCTGTTACCTCCAGTAAGTTCCACATAGTGCAATTGCTTAGAGGTCTTTGGAGGACATGCCCCCCTTTTCCACCACTCTGCAAATGCGCATCATGGCCCACTACTAGGTGGGGAATGAAGTCCCCTTAGCTCCAGAGGGTACTTGGGGGCCAACTAGCCTCCTTTTACCTCTAGTAAGTCCCACACAGTGGGACTGCTAAGAGGTCTTCTGAGGCCATGCCCCCTTTTCCCACCGCTCTGCAAGCACGCCTCCTGGCGCACTACTGGTTGCGGCATGAAGTCCACTTTACTTCTGAGGGTCCTTGGGAGCCAGGTACCCCTCCTTTCACCTCCAGTAAGTCCCACACAGCTGGATTGCTAAGAGGTTGTTGGAGGCCCTGCCCCCTTTCTCCACCACTCTGCAAACGCACCTCTTGGTGCACAACTGGTTGGGGGAAGAAGTCAACTTTAGTCCTGAGGCCCTCAGAAGGTCTTGTTGTCCTCCAAAGACCCTCAGCAGCCAAGAAGACTTCACCCCCCCACCAGCAGCATGCTGTTATTGCAGAGTGCAGAAAGGGTGTGGGGCCTCTGGTGCTTGTTGGTAGCATTTTACTTTTATTTTTAATTATAAAGACAAGGGGGCCATGTGTCCCCTCTTCCCTGGGCCAAATTTGGTCCGGGGAACCCCATCCCCTGGGGACAGGTATTTTTCGAATGGGGAGGAGACCATGCAGCCCCCCTCCCTGGGCCCTTTTTAAAAAAATGTTGTTAAATAGAAGAAGGGGATGGCTGATTTTGTCTCCAGGGACCCCATCCCCCAGGCATACCATTTTATTTGTATTTACTGGGACACTACTGAGTGCCCTGGTCCCACCCAGGTCACTCAGTTTCTCACGTTGGGGACACCGGGGAGAGCCCGAAGGCCCCCGTGTTCCCTGTCAGATACCCGTGTCCTGAAGCAAACCGGCATTGTTTTTAAATAGAGGGAGCTGTTAACATGCAGCTCCCTCTGTCCAAAAGCACTGCTGATCCACTCCGTGCATGCAAGAGCATTTTACATCCTCTCGGTTGCACGAAGCGGAGCAGTGTTTGTTATGGCTTGGCAGGAGCGGTGCTCCCACCAATCCATACCAAACAGCAATGTCCCTGGATGGGCACCTCGGGACATTGCAAATGCCAACCCTGGGGTGTGGTGGTCCCCAGGGCCATTTTTGGCTACAGGAGGGAAGGCGTGCAGTCCACTCCTTTGTTCTAATTTGACCGGGGAAGGCGGTGGTCCCCAGGGCTGAAGGCGGGACGTGGGATTGGTGGACATGCCCCCCGAAGTGACCAGACCATGGAGGTGATTGTTGTGCAGGGTATCTTTGGTTTTTGTGGGGTGTGGGTTATGTTTCCTACCCCTTGCACCCCCCCCCCTTTGGCCCTGGGGGTTGTTCTGACCTTCTGCGGCGTTTGCGGCGGTTTTGGAACACAAGGTCGTAGGCTATGAGGGCCGGGATGACGCGTAGGTTGGGATCCATGGCTGTCCGTCGCGTACCGGTGCTCCTTGTTTGCGTTGTCCTTAATTTCCCAGCAGTTTATGGCTCCCGTAAAACATTGCTACATGCGAAGTGACGTCGGCACGAATCGTACTTGCTGGTCCGTGAAACGCTGCCTGACTCCGTCCGGACGTCGCGTATGCGCCATTCAGATTCGTATGTATTTTTTTGCCGGTCAGTGTTTCTTACGAATCGTACGGTAATGGTGTTTCGGTACGAATCGTACTGGCGGGTTTGTAAGGTGGTTTTCTCGGGTACGAGTCGGACGGAGAAAACGCTCAGTCCAACGGTTCGTACCCGGGTTTTACCGGATCGGAATCGGCACCTAAATGTTATGCAAATATATTTAACTTACATCATATTAATGTTATATATCACAATATTTAAGATTTACTATTTTTAACTATATATATTAAAAAACTATAATTGGGTATGTTCTTTAACTTTATTATTGTGAAACAATATTTTTCTTTCAATATATTTGTACTTACCCTTATAGGTAGAGGGAATGATATTTTTGTAATTTATATTTTTGTCACGATTTTTCTGTATCACAATATTGTTGTGATGAAAGTTATGACAGTAATCCAGGTTTCAGAGTCAGTTTTCATTTTGCTATTACTGTGGCTTGAAGAAGTCTAACTATAATAAATGTTATAAACAGTGATTTCAAGCAAACAGCTCAAGAAGCTCTAAATATTTCTCCTTGCCAAGCATGATCTTACAACCAAGCTATCTATTCATCAGCAGGCTGGTTCAAGTACAGAATGTAGGATATTATTTGATGCCAAAACCTGGAATTTATCACTAATCACATTTTTGGAAGCTGTGGTTATCCTCAATGTCTATGGCCAATTTTCACCAAACCCAATATGGTTAGGATGACTACTAACTTTGGCAAACTGTTTTCCATTGCTAATTGGTAAGATGTTAGATAAAGGCTAGTCCAATCCTTTCTCAAATAGATGATTTGCCTCAACCTAGCTTCTGAAATCAGTCCCTTTGTGTCTCAATCCTAGCCTCAATGGTATTAGCCATTTTCCAAGTTGTACGCAAAACAGATTTCTGAGTCAGGAGCTTGCTTTCACCTTCAATATATGATAATTCTTATTCTACCAAAACTCTGTTCCGTATAAGTACTGAATGGAACACTAGCTCACTATTCCCACTGTTTAGCCATCATATTTTTGAATGAATCAGGGTATGCCTGAATTCATATGCACCATTGATTGCTCCACTAGCTGGGCTGTGAGTCCAGCATGCCTTCAACCCCCAGATATATAAAGCAGTATACCTCCTCAAGAGCAGAACTAAATATAAAAGCCTCGTTAAATCAATCATTTATATGTTGGAATGCTAGATGCCATGCTTTCTTACCACAATAGCATTGACAAGTATCCAATAAACATTTGAGCCCCATATCTGTCTGGCCGCATCTGTTGGCTCAGTGGACTAATGCTTCCACGGCAGGGGCCTGTGCTCAATCCCGTGGTCACAGGTTCAAATTCCAGCGGGTGTGCTCAGCCTTTCATCCACCTGAGGTCAATAAAATGAGTACCATTTAGTTGGATAACAATAAACATGTGTTATTCAGTGCCAAGGTGACTACGGTTGAACATGTGCTTTACAAATGCATGTTTGGTTATGTTTTAAATCAATATTTCCCTATCCTCAAATAAAAATCTCAGATTTTCCCCATACAAACGATTGGGTATATGACTTTACTCTCAAATTATGTTTCCAAGCATAATTTATAATGTGTTGAAACAGTAGAAGAATCAGCACAGTGGTCTGGTGCCACCTCCATATCCCATGAAGCTATTTTTTATGTACTCTCTCATATTTTAGCATATTTATGCATAGGTGACTTTATGCAGCTCTAAAAACTTATTTTAATTATGCCCTATTTATCTCAAGCTCTCCCAAGTCATCTCATTGTAAGATTCTGTCAATACTCTTGATGATGGATCAGTTTGTAAGGCATGATTTCAGGTTTGTTGGGAAAATATGAGGCTATCCACCTAGTGTTGTTATTTTTCTCCCAACATAGCTCCCAAAAGCATTGCTGAAGCTACTTCAGTGGAAAAATCACCATGATATCAGTTCTGCTATTCAGTACCGGCATGGTGAAACAATCATTACTTGAGTGGTTTCTGGAGATGAGCCAATTTCTGAAATTACATAAAACATGCTTTTCCACAAAGGGAGTTTTTTTTCTTGCAATGTTTTCTGCCATGGTAACCATGGTTTCAATGGTGGTTACGAACCGAATGGACACAGATATAAATAATGCCAGCAATGCTGTCTTTAAGTAGGCCACAAATACAATGGTGTTACAGCGAGTGCCATAACCTCCAAAAGTGAGTGCCTAATGTTGGAGCTAGCAGTTGCTCTGCAATGGAAACTATAACTTATTCTGCACTAGAAGTGTGGGAACACAGATGTAAGTAACTTTACCAGAAATATCGCGGGGTCCACACAGCAACCCCCTCCACCAACCACTGAGGAGCCCAGGCAGGCAGCCACTGACTGCGCTTCTCGCTGAGGGAGCACGAAAACAAAAGGAAAAAGACCTAGAGCCCCGTGACTGGAGCTCCTGATGCGCCGGAGAGACCCGGTGAACACCGCGATGTACCAGGCGAGCAGCTGCGTAGGGGAGAACTCACCCCAGTCAATAGTACACCTAGCGTATTGGAGAGGAGAGTGCAGCGCTAGTGTGGTGGGCCCCGCTGGTGGAGACCTGACAGAGCGCATGACGTAGAGACCCGGGGAAAAGAGAGGACGGGCAGTGCAAGGCCTGCTGAGATGCAAGACCTGCTGAACTAGACCGTGTGGGTGTGGAGTTGCTGGATCACAGCCCAGGAGCGGATGGTGAGCTGACGGCAAGGGAGAAGGCAGTTACAGGCCTTGCTGGGGGCTGTGTAGTGTGGTTGCTGCAGTGGGGCTCACGGCGCAGATCATTAGCGAGTCTAGGTAATGCAAGTGAGGGGGTGCACCGGCAACAAGGAATGGCCTCACAGTCTGCTTCCCCACCCACAATGCAGTACCACGAGCCCGGCCACGGAGGCAGTACATACAAGTGGCACCCTGAAATACCACAAATACACTGTGGGAACAGATCATTTCCTCTTGGGGGGCCCTAACACAGTAAGCTGTAAACACCCAAAGAGACTGAGGCACAAGAATAATGACCCCGGAGTAAGAGGTGCTGGGTCACGTTTGGTGGTAGCCATTGACATTGGAGGCCCGAGAGTCACCATATAGGAGAAAGGTCACAACGGGAGGCCCCGGAGTCCACAGTGGAGCAGAGGGTAGTCTCAATGCGAGGAGCAGTTAGAGCTGTGGCCAGTGCCTTACTCTAAGATGGCTGCCGCTGGGGTCATCTGATCCATGGAGGGGGTTCTCTCTCATGCCAGAGGAACGCGAAGGTGTACTACGGTGCCTCCAGCGAAGAAGCGCTACAAGACCCAGATGCCCAAGTAAGCAGTAGGGTCGGGTGACTCCTAGCTGGGACTGGAAAGGACATCTATGCCACCAAAAAAGGCCTTGACAAAGGTATCCCAATTCCTCATTCCCACAGAGAAGAAACAAGTACTTGAGCAGGGGTCTGCCAGACCCAGCATGGCACTGACCAAGGAAGACCTGCTGGCTTCCCAGAAAGAACTTAAATTGGAGTTGTGCACAGAGTTAAAGGGGGACCTCCAGTCTTCTGTAGAACAACAGAAGGTCTTTCCTGCACAAATACCCAACACTCACTACTGCTCCTGGGAATGGGAAAGATCTCCTTACTTTGTATTTGTCTCTTCCTCCTCTCCTCCCATGGGGCTAGCTAGAGGACGAGGCAGATGGCGCATCCCAGTTTCCTCGGGACTGATGCCTTTGACTGAACCATGATGTTGCCCCTTGGGCGAAAACCGAAACTGTCTGTACTTACCGCGGAGCCCGAGTACCATTGACCATTGCCCGGTGGAGCTGTCCTATGCAGCTATAGAGGAGTCTGGCTCTGATTCACCTCCTAGGCCATCACCTACCCAGCCGGACATCGGACATTGTTTTTAACGGTTCTTCGCGGTTTGGTCTGTCTTACACTTTGACTGCTTTGTTCCCCGTGAAGTACTTTCCCCCATCTGGTCTTCCTGACTCTATCTGCATTGCTTTCTCTGTTTACCTTTACCCCTACCCCTACCTTCCATTCCCCATAAGACATATGTCTTGGCTGTGCAACAAGCTAATAACTTTTGTTATTGTGCAATCTCATGTTTTTATCCTATGCCTTTACTTATAACTGTAACTGTAATTTTTCTATTCCTGTAACTCACTGATACTCATGTAAAGCGCTCTGATACCTCCGGGTCTAGCTAGCGCTATATAAAACTCTGCAAATAAATAAGTAGACAAGACATTGTCTAGTTTATTTCACATCTCTTTACTCCTAAGCTCTAAATGACTCTAAACGCCTATGTAACATACATAGAGAGTTCCCTTCTATTCCCATTTTGCTTGGATGAGTCAAATGATACCAAGGGCTTCTGCTACATCCTCAATTGGCTGAAATAAGTCTACTGACAACTTTAAGGAGCAAGAATATTCATCCTACAGTCACAGGAAATTAGAGCATCCACATCTTGAAGACATCTTAAGGACATGATCAATGATGCTATGGCAGAGGGTCTTGGTCAATGAGACCTTCCCCCTAATTAGAATGACAATTGAGGACGGCTTGACCCTGTTCTTAGTTCTAGAGATTCTGTTACTGAGGGCAATTAGGGACGATGCATGGCCTCGGGTAGGCAGGATTTGTTTGAAGAACCTTTATGATCTTAGCCTATGATAGACAAACACTTAGGGCCTAATTATGAGTTTGAGGATTCCCAGACCGCCAACTCACAGTGGTGCAGGGATTGCAGTCTAGTCACCGCTGCATGGTGGTCCAACCGCCGGACTACAACTAGGGAAGTCAGACCACCATGGCACCGTTGCAATCACAAGGGATCCCTGTCGGTGGTGCAGTGGCGCTGTCGTTTGAGGGCTGCAGTATGCTTCATGGTGCACTGTGGCAGCGCCAAGCATATTATGACTTTCCTTACTGCCAATGGTCTTATGGAGGTTCCTACTCCATGAAACTGATGGCTCTTGGCCCTGTGCACGGGGGTCATGCAGGGGGCACATGGTGTGCCCCCCGTGTGCATGCATGCTAATTCCTGCACAGAATGGACTGCAGAGTCCATGACGTGTAGGAACTGCCTTTGGTGATCACATTGCAGTGCCCATTTTCAGAGGCACCGGTATGGAACCGCCAAAGAAACACCCACCAGACATGAGAAAACTTGTGGGCCCGGCTCCCTCACCGGCAAAGTTGGAATCGGGCTCTTAGTGCTATGTGCTACACCCATTGGGAGGATGAGAGATGGGCAAGGGTATCGGAACCTCCCTCTGTTGCTTCATGTATGCAACTCAAACCACATAGGAACATCCAGTCAATTTTGTTGCATGACGCACAGTACTATCAGGACTTTATCATATTCAGGTTCCATCTGAGTCTATTTAGTAGATTAGTCAATCTCCCCTGTTGTATGATTGGTCACAAAATCTTCCACCCTGCCCCTGTGATCAGAGGTCAGCCACAGAGCACTCTACACGTAATGTTTTTTTTATACTTTTAATTCTCATTATAGGTCCTCTGTTTTAAAGCCTTTATTGATTAATTATTCTTTTTTCCATTTCACAGAAGCACTGCACTTTCTACAATCTCTTGGTTTATAGGAGACTGCAATTACCTTATATACCTTTCTGAAGCTGGTGTTAAAATTGAGGATGTTCGTGGGGTAGTACCCTATACAGACGTGTGCTATTTGTATGCTTTGGTTCTAGATGTCTAGATGCTTTTTCGAATATGCATTGTTGCCGCCTAGATACTCATTTATTTCTGTGACATACTATATTAATTGTAATCTTAATACAAGCATGAAATATGTCTTATCCTTTGATTACAATCGCACTGCAAGATGTAACCTGCTATTTGGGACCACTTTTTTGTGGCTCGTTTTTCTGTCATAGAGGTTTATAAGTAGGTTCTTAAATTGATGATATCATAAATATTGTACTTGGTGATTTTGGTTTACACTTATCCTGACTTTAAATTTATTATTATTTTTCAGGATTTTAGATGAATTTCCACTGTTTTATTGTGTTTTGTGGTACATGAGTGTATGGTACTGTTGTGCTCTATGTTAATATGCCAAATGATAGTTGAGTTGAGGTGAATTGAATGGTAATCTCAAAAAGAGTGAATGCATTATATCCTTTGATAAAAACAATGTTTGTTAAAGCCACCTTTCATGCTGGGACTTTTCAGGACTACTATTTCATAATTCTATTGAATTTTGACACCATTATCATAAAGTAATTTTTAAATTATTTTAAGTTCTCTAGTTGACCTATCTAAGTAAAAAGTAACTGATGGATTCCATTTCAGTAGCCCTCATGCCTACTTTGGTATACTCTCAATCCAAAGCTCAAAGATTTGTTTTGTGTTAAAGATAAAGCATTCCAATCACAGAATTCTCAATGTTTGTTGCATGAAGTTTAAAGACATTGGAATATTGATTCAGATGATCAGATTCTATGTCATAAGGGTCAGAAATAGGAACAGTGTTCATCAAAACTACATACAACTCACTTGTTAGCTTGTTAAGTGTAAAACATTTATAAAGTGCACTACTTTTCTGCATGGGTCTCTAAGCACTACGGCTTAGAGACTGGTGACTGTAGTCACTTCTATGGTGCAAAGAGACGACACTGGCTGTGAAATTCTCTGAGCATCTGAGAGGAATCATGAAAATGATTTAATCAAGAGAAGACGATGGATCGTTGACAACTATATGAAAGCAAGAGTGGTGACATTTTATGTGGGTTGGTTGGTGTTGTGTGATATTGAGCATGTGAAAACAATGGCAGCTGGCATGTACCGAGGGCGGTGGGCACAAAAAAATAAAGAAAGAAAGAAAATGGTCTTACCTTCCACATGCAGCGCAATGTCCTCCTCCCTCGGCTATCTTCAGGACTCCGGCCACAGGAACCTGCACTACCCAATCTTGGCACTGCTCTCACAGCATGAGAACAGCGGCAGGATTGGATACAGCAGGTTCTCTCAGCTCTCCTACGAGCACTGGAGGCTTGTTCTTTCTCTAATTCAGCTAGGTTAGAAAACTTAAAAATATGTATGTCTGGCTGGCCGTCTCAAGACGGCCGGCCAAGGAGACATGCAAATTTTAAATCGCACAGCTCCTTGCTGCAGCATTGGCCCCACCCCGTCCTGATACTCAGTTCATGGCGGGTTGCTGAAAAATAAAATGGTAATAAATAATCTTTATTACCATTTTCTTTTTCTGCTCTGGGGCTTGTGGTGCAAAGCTCTTCCACTCACATGGAGGAGCCAACCCTTGTGGAAATATGATAGTAGGTATGATGGCATGTGATGAAGCTAATGATGTTATATATTGTACCGTGCATTTCTTTCTGTTTGAATGGTGAGTGATGTTCCACAAACTATGCTGAGGTGTGAGTTAAGGTTGAATTGTGACAAGAGGTGAAAGTGGCACACTAACGTGATTTTCATCAGCTTTTAATTTTTATGGCAAGCCCACTGTCAACATATTAAGGAACCCTAATTTCCTTTCACCTCCACTTTCTTTGTAGAAATATATTAGCATATATAACAAACATATGATAGTATTTTATCTTCATTATAATACTCAACATTTATGATTTACTAATAAAATTCTTTTTTATACACCCTAATGTCTGTGTTATTAAGGATCACATTTACCTACAGTATGTGATATGACTGAAGATTGAAAAGTACAGTTTCTATAAAAAAAATATGTAATCCTGCTGTGAAGAGAGTCCAAGGATTACATCTGACACCATGGGATATTTTATTAATCTCTCCTCTTGAACAATTCATAAGTAAATCATCCTCCTTTATTACTGACATTTCACTTTGCACTGTAAGATATCTATTATTCACCTAGAATGGCAATTATATGTTGCAGCCAGAAACAATTCCAGTTGCCAGGGTGCTATTGGATGTGGTTACAAGTATTAACAATAGGGCATGCATTGTTCTTCAAGATTGTGTTATACTTTTGATTACCTGTAGTTTGTGTTATTCACAAATAGCATGTGTAATAAGTAACACCTTAACGTGAAAATCATAGATTATTATGGCCACGGTCTTTTTTCCACGAACATTTGTTAAAAACTGTTTTTTGTCTTCTATACAGACATTGTATGAAGTGGCTAAAAACTTTACTGAACTATTTATTACACAATCAGATTACAAGGAGCATCCTTAAATTGGCACTGCACAGATCTACAACTGAATACTCAAACTTAATAGGGGTTTAAAATATTTGAGGTGTTGATGGAAGATAAAAAATGTTTTTCACTGTCTGTATGTTGTGAACTATAGACCATATTTATCAAAAAGTAACGCAGAGCAGAAAGTCATCTTGCTGCTCTGCGCTACGTTACAGGGAAAGGGCAGGA
The DNA here is from genome assembly GCF_964204655.1 of Triturus cristatus. Classification (NCBI taxonomy): domain Eukaryota; kingdom Metazoa; phylum Chordata; class Amphibia; order Caudata; family Salamandridae; genus Triturus; species Triturus cristatus. Next base: position 551,788,291 of record NC_140595.1, read on the forward strand.
ATGCACCATAGTTATCCCAATAAGGTGCATTCCTGACTTTTCCCAGCTCTTAGCGTCAAATCAGGCACCCTTGCACCATGGTGCACAAAAACAATTCCCAGTGGCATTTTCCTTTCTCTATGTGTGTGGCAGAATGCAGCACAAATAGAAAGAGGAAATTACGAGGAGAAATAAAGATATTACTCGTTACACCTCCTCCTGGATGGCGTAGCATTTTCACAGATTCCCAGGTCCACCAGTAATGGTACATCTGAGAATGCATCAAAATCAATGGGTGTTGTGTGATGCAGAGTAATGCAACACAGTGATTTGCTGTGCGCTGCCTTGCGTTACTCCAGATTTATCAAGATACTCATGGACTTTGCGTGGCTTGATAAATCATATCTTAGGGGTTGCATCACTTTTGCGCTATCTTGCAACCCCTTGATAAATATGGCCCTCTGTATTAATTTCATTTAAGTTACTGTTAGAAATGGTGGTCTCTAGTTGGCAATTGTTTGCACCATTGTCCAAGTAGGACTCTTCTTCTTAGTCAGGGTAAAAGGGATACACTTCTAAAATAAACCCTGCTCACCCCCTTGGTATCTTGGCATGAGCAGACAATCTTATCTCAGAGGCAGTGTATAAAGCATTTGTGCGCACCACACACACAGTAATACAGCGAAAACACAACAAATGGACACCACACCAGTTTAGAAAAATAATTAATCTTTATCTAAACCCAACAAGACCAAAATGACAAACATCCACAATACAGTTACCAAAATATGCTTCTTAGCAGGTAAAAACATTTCTGTCCTTAGCAAACTATCGATGCTACACTTTTAACACAAAGTACCTTGGATGCGTCAAAATCAAAAACAAGAACAGCCGCATGGAATGTGATGCGTCGGTTCCTTACTCCAGGGGCGGTGATACGTTGGTTCCTTAGTGCCACGCAGGGGAGGTGATGCATCGGTTTCTCACTGAAGGGGGGTTGATGTGTCGGTTTCTTACTGCATGGGGAGGTCATGCGTTGGTTTCTTACTGTGGCCCTGGTGTCCTTGTAGACTTGGTGCCCTGGTGCAATGTGTGGGGTTCAGGGATGCATCGGTTCTCAATGCAGCGGTGACAGCGTCAACTGCTCTGCGTTGGTTTCTTGAGCCACTGTCGTATGATGCGTTGGTTCTTGCAGCCGCACAGCAGGGCCTGTGTAAGAATTGGTGTAGTCATCTCAGACTCCGTCGATCACTGCACTTGATGCGGTGATTTCTCTAGCTGTGGGCAGGTGATGTGTTGGTTTCTTCAGCGGCACGATGACGATGCGTGGAACTTTTTCTCGCACGGTGGAGATGCGTCAGAAACAGGTGCAGAGCCATCGCACTTCTCTTAGTTGCTTATTTTTTCCAGCTCTCAGCAGCAGGAACAACCTCCAGAGGCCCAGACCAACAGCAGGCACCACTTGGCAGGTCAGAACTCCAAAAAGGAATATCAGGAATTCTGGGGGTAAAGTCTTTGTGTTCTTAAGACTTCAGAAGAGGAGGCAAGCTCTACGTCAAGCCCTTGGAGATCTTCCTCAAGCAGGGGACACAGCAAAGTCCTTGTCCTTTCCTTTGCAGAAACAGCCACTGCAGGCCAACCCCAGACAGCACACAGCAAAGGGACGGTACTTCTCCTTCAGTTTCTCCAGCTCTTCTCCTTGGCAAGTGTTCCTCTTGAATTCCAGAAGTAATCTAACATTCTGGGGTCTGGGCCCAAGTATTTATACAGCAATTCTCTTTGTTCCCTGGTGGCAAAGAAGCCCTATGCTCAGTCAAAACCAGTTCTGTCCTCTCTGGTCCAGCTTCCCGGCAGGAGGTGGATACAGCATTGTGTAAGGCAGACCAGGCCCTTTCAGGTGAAAGGAAATCTCCTCCCCCACTCTAAATGCAGCCCAGGTCTATTCAGCCCAGCCCTGACTCCTTCTGGAAAGGCAGGACACACTTCAACCACCCCGGTGGCTGCCTACAATGAATTCACATCCCCAGCCCCTGTCACTCCACAACCAGACAGTCAATCCACAAACCAGCAGGGGCACACGGGATGGCTAAGCAAGAAAATACCTACTTTCTAAATGTGGTATTTTCAAACCCAGGATGTAAAAATCTTCCTTACTAAAAGATGCACCTTTATATTCTGAGTTCAGACATACTAAACTTTATCTTCCCATCTTGTCCCAATGGAAAGTTATATTTATAAGATGTTATAAATAAACTCCCATTTTATCCTATGGGACAGGTAGCCCTTCAATAGTGAACAACTAAATTCACTGTAGTTCACTATCAGGACATGCTACACACATCCCAACATGTCCTACCTTTCACAGACACTGAACCCTGCCCACAGGGGTACCCTGGGCCTATCTTAGGGGTGACTCACATGTAATAAAAAGGGAAGGTTAGGGCCTGGCAAGTGGGTGCACTTGCCAGGTCGACATGGCAGTAGAGATTGCGCGCAGACATTGCAGTGGCAGGTCTGAGGCCCTGTTGCAAGGCTGCTTGTGTGGGTGTCACAATCAGTGCTGCAAGCCCACTAGCAGCATTTGGATACAGACCCTGGGCACACACAGTGCACTGTACTAGGTACTTACCAGTAAACCAAATAAGCCTACTATAGAAACACTAATCATAAACACATTTTACAGGGAGAGCATATGCTCTTTAGCACTGATCAGCAGTGGTTAAGTGCCCAGAGTCATACAACCAACAAAAACAGGCCCCAAAACAGGAGGCCAAAAAACAAAAAAGTCTGGGGATAAACCTGTTGGAAAAGCCTGGTCTAACAGTTACATAGTCTGAAATTGCAAACAGAAATGCCATAAATAGGAACATTAAAAAATGCACATTTCATGAGATGCAATAATGGTAGGAATCACAAACCAGAGTAAATGTTTGAGGCATTGTACACAGATACTTCTTTATGAATTATGATCAGAGATACAAAAACAGCAAAATAATTACAACATAGGTAAGGTATACAGGGCCTCATTACGATGTCGGATGGATTGCCACCAACAGACTGTTGGTGGGGTCCATCCTACATATGAGAATGCGGTCTGGCCACCAGATTAGTATACCAGAGGTCGGAGCACATTAGGCAGAGGGAAAGACCGCCACCTCTGACAAGCTCATGGAGCCTGTCAGGTGGTCGTCAGAATCCTATTCCCTACAATGGGGCGGTGCCTGCAGAAGCACCGTCGTAGTGATTAGGATGGGCCTTTTCCCTATGCCTTTACATTGCGGTCCGACCGACATGTACAGGCATACAAAAAGAGACTTTGGGGGCCCCTGGCAGGGCTCCCGTCCCCCGTGGGCCTCCACTATGGGGCCTTGGAGGCACATGTGGTGACATCCACAAACATCTATGCACCTGCCACATGGTGCCTGGATGTTTAAATCATGATTTTTTCGATTGTGGCTTGTGCTGTGGCCCTTCTCCAGGCCGCAACACAAGTCGCAATTAAAAAAGGAATTTTTCCAACCACCTTCACGGCGGTCGGATCGTAAGAAGGTGGTAATAATGTTGGGCAGTCTCCACTCCATCCCAGTACGATGGTGGTTGCATGCTTGTCTGACCGCCATTGTAATGAGGGCCACAGTAAGGCGTCATTATAGACTTTGTTTACAATTTAGATATAATGTGTATATATGTATTTTTTTCTCTCCAATCTCATGAAATGAGTCGTTCAACTGGTTTTAAGCTTATCAAGTGCAGGGCATACTTGGATGTCAGGAGACCGTATACTCCAGTGATGTGTGCCTACAAGACGAAGAGATCAAAATCTGGATGTCACACAGAGTCATGTTGGTGTGACCAGCACTTTCTGGTTTACCGATCTCCAGTTTCTAGTGGGGTGCAACAGGTCATGATGTTGACGAGGTGGTGCAGAAGCTGCCATGAACCACTTTCCATACAAGCAGTTACAGTTGTGAGAAAGTCCTGTTTCTAGAAGATAGACAACCTGTTTCATGACGAGAGGGAAAGGTGGGTAATCATCTGAGAAAGCTGAATAAGGTTGGAGGTCACAAAAATAGTACCTTGTCTTGTGGAGAGGAGAATTGATGAAGGACCCAACAGCAGGCTATTACAATAGACTGATTTGCTAATTGCAAGGTGTTAAAAAGTGGTTCTGACCTGAACAGTTGTTTACTTTTTAACCTTCTTGTTTTGGATCAGTGCTTTTAGAATGTCTCCCTGGAGGAGTCTCACTTACTGTAAGCTTCTCATTTTGAGCTGTGGCCATCTTTTAAAATAAGGTTTGCTGGCTTGCAGCTGGGTTTATAAGCTTTGGGCTGGCTACAGGTGAACCTGTGCACACTTGTGCACATATAAGTGCAGGCTGCACAACGCAGACTGTTGTCTGTCTGAAAGCCTCATATCTGCACACCAGTAGGCTTGCTACTGTTGGGAACCAACCTAAATTGGTTATGACCTGCTGAGGATTTATAGTTTCGTTGGCTTTCCGAAAATAAATCTTCCTTTCTTTTTGACTCAAGTGTAGAATCTGGATTGTTCATCCTTTTTACACTTCAGGTAAAAGGCAACTTTTTGTCTTAAGTCTGTCTCAAGTTTGTCTCAAGTTTGTCTTAAGTCTGTCTTAAGTCTGTCTTAAGCTTGTCTTAAGTTTGTCTTAAGTTTGTCTTAAGACAAACTTAAGACAAAATCCTAACTTCTGTGAATATCAAAAGTAGTAAGTTTAGGATTTTGTCTTAAGTTAGTTCTGTGAATCGGGCCCTACAATTTGATTGAGTCCTCGATTCACACTCAATGTCAGTTTGACACTTTATGAATCTGTTTCTGAATTTTAAAATTGGCGATCATTCCCTGAGCCAGCCATAACAAGGTAGATTTTAGTTTTAAACTAGCCTACTGAGCCAAAGTAATTACTCAGCTGGCCATCTAGCAATTCAAAGCCTGTCCCTGAACAAGATGCCTTTTGCTCCCTGCCATTATACTTTTTCTAGGAGAGGAAGGAGCAGGAGAGTAATCTGCAAAAGGTGATTGTATGCCTTTCTTTGACAAGTCTGGGCATTTTCAAGTAGACAAATGGAGGACAGGCAGGACTCTTGAACAATTTATGACAGGGGTTTCCTTTCAAGTCTTTGACTTAAGAAGACAGGCAGAACTCTTGCACCATTTGCGCCAGGTGTTGCCTTTCAGGTTTTCGAGGGAAGAAACCAATGATGTCTGAGAGGAATGAGACTGAGAAGCGAGGTCTTGCTCAACTTGTGTTTACATTGCCTCCTTGGAAATTCCCAGAAGACTGTGCATGTGTGTATCAAATTGTGAGATACTGGTTGGGAATATTAGTCACAGATGGAGGGATGAATTGGCATCTTTGGATTGTGTAGGGACTCCCACATTCTAGAGCTCTCCAACTTCATATTAAACCGCTACATAAGGAAGAAACTTTGAGAAGAGCAGAATAACCATAGAGGAAGCTGATGGACAAACTACAAATTAAGCCCTGCCCAACCAGATTAAAATGGTGCTCTCTGGAGCCAACCCCATTTATCATTTATATGGGAGGTGTATCTACATATCAAAGCCCACATCTAACATTTAACTGCCATGCCACTTGTGCAATTCCTTGCACCAACTTACAGGTGCCTTATCCAAGTTAAGTAAACTAAGTGTGTAAAACCAATTTTACACCTCATGATTAGGGCAGAGTGCAAAAAGTACATTTGACTGAGAGTGTTACTGCATGCAGAGCCATGCAGAGCTATGATACCACCAAAATGGGGTCAATACGAGGCCAACAATCTGGGATGAACATGTAGAGAAGGTGGATTTCCTACACTTCACTTCTGTTTCCACAGTCAGCCATTTCGTCAGTTTAATTATCTGAATATGTATGTATTTGTTAAATTTTCTTTTTTTTAGTTTTATAAAGCACTAACTCAACTTGAAGCTAATAAAGCACCTTACATGAGCACCAGTTACATTTCAGACGGACACATACATGTTTTTGTTAGGCACTGGATATTAATTGATTTGCCCTGAATCACAGGATGTTGAGCGTCCCTGCTGTGACAAAAACCTGGTTCCCCAGCTTTAAGGATGACTGTTCTAGCCATTAGGCCACATCTTTCTTGTGTGTGTCAGGCCCTCGCAGCAAAATAACTGGATTAATAAAAATACATAAGTAATAGAACACTTTTAAAGGCAGAGGAAATTAAAAAAATATATAATACATGTTAAAACAAATGAGAAACAATTTCAAATACAGCAGCAAATCCTCATTTAACGTAAAGAATGCAAAGAATGTATATTTATTTTTACAAGTGTCAGTTTTAAAATTGCGTCAAATGTGGAAACATTGAGATGGGGTCAGTATGTAGCAATGAAGCAGTAGTGTGAAAGAACTTTGAAGAGCTACTGTCAATAAAGGAGGTAAAAAAGGAGGGAAGTGTTAGGAATTTCTTCATTGGAAATAGATGGCATTTAAAGATCTTTCTAGAATCTTCCATTGACAAATGGATGCTTGTAAACATCCGTGCACCGTGGGGCAGGCACCATACGATGCCTGGACCACAGTGCAGGTATGTTTAGAGGGGCACCCTAGGTGCCCCTCAGGGCCCATTGCGGAGGGCCAGGGGGAAAGGGGGCCCTGCTAGGGGCCCTTAAAGACACTTTCTGACAGCCTTTTCATGTCAGAAAGGCTGACATAAAATGGCTGTCAGAAAGTGCCATCATAAACCGGAGGCTGAGCCGAGCCTTTCTCTGTCGTCATTAACTTCCGACGCGCTGACAGGCTCCTTGAGACCGTTAGAACCGCATCAGAATCCCTCTGCTGATTTCATTCTGACCACTGCCTTCCTAATACAGCGGTCGGAGTGAAACCTACGATGTCGGGCGGAATCCTCCGACCACTGCTCGAAGGCTTTCTGCCCGACATCAAACTTTTGCCCCTAATTTCATAAATGTATGATATAAAAATTTAATGCAGATTTCAGGATCTATATATTTGCAAATATCATTTGGCACGTTTTCGTGATCATATCTTCTTTTCTTCACAAATTTGTACATACTTTTCTAAATGTTGCACTTGATTTACTAGGCCACTTCACTGTAACATCACAAATTCCATCAATATACGTGAATAAGCAACATATGCATTAGAAATTCATTTATACTACCCATTTATCATGTATCAGTGTTAGTTTGTTCGTGTCCTCTTCATCTCACATTTAAAAGCAAGCTTTTACGGTGCTGCTACTACCCTTGTCTCTTTCTCATGTCATAGTGTCTAAAGTGTGCAAAGTGTACTTTCAGCTTTTCATATTTTCAGTTTTAAATATGTTGCGTATTATGATTTTTATAATCGTAGTGCATCAACCACTTATTTTGTTTCTGAGGGCTTCATTTAACCAAGTGAATTTTGACAGGTTGTAAGTTCCACTATTGACAACAGTACAGTTCCACTCAGGCTCATATTCAGTGATATGAACTGTTTTGAAACAACTCCTGGGTTCTGACTATTCCAGGTTCCATTCTGGCAATGATCCTATTCTTAATAGGTCTCCCTTTCTTCTGACCCTAAAACCTTTGAAGCTATTGTAATTATTAAATTTCTTTGATCTTATATTAGTTCTTGAATGTTTATTTCTTTTTCTGTAGACATCTGATTTTTCAGTCTTACTTTGCTATTCAGTCCTGATTTAGATAATTACTTTGTTCAAAATATAGTTGTGTTCAATTTGAATAAGAACAGACATCTTAAATCCTTAACAAACTGATATTGATCATGAGATAGTGGTTGGGTTCTCTACCTGCCTTTAAAGGTCACGCCATAAAAAAGTATCTTTCTCATTAAATTTTAAAGTCTGCCTCACACCTTTTTGTACAGCAAACTTTTCAAAAACTACTGATTGATTTTAACCAAAACATATAAGTTCCGTGCAGGCTGTCGTATATTACATTTCGTTTTTTTTTTTTTTGCTGCGGCAGGCGTCAAATATTCCTTTGATTACCTAAGAAAATGCAATTGTTTACCCCTCCTTTATTTTCTATCCCTCTTCAATGATCTACATAAAATTTGATGTCCCATTTACTTTATTTATTAGATTGACAAATTACGTGCAGATTTATAAAATAACACTAAAGTCATAGGCAAAGAAAAAACAGTTCAAAGTAAACTGCACCCTTGTTTTATAGCACAAGTTTCCAAACACAGGAGCAGCCTTCCTATGCTCATCCATAGAGTTCACATTTCCTTACTTTCAGAAACAAAATATTCTTATTCCAACTAAACTAACCAGATAACCCCTATGTGTGGAATAGGTGCTCAGCGTGTAGGAACAATTTCTTTTGTGAGCGCAAACTAAATGCTGTATATCAAAAAATATTTCATAACTAGAAATACTATAGCTGATTTCTTGTGCTATCTGTTCCTATGCCTACAGAAGAAAAAAAATCATTGGGCTTCAAAAGATGAAAATCATAACAGAAAGTACAACCAAAAAGTGCCAAACCAATCTACCTCTCCATTAACTTTAAAAGCTCTCTGGACTGAAAACAAATTCTAGAGTGAAATTCAAACCTTCCATAACATGATTAGCAGCATTTTCCGAGCATGCCTAAATGAATTCAACACATGGTAACAAAACTCACGTATTATTATAAGCAAACGTTGACTTCCCAATAATCAAAGTCTTTCTTGAGTGGTAAATTGTAGCCATCAATATTAGATTTCTCACAATTGAGGATTCTGGTCACTCTTCATGTCGTGTCTAATCAATTGGAGGCAGTGGCAAGATTTCAGCTGTTAAAAAAAAATCCATAGGTTTAAAGTGATGTAATATTGATTGGCATCTATAAACTAGCTTGAGAATTGTCAGTAATGTACCATAATGAGGGAATACATTCAGACAGCAAAATATTTGCCATATTGGTCAGTAAAGGAACCATGATCTATTTCTTGCAACATCAGGGATTCTAAGAGTATTGTTTGCTTGCCTCAGCACCCAAAGGTAAGGTTAACAGAATATATCCTTCCAAGTGTTGGAGCAGGGTTGACCGCAGTTCTCAAGCTCAAAATGGACAAGATGGAAGTCGTCATCTTCGGGAGCAACACCTCGCCATGGAATGACACATGGTGACCTGCGGAACTCGGCCCACCCCCTCTCCTACAGACTATACCCACAGCCTTGGCATCATCTTGGGCAGCAAGCTATCTATGAGGAAGCAGGTAAATGCAGTCTCATGCGCCTGCTTCCACACCCAGTACATCCGCAAGATCTTCAGGTGGCTCCCAGTCAACACCAGAAGGACCGTTACGCAGGCCCTCATCATTAGCAGGCTGGACTATGGGAACACACTCTATGTAGGAATCACCTCACACCTCCTGAAGAGAACACAGATAATACTAAACTCAGTGGTTAGACTCATTCTCGACCAAGATGGACACACATCACACCCCACATCAAGAAGATACACTGGCTCCCGATACAGAAGAGCTGGCAGTTCAAGGTGTTGACCCATGCATACATAGCCCTGCACTATGAAGGACCTGCATACATCAACCAACATATGACCTTCCACCAACCAACCAGACACCTGCAATCCACCTCCCTCTTCCTCTTAGACACCCACCCAACAGCGAAGGATGCTCTTTCTCACACATTGGAACCTATGCTTGAAACAACCTTCGCCTGCACCGCAGTACCACCCTAGCGCTCCAGAAATTCAGGAAAGGACTCAAGACCTGGCTGTTTGAATGAACAGCTCACCATGCAGCAGCTAGCAACTCCAGCGCCCTGAGACCCTCACAGGTGATTTGCCACGCTTTATAAATGATAAATTGCTTGATTGATTGATTGATTTACACCTTTCTTCACTGACATATGTTGTTGTATGTTGAATGTCTTGTTCCCATTCAATTAATGACGGGTCCATGTGGAACTACCTTGAGTGAGGCTCACAGGTGCTAATGAGCATCATAAAATTGCACTTTACTCATTTACAACCCACAAATACTATCTTAGTGAGATGGATAGGCTGATTAGAAGGTCCTAGTAGTACAGTTTCTGAAACAGATTCCTCAGTTATTCATATAGTTGTCTCCACGAGCCCTTCAGTGGGGAGTGGGTGAGTTTAGTATATATATATTGGTCATTACATCTAGGAGTGATTTAGAGACAGCTGACACAATTTTCTCAATCTGAAAAAAATGGTAGCAAGTCATAACTTTCTCAGGGTTCTTCACAGCAATCCACACCGTGGTTGGTAGAATGAGAAGCATGTAAAGAAAACAACTGACTTCTTGGAAAATTCCTTGTCCTTTAGTTTGTCAGGGCTGGCTCTTCATTGCAGCCATCAAGCACCTTCCTGTTGGTTCCACCGCAATATGATAAAAGAGAGTACCAGGTTGCACCAAATAACCTCTTAAATGTTATTGTTACTAGGAGTGTGTGAGAGGCCAAATGTGACTTTTTCTGTGGTGCAGAATATTCTAGAGCTGGAGCAATGAGTGTCAGTGAGGGCATGCAGTGTAGGTGGCTTGTCAACTGGAGTGCTAGATATAAGACTCTCATCTACCTTATGTAAAACCCTAAACATTTTGCTTTTCTGATCGTGTTTTCATCTCCTTGGAAGAGTGATGCCTGTATTTTTTTTTCTGCCCTCGTTTTCATCAGTTAATTATACCAATTCTTCATTGCGGTAGAACCTTTGTTTGTATTACAGGCAGGGCCATGCCCAGGTTTCATTAAGGGGTATAGACATGAGCATAACGTTTTATTAAAGGTGTACATCAGAAGTGTTATGTACCTTTGAATATTGTATCGTAGCCCTTCAAAATCTGTGCTCACAGGCGTCGCAAGGGTTCCACAAACCCTTATGCAAGCAATGGAAATGGCCCCTATCCACCTGTTAGATAGTAAAAAAACAGTCATAATTAAAGTCTCTCTCTCTCCCACGCCTCAGTTTCACTGAACCTCCTTCACAAAAGTTAACTTAGCCCCTGATTGTGCTCCTTCAACAGCAGCCTTTAAAAGAAATGCCCATTTCTCTCTGTGTGCCTCATCATTATGCCATTTTAATAGGCCTTACTAGGCTGTAAAAATAAATATTTATATGCCTGGGAGTTTGATATCCTCTGCCCATACTAAAATTCAAAATGGGGCTTCTTTTTCCAGGGTGTGGATTACCTAGTCAGTTTGTTCTCACAAAGATTTTCTCACACCGTTTACCCCTGAAATTATACATTTACTCCTGCCAATGCATGGAGTTAATCCCTTTTTAGGTAGTTGGAATGAGAATGAGAAGAGAACATTCACACAATTAGTAGGTTTGAAGGGTAAAAGGGTTTATCTTGCGGATAAATATTTCCCTGTTGGAGGAAAATGACTCAGTTATACTAATGATAGTTTGAAATTATGCATTTTTTAAATTAAACACATTTAGGTGCCGATTCCGATCCGTTAAAAAAATTTACCGTCCGACTCGTATCCGTATTTTTTTACAAATGAATCGTACAAGTCCCGTACAAACGGCGAAGTACGATTCGTCCATGAAAAATACAAACGAATGACCTCGGGAAAAGTCTACGAGACGTCCCCGGACAGTTTTACGTACGAGTCGTAAAACTGAAGTCCGAGCGCACAAGTACATACGGGGCTGGGGGTACGGAGCGTACATACGGGGGTGGGGGTACGGCGCATACATACGGGGGCTGGGGGTACGGCGCGTACATACGGGGGTGGGGGTACGGCACATACATATGGGGGTTGGGGGTATGGCACGTACATACGGAGGTGGGGGTACGGCGCATACCGGGCCCCCTTTTCCTCATGCATCGCGGCGTACTTAGTTTTTCCGGCACTTTTTGGCTCCCGTAAAAATATAGCCGTGCGGAGTGCTGTGGGTACGAATCGTACTTGCTGGTCTGTAAAACGCTGCCTGACTCTGTGTGGACGTCACGTACGCGCTGTCCAGGATCGGAATTGTATGTATTTTTTAGCCGCACGGTGTTTTTTTACGATTCGTACGGAAATGGTATTTTTGTATGAATCGTACTTGCTGGTTTGTACGGTGGAATTCCCGGGTACGAGTCATACGGAGAAAACGCTCCGTACGACCATTTGTACCCGGGTTTTACAGGATCGGAATCGGCACCTTAATTGTAAAGTGCAAATTATAACGTCAAATAACATGCACCCATTTAACACACAAATTTGTAGCAGGTAATCACATTTAGCCATTAGAAGCAAACACTCAAGTTAACATATTGTAATGAATTAAGTTTGCCTTAATATTAATGCCACTTTGAAAGTCAATCTTACATGTTTAAGGCTGAGAGGTCTGTTCACGCATTTATGTAGTTGCTTTTCATGAGATTAATCCAGCATGATTTTAAAAATCATAACATACAGCACATTTTTACACAGAAAACATGATAGGTTGAATGTACACAGGGCACACATTAGGCAAAGTGATGCATGAAACAGAGACAAGAGTAGTAGATGCACCGTAAAAGTGTGCTTAGAACATGAGATGAAGAAAACACATCTATAAGATAAAATAAATACATATAAAACAAGTTGCGCTAAGTAAATTTGAATGCAGATGTTTATTATTAATGTATATTGATGAAAATGTTCAGGCTATGTGAGGTGGCCTAGTGATTTTTATGCTTTTTGTTGAGAATGACCCAGCTAGAAACAGTGGTTCAAAATTGTGTAGCATCACAGGAGGCCCATTTTGAGCACTCACTTCAGGGTGCTCTGTTGGAAGTAATCCTTGCTGACCATGGCTTGCTACTTCCCGCCATGGTGGATGAGAATACCCCAACATTCAAAGGGAACGGGAAATACTCTGTGATTGATTATATTTTCATCAGCACAGCACTGAAGGACAGGACTATGGAATATTCAGCAGCCTGGACATATTTTAGTGACCATAATCCTGTGGTCCTCATTTTGTCCGATCTCTTTTCACAACCTGTTACGGCCCCTGATAGAACGGACAAATCTCACATTCGCTCCACAGATCAGGATCGCAGGATCAGATGGAACAAAATAATTCCTGATGATTTTTTTGCTAATTTGAAAAAGAAGGTTGGCCCCGAGTTGACCATGTGCCTTGACCCAGAAGCAGGGAACGTGGAAGTACTAGGGGCGTATTCCGTAATCTGCTCCCAGATCTCAGCAGATCTTCGGTGTCCAGTTAAAACAACGGACAAGACAGAGTTGGGTTGGTTTGACAAAAACTGTTCATTGGCCAACAGAAAGTTGAGGGCGGCCTTGAGCAGTAACCCTCTGAATCGGTCTGACATAGCCCAACTCAGGAAAGAATATACTAAAACCCTGGAAACCAGGAAAAAGGAGATCCGGGAGGACGCGTGGGAAGAACTTTCTTCCGTTGACGTCCTTCGCAATAGTGCAAAGTTCTGGTCTGTCGTCAATAAACCTTTCTTTCGTGATCCCTGTAATAATCAATTAGATTGTTGTATTGGGGTACACCAGTGGTATTCTCACTTCAAATCAGTCTACGAAGTGGGTATGAATGGTGGATTGAATCCCCCTCTTCCCACTGTGAAACAATTTACTTTATTCGTAACCAAGGGCGAGGTGGTTGAGGCCATCGGCAAGATGACGAGCAATAAGGCTCCAGGACCCGATGGCGTCCCATCGGACCTTTTTAAATCAGATATTGAGACTTGGTCTACAGTTTTAACGAATATTTTTAACAGGATCTGTGTCGCAGGCATTCCGGACACCTGGTCCGAGTCCGTGATCATACCTATTTTTAAAAAGGGTAATAGAGGGGACCCATGTTGTTACCGCCCTATCTCACTCATTGATTCCGCAGTAAAAGTCCTGGGCCGAGTAGTCTTGGGTAAATTAACAGAATGGTTGGAGGATACCAACACCCTTTCGTGCCTACAATATGGGTTTCGTAAGGGCCGGGGCACCATAGACCAAAGCTTGAATCTTTACCTTTTAATAGGTAAATACACCATAGCTAAGAAAGGGACGTTATACCTTGCCTTTATGGACTTATCCTCGGCCTTCGATCGAGTGAACCGGTCGAAACTGTGGGAACTTCTTCTCAAGCAGGGAGTAGATGAAAACATTGTCTATTTTTTAGTAGATCTTCATAGAGATCTCTCTGCTACTGTTAGATTCGACAGATTGGGTAACTGCACAGGCAAGATCGGAATCTCAAATGGTGTCAGGCAGGGCTGTATTTTAGCCCCCCTGCTTTTTACACTTTATATCAACGACCTAGCCACTGCCTTAACTGAGTCATGTAAGGATATTCCTAGGGCAGGGAAGCACCATATTCCAGCATTATTATATGCAGACGATGCTGCACTGTTAGCGCGTACAGCAGTAGGGCTCCAAAGTCTTTTAGACACATTTGCCGATTTTATGAAAAGACTTGATTTAAGCGTGAATTTTGCAAAATCTCATGTTATGACTGTAGGTTGTAAACCCAAGAAAACCAAGACTATGCTCTGTGAGGGCCACGTCTTATCTAGAATCACCAGTTTTCCTTACCTGGGGGTCATTTTCGATGATAAGTCATCTTGGGTTCCTCAATTAGCTGCAAAACGAAATGCCTTTGCCAGATCAATCATAGGGGTGTTAGACTTTGCTCGCAAACTGGGGGTGAAACCCATGCAAGCTATATTGAACATTTATGCAGCTAAATGTATCTCTATAGCTACGTATGGTGCGGACCTGTGGGGATTTAAAAATGTGAAGGAACTTCAGGTGGTAGAGGATAAGTTCCTAAAATCCATCCTATCACTTCCCCAGGCAACCTCTGGTTACATTGTACATCAAGAATGTGGGGTTGGTTATTTAACTGACCGGATAGCACTAGCCCCCCTATTAAAATGGTTATCAATCTGGCAAAATCCGGAACTTGATCTAAATCGTGAAATTATAATAGATTGCTTATCGCTCGAGTACGGAAAGGCTATTCCCTGGCTGCGCTATGTCAAGAACCTAAGTGACGATATAGGTCGCCCAGACTTATTTGATACTCCTAACAATATATCAAAGGGAGACTTTAAATGGGTAAAAGATACATACAAGCTTAGAACCACTTTAGCTAGAGAAGAAAAGGAGTTAACAAAACCCACAGTAAAGGCCCATCAGTTATTAATAACTACAGGCAGCATAGAACCCTATTTGACCATAGTGAATAACATGAATCATCGCTTTTTATTGACAAGGTTTAGACTGAACAAATACCATCTTTTGCTCACTGATTCTGATGGTTGGATGAAGGACAGGGACCTGGAGATCTGTTCTTGCGACAGATTCTCCCTCAAGGATACTGCTCACTTTCTTTTCTTTTGTAAACATTTGTCCCCTCTCCGCAAAAAGTTCATCATCCCACTCATTAAGAACAAAGGATTTAGACAAGTCAAACCTGCTCTTTTGTATCTTCAGCTGCTAGGTACTACTTGGGAGATTTTTAATATAGCAAATTTTTTGGCTATTGCGATGAGATTAAGGAAAAAAATCAAGTGGACATAGTGTTGTTTAAATTAATTGTGAATTTTGACTAAACTTGACCTAGTCTTATTTTAAGTAGTGTTTTAAAATTATGTGTAAATGTCTATTTTAAATGTTATTTATTGTATATATATGTGATGTTTTGCACTTTTATGGTTCTTGATATGAGCCGAATAAAGTAATTTTGACTGACTGACTGACTGACTGACTGACTGTGTAGCAATGAAGTACAGGCTTGAGATTTTGCAGATTGATACTAGAAACTTTTTAGTTTATGAAATATATAGTAAAACAAAATTTGAAAAACATGCATTTATATGAATGTCATAAAGTTTTGATGGTGGTGTGATGCTAAGCCACTTGACATTGATAAACCTCTACACATTAAGAAATCCCAAATGAGGGGCAATGACCACCATTCTGTTTTTTTCCTACTGAGAATATGGATGCTATGCTGATCGATCTTTTACTTTGGACTGTATATCAATGCTACAGTCAGTAAGTGTTTTGTGTTACTCTGCAGTGAGAGAGAGGGTTGCATCTTTCAGTGTTTACACAAATTCATGGAAGCAACCATAGGCCTATTGCTTACTTTTCAGTGACCCTTGATCCTGTTGCGGCTGCTTTGTCTGGATGCCTGAAAGCAGTTGCGTCTACGTAAGTGAGTCTTGAGCAGTGTGAAAGTATTGTCATCCACTGACAGTATTTGTGCCCTGTTCAATGGAGATACTGTTGACCTGTACGTGAACACAGTATCTGACCAATAGTCACCTAACAAAGTATGAGCAAGTTATGTTGGGCGCAGAGAATGTGAGACTGAAGAGAAGTACAGTGTTGAATTCAGCTACATTGATGCCTGGAAATGAGAGTGTGATGGATGAAGCTGAAGATGAGTGCTTGGATGTGACTGAGTTGTGTACTAAACCAAGTCCTTTTATCTCTGGCGAGCCACTGCCCGATCTGACCATGTGTTGCATGTCGATGGTTCCCGCTTCAGGGATAAGGATAGAAATCTGAAAGCTGCGAATGCTGTGTGTACCGTTGGAGGTGTTGTGGAAGTGTCATGGATGCAATGAGTGTTTTCTGCACAAGTTGCAGAGCTTGTAGCACTGACACCAGCATGCACCATTTCAGAACAGCTTTGAGTTATGATTTATATTGATAGTCAGTATGGCTTTGGAGTCATTCATGACTTTGGGCAATTGTGGCCACAACGTGGGTTCATGACATCCTCTGGTTCACCCATTAGAAATGGGGAATGCATGAGGATCATTTTTCAGTACCTAGTATTGCTTGCCCAACTTTCTGTTGTGAAATGTGTTGCTCATTGGCAAGGTACCTACTATGTCTCAGTCTGTAACCATTATGCAGATGAGATGGTGAGATACTGTGGCTTGAGTGTGCACATATTTAATGAGGAGATCTTGACAAACACATCTGACGTCACAGATTGTTCCATGATTTTGTCAGACTGAGATATATGGGAGGGGGTAGGAAGCTACATGATGAGGTGACAGAGGCAGGATGGCATGGTTGGTTGCAAACACACTGTACCAAGAGAAAGGATGATATCTGGATTTTCATAGATGGCAGACCAGTATTGCCTGACAGCTTATTGTCACCAATGGCAAGGCACTGCCATGGTCCTGCACATGTTGGGATGCAATGATGCACGTTTTCCAATAGGTGTGGTATAATTCAAGATTGAGAGCAACTGCTGAGATGATATGTCATTGCTGCATAATATGTTAGCAACAAAACACAGGAAGAGGAATACAGGATTTTATGAGTCACATTGCTAAGTCTGCAGGTCCATTCAGCCAGTTGCAAATGGACTTCATAGAAATGCCCCTTTGCAATGGTTTGATATATGTTTTGGTCATTGTGCACATTTTCACAAAAAGGGTTGAAGCTTATCCTACTCATAGGAAAGATAGTCTCACTGTGGCAAAATTGTTGTTAAGAGAGCTGATTGCCAGATTAGGATATCCGGCTTCTCTGGAGTCAGACCGTGGAACTCATTTTAACAATGAGGTCCTAAAAATGTTTAGTGCACTACAGGCTGAGCAGAAGCTTCATTGCAGTTGCTAACTGGATCCTTCCAGATTGGTTGAACAAGTTAACAACACATTGAAATCCAGATTGGCGAAAGTGTGTGTTCCTATGACTGCGAAGTGGCCAGATGCATTGCCTCTCGTGTTGATGAGTTTGAGAAGTACTCCAAATAGGAGGACAGTATTGTCGCCTCACAAAGTGATCATGGGATGCGTGATGAGGCTGCCAGCTGTTCCCACTAATGCAGTAGTCAATATTACAGGTGATCTTATATTGAACTACTGCAGGGGCCTCGCTGGCGTGGTATGTTCTGTCTTTCACCAAGTTTGAGAAGCTGCCCTTGCGGTCCAACAGGAGCAATCCATGACCTAGGTCTGGGTGAGTGGGTAATGGTAAAGAAACACATGTGAAGAATTTACTGGGAACCTTGCTGGAAGGGGCCTTTCCAAGTCATCCTAGTCACCAACACCGCTGTTAAGTGTGTGGGGGGGGGGGCTACCGAACAGAGTGCACGAAGCACACACTCACAGAGTCCCAAGTCCCCTAATGATAAAACAGCACCTGTTCCTGATGTGCCAGTGGATTCAGTGAGACAGAGGGATCAGGTCAGCCAAGATGTTGGGGACCAGCAAGCTACTGGTACAGCACTCATTCAGCCTGAGAGGGTCAACTGTGGGTACCAGAGTGTCACGATCAGATGGGTTGACCAGTGGTACAGACTCCAACTAAGGGCATAGTGCAGTAAGAGAGTCGTGCCTGGAGACCATTGCCTAAAAAGAGGTGACATTATTAGAAGCTGCCTGACCTTAGGAAGGGTACCAACAACTATTCCAGAAAGCTTTGAGCCATAAGATCAAGTGATACAGATTATAAGAAAGCGGCTGTGAGAAAGCAAAGAGAGCAAAGGTTCCAAGTCAGAGGTGCGCATCTCTTGAATGGACATATTTGACTGCTGATGAATGGGAACTCGAGTTCTACAACTTTTGTTTTAACAATACATGTCCACCTGAACCTTCCTGAAGCACACTGCGGTATTGATATGAATTTTAATCTAGATGTACCAAATAATGGACTGACACAGTTCTTCCTGAACTTACTCATCAATGAAACTTAATTATGGTCATTTTGTAATTAATTTTTGGTGTGTGTTGTGGTGTTTGTAGGTGTAAAGGGTGGGAAGTAAATATTTTTTAATTTATGAATTAATAATTGGTTGTTAATTTGAATTAATTAATTGGTAAATAATTATGGCAATTGTGTAATTAATTTTAGGTGTGGGTAGGAGTAAAGGGTGGGAAGTAATTTGTGTTTAATTAATTAAAATATAGTTGTTGATGTTAATTATTTGATATTTATTTTTGGGAAATGTTTATTTTTTGTGTAGTGTTTTTACTTTTAAAGGCGTAAAGAGTGGGTATTAAATAAAATGTTATTATTTAATTTTTAGTTGTTAATAGTAATAGTTTTTAATTTTAAAATAAGTTTTAATTCTGTTTTCTTATTTTATAGTTTAATTTCGGTGTGTGTTGATATTAAAGTGTTAAAGTGTGGGTAGTTGATTAATCTTCATTAGATATTTTATTAACAATATTTTTATAATTGATAATTAACTATCAATCAATCAAAAGACCTTTATTCGGGTTTCATAAAATCCATAAAAGTACAACAATAAAAACAATTCATTTACACAATAAATCAAAATACAATCCATAAAAATACTACAATAAGAGAAGTTCATTTTCACAGTAATTCAAAGTACAACTCTCATAAGACAATTTTCAGGGATTTTCCATCATTTTACGTACACGTACTATCAATCTCAAGAAAGTGCTAGTGCGAAAAATTAATTCATCTGTATCCAGGGAAAATAACATTGAACAGGACTCCCCCAAGGAAAGGGGTCTTTGTTTTCTAAAATAGGGAGTTAAAAACCAGTTAATATATTTTAGATAAAATTTACAGAAGAATATGAAGTGCAAATCATTCTGCGTACTAATGCCATCGCACAGGCATGGGTTATATTGTGTTGTGTGGTGATAACCCAAAGGGAAGGCAAGCAGAAATTTTATAGACCCTGCCCTTAAACAGAAAAGCAAGGATCTTTCCCAATTGGACATGAGGAGAGTGAGGTAGGGTGGAAGTGGTTGCCGACACAGATCATTCCCCATGTATGTGACAACGGTGGATTTAAGTAATTCCCTGCCCATTCTTTCTGTGTTAAAAAGTGCATAAAGTGCTTGTTTGACCACGACCTTATCTTTAGGCTCAATTCCGGTTGGATCGGAGAAAAGACCGCCTTTATCCACGGCGCGCAATGTCTTTAAAACTTCAGCAAGCCAAGGTATTAGCAAGCCGTGGTCACATTTTAGGCAGTCTTTTATAATGTTTTGTGTTAGGGTTGCTTCGTTATTCCTCCAGATCCTAATCCAGAATAGAGCTGGTCTAGTTCTAATAAAGTCACAAACATAGGGGAGGTTTAATTCTTTATGGCAAATAAATTCAGAAGCGGAGAAAGGTGCGCCCAATATTTTCCTACAAAAGCGGTTTTCTTCACGCTGAATTCCAGAATTTTTCCCCGATCCCCTGACCTCAGCCCCATATGTGGCTACAGGAATGCACTGTAATCTAAAAACTTTTAAAATAGCTCTAGTGGCGCCTATTTTCTTTGGGCGTGAGAGGCTCACTATAGAATTGGTGGCTTTCGAGAACTTGCCCATGGCGTGGGCATAATGCCCGATCCATGAGCCGTTCGCAACGAAAACCAACCCTAGATATGGAAAAGAGGTTACAGATTCTAGTTTATCTGAACCTACGTTTATAGTATTGAGCTTCCTTTTCCCTGGCCCACATGACATGATAAAAGATTTTTTTAAATTTACACGCAGATCTAAAGCCTCCATGTGTTGAACAAAGGTTTCAACAAGCAAACGGAGGGCATTTGGGGTGCGGCCCATGAGGACCGCATCGTCTGCGTATAATAAAACTGGCAAGGAATGCCCCTGGATAATTGGGACGTCTCTGGTCACTTGTTTCAAAGCTTTGGCAAGGCCATTAATATAAATGATAAATAGCAGGGGTGCTAAAACGCACCCCTGTCTAACCCCCCTACCTATTTTTATGGCTCCAGATACTTCACCGCCTGCCCCAATCCTAACTTGTGCCTTAAGGTCAGTATGAAGGTAAGCCAGGAAATTTACAAGGGCCTCATCCAGACCATAGTTAAGAAGCATAGCTCACAGTTTAGATCTATTAACTAGGTCAAAAGCGGATGAAAGGTCCATAAATGCGAGATAAATGTGAGTCGATCGAGCAACGTTGTACTTATCTATTATCAGCTTTAGGTTTAAACATTGCTCCACCGTGCCTACCCCGCTCCTTAATCCCATCTGGCACGGGTCCAATAGATCTATATCTTCAGTCCACTCTATCATCCTGTTATAAATAACTCGCCCAAGAATTTTTAAAGTATTATCCAGGAGCGAGATCGGACGATAGTTAACTGGGTCTGACCTTTCGCCCTTTTTAAAAATTGGGACTATGGTACTGGTGGCCCAAGTTTTAGGCATAGGCACCATTGGCAAACTATTAAAAACATTAAGGAGAATTGGTGCCCATAGGTCCGGGCTGTGCTTAATAACATGTATAGGGAGTCCATCCGGGCCTGGGGCCTTGTTGCCAAGGCTCTCTCTAATAGCTATGACTACCTCATGGAGGTCAATCTGTAGGCTGCACGGCTGTTCAGGGACAGAGATAATTACTTCCTCGGAAGGAATGGCATATATTTTGGAGAAATGGGCCTCCCAGATACTGCTGGTTATATTACAGCTGATTGGGGATAGGTGTTTGCCCATGTCTCGCATTTTCCTGACAGCTGACCAGAAGGGGCCGCTGCTCTTAAGATTGGCACTTTCGACCAACGATTCCCACTGTTCCGTCAGTAATACAGCCTTTCTTTCAGTTGTTTTTAATTTATAGTGTTTCCTAGCCGCCTGTACCTCTACTATACACCTTGGCTTAGTAGATAGTACCTTACGAAGTTCCCTGTTTGCCGTTGAACAGGTGGAATCAAACCACCTTGGTTCTTTCCCTTTCTTTGGCAGTGGAATTGACAGGAGATTTTTTATTACTAAACACAGTTTGCCAAAATCTGCAATTATTCTATGACTATTCCCATCTAAACGTAAACAGGAATTAATTAATTCAGGGTGTTCACTTCTCACACTTTCTAAAATGGCCCCACTATCAATTCCCCTCCATTTTAGTCGCAGGCCATCACCAGAGGGTGTGATGTCTCTTGCGACATTTAATTTCGCAGATGCTGGACTGGGGCCTAGATGCAAAGTAATTGTGAGGGGATTATGATCACCAAATGATGTCTCTATCACTTTGGATTCTATTACACGATCTACTAAGTAAGGGGACATAAAAATAAAGTCAATAATTGAACGACAGTCCCTCCCTCTGAACGTAGGGACACAATCCATGCTTGGTGTTTGACCTGTTTCCATAGCATTACTGAGGATATGCTCACTTAGTATATTTGCTAATTCAAAACCCCTTCGTTCAGCTTGATCTAAATGATTATTCTCCTCAGACCAGCATTTCTTTGTAAGTTTTGCGTTAAAATCCCCCCAATTAAGATCCCTATCTCCTCCTCTGATTCTAAATTAGCTTCCAATTTTTGTAAGGTCTTAGAGAGTGCTATGTAGTTCTTATTGGGTATAGAAAGAAAATCATTATTATAAAAATTAATTATATAAATCCTGGACTTTTGTTTCAACTCAAGGACTTGAATATTCGGGTTCCCTTCTGATAGGTCTTTAATAGTACCACGCACCAATGTCCTGATGCCTATAAATAATCCTCCCACTGCACGACCAAAAATAGCCCTCTATGTGTAGATTTCCAACAGCCCATGTCTCTTGAAACATAATAATATCTTTGCCATCCAATAGCTGGACCCATTGGGGGTCTAGCAATCTTGGTTCTAGGCCAGCAACATTCCAGCTAAGGATTGACAAATTAGAGTGACTAGAAGGACCAGAGAACTTATTCCTAACACACTGCTTAAGTTGGGTTGGCAGAGTAGTTATGTCCTCATGTGCGACTGGGGATAAGACGATGGCGTCATGTACTACCATAGTCTGAGATATATTAATTTGTTTACGATGTAAATGTTCCCCATTGACATTAAATACATCTTCACATTCTCTTTCTCTTTTCCCCAGTCAATCCTGACATTCTAAGTTGGAAAAAGCATGTTCAAATCGATTGTACGTTGGGATATTATATATATACCTCAGCTCATTCTGAGACGTGTTACAATTTACATTGGTCCTCCCATAGGGTCGCTCCCTTGGAATGAACTGGGGGGGGAGTAGGAAGAGGCAAGTGTGACATCAGGTGTGGTGGGGGTATGGTCCGATGGCCAAATAGGGGACCATTCCTAAAATTGAGATTTGAATCCTGGTGAGGGAATCCGTAATTATTCCTGGTGTTATAATTCGGGTCCAGTTGATGTACTTGGGGGTTAGTCCCAGGGTTGAAATTAAAATCTATTAAGTGTCTATAAAAATATCCGAGGGGGAGCAAAGTAGTATTAAATTCCCAGGGTGAAGGCAATGGGGCTTTTGCAAGTGTAGATTGTACCCATTGTGGGGATCTAAAATGTATAATTCTGCAGTCCCCCTCAAACTTTTTTCGCAGTGGACCCACCCACCCTACTCTTTGGGTATGAATAATCTCCCCTGCTCCTTCCATTGGGAAATTGCAATTTACAGAGAGCCAATGAAGAGTTCTATTTTTAAGAGTTGTGAGATTTTCCTCTTGGTCCTTCCTCAATTTTGGCACATTAACTAGAACCAATAAATATGCCCCACACTCTGGGGGTAGGCTAATACGAGCCGGGATCTGTCTCATATTAGTTGCTTCAGTTAGATCCGACTTAGCTGTCGGGGGAACTTGGTCATTATTGTTGGCTTGTCTCGTTGTATTACTTCTAGCAGGGATTTGATCCACACCTCCAGGACTAACTGCCTTAGTTGTTTTGGGATTGAATGCCTGTTTGGGTAGAGGTTCCGCATTTAATAGATCTTTACTTGTGCTCGGTTTCGATGTTGGCAAAGAAGCATTAATATGGGCTTTACTTTTCTTACTAGCCTCAATGTTTTGGGGTTTATCTATATTAGTTGTCCCCAAATGTGGTGTGATTATTGAATTGTGCCCAGTGCCTAGTTTTAACACATGGTCATCTAATGCCCTCAACCTCTTATCTATATTAAGGACTTGTTGGTTAATTGGCCCTAAAAGGGTGGTTATCAAAGTCTCCATCCTCCCCCAGAATCCCTCGTTCCCCCGCACTGCGTTGGATTCTATAATTTGTAAATCCTTCTCTCTAGGATGGGCTTCCCTATTGCCATCGTTTTGCTCTACAGGGGCGGGGGTCCTCCTTAATTGATAACGCCCACCCTTGTCTCTGCATTTGTTTGGCGCTAACTCTGTGTGTTTCTGATTTCGCTTTGCTTTTTGTCCCCTAGTTTGCATTGGTATGCTGACGCTTTTTTCCCTGTCCGTGGTCGACACATCAATATCGGAGCATGGTCCTATTCCCTCTGAGTGTGCCTGCTCATTGACTAAGGGTGGGGGAGAATCAACGCTCCTGTTCACGCTTGACCTTAGCATAGTGGGCGTTAGCGAAAGCCTACTAACCATAGAGCAATGTTTAGGGGATACAGTGTCCACAATTATGCAATTCTCATTAGAGTCTGTACCCGGGAGCCCCGCATAAGATGTTGCAAGCAAGGAGTCCAATGAGTTTTCTTGATGCATAAGTGGGGGCAAGCTCGATGGAAGCGAAAGACCCCTTTCGGTGTTCTTAATTACAGAGGTGACAACACCAATAGTCTTCTGGAGCATTTTGTCTATGGCATTCAAACTTGGGAATGGGGTGGGCGAGGGTGTAGCCGGCTTTTTCTGCTTATAATTTGACCTGACCGCAAGTGGTAATCTTTTCCCCATGTTAAATGTTTGGCCGGGTGTGCTATACAACAATAGTTCACTTCCCTACAATATGATGGAATGTACTCACAGAGGTGGGCCTGTCTTGCCACGGATGTTACGCCTCGCACAATCCGCCAAGGGGGTGGCCCAGCCCAGCCACGTCCAGCCTCGGACGGCCACAGATGGCCCGCCCTTTGCCTGGGCTTAGCCCGGCGCCACCCACGCGCGGTCCCGCTCCGCGGGGGCTGGCGTGCTCTCTTATGCGCCTCCGGGCGCAGAAATAGCGTCGGCGGCTACCCTGCCGCTAGGGAGCCTGGGTATTGTAGTCCCCGCCTCCACTCCGCGGCCGCAATGAGTGAAGCTGCGGCGGCGGGAGGCGGGAACGGGCTGAGGGTTCTGCGGCACAGGAGGAGGTGAGTGTATCTTCTGCTGCAATCTCCCACAAGTTTTTCCTAGTCCCCCTATGTTAATTATGTAAATCAATTTAATAAAAAATGTCGAAGTGTTTTGTTTTTGGTGTGGTGGTATAGGGTAGGAAATAAAATAAATACATTTATTATTGAATTATTTTTTGTTTGTAAATAGTTTCTAGTTTAAAATAATTATTTTTTGTAAATGTATTTATTATTTTATTTTGTATAATATTTGTAGGTTTTTATTATATATAATTAATATTATAATATGTGTTCTTTTTATATGTTTAATATATATATATATATTTAAATATTGTTTATTAATGTTTATTATAATAATGTTTAATTGTTATTATTATTATTTTTAAGTATTTGAGTGTGAACAGTAATTGTTTTCCCTCCGGTTTCCAACACTTTCCCTACTGTTGCACTCACTGGAGTAGGAATAGTAATTTTCACCCCTCCACTATCCAACACTTTCCCTACTGTTGCACTCACTGGAGTGTGAATAGTAATTTTTTCCCCTCCGCTATCCAACGCTTTCCCTACTGTTGCACTCACTGGAGTGGAAATAGTCATTTTTACCACTCCGCTGTCCAGCACTTTCCCTACTGTTGCACTCATTGGAGTGGGAATAGTAATTTTTATCCCTCCGCTATCCAACACTTTCCCTACTGTTACACTCGCTGGAGCAGGAATAGTAATTTTTACCACTCCGTTATCCAGCACTTTCCCTACTGTTGCTCTCATTGGAGTGGGAATAGTAATTTTTACCCCTCCACTATCCAACATTTTCCCTACTGTTGCACTCTTTGAAGTGGGAATAGTAATTTAATTATTTTGCTATCCAACACTTTCCCTACTGTTGCACTGATTGTATTGGACATTTTAAGTTTAATTATTTTTTCATTGTTTAATGTTTTAATTTATTCTAGAATACATTTTTACATTTTAAATTATGTATATATATATATATATAATATTTTTATATAATTTTAAAGTTTAAAATAAATTAAATATAGTTTATTATTATTTTAAAGTAAATATATATGTATAAATTGTTATGTTTATGTGGGTTTTTTTTAAATTAATTTTATTTGTTATATTTTGTTAAAATGTATATTAAATTCAATTCCTTTTGTTAAAATAAATGTTACTATTTAATATATTTAATATATATTATTTTATTTTATATATATGTAAATCAATATTTTTACATCTATAATTTTACATCGATATATTTGATTTGATATTTTTGTACTTACCTGTATAGATATGGGAGTCAATATTCTTGTAGTCTATATTTTTTTTGATATTTTGAACATCAATATTTTTAACATCAAAAGTGAACCTTGCTTTAGATTGTTTGTGGATGCTACAATTGGTAGCTGATGTACTGAGACCTTCTTTGCTGAACTATTTTTATTTTTCATATTTCCATTATATCTTTAGCTCTAAGCAAATGGGCTCACCCCTAATGGACTTTAAGTCTGAATCTTCCCCCTTTTTTGGGACCTGAGCTGTTGGAAATTTGAACCATCGTTCTGCCTTAAAGGGTAGTGGGACTTTGTAACTTTGCAAACTGAATCTTATTAATGACTTTTCAATAATGATTTGCCTTAAATATTTGATACTTTAATGCAAGCTGTGATATTCTTGACCGAAGTCCTTAAGAAAGTGCTTATTCTAATTAATTTTGATTCTTTAATACAATAACCAAAATTACTCAAATATCTGTCTGAGTCTACTATTGAGTCCTGTTGGCTCTTCCATCAAACTGTGCTTCTTTTTACATGCATTGTAGAGAGAATCAGTGAGTTTTGACAGAACATCAGGTATTACTTCTACTGTTTTGCGTCGCAATTGCTGAGCTTGCGGTTTGCATAATCTTCACTCGACTTAACTTCTTCAGGAGGTTGGGTCTTTCAGTTGCTTTTCTTTGCTTTTACAGTCTTAGGAGTGGTGTACCTAAACTTGATTTCTAACTTGTGAGTTGGCAATCAGTTTATGGTCCACATTCGATAGCTAACATAGAGTTTGGTCACCCCAATTTCTACCTCTCCTATCGGCGGAGAAAAAACGAATCAGAGTATCATTGCCTCTGTGGTAAAGGAAGCGCTACAGACTGCCTAACTGTAGGGGGCTCAGTACGGTTAGAGGAGTAAGGAGAGTAAGCGGATAGAGAAACATTTTACGCGCTGCTTCACACTACAACAAGATAATCTCCCTTTCTTTCCACTGCACATGCTGAATTTTTCCAGGAGCCTACCGTTAGCTAGTGAATATGCATTCGCTATGCATTAGACGACTGATAGTGAGGTCCTCACCATAAAGAGAGGAAGCGTGACTTGTTGGAAGAACTGTCTGAACCACAAGATTCTGTTCAGAGTAACAACTCAAGGTAAAAAACATGTATGGACCACTGTAAAGACGTGTGAAACTAGGGAGTTTACTCGCTCCAAGAGTTTGGTGAAGACTAATTGGTTCACGAGAGTGAGAACTAAGAGAAATGTTACAACTAGTGTTTTATTGAATTATAATATTGTGTGTACCTTAGACAAGAGAGAGCAGATCTTAGAGATGGTTGCTGACTTCGAGCTGAGAAGACCCTTCCAGCCTCTGCTAATCTCCACTGTCGGAATGCTAAGGCTTTATGCATATGCATTCCTATCCTCTCATCCGAAACCTTTATTTGGTTTTCTGAACCTGACACCTCACCCTACTTTGTTTAATTTAAATCCCATTTTTGGCCGAACCTTCTTCAATTCTGATTAGAGATTTTCCTCTATGGAACACACTTGCGGCATATTTTGCATGTTATTTGTAATTCTTACAAATGTGCTGTTTTATCTTAGATTGAAACATCGACTTTTAGATTAATTGAATCTGTAAAATGATGACTAAAGTGAAATACTTAATAAACTATCTTGTTTGAACTAATTGGGTGCCGCTCGTAGGCTTGGTAAATTGGACTTACTCAATCTCTATCTGCCTGGCGTAGTAGATCGGGGATAACGGATCCTTCATTGAGGGAGGAGTGTTTCTCAACCGGGAAACTCTGTTCGGGACTGCGAGGTCCAGCGGGCCTTGCGCACGGATTATTCGCTGCAGCTGTTGGCCTCTTCCCGACCCCTCCCCCGCACGGATTAAGACGCCTCGCTGCCCCCGCTTCGCGGGAGCTGCTCGTAGGCTTGGAAAATTGGACTTGCTCAATCTCTATCTGCCTGGCGTAGTAGATCGGGGGTAACGGATCCTTCATTGAGGGAGGAGTGTTTCTCAACCGGGAAACTCTGTTCGGGACTGCGAGGTCCAGCGGGCCCTGCGCACGGATTATTCGCTGCAGCTGGGGGCCTCTTCCCGATCCCCTCCCCCTGACTATTTTAGGCACACCCAGTAACGCGAGAGCGGGACGCGAGTGGGAAGTAGACCAGGGCGAAGCACAGGCAAGACCGGACCGGGCCCCCCCCTTGGCCTTTGCTTACCGGAGAGGAAAGAGGCAATGTCATCAAGGGAGATGAGAAGTAAAGCCACGCCATTAATCCCCATGGTTGCAGGTACTTTGGACAGCTTTCTTATTAGGGCTAACTCTGTGGTGAATAATGAACTAAATATCTTGGAAAGACCGCTTTCGGATGGGATTGAAAGCACCAGAAGATCCTCCTTGGGTCTAATTGCAACTGTTAGAACCCCTGAGAATCTGGATGATTCTCATACCGCACTTATGGACAGCATTGACCAAACGATTGAATCTGTCTTGCAAGAGCTTAGGAGTAGTACATCTTCACGCCGAGAGTCGCTCCAGCCTATTCCTGAGTGTGTATCTGCTTCTACTTCCGAAGCAGTTTTGACTGTTGATGGGGGGAGTGATTTAAAGATATCGTGCGTACGAGGGTCCCGGGAGGGAAAGGAGAGAGGAAGTTTAAGGGAGGAAAAAGGGTTAAACTAGATCGCCCCCTTAATAATCCAGCGACTACGTTGCTTTTAGTGGATAGTCCCCCAATTGTAAGTTCCAACACAACTCCCATTTCACTCGACCCCGTTCAAACACTGCCGCTCTTTTACTTTTGAAAAGGGGTTAGGAGGGGGGGGAGACTACCTAACTAATGCCCTTACTAATGTTCTGAAGGAATTTCTCGTTCCCCTGATGGCCAGATTCAATACTATTGATGTTAGGTTAAAAGAAATAGAAATGGTCACCGGGGTCATTGAGAATTGCCTGAGGTTTAAGGGCAGCTCCCAAAGTGTGGCTCCAATAAATATGGTTGATCCCTCTCTGCTTAATTCTGCTGGTTTGATAAATTCCGCCACAGCAATTCAATCTATCCCAGCAGGAATATCCTTATCTTTACCCAACCCCCCACTTTCTTCTACCGCAACGTCACTACCCTCCCACGGGCAACCATCCTCCTGTGTAAGGAATTCTAACCTGGTAGCTAAATCAAATCCAACTAAACCAGGGAAGATCCCGATTGAGACTGGTGGCCGTACTACTCAAGATTCAGGCAGTCCAAGTTGGAAAAATGTAGTTAATCCTCCCCTCAGAGGCAGCACCCTATGTAATAATTCTAAGCGGTGTTCCTGAGCTTAATAATTCTATACCAGAAAACTGTGACTCTTTAAAAAATAAAGTGATCAGCTGGTTGAATACTTATAGGCCCCTCCCCCCAAATATGAGAGGTGATTTGTTGATGGTTAGGAGGGTTACTTGCCTGGGAAGTACTGTGAAGAAAATCAAGGGCGACTGCATTTTGGTGAATTTTAGAAACCCACAGATTGTCTCTTATATTTGTAATTGGTTGGGTAGTATGGAAGGCACATCCATTCAACCTCTCCCACTGTCCTTTTTTTTACCCCCCACGAAACATCCGTACCCATCCAGGGAATGACGACGAATGGACAAGGGTGGGACCCAGTCTTCAAGGTAGAAAGCATAGGTATATTCGTTATGAGGCACCTACTTTAAGCGATTACTCGTGAACCAATAGGTACAGCTGCCTTGAGCAGGTAGACTGACTTTGTGGGGAGGATGGCATTGGGGGAGGTGAAGGTGGGATCCCCCATTCAGTGAAACTGGGGACAGTGACAGCTGCCCCTGGTACCGGACATCCAACACGAGGTCACTCTGGACCGGCGAACTTAAGTAATGAAGATTCTTTGATGCAACCCTGTGATACCCCTCATGGCCCATCTGTATTAAAAATCCTTTCCTGGAATGTAGCAGGCCTTGGTAACAAGTTGGCCTGCCCTGAATGGGGCTCATTTATAGATCTTCACGACATTTGTTTCTTCCAGGAAACATGGGCAAGGGAAGAGCAATTTCGTCTGGGATTTGCCTCATTCTCAGTCCCCGCTAGGTGGGGAGGAAAGGGTCGACCGTCAGGGGGTCTAACAATCTGGGTCGCAACCCATTTGGGCTGCAGTGCCAGAGTTTTTGACACAGGGACCGACGATGTTCAGTGTGTGTTTCTGGAGTGGCGGACTGGCCTCAGATTTGCTATGGTTAATGTTTATTCTAGACCCGTGAGCCTCTCCGTCGAGTCAGGGGCCATTGAGGAGTTATCTGCTGTCTTGACCAGAATTCCTGAGGGTGTTACGTTTGTCGTGGGAGGAGATCATAATTCCCACTTTGAGCCACTTGAGGGGTTGTTGGATGGCATAAATCAGGAGGAGGCTGATCTATGGAAAATACCGCTCGTGGTAGGGCCAAAGGTAAGGATATGGGCTCCCCTGGCCGTTCAAATTACATCCCTGACGTTGGCCCATTCGATCAGGGCATGTAATGGTGGCGCAAAATCCGACAACCCCTCTATGCCTACTTTAGTAAGGCTTGGAGGGAGGCTCGACTTGACTACATTTTTGTTCAGTGTAGGGCTTGGGATAGAGTTCTAGATTTCAGGGTGGTACCCAGGGGAGAGAGCAACCATAACCCCTTGATCCTGGATTTCTCTGTACCTGGTGTGTGTAAGGGTAGACCACTATCGCTCTCTGACACATCTAGCAGGGTCACCCTGTCTAGTAATAGACGTAGGGTAAGATGGGATAAGCTGGTTGACAATCCCGAGGAACTATCTGAATTGTATGGTAGGGTTAGCCCAGTATTGGTTGATGTGGTCGCCCTTATTGAACAACAGCCTCTGTTTGATTTTTATGAAAGACTGGTAGAACTTAACAAGTTATTATTTCTTAGTCTCTCAGATATCCTAAATCCCCCAGGCCCTTGTGGGAAAAGGGTACGAAGGAAGCTATCCTGGTATAACAGGACATGTAGACTGGCGAAGAGAGAACTCCTTGATGCATTAAAAGATAATGCAAGCAGGGATATTATTCAAAACAGGAGGCAAGCATACCGCCAGCTAATCCATCATGCCAAGCTTGAGTGGGGGAATGAAAATTGGGCTATGCTAACATCAGCCCTAGCGGGTAAGGATGCACGTAAGTTTTGGCAGATTGTGACCACTGGTTCAGCTGAACCCGACCCAGCAGTAATCCCGAACATCGCTGCAGAGGTATGGGAAGATCATTTTAGCACTCTGTATAAGGGGGACAATTCCTGTATGGAGGCTCCCCCGGGTGATTTGATGATGAGTTACGTCGATGGTTCAGCAGTGATTAGTTTTACCCTGGGCGAGGTCCGGGATGCTATATCTAAGCTTCCTGTGGCAAAGCACCAGGGTTGGATAGGGTCCCAGGAGACCTCTATAAACATGAACCCAGGGTCTGGGCGCCTTATCTTCTAACAATATTTAATGCAATTTCTGGAGGTATGGCGGTCCCTACTACTTGGCTGGGAGCAGAGGTAGTCCCTATTTTTAAGAAGGGGTCGTCTCTGCTACCAGCCAACTACAGGCCAATCAGCCTAATAGATGTAGCCCAGAAACTTTTTGCAAGGTTGATTTTGGACCGCCTGCTGGACTGGATGGAGGACTCTGAGATCCTAAGTCAGTATCAGGCGGGCTTCAGAAAGAGTGTATCCACCATTGATCAGATTTTTAGACTGGCTATGCTCTTCTGGAAGACGGCGAAGGTCGAGGGCGGTTCACTCTATACTGTCTTCGTAGACCTGCGTGCGGCCTTTGACCTGGTTCCACGCAGGAAACTTTGGAATGTTTTACGGGATATAGGAATCCCAGCCCCTCTTCTGGATGTCATAATAAGACTCCATACTCATAATTTCGCAAGGGTTAGGTATGGGAGAGAAGACAATTTGTCATCTAGCTTTTCCGTTGACAGGGGGGTTAGGCAGGGTTGCGTCTTGGCGCCAACCCTGTTCTGCCTCGACGTAAACGGAGTCATCTCCCATCTGAACGCGGTCCCCAATAGAGACGCACCAAAGCTTGTTGGTACAGGGATATCAGCGATCATGTTCACTGATGATACCCTGTTACTCGCTAAGACACCAATGGGCATCCAGCGGGTTCTGGAGGGCTTTGTCTCTTTCTGTCATGACCGGGGGCTGGAAATAAATACGGCCAAAACAAAATTTATGATTTTTAATCCTCCAAAGTCATCCCGCCCAAATCCTGTCATAGCTGGTGTGAGCCTGGAAAGAGTCCAGACGTTTGAGTATTTGGGTTTGACTCTAAATGAAAATATGACCTGGGCTCAACACCAGACTAAATCTCAATTAAAGTTAATTCAAAAGGCGGGGGGGGTTATTAAATTATGGAACAAATCCACGACAAAACCCATTGGGCCCCCTCTTGAAATCTACAAAATGCAGGCACGCGGGGCAATAATCTATGGTGGTGAATTGTGGGGACACAATTGTGCCCCTGCAATCACAGCCACGGAAAATAAGTTTCTTAGGCAATTAGTTTCCTTGCCTACTAGTTCACCCCTTCTTCCCCTCAGGCTTGATTTGGGAATAAGATCATTAAAGGAGGAACTGGGCCTAAAGCCCTTAACTTTTTGGAGGCGTCTTTGGGTAACCCCTGAACTTTTTAGTTACAGGCAAGAGCTTATGGAATTATTAAAATTACCAAACATATGGAAACTCCCCTGGCTAAAATACATAAAGCAGGAATTTGAGAGGTTGGGCTGCCCTCAAATGTGGATAAACCCGGAAGAGGCTTGTAGAAACATATCGCGCAAAGATTTGGTTAACATGTACTATGATCATAACCTGTCTGCTTGCTTACTGGATGATCAAATGGGGACAATGTCCAGTACATTCATAGCAACGAAAGACTACTATAAGATGGAGACTGTTTTGGATGACATTAGTCATACTGGCCTAAGGAAACTCTTTCTCCAATGGAGACATAACTCCCTACCAATTAGAGCCCTTACTAGTAGATGGCACCCACCTTCCAGCAAAAACTGCCCAGCCTGCACTGAGGAGTTGGAGAATGATATCCATGTTATGTTCTTTTGTCCTTCCTATCGGAAGCCTAGGAAGAAGTAGATCATTCCCATATGTAGAAATTGGGGGATTAGGCATTGTTTGCATTCCTATCGAATACTAAAAACTGACCTATCCCCATTAACTGTTTTTGCTGTAAGTAAATTTCTAGCTGCCATGTGGAATATTAGAAGAAATTTTGTGGTAAAATGACATCTGTGTATCGCTGTTTAGTTCAAGTTCCATGAAGCCTACTAATGAGGAGTGGGATTTTTAGTTGATTTTTTGTATAAATGAAGAAAATGCCTCTATGATTAATAATTGTTATGGGAAGATGTACTTTCTCCTTTTATTCTAGAATGTAATACCACAATCTGTAATGATCTGTTCGGTACTGTATTGCGATCTCTTTTATGACATTTTTAAGTCCAAATAAAGATAATGAACGAGAATTGGTTAAATAAATCCTTTTAAATAGACTTTCCTTCTCCATGTTGTGTCCTGTGAGGACCCAATTGGTCTTCACTGGTTATGGAACTTATTGTAAATGATAACTCCTTATCCACTCTTCTTGTCAACTAACAGAAGTCCACTCAACGAATGGCGTGGGTTGTTTGATGATTATACCCGACGTTTGAGACACAAGAATCCCTGCTCCAACACTAATTAGGCCGTTTTAGAATATAAAAATTACCCTTTGTACAAAAATGTTCATGTATATATAAAAATGTACACTATATACACATATAAAATGGATATATACTTAACTCCACAGATATGTAACTTGATGATATGTATACCTTCAAGGTACAAAGAATAGTAAGGGGCAGATTTACAAGAAAGTGACACATCTGTAGAGATGCGTCAGTTTTCCTGCGCCACCCCAAGAAACCCTTGCGCAACCAGGTATGCACCGTATTTACAGTACGGCGCACCATGGCGCAATGATTGACAGATGCTTCAGAAATTCTGACGCATTTGTTGGGGCATAAGTCACACATTGCTAGAGTCATGTTGCAAGCATGACGTAACTCCAGCAATGCATTTTGAGGCCTCTTCCCACTAAACTGCGTCACTCCTTACGTCTGCTTCAAGCCGGTGTAATGTTTTGACGCAGTGGCATCCTAGAAGTGATGCAGTGAAATCTTGTGGATTTCACTGCATCACTTTCACGAGGCTTTCCTGCGTGGGAACGCCCACCCTGCATACATTATACGTGACGCAGGAATAATGTGATGCAGGGCTTTACAACGTGACGCATCTCCCTAGATGCGTCACGTATTAAATTGGCTGCATTTTTTACACCGCCGCTGCCTCACAAAGTGATGCAACGGTGGCGCAAAAGTGTCGCAAGG
Organism: Triturus cristatus; assembly: GCF_964204655.1. Taxonomy (NCBI): domain Eukaryota; kingdom Metazoa; phylum Chordata; class Amphibia; order Caudata; family Salamandridae; genus Triturus; species Triturus cristatus. The sequence continues at coordinate 551,822,948 of NC_140595.1, forward strand.
GGCTTGTAAATCTGCCCCAAATCTATATATCCCTATAAGCACTTACGTTTTGATATTTTGTCCATGATTTTAGTTTGCCATAATATTCTTTTACTAAATATTCCAGAGAACAATATTCACAAAATCCTTTACATTTAAATAAATGAGAATTGACTAAGGTTTTCCTTACCTTCTTTGAGCACGCTGTGCATGTCGCAGCTTTTCAGAAGTTATCCAGTGAACATTTATGAACCCTACAGTTTCAAATACTTTCTCTCAAACCATAGTGTAACCCTATGAGCGTAGATTTTCAAATTTAAGGTTTGCGCTAAATAACCATAACGTTTTTTTTTTTACGGGATTTTGTTTTTTCAAGTGTCTTATACTATCTAACATCACATGGGCCAATTCACAAAAAATGTATGAGTATTTGAAGTAGTACTACTGGAGTACTATTTTACATAGTCTTACATACCTTTGTGCATCAGCCCTGAAACATGGAACTCCATATTATAAAAAGTGCTCAGAGGGCACAGTGTTTTCTATTTGTACTAAATGTATATGAATAATTCAATTTTATTCCCATTTTAATAGTTTGTGGACCAATTAACAAACGTGTAAAAGTACGTAAAGGAGTATTATTTTACGTGCTTCAAAATGCCTTTGTGAGTAGTTTCTGATATGGTCTGTAGGAGAAGCGCAATGAAACACTTAAACGCTGCCGTTCATGCATCAGCAGCAGAATTCTTATTTGCGGGTTTTGATTTTACAGAAACGACTTCTTTCTGAATAACTACATTCAGAGTTTGCCTCCTGTTTGTATAACACGCTGTCAATACCTTTGGAGGAATCATGAACTCCAGAAATTATTTTCTTGCCTTTAACTTCAACTAAAGAGAGGTTTGTCCAAGCAATGTGGACGGATGCCAAGTTGGCTTGCGGCTCAGTTGGTGTTTTGACCTTCGTGCTTTCAGCCAGCCTTGCTCAAACACCTGATTAGGCTGGCTGTGAACATGTCTGTGTGGTCAACACAATATTTTGATGTTGGCTTGATAGATGTGAGGTATAATTAATGAGTTAATCCTTGAGTGCCACTTAACTTTGCCTGGTTTGGCCTCTTAAAAGCGCAATGAAATAAAATAGTTTATATATATATATATATATATATATATATATATATATATATATATATATATATATATATATATATATATATATATATATATATATGTAAATAGAGTTATTAGAAAGTAAAACTATTTTGACATGCTCTTTTCTAAAATTACATTTTGTATAATCAACTGTGTGTACATTTTTAAACCCATTAATCTTGACAGAAAACAAGTTATTTTTCTCTCAACGTTATGCCAATAATAATATTTTTTTGTAGCAGGAATTCGGCTATTCCTATCAGCACATGACAATAAAAGCATACAAATGCCAACACATTTGACGTTGATGTCGTGAAAAGATGTATTCCATAGACAAAACTATCCACAAACCTATGCATTGTCACAATTGCAAGAACAAGTTCAGTTATCTGATACTCAGTCAAAGAAAACCTTAAAACCTGATATGTAGGGTTAAAGTGATATATTTTGGATTTCCCTCTTGGAGCTGTTCTCCTATGCATGCTTGTATCATGGATTCGTGATACGTGGTAACCACAATTTGGCCAGCGTTTGCATTGTGATCTATTCATCAATAACGTAAATATCCAAGTGCTATCAGTCATGTTACACAGGTTTAGGTTTGAAGTTAGGGCTTGTAGAGAATTTTTTCCCTAGACCATACAATTCAGGGTGTTAATTGCACATGTCTTTGCCTACACAGCTCGAACCAGGATTTATCTGGCAAAATTAATCTGGGCAAAAGCAAATGGGGTGTGGCATTACTGTGCCAATACCGTTACGGTACAAATAGGCTTCTGAGCCTGAATCAGGATTTCCTTGAAAAGAGGATTGAGGGTCTGAAAGTGAGCCGAAACTGAGCTTCCACAATGCCTAATCAGATGGCCATGAGGAACAGTGGCAGAATTTTAATGAAGGTCCATGAGATAGAAATCTTGCAAAATTCAATAAGTACCCTCAATGGAACTCAGCAGACTTAAATACCAAGGGGTCTCTTATGATGTAGGGTGGATCGCCACCGCCCGCATGGCGGTGGCGATCCGCCTTGCATCATACCCTGCCTGCCACCCATTTCCCCCTGCCATATTAGTATGGCGGGGGGAACCCTGACGGACGAAAAGACCGTCCGCCGGTCGACCGTGCGAAAAAGGGGCATGCATATGGCTAGACACCGCCATCCATATTAGCATGGGCAGAGACCCCGCCATGTAAAGCCAGGCGAAGTTTGCTTTCAGGGGCCTGTTGTGGGCCGCCAGGGTATTAGGGGGTGGGGGGTGCACATGGGGGGGTACCTATGGTACCTCCTTACATTTTCATGGACAAGGTGGCAGGCACCGTGTGGTGCCTGTCACCTTGTGCATGACAATGCACAACGTGCATTCCCAGCATTGTGGCGGGTGGTGCTGTGAGCACCGCCCGCCACAATGATGGGAATAGAGGATGCCACCACCACCATGGCATCCTAATTGCCTGTGCCGGACCGCCGCACCACTGTTGGCCGGTCCCAGCACCGCTAGGGTGGCGGGCGGATAAAAGTCCACCCGCCATCCTAATAGACCCCCAAGTGAGGCCGACCTACAAGTAGATCTGCTGAGATTAATAGTTGGCCGTGTACCTCTCAAGAACGTGAACTTGAGAGGATTTGCATGAGCCCTTGATCAAGCATGTCAATGCAAACCACAAGCTCTATCTGGATGAAAGTGCATTCTGATGATTTATGGTAGGCAATATTGAATTGTATGCTGCTGGAGGATGGTGAATTTACAGTGGATTTACAGCACACCCCCTGATTACCTGTGGTTGGTTTTATTGCCATTATCATTTGCTTGCTTTCTACTCGATAGCTTGCCTTCAACTTCTCTTTGTCCCCCCTCTGGAGCATAGCTCCTTTACCATCCTTTTGGCTTCCTGACTGTTAGGGAACTTCTTCTTACTTTTTGATTTAACACTTCATGAAAGTGCCTGTGTTTTTCAGCTCTCTTTGTTGTGTTCTTCTCCCTGCTAAATACCCATTCCATTCTCCGTATTGCTCTCTTCTTCATGTGCACTCTCTCTCTTTCATGTGGATCTTCACCTAAATTCCCCTGCATTCCATATTTCGCTCTCCCAATGTACTTCTCTCACGTGTCTCTCACATTCTGTCTGGTCATCACTCCTTTTTTTTCTTTTTTTCTGCAAACACTGTCCGGCATCAGCAAAAACCATTTTGCTTCTGCCATACAGTATCAACCAACTGCATTAGCAATGCCCAAGTTCCTAAAGCGAACCCTATTGGCCTTTCTAGTGCTTGTTTTTCTTTTGACAGTTCACTTGGGCTGACTTCTTTTCTACAGAAAATGCCAAGCAACTGTGGGGCATATGTACAAGGAGTTAATGCCGCATTAGCAGCACTTTTCCGATGGCTTTGCGGCGATATTTTAATCGCCATATGTACAAGCTTCCGCTAACCTCTGTTAGCGGCAGTTTGACCGCCGAAAACGTCCATTCTAAAGACCGCCATTTCTGTTAGCGATAATGACATGCAAGGGAGGTGTTCCCTTGCAAAAACGGGCACTAGCCACACTTTGCGATATGTAGAAGGGGATTCCTTACGTTTGGAGGACAAAAACAGCAGTTAGAAGCAGTTTTTTAAGACCATAAAATAGCTGGTCTTAAAAATGGAGATAGCCTTTGGGGCCTCATTTCACCAGGTTTTGTTGCTGGACCGTGCTGCAAGCAATGTTACTGCGCTGCCCAGTGACAAAACTACAGGGCAGGACTGCACACCATCAATAAGATAGCGCGCATTCCTGGGCCTCACTCATGAAATGTGTTGCAGCTCTGTGACAAGACAGCGTTGCAACACTTTTCACTACCCCCTTCTTGCGACACCACGGATGCGCTGTATTTACTTGACGGTGCTCCATGGCGCAAGTAATGACAGATTCATCTGAAATCCTGACGTATCTGTCTGCGCTAAAGTCACCCATTGCTACAGTCGTGTCAGAACCATGACGCAGCTCCAGCAATGCATGGGACCTGCCTATCCCGGTGGCACTGCATCACCCTTCAGCCTGCCATCATGCAGGCGTAAGGTACTGACGCAGTGCGGTTCTTGAGGGGTGCCTGGGTGTCGGCGCAGTTGGAGATCCATCAGTGGCAATTGCGCGCTTCGGTGTCATCGTCTGTAAGCATTGGCGGAGTGGTGGTGCTGAGAGAGTTGACAAGACGTACTTCGGTAGCCTTGATCCAGCTGTGAGGGGGCGATGATGGCGGTTGTGTATAGTGGGCATGGTGAAGCTGTGATGTATACAATGATGTTCGGTCCAAGAGAGTCCGTTGGTGTGGCTGTAGTATAAGGTCCCAATGGCGGAGGAGACGTGCTCAACCGTGTGTCCTGCTATGTGGCTTGCTGCAGTGACTTGCTGCTTGAGTCTGATGTTGGGGAGCTACTCCAGGACGGGGTAGTGTTCTGGTCACTGGAGTTGTACAAATGGAACTTGAGTTTGCCGAGTAGGATGTCGTCGGTGGATGGGAGAACCTGGAGTGCAATGAGGTCTACAATGGTATCGGAGAATGGGGGTCCATGGCCCCGGGGGGCTGCAGATGAGGGTGCCGCAGAGGATGGGCTTGGGGTTGGTCCGGATCTGGAAGTTGAGGTGTTCCATGGTCACCGTTTGGTCATTACAGTGCGTGGTCAGTCGGAGTGTGCTTCTGTAGGTGATGGCAATGCCTCCTCCTGGACGGTCGAGGTGGTCCTTGCAGGTGATTTAGTAGCCGTCAGTGATGGCCATGGTGATGTCCCGTCCGGAGCAGATGTTGTTCCTGGCAGGCGAAGTGGCGTCCAGATTTGATGGCGTGGAGGGTGCTGGTGCTGTAGGGGTGGAGTGTCTGAGAGGAAGGGTCCTTGATGCTGAGCGCGGTCCAGGGGTAGACAGACACAGACGGGCTTGCCTATGGCTTGCCTTTGGCACGGGAGATGCCCATTACAATGCAGGTATTACATCGTAATGCCTTTAGAACGCAAATCCAACAACACAGGTGCCTTTACATCGCATTCTCTTACAACGCATTGTGAGGTCAGAAATGGGGTATTTTAATTTTTAGGGTGGGTATGGGTTTCGGGTGTCGGAGATGAAATGTGGGGTGTATTATGGGGTAAAATTTGGAATTTGGGGTGTGTTTTGGGGTCCTTCATGAAAATTGGAGTGTGCATTTGGGTCAAATATGAAATTTGGGGTGTGCATTAGCTTCAAATATGAAAATTGGGGTGTGCATTTGGGTCAAATATGAAATTTGGGGTGTGCATTTGGGTCAAATATGATTCTCAGGGTGTGTTATGGGAGCTCAAAGATGAATTTTAGGGATCAGGGTTTGCTTTGCGGTGCAAGGGTCAGTTTTAGGGTTGCACCCACTGAAGTGGGAATAGTAATGTTTACATCTCCACAATCCAACACCTTCCTTACTATTGCAATATGCCTACTATTAGTATGCATTGTAATGGAATGCGATATAATGATATGCGTCGTAATTCCATATATACCTTTGGCACACCAGTGGTATGCCCGCTGCGCTTGGCCACACAGCGACCGCCATTGAGAAGTGTTGCGGGGGGGGGGGGGGGGGACCGGACAGCTGGGAGCTGGGAAACGCCGGAAAGAGCACTGGATGGGGCGTGGACGCGAGTTGTGTGTGTGTAAGCGGTTGTTGTAAATATTTGAATGAGAGAAATCTTACCTCAAGGCCGGGTCCGGTGTCTTCGTTGCTCCTGCTCTCATGAGTCTGCTGCCAGGCTCCCTCCCCTAAGCTAATCAAAATGCTGCAATGCGGCATTGGGATTGGTCTTTGGTGCCGGGACGAGGCGTTCAGCCACGGGCTGGAGGTGTGGACATGTTCTCCATGCAGGCTGAAATTCAGCCTGCATTGTGAACATGACAGCGCGCATGGCTGCTTTGTGTGGCCTGAGCAGGCTGATCAAACAGTTACTGCGCACTTGAGTGGGCATGGCACTCCGCTCCCGCCTGCCCACAAAGGCAACATGGCACGATAACATCAGGAAGTTATCATCATGTGATGATTGTTCCTCTTTTTGCACTGCTTGGAAGCAGTGGGGCGACGCTCTTCGACCATAGTGGATGAGCTGACACTGTGGCTGTGTCATCTACTGGTGCTAAGCCTGGGCGACTCGACCCCTGGTCCTCCTCCACTACGTGTGCCAACTTCTCCTTACCTGGATATTGACACCGTGGCGCAATCTGCTGCACTCTCTGCAAATCTGTGACTCACCCAGCAGGAGCCTCAGCCAGGTGGGATTTTACTAGCGTGGGTACAGCAGTCAACGCCAAGTCCGCAGGTGAACCTCCCGATGCAGTTGATGCAGCAGGGTCCCCTGAGGCGTGAACTTACAGCGCTCCCGCAACACAAGTTTGGCGCAGCTCAGGGGCCTGGTAATCCTGTCTGTGCACCCTGGTGTAGTGGTGGATCGTAATATGTGATGTAGACCTCCCTACATTGGTGCGTAGGAGGGTCTCTACCATTCACAGCTCCAAGGGGCGCTGGCGGTCTTCTCACACAGGTCAACAACGTGTCTCCATGCGACCAGCCAGACTTCACCACTAGGTACGGGCAATCAACGCGCATCAATGTCTACCACCACGGCTCATCAACTCCACAGCTCCTCGGCATCCCACTCCAGGCTCCGGGCGCAGGTCCAGCAACGCATCCAGGCTCCAGACACAGGTCCAGCAATGCATCCAGGCTCCAGACGCAGGTCTAGTGACGCATCCAGGCTCCAGACACAGGTCCAGCGAGGCATCGAGGCTCCAGACGCAGGTCCAGCAAGGCATTTTGTTACAACGTTTGGAGGAGGCGGGGATTGTCAACTCGGCACTGAAGTGGTTTTCTTCGTTTCTTAGTGAGAGGTCCTTTAGGGTTGCTGTCCCCCCTTTTCCCTCAGGCATCCATTCCATCAAAAAAGGTGTACCACAGGGTTCCTCCCTCAGTCCCCTGTTATTCAAACTTTATGTCCAACCACTGGCAGCGGTGGCTAGAAACAGACGACTGACCATGGTCTCCTACGCTGACGACACTCAGCTGGTGGTAACACTTTCTAGCGACACCAAGAGGGACGCACTGAAATTTCGGGGCGACCTGGCAGTGGTCGCTGAATGGATGACAACTAACTGCCTCCAGCTGAACGCCAGTAAATCTGAGGTGTTGTTGGTAGGAAAGGACCAGGGACTTTTGGAGTGAGCTTTGGTGGCCAGAAAATTTGGGGAGTGCCCCCCCCCCCAAGCAAGCTGTCAAAAACTTGAGGGTCTGGTTAGATTCATCGCTCAGCTATCAAGTTCAAACTAAAAAGGTAGCAGGGACATGTTTTGGGCTCTTGCAGGGGCTTAGACCCCTATTGGGGTTTTTTGACCCTCCAATGCGCCAAACTATTATCCAGGCAGCTATAATGTCCAGACTGGATTATGCCTGCTCCCTGTATTTGGGGGCAAATAAGACCGAGATTGCGTGGCTACAACGGGTCCAGAACGCAGCGGCCAGACTTCTGATTGGCTTGCGCATGTCCTGTCCGGTGTCACCTACAATTCACCGGCTTCATTCGTTACCGGTGGCCAGGAGAATAGAATTTAAGGCCCTTTGTATTACTTTTAAGGCCCTGAAGTTCAACACTCCTGTTATTCTGGCTAACCTGGTTACCCCCTAAGTTCCTACACGACAGCTTCGGTCACTTGGACAGCACTTGGCGAGGGTCCCCAGGTTCCAGAGAGTGCGGGCAGGAGGCCGTTCCTTCCGCAGTAGGGCAGCCCTTCTTTGGAACTCATTGCCCACTCACATTCGAAACTATACTAAATATTTGATGTTTAGGAAGGCCTTAAAAACCCACCTCTTTCCCAGCATGTAGTTTCGGTCTACTTTTGCGTTAGTTGCTTTGCTGACAGCGCCGGGACACCCCTTTGCTGGGGCAGGTGTTGCGCTATATAAATGGCAGTAACATAACAGCATAACATAACATAACATTCAGGCTCCAGGCGCAGGTCCAGCGAAGCATCCAGGCTCCAGACGCAGGTCCAGCGATGCATCCAGGCTCCAGACGCAGGTCAAGCGAGGCATCCAGGCACCAGACACTGGTCCAGCGAGGCATCCAAGCTCCAGACGCAGGTCCAGCGATGCATCCAGGCTCCAAATGCAGGTCCAGCAAAGCATCCAGGCACCGGGCGCAGGTCCAGCGAGGCATCCAGGCTCCAGACACAGGTCCAGTGAGGCATCCAGGCTCCAGACACAGGTCCAGCGAGGCATCCAGGCTCCAGACGCAGGTCCAGTGAGGCATCCAGGCTCCAGACACAGGTCCAGCGAGGCATCCAGGCTCCAGACGCAGGTACAGTGACGCATCCAGGCTGTCATCCTGGTCAGCCTGGATGTTGGGTGGCTTGAGGGGGTTGTTGATGTGTACTTTTTTGGCCTATTTTCTATTGGAGGTCGACTGATAGGCTATTTTTCCATTAGAGGCAAAAAAAAATCACGTTGGGCTGACTAACGTGTGTTTTTTTGCCGCTAATGGGCCTTTAGTTGGTTTTTGCCCACTAACGCTGGAATTTGAATAGCCATCACGCTAATGTTAGCGGCAGCTTTCAATGCTGATCCCTTAAGCTATCGCCATTTAGCAACATTTTGTACATACGTCACTAACAAGGCTATAGTTTTCAGCAGTACACAGCGGTAAGAAAACTGCTGCTAACTAGCGTCAGCAGTAGTTTTCGCCAGTCCTTATACATATGCCCCTGTATGTGAAAAGAGCTCCATAGTGGAAGTGTTTGTTTTGGAGCTTCTCTGGCATGACTTCTGCAGGCATTAACATTCTCAGAGTCCTACAAATTACTTCCAATATCTGAAAAGAGTGTGTCTTTCTTGGGTAGGCTCCAGGCACTTTCCTCAATATTATGCAAAGATAAAATTCTACCACTGGCAAAAGAAACAGTCCCCAGCAGTAATGGAGAAATAGTAGCTGTACTGCTCCACTGGTTTTGTGCAGTTCTTTAGGACTGCTTCAAAGGAGTCCAGCCCATTTAAACACAGCCCAGTTGGATTACCACAAGCTACAATAGTATTCCAAGTGCGAAGTTGCAATATTTCGTTCTGCCAACTTCATGAAATTGTATAGAAAAAGATACAAACGTCACAAAATTGTGAGTTTCACTAGCTGGACAACATATTTAGTCAGATAAATTGGTTCAACAAATTATCGACTCTACAAAAAACAGCATTCCTTTCCTCATCAAACAACCCTTCTCTGTTCAAAGCTCATAATACTATATGTGGAGAGAAAAACAGATACTGTTTAACAATATTTTCCCCAAAATATGGATTTATGAAGACTATGATTGACGAAAATACCCTTCGCTGTATCTTCTAGTGTTTTGTATGATGTAGGCAGAAGGTATTTGTAATTCTCATTGAAAGAGTTGACCTGCCTCACGTGAGTTGTGTCCCACTGGATGAGAGGATGCTGTAATGGCGGAGAGCTTATGTCATCTAGTTATGGAAGGCACTGGAGGAAATATCACCCACAATCTCTATGGGAAAGATGCCCAGCAGCAGCATACCAGCAGACAGGCTGGTCATAAATGGGATGACATCATAAGCTGGTGGTAGGGTGTGTGCGGCACAAGACAGCCATGAGGGCGCCCGAGCCCTATGGAGAGAAACAGCGCCATTTCTTAGTAGATATGACACTGTTGAGCTCTCTACCTGTGACGCAATGTAGCACAGCAACTTTGATTGGTGCGCTGCATTGCGCCAGATTTTAGTAAATCTGACCCCAGTTGGTTAGATATTGGCAAACTGTCATATCCAAAACACATTACAAGCTACTTGTGCTTTTCAAATATTTTATTGAAAGCTGATTGTGTTTTTTCTCACTTACTTTCACCTATCAGAGGACTGCTTAAAACCGGAAGGCATTGTGCTTTAGACTTCTAAAGGCTGAACTCCTCCTATTTCTCTTTTACTATTATTCTTTTAAATCCCTATCCACCGTTTATAAAGGAGGCCAAAGCAAACGCCCCAGTGATTAGGTCAGATATCCCAGAGACACAAAACCACAAGTCCGATTCGTGCTACTGTTTTCTGTTCATGGATTCAACACAACCTGAATGCCACTGCACAATAACCAGATACATAACTTGTATCAGTCAACACCACATCCCAATAATGGTGGCAATTGTTGCTGGGTGCAAAGCACACTAACAAAGTAGCGACTCACTTCCTAGATGTATAGTGCCTTCTGTCAACTTGTGCGTCCCCTGCAGGACAGGTGGTGTTGTTGCTTTTCTTCTACAAATGAGATTTTCTCATCCTGTCTCCTCCTAGGAAAGTACAGCGGGAAGGCAAATGCATTGATGTCTTTGCCTACTACTGATGAACCGTACAGTCTCAGACTTTCTCTCCTATTCACAATCATAAGTACACATTCATAAAGGATTCATGGGAACACTTGGGTTGGTCCAGTTGTGCTGCTGGTTGCCTGCTATGACAGATTGAGGCCCATTACATGAAAATACATGATGCACGCTCAAGAAATAAACCCAACTGATGCTTCCTAAAATGTGACCTTTGACCCTCTATATCAATGGCCTCTATTATAATACTGCCATTAGCTCAGCCATATCACAGCCGACTTATTACAGGAGAGATTGCCTGAACACATTCTACCATGCTGTGCTCATCAAAGGGAGGCCGGATGCAAACACTAGCTCCTTGGCTCGTTTTTTCGTTGATATTCTCTCTATGTAATCTGTAGTTATGATTTCAGTTTGGTTTCCTAAATCTTCTACAGGCTCTTAAGGAAAAAAGTAGGTTTACTTCTTTCCAGTCCCTTCTGGCTATTATCCCGAGACTGATGGAGACCAAGAGAAAGAAAAAGACGAACTATTGCACTGTTTGCCAACATTCCTCCACCAGATTGCCATTATATGCTGAAATGACAGAATTCACCCCGAAAAACACAACTTTCACCCACATAATCCACCGCAATCCATGCCATTTGTGATATTCACGTCACGGGCGTACCTGGATTTGCTCTGCCTGATGAGATGCTGCGAAGCTGGCTCAGAAGCAAACGGAAGATGCTTTTAAGCAGAAGCCAGATCTTGACAAAACATAAAGATGCTTCACTGAAAGGAAACCAAAGGCAGCATCCTGTTGTGAAACAGGAGATGATGTGAACATCTTTCAAATTCGTTCCTCGTATTGCGCTTATGGGATTTCGTTTGCTGTCCTCCTTTAAGATAACATGTCATGATCCTCTTTGTAGTTTGTGTACTCTTAATTATCCAAATCTTTGTGCACCATTTCTGATGGAGCTATCCTACCACCGGAACAGCACCCTTCTATCTTTATTTGCCAACAATCAGGAAGTATGCACATTTTATAAATTAAGAAGAATTTTAGACTCCAAAGAGCTTTGAAAAAACCTCCCACTACAGAATTGCCTGGGAAGAATATAGGACAAACAAATAGTTTTAGGAATCAGCCAAAAACATGTGGGTCCCAGGGTTCATCATCTTCATCTAAGATATCCTGGGACCTGCACTGGACGACCAACACTGTGGGGAGCATGAGGGATGCTGTCATGATGAGAACCCAGGCTAATACAGCACTGGTCATGGCAACTTGCAAACTATGGGCCACATGTACGACCCTTTTTTGCGGCCGCAAATGGGAGAAGCAAAAAAGGGTAATAGCATGTACAAATGCTATTTTACGAGTCCCTGACTTGCAAAATAGTATTTGCGACTCTCGCTATTAGGAAGGGGCGTCCCTTCCTAATAGCGAGTCAACATGCTATGTATTAGTGTTTTACGACCACATTTGCGGCCTTAAGACACTCGCAGTTTAACACCTACTTCAATTAGGTTGGTAAACCACTTGCAAAGGGGAAGGGGTGCCCAGGGGACCCCTTCCCCTATGTAAGTATGTTGGAAAATATTTTTTAAGAGCAAGCAGTGGTCACAGAGACCACTGCCTGCCCTTAACAAAATGAAACTGAAAAGTTTCCTTTTTCTTTTTTAAATGCTTCCTGTTTTTCTTTAAGGAAAATGGGCTGCCTTTTTTTTAAAAAGCTCCTTTATTAAAAAGCAGTCCCAGACATGGTGGTCTGCTGAGCGCTGCAGGCCGCCATCCCTGGGAGGGCTGGCATTCACAATGGGCTCCCAAATTGCGAGAGGCTCATTAATATTAATGAGCCTCGCAATTTGCGACCCCACTGGGAATTTCAAAACAGTGTAAACACATGTTGTACATTTCATTTAGCGCCTCGCAGTTTGCGACTCGCAATGTGTCGCAAATTGCGAGGTGCTAAATGAAAGGGTCGTACATCTGGCCTTACGTCTTGTACGCTGACCAAAGGGTAAGCATTTCTGTACGATGGCCCTGCTTCTCTTTCACAAGAAAATGGCACAAGAAAGGCTGATGGATGCACAAGGTATTACCATAAAAGAGATCCTGGAAAAGCTGTGGAATTATTAACTCTGGTCCTAGAACTCCATCCCCTCATTACTTGCCATCTTTCAACTAATTTCCAGCTGTAGTCCGTTCATGTATTCAACTGGATCTTGATCACTGTTGCCAAGTGGGGGGCAAAACCTCTGAAAACTGAAAAGCATTTCATCTTTAAGCAAATGTTTTATCTTGTTAACTTGCTAGCTGATAGGCAGAATTTATGAGGTCGTTGGCTCGGGGAGAAAGGAAATCCTAAGCATAAATGGTAGGAGAAACCCAGTGAATATTGAGAAGGGACATAGTGTAACAGCTGTAAGTCTCCATTAGAGGTAGAGAAGAGGTAAAAAGGAAAGTCTCAGGGGAGGTAGAACCATCATGAAAGTCTGGGAACTTGACAAAGCAATAGGAAAATCGGAATAAGGATCAGAAATTCTTTGCAATGCATCATCTGATTTTTTAAGGCCTTTTTGTTATGTTTCAAAGTATCAGCTTAAACATGTCTGTTGCATTATGTTTAATAAATACTTCTGTTGGGTGCATTTTCTATTTCACTTAGTGACTGAATTTATCACCTATTAAGTTTGCGCATTCCAATTGCATGATGCATCAGTGTAATAATTATACTCACGTATGCTAGACTACAGTCTATTAAGCAGGATTTGGGTCCATTTGTTTGCATGCCTGCTGGTAATTCCCTTTGTCTCCTCATTGCAAGTTGCCAGGAGTCTGTGAGTATACATGTCTCTCCATTTCAGTGTCTTTACAAGGACTTTCTCAGCCTGATTACAAATCAGGTGCACATTCATGTCACTCTGCATGATTATTAGTGGTTAGGTTTTTCCTCACCACAATATACTGGGTGTGGAAGAACCTGACTAGGTTTTTGAGGCCAATAAAAGCACCAGAAAAAGTGCATGAGACTTTCGCTGTAGCAGCATCCAAATCTTGTGTTGCTTTTTCATACGATACTCCCATCCACTGAAAAAGAACAAAAAAAGTTCCCTTCCCGTCCCCACTTCCCCCGCCCCCCTACAGGAACCCCAACCCACGCACAGGCCCCTTTATACATTTACCACTCACTCATGTATAAAATAACACTCCATTGAATAGGGGTTTCCATGTGCTGTTATGTTTGGACAAATCATCCCCAAATGGTAATTCCCCATTCCATGGAATTTTACTAGTAATTGCATGGTATTGGGGTGATTCCATTGCACACAAATGGTAAAATCGCATGCAATTTGATCATGCAGTAAATTGCCCCAGTAGAATGCAACTCATTTGTCTACCTGTGTACCATTCCCCTAGCCCAGTGTTTGAATGTCTTATCACATCCACATTTTCCTTTTTCCTTTTCCCAATGTGCTTACCTTTTGTCACAAGATAGGAGTAGGATCTTATTCTCCTCTCTACAGATGAGTGTTAGATCAGTAGTGTGCTGCTTCTAACATCTTTCTGCATATCCATGTCCATCATTTTCTGTTCTTCTTCACAGTGTCTGACTCCTTGCCCAATATGTATCTCTGCCATTTTTTTAAGCAAGCTGAGATTTTGCAATTTTATAAGTGAAATGGGAAACTGTTTGCCATGGTTGCAGGAGCATTTCGTAACTTTTTTACCTTCACCCCTCCTGTTTTCTGAATTTTGTTTTGTTGGCATTAGGACTCTGTGACTTTACCACTGCCAACCAGGCCCAAGTGCTTGGGCTGTCCCCCTAAAATATAACACTGGCTTACACCCAATTGGTACATTTAATTTACTTATAAGTCTCTAGCTAAGTGGTACTACATGTACCCAGGGCATGTAAATGAAATGCTACTAGTTTGACTGCAGTATGTATCCACCACCTACTTAAGTAGCACTTTAAAACATGTCTCAGGCTTGCCACTGCAGCCTAGGTGAATTTTTAAACTACCAATTCGACTTGGCAAAATAAGCCCCCCTTTCTTATACATATACATCATCCCTAAGGGGGGCCCAAAACAGCCCATAGGGCAGGGTGCAGTTTATTTATAAACGTGGACATGTACCATTTTGGGGCTGATTCCGATGCGGGCTGGAAGGGCTCTGACTGTCGGTCGGAGCCCTCCTACCCGCATCGAGTGTGCCATTCCAAATCCTTTCCAACCAAGCCTATTCTGACGGTCCATCCGGTACAAAGGTTCGGTTGCATCCTACTAGCAGGTCTGTAACCGATGACGGGAGTTCGTTGGGTTAAAGTTCCTGACCGATGTCGGACGGACTCCGGTCCATCCGACATCAGAATCAGGCCATAAGTTGTATATGTCCTGTAAGTGACAAACTCCCAAATATGTTTTTTCTCTAATGTGAGGGCACCTCTCCCATAGGATAACATTGGGTTACCTTGTTATAAAAAAGAAGGGTAAATATTTGATTGGGAATAGGTACCAAAGTCATGTTTGCTCTCAAAAGAATTGTAATTCAAAATCCTTTTTAATGGAAAAGTCAAATTGTAGGTCATAATTCTGAAAATACTGCTTTTAGAAAAATTACGTTTTCTTGTCTTAACCATTTGGGTGCCGATTCCGATCCTGGAAAAATGTTCCCCGTACGACTCGTATCCGGTCTTTTAACGGTACGAATCGTACAAGTAGCGTACAACCTGCCAAGTGCGATTCGTATGGGAAAAAGTGCATACGAATCGCATTTGGAAAATTTCCCCACACGTCCTCGGGTCGGAAAAAGTGTCCGACACATCCCCGGACGATTTTACGTACAAATGTGAAAAGTGAAGTCCGAGCACGCAAGTAGGATCCATCCCGTGCGTCCGATGTTACAACCGTATGGAAAATGCACCGTCCGGACGGAACTCCCATAGCAACCATGGAGACATGTGCCCGCATACGCGCCGACCCCCCCCAGCCCCCGTGAGTATGCGTCGAACCCCCCGTGTATGTACACCTGTGTACGTACGAGTCGTACCCCCACCCATGTATGTACACCCGTGTACGTACGAGTCGTACCCCCACCCGTGTATGTACACCCGTGTACGTACGAGTCGTACCCCCACCCGTGTATGTACGGTGCATACCCACAGCGCTACGCTACGCGCTGGGGGTATGCACCGTACATACACGGGTGGGGGTACGGCTCATACATACACGGGTGTACATACACAGGTGGGGGTACGACTCGTACGTACACGGGTGTACATACACCGGTGGGGGTACGACTTGTACGTACATGGGTGTAGATACACGGGGGTACGACTCGTACGTACACGGGTGTACATACACGGGTGGGGGTACGACTCGTACGTACACGGGTGTACATACACGGGGGGGTACGACTCGTACGTACACGGGTGTACATACACGGGGGGTTTGGCGCGTACTCACGGGGGCTGGGGGGGGGGGTACGGCGTGTACCGGGCCCCCTAATCTGGTCGTTTCGCGGCATACTTCGCTTTTCCGGCACTTTTTGGGTGCCGTAAAAATATTGCCGTCCGGACTGCTGTCGGTTCGAATCGTACTTCATGGTTCGTGAAACGCTGCCTGAAAGCGTCCCGACGTCACGTCCGAGCATTCCCGGATCACATTCGTATGTATATTTTCATCGGTCGGTGTTTTTTACAATTCGTACGGAAATGGTGTTTCCGTGCGAATCGTACTTCCATGTTTGTAATGTTTTTTTCCCCGGGTACGAGTCGGACGGAGAAAACGCTCCGACAGACGGTTCGTACCCGGTTTTTCCAGGATCGGAATCGGCACCTTGGTGTCTGCAGCCTGTGTCCTGGGTGAATTGACTGTAGTTACTTGACCCATGTGTATTTCTTCCAGACTGTGAGTCAAAGGGGGACTATATATTGTCAGAGTTGGCCATAATGCCAGGATGGGAAGGGCAGAGCTGTTCCCTGTCCTACCTACCTTTTAAAAGGACAGCCTCCATCACTTTCACAAGGAAGTTTACACCAGTTGTTTGTCACCCTAGACATCTGGGAGCCTAGGCAGGGAAGGAAAACTCCAGAACCAGATATATTAGGACTGCCGTGCTGCTCGAAGCCTGCCTTGTACTTCAGAGGACTGCCCTGCTGCTACCGGAGGACAGATCTGCTGCTTGAAGCCTGCCTTGTACCCTCAGAGGCCTGCCCTGCTAGTTGAGGCCTGCCTTGCTGCTTCATCCCAGGCCTATGAGAGTGCCTGCAAGGACTAACTCGTAGCTACATGGACACAAAAGCTCCAACAACCTTGAACCGACACCTGGACCATGCCTGAAGTGAGTCTTGCCCTCCAACAGGTTTCCTACTAGTCCAGGACCCTTGGAAGTGGTGTTAAAGGCACATCAAGAGCCAAGAAACAAAAGTTGGGACTTAGAAACTTTTCCAAGAAACTTTTCCAATACAAAGCAGCCTGGGAACCTACAGGAGATCAGGACCTACCTGCTAATTGATTCATCTGAGGTGCATCACTGGTTGGCCTGACTTTGCAATAGATCCTGCTACATTCTTCTCCACAGCAGCAAATCTGGCTTAGCGACTCCTCCCGGGAAAGCTATACTTCTTCGTGGAGCCCTTGTTGTTTACAGCCTGCTGTTAGATCCCACTAAAGGTTTTCGACTTCCAAAAAAAGTGACAGTCATAACATACAAACCTTCACTGCAATTTTGTCCAGTGGCTCCCCGACATAAATGCCTTCTCCTCGGATACCGCTGGCTACCTTGCCCCACTGAACTTTACCGTCACAGACATTTTTGTTTGAAATTTCTGAAGTCCAAAGGCAATCCATGACCGGGCCCAATCCACCTTGTATATCCAAACCATGCTCCATCTTGGTCGATCATAACTTTTAACTTTTCCTCAGTCTCATGTGACTAGATGTCCACGGTTAGAGTTTTGATCTTTTAGGTTCTCTTTTTCACTAAAATCTTTCAAAATCCAAACTCCGTTTCTACTGATTGAATTTTATTTGTTTTGATGTCGATTTATTTTCTAAACTGTTCGCTATTTTTCTAAAGTGGTGTTGGATTTTTCTTGTGTTGTGTTTTTACTTTATTAGTTTATTATTTGTGAGCTGCATAAATTCACATTGCCTCTAAGTCAAGGCTGACTGCTGGCAAGCTACCAAAGGTTTAAGCAGTGACTTTGGTATTTCATCCTGACAGGGATTGTGGTTGTTGCTTGAGAAGGATCTTCACCCACCTCAATCAAAAACCCAGTTTCATACAGAAACCTTGGCTTATTTTAAGTTATTATTTTTAATTTGATAAACAACACTCAGATAAAACTATTTGGAAGAGAGATCACAATGAGATAAGAATGAGGATGCTCCAGGGACTGCTAGATAATACCTTCCATAAAGGATGATGAAATCAGACATTACAAACTTTATTACTAAGTCAGTGTATATATCTTGTTACTGTTTTGCTCAGTTGCAGTAAATTTGAGCCTATTTATTTATTATTATATTTTTTACTGAGAAAAAAACCTTTGAAAACAAGACCTTAAAAAGAAAAAAAAAAGTAATATTACATTCAATATCAATTTGAGCTAGCAGAAATTAGTGAAATTAACTTACAGGCACTGTGTTTTGTGCAATTTGTAATACGATTTGTTTTGCCATTAAATTATAAGTGGGTTTTGAGTTTTTAACATTCTCAAATTAAGTAAGTGTCATTTTATGTATCCAGGTAGCTCTATAACATAAGGACGTACGGGCCTCAGAAAACCCTACTCTTTGTTTTATTATTATTTCTAGTCCTAGGTTAGCCTATTTTAGTTGTGTTTTCCCTACAATTTCCGCACAATCCTCAAAAGTAAATTATTCCAGATTTTTTCAGCCAAATTGTTTGCTTCTCTTGTATTTCAAGAGTCAGTGTATCTAAGACTATGCCAACAGCGTGTACCAGATTCATTATTGCCATGCTGCAGAGGCTTAAGCTCGTGTTTCAAATATAAAACATACAGTAGCTTCCCTACAACAGATGCAAAACAGAACTTTGCCTGATGCAAAAAAAAAAATCACTTAGGAAGAAAACCCACAACAGGAAAGCCTTGATTGGGATTAATCATTATTCATAAAATGAAAGCGTCCCCATGGTATGGATATGAATATTTAATGAGTCCTCTTTTGGAAAGTGTAGATTTTGGACAGCTTGGTATCAATAATTACTTGTACTGTGTTTGTTAACTCTCTGTTCAGCACTGTAGGTTATTTTCATTACTGTCTGGCAGCACAGACTTCAAGCATTATTTATTCTCAGAATACAAAAATAAATCCACTCTGACTTGCAGTACATCTCTAACGACACGTATCGTTTCATGCCATCTTTCAGACTTCAGACGGGTACAATGTAAAATAGTCCAAAAACAGCCCATGAACATGTTCGGTTTGATGTTATATAGAGATTTCTTTAATTATTTCAGGAAAGCAGTAATAACAACCGTAGTGCCTTAATGTCATTTGCTTTGTACACAGGTGCCCTGAAGTACCGTGACAGATTGTTTCAAAATGTATTCAATGTTTGATGTGGAGAGGAAAGCGAGGCAGCGGAGGAAGGAGAGGGAACTCCCCAGGAGAGGAGAACCGCGGTGAGCCTGAAACTGAATAATGACATCCGGGCCTCTTTGTCAGACTTCTTTGCACTACACTGGGAGCTAATTTGATACATAAGCCATAAGGCACAATATTGCATTCTTAAAGCTGTCAGACACAGATATAGATGCTGAGGGCCTTTATCCTAATTATTGGAATGGTGGAAAACTCATTTTAGAACATTATTATTTCTATTATTATTATTATTATTAGGCTGTGAAAGTTCCACTTTAAGCAATGGCAGAAGTGCCCCTCCACGCTTATTTTTAATCACTTCTGCCCTGTATTGGTTTAAGATTAGAAAATATTGATGAAAGTCAATGGGGACCGTTCTGTTAAATCAATGGAAACTTTTCCACACATATTTTTATTTTATTTGCCAGGGGTGTGCAAAGGTTGCTTAGTTTGCTTTCACGAAGTTACCCAAAATGTCAAAACATTACGAGTAATAAAGTGAAATCCATTAGTTTGTGCTACATTTTTGGGGGAAATGTGTCCTTGCCTCCAAGGTGTGTCTTTATACAAAATCACCATGAACAACAGCAGCTCGCATTCTGTTGTTCCTGTGCAAAAATTGCACATTTCTCTTCTATTTTTGACTGCAAAGCCGTAGTGTTCATGCAAAGCGAGGTGTTGACTTTATTTGTGGAATTTCTAAATTACACGAATTACGTCGAAGTGATGTAAATTAATTTCACCCAGGTCTATTTCATACCGGAAGGTGCTGAGCTCCATCTATCCTTGGATAGACGTGACAAGAGGAAATATGGTCCAGAAAAAGAGAACATTCGATGTGTGGTCTGTGACTGTGAAGGAGGATCGTAGAGCGTTCCAACTGTATCAGCCATCTTTTCCACTGCCCCCCCCAAACTCCCTCCCCCTCAGCCCCAGGATTAATGAAAGAGAGCAGCCAAGAGCCACTTAACACAGTGGTTTGTTCTACATGAAAACTGAGACAAAGGATGGTGAGTATCCAACATACCCGGTGCTCCTTGGCCTACCAGTGTTGAGCAGGGTCGCATCTAAAGTTGGCTATTTTACCCACATAGGCCTTGATTACAGGTGCCTCGACTGGGTGGGATTTAGCACAGCTGGAAACACCATTTTGCAGGCGGAGGTATTTACTGGGTGTGGCAGTTTTCTCCCATACCTAATTTTGGTGGATAAAATGCATAACCTGTGGAATTATTGTTCATCACACTGAAATGTTCAGGTTTTGCTTTTTTTTATCACACGTTCTCCCTCACAAAATTTTGGCTGGCTACCCCTCTGATATCTTTTATGCAAAAACTGCACATGTGCGACAATCCTTGCACAATTTGGCACTGTGATGCTTGTGCACACAGAACTCACAATGAAGAACCTCCCTCTGAATCTTGCCCATAGCACTGTGGCTCAAACGGTCCATATACACCCGCTCAAACAGTAAGGTTTTCCAAGGCAGGCTCTTGCATCACCCATTCTCGTTCACAGTCCACGCTTGTGTAAAGGGTCTTCGGTGTCCTATTGTATGTACCCTCTCTTTGTTGCCATGAGAGAGGAAAAACAATGACTGTTTAGTAGGATATTAAAATAACTAAGATAAGTACACAAATCCAGGCTACTCCCTACTCTCACTTGCGTCCGTTCTTTATTTCTATAGCTGACAAATAGCATCTGTGAATCCCATCTGAAGCCTAGGCAGGACTCTCCTGGACCTCAGTGATCTGTTCTAGTCACTGAGGTGGGCATTTATGCTATCTATTAATAGTCCCTTTAATTACCAGCGTTTCCACCTAACCTAAGCAGAATCAATTGAGACTCCCTTATATAATGTCAATCATATTTGCCAGGGTTGTAATATATCTGATAAACCCGCGTCATAACATGAATTAAGGAAGATATTCTTATTACCTCAGTACTTGTGACCACTCTACACTACTCCTAGTGGGCCTCTGACGTACCGCCCTCTTCCAACAGCCAATCTATTTGCAGAGCTAAACCCACCAATCATAAACTTCAACCACCCCGACCTGGTAGCCACAATTGCAGTCGATAGACTTCTGGTTGCCTGAGACTTACTGCTTATGAGGAATAAAGTGCCAGGCGGTCCACTTCCACACACACCATCAATAGGTCACAGAGAACGATCAAGCCATACTGCAAGTTGCCTCTAATGCTGATCATTGAACCCCACATGGTTCTGTCCTGATAGGTGCCCTATCCCAATCACTTCACCCCGAATGCGGTGTGTGCACTGCCCCCTAACATGGTAAGCCCCAAGACATGGCAACCACCACAGTTACCTGAAACACTTTCTTAAACTGAATCTTCTGATTCTTTTTATCCACTTATTATTTCTATGTTAAATCCACAACCCCACACATAGGAATAGCCGCGTGCTAGGTATTTAACATATAACTCTGTAAGTAAGCCTCTACCTCTGACCTGGGCTCTATAAGCTTACAGAACCTGTCTGTCTAATATTTTAAATGCCCTATCTTTCTATTAACAAAAGCACCCTGTTTTCAACTATCTTCCCTAATCCCTCGTAATTTATAATTGTAAAATTCTCCCCTTGTTATGCTCAATCATGTTCTCTTAGATGGTACTCTGTGTTAAGCCACAGAGAGAAGAGCGAACGGTTCATCCTAGTTGGGACTCACCATATAGAGTCAAGGTAATCCATGAATATACAATTGCTACCTAAGCACTAATTTTTGAGCGATTGCCTATATATAGCCCTTAAATTTGTTCAGATCTCTTTTTTCACTTCTTTGCATTTACTGCCTGTGACAGATCTCCTGGTTAATTTAGGTGCAATTTTATACATGATGTGCTATAGAAACTAAATTATGCTCTTATTCACTGTGTGTATAGGCATGCTATAAGAAAAGAAAAATTAATGATTATGAACTACATAGTGCAAATATGTTCTTGTCTTTGCCTTATCTGTGCCAACCTTAAAAAAGCCTTTGTGTGTGCTACAACTAGAAGGTGAAAAATGTCAAGAACTCTGAGAGAACTACAAAATAAATGTTCGTTTATTGAGTTTAATCTTGAACATCTCCTCTAATAATATATATATGTTAATGGTAAGGGCCCATAACAACAGGTATAGTCCGAGCAAGGAGGACGATATGGCTATTAAAACAACTTGAGCCCTCGCCATGCACTAACTACCCCACATATTACATCACTCATGATTTCTTCTATGACATCATTGATAATATGACTTCAAAATTTTCTGAACATTTTTTGATGAGAAAAATGTGTATATGGGGGCGTGAGGTATAGTAACTCTAGGGAACAAGCTATAGTTACTTGAGATAACTCTAATTCTAACTGCTGAATTTCTATGCTTTTGTGTGTGTAAAATCTGAACCTAACTATAACACCCCTGTTATCTGCGGCCAACCCCATGAAGCCACCCAACCCAGGAGGTTGTCCAGAAGCACCTAACCTCGATTCTGGAGGGGAGAGTTTTCCTGCTCCCGCCTGCTGGGAGCAGACTAAGGGGCTGATTATGATGCGGCCCGGAAAGGCTCCTACTGTCGGTTGAAGCCTGTCTGGGCAGCATCTCGATTTAATTTCTGACCGCAGCATTACAATGCTGGCAGTCGGAAACTAAACCTGCCGGTCAGTACTGCTGGCCTGTCGGAGGCCGGTCCGTAATCCCAAAGGGCGGCCTTTCTGCCCTTGGGATTATGATACACGGTCTCTGACAGGCTTTCCATTCCAGGCTTTCCGATATAGAGTTGCAGAGTGAGAATGGGGGCACCTAGCAGGGCCCCTTTTCCTTGCCAGGCTCCGGTTGCCTCCCTGTTTATCCCTACTCCCCATGGCAGGCACCTCATGGGATGCAGGGGTTAACACCACCGCCCATTTCCCTATGGGAGCATGTACTATGGCCTTTACTTCTTGAGACATAAGTTTCATGTCTTTCAGCGAGAAAGATATTTCACGTGGTGTCCTCGTTTGAGTTGGGGTATTCAGGAATTCTATCTTGAATCCCCTGACTGTGTTCAAAACCCAGGGATCTTGAGTCACTAAATTCCAGTTCCCGGAGAATTGGGCCAATCTGCCTCCCACCTTTAAAGGGGTATCTGAAGGGTCTCATTGCCTCCATTCACCCCTGAAAGGTCTCCCACGGTTTCGTTGTCTTTGTGGGTAGAAGGGTTGGTGGGTAGTATAGGGTTGTTGAGAGAATCTGGTGCCACGGCCCTGGAAGGGTCTTGTATGTGTTTAGGAAGGATGCAAAGGGTTTTTGGGACCTATTAAGAACTAGGGAGAAACCTGTGGACACAATGATTACTTGTAATGTACCTGAGTGTGCATGGGTTGCCCACTTCTCCCAACTTTATTCAATGGTCCCGGATGTAGGGGAAAGTTTGATAGCACGACACCCTTATGCATCTTCCCAGCCTAAGGACGAGCTTCTGTTTACATCTAAGGAAGTGGTGGGGGCGATTAACAGCCTTGTGCCCAATAAAGCAGCAGGTCCGGACGGTATACCAGGAGATTTGTTACGCATTAACCCGGAAGAATGGGGAAAACTTATCTCCGCCCTACTGAACTCCAGTCTTGAAGGGGCAACTTTCCCGACCTCATGGAAGGGGGCTGAGGTCGTTCCCATCTTTAAGAAAGGTTGTCGGAATGACCCAGCCAATTAACGCCCAATAAGCCTCTTAGACACCTCACAAAAGGTGGCTGGTAAAGTGGTCTTGGCCAGGATATTGCAGTGGGTAGAGGGAAAGGGCATTCTTTCAGACTTTCAGGCTGGTTTTAGATCAGGCACGGGGACTATTGAGCAATCCTTTCGACTCATGATGTTATACTGGAAAGTGGTTGTACTGGGCAAAGGCAGTCTGTACCTTGCCTTTATAGACTTGCGGACTGCCTTTGACCTAGTTCCCCGTATCCAATTATGGAGTGTGCTTGACGAACAGGGTATTCCACCCTACTTGCTAAGCATATTGATAAAACTCCATACTGATAACTTTGCACAGATCAGGTGGGGTAACCAGGGGCAAAAAACAGCACGTATACCTGTAAATAGAGGGGTGCGCCAGGGATGTGTCCTTGCCCCCACTCTATTTTCGTTGTATGTTAATGGAGTGGTGGAGCACCTGCTCCAACATCCTGCAGATGCACCATCCCTGGCTGGCAGAAGAATACCTACCCTTCTATTTGCAGATGATACCCTCCTAATCTCTAAAACCCCGGCAGGTCTGCAGAGCCTATTAGCTAATTTTAAGTCTTTTTGTGACGCAAGAGGGTTAGTTATCAACACAGCGAAGACCAAGTATTTGGTCCTTAACCCTCAGAGAAAATTGGCCAAACCGCAGACTCTAGATTCCGTTGCCCTTGAAAGGGTCTCAGAGTTCGACTACCTTGGCATTCGTCTCTGTGATTCCATGAGCTGGAAATGCCACCATCAAAAGATGTTGCTGACCCATAAGAGGGTGGTGGGTGCCCTTCTTAAGGAACACCGTGCTTCATCCCTCAAACCCATTGCTCCTGTTTTAGATATCTACAGGGCAAGGGGTGTTAGCGCTGCCCTCTATGGGGCTGAACTTTGGGTGGTCTATAGGGCGGATCTCCTATCCCGTTCTGAAAGCAAATTCCACAAAGATCTAATGGGCCTTCCCCATAGTACCCCAACCCTCCCACTGTTATTAGATATGGGTACTCGGCCAATTAGCGACCAGGCTAAGCTCCGCCCTCTTCCCCTATGGGCAAGAATTTGGAGAACACCAGAACTATCCAGCTATGCGGACGGCCTAACTGATGTGCTGGGGTCACCAGGCTGGTCCAAGATTCACTGGTTGAGGGAAGTCAAGTGTCTTCTCGTCAGCCTTGGTCTCGGGGAGGCCTGGAATAATAGATCTGCACCTCTTAAGTCTGAGCTAAAAAAGATATATTGGAGCTGGGTAGCCGATAACAGAAGTAGCAATGCCAACTTGTGTAGGTCCACTATGGATTTTCTTTTGATTAAGGAAGTGCACTTCTGTGATCCATACCTGGATGTCATCTCAAACCGCAAGGATAGGGCTCTATACTTCCAATTCAGAATAGGCTTGCTTCCTGTTGGTGAATTGACTTCTAGGTGGAAGGTACCGTCCCAGACAACTTCTTCTTGCCCATTTTGTGTAAAGAGGTCTGAGTCTGTTCCCCACTTTCTGTTTGAATGCCCGGCCTATGCAGCTCCTCGGAGTAGATGGTTAAAGCCACTATGCAGAGAACTTGGAACTAGACACTATTTGGAGGCCCTACGAATATTGAAAAACGATCCACGGCCCCTCTTTGCTTGTGGCTTAGCTAAATTCCTAGGGTGGGCATGGCGTATCAGATCAACTAGGCTTTCGTATCTTGTTTAATCTGTTTTTTTATATAATGTTTTTTAGCTAATTTATTGGTACCAGTAGCAGCATGAAATGTTTTTTTATCTCTTTATCTACTTGTTCCTTCTTATTATTTTATTGCGTATTATTGTATGTTTGCTTTTTAAGATATATTTATATCGAAATAAAGCCTTTTTGACTGACTGACTGTATGTGTTTAGCTACGGCTGAGGAACCAACCCCGTGTGCGCCCGGCCCTGCCAAAAACCCTATTCTGGGAAACCTTTTTAATGTCCTTTTGGGACTTCTGGATGGAATTGAAAACTCCTACATATTTTGCCATTTCCCTTATGAAGTCCTCTCCGAAGAGGAGTCCTTGGGAGCTAGGTCCCCCATCTTTATTGGCAAGTTCTTCTAACTCTACTAGTTTGGAGTCAATTTTTAGTAAAATATCCTTTCTTCTTTCTGTGGAGATTGCAGTGTTAGGATTGCCTGGGAGGCAGATGGTTCTTTGGTCCCATTGACAGAGTTCTTTAGGGTCGATTTCGTTTCGCCAAGATAGGCCTGTTCTCCCATCTCAAACATTTTGGTTAAGGCCCCTATGATGTCAAGCAGGCGCTCTTGGCAGGATTTCAGGCCCCTGCCAATCCCTTTCCTTGGGTCTTTAGCACTCTTGGCTTTGAATGCTACCACCTTGGGGTCTAGTTCAGGAGTTATACCCATATTGTCGGGTAGGGCGGGGCGTGGGTGATCTAAACATAGGGCCCCATTAGGATGGCAGCCGGACTTTAGACCGCCCCCCACCCTAACGGTGCTGGGACTGGCCACCAGTGGTGCTGCAGTCCCGCACCGCCAATTAGGATGCGACCGCCACCCTGGCGGTTGCATTCCGCATTTTCAACATTGCAGCAGGTGCTGCTGTGAGCAGCACCTGCCGCAATGCCAAAGAGGCATGTTGTGTATTGCCATCCACAACGGGGCAGGCACCGCATGGTGCCTGCCCCCGCGTGTATGGCAGTGAAGGGGGCTACCATAGGTACCCCCCAAGTGCACCCCCCACTTCCCCTGGGGGCCTGCAATGGGCCCCGAAAGCACATCCCCGCCAGCCTTTCCTGGCGGCATCGCCGCCATGGAAAGGTCTTTACCACCAGACATCATAATATGGATGGCGGTGCCTTCCAGGCACCGCCACCATATTATGCCCGAGTTCCCCCGGCTAGCAATCGTAACGGTTGCCGACCGGTGGAAAAGCAGTGGACGGACTTTCTGTCCACCGCGGAACCCCCCGCCATGGTAATATGGTGGGGGGTAAATGTGGTTGTGATGGCGGGCGGATCACCAGGCAGTGGCGACCCACCCACCATCATAATCACCGCAATAGTCTGGACCTTACCTCTTTGGGAATTTCCTTTCTTAACCAGAAGGAGAGGTAGTCTGCAATGTGTTGTGAGGGTGCCCGTTCAGGGGATAAGGGGTGTTTGATTAGCAGAGGGTCAAACGTGTCATCACCAAATTGGTCTACAATTCCCATTTTGGACCCTGTTTACATACATGCCTCATCAATGCTTCCCATTCTCTTTTCTTCCAAATCCTCGCTATAAGTATTAAATCCAGAGAAGTATAAAAGTTCCAATTCTGGTTCTAGTGGCTTGTTGCTATCCATGGGAATGGGGATCTCAGGGCCTATTTCATGCCCATCTGTGGTGCCTGAGGCGCCTTTCTTGTCACTGCCTCAGAGGCGTGAGGGTACCCCCTGGGTAGTTTTACTTTTCTTTCCCCCTTTATGTGGGTTTACGCCTGCTGCCCTTTTCTTTGGGGCCTTATCTGCCCCCTCCGATGCCCCTCCAAATCTTCAGGTTGGTGAGTGCTAGTGGTGGTCTATCCTTTCTTAGTGATGGTGTCCACTTTTTTAATAATAGTGTTGTCTAGGGACTCTAGTACCCTACCCAGGGCCTTATTTACTAGGAGTTTCTCCTCTATATTACTCTCAGAAGGTGCTGTAGACATGGTTATAGTGGGTTAAAAGGATGGTGAAGAGGAGAGAAATTTGTCAAATGAGGCAGGTTTAATTGGTGCTCGCAGAGGATCAGCTGTCCAGTGTTGAGACTGTAACTGACTAACTGTCATCGGTTTGTTAAAATGGTGTGCAGCACGTATTTGACATGCATGGTTGCCTGCCCACAGCTTTTACTCTAATTATTATCTTTGTTGTTCTTTTTTTTTTGTCATTTCGGCGGGACACGCCTCTCTTTCGTCATTGAGGGAAGTGCCTGTAGGTATCCGGATCGTCCAGACTGAGTGTTACTTCTTCGTAAGGTAAGATTGCTCTGGGAGGGGAGGATGGGGGTGAAGGCCTGTTGGTGTGAGCCAGATTCAGTGAGGTGAGCCAGTCCAATGAAGGCTGGCTCGCGAGGATGAACGCATCCTGTTCCTGGGCCACGCTGTTAGTTTAAGGGCAGCACGGTCCAGTTGCCTGGCTCCTGGCATTGTTGTGGTGTTGCCAGGGAGCCAGTGAGCTTCATGGAGAAATTCAAAGGATTCTGATCCCGTCTTGCGTTTTTGAAAAACGGGTGGTTCGGCGTCCTGATGGAAAAATAGTGCAGGTTCTCGGCCTTAAAGGGTCGAGGGGGGATTGTGAAAAGTGCGCCTGGTGCGGAGGGGGAGAACCTCCGGCCTGACTAATGGGTACTAGGAGAGCATTGTTAACTCTGACCACCCTACATGCAACACCAACCATCGTACATTCCCCAGTGTGATAGAGGTTAAAATTAGGCCTGGGCGAAGCACTACGCTACGCTCGCGTAGTTTGCGAAGTTCGCGCTACTTCGCACTACGCGAACTGCACGTAGCACAGTGCGAACACGCGTAGCGTAGTGTTGCGTAGTGCTGCGGTCATTTTTTGCTTGCTCGCGGTCCTCAACAACAAGTTGGCGACCGCGAGCAAGCAAAATGACATCCCGGCGAGACTTTTTCCTTGTTCGCGATCGCGAGCATGGAAAATAAACCTCCCGGCGAGATTCCCAACGCGAGGAGGTCAGGTTTCTCATTGCGAGTGGTCGCGTATGCTCGCGACCGCTCGCGATGAGAAACTACCAGTTCGCGTTGAGAAAGCTGCCGCTCGAGTACAAATCTACTCGAGCAGCAGAAAACTACAGCTCGCACTGTGCGAGATGCCATTTTCAATGATTGCACAGTGCCGGTTGCTTGTCCGCACTGTGCAATCATTGAAAACAACATTTTGCACAGTGCGAACATGTTACTACGCAGTTCGCGAAGTGCTACGCGTAGCTCGCGTAGTGCGAACTTCACTTTGCGTAGCTTCGCGAAGTGCTACTTCGCGAACTACGCCCACCCTTAGTTAAAATAGATTGCAATCACTAAGATAGTAGGGTTGACAAGGCATCTATGGGGAAGGGTGGGGTGATTAGCACGAGTAGGGTAAAAAGGCTATAAGAGACAAAGCTGTGCTTATCTGTGAGCAGCAGCAACAAAGAAGGAAGATGGCTGCACATAAGGGGACTTTATAGTATCTTAGAATGTTCATTGAAGTTCCATATTCTTCAATTGTTGCTGCTGTGAGCTGGCAATAAAGGAGATTTGCATAATCTTAGCCTCTGTATCTTTAATAAAATCCAGATTTTCTGCCACCAGGCTGTGAAAAATCAAAATTTTTCTGTTTCCAACGTCATCCTTTTCATGGTTTAGTTTGGTGTGTGAACAGTGAATGTATCAAATTACTATTGACACACCAAACTAAACCATGAAAAGGATGGTATTGGAAACAGAAAAACTCTTATTTACAGTACACAATCAATTTAAAATAGGCATTGGACACATACCAACTTCATATTAAGTAACCAAATACCAAATACATTCTCACAGTAATCACATAAAACCAACAAAACCTCTCAAATATAAATAAATACACAAAATAAAATAGTCAAAAATTGCTTATTTGAAAATAAATAAAATCAACATTTTTAATTTTGATGTATTATTAATTATATTTGAATATGTTTTATAAAAAAGTAAAATTCCAATTTAAATATATATAAAAACACATCATTGATTTTAAATAATAACATTTCAGATACATAGTATAGCAACAAAAATTACCAGTATTAAACAGTCAATTTACATATATCATGTCATATTATTATAAACAATTAAAAAGACAAAATTAAAATGTTAAATTAATGATTATTAATAATTAATTTTTTTATTTGAATGATTTACATTTAAAAAAAACATTATTTAATATTCCCCAATGTAAAATAAACTATATCATAGTTACAATACTTTTAAAACACACTTTTTCTTATCATTTGTTGTTTTAAAAGTTACTGCCAATCATAGTTTAAATGTAATCAACACTCATCTAAAAACAATATCATAGTATTAATTCACACACATTTTATTTCCTTTTAAAAGTGTAAAATCTGATGTAAATTGACTATTAATATATTAAAAATGTAATAATAAATATTTTAAAATTGCCCAACCCTTTTCCCCTATATGCCCAAAATCTCACTGATCAATATATTATTTGAAGAATAATGAATTGATATATTTTAATTAAAAAAAATAAATGATAAATGTAAACATTTTTATTTAGTAAAATATATAAAAATATAATACATTAAAGTACATAAAACAACTATAAACACATACTTAAAAATAATAAAAATGTAGCAAAAACATATGTGACTAATAATGATAATTTTAACAGTGATATATTTAACAATGATATTATAAACATACCTAAAAACGAATAATGTTACCTCTGATATTATTTTCTCGAAGGTTTCCTCCAGCACAACATTATTAAAGAGGTATTCTGGAGTTACAATATAAAAACTCATTAATTTGTCCAGACACCAGAGACACACCCCAATCAGTAACCCTCTCACCCCAATCCCCAAATATCACTCTGATGGACTCGCTGTTCCACAACAACACATCAGTGCATGCATTGCCAGTCTCCCACCTGTAGCCATATTCCCCCTGACAGGACCCTGCCAACACCAGTCCCACATTCCCCTGATGGACCCTTATCCTTAATGCACAAAACATCTGCCAGAATCCCAACTGAAGACTTTTTAATCCTACCAGCACTCTACCTCAACCCCTTAACCTTTCATCAGTGCAGATCCGAGTAGCCCCTTCTCTATAGATGCCTGCAACTCCGCACCAAAAGCCCTCTTCCCTGTAACAGGCCCCTACTAGCACAAATGCCACAAATCTGTCACAGCCCCTTACTGCACAGCATAGGCACCCCTCTCCTATGCAGGCGCTTGCAAGACCTGCTTCTGAGACCTTCTCTGATCTGCAGACCACTAGCAGCTCCCCACCAGAAAACCAGCACTACCTCCCCCTCCACAGACTGTGATTCTGGTGGCACAGGGAGCAGAGGTAAGGAAAGTCATGAAGGGCCAAGTGG
This sequence comes from Triturus cristatus, assembly GCF_964204655.1. NCBI lineage: Eukaryota > Metazoa > Chordata > Amphibia > Caudata > Salamandridae > Triturus > Triturus cristatus. The sequence continues at coordinate 551,853,855 of NC_140595.1, forward strand.
AAACTGTGGGAAGAGGGTCACCACCACCTCATGGCGAAAGAGGAGTAGGGAGCAAAGGACACAGAGGGGAACAGACATAAGAAAAGAAGGAGCAGCAGCACGGTAGAATTCACATAATAGAGAATTGTTTTCGTTCAGATCAGTGGGTTTTAATGGCTGTTCTGTGCTTCATTGTAGGCCTCTACTGTGAGGCAAACAGGACACTTTTGATACAACAAGTGTGAAAAGTGATATACTGTTCATACAGCAAGCGGCTGCATAGCTCAGTTTTGCCAGCGTCTTGCTAAATCTCATCTTTCTCCAGGTCATTTTACTTCTATTTAGATATTTGCGGTCTTACTGCTCTCCTGTATTTTGCCTCTTTGTGCAAACTAACTACACCAGGCCACTGGCACGATCATGTTTTTGATTCTCACAGTCCAGGCTGTTTCCACTGCAGTTGTGTGCTTTTGGGTTAAAGCAGTATCTAGTCTCTTCACATGAAGCTGAAGAGCCTGCTGCTGCTGCTCAATCATGTTAGATGGCTGGTGTGACAATTGCTTTGAGCTGCTCAGTCTGGGTTACAATGCGTTATTGGATTTACAGGTGCTCAGCGGTGTTCAGCCTATTGGCACTAAGTTCAGTCTCTTAGTGCTACTTTGGTAACTTTGTTTCTATTTGGGACTGCTGCTCAGGTCTAAATTATGGGCCCGATTCTGTTGCCGTTCAGAAGGCCTCTGAATCGGATTTGGCTTTCCTGGATGCAATTTGTTGCCCTTGTTTACAACCGAATCGTACACAGGTCCGAACGACCAAGTGTGATGCAAAGATCGCGTATGCGCCGACCTTATTGTTTCTGGGACCCGAACCTGTCCGTACGACTCACTTGTAGCCAAATTGTGCCGTGCTATGGAGCCGAACTCCGACTCAGCGCATATGGTGCACGATTCGGCAGCCGCTTCACCTCATACTCAGCTAGACGAAACGGCTGTCGCAAGCGTAATTCAGGGGGTACGTAGCAGGCTCCCCTTCACCCGGGACCCTCCGAATCTGTCACGAGCATGCCCATGTGTCCCTCCTGATCCAGGCATGTACAGTGTGGCGGGCACCATGGGGTGCCTGCCAGATGGTGTACGCTTTTCCCCACCCACCCCTTTTCTACTATGACAGCCTGTACACAGGCTCCGATAGAGTACAATGGGAGTCCGAGCGAACCGAGTCCGTAAGAATACGGCAGCATCGTACTCGCTCGTTCATACTCCCGGAGCACGTCTTGCTTGGAAAGCCCATCGGATCCAGTTGTACAGAGTGCTTTTCTAGTGAGATCGGAATCGAGCCCTATGTGTCCAGGTCCCAGGCCACCATCATGTACTGCACTTGATGCTGTACACAAAGATGGCCTCCAGGGGAGATTCCAGCGGTAGCAATACAGGCAAAAAACAAGTTGCAAGTTTAACCATGGCTTTGTATTTCAGTGTGGGGTTGGAGCCATTTCATCTGTGTCTACCATCCATACAGTTTTCTATCTGCCATTGTGCATAGCCTGACTGATAGCAGTGCTCAAGTTGTTCACTGCAGCTAATTATGTTGTGCCTATTTACATGGGTAATAATACAGTCTTAATTTCCTGCATCAGGCAGGTGGAATTGCATTGCTGCACGTTTGGTTGCTGAATGCAAACTTGCTAATTCACCCTGCGGTATGTCCGTGTTTTGGGATTGCCATCTTGTCTGACTTTATTATGCGCTGAATTAGGCGTAGCTTCCGATGGACTTTAATACAGAACACTGATCATGGTTCATTTTCAGTGCATTTATTTTGAATCTCGATGGCTTTGCTTTATATTTTTTGATTTGGGGTCTTTATTGGGTACTGTATGATTCGGATCACTGTAGGAGGCACCACACATTTTCTTTTGCCACATTTGGTGATTTAGAAACCATGTGCTGAGTCCTGTGCATTCATTTAATGCTGTTGCAGTACACATTGCCCCCCTACTCTGTCAGTACGCCTCCTCTGGAGCAGGATAAGCCTTAGGTCTGGACATTTCAAAGCATTATAGACTGGTACTAAACACATTTCTGCTCCTAATGCCTGACTTCCAATGGGATGAAGGCTCTAATTCCACAATAGATTTCTGATAAAATTCGAAATGCCTTCTCTCTAAGGTAACACTTATAAGTTTCTCTTTTCATGACCATGAACCTAATTTTCTTTAGTACCAGAAAATGCATTAACTCACTAAGCATCTCACAAATCTTTAATATTCCTTTCAATGCCAATGTAATGTCTAATACCCCACAAAAAGTTATATCACAATGAAATTTCACTAGATGTGGGGTGTTTTATGGTGGACTAGGAGAGCCAGGTTCATGGCAGATTTTGTGGATAACCTTAGATTGTGTGACTTAGATCCATTGATTTTAATTGCATCAAAATTATCTCATGGGGATATCCTAAAAACTGGACACCAGTAAAATAGTTTAAATATGTGAATGTTTATGAGATTTTGTTTACACTTACTGTTCTCTTGATAGTTAGTTTGCATTTTATTAGTCATCAAATGTCAGACACTGGAGTGCACACATGCCAATAAACATATGAAATATAAGAATTAAATTTACTAAACTTGCTGTACTTCAATCAAAACAATGAACACTGTTATGCCCTTTGCAGGTTACATGTGCCAGAACACTGAGCCACATGTCCAAATTTCCCTGCAACAGACCTTTTCAGTAGCATAAGGAATAAAGAGTTAATATCATCCACAGGTTCAATCTACAGTGTAATTTGGCTACACAGTGAGGAACCAAAAGTTGATAAATGGGATTATATGCAGGTTTATTACCAATTCAAAGAAAAACTGACGTATACAAGTCTCAAGAATGCATTGTAAAAATACAGAATAACTGCTGGTGGTCTAAATCGTCTAACAGAGTTTAATCTCAGTAGCATAAAGCATACAAGGAAATAAATAATAGCAATACGAAAAATAAGGAATACAATCTGATACTCAGTATATAATTTCTGGTCCTTCTGCCTATACATAAGTACATCGAAATTACCTAAACCAAGCCCACACTAATTGGGGTAACCCTAATTAGATCCAGTGTACAAGAACGGTGTCAGCATTGTAGAGACTTCTGTATAAGGTCTCCAAATCAGTAATATTGAATAGCATAAAGCTAAAGAACAGAGAAAAAGCAAAGAGGTACGCACCCCTCTAAGTCTAAAGGGATTCTGAATGAAGCTATGTTGTTATCATCAATTAAATCCACAAAGTGCATTCAAAATCCTCATATCATGTGTCGTATTGCTCGTCCACCTTCTCACAGTAAAACTTTGGCAACCATACTTGAAATTACCTTCTTCTGATCCACACATTAAAACATCCTTGGATTCCTTCAATCTCCAGATACAGAGCGGACAGTGGTCCTCCCTTTGTTCATTAGCACCTCTCGTCCTCGCAAAAAGTACTCCTCCAGAGCCTCACCATCTCTCATACACAATGTGCCTTTCTCTAACTATGAGGTCAGATGAATGGATCTGCAGATGAGAGAAAATCATGGAAACTCAAGCAAACTTTTACGTTGAAGGTCAAACAATAAGATTCAAATGTTAAGTCCTTTGATCAAGTTAACATGGCAATCTCAGTATTTTTTTAAATGCATGGTTATAGATACATTTATAGTTTAAAAGAAATGCAGGAATCTATTCAAATGTACATGTGATTATATAAGAGTTAACAATATTATTCAAGAAACTGATGGAATTAATGTTCAATGCACTTCCGATTGTTCACTGCATTATGCTATATCTAGAAGCCAGTTTGTAACTTTCGGTGGGTGACCTTTACCCCAATTCATAGGCAATCTGCTTATGGCAAGCAGTAGGCCCAGCCCCAGGAGTCCACAGTTCGGTGGGAGAAGTGGGTCACATACCCCATTAGGGCTGTTTCTACTTCTGCCTGTATATTAGTGCCTATCATTTCAGCTAGTGCTTTTAATATGCCTGACCTGAAGTTATAAATCAGAGGGCAGTAGCATATTTAGGAGCCGATTCCGATCTGGGTCGGAAAGCTCTCCGACCGAGCCGGATCTGGAGTGTTTTCCGACCGAGCAGGACTCCTGCAGTCCAACCGAGCGACTACGATGTGGCCACATGCTGCCGGACTCAGTTCAGTCGGACTCCCATAGAAGTCAATGGGAGCTGGTCGTACGACATGTACATGGGCTCCCATTGACTAAATGGGTACGTCTCTCACAAGGGCTGCCCCTACAGTGGGTACACGTCTGTGCCAACCGTACCGTCCATGCCTGTGTTGGGGAGACCCTTGGATCTCCCCCTGTGTCCGAGTTGTAAGGCTGCGGGTGAAAGGGGGTCCGACGCGGACCCCCTAAGGCAGTGTTCCGGACGTTTTGCGAGCCGGAAACTTTGGCTCGATCCGGCTGTCTGACGCGTGCATCGTACTGGCTCGGTTGGAATTCGCCTCCATTGCATGGCACGGTTTGCTTACGGATGAGGCGTACAGAGCGGTTCGGACCCGGAAACGAGTCGGTCGGCGATTTCGCGTTTCTTGCATCGTACTTGCTCGCTCATACAGCTGTACGAGTTCGTCAGTAAAAACGCGTATGGCCCGTACTTTTTATGGCCGGATCGCGTTCGGAGCCCTTCCGAGCGAGATCGGAATCGGCCCCTAAGTGTATAAAATCTGCTTCCTCCAACCCACCTCTTGAGTAGCATGAGTCCTCTCTCGGACCCATCCACCTTATTGTGAATTCTGTGTGGTAAATCTTCTGCAGAAATCTGAAATGCATTTGCTGGAGGCTATAGTTTGGGAAAAGTTAACCAGTCAGTTTACAGCAGTATGGCCACAGCTCATTTGTTAGTGGGTTTGTGGTATTCTCCTCCTATCGCTACTTGGCATTGGGCAACATACTGGTGCACTGTCCTACAATAGTCTCTTAGGTGTGAACATTTCTAAAAGCCACTCAAGAGGAGCAAAAGTAGGCAGCTGTTCTGGGAATTGCATAAAAGGGTTTTTTATATGCCGCTCACATCCCATAATAAAGGAATGTGTCAAGCAGAGTGTGATCATCACATGACTTCACAGCCTGTAAAGTTAGAAAAGTGCCATCAAGGGAATAGGTCACCAGGTGTAGTCAGTATGAATTTGGTGAGTTGAGGGCACAATGTAGGGTAGCATGTTGGGGGAGAAGTGGATTAGTGAGTAAACGCATGTCGGGAGTGAACATCATCTCTACTTTGGATATGCTATGGAGTCCATCCCATGTACGCAGTGTTTCGCTTACAGTGTCAATCTCCCCCGGTATTGTTGTTGGGACCACAACATTGTGTTTATTTGTAGGGGGTGGGCTGCATTGACTTTCACTGCTACATGAGTCTGGAAGGGAGCTTGGAAGTGTCAGTAATGGGCAAAGTATATTAGTGCCTATCATTTCAGCTAGTGCTTTTAATATGCCTGACCTGAAGTTATAAATCAGAGGGCAGTAGCATATTTAGGAGCCGATTCCGATCTGGGTCGGAAAGCTCTCCGACCGAGCCGGATCTGGAGTGTTTTCCGACCGAGCAGGACTCCTGCAGTCCAACCGAGCGACTACGATGTGGCCACATGCTGCCGGACTCAGTTCAGTCGGACTCCCATAGAAGTCAATGGGAGCTGGTCGTACGACATGTACATGGGCTCCCATTGACTAAATGGGTACGTCTCTCACAAGGGCTGCCCCTACAGTGGGTACACGTCTGTGCCAACCGTACCGTCCATGCCTGTGTTGGGGAGACCCTTGGATCTCCCCCTGTGTCCGAGTTGTAAGGCTGCGGGTGAAAGGGGGTCCGACGCGGACCCCCTAAGGCAGTGTTCCGGACGTTTTGCGAGCCGGAAACTTTGGCTCGATCCGGCTGTCTGACGCGTGCATCGTACTGGCTCGGTTGGAATTCGCCTCCATTGCATGGCACGGTTTGCTTACGGATGAGGCGTACAGAGCGGTTCGGACCCGGAAACGAGTCGGTCGGCGATTTCGCGTTTCTTGCATCGTACTTGCTCGCTCATACAGCTGTACGAGTTCGTCAGTAAAAACGCGTATGGCCCGTACTTTTTATGGCCGGATCGCGTTCGGAGCCCTTCCGAGCGAGATCGGAATCGGCCCCTAAGTGTATAAAATCTGCTTCCTCCAACCCACCTCTTGAGTAGCATGAGTCCTCTCTCGGACCCATCCACCTTATTGTGAATTCTGTGTGGTAAATCTTCTGCAGAAATCTGAAATGCATTTGCTGGAGGCTATAGTTTGGGAAAAGTTAACCAGTCAGTTTACAGCAGTATGGCCACAGCTCATTTGTTAGTGGGTTTGTGGTATTCTCCTCCTATCGCTACTTGGCATTGGGCAACATACTGGTGCACTGTCCTACAATAGTCTCTTAGGTGTGAACATTTCTAAAAGCCACTCAAGAGGAGCAAAAGTAGGCAGCTGTTCTGGGAATTGCATAAAAGGGTTTTTTATATGCCGCTCACATCCCATAATAAAGGAATGTGTCAAGCAGAGTGTGATCATCACATGACTTCACAGCCTGTAAAGTTAGAAAAGTGCCATCAAGGGAATAGGTCACCAGGTGTAGTCAGTATGAATTTGGTGAGTTGAGGGCACAATGTAGGGTAGCATGTTGGGGGAGAAGTGGATTAGTGAGTAAACGCATGTCGGGAGTGAACATCATCTCTACTTTGGATATGCTATGGAGTCCATCCCATGTACGCAGTGTTTCGCTTACAGTGTCAATCTCCCCCGGTATTGTTGTTGGGACCACAACATTGTGTTTATTTGTAGGGGGTGGGCTGCATTGACTTTCACTGCTACATGAGTCTGGAAGGGAGCTTGGAAGTGTCAGTAATGGGCAAAGCGAGGTTGAGCTCAGAGATAATATATCAAAGTCAGGGGCTGCTAATCCCCCTTGATCACAAGGTAGCATCAGTATTTCCCACTTTAGCCCTTGGTTGATTGCAAGGCAGGTCATGTTTGTTTGGAGATGGTGGCAGAAGGATTTCGTGCTAGTGATGGGTATGTTGATGAACAAGTATAATAGTTGCGGTAAAACCATCATCTTTGTCAGGCTCAGTCTGCCTGCCAGGAAGAGTGGCATTCTAAACCAGTAGTCCACCTGGCCCTCAATGCAGTTCAAAGCAACTCCATAATTTTTCTGCAAGACCTTTTCTATGTCTCGGATGATATGTATGCCCAAGTATTTCACTGAAGTGTCACACTGCCAAAGGGGAAGCTCCAGTTAACAACTGGTTATGCTCTGTGTTAATGGGAGAATCTTGGACTTTTCCCAGTTAATTGAAATGTCTGATAAAGGAAGAAACATGAGGAATTTCTGAATCAGAGGTGAGATTTTCACTTATTAAAAGACAAATCGTCTAGGGCCACTAGCTACCTACGTATGGCAAATTGTGTTTGGCTGCCATCACCATTTTCTTGAAGCCCATGTGTATCCAGTAAAAAATATATTCCTGCAAGTTCAAATTGTTTGACTTTTATTTTGGTTGATTTAATTATGTGTTCATATCACCCCAGTCCATCCCGTCAGATTTCTTCTGATTATTGTGATTTAGGCACACCTTACTTTAACTGTCCCTGTTCAAAACAAAGCTTTTTTTAGGTTATATTACTTTGTTTTCTCTTTAGCCCCCTTGTGGGCTCTGCTTCCTTAGATTTACTGTCCAGGGAATGTTTGCTGTAAGAGAAAGGTTGCTGCAATTTATTTTCCATCTCCATTTATAATAAACATTTTCTGTCCTTCAGCTTCTTCTTTTTTACATTGGATTATACTGTTTTATTGACTAGGTTGTGTTTCATGCTTCTCAGTTCTGGATTTAGATCTCTGATCTCATTCATGCTATCTCCCCAGTGTAATTGCCTTACAGTTCGATTCATGGTGAATCCTGCCTAGTTGGCCTATTAAGGTTTCTATTCAGTGATGTAACAATTCTAGTTTCCATACAAGGATGCAATTTGGTTTCTCCACCTGTTCTCTTCTGAATACTGGCTAAGCAGAGTGAGACAACAGTATTTCCCTGGTCTCAGCCAGTATGTGATTGACAAAAGCCTAATGCCAATGGTTAAAGGGGGCTCAAGCAAGCTAAAGACTTGAAGGTGGCTAACTCAAAACACAATCTCTGTTCATGGAACAAAATAAGTGTGATGAGGTTTTTGTCAGACCTGATAGGAGGCTGGGGATTGAATAAGTGAGGGAAAAGAATAGCAAAGAGAGTTAGAGGCATAGAGTTAGTTCAAAATATGTGTTCACGAATAGTATCGGATGAGACACATCATGGAAAATATCTGCCTAGATTGAACCTTACTGAAATAAGTAATACATCCTGGGCACGTTTTCATTGTCTAATCTTGTTCCTGTTGTATTGAAAATGCCTGTCTGATTTCGAATACTAATATAACATGCTGTATTCCAATGTATCAAAAGGAAGAAAAAAGATAAAAAATAAGTATAATTAAACCATAAGTGTTAAATCTTGACACAGTTTTTGGTAAAAAGTAAATTAATGACAAATGTAGTATTTCCAAAGATTTGTGTCTATAAATCACAGAACAGTATTTAAATGATTTGAAAATAACAGTGGTTTCAGACTGTGTGTTTCTTCTTTTTAGATATATTTGGAGGGATGTCAGAGACATAAAGGTATATTGACACATCTCATCAACTAATAATCTATCACTTTTTCAAGCATATTCCGCACTTAAAGTCCTAATAAAGTCATTAGACTCATAATGCAATATTATCAACATGAACTCAAGAAACTGAAATGGGGGGGGGTGTGGTTTCAGCGCCAATCTAAGGTGTAGTAACAGCGCGGAGTTCCGGTGGACTGGGGTAACCTCTTTATGGCCAGAGACCGTTCCAGCACTCACCGAGGGACGAAACCTGCAGCGTCTCTCCCTCACGCAGTGGTGAGTTGCTGGAGCTGTTTAAAGCTATGCTTCAGTGATTTTAGGGTCATAATGGCCCCAGGGGATTTCTCCTCAGATTGAAGTCACGCCCGCCATTTTGGAAGGCAAGCGCATTTCTTTTTCATATGAGGCAGCTTTTTTCTTATAATATCATGTTCCTGTTGCCTAAAACAACCTTAATTGGACTTACATCACACCTCTTCGTATTGCAGTTGTTTTTTCTTCTCTTTTTATGATAAGGAAGATATACTCATTACGTTCTGGATCCCTTCTCTCTCATGGTGATTCAAATCTGTGGAAAGGTTTCTTCATTATATGATGGTCAGATAGATAATCTTCATTCTATGGGAATTACTCACTGATTTTTTTTCATCTACATCACTGATAATGGATAGGACGGTTGTCCCTGTGGTTTTCTGATATATTCCTGTGTGCTCCACTCTTTCTAGAACTGTGTTTTTTCTTCTACTCATTGTGTGACTCAACCTGATTTACATTTTCAAAGGATTTATTCCCTACATGTAACTTACGCAGTGCTTTACAAAACCTTCCTCTCTTTTATATGGGGATATTGGTGAACCTTAAACTTTCAGTTTCCTCCAAACATATTGCGCACTCTGACTCAAACTCTACTCCCATAAAACTGACTCCACATCAGGAGCCACACCAAAATCGCAGCTCCTAAGCAAGATATCTGCGGTATCCACCAAGTGACCAAAAAAAGACCCTCCTTCTCCAGTTCACTCCTCTTCAGCTTCCATTGAGTTAATTCTTGAGGACATTTGTGCGTGGAAACACTTCATGGAGGAAACCAATAAGACTCTGCAATATTTAGATGACAAGTGGTCTTCGTTGGACTCGCGTGTACTACTTGTGGAACAAAAAACAGAATCTCTTCAATCTATATGCTTGCGTATTTCCTATCTATAATCAGAAATAACTCTCTTTAAAAATCACACTGAAAATTTGAAGAATTGAAAACACAGGAATAACCGCCGCATTTATGGTCTCCCTGAAAATATAGAGGGTTCCAATCCGACTGCTTATTTTAAGACTTTTCTGACCAAGCTTTTGGATATGTCTGCTACTACTCCGCTTAACATGCAATGGGCTCATAGACTTGGTCCTAAGTTCTCAACAAAACCACACAGAGTCATCATGTTCTTCCTGCAATATACAGACCTCCTACAAGTCTTGTCAGCGGTCGAGATCAAAAAACAAATTTATTTGGAGGGCCATCGACTTTTTTCCTCTCAGAATGTCGCTAAAGCCACTGCTGACCGTCGGAAAATATTTCTTGATCTTCGCCCTCAACTAGGATCTATAAATGGCAGATATGGACTAATTCATCCTTGCCTTTTTAAGGTTACCTATAAGGAGACGACTACGAATTTCAAGGGACCGGCTGCTCTACAGGAATTTCTTCAGCAACTTGGAGCGGACGTCATGGACACTTCAAAGTCTACCAGATTGTTATTTTTTTTAGCCTTATATGGCTGTTTTCTTATCTGTGTAATTCCTTGAATATGTTTTGCTCTTGTTTTAATTTCTTATGATGCTCATTCACCAGTCTTTTGTCTCTTTTTCTGCTTTCCCCTTTTATAAAAGTATTTTATTTATACTGTTCCTTTTCTTCTTAATGCAGGTGTATTTTTTCACTCTCTGTCTTCCATATGGTCTCCTTTTTATGTGTTGCTATCCTTACCCATCCAAGGTTGCCCTGACGTCCTCTGGTGTTCGAGTGCTGTCGTCGTCATCTTCTGGTGTCTCCACCCCCCCATTTTGTCTTTGTGTTTTGTAGGTATGTTCTTCAGTCATCATTTGCATGACTTGTACTGTCTTCTTGTTCCTTGTTTCATCTCCTCTTTTCTGATGTTTTCCTCTATGGCTCCTTTCTACCATTTTCTTGTTCCTTTTAATTATTTTATCACCCTTTCTCTCATATTTTCTCTCATTAAACAAATGCCTTATCTCTTTCACTTTTCTCCCTATTGCTATTGTAAGCATATTGATGTTCTAATTTTTACGGTACATTCCGCGTTACCACTTAAAATGTTAAGGGGCTAGGTAACCCTATTAAAAGGCAACAGATGTTATCTCATTTAGCCAAATTAAAAACTGACATTGCATTACTTCAGAAATCGCATCTTTTGAGTCTGAAGCTTTCAAGTTGAAGAAATGATGGGTGGGTAATGTGTTTAATTCTCCTGCTTTAGGTAAGAAAAATGGGGTTTTGATGTTATGCCATAAAAGATTTTATGTATCAGTTGTACATCAGGAAGTTTATATCGAAGGTCAATGGGTTATTGTTAAGTTACTTATAGATAAGATACCTTTAGTTATTCTCAATGTATATGGTCCTACCTCTGTTGACAAGGTTTTCTGGACAAAAATTTCCGATAAACTGGTTTTATATCATGATGAATAAATTATATTTGGTGGTGACTGTAACTAAGTTCACGACCCCATATTAGACAGTCAATCGACAGTGAAATTTGCCCACTTCAAAATGCATTCACAATTCACTTCCACAATACGCCGTAAATCTTTAGTTGATATTTTGCGACTCTGACAGACTCTCCAGAACTTCTGGAATACTGTTTCTATTCAGCCCCACACCACTCACAATCCCGTATTGATTAACTTTTCCTGAGTATGGTCAGCATGTTATTAAATCTGAAATTGAATCAATTTTAATCTCAAATCACGCCCCAATATATGTTGTTACAGGCCTTATCCCTTTTTCCCCATGTCCAGGTAGATGGCGCTCCAACAATTCCTTACTCTTAGATCCTAAATTTAGCCACCAATTCAGTTCCTTTGCCTTCAAATATTTTGCTATCAATTAGACCCTGGAATCCTCTTTTGTAATGATTTGGGACTCCTTTAAAGCTGCCCCCTGGGGTTTTATAATAAAGTTCGTATCACATTAAAAAAAATCTTTAGAGGCCCAATCTACTCATTAATTAATAAAATTAAGCAAATAGAATATACTTACTATCATTCCAATGATGAGTCTTCCCTGTAAAATCTTATTGAAGCTAAACTTAGTTTTAATAGATTATGTACAAATGCTACCTCTTCTTATTTACTGAAAAGTAGAACTCGCTATTATGGGGGTCAAAATAAAATCGGAGAATTGCTGGCTAATTATTTAAAAGTGAGAAAAGACAAAACTAGAAAAGAATCTTTGCAGGGTCCCACGGAAACTCCTCTTTTTAATGATAATGATATTTTAAATGAATTTGTTTCATTCTAAAAAAAATTATATTCTCCTGAAACACAACCAGAACAGTCTGATCTCTCTACTTATTTTCAGTCTGTTGCTTCTCCTTCCTCCCATCACATTGACTTTGATTCCTTGGAGATCGATATTTCCTTAGCTGAAATTTCCCATCCAATTTTGAAGCTAGGACGAGAGAAAGCTCCGTGGCCTGATGGCTTTACTATTGAATTTTATGATCAATTTTCAAAACTTCTCCTACCCAATCTTTTACTTTTATTAAATCCTTTATTGATGAAGGTACATCTCAGGGCACATTTCAAGAAGCCATGAATTGCTTAATCTCCAAAGAAGGTAAAGACCATTCTCTCTGCAAGAACTGTCGTCCCATCTCATTAGTCAATTTTGACTATAATATTTTTGCTAAAGTTTTGGCATACGCATCGACCCTGTCTTGCCTAATCTGATAGGTCCTGACCAGTCCGGCTTTGTTAAGGGAAGACTAACCTCTAACAATTCTCGAGTCTTTTTCAATGTCCTCAGCAAGGCCTCATCTTTAGATCACCCGATGGCTGCTATCGCTTCGGACGCAGAAAAGGCTTTCAATAGGATTGGTTGTGACTTAATGTTCCATGCATTGAGATGGATTCGCCTTTCATCCAAGTTGATTGCGTGAATTTCTCTACTATATTGTCGTTCCAGAGCCTCAATCTTCATTAAAGGTAAAGTTTTCAGATTACTTAACCTTGCTTAAAGGAGTAAGACAAGGATGCCCCTTATCACCTTTATTATTCGTCATAGTTTTGGGCAAGATACTCATATTTCAGGTTGACTTTCTCCTATACTGTTCTAACCCTGTAACCTCTTGTCCCCCTTTTCTTCAACAAGTAGCCACATTTTCTCAACTTTTAGGATATCGACATAATATTGATGAATGCAAAGTTTTGCCTTTAAATACTTTATGTCAAAAGCATCTTTTTGTCCACACAGGATTTTCATGGCAATCCTCTAAAATAAAATATTTGGGTTTGTTGTTCGCTCCAACAATTCCCGAAACATCAAAATTTAATTTCGATCACATATTCAAAACTTTAAACGATACTATTACATGTTGGCATCCTTTCTTTCTCTCTTGTTGGGGCTGAATGGACTCGATTAAAATGATGCTTACTCCTCTGATACTATATATTGTATCCATAATTCCAGTTCACATTCCTGGATATTATTTTAAGAAAATTAACTCTCTCTTAACAAAATTTTTCCTGGAAGGGTAAACCAACTCGCTTAGCTTTGTCTTCTTTGAAAAAAGATCAATCTAACGATGGTCTTAGGTTTCCCAACTTCTAAACTTATCACTCTGCTTTTTCCCTAAAACGAGCTGCCAGTTGGCTCTCTTCAGAGCCCCCTTTGATTTTCACAAAATCCTTGCTTTCACTACTAATATTTCATTTTTAAGCTCCCCTATTATTTCTCATTCCTGTAAACTCTTAGTTCCCCTCTTACCATCATCATATCCTTCAATTAATTCTTATCATTAACAATCCATTTGGCATAATAAATCATTACGAATCAAAAATTGTTCCATATACTGGAGAAACTGGTGTTTTAAGGGGTTGCATTGGATTTCTCAACTCTTACTTGACGATCAACCCCTTTCATTTACTGATCTCCAAACAAAATGTTCTTTACCAACTTCCTTTAGATCGCAATATGATCTTCTATGTCCCTCCCTCAACCAATATCTTCTCACATTATCAAATAATTCCAACCTCCTTCAAATTGCATAAATCTTTCTCCAATAATAGATACCTCCCCTTCTGCATCCACTTTTTACGAATCCTCACAATTGCCCCCGAACAGAATCAAATCAAAGATCGAATTGTCTTGGGAAAAAGACTTATTACAATGTTGGCCAATCAATACATGGGATAAGTTATGGTCTAAGCTTCACAAAACCTCACAAGCTTCTAATACCACACAAACCCTTTATTTTGTTTATCAACTGGTATTATTCTCCCTAGTGACCCTAGCATCTTTCTCATTGGAAATGTCTTCTACATGTTAGTCCTGTCCTTGTCCTACTGCGATTTAAAACACATGTTATTTGAGTGCCCACCCCATCCCCAAATTTTGGCAGTTGGTTTGGTCCCAAATTAGGGAAATTTTCAAAGTTAAGGTCCCCTTTTCTTTAATAAACATATTCCTAGGTACGCTGTCACCCTAATGGCCTCAGTCAGCATCGAGTTATAAATAGGCCTGGGCGTAGCACTACGCTACGCTCGCGTAGTTTGCGAAGTTCGCGCTACTTCGCACTACGCGAACTGCACGTAGCACAGTGCGAACACGCGTAGCGTAGTGTTGCGTAGTGCTGCGGTCATTTTTTGCTTGCTCGCGGTCCTCAACGTCAAGTTGGCGACCGCGAGCAAGCAAAATGACATCCCGGCGAGACTTTTTACTTGTTCGCGATCAGCAACTGCAAGTTGGCGATCGCGAGCATGGGAAATAAACCTCCCGGCGAGATTCCCAACGCGAGGAGGTCAGGTTTCTCATTGCGAGTGGTCGCGTATGCTCGCGACCGCTCGCGATGAGAAACTACCAGTTCGCGTTGAGAAAGCTGAAGCTCGAGTAAAAATCTACTCGAGCAGCTGAAAACTACAGCTCGCACTGTGCAAGATGCCATTTTCAATGATTGCACAGTGCCGGTTGCTTGTCCGCACTGTGCTATCATTGAAAACAACATCTTGCACAGTGCGAACATGTTACTACGCAGTTCGCGAAGTGCTACGCGTAGCTCGCGTAGTGCGAACTTCACTTTGCGTAGCTTCGCGAAGTGCTACTTCGCGAACTACGCCCACCCTTAGTTATAAACTGTTAGATCTATTGTTAGCTGTTGCTTTTCATTTAGTAACCTCAAGTTAGAAACAGGCAAATAAAGTTACTTTTAGATCCTTGTGGAACGCTGTGTGTTTTCATCATAGATTAGACACTAATTATGTATCCCCTATATCTTTAGAGATTAAAAGAGATCTCTTATGGCTTCCATTAAACACGTATTTATTTTTATCTGCCTCTTCTATTGTTAAAGTCACTACTGTTGCAGATGAAGTACGGAAGCCACCTTAATTTCACTCTTTGCCACTCTTTTCTTCTTAGATGATTA
Source organism: Triturus cristatus (assembly GCF_964204655.1). Lineage (NCBI taxonomy): Eukaryota > Metazoa > Chordata > Amphibia > Caudata > Salamandridae > Triturus > Triturus cristatus. The sequence continues at coordinate 551,869,195 of NC_140595.1, forward strand.
GAAGATATTTGTAATCTTATATTTGTACCATGCTTTCCAGTTTTATGTATTGTAATGCTTACACTGTAAAATCATTTATTATTCTGTTATTTTTTCTTAATATCATAAATTAATTATTTATATATTGTGCTCCTCCCCCTGCCCCTTCGCCCCATTGTTTCTAATGTGTATATTCTTCTTTGTATATAGCTTCATAGCTATAATACTCTTATATTTTTGTTTTCCATATAACTTTTATGTCAAATAGGATTTGTAATATTCATTACATTGCTGTTCTTTTTCTTGTTATTTCTTAATAAACTCAAACTTAAAAAAGAAAAGAAACTGAAATGAATAGCTTAGGGTCCAATTTATATAAAGGCTGTGTCCCGCCGTTCCACCATTAGGACGAAGTAAATTACTCCGTACTCATGACTGACAGATCACCCGCAGGAACTGCTATGTTATTCTTTGTTAGAGGGTTGCATCAGAAGGTTGCAGCCCTGTAGCAAACAGTTTACATATTTTCTTTTGAAAAAGAAAATGCTAAAACGTAATTTTCTATTTTTGAAAAGAAAAAATATAATACTCTCCTTGCCGTGGGAGTCTCCTCTCCTGGCAGGGGGAGCATTATAATGATTTTACAGTTCCTTGCTGCCAGTTGTACCTGGCGGTAACTAACAGTAAAATAATTACAATATATTCGCCTATATAGATTGGGCAGGCGGACATGTAGTCATTTCTCTGATGGTCCTTACTCCCCAAGGCTGTTGGAGAAGTTTGGTCACAGCAGAGACAGAGTAGTCTCCACCATGGCAAAACAGAAGATCCGCCCGCAATTAAATCGGGTGGGGTGACCTTCATATTGGTGGTATGTATACTCCGTCACTGTTGCAACAGAGTATACCGATCACCAATATATAAATAGGGCCCATAGTGTTCTATTTTCATTTGCAAACTTTGACTTTGATGTTGGTAATTTATCTGTCACTGTTATGAAAAATGTGACTGACATCTGGATAGGAATAGAGTAGAAATTGTTGTAGTTAAGGGGATATCTGCCAAACGATCCATTGTTTCCCCATCATGTGGATCCCATAATGACTTCGAGAGAGGGATTGACTTAAATATAATCGAACATGCCAGCTACAGGGCTTTAGGTGATCCTGTAATTTATACTGTACATATTATAATGCTCTCAGATTAGAGAGATTTATTTAGGATTGAGAGGATTTGCAGGGAGTCTGCTACATGAAGCAGAGGCTGCAGGCACAGGTAAGCTTGCTTGGGTGGGGCAGGGCAAGGCAGGGTGGTAGTCGACAGACAATGGAATAGGTATTATTTATTTATTTCATTATACCTATTCCATCATCTTTTGACTTACCCCCTCCCACCCTGCCCCATCCCACATCCCACCGCGTTTACCTGTGCCGGTCGCTGCTGACCTGAAGTTACAGGTATATGGACAACAATCAAGTTTAGCTGCTATAGTTTTAATTGATTTCTTCACCCATACACCTCTCAGGATGTATTCCTTATCTCAGAAATCAGGCATTGAAGGTGACTGGATTAGTGTGAGTTCTTTAAAGGACATAGTGTGCCTTAGTTGTGATTGTTGTTGATTAGAGAATAATTTTCATCAATATATCTGCTGAGACACAACATCCGTGATCAGATGATGCTAAGAAAAGCCAGGTATGCACATGTTGGATTGGCATTTTTGAGCATCAAGTTCCAGCTTTGCTCTAATGAGTGCTGAATAGGTCTTTCTTATCACCCACTTACCTCTCCTCCTCTCCTATATTTATATTTATTTATTTATTTATAGAGCGCAACATTCATCCCGAGGGACATCACGGCGCTAAAAAAGCATATCTTCCTATCTTCCTTTAGTCATGTTGATAGATTCCCTTGAAGGCTAATTGTTGCTGCCAATCCATCCTTCATTTTGTTTTGCTGAACTAAATTGATGTTCTCAAAGTGATGGAAAATACTATATTTGCTGAACCATCTTTGTTTCCACATCATGTGGGTCATATAATGTATTTGGGGGAGGGACGGCCTGAAATATAAGGAAATATGTCAGCTACAGAGTTTCCTGTGATCCTGTAATTCTTTACACGTGAAAATGCTCCCAGGTAAAAGAGATTGGCATAGGATTGAGAGGATTATCAGGGATTTCACTATTTGCAGTCACAGGTTATAAGTTTTGGTTCGACCATTCATACCTTCTATGGCTTAATGATCTTATGAAATGCCTGTTTCACAGGTAAAGTGCCTACAAGTAAGTGTCACTGCATAGTGGTTTCTATGCCCTAGATCGGCCTGGTAACTCTTCACAAGTAATGCAGGCATGCAATCGGTGTATTGTACAATGATTGATGACCTGTACCTAACAAGCATTTGTTTCCCTTGAAGATGTCTAAAATAAATGAGGAAGAAACATGTTGGCTGATTGATGATGAATGCTGTATTTGAAGTTTTCATTCTGGAAAGATCAAGCGTTAATAAATGAATCAAAATCAGAAAAAAAATAACTAACTTGCATCTTTGAGGTTCTTTTAAAAGTATGAGTGCCAGATTTTCCAAATTATGAATTATTTAATTACATGGGTATAGAAATCATTCTATAGAAAACCACATTATCTTTAAATTTTGTTAAAGCTGTCATGAAGAGTGAAAAATACACAACTTGAAAAGGATTTAGATTGTCCTCAGATATTTAAAAAAATTAATTAGGTTTTATGTCCTTCTGTTAAAATGGATTATAACAAATAAAACACCATAAAGACAATATTTGTTTTTCACTAGGAACTGGAAGACACCTCATTTTACTCCCTGCAAAGAATAGGCCACGTTTTAACGCATGTGTTTAGAACGCATGCATTACAATGTGGTCATTACAACGACCGCGTTGCTACATCGCATATCAATACAACGCAAGTCGTTACAACAATTTGCTGTAGGGGGGCACTGGCTGTTGGAATAGCATAATTTACTATTACAACTTCAGTCTGTGCAACAGTAGGGAAGGTGTGAATTTAAAATCCAACACCTTCTTCCCCCTACAGCGAGCCACTGTAACGGCTTGCATTGTAATGGCATGCGATGTAACAATGCAGTTGTTGTAAAATACCGCGTTGTAATGGCATGCTGTGTTTCGCATACCCCCTGCAAACAGTGTAAACATAGCCCCCATCTCTAATCACTTTTATGTGATGTATGCTTCTGCTTAGACCCACTTTGGCCATGCAAAGCCACTTAATATGCCCCTGAGGCCATCAGCAAGATCCTTGGACCCTTCGTGCCTACTACAACTCCCAGTTTTGGAGCATGGCTCACATCATTGCACATCAGCTAATTGTTCACTGCATGCTGCTGCATTAACGCCTATTTTACAGAAACAGAGGACCCTTTAAAGAGGTGTAATAACGAGCAATGATACACAGAGATACAATGATATCTATCTCTTTGAGTTCTAAATGGAGATTAATCAATTTATTTCAGCAAACAATATTTAAAAACCATAGAAGTAGGACATTATGTTAACAGAAAAAAGAGGTAGTCATGGTACTTCCAGAACTCAGGCATTACACAACATGTGTCTGAAATATAAACAATGAATGAATCACAATTGCAGTGTACCTTTGCTCACTAAAATAACAAATAAACAAGTGAAGTCAAGATACTAAGGTCGACGATGTTTCGATCCCTGCCATGATAATAGCGTGTGAAGTGACAGGAACAATGTCTCAGTCTGGGTAAAGTATCAGATAGGAATTACACCAGGATACTGAAGAGTCAATGTGTTGCGGGGTAGGTTCCCGCCAAGCTCAGGAAAGGTGAGGTAAAGAACTAGAATCGGCCCGAAAACAGTCTGAATTTCAATAATTGGGAGTGCTCGGCTTCAGAAATGGTACAGTACAAAGCCAGAATCGACCCATGATCAATCCCCACTGCAATCGTGACAGCGCTTAAGCATAGGAGCGATAAGGCGCAGAGTCCGATTAGGCCCGTGACCAGTATTCTGATACAGACAGACCCTTTGACTTTCAGGGTTCCCTTCTGTCTTTAAAATGAGCTGCATAAACGTTAGCAGGATTGCAGATGCAGTTTGAGCAGTTTCTCTGTCCAGGGCAAGTGGCACTTCCAAGAGTCCACACTGCTTTATTGAGAGCAGGACAGAGCTTTTTCTGAATGTTCAGGTAGCAGAATTGTGACAACAAAGATCACTATACCTTTTATGCCTCCCACATCATTATCCTTCCATAAAACACTGCACCAAATAATATTGCTCTTGTGTTTACACTGGTGATGGTCCAAAAAGGGTCATATCATGAACATGTTCGGTGTCCATGTACTATGGGAAGATGTACATGAGATATTTTTGATGAAACTACACTGCTTTTATAGCATACATTCATAATTTAATGCATAAGTGGCTGTCTTCTATATTTTGCTTTAATATGCAAACAGATCTCTGGGAAGTGTTTCAAACAAATGGACACCAAGACTAACCCTGGGCGTAGTTCACGAAGTAGCACTTCGCGAAGCTACGCAAAGTGCAGTTCGCACTACGCGAGCTACGCGTAGCACTTCGCGAACTGCGTAGTACCTTGTTCACACTGTGCCAGATATCGTTTTCAATGATTGCACAGTGCGGACAAGCAACTGGCACTGTGCAATCATTGAAAATGGCATCTTGCACAGTGCGAGCTGTAGTTTTCTGCTGCTCGAGTAGATTTTTACTCGAGCGGCAGCTTTCTCAACGCGAACTCGCAATGAGAAACCTGACCTCCTCGCGTTGTGAATCTCACCGGGAGGTTTATTTTCCATGCTCGCGATCGCCAACTTGATGTTGCTGATCGCGAGCAAAGAAAAAGTCTCGCCGGGATGTCATTTTGCTTGCTCGCGGTCGCCAACTTGATGTTGAGGACCGCGAGCGTAGTGCGAAGTAGCGCGAACTTCGCAAACTATGTGAGCGTAGCGTAGTGCTTTGCCCAGGCTTAACCAAGACCCACTTCAGGGCTGCTCTAGTGCTGTTTCAAAGTTTCTTTTGTCTTGTTGAGCACAGTGAACTTTATGGATCAGTTCACCATCCATTTTCTGCCCCTGTGATGCTTGTTGTACATCTGTGCACTACAACAGCTGTATGAAGGGTTGCATGCAGTAGTGGTGAGAGTCAGGGAGGCTCTCTGCTAGTGACATACTGAAGGGAGCAGATCCCATGCTCAACAAAGCTTTCTCTCCTGGCACAAGGAGTGTTTTGCTCCCCTGATGCTTCCAGTTCTTCTTTAGACCTAGCATCTCTCACCCATGCAAGGCATGCACACTTTTTGCCCAAACGAGGACCCACAAAGAAGGGGTCACAAACTAGAAGTCTGATGTGGGACCAAAGATGCTCTCTGGTGTCCGCGGACTAGGTTCCCAGAATTTGGCAGTGAATCTGGGCCAAAACATTTATGAAAGAACCATTCTGAGACCGTTGAATATGCTATTACCTTATACTGCACAATCATGTTATTTTTATGACACTGCCACCTTGACTAAAATCTATTAAACTTGATTAGGTCTCATACAGCTGGGCCATAAAGTTGGGGTTTTCAGCACATGAGCGCTAGGTTAATTATTTTTACATAGTTTGCAGTGATAAGGATATTAAACCACACTGGTATCCTTACCAAACACTCCCAGGAAGAGAGGAGGAAAAAACATTCTCAAGGTCCAAAGAAAATCCAGCCCACATCTGATCCTTGTATGGCTGATTCTTACCCGGGGCCACGTAGAATTGCTATAGAGATGGTCCATGAATACCTATGTGAGGTTTCCTCAGGTAGCAGCCTGTTGGATTATGATTACTTCTTATGGATATTATTTCCTCTTGCAGGAGCACCTCCTAAAACTCTCTTCTTCTGAAACACATTTCCATCCTCAGTGACAGAGTCAATCTGCACTTCTAACAAAATTCAGTATCCACAAGTCTGCTTCTGTGGCTGTCAGTCTGCCACTTCAGCCCTGGAGCTCAATAGATAACTATAGGGATGCAACAGTTATCCCCGCTTCAATGTAAAGAGCATCCTAGCACAATGACTTGGGGTTTTTACTAAGTGCATGTCTTCAATGGCTGATGCAGATGTGATTTGCAGAGCCATTATTAGTTTTCAGTTATATCTAATTTTGAATTTAGGTGAATTTCACAGATGCTGTCCCAGTTTCGGTACTTTAAGCTGGGAAATGAGCATAAAGAGGGGCAGATTCCCTGTCAGGGTTGTGAAATAAAGGCACACAAAAAGGAGATGCAATCCCACACAGACACTAAACAAATCTGTCTGTAGTGACATGTCTGGGAATAAGAAAATGGGAAGATGTAAGGTGTTACTGTGCCCTTCAAAAGAATGTCTCAACCAACACTTCAGCTACTGGAGCTTTTCACACTTCAAAGATGAGGCTGTGGAATGTCCAATGGCCTTCCCATTAATCTGCAAAAAAAACAACCAGGTTCACCACCCTTTTCCATTTTGTCAGCTATCCATAAACATGGTTCTAATTGGATTTCTGTCCACGTAGTTCAAAGCACAACACACTCTGTAATGACACAACCTCATACATACAGAGTAAACATAAACAGTTCATCGGTGTCCCACATGATTTGAGGGAATGATCCAGTCAAGGGGGATTGTGCAGATCATTGAACAGGAGAGGCTAGTAGAGAGAGAGGTTTGAAGGCAACAAGTAAAAAGGGAGGGTACCTACCACTATAATTGAGTGCTACCACTAATGCCAGTCCCTCATAGACAAGTGGGAGGACCTAAGTCATTGTAGGTGGTCCCCCTAACATCATAGCCACTATCTATGGCCTCAAGCCATCACATGGTAGTCACTGATGGGAAAACCAAAAATCTTAAGAAACGTACCAAGGCATGCTTTGTAAAATAACATTGTGTTGGGTGCATGCTCTCTGGACTCATGTAGTGGACATTTATACTCAGCCCCCCTTTCTGTTAATAGGGTTTGTAAATAATGATGGGTGGAACTCACTGCGTTTTACTCCATAGAATTCCATGGAGTCACATGAAAAGTCTGCGAGATTCCAAAAACGTATGCAAACAGGAGGAATTAGGCACACTCCTCTACTCTTGCTAATTTTTAGTACCAGGAGCACATGCTACGCTGAAAAATCAGTGCAAACAGCAACACGCAGCATGCCAGAGGGCTCTGCTTCTCAAGTTGGTTTTGCTGCTGCTCTAGTAGATTTTCTTCTTGAGTGGCAGCTACGATTGCGAACAGTCGCGATCACCCGCATTGGGGAAATTGCGCCATGTGCTCTCCTAGCAACCGAAAATTGCACTAGGGGATGACACATCTTGCTTGTGATCACCTCTCACCATTGGCTAGCTGCGAGTGGGGAAAAACTCCAACACGCAGCGGTCGGTGGAATTTGGCCAGAACTCTGTGTTACATGCGTAACGCATGGAGTGGCGAAAACTCCGCCGGCAGAGCACAATTTATACCTACCTGTTAGACCTGGCACCATTGCCGTGGGTCGCCCTTCCATTTTTTTGCTGTTGCCTCCTGTCAAGATACTTTGGGCACTTTGTCACTGCTATTCAGTGCCAAAGGGCAAGTGTACCCTTTGTTAATTGTTGGTATGGATTAGTGATTCCATGATTGGCTATTTGATTTACTTGTCAGACCCTAGTACAGTGCACCGTGTGTGCCCAGGGCCAGTAAATCAAATGCTGCTGGTGGGCTTGCAGCACAGATTGTGCCACCCACATAAGCAGCTTATAAAATGTGGCTCAGGCCTGCCATTGCAGAGCCTGTGTGCAGTCTGGGACTGCCATGTCAACTTGGCAAGTGCACACCCTTGCCAGTCCCCAAACCTTCCTTTTTCTGCATGTTAGCCACCCCTAAGGTAGGCCTAAGGTACCCCTGTGGGCAGGGTGCATTGTATGTGAAAGGTAGGACATGCCCTGATGTGTGTGGCATGTTCTGATAGTGAAATACTGCTAATGTTGGGTTTTTTTAACAACACTTTTTATTAATCAAGAAGGCAAGGGCTGCAGGCCCCTGGCAAACCAGGGGAACTGCCACATAGTAAATAGCAACAGCTCTTGACATTTTGTCATGCTAATGTTGTTTTAACTATTGCAAGGCTATCTGTTACCATAGGACAGAATGGGTAGTTTGTTTATAACATCTTTTAAGCATAACTGTCCCTGGGAACAAGATAGAAAATAAAAGTTTAGTATGCCTGAACTCTGAATGGTAAAGTGCATCTTTTAGTGAGGGTGATTTTTACATTCTGTGTTTGAAAATACCACTTTTAGAAAGTGGGTATTTTCTTGCCTACGGGGAACAACAGGAGAGGAAGGGAACAAAACAGGGAACACTCCTATTCCCCTCAAATAAATCAGACAATCAACAAAGGAGTGTGTCAGTGTAGTATCAGAATGAAAGAGCATTTTCTTGCCTAACCATCCAGTGTGCCTCTGCTAGGTTTGTGTATTGCATGTCTGGCTTTTGGATGACAGGAGCTGGAGAAGGGCAGTGGCTCCAGAAGTCTGATGAGTCAGGGCTGGGCTCAATAGACCTGGGTTGCATTTGGATTAGGGGGAGGAGATTGCCTTTTCACCTGAATCCGCCTGGGCTGCGTTCAACAATGTTGTCTGCACCTCCTGCCAGTAAGCTGCAACAGTAAAGACAGAACTGGTTTTGGCTGGGTACAGACAGTCTCTGCCTTCAGAGAACAAAGGATTTTGTGGTATAAATAGTGGGGCCCAAACTCCAGAACTTTAGATCACTTCTGGGACATCAAGAGGAAACCTTTGCCAAGGAGAAGAGCCGGAGAAGCTGAAGAGGAATACTGCCCCTGTGCTGTTTGCTGTCTGGGGTTGGCCTGCAGTGGCTGCTTGCTGCTAAAGAAAGGAGAAGAAGGATTTTGCTGTTTGTTTTGTCACCTGCTTGAAGAAAATATCTCCAAGGGCTTGAAACTGAGCTTGCCTCCTGTTCTGAGGTCTCAGGAACACAAAGACTTCACCCCTGCTGTCTCTCTGCATCCAGAACTGTTGTTTCAGTTGCTACAGAAGTAAATTTCAACACCAACGCTGGTGCTGCTCCGACTTGCGACATAGGCCTAATGCCTGCTGCCGTGTCGCATCGACTTCAAAGCCGACTTTATCATCGCGGAGCCATTCCTTGACATGGATTACTCCCGAATCCATCGACAGTGCACCGTCGTAAGGAACAGAGACTCCGGCGCCATCGTGATGTCACCTCCCCGACGCCTCCCCTGTGCTGCAGTAAGGAACAGAGGCTTCACCTCCCCTGGGGTTGTAAGGAACCAACACCACGTGGCACCAAAGAAGCATTGCCTCCTCAACGCCGTGAACCATCTTTGATTTTCATAGTTTCCAAGGTACTGTTCTTTGAGGGCCCGATGCCACACACCTTGCTGTCGGCGCCGTACTTTGGGTTTTACAACGTCGTTATAATTCCAACTGGAGTTAATTGTTGCTACAAGCTTTATTTAAGTGAATAACCTACTTATAAGGATATTTTGATACTGTAGGTTGGATTTTTGTTGTTTGGTCTTGTTTTGGTTTAGATAAAGATTACTTATTTTTCTAAACTGGTGTGGTGTCCATTTGAAGTGTTTTCACTGTATTACTGTATGTGTTCACAAATGCTTTACACACTACCTCTGAGATAAGCCTGTCTGCTCGTGCCAAGCTACCAAGGGGGTGAGCAGGGGTTATTTTAGGAGTGTATCCCCATTACCCTGACTAGAAGCAGGGCCCCTACTCGGATGAAGGTACCCACCTCTGCCAACTAGAGACCCCCATTTTTAACACCACCACTATTTGTGACATGTGTTGGCCCTTCTATTCCATCCTTTGATCCCAGTATTATCATTGAGTCTCCATTGACCCCTGCCTACTAACAAATTTTGTTATTTTTGATCCATGTCTACCTTTTGGGGTTAACATCTCTTTTCAATCAATGCCAGTTACTAGATTTCACCTTCAAGTCCCATGCTTGAATCTTGGCCATTGGAGCTCAGCCTTGCTTCCTTACAAGTATGTAACATTATGTTCGGAATTGTAACAAATATTATCAATAAAGCAATGAAAAATCAAAACAGTGGTAGTGAATATAACATAAAAGACAAGCTATTCTTTTAGTTGTGTATTCCTTGTGTTATCATGTCAAATTACTGTGAATGTGTGTGTGTGTGCGTGTCTGTGTGTGCAAGTGTTTGTATGTGTGTTTGAAAAGTTTAGAGGATTCAGTTGCATATGTAAGGATTCCGCACATTTTGGACCATGGATCGAAACTACAAATCGTTATTAATATTTTCCAAATTGTAGTGGTTGAATCATCATATTCGACAATAGCAACTTTTCGTGAGAGTCTTAATCCAAAGTCCTGCTGACAGAGAAAAATGTTTACTTCTTGTTTTTTTTGTTTGCCAACAGTTTATTGTTTTCAAATCAAATTGAATTGTTCATGTGCTGCAGTCTGGAAAAACCAGTATAGTTGCTAAACACAAGTGGCAGTGGGTACAGAACCTGGCATTCTACTCATTGGTGCGTACGAGGTCACAGATGGTGACGTGCTCGATCTGTTGACCTCTGGAGCCCTTTTAGTGTTTTTCTCACAGATGCTATTTGCTTGGATGATAGGCTAAGTCAGCCATCTTGAGAGGTGTAACCTGCTGGCTCTTTAGGTCGTCCAGCTTGTGTCCCATCCGTCCAAGGCCATCCATCTCTCTTGTTTTCTTTGTCACTATCACCCCCAATCCCCATAACTACCTTACTCTCTGTCCCTCCATAAATCAATGATTCCAACATCTACAGTAATAAACTTCTGATTACAAATTTCCATAAGAATGAGCCGCAGATATTGCACCCAGCGACGGGTTTTGAAATCACTCTGTTTGGTAATAAAAAGCTTATGAACCCGGCCAGCTTATATTTGACCTTTATTATTAAACTCAGGATCCAAGATGGAGAGGATATCATTTTTGGCAAGCAGAGAATATTTATGAACCTAATTATGAATATACTCAGCAATGATTTGAGTGGACCACAATTTCAGGACATTTCCTGAAATATTCACATTGGATCTGTAGCGCTCTCATTATAATTGAAAGTAACTAGTTTGTATTTCAACCCTTTTTTTCAAAAATATAAAAGTTGGATTTGGAGGAAAGCGTATACAGTTGTGAAGATGGTTTTACTGTGGATTATTTGCCTCTTAAAAATACATTTCTGTTATGCTCCACTTTGCAAATATTGACCACTTGCAGGTTCGATGCGCAGCACTTCATTTGCTTTGGGTTAACGATGGTAAGTGGAATAGATTTAACCATACAAATAAATGCACAAACGGCATAGGTCGACTTTTTCTACCACCTCATTATGTTACAGGAGTGTGAGCCATAATTTATTATGTAATGTGCTATATTTCGGGTTTTGTTTCACGCTTGTGTGGCAGCACTGCCCCTTCGGAGTGTTCTGAGCAGTGGTACCCGTTCACGAAGATGAACGTTCGCACAGGGCACAGACTGTGCCAGGTTTATGTGTGCACATAAGCTGAAGACGGAAACGGAGTGGTGAATACAGGCGCCTCTGTTTCCAAGCGGTGCTGTTGGCTGCAGCTACATTAACTCGGAGAGATTACGAGGCATATTTACAAGCCCCTTGCGCCACTTTTGCGTCACTTTTCCCAGGTTAAAAGTGACACAAAAGTGGCGCAAGGGGTTTGTAAATATGCCCCTGCGAGTTCAATCTACGATTTTAGAAAATGCAATCATACAAGAGCAAGCGCACAGTTATTCCCTTTCCTGATGCACACCTTCATGATGTGCACTTAGGAGTACATTGGAGTTTGTTAGTGTCATTGTCTGCTAGTGGGAGGTTGAAGATTTGTGCATGAAAGGCAGTTGTTCTATCCGCAGTATATTCGCATAACATCTTTAGCCTTGCTTCGTTTGTAGAAGAATAAGTCCCGGCAGAAACAGGGACATCTTAAGGATTTTGGGGGCCCTGGGCCAAACATATTTTGGGGGCCCCTGTTCAGAACAGCTTTGAATTTATGATCCAATTTGAGCCCCTGTGTCCCACGCCGTTTCCGCTTCCTCAGCTGCATTAGCGATTAATTTTGCATAATAGGCATTAGCCTATTTATTCCTGATTTAAACTGATGCGCGCAGCTGACAGCAGTAGGATTTAGTGTTTCCTGCCCTGCTACTAGGTTTTTAATACTTTTTAAATTGTATATGTGTGGCTGAATTACTCTGTGCTTTTCAATAATTTCTCCTACCTACGCGCACTTGCACTTTACTTGATTCTGCTTGCCTACACCTCCTTAGCTGCTCCGATTCGCATCTCGCTTTTCCTCCAGTCCTGGTCCGCCGTGGCTGATACATCGATTGTGCGGAGGGCTGGGGCTACTATCGGGCTCCTCACTTTTGCCCACGCAATTTCCCCTGCATTAGCGATCCAGTTTGCATCATAGACATTAGCCTATATATTCCCGTTGCAAACGTGGGCGTGCAGCGGGTGTGCTGCTGGCATGCCAAAGGCATGCCCGTCTGTGACTGTCAGCGTCTCGGAGGCGTCCAGCGCCGGCCATGCTGCCCAGTTCCCCTCCAGTGAGTTTCTTCCACGATATTACACTAGCGAAAAAGTGCTTAGCCTTAGGCGGCTACCATTATATCAGTGTACAGCGGCTGATCCGAGCTTGGAGGTAGACTTTCGATGCAATAAGTGCAACTTGTCTCTCCTCCAGCCCAGGAAACTCACACCTATGATCCTCCCAAGCAACAATACGTGTAAAAACAATGGGAAAACAGAGGACCTAAAGGCCACCCTTTTAAATTGTTGCCCTTTGCAAAAGCATGAACCACACATTTATGACCTACTTTCAGACGAACAGCCCAATCTTTTATTTTCACTGAGACCTGGCTGTCTGAAGCCTCCAACCCTATCACCTCGGCCATCCCTACGGGTTATAAAATCCTTAGGAGGGACCGACTGAGTGGGAAGGGGGCGGTGTTGCCATAATTTACAATCAAAAACGATACTGCTCTCCCATCCTGATGGAAAACATTGAGGATGCAGAGTCCTTTGGCTTCTGCTGTACCTTATCCCCCCATCATAGCATAGCTGTTCTTCTGATTTACAGACCTCCCGGTGCAATTGGAAATTGTATTACTACACTTAATGCAGCCACCACCTCCCTGGACTTAAAATACAACAACTGCCTTATTCTGGGAGATTTCAATATACATATGGACAACGGAAAAGACTCTCAAACTATTTACTTGTTGGAGACGCTGCAGGCCTGTAACATGTTTCCATCTATTTCTTCTGCCACCCATGAGAAGGACCAAATCTTTCACAACTTTTACATATCATAAGCCTAGCTTTTCCCATTACCTGGTCTGACCACCTCCTATTAAAATTCGTCATTCCCAACTCTGCCACAGCTCCTTGGGCTAACGCAGGGCAGATGGTCCCTAATTACATGATGTTCCATAAAATATCCATCCCAATGTTAGCAGACGCCCTCGGTTGTTCCTTACCGGAGCTGTCTGGCTGCCCCGACTCGGACGCCCTCTCAATAGATTCATGGCTCCGAACCAACATTGGTACAGCGGTACCGGTTGTTTCCCGCTCCTCAGAGAGGTTGGCCCCACCATCTCCATGGTTTAACGATTCCCTCAGATCTAGCAAATAAATTGTAGAAAAATGGAACGGAAATGGTGTAAATCCTATCTACCTGAGGACAGGAAGGTGTGTAAAGACACCTTAAATGCTCATTACATTCTCGTGAAGGCAGCAAAGAAAAACTTCTTTCAATCCAAGATAGAAAATGCCCAAAATAAGAGTAAGAAAATCATTAGCATAGTTAAATCCGTCACCGCCCCAAAAGCCGGCACAAAGGAAGGGCCATTCACGGAAGAATTGTCTAAGCAAATAGCTCAATTCTTCCACAAAAAGATCTCTGTGATCCAACAAGCCTTAACTAACATCTCAGAGGAAGAACTGACCTTCTACCTTAGTTCTAATAGCAATTTTCACCTCTTGGATCCTGCATCTTTACTAGCTTTCCCTCAGTTTCAGCTTGAAGAGTCACTGACCCTTCTCCAAAGCATTAAGTCTGGCTCTCCTACCGACCCATTGCCAGCGAATATCCTGCACCTATTAGCCCCCACCATAAACCCCACGGTAAACCAGCTCTTTAATGCTTCCCTCTCCTAAGGCAACATGCCGAAATTATGGAAGAATGCTAAGATTCTTCCACTGATAAAAAAGGCTAACGCCAAACCGACAGACCCTGCCAACTACAGGCCAATCTCCCTTTTTTCGGCCCTCTCCAAAGTATTAGAGAAGCATGTAAACAAGGCCCTGCAAAAACACGTTAAAGATGGGAAGCTCCTTCATGAGTCCCTATCCGGTTTTAGCGCTAACTACAGTACGGAGTCTGCTCTGCTGAAAGTGACTGAATTTCTTAAGGGTAAGCTTGACCAGGGAGGCAAGGCTGTTCTGTTACTGCTCGATCTGTCGGCGGCCTTCGATATGGTCCCACATGAGAAGTTCCTAGAGAGACTTGCTAACATCGGCCTGGGGGGACCGCCTTAACATGGATGCCATCCTTCTTGGCGAATAGATCTCAGGCCATATGCCCCCCCCACCCACTTTCCCATCCCCGGATCCGGGCATGAATGTAGGTGTCCCTCAGGGCTCCATTCTCAGTCCTGCCCTTTTTAATATATATCTATCCCCCCTTGCATTTCTGGTAGAGGAAGAGGGCGCCAAAAGTGTTTCTTATGCTGATGACACTCAGCTGATTTTTACATGTGACAAAAAGGAACCCACTTTGACTGGGCAATGATTAGGTCTTGCCTCACAAAGGTTTTTAACTGGCATAAGATCAATCAGCTGAAGTGCAATCCTGACAAAACTGAAGTTGTTTTCTTTGGTAATCCAGAAACGCCTGACTGGAGCTCTTGGTGGCAAAAAGATCTGCTGCCCCTGCCCGCGGAAAAAGACGAAAGTTAAAAACTTAGGAATTGTCATAGACAAGACACTCTCCATGCGCTTTCAAATCCAAAATCTAACTGGCGCTTGCTTTGGCATACTCCGGATGCAAATAAAGTTCCTGTCACCGCTTGAGAGCAGAAAGATCGTGGTGCAGGCTCTGGTGACATCAAAGCTTGACTATGTCAACAGCGTGTACCTCGGTCTTCCCAAATCCCTCATCCAGCTCCTAGAAGTGGTACAGAACGCGGTGGCCAGAGCCATCCTGAGACCTAAACCCAGATCTAGTATGACCCCTATTCTTAAGTCTCTACACTGGCTCCGCAAAAAAGAACAGATTGATTTCAAAGCGATGACCATCTTCTTCAATGCTTTCCACGGCTTACCTAAATAAGCGCTTTAATCACTACACAACATCTAGACCCCTAAGATCTTCCAATGCCAACCTGGCTATTGTGCCTAAAATATGCCGTGCCCGCACTGGATGCAGTTCCCTTGGCTTTCTAGGCGCAATGGAATAGACTCCCTGAGTCTCTGAGACTAATCACAGACTCTTTCAGGAAGAACTTAAAAACCTGGCTTTTTAAAAACATATGGGTATTTTACGCACGTTTTCCTCCCGCTGTCACGCGCTAGGACACTCTAGTCTGAGTAGCTGCGCGCTTTATAAAATACACTATTTCATTTCATTTCATTTCAATAGGTTCCTGACAGTGCAAAGGAACACTCGTCCAATTTCTAAGGGCCTTATTTATGGTCTTGCTTCAGTTTTATGCCGGCGGTGCGTCACTTTTTGTGATGCACGGGCAGCGTAAAAAAAGTGCCATGTTGCGCCCTATTTACAAAGTGACGCAACTAGGCAGATGCGTCACTTTGTAAACCGCTGCACCACATTATACCTGCGCCAGGTATAATGTATGCAGGGTGGGTGTTCCCCCGCAAAAAGCCTCGTAGAAGTAACACATTGAAATATATGAGATTTCACTGCGCCACTACTAGGACGCCATTGCGTCAATATCTTACATCTGCCTCACAGCAGGCATAAGACTGATGCAGGCCCTTTCACATGGGGCTTGCCCCATGTGAAAAGACACATTGCTGGAGTTGCATCTATTTTCAGACACACCCCAGCAATGCATCACTTTTGCATCTACAGATACGTCAGAAATACTGACGTATCTGTAACTCCTTGCGACATGATGTGTCATACAGTAAATATGACGCATGCATCATATCGGAGGGAGGGCGCACTAAGAAGTGACGCATCCCTGTTTTCACACAGCGATGCGTCACTTCTCATAAATAAGGCCCTAAATGTGTTTACATCTAATATTCAGGGATAGTTATGTGTGTTTTCAATATTTTAACACAGCAGCGGCTCACCAATATTACTACAAATAGTCTCTGTGATACCTTACCATTTCTTATATGTTAGGCCTTGTTTTAATCTAAAATAAACTTTTATGTATATTGCATGAAACAGAAGTACAACATTTCTCTGCAAAATGGCTGTACTACACTCTCACACATCAGGCTTGTAAAAAATAATTTAAAGGAAAACAGTATTTAAAACAATCTGTTTAAGAAATATTCAAGGTCATTAGGGCAAAACTCTGGAGAATGTAGCTGACTCTGTCAGGGGGCCCCCTGAAAGGCTGGGGCCCTGGGCCAGAGCCCACTTTGCCCATGCATTAAAACGTCTCTGGGCAGAAAGATTTTCCTCAGGAGCCCGCGGTTAACACTGATGAATGTCCGGGTTACCTAATACCAAGGCTGTCTAATCTTGATTCCACCTCATTCCTCTTTCGTCCAATACCATATGCTCTCTGCCTTTTTATCTCACAGTTTCAGGTACATTTTCCACCCTATTTTCCCTTTGTTGCTATTTTCTTGCCTTATTCTTCCTTCTTTGCCTGTTTTCTTCCTTTCTCTTGTTCTGGGTTATAGAGCGAAGATGGGAAATAAGCCCCAAGCCCCAAAAATGAGTGTGGGGAGGGGGGTGGTGGGAGTTCACCTGCAGCCACTACCTCAAATTAAGCAATAGTCTTCAGGTATAAAGTGGCAGCCACTTCAGAGAATCTGGCTGTGTATGTGGAGTGATGTCCCGTTGAACCGTCAATACCAGCCGTAAGAATGTTAAGCATGGTGTGGGCTGGTCATCGGCATCTGCGCTCTTGGCAATGAAGAAGGACTTCATATGAGGATCAAGGCAACAGAGGTTTTGCCCTTAGTGAGCAAGTTTTTGAGCTGCCTTCTCTCACACACCTACCTCACTGCAAGGAGCTCTGCAAAGAGGAAAAAATCATCCAAGTTGAAAACTGTTGCACAATTTTTGTTTCCCATGTGTTAAAACACTTAAATATTGCATTGTATCACCTTTTCTTTCCTGTCAACACTCGCTGAAGTAGGGTAATCAGGGCCGGCATTAGTGCTGGTGGCGCCCTGTGCGACAATGTTAGTTGGCGCCCCCCCCAATGACCACTTCCACCACGGATTCTCTCACTAGCACCCTTTAACGGTGACCAAGTCTCCATAACCACACTCTCTCAGATGCATTGAATTAGTTATATAGCGCCACTCATACCAGTGAAGGGTGTCTGAGCACTTTGCATCACACACACATTACACAGAGACAATCAATCATACGTGTGTAAATCAGTGTATAGGAAATGTTATATAAGCCAAAGGACTGAAAGTGTAGGAGTCGCATGTCATCCATACTGGGAGGCAGTATAGTTTAAGAGTGCTTGGTGTAGAGAAGCACAAACTCAGAGTCGAAAAAGAAACAGCATAGTTGGGAGTTTTCTTTAATAATAATAATAATGTATTTCTAGCCAAATTAACCCTTTATGCAACATTAATCAATGTTCTAATGTATACTTTGCAGTGTGTATGCAGTTCTGGGATGAAAGTTAATAGCTCACTATTCTATATTAGGACTTTAAGTTATAAATTGCAAGTAACAAAAGGATGCCTCTTTTGAAAGCAGTAACCTGCTGATCTGTTTACATCATACGCACTCTGTAATCTACTTGGTACACGTTCTTTGCAGCAGGCATATTAACCCTCTGCGCTAACTTCACATAAGTCAAAAACTCAACTATGCAAAATGCTGATTTCTCTCCAGGAAGATAATGAATCACAGGAGTTATTGTGACATTTTTGTGAGGCCTGGTAATTGCCGGGGGAAAGAAACGGTGCAGCAGGTGCTTCTAAAGCGTAATAAACTTTCCAGCACAGCGCCCCCAGGAAGCCAGCACCTGGTGCGGTGGCACCGGTCGCACTGCCCTAAAGCCGGCCCTGAGGGTAATGGTATGAATGCTGCGCACTAATGCATTTCATCCTTTAGTGCTGCTTACCATTGCGATATATTCAAACTAGAGTACAGCAACCCACAAAAGGTCATTTGAGTGTTGGTTACTTTACTTTATTTGGGTATAAAAATATCCTTAAAAGAACACCTCAAAATTACAACAGCAATACACATTGTAAAAACAAAGAGAAAATACATTAAAAACTTCACTGATCAATTAATGATAAAAGAGCAGAATGTGCAAATAACAATGACAATGACGATTAAAATGCATTCAAAATCGGGTGTTAACAATCAGCCATAAATGCGATCCAATGTTTCGTAAAGTAGCAGCAGAATATGCAGGGGAGCAGTCAAATAAGATCAATTTTAGCAGCATTAAAAAGATTGCAGTGTGGTATGGAATAGCGCCTAAAAGAGAGCATGATGACGAACTATTCCCATTACTGCCTGAAGGTGCGGTATGCATGTCGTATCAAGATTGTAAAAGCAATATTTAGAGCTTTGTTTTCTGGCATTAATGCTGCAATAATTGCTTGTCTACACGTCCGGATTCCCAGCCTATTCCACTCAGTTTTCAATTTACGTCTACGTTGTGACTTAAAAGTGGGACAAAGGCATACTATGTGGACCAGGGTTTCAGGGGTCATGCCTCACCCTCTGCACGTTACATCCTCTGTCAAACGGCGCCAGGCGGGCATGTCATTTAAAAATTGCCAATCGCCCAGTCTGACGGCCATAAAACTGAGTTTTAGGTACAAGGAGTAGGTGCAGGATAGGTAGGAGGCGGGGGATAACTGACCATACGAGCTCATTGTAGCCCATGCGTGTCTGCGTTTGGCAAAGTGGGCTTTGTCAATAATCAGGGACCTTATTCGAATGCATTTCTTAATGCTAGTTTTAAATACTGACCTGCTAGGATTAAGGTCCCATAGGGCACCCGCAGACAATTCTTGGATCGAGTCCTTAAAAAAAACGGCTATAAGAGCCGCATGGGTTTTTCTGGGAAATATCCAGCCAAATTAAAGACTCCAATGAGCCTGTGTTTGCTTGTCTCAGTTTGTGGCACAGATTTAAATACAATCCAGTGCCAGAAATTTCATAATGTAATAGGCCCAATTCAAGTCTAATCTGAGCAGCAGAGGCAGTTTTGGGAGATGAAGAGTTTTTTTATAGATTTTGGTCACATGTTGGTTAAAAGTGGAGTTTAGTTTCCCCCTAAAAATCTCAACACCGTATGTCAATACCGGCCCAATTTTTGCTCTCATAACTTCCAGTAATGGGGATAGACTTGGGCCGGACAGAGATCTTTAGAGCTTGCAGAAATTCACCTGTAGATTCATAGCTTTTACTGAAATGACCTTACGCTGTTTATTGAAGTTACCCCTGGAGTCAAAATTGACCCCTAAATATTTATATGCATTGCCTATTGTGAGACTCATGTTGTTATACAGCCATCCTCCACCACGATAACGTTTTCTACCAAAGATAACCACTTGGGTTTTCTTTAAATTAACCTCTAGACTATTCATGGTGGTATATGTAGCTAGTTTATTTAGTAGCCTTTGCAGCCCCACCCGTGTCAGACTGAAAAGGACCAGGTCATCGGCATATAAAAGATTACTTATTGGTACACCTCCCATCTTGGGAGAGGGGCTATTTGTTTCATCAAGGGAGGATGGCAGGTCCGCTATAAACAAATTAAAAAGGAGAGGGGCCAGCACACATCCCTGTTTAACTCCTCTAGATGTCATGATTTTCCAAGAGAGATGTGTGCCGGTCCCCAACTTCACTTGAACCCATGTGCCCGAGTGCAATTGGATGATCGCATCCAAGAGTTTGGCTGGGATCCCCCAATTTTTTAATTTTACCCATAGGGCAGCCCTTGGGACCCGATCGAATGCGGCTTTAAAATCTACAAAGCAGCAAAAGACCACCCTAGAAGTAACTAATGCTTTGTCAACAATTATGGACAGTGTCAGTAAATTAGTCACAGTGCCGGAGTTAGCGGTAAAGCCGGTTTGATTCATTGGAATCAGGTTGTTCTGCTCGGCCCAGGATCTCAGCTCCTCCAATAGGATTCCAGCGTAAAACTTGGCCTCGATGTCTAATAGGGCAATTAATCTATAGTTGTTTGGCGAGGCATGAGAGCCTGACTTGTAGATCGGGTGGATTATTGCCCCTCGCCATGAATCCGGTATAGTTGAACTTGTCCATACGAAGTTGAAGAGATTAGTTAAGTATCTTGACCATTGGTCAATATTTGATTTAAACAAGGGCTGTGGGAGGCCATTAGGACCAGGAGCGCCATCTGTTCTTGCTTTTGAAAGAACTTTGGTAACTGTTTCTTGGCTGACCTGCAGATCTTCACTGCGTGGGTCTAAACAGTCCGTGGGCCTGCTC
The DNA here is from genome assembly GCF_964204655.1 of Triturus cristatus. NCBI lineage: Eukaryota > Metazoa > Chordata > Amphibia > Caudata > Salamandridae > Triturus > Triturus cristatus. The sequence continues at coordinate 551,889,940 of NC_140595.1, forward strand.
CAGTTCAGATGTAAATTTGATGACGTTGGGTTAGAAGCACATGAAATTGTAGACTCTGAGACCTCAGAGGCCCTAAAGTGGTCTGTCAAATAGGCGAACCAATCAGCTTCTGCAATGTTTGCTGACCCAATTCTAGAAGAGCTGGAGTTTTGGCAATTAATTAATGCCCAGAATCTTCTAGAGTTGGAGTTTTTGTTCTCCCATAAAAGTTTACACCAAAATTGGCCTAGATGGCGCCATTTGTCAATTTGTATAGCCTCCCTAAATAATTTTTGGTTCGTTTTATACCCATTCAAGAACTCATTGTTACCTGGGGATGTCTTGAGGATCCGCAGAGCTTTGTCTCTAGATTTCTTCAAAACCCTGGTTTGGCTGGAGATTGAAAACTGGCGGCTGGGAAGGGCCATGTGAGCGTGTTATTTAGATGGAAAAAGACTTATCAATTGAGAACAGAAGGATGACCACGCGTCAGTGGGGGAAACCACTGCATCCGTTCTTTCAGTTATAAATACTGAACATGCTTTCATGATGTTTGAGCTGATGTCATCATTCCATCTTAACCGCTTTAGGTTTTCTGTGTAAATTCCTGTGCATGTTTTTGAAGCAAGTTTATGGGACTCAGGGTGTGTGTTAAGGGAAACCACTTGTGGACGGTGATCACTTTCTGATCGAGGAAGAATGCTATAATTACCCAAGTGGCGAAACAGCGCTGAGTTACAGATGGTATAGTCTAGGTAGGAGCATTTACGACCATTTGTCCAAGACCAGTTAGGTGGAGTGTTGTTTGTAGATCTGCCATTCATTACCAGAAAACCTATGCTGTAAAATTGCAGCACACAAAGCTCGCCAAGGCCACAGTACACTTGGTTTATGGGTTTGGACTGTGTCATGTCTTCCGTGGATATAGATGCCAAAAGCCCTTCGTAATCAATAGGATTACCCTGGAAGACGTTAGTATTGAAGTCTCCGGTGACAATGTAATCTGAATGGGGGTGATCCACCACCAGGTCACACACGATTTTCATTAAGTGTGTTATATGGGCCTTTTTTGAGCGAGTGCTCGGATTAATGTACACGTTCAAGAGTAAAAGGGATTGCTGTTTATTCCATGCGCTTATTTTGACTCCGAGTAACCAGTCTTCATCATAGTTCAATGGCTCAATCGGACCTTTTAAGTTATTTGAGACATAGATCGACAGACCACCTTTAGGGTGGCCGTAGAGACTTGTTCTAATTGCCGGTTTCCAGAATTCAATGAAACCTATAACTGTACTGATTTTAGAGGCCCAGGTTTCCTGGAGGGCTATTAGATCATGACCAAAAATAAAGGAGTGCATCTCCAGGTTAATGATTTTCTGAGAGAAACCACTGATATTCCATGAACATAGAGTAAATAATGACTGTGACTGGGGGATCGGAGGAATTATAGGAGGAGATAGGTGGCATCTTGATTGGCCATGAGCCTTGCGAGATTGAACTACGCAGTGATCGCCACATGGTCAGTCTGATGTATTACGGGACAGGGCAGCTGGTAGCCAACCCCAGTCAGAGTTTTTAACAGAATTCGGGTGATTAGACAGTCCATCTTCAGTCGATTGTGTTGATCCTAAGGCATTTTTTAAAATAGAGTATGGCCTGTTGTTCCCTCCAGTCCTAAATCTATCAGATCTTAGCGGAGTGGGGGACTGCTGTAATAGCACTGTGGGGTAGCCTGGACTGGAGTGCGGGTAAATTTTGATGCCCCATTTCCGAAATGTGGCCTTTTGATCTAAGAAAACTCGTACCCAAGTGGTAGACTTGAAAGACACCAGGGTCACCTCTGAGGGTTGGTTACCCCTTGGAGGGAGAAATTCAATTGACTCGATATCGTCCGAAGTCAAAGCCTCAAAACCCGGAACTCCATTTACTAATCTAATTATATTTGATCTGTTGAGTATGTCCTGCCGACCTTTAGATTGATATTCGGGGGCAAGTAGAATTTTTAAATGCTGTGAATCGCTTTTAGCGGTATCGGTATTCCGGCTTAAGTTGGACTGAATGGTTTTGACAATTGGGGAGTCTGAGTGTGCACCCTGTTGGGGTTGAGGAGGGTCCCGTGTGCCTTGCCTGAGTATCCGAGGATCATTTTTTTTACTTTATTTTTGAACTTTTGAGCAAACATACAGCTGCGATCAAAGGGCGCGACAATGGGTACACAATACCATCATACTTAGTACATCATGAATAGGGAGAAGAGAGGACAGGACCAAGCAGACATTGTCATTGCGGACATCTGAATCCAACCAGTGCAATAGAACAAGCAGTAGATTACTTATAGAGTCAGCTGATGTTGTACCATACCCAGAGGGCCCTCTCCGCCCGACACTCACACATTCATACTATGTTTATCACCGCCACATTGGAGGTCCGCAAGGCGCAATGACCGCACACCCAATATCCAGAAGACAGTGGCCCCGGGCCGCCCACCCTAAGGAGCATGTAGGGGCAATCGCAAAAGGACACTATACGGGCGCTCCATCGTCCGGAGCAGCCTCCTCCGCCGAGAGGTAGCCCCGTAGCGGAGCCCAGATATCCGTGGGACGGGACGTTGTCGGCAAGAGTTCAGAATATACACTAATCTGTTCCTGGCAGTATGCGAGGTCTCGCATCCAATCCTTGAACTTCGGGGCCCTGCCCCTGCCCCATCGACACGCAACACGTCTCTTGGCAAGCAAAAAGGCTAGCGCGACGAATTTGCGGTATGCCGCCCGTATGGGTTCCACGTATCCCAGCAGATCCAGAAGAGGGGAAGGTTCCACCACTGTGTTGGTCATTTTAGAGAGCGCTTTGCAGACTTGGCACCAAAAGCGGTGTACCGCTTCACACTCCCACGCTAAATGCAGAAAATCTGCCCCAGGAGCCCGGCATCTATCACATCGGTCTTTATCCCGAAGCTGATAGCGACACAGTCGCGCAGGGGTATAATATAATCTGTGGATACATTTATAATGAATGATCCTAAATCTACTACTGGCGGAGATGCGTTCCATCTGCAGCAAGCAGAATTCCCACTGCTTATCCGTGAGCGGAGCCTGCAGCTCCTGTTCCCATTTCACCCTGGCAGCCAACGGCGGCGCAGGTGTTAATGAATGCACCGATCTGTATATTTTAGAAACTAGCTTGGCCGGGGCATCATCCTGAAGGATGCGTTGCAACGGCGCCATATGCGGGGGTTCTTGTGGAAAGCCGGGTATGAGCGCCCGTAGCCCCTGTCGAAGCCGGAGGTACAGAAAAACGTCAAGGGGAGAAGGCTGTATTCCTTCATACAGGTGGTCCATGGACCGGAATGTGCCATTATGATACAAATCACCCCACGTTGAGACGTGGATGGTCTGTAAAAGCTTCCGAAAACCCGCCTCCTGCAGTAGGGGCATGCTAGGATGATAAGCCAGAGGCAAGAGCGGCGCATACAACAAATCAAGCCCCATCCCGGCAGCCAGTTGATTCCATGCAGACACCGTACTGATCACCGTCGAGGGCGTCTTATCCCTGCCCGACACCGGGATATACAAAGCACCTTCTATAGGGATCGGGTGTGCCAGCCAGTGTTCAGCAGCGAGTTGGGGCATATACCTAGGCTGCCTTATCCAGAAATAGACGTAGTGTGCCTGGGCCGCGCAATAATAGAGTTCAAAGTCGGGGATGTCAAAACCGCCCTGATGGTACGGCTTAATTAGGATCTCCCATCTAAGCCGGGGCGTCCCACCGCCCCACATGAGTCTAATCAGCTCTGTACGCAATTGCCGGAAAAAGAAGGCACCCGGGTGAAAGGGAATATTCAGGAAGAGATACAGCAACTGCGGCAATATAACCAATGTGATCAGTGAGGATCTGCCAGCCATGGAGAGGGGCAGGGCAATCCAACGCGTAATACAATCCGTAATATGAGTCAATGCCGTGCCATAATTAGCCCTCATGAGCTCCTCCCTGTTTTTTTCTATGTGTATGCCTAAGTATTTAAAGTCACCCTCACACCAGGCGAGTGAGTAATCTAATCCAAATCGCCCCATGAAGGACGTTAGGGGGAACACACACGACTTGCTCCAGTTGATCTGGACCCCAGAAATCCTGCCGAAGCGGATAAATTCCCTGAGAATCGGATTGAGATTATCCCGAGGATCGCGTATATAGAGAGTGATGTCATCAGCGTACATAGATATCAATATCTGCCTCTGGAAGCAGCGCAGCGCTTTTTCTCTATGGTGTTGTCGCAATTTTGCAGCCAGGGGCTCCATGGCTAGAGCAAACAGTAGCGGCGATAGAGGGCACCCCTGCCTGGTGCCCCTGGAGATGGGGAACGCAGCGGACAGCTGGCCGTTCACTAGTACCTTGGCGCTAGGGCCGATATAGAGTAACTTGATCCATGAGAGAAATATTCCTGGGAACCCCATACGTTCCAGCACTTGGAACACATAATCCCATTCCAGGGAGTCGAAGGCCTTCGTGGCATCAAGGAAGACCGCGGCCATCGGCAGGTCATCATGCACCGAATTTAGGATGGAAAAGAACGTACGCAGATTATGGGACGTCGCTCGACCGGGTACGAACCCAGCCTGGTCGGGTAATATCAAGTTGGGGAGTAGTAAGTTAATATGAGTAGCTATGAGTTTAGCAAGGATTTTCACATCACAATTAAGCAATGAGAGGGGCCGGTAAGAATCACAGTTAGTAGCCGTTTTCCCGGGTTTAAGGAGGGACGTGATGAGGGCCATGCGCATCGAAGGAGGCAAATGGCCCACCTCAAGGGCATCTTCATACACCTCCCGCAAGACCGGCGCCATAAAATCAATATAGGTCTTATAAAATTCGATCGGTATTCCATCCAACCCGGCGGCCTTACCAGACCGCATGTGCATAATTGCTTCCCGCACTTCGTCCAATTCGAACGGGGTGCTCAGGAACTCTCTTTGCGCAGCACTAAGCCAGCCAAGAGACACATCCTCCAGGTATTCAAGCAACTGAAGATCTCCAGCCCTAGTCGACGTATATAACTTGTGGTAATGCGCAACGAACGCATTAAGAATCTGCGCGGTGTCTCTGTACATTATACCGTCCTCCCCCACGAGCTCCACGATGGTGTTGGTAGGCCGCGTCAGCCTCATCGTCGCTGCCAGGGCTTTACCCGGCCGCTCACCCTCGCCGTAGCGGCGGGCGATCCAGTGTTTGCCTCTAAATTTTGTCTCTCTAGCGGGTTCCTCAGTATACTCCGTGACTTTGTCGCGAATGCGCGCTAACGTGATATCGTCGGGCTTGTCAGCCAACGACGTCTCGAGCGACTTCAAATCAGCTTCCAGGAGGCGAAGCCGCGCCAGTATACTCTTCAGTACGCCCGACCCCTTGGCAATGCATACGCCCCGTAGGGTCACCTTAAATGCATCCCATATAGTTGCTACATCCTTCACCGAGTCCTTGTTACGCCGAAAAAAATCTAAACATTCGTCTCGCAGTTACTCCTGAAATGGGGCGTCTAGCAGCATCATGGGTTGTAGACGCCAGGCTGACAGCATAGGGCCCAGGCCCGAAGCCCGCAGGGTAACCCGCACCGGCGAATGGTCCGAGAAGGTGCGTGGGAGGTGGCACGCCCGAACGAGCGCCGCATGAAAGCGTGGAGCCAAAAAAACATAGTCAAGCCTTGCCCAAGATTTCGCCTGCGCCGTGACGTGTGTACTTTCCCGCACAGTAGCGTGGAGGTGCCTCCACGCGTCAATCAGACTATGCTCCTCTAGTATCTCTAAAAGCACCCCGCGGGACTTGGTGTAGTGATATGGGGCCGGGTGGGACCTCTCTAACTGTGGATCGATTGTGGTATTGAAGTCTCCCCCCCAAATGAGGTGTTGTGGGCCTGCGCCGAGTACGGCCGCCCCGAAGTCTGCGAAGAAGTGCGGGTCGTCCATGTTGGGGCCATAACAGTAGGCCAAGGTAACTGCAAGGTACCCTAGTCTACCCCACATCAGACAGTACCTGCCCTGGGTGTCGCTCCTAGAGCCAGCCATAATGAAGGGGGTCCCCTTTTTTACCAGTATTGCAACGCCCCGAGAGTAGGAAGAGTAGGAGGAGAAGGCAGTGTAATTAGCCCAACGGCCGGCAAAGGCCGGGGTCGTCTGCGCCTTAAAGTGGGTCTCCTGTAAAAGCGCTATGTGTATTGCATGATGGTCTAAATAAGAAAGGATCTGTCTCCTTTTCCTCGGGTCCCCCAGGCCTCTAACGTTCCATGTAAGTATGTTCAAGTCAGTGTCTCCCATTGGCAAGCTGATAAGTAGAAAAAATATGGCGCACTGACAGCGGACCCATAAACTCGCACCGCCGAGAAGGCAAGAGTGTCGTCCGCCCCTCCACCACCCCGCAGCCAGCAATTCGGTGTACCACATGTCGCCCGAAACGGACCGCTATTCAGCCCCTGAGCATAATACCTTGTCAGCACTGTGAATAGCAACTTTGTGACATCAGCTGCGCACAACAAAATAACAACACTAACGGAAAAGAAGCTCTCCCCACCCTTTACCTCAAATAGCCCCACCAAGCAACTTGTACCATTTACAATTAGCATTCTAGCTGGTGATGTAAAATTACCAATCACATATTATAAGGAAAAGAGAACAATAGCCCAAAGAGTGGGAATGTCAGATATCCACTCGGGCACTAAACCCCCTACCCCCCCCCCAACCCACTGAAGCATCCCCAACTTGCCAGAAATCGCATCCCTCCCCCCACCCAAACTTACCACCAAACAGCTCAACAGGAGCAACGTATTCAGTTTTTCCATTGGGGTACACCCTACGGGGGTCATCCAGGGGACACACAAAGCCACCCTCCATGTCTAGCTCCCCACGACAGTCAGGGGAACGGGGGAGGGTGGTGCCTGGAATACATTACCAGCCGCCAACCAAAACCCAACCAGAGCAGTCTTGTGCAGACTCGGCGCCCATTCTCAGGTGGACTCGTGCAGAGGCTCCCAGGACAGGCGACAGCCGGGCCGCCCCCAAATGCAGCCGCCAGCCCTAGCAGTCAACAGGAAGGCAGTCACTGATCATCCTCATGCTCAGCACCATCTTCGACTCGTCGCTCAGCTCGTGCATTCCTCAGGGTTTTCAAAAAGTCGTCCACTTGTTGCGGGTTCATGAAAAAATGTTGCTTTGCCTGATGTGTGACTCTCAACTTTGCCGGATACAGCAATGCGTAGTCAATTTGGAGGGCGCAAAGTTTTTTCTTCACATCCAGAAATTTACGCCGCTGCTCCTGGACGACAGGTGTGAAATCCGGATAAACGGTGAAGTTGACACCATCACAGGAGAGTTGCTGATTCTGGCGCGCGGCCCGCAACGCAGCGTCCCGATCTCTATAGTTGAGAAGCCGAGCAATGATGGGCCTAGGCGGAGCTCCAGGCCTGGGCCGCGGCCCGAGCGAGCGATGCGCCCTCTCGACGATGAATTGCTTAGAGAACGCTTCTGATCCGACGGAGGCCAGGAGTATCTTCTCCACATATTCTTCCATGCGCCCAGTGTTGGTGGACTCCGGCACACCCACCACGTGTATATTATTACGCCGGCTGCGAGCTTCCAACTCCTCATTCTTCGCCGCGATAACTCGCAAGACATTATCCATTCTCGAAAGTTGCGTAGTATGCGTGGCAGTGACGTCATCATTATCAGGGATCCGCCTCTCGGCCTCTGTGATACGCTCTTCATGGACGTCCATCTTCTGCGCAAAAGCATCCATACGCATGGAAATGCGGTCCACCTTGTCCACTATAGTAGCGAAACCTTGCCGCATCTCCTGCATTAGTTGGTGCAGGTCAGGCGGCGGCGAGCTCGGGCCCGCGACATCCGCCGGGGGTCTGTCCGAGCCCCCCACATCCTGCACTCCTCGCAGTCCTTTCTTAGCCACAGGGACCTCAAATGTGAGCTTCGGCTGTCTACTGTCCTGCTTACCCATTTTGGGCCCACTGCACAGAGACGTCGACAATTATGAGGAGGGCAAAGGCTGCGGATCTCTCAGGCCGGTCCGGACCAGCTCTCAGTCACACCTTGGTCGCAGCCGTCAGTTGTATACAGGAGGGCCCGGGCTGGTCCAACACGGCACCGACCGGCAGGGAGTGAGTCGTCAAACCCCGCCATCACGGGGAACGTCCGCCACCAGCGCCCAACACTATCCACTCTGCCAGATGCGTGAGAGCGGTCCCGCACACAGAACTCCCCAGTTGTAGCTGCACCACCGTATGTTTAGGAGTGCTCTCGAGGGAGTACGGCGAGCCAGCAAGAAGATAGGTGAGCGCACCCCTCGGGGTTCGCCATCAGTCAATTGCGCCTTAAGCCTTCGAGCGGGACCAAGGAACAGCGGCAGGACCAGGGTGGCCCCAGCAGTGGCTGCACAGGTAGAACACGGGGCCAGGCGCAACACAGGGCCTCACTCACCACCGACCCCAGGGCCCAGACAGTCAGACCGCGCCTTCGTGCTTCAGCCACGGCTCACACCAGTCGAGCGCCGGACCCCAGTCAGCCCCGTCGCAGCCTGCACTCCTCCTCCCAGCACAGCAAAGTTCACAGCGCGGCAGCGCGCCAAGCACACCATCCAAAAGATCCGGGGGGGCCTCAACAACGGTGTGCACTGGTCCCATAGGCATTCGCCGCGATGTCAGTCACAGCAGGGCGGGGGGGGCGCCAATCGGTCATTAGTTGCCCATCACGTCCTCGCCATCCAGCGGGGGGGGGGAGGCCAGGCACCACACCCCCGGCGCGAACCAAACGCGGCCCCAGATGCAGCACAGCGAGATGAGGGGGGGGCAGGCCTTCTCAGCGCCAGCAACGTTCACCATGAGCCTCAAGCTCCGCCGGACCATTGCAGATCTCACTCACGGGCCCACCGGGGGGGGATCCAGGCAGAGGTCGCATCCCCCGTCTCCGCGGCACCCTCCACTCACCGCCAACAATCAGCCCTTGAGGCGCAGGGGGTCCAGCCACAGCAAACCGTTCCTCGGGGCCCACCTGCCTCGTGGTGCGCCCCGGTCTCGCGTAGATCCGAGGACCCGCCACCCACTCCGCTCCTCAGCAGCCCCGGACGCGGTCCCGCTCACTCCTCCTCCAGCTCAATCACGGCAGGTCCCACGGCATGTAAACTTGCACCGAAGCTGCAGGGAAAGGGCAGATGCAACCTCATATGGCCGCGGTCGGGAAGGCGGTCGGTAAGGAAGGATAAATTCAGGATTTCAGTACCAGGCTGCAGGAGCCTCACAGGAGTGCGGCCATTCTGCTTGCGCGCCCTCTAGCGCCCCCCGAGTATCCGAGGATCATTCAATAAAATTGGTGTATTGTTGGAATTTGTGGTATGGAAATTGGATCTATGCCGAGATGGACTTATCGGCACTGCTGATTGAGGTTGAAGAGTTGTAACTGATGACCTCATTGTAATTAAATCGTCAGATTTGCCTCTTGGTTTATTTATATTCGGCTGGGACTCTAATACCCCGTTTTCAGCTGATGGAGAACTTTGCTCGGAGCTGCTCGCAGGGATCTGTTGATTGGCAATTGAGGGTAAGTCTACCATATGAGGGCTTTGAGAAGAACTTAATGGCATTGCTGAGGGTTGTAGTGCGCTTAAGGTGTTTTTATTGGTGGGAATTGAAAACATCGGGGATAGTTTAGAGTGGTCGACTTTTGTGCTAAGTCTTATTTTATTCCTTTGTTTTCGCTGACGTTTGCGCTCTCTCTTACTGCAGGATAGCAAGGGGGGATGATGTATTTCTGTCGAGGTTAGTGAAACGGCATCTGGATTGCTAGTGGTCCCTGCCACATTGTTGTCGATGAGAGTGGGAGGCCCGTTTGCTGTCTGAGGGCTTGTGACCGCTTGTACAAATAGGGGCCTCCGGACATGGGGTGGCTTGGACTTCGTGAGAGACAACTTGATGGACGGTCTGTGTCATGGAGGGTTTACGTTCCCCTCTTGTCTGAGGCCCAGTAGTCGTTAGTGGCAGGATGTTCACCAATTCTAAATTATGAATTGGGATCGTTCGGGTAGATTGATCCGGATGTGGCAGTGTGCCACCGCCCTTCAGCAGCTTTACTTCATTTAAGACGCTAGTTAGAAAATCTGGGAGCGAGGAAAGGGAATCAATGATGGGCGAACAGCAACAAACTGACTGGACTAGTTTTGAGGACGCTTGCGCACTCATTATTGGGTTGTTCAATTTATCCAGCTTACTATCTATCCCTGCTGTGAACAATGCTAGAGTGTTCAATAGGTCCACCTGGATGTCTAATTTATCGGAGTGATGGTTTAGGGCCGTGACTGTGGATTGAAAAGTCTGAAGTCATTGAGGCCAAATACTCGTGGTTATGAAGGCGTCATTGTCTAGGTCAGTTTTGGACCTAGAATTGGGTGAGTTTTTGAGTGGATTGTGGGAGTTCTTAAAGGAAAGAGACAGATCCACTAGCCATTAGTCTTTTGATTCTGTATTTTGTGCGACCTTTGGGTAAGCTGTTGTTACTGCTGGAGATGGAAGTGGGCACTGTTGAGGCTTTATTAGCTCTGAGCTCCCCTCTAAGAAACTTGAAACCTGTAGTGGACAGGGGCTAGGTAAGTCGGAGTTGGCGACCAAGTCTTTTTTACCATGAATTTGTGGAAAAATTAGATGAGAGTGAGGCGCGATGGGGGCCACCTCAAACTCCTGGGGGTTATGTGATGACATAGCCATAAGATTCTCTGATTGAGATACTTGCGGTGCATGGAGGCTTAGATTATAGGTCGAACTCCTGGAGGGTTGCTGATTCAGACAGAGCTCTTGATTAACCGTGTCGAAAAGAGGAGAGAGCTGACATGGTGGAAGTTGGTGAAGGCTTAGATCTGGTTTTTGGGGTGCCATCACTGAGCACTCTGAAACAGTTTGCCGACCGTCAGGAGCTGACCCAAAAATGAAAACATCCGGAGTGTGAACCGGGGTGTTAGATAATGTTGGAAACAAGTGAGGCAATTGTGTATTTGTCTCAGTGGATTGATTAAGATCGCAAGACTTGATTGCCTCAGGGGCTTTTTTAAAGTAATCCAGAAGCGAAAAGGATTTTGAGGTGGACACAGATGGTGTATACGAAGGTAGCAAGTTGCTGTTGTTAGTGTGTTGCCGTCCACTTGATGGCAAATTGGGGGCCTTCAGTGAAAGCGTGGGATCCAGTGGGTTCGCCGGATTGGCTAAAGCACACTCCACGACTGCAGCCGACCGTTTTGTTTTCTTTCGTTTTGAAGCGGGGGTGCTTTTCTCATGTTTCCTGATCTCATCGCTTCTGTTATTGTGCGAGACTGTTAGAGTCTATAAAGTAGTAGGCTGGCTCGCTTGAGCCCTTTGTCAGGTGCACCCTTAACTGCCAACTGTGCCAACCGGGCTTGGGTGTGTTTTGCAGGAGCAAGTGGAGGCGTGAAAGGCCAGTTGCCTCCAGGGCAAAATTGGTGAACTTGCCCGACCTTGTCCTAAGCGAAAAGAGCAAACTCAGCTGACTATAGCAGGATGCAAGGTCATACGCAAGGGCACCCCCACGCTCTCTTGGTCCCTACACAACCGCTTGCAGTTCCCTACCCGCGGCCTCCCATCAGCTGATCCTAAACTGCACCAAGGGGAAAACCCTGAGACCTAAGACCCCTGCTGGACTCCCAGTTCCCAACTCCCACCAAAACGCCGCGTCCACAACTGTCTGACAGTCAAGACCAGATAAAATCGCCAGTAGGGTCGCAGCGCTGCGGCGTGGGAAGGGGGAACTGGGCCAGCAGTCACGGGCCAGATTCCTTCCGGGCAGTAGGGTCAGCAATGGTGGTGACGAGCAGGGGGGTTGGAGGGGGCGGGGGGAGCGGAACCAGGGCTGGCAGAGCTAACTGACTGGCGAGCGGCTAGGCAACCTAAGCGAGTGACTGGCTAGTTGGCTGGCCAAGAGGGGAGGAGGCCTGAGCACAGACCTAAGGCAGTGGGGAGCGAGATTTAGAGGGCCGAGACCGAAAGTGGGATAGGAGACCAAAGCCAGCAGAAACCAGCGGGCGTGGACCGGGAGCGGGAATGAGTCGGGAGCGGGAACGGCGACGGGGGGAAGGGGCGAGAACGGCCGAGAGCACAATGCGACAAGGGGGTGAGAGAGCTTTTCCGTGGCTATTACACAGAGTTCTGTGCCTCTAGCCACTAGCACAAGCACAAGCTGGGCGTCAATGCCAAGAGACCATAAACCCAATTGCCTTGGGCCTCAGGCTCTCATTGGCTTAGGACTAATGCTCCCCAGTGCTCCCCGGGTCGACTTACTTAGATATTGCTACGCCGAGGGCACCTGCCTTCACAGCAGTTACAGTCTCTGCCTATCCGCCCTTGCCGCTACCGCTGCCACAGCCGCAACCGGTTTCGCCCACAGGTATTACTGGGACTCTATGATCACCACTCGTGGTCTCTGCTCGCCGCCGCCTATAGCCGTCAGCCACACACTGCTCACTTCGCTCAGCTCCGCCCACGAGGCTCGTCAACGCTCGTCAGTGCCGACGTCTGACGCTCGCCACGTTCTTGGTTCCACCTCCGAGGATCGCGGCCCAGTGTTGATTAGCTTCCGGATCCTGACCCTACGCTACGCCGACATGCCAGCAAGGATCGAGGAGGTTGGCAGTGAGTAGAGAACAATGAGCTGCTATCAGAACAGTGCCCTGAAAGCAGAATCACTGCTGTGGCATATTGATCTCTGCACGGTGCTGCAAGCCCATGAGGACCTGTAGCGCTTTAAGTCAAGAAGAACCCCGGCACCATGGTATCCTGAGTACTGCTGCATGCTAAGGCTCAAGATCTTCTGCCTACACACCTACCTACCTCAGCATTGTCTCAACACTTCTCTACTGCCACCCATGTTACCGAGTGTGACAGCCCAGGAGGCATCTGTCCAGTTAGGTGGCACGACGATCCTGAGCCACTACACTTGATGCCGGTGCTCCTTTTGGCACCATCTCTGTCACAGTGAGCACGAGGGGTGCAGCAAAGCAAGGGGCAGAAAGGTAGTAAATGGCAAACAGGGGGCACAGGGTAGCCATCAGTCACCAGCAGTTCATATTTAGGGAGCTGGTTGCCAAACAAACCTTCAAAGAAAAACCAGCAGCCCCCCATTGTCCAAGTGTCCAAGTCTCCAGCCCCATCAAGTTTGCTCAAGCTTGCCTAAAGAAAACTTTGTTGCTAACATATCCTAGCCTACTCTAGTCACTTTACAGCTCGCCCGGCTCTTCTATCCCCCAGCCAGAAGGAAGCCTTGGCAGAATCTGGAGCTTTGGCAACACGTATTCAGGACTTCACTCTAGAGGTGAGGTGAGGCAAGACTGGGAAAAACACATTGGCCAGAGAGGACAGAGAGATTAGAGTCCAAACTGCATGGCAAGTAGCCCATTCAAGGGCCCTGTTGGGGGGTTCATGGGATGATGGGGGTGGCAGCCAAGCCAGGACTTGGTGAGATTTGCAGTCCCTTCATCCTCCTTGTTCATCTACTGCGGTTCCCAATCCCCTCCCTCTAACTGGTAAGATATGCATGCTTGTGACCCCTGGGCCGAAGGCCAGTCTTCACACTAAGGGTGAGGTGGCATACAGAGGGAGTCAGCAGAAACACTGGACCCCTTGGAAAACAGGCACAACAGCCATTTCCACCCCTTTGACTGCTAAGAAGTGCATGCTCATGCCCCTCCCCGCCCCAGGCCAGTCTTCTCATGGCGGTGAGTAAGCGGGAACACAGAACAACCCGTGGCGCAACAGTCAATTAGACTACAGGCCTTAGGCAATCTGCCTGTGCCCATGCAGATTACAGAAAAGTGCACCAGATACTAACAGAGGTTGGGTTACACACAGCAGCAGCCGGCTAGGATATAACCAGACACAACCTGGTCACGAGGTGAAGAAGGGTGAGAGATCCAATCTCTACTTTAACCAGAAAAAAGAAAGCAAGCCAACAGGGCACCAATGCTACCTTTGTGAAGAGACCACAAAAGGGTGAAGAACCCCTAATAGCAACCATACTGGAGCCAGAGGCACAAGGAAGAGCAGGCTGAACCTGCACTACAGGAAACGCAGTCACTACAATGCCATACAATCATCAACCGAAAATGTACTCAAAACATTAATTTCTACATGACGCCGGCTCAGTACTATACTCCAACAATGATGGGATCAAAGGGCTACCATCACCTCTACAGCCCTAAGTCATCGACTTTCCTATTGAGTAGATCGCGGGCTGTGCACCCCCATCCTCCATTAGTGATTCCTCAGAGCCCTTAGGTACTGGATAAACAGCAGAAAGCATGGAAAATAAAGGGCAAACGGAGCACACTTTAGTCCACACTGTAGCCCACATCGAGAGTTCGACAGAATGAGCTACAGAGGCAACAGCAGCGTGGGGCCCCTCAACACAACACCCTTGCTCTACACAGAGAAGCCCGGATGAGACTAGTGCAATAACTTCTGGTCAGAACCCCTCCTAGACAAACAGGTCAGAAATCCCCACATGTCAATTGCCAGCACCTGGGGCCTCCCAGACAGAGTGAGCCAACCACAGCCCACGGAGGACTCAACCATCCTTCTATCAAGCACCAACAACTGCATTTTCTAGCCCAATCAAATTTTCTGAGCCCAGCGCCGCAAGCAGTCACATCCAACAATAAATGGAGGAGCTTCAAGAGTTCACCTATGATATCTAATACTTAGCAACTCAAGAATGGTAAGAATTTGAAGTATACTTCACACAAAACTCTCCTGAGAGAACAACAGGGCTGCCCTCAATACCCATCGCAACTTGGAGAAAGAACAACAGACATACACTATTTGGTCATCACTTCTATATACCATGCAGGTTGCAGTGAAAACCCTACAGTATCAGTCTGACAAAATGGACATCCAGCTGTCACTCCTCAACTCCATAGCAGTATTTGTCTCTGGAATAGATGGGAAGCTTGCAGAACTGAATAGCCTGATCAATCGAGCCCAAACATACACCCAGCTGATGTAAGTAGACAGTAACTGCGGCCCAGTACTGGAAAAACGTACTACCCACCCTGGTATACTGGGCGACCTCCTTACGGAGCTAAAGGAAACTACAAGCTGTGGAAAGACTAACACCTCAGACCAACAAAGCCTTCATCCTGGGCCTTTTGAGACAGGATCTGCATCATGGCAAAAGAGCCTATGAACATTCTACAACCATTCTCCTCTGCAGCCAAACAGGAGCCATAAAATATGAATCTAGTCAGGAAAAGGAGACTCTGCAAAAACAACAGCATAATACTGCCTGGGCCCTCCGTATGCAAAGAAAGAAAGTTAGAAATAGAAAGACCGAAATCACAGAGTACTTTCGAACAGATAATACACCTAGAATCAACCCAAGGGAGCCGCATGAAGACAACTCAATGGATATATGCACAGAGAAAGCAGAGGCTGTGGACGGGCCCACTGTCAAATGCTCAATCAAGGGCACGGGCCACCTTCCATCCCAGGGGGTGGTGTCTCAGAACGCGGACAAAGGCTCTCAAAGTCAGCAACTATAAATGAGGTAATCCAAGCTCTCCTCCCAGAGGGGAGTAGAACCCATCTAACTGTGTGATGCCGATTTGTCCGCTAATCAAGGAGCTGAGGGGATGCCGAGGGCTACTCCAGCAGTATTCATGCCATGAACAACGCCACCACTAGCCCCAACGAACATCCCAAACAGGGATTCAAACACCAGGGATCACTCAAGTCGGCAAGTCCAACAACATAGCAATGCGGAAGCTAGCAACAAAAATTTCCCTAGGTAAGAGCCAGACACTAATGCCACAATCTTTTACCGGAATGCAAATCAGAAGAGAGATAAGATATATTAGACAGGGGGAACATGCTACACCTATTAGCAGCAATCGGTGGCATGGAGCACTTAAGGTCATTATATCTTGTGGCCATTGAATTTATCCAAACAGGATGCTCATTGGGAAATGAGGCTACTAAGGCCACATCGACAAGTGTAGAGATAGCAATGAAGAATCTGAGTGAACAGGCACTCTTTACTCGGGAATAACATTGACACATAGCTGCACACTCGGCTACCCTCCTCCCTTGCTAGTTACAAACCAGTCCAAAATGTGCCTACAAAACCCTAACATCACTTTCTTGATTCTTAAGGGGATGAGGAGCACCTCTGCCACAGTAAGAACCAAGCAAAATCCACAGCATAGTCTAGATGCATGAGAAAATGACTCACCAGCTCAGAACTGGAGCTGGTTATCATATACAATAAACGGCGCAAACAGTATCCCATGCCAAAGCTCACGAGCCTCCCAAAATCAACAGATCAAATCAAGCTCATTGCTCCTGGAACATCAACAGCCTGGACAACAAAACAACAGATGGCATTATCCTACTCTTCTAACAATTGTTTGATAGTATCCTGCTAGAGGAAACGTGAGTTGAACATCTATTTCACATGCAGGGCCTTGCTGGTTACCACATCCCGGCCCATAAAGGAGCTAGGTGTGGTCACCCCAAGGGAAGCATGTTAATCTAAACCTCAACAACAAGCATTAGAACCGTCAAGGAACTAGAGATGAAATCAACAGCAAACATTGAAATAAAAGCAATGAGAGCAAAGATCTGCTGTGAGGAAAAATAACAGCAGACAGTGATTATTACTGCATGCTTGCATCCTAAAGGCAGGGCAAAAAGCTTGGAGCTACTGATCAGCGAAACCAAAAGACTCCTGGGAGAAGAACAAACTCTTAACTTTTATTCTACTTCTACTTGGCACCCTCGCGGATGAAGAACTTTTAGTTGCCCAATCATCGCAATGGGATTTCTCACAACAGGGAGTGAACACACTGGGAAGGCAAAGTAAAATAAGCAGGCAACTCCTAGGAGAGTTAGAGCACCTCAGCCTTTGGGAACTAAATGGTCATTTCTCGGAAGATAACCAGCCTATAGCAACCTTCCACTCAACGACAGCCACATCAACACTGGACTACACTTTTGTCACTCTTCCACTGTGTCAAAACGTCTCCTCAAACAAACTGGTTGAGAAAGTTTCAGTGAACATCTTCCACAGGTGGTCACACTCAATGCTAATCCCGAAGCTGTCCGCCATGGAACTGACGTAGCATACTCTGTACACACCATAAACAACAAAAGGATTAAATGTAACATCACCTCTCTGGACCGACTTTTGAGGTCCGCCAAGGACATACTAAAAGTATAGCAAGATGCAACTACAGAATCCTTAGCAGCTTGGGAGGCCTTCACAAAAGAGCTAGGGGACACATTTGCCACCTCAAAGATGAGCAGGAACTCATCGCAGCAAGGAGTCCATCAGGGCCACATACTCCTACTCTCTCACAACTACAGCAATTAAATTCACTCAAGGGAACCATAAACTCAATATTCAGAAAACTTCAATGGAATCCCCTGTGACGATGACCTGCAACAAGAGCTGAGATGGAACAAAGCAGCTCTGAAAACGTTTACTTGGGCAATAAGAAAGGAAGGAGAAGACTCGTTCTAGGCAAAAGTTCTTTTTGACACCAAAAGCAATGACCACGCATGGTTCTGGCACAAAGTAAACATGCTACGATGACCAACCCAGAAAGGAATCAGCTCTCACTTGACCGAAGATACCTGGGCAAAATCCCCGATCGAGCATTAACATTACCTTGAGGAGGGGCAAAATCATGCACACATGCTAGAGGAAACTTCACTTGACCCTTCCCACAATCCTACTAAAATGGAAACTGAAAAGGCAGCCCACAGCCCATGCCTGCTCCAGGAACATATTATGGATTTCTTCACACCCTCCAGTCAGCAAATAGAGAGACAGATATACAAAGGGAGACAGGAGGGCCTAAAAATCAATTTTGAAAAAACAAAAACAATGGCTGTGAACAGCACAAAAATAAAAGCATCAAGCTGTTATAACACCACCCAATGCCTGGAGTCCATGTCAGAACATAACTATCTAGGTATTATTATAGACAAAAAGGATCTTTCAAACTGCAGCAAGAGGCTCTGAAACGGAAGGGGAACACCCTAGCTCTAACACTAAGAAACCTAAAAAGGAAAGTGGCCGGCCCCACTGTAATACCGTTGCTTCAGGTAATACAAGCCAAACTGATCCCCACAGTAACCTACTGGAGTGAGCCACTATGCAGCTGGGATGCACTAACTCTGGATGGGGTCATAGTTGAATCGTTCTGAATGTTTTTTGACCTCCCTAAATTACACCTTCCCAGCTCAGATATGATTGGAGTTTGGTCTCCAGAAACAATCTCTTGCTAAAAGAGGCATGTACATCAACTGCTCGCATATAACCAAGATAGCCGAACTTAACACACTAAGCACACATCTTTGGCTGGAATTGACGACCAGGGAAAGCTCTCCCACCAAGGCTTACCTTAATGAATCAGTAATCCAACTTTCCCTACAGGACACCTGGGAACTATATACAACCCGTGCCAGTTTCAAAAAGCTTGTAAATAAAACCATCAAAATAAAGTTGCAAATTGAGGGCAAGGCAGCAGAGGCCAACAGAGCCCATAGCTGGCTTGTGTTGCACAGCAATGACAAAGCAATACCTCAACCCTATCTTTACACGTGGTAATCCAACTCAGTAAAAGAAAAATTCCTGAGATATCGTTTGGGCATACTATCTTTGCTCCTTCACCAACCACCCTGGAAATGCAACACTACTGCGACCGACTGTCAGCTGTGTGGAAATGGGAAAGAAGATATGGGGCACTAGGTGTGTACCTGCAAAAGCTTAATGGCTGAGCGAAGAGTAATGTTGTGCCCACTCCTTAACCAGCGAGGAATCCAAACATGCAGACAGGCGGTACTGGCTTGCTTCACGCCAGCAGATCTACAGATGAATTGTCGCTATGTGAGATTCCTTACTAAGGCAGAAAATAAACTTCCCTCTGTACTGACTGCATGCACCCAGCTGGACTGATCTTTCAATGGAGCCTATCTGGACATATGAGCCTCATGCAAGCTGCAGAATCCCTGCTTGCAGACCAGCTGACCACAAACACTAAAGCGAACAACCAAGACTGCCAGCTGGGCCGAGGAAAAGACTCTTTCCTAACATCTTGCCAAATTACACATAGACCACTCCATAAAATTACAGAACACCCCTCAGGAAACACTCTTCTCACGTATTCTTATCCAAACTGTAATTAATCAGAATTGGTTGTCGGGCAGGGTATGACTCCTTCCACTCAACAACTTTGTATTTTGGACATAGGACACCTTAAACTACTCTGCATTTTTTTGATAAGACTGTTTTGGGGAAATCTACTACTCTGCACATGGGGCTTTTAAAAACATAGGGGCATATTCTCAAGATCGTGTGATAACCATCGCAAATTTAGCTTAACGCAACTTTTCATATTGCAGTCCATCGCGAGAAAATAGCACAGTCTTAATGTCCAATTCGCAACCCGGCGGCACCATGCGATAGCAGTATGATAACGCACCAAATGACCGCGTAAAAACCAACGCGACAAACAAAAAATGCGGAACATGAACGCCTAAAAAGTTGCGATGCACAAAACGTGATACCAAAATCAGTGAAAACCAGCGACAGGCCTGCAATTCCCACGCGTCATGTGGGAAAATGCAGTATAAACCCCCCCCCACCAAAAAAACACCAAAACCAATTCAAATTGATTAGCACCATGGATGCACCCGGACCGAGTGCAGAGGACAAGCCAAACTCCACAAGCCCCACAGAGGACCAGCATGGATCCCTGTGTTCGGGGAGGGGCAAGGAGAAGAGGAAGAGGAAGACAGGGTTCAGTCCGCAGGAAGACCGGATCATCGTCACAGAGGTGATAGAACACCATCAAAAATTGTTCGTCCCCTCCACTGCGGCACTGGCAACCCAAACGGAAATATGGCAGTCCATCGTCACCAACGTCAATGCAGTCGGAGTGTTGAGGAGGTCAATGGAGAAGGTCAAGAGGCGCTGGCATGAAATGAACAGCCAAACCAAGGAGAAATATGCCAC
This sequence comes from Triturus cristatus, assembly GCF_964204655.1. Lineage (NCBI taxonomy): Eukaryota > Metazoa > Chordata > Amphibia > Caudata > Salamandridae > Triturus > Triturus cristatus. The sequence goes on from NC_140595.1 coordinate 551,909,979, forward strand.
CAACAGGAAGGCAGCAACGGCGACTTGAGGTGGGCGTCCTGCGCCACAGGAGGAGTTGGATGAGCTGGAGGAAATGGTGGCCACAGTCATCAGTGTGGAGACGGTGGCAGGAGTTGGGGGCCTGGACACAGCTCGAAATGACCGGACCCAACTGCAACAGGGTGAGTAACCATCAGGGCCTGGGGGACGGGAGAGATGGGCACAATGGCACACATGCACAATCATGTTTAGCACACTGCACACGTACAATGACTGTGGAACATGTCCCTGATACACTTGCAAGACTGCAGCATACATACAAACACCAAGTAGGCCCCCGTCCACCATGTGCACATATGGACCCCCTCCAAATCACCGGCACAACCGAGCCATGCACATGTGATTAGTCCAGAAAAGTAGCGGCTGTGTGAGCCACACTGACTATGCAAGTGACACTGCATGCCCGATAGCTTGGCAGCAGCCAAAATACATGACATGGTGCACGAATCAACATGGAGGTGGCCCATTGTGGATCACATCCGTAAAGGAGCAGGTCACACTCTGACATATCCACGTGCACCCACAACCCATGCCGTCCAATACACGCAGCAGCTGAACAATGAACAAGGCCCCAAAATCTCTCCAATAGCACATATGACCCAAGTCGCCAACATTTCAGCCCCCGAAATGTACACAATTCAAAGGCACACCGCCTCAAAGGGATAAGGGTACAAGAAATCAGAGATGCAGGGGAAACTCCCCCACAATGCAGCACACACACATAGCAATCACAGAACATGAGCAATGACAGCAATGTGGTACCAAGTGCAACACCTACACCACAGGACAGAGGACACAACAGGTTCCGCTTGTGCGTAGTAACTGTCCACTCACATCCGGCATTGCCTGACACTGTGTGATGATAATGTACGGGTACTACCAGACATCCATCATGTAGCTGAAAATCCCACTGTCTGCCATCAAATAGCCAGCTCCACCAAAACAGCCACAATGTACATTGGCATGGAGTCTGAATGTAAACATCTGCAAAACGTCAACATACATGGGAAACATTGTTGAACTGCATCTCCCCTTTACATTGCAGAGGGGCAATCAACACCTGCAGAGCAGAACACACATCTCATCAGTGATGATGAAGAGGACAACCACAACCTGCACATATGTCAAGACACCCTCCAACGGATAATGGACAGCCTCCGCACCCCATCCCCAGGAGCAGGGCAGGCCAGCTGCCTCGAGGTGACCCCACCACCTGCACAGGCCACACAGCAGGAAACACACACCACCACGGCTGTCTCCCAAGACCCCCACGAACAATACATGGAATTTCAATGCAGTGTGTTGGGTTGCCAGGTGGAATTGGCTGATCAACTGCGGGTGGGTTTCGAGCTCATGGCAGCCAAACTCGATGCCATACGTGGGTGTCTGAGTCCCATCGCACCATGCTCCTTGACAATCCTTGGCTGACCTCGCAGGGGCCATTACTCGGATACAAAAACTGTCTAGTCAGACAGGCACCAGCGATGACAACACAGAGTTGGCACAGATGCGGAGGACAATGGAGACCATGGAGCAGATGCAGGCTGGAAGTATGGCTGCCACGGCTGAACACCAGCGAGATGTAGCTGGGATCTTCCATGCCCTGCAGTTCCTCATCTTGACATTGCTGCCACTGAGCCAGTCCCAGATAACTGCAGCGGGAACTTCAACACACACATCTCCGACCCCTGATGTGTCAGTAGGACACAGTGATTCAGCCCCATCACCTTCGCACCCTGATGTGTTAGTGGCACACAGTGATGCAGCCATTACACCGCCACACACACCGGAAACAGAAAAAGTATCAGAGGAGTAAGATGTGGATGGTAATTACTGTGTGAGGAAGGAGGCAGTTGCGTCCATCACCGCCATATGGCCTGTCCCTGCCTGGTTCTGCCCTATGCATCATGCCTTGGACAACACCTTCCACTGACCCCAGGAATACTCTCCGACATTTACCCAGACCCCAACAGGGACTGCCATATCTTCACTGCTTGACAGTTACACAGCAATCCTGCTGCTGACAGCACTCTCCCTCTTCAAAATCACTTTTCAATTCCCAAAGGACTCTGGTTGGCCCACCACTGGGCTTCCATGTTATGGGCATGGATGGCCATGTGCGGCTCCAACTCTGTCATTCACCAGAATGTGAATAAAACATTCGAAATCACACAGATGTGTCATGACTATGTTCACTCACGTATGCGAGTATGGCTGGATGTAGGGACAATGATTGCACAAGAAGGTACACCCTGGTAAATGACATCAATGCGTATGTTTATCCCTGAGATGCATGGCCAATTAGATGACTATAAAGGTGGGTACTAGCTGTGTCCCATTGCACATTAACAACAATCTCACAACCCCCCAACGTAGGCACACGTCCATGTATTGATTTGCGCTGTGTGTAGAAATGACCAAATCAGTAGCAGGCCAGAAGTGGTGTCCTACATCACATGTGACAACAGAACTTCACGTCACATACCTACTCACACACATCTATGTGGACAAATTCTGTCATGATTTATGACATTGCTCCACATGGTCAGAGGTTGGACACCATACTCACATTGCTGAAGACCCGTAAGTGCACAGGGTGGTCAGCAACTGTCCCAAAACAATGTCTGGCTCACAGAGGTGGAGCTGTCAAAAGGGACCCATCCCCATTGTACATGCGTCAGTCAGTCCCTCCCAGTGTAGGGACGATGCTCATTGTGGCACACGAGTGGTCAATCTAATCAACACTCATCACAGTTAGACACCAGTGAAGTTGCGTAGACTTTATTGGCATGTGTGTGTCTGTACAGACAAGCCAACGGCCACAACAGGCAAGGACATGCTTAAGACACTTACATGCAGCATGGGAACATGTCAAGGGGCAGGAAATGGTGAGGCAAAAATGAACACCAATCATCACGGATGGCAACGGTCTCAGCCCACCTTGCCTTGCTGGAAAGTCATGTGTTGTTTGGCGTCTGCCCATTGCCCCATGTGAGGGGGCACGACTCACAGCCCATGGTGCCTGCATAGTGCTCTGCCACCGGACTGCGCCAACTGGCTGACAGTGAGCAGGTGAAAGGGTCCGACAAGTTCACATCATGCTACATTGCCATGTGTGTGCTCTCCCCCCAGCAGTGAGCCCGAATTAGTAACGTTGCCAAACGACGCTGTGCTGCTCTGACCATGGAATTGCATCACCTTGCACAGGTGTGTGTACACACACGTAGTTCCACGTACATGCATTCAGAGTCCAGACGAAGGCAGACATGTCCTCTGTTGTGGTGGGATATGTGAGAATTCCGCATGATGCAACAAGGTGTTGGGACCTGTGCTGTGGGTTACAATCTGATGTGGCTGCAGGAATGTAGTTACTCGTCCATGAATGCCAGCGCAGCTTCATGTGCAATGTGTTCCAATACTACGTTGTTGTCGGGTTCAAGGAATACCAGGGTGAGCCAATCCATTAAGTGGTCTAGGCAGATGTGCTCAGTCCATGCCGTTTCCCCAATCCACAACACAGCCCAATAGGGGAGCGCCTCAATGTGGTCACTGCACATGAGGAGTTGTGCAATCTCCTATGCGCAACTGCCAGCACATACGCCAAAGATCAGTGCATCCCATGCACAGCTATCCCGGTGACACTCCTGTTCGTGGGCCAAAAGGGGGTGCACTGCAAGGTCACAATCCAATTCAGCTACCGTTGCGTCAGATAGGCAGACCTCCATGGGCCACTCGAATGTGCATGACCGACAGTGGAACCAGGGCTGGACGCAGGTGACGTAGGCAAGACGGAAACTCAGACAGAAACTGATTCACAACACTTCCATTGTCAGAGATCCCAACAAATGCAGCATTTGTGCACGGTACAGTTCCACGTGACAGGGGTTGTGCATGTGCCCGGGAATGCCTGCCTTTGCTTTTGTTGGTCTCGTGGCACCGGCGGAAGTTCAGTGGATGTAATGCCACAGCTCTGGGCAATGAGTGGTATGTGTGTGCAACGTTTTGACATATAAGTAGTTTTTAACCAATGTGTCAAGGGCATCCCTTGCAGGTGTAGGTCGTGCAGAGACAAGTGTGTGTGGGGTGTGGGCACGTTGGTGTTTCATTAGCGCAGTTCAGGATGTAGGAGTCGTCGGAGGCTGGTATGGTATCTCACGCTGGGTATGCCAGCCGCATTCAGGACCAAGGTCGGGGGCTCGGTTGGCCTTCAGCCTTGTGTGTTGAGACAAAGGAGCTTTCATTCCTGATTTTGGTCTGACTACTGCTTGCATTTCTTAAATGTGATGTGGACTTTGTGCTGACTTTAATGCCAGGCCTGTGATTTGGGGTGCACAGATTTCGAGACACACCCAGCAGTTGGCATGTTTGCATGAGCCAAGGGCCCGAATGGCCTTACTCTCCTTGTTCAGTCTCTCTCTTTCTCTTTCTTTCTCTCTCTCTCTCTCTCTCTCTCTTTCTCTCTCTCCCTATCCTTTGATGAGTGCTTGACACACCTTCTTATCTTGGATATTGTTTTGCGGGCTGTGAGTCAATGATTGTCCAGGGATGCCCCCCCATGATTCTTCAAAATAGTTGTTTGGTGACAAATTAAAATGTGACTTTTTGTTTGGTCTTTCAATGGTGAATGTATGGATTAGGATTTCAGTGCTCACATATATGTTGATTGTTGGAATTGTGCGACATCAGGTGGGTGATTTTGGTCATGTTTTCGTGCCGTTGATGTGCAGTGTCTTGGTCTGGGGGAGGTGGGGGGTGCCCGGGGTGGGGCCCTGGTGGGGGGTGGGGTGTAGTCCTGGGGGTGGTGGCAGTGGGTGTTGTGGCCCTCTTGGGTGTCAGGCACCCATGTTCAGTGGCTCCATGGCATCTGTTGTTCTTCAGGTGTGGCTCTGGGCTGATCTCTCTTTTGTGGTGCAGGCTGTCGTCCGACTTTGCACCAGGTCAGAGCAGGTGTTAATTTCCTGCTGCTAACGTTCCATATTGCATGTTTTGTGGACTTATCGCCGATCTGGCTGGTCGCTGAGAATGTTGCGGTATGGACGCTGCTTTTGCATGTGAACGCCTACTCTACTTCTCAGTAGCGATAGTTGCCAGGGTCATATGTGACGATGTTTTTTGAGGATGCTATCGCCGGAAAACTGGTGATATGGGCTGTTAGCACCAGCTTGTGAATGGGGCGATGAATTTATCGCAACTTTGGCTGCGATAAAGTGCCGATAACTCAGCGGTAGCTCCTTGAGGATATGGCTTATATTGTAATGACACTGTGCCTCATTTCTTTAGCACATGCAATTTGGACAGCAGAGTAGAGAGTGTTATCACCCAACTCTGCTCACTGTGATTGTTGCACTGTTAAAACCTTCTTAGGCACTGGTGTAATACCAAGGATTAACGATGACCGGTCGCCGGGCAGGACAAAGCACCCTAAGTTTAACAACTTGTTATTTTTGCACATAGGCCATCTTAAATGTCTCGGTATTTCTTTTAAAAATGTTTTACAAAAACATACTATTTTTCAAAACAGTACATTTTTAATCCATATTGTAATGTCACGAGCCTACCTCATTTTAGCATATGTAATTCTGACAGCAGAGGAGCTGCTATGTGGAAATATTTTTACTTGTGACTCATCACCATGTTTTAATGATGCAAAGGTTTTAATTAGCGATGCAAATAGAATAAAAATGTCAAATTTTAAGCTTCACATTTATAGTACAACATACTAAAATAATTAGACTATTCAGTATAAATTTGGCGGGGTGAGCTGATATAAATAAGAAGGCACCACTGACTTTTAACCTGCATATCATTCTAAGTGAACACTAGTTCTTTCCTTAACAGTGAAATTCCTCTTCGGTGGGGATACTGACTCTGAATGGTGTCCTCCAAGCGGGGGACTTGCAATCATTTGGCATCCTACAGGCAGAATTCCGCTTGCCTCAGTCACAGGCCTGGCATACATGCACCTGAAACTCTGCCTCTGCAGCATCTTCGGAGCTAGGCCATGGGATATCCAATTCTCCTCTATCCAACAATATGTGGCACTTTGGGAGTCCTATCGAGAAGTCATGTCCGGGTTGTATAACCTGTTTGTACAGCATCTCCACTTCTGCCCCCTATTGGCCACCCTCCCTAACTACAGGCAGACTCCTCACAGTGCAGTAAACAGACGAGAAATGGACGGCGGTGACAGAGGACTTGGATAAAGGTGCTTGTGAAGGCCAGAATTAAATTCTGCCTTTTAAAAGCGAAACAGAAGTGTTAAAGAGGCAAGGAGATGTAAAATAGTCCCTCATGCAATGCACCCCTTGCGCGCCATTAGAGGCAGACGTCTACACCAAAATAACCATTGCCATTTTGCGGAAGAGAAATACTCCTCTCTCTGGGTTGAATCAAGATCTGACTGTCAATGAATAAAGTCAATTTCTGAAAACGACTAATAAAACAAGCTAATGGTTGAAAGGGGAGGGCCCATCCCCAGTGTATGTATATCGGAAAAAATAGGTCGGTTTAAAAAGCTGTGCTGTTAAAAACTCACACCTTAAACCAGAGTGTGACAACGAAGGAGAGAGAAGAAAAGAGAACGATAATATAAGAAAACAAAAAAACAGTAGCATTAAAAACTAAAATGGAAAACAATATGAGAATATACAGAGAGAGAATAAGAATAGACAGAGACAAGAGAAATTGCAAGAGAGGAAAAGCAAACAAGAGTAAAAAAAATAAATTGAGAAAATAAGACAGACAAAGTGTGAATGAAAAAGGGAGAGAAATAGAGGAACATGAAAAAGGCAAAAGACAATGAGAAATAGAAAGGAGAAAAGCCTGGAAAAGAGAGTGTGAAAGAGAAAATGCAAAAAAAATATTAAGGGGGAAGAAGAGATGTAGTTTAAGAGGGTGCGAGAGTAGTTTAAGAGGGTGCGAGAGTAGGATCAGTGGCTGAAAGTACCTTTCAGATGGAAATATGGTGTAATGAGGTTTGAGGAGTATCTGCTCGACCACAGCTTCATTTGAAGAGACTGTTCATGTCCTGTAATGTTCCTGCAGCAGATAACTATCAATTGCACCATGTACCTCCCTGCGGTTTCCTTAACCCCTCGAAATATATAAGCTGCAATATCATTTGCAATATTAACTCATGACTAGCTCTAAACCATTCCATATCAGACCTCTCTTGAAGTAAATTCCTGAATACTCATATTCCAAATATACTTTGTTCAGATTAAAGAAACACTTTCTCAAATGATTTTTTTTGCAAAAACTATTTTTATTGCATAATTCAAGCACAATAGTCATCTGCAATGACCAGCATATCATTGGTCTTCTCCTGGTAATATACTCCAGTGCATAGTACAGTGCAGACCACTTCCAACTATCATTGCTTTGCCCCCCAACACTCCCCAAACACAAATATTCCCTCCCCCACCCGCATGTCAGTGTGCCATAGTCGTAGGTACCGTGAGAAGTCCATCTCGTGAGTGGCAGTGGGAGCGGCCGTGAGCCACTCTCCACCCCCATGATCAGGCGCCAAGTAGCAAGGAGAAGAGGAGCCCTCCCGCCCCCACGTGTGACCCGTCAGTAGCCTTTCCACCGCTACTCTGCTGCATGCTGCTCCTGTGTGTCAATGCCCTCCTCTGCTTCTGCGCCCCACCCTCGGAGGTCCACCACTAATGCTTCCCATGCATGTGCCATGGCTAATGCTTTTTCATCATTTCCCCGCAGCGCTAGCTGCAGCCTGAGTGTGCTCTCGCTAGAAACACTTTCTCAAATGATGGCAATTTTGCTTAAACTTCCAGCAGATCATGCTCGAGTGGGTGGAGAAATTCTCTCCAGGAGTGTCACATCTGATGGTAGAAGTGCATCTCAAAGAGGAGTAGACATGCCTCATTGTTAATCACATGACTGCATCGCCATACTCCCTAGTGAAGCTTTCTTTCATGTCTTTCCAACATACAGTACATTGAAGGCAGGCCAGTAGACTAGATGCAGTCAATTGGCACGCCACACTTGCAATTGATTTGGTGGTGTTTCAGCACACCCACACCTTGAAACTGCAACCTACTGACACTCCACAGTGCAGCATCAACACTAAAGGGCATAATAAAAAAAATAGAAAAATAAAAGTTCAATATTTGGGGCACCCATCTGTCGTTGGAATCATTCATATGTCTATGTGCAAAACCTTCTGCTCTGATTTTGTTTTGCGTTCTGGGAACTGCATTTCTCTTTTTAAAATTGGTGCATCCAAACACAGTCCTGGAATCCAAAGAGGCCAAGAACTGGATGAACAACCCACGACTTACTTGAGATAATGGATGAGTTCGCTGTAAAAGGGGGTAGATTGGAAACATTCACTCATTATTCGGAAACATTAGTCACTTAACTGCACATAACAAAGATATTACAAGTAATTTTGAAGTTCAGTGACCTACCGAAGATACCAGGCATGCTACTTTGTGTCTCTTTATGTGTCTCTTCATATACAAGGAACTTCTTGGTGACTAGCAAAAGCTGTAAAATGTATGGTTAATAGTACATTAACTCATATACAACTCACTTGGGGCCATATTTATGGCAAAGAAATGCTGCATTAAATGGAAAGGACAGGAATGTGCTTGGTTTAAAACCAACCACTTTTGTCTCAAGTTTTAGATTTTGGCTATTTGGGCACATTTAACATCACCATCAAGGGTCCAGAATTGGAGGGGCATCACTTGGTGTGTTAGCAATCATTGAGTCTGGGTCCAAGTATGAGCTCAAGAGGGTTGGACCCTTTAATGTCACTGAGGCTCTGATCAGGAGGCCAGCAAACTAGCTCTTGGAGCCATTTTGGAAGTACTGGGTCCAATAAGTGTAAAAGGGATAAAGCAGCGGGTCAGGCCTCTGAGGGTTCAAGGCAGGTTTCAGACAGCAGAGCAGTCATTCCAGGTGCAGCAAAGCAGTCATCTGAAGTATATAGCAGGCCACAGCAACAGGCATTCCACTGAGAGTTCTTCAACAGGTCCAGAAAGTGAAGCGGAGAGTGGTCTGAGGGTTCCATTTTTCCCTTCTTTGAAGAATAAGAAATTTCTAGAGAATTCCCTTTGAAGTGTTTGGAGTTTTCTGCCTTCCTTGCCCTTGTTCCAAGTTGGCTGCATGAACAATTTGAATTTTGAATTTGTAAAAATTTATAGAGCGCACGTTCACTATGCAGTTTCTTGGCGCTGGAGGGATTCCTGGGCGGGGAAGGGCCCGGGAGGCTAGGGGGCTAGGGGCTAAAAGCTTGCTGGAACAATAGGGTCTTAAGGGCCTTGCGGAACTCCATATAGGAGGGGGAGAGTTGGATGGTGGGCGGGAGGGTGTTCCAGAAAGTGGGCGCGAGGACCGAGAATTTCTGGCCTCCCGATCTTTGTTTCTTGAAACGGGGAATGACAAGTAGGGATTTAGTGGATGAGCGTAGGTCTCTAGAAGGGCAGTAATTGGTGATAGCAGAGTTGATAAAAGCAGGAGTTGTGCCTGCCCGAGCTTGAAAAGTAAGGCAACCAAGTTTGAAAAGGGCCCGTTGTTTGATGGGAAGCCAATGAAGGGCAGTGAGGAGGGGAGAGGAGTGGTGAGATTTGGATAGGCCATGTGCCAGGCGAGCTGCCTGGTTCTGCACCAGTTGAAGGCGTTGAAGTGCATAGGCGGGAGCACCATTATAAATAATGTTTCCGTAGTCGATCTTAGATAAGACCATGGCCATTACAATCAATTTGAGTGCAGAGAGAGAGAAAAACCGGGATACTTTCCTAATGATACGCAAGGAGAAGAAACAAGAAGAAACAACAGAACTAATGTTGGAATGAAGTGTCAAATGATAATTGAGTGTGATACCAAGGGTCTTAACTGAATGAGAAGGGGTGGGAGGTAAACCAAGAGAGGGGGCCAAAATGAGGGAGACCAAGGGTTACCACTGCCGCCAGTCAGTACCAGCTCTGTTTTATCCAGGTTGAGTTTGAGATGGTTCGCATTCATCCAATCCCGGATAAACAGCATGACGGACTGGAAGCTAGTGATACCTAATGAGGGGGAGGAAAAATTAAAAATAAGTTGGAGGTCATCGGCATAGTTGTAGACTGTGACCTCCATTTGTTGCAGTGCAAAAATAAGGGGGAAAATGTAAAGGTTAAATAAAAGGGGGGAAAGAGAGGAGCCCTGAGGGACACCACATTGCACTCTACGAGGCGGGGCAGAGAATTCGGCCAGATGGACAGCCTGGGTGCGGTCTGCCAGGAAGGAGCCTATCCAGGCCAGCACCTGTCCCCCTATGCCCGCTGCCCTGACACGGGACAAGAGGATGGAATGGTCCACCGTGTCAAAAGCGGCGGACAGATCCAGGAGGACAGGGGCCTGGGGGGTGTTGGTATCAAGCCCCTCCCTGAGTTGGTCCATGACCAAAATGATCACCTTCTCAGTGGAGTGGTGTGGGCGAAAGCCCGCCTGGCAGGGTGCAAGGTAGTTACTGTCCTCTATGAAGGAGCTGAGCGCCTGGGTGACATGGGACTCAGCTACCTTTTCCAGGGAGAAGGGATATAGGGCGGTAGTTTGCCGGGGAAGCAGGGTCCGCTCCGGGTTTTTTTAATATGGGGAGGATTATGGCAGTCTTGAAGGGGGTAGGGACAAGGCCATATGTGAGACAATCATTCAGGAGAGTGAGGACAGGGGATGGGCACTCAGCAAAAATATGATGGAGAGTGCGTGCCGGACAGATGTCAGCTGGAGAGCCCGACTTGACATGCCTAAGTAGGGGACACAGAGTTTCTCTAGTCAGTGCGGGAATAGAGGTGAGGGGCAAATTATTACCAGGTGGTTGGGGGTGGGTGAAAGTGGGCGAAGGGGAGGGAATGTTGGCTTTAATGCAAACAATTTTTTCGATGAAAAACTCGTTAAGCGAGTCGCATAGGGCCTGAGAGGGGGGGATCTTGGGCAGAGTTCTGTCCGATGATGCCAGCTCGTGGACAATGCAGTGATAACAATTCATTTGTGTGAAGGCAAGTGAGGCTGTGCCCAGTTCTGCCTCCCCATACTGGCAGTGATGGCTCACTCAGGCACAACTAATCCCTCTAACGTGAGGCTGTTTGGGAGGAATATGTAAAGTCCAACTGGCAACTGCAACCATTTATGTGACCCACGAACAAGCTGCAGGGACCAAAGAGTGCCAAAAAATGCCAACTTTCTAAAAGTGCAAATAGAACAATTAATGGACAGAATGCAGAACAATGTCATACACTTATCCCAGTACAGAGATCTGGGCCTAAATCCATCGCTTTTTTGCTCCTCATGCCATTCCAGTTTGAACCCAACCATATGCAAATCAGTCTTGACCCTGCGCCCAATGGGAACAGGCCAGCACAAACTGCCAGGCCAGGTCCTCCCTGGACTGGAAACAAGCATCCTAGGAACGGTTTCGGGGTTTCACCCCGCAACAGCCAGGATAGCTTGACTCCAGTGCCTTTGAGAGCACGGGACCCACATCTGGACATACCAATTCCACTCGGGGTGACAAATGCGAAAAGAACAATTGATGGAAAGAATGCAGAACAAAGTCATACATTTACTCCAGTACAGAGATCAGGGCCTAAATCCATCGTTTTTTTGCTCCCATGCCATTCCAGTTTGAACCCAGCCATATGCAAATCAGTCTTGGCCCTGCACTCAGTGGGAACAGTCCAGCCAGAACTGCCAGGCCCTCCCTGGACTGAAAACAAGGATCCTAGGACCAGTTTTGGGGTTTCATCTCTCATCAGCCAGTATAGCTTGACTTCAGTAGCATGGAGAGCACAGGACACACATCTGGGAATACCCATTCCACTCGGGGTGACAAATGCAAAAAGGACAATTGATGGACAGAATGCCGAACAATGTCGTACATTCACCCCAGTACAGAGATCTGGAGTATGAACCCAGCCATAGGCAAATCAGTCTTGACCTTGCACCCAATTGGAACAGTCCAGCCAGGACTGCGTTCTGTCCATGGGGTATTTCTTTATGGAGGTACCTATAATGCTTTGTTATAGGAAGCACTAGGGCACTTTAAATAAAATACCTTTTGGAAGGTAGTCACTTTAGGTACATCCCAACACTAAATATTTGCCTGTACTACTTTTAAATATTAGACACCCTACCTTGTGGGCTATTTGGCTTACTAATGGGGTGATCTATTTAATATTTAAAAGTAGGGTTATTTCCTGCCAAAATTACTATTTTAACAGGTTCATCTGCAGGTTTACTTCAAAGAGAGAACGTATGGATTCACAAATTGGAAGCTCTCAAACCCCACGGAATGAATGACAGGATGGAGTTTCAATGCTACCTAAAAATATTGAGTCTGAATTCACCTATAAACACCATCTTTATCTTGTTACCAGATTTACTATATGATCGTACAATCATGTGATATTTACATAACAGCAGCGACGATGAACCCTTCCATTATCAGTTTTCGTTTTACTTTTATTGTTCACCTCAGTTCCTAATCAACATTGGATGTGACCCACCACGATTAATCTTTTTCATATCGTAAAACATATCAAAGAGACTATTGTTTATTCTTGAATATCATCGATTGTGACACATAGATTCATTTTTGTTTGTCTCCTATTTACTTTGGTTCCCTTACGGCTATATCAGCATGTATATCTTTCCTGATACCCAAGATGGCCGACACGGGTGACGTTTCACTTTGTTCTACTTTAGCCCCCTTTGCTTAACAACAGTATGTACACTTTTCGACACCATCACGCTTCCACACCTTTAATGAACATCGGACCATACTCAACATGGCCGACACGAGCTACATTGAACAGAGTCCTATTTTTATGTTTGCTTACTATATCAGCATGTATATCTTTCCCCATACCCAAGATGGCCGACACGGCCGACGTTTTACTTTGTCCCACTTTAGTCTCCTTTGTGTAACAACAGTATGTATACTTTTCGACACCATCACGCTTCTACACCTTTAATGAACATCAGACCATACTCAACATGGCCGACACGAGCTACATTCAACAGAGCCCTATTCTCATGTTTACTAACTCACACAAGATTCCCCAAATATGCCCCGTTAATGGCCGGCGTGTTTTTCAGCTTTGACTAGGAAGCTAACACTCAATTTCACCTCCGATTAACTCAGGCTATCCAAATCATCGAGTAAGTCTTTATTTAATCAATTCTAAGCAAATCACCCCGTTATACGATAATTTCTTAAGAATTCACTGGACAGTATTTCACCATCACCACTTTACCTAGACTTCGTCGTTTAGTCACAAAGTACTTCTAAATAACTTGTGACATTGTTTTTGTATGTTTTCACTGACACCGCAATATCATCAAGCATGCTTTTACTGATGTTATTATACCACTAGAGCCTGCCACCCTGACCCGACGCACCGGAGCAAGTAACCTTTATCCAAATAACTGTATTTAAACAACACCATGCCCGCTTTCATCATAAACCGCTGTATCTTTTACATTATGCTTTAACTTAGTTCCGATTACCGGTCTTTCCAGCGCCTTCCGCATGGATATCATTTTTAAATCCTCACATGGTCACCTGGCTTTTAAATCACCACCTAACTAACCCTGGATTCACAAGATAACTATTACGTGAGTCAAACACGCACTCTTTAAATTACATTGTTTTCTACACCTCGTCCTGCTATGTGCTCAGTACATTTATTAGACCACGAATAAGAATGTATGTTATGATAATCAGCTAATTCCACATTTAATTTTGAATGGCATTATGGTTTCTTTGCTACATCATAGCATTTTTTATTTAACTTCAGAGTGATCCCTGACGAAGGGCACCCTGCCCGAAATGCATTGGACTTCGGAAAATTAAAAGGATCATGATGATGGCCTTTGAAAATTATACATTAATGGATTGAATTGAAGTTAAATACATAAAATTTATTGGACTACAATTATTGACTACTGTTTTCCTTCAGCAGACCATACAAACTTTAACCCCTTGAGTGCCCATGACGAGATGGTCTCGTCATGGGCCGCGGTTGCGCTGTGCCCATGACGAGACTATCTCGTCATAAGCCCCGCCCGCTAATGAAACGCCCGGCACAGGGCGTGGAAAGGGCGGGGCACTCAAGGGGTTAAACCCTCTATTGCATAGAGGACAAGATTGTGCACAGGGGGATTCAACTCAACGCTCAGGGCTAATCCATCGATTTTGTTCTGATACGCTCCTGATCAAAGAGCGATACCCCAGGAGACACAGATTCCTTCATGTTTTTCACCTTTTAATCCCTTCTGGTTGGCCACTGCTGAAATTGCCAGGAGATGTGGTCCTTGTAATTACGGAAAGGGGGTTAAGAAGGATAATAATTGGGTGCTCATAATTTAACCTGTGGCAGGGGTGCAAACGGGCCCCCAATACTTCAGGGGGCCCAACCCTTCATGGGGACGTTATTTAGCCCAAGGCCAATGAATATTTGTGACAGTGGGAGACGGGGGGGGCTCATCATATTCTTCTCCATCATTATGCATTACGCCACTGACTGTGGAAATTGTGTTTCTTCAGCCTGTAAATGATGCCCACAGGTTTAACAAGCATTGGCATAGCCAATAGGTCTCGCCTTTGGGACCTTATAAGTTGCATAACTAAATACTTATAAGGTCCCAAATGCGAGACCTATTGGCTATGCCAAGCGGCTGCAAAAGTGATCGCGATCAAACATCAAAGCGGCCGTGAAAGTGAAAGTAATCGCGGCCAAGCGCGGCGCGCGTGCCCGCGCACATGCACTGTAGCTCTAGGCTCGCCTGGTAGAACTTTTTGGAGCCCTCTCAAAAAGTCTTGCCAGACCAGCGCATGCGCTGGGTCAGGCGAGACCTAAAAACCCTTGTGGATACTGCCTGAATCTGATAAAGTAAGAGAAACAGGCATTTCATTTTAATTTTCTTCCCTTTCAGTGAATGTTATCATAGGTTCATTTGTTTGCATTTTTTGCAGACAATAAAAAATTTCCTTCTTTTTCCTCCGTATAAGATCTTCTGCAAATCTAGAGCCAAAAAGATGGCAAGTTTCATGCTCTACCGTCAAAAATACGGGGCAGTCCACTTGTCTACATAAATAATATTTGGATAAATATTTTTCTTTGACACTCGGTTTCATCAGGTGTAAATTACACTGCTATGCTTCAGGAGTTAAAGAGTCTCTTTATGAACTTTTTTTTTCACCTGTCACCGCTTATTTGCTTCACTTCTTGGCCGGCTGCCCAGCCCTTTTAAAAAACGGAATTAAGATTACTGCTGTAACTGAAAATGGCGGTTTCTCTCAGCTTTGGCCTTTGCGGTTGGAAGTCATCAAATGTAAACACAGTCTGGAAATAGGTTGGTATTTTTAAAAGGTTAAAGACCCTCAGCTAATTTTGGATTGTTATTGCCTTCTCATTATCCATATTATACACTTACACAACCGCTAATTAAAGGCTCACAAACTGCGTGGGATGCATTTTATTTCATTTCAGCCAAGTAAAGGAAGCAAACCTCTGCTCCAAAATTACTCTGAGCAACTAATGTTAGCTGTACTGGAATAGCTTCCACTTTGGTGACTCTGCCCGTTGAACTATGTTTACAGTTCTAAAAACAACAGTAGGGTTTTTTATATCAGGCCTATATATTCTTCGAAAGGTTCAGCCGGTTCAGATGAAATGTAACTTGAGTTCCACATTAGGCCTGCTAAACTCTG
Organism: Triturus cristatus; assembly: GCF_964204655.1. Taxonomy (NCBI): domain Eukaryota; kingdom Metazoa; phylum Chordata; class Amphibia; order Caudata; family Salamandridae; genus Triturus; species Triturus cristatus. The sequence continues at coordinate 551,925,739 of NC_140595.1, forward strand.
TTTCCCTGCATTTCTATGCTTCCGTGAAGACTTTTTTTTAGAAATGTGTTTTTGTGTTCTAGCTAGTACATCATGTTGGAATTAGGGCAAGTTTACTTTTATATTGGTCATTGGGCTGTGCAAGAAATGGTACAAAAATTTTACTTGCAAAATGCAAACTTCACTTAGGGCCGGATAGTCGAAATTTCCATTCACAAAACGTGGCTGCATATTGTGCACCACATTTTTGGGAATGGAAAAGAGCTTTGTGAAAAGACCTGTTGAACAAGAGGTCGGTTCCCAAAATTCCAAATGGTAGTGGATTACATTCTGACCTCCCTAATCGGTATTTATGAGGAAGTTCACAAATTGCGACTCACAACAATTAAATGACATCATTAGGAGGTAGTCCTCTGGAGTCTGCACTCTGTTTTTCTTAAAGGAAGTGGGATACATTTTTGTTTTTATCTTGTTTAAGTTTGTTAGAAAGTTGCCAGTGATTCACTGGCCTATTGTCTACACCAAACCTACTCTTTTTTACATTCAGAAAACCCATTTTGAGATTAGGTAAACACATACTGAATTGCAGAATGGGTTTATCTAGCCATTTAGCACCTGATTAGAGTTTACGAGTGTGAGAGGGGACTGCCAAGCCGGCGGCCTGGCCCTGCACCGCCCGCCAGATTACGAGTTTCCTCTTGTCTGGTGGGCTGTTTTTGGTCAGTCCCAAGGAACTGAGGTGCATGATGCACATGGGCAACAGGGGGCTCTGTAGGGCCCCCTTTGTTTCAGGACAACCATACTTTTCATGGAGGAAAGACCTCCATGGCACCGCTGGCAGTCCTGAAATTCGTAATATGCATGGCGGTGCAGCAGCGGCATCACCAGGATATTACTAAGTGCCTGACCACTGCGCCACCTCAAGGAACAGTGGCTCCCTGGCGGCTTTGGTGGTGCAATCGCGGTCCAACTGCCAAAGTCATTTGGGTGGTTGGACCGCCGGCGTGGTGGTGGCTGGACCGCCACTGCTGCACTCTAGCGAGTCTGGTGGTCTTCAGACCACCAGACTTATAATTTTGGCCTTAATAGTTGCAAGCCCTGTGATTTAGCAAAACACAGAGTTTGCGACCACTAAATACCTTTGTACATCTGGCCCTTGATTCTCAAAATGCTTAGGTTATAAAGTTCTTGCCATGTGTTTTTCATGTGAAATTAATGATTTTAATGCACTGGTTAGCAGTTGCTCAGAAATATTGCCAAGTTTCAGAGAAGACCTACACCATGGAATGGATATAGTAAAATCTGAGGTTGCATGTAAAAAGTAATATTTTCCAGTACAAATATTGTGTCCTAAATGTTATCGGCAAATATATTCTCCAATTGGGTGTAGATTTTCTAAAAATTAAATTACCTTCCACTAAGATGATATTTTTGTAGACAATATTTATGTCAGACAATATTCTGGCAATTATATTATGGTACCACCAAAGCTGAAAACTCTAAACTACTGGAAGTCCCACAGACAAATGCCTTCTCCCAAAAATTATTTTGTCGACATATACAAAGGGAAAGGGCTCCCTTTTTGGTTGTAAAATAGTTATGTTTTGAGGCCAGATTTCATTTGCAAAACATTAATACATAAGTTAAGGAATCAATATTTGGAAGGGAGGCCCATTACACACCCCTTCCAAATACTGATTACGTATGCTGTCTGAAATCCAGATTGTGATTTGGCAGCATGTTACGAATCACAATTTTAGTTTTGTTCCATTTTGCTGTCGCAAATACTCACATTTGACCTTTGCAACCACAAAGTTACTTTTTAAATTAGGCCCCTTGTCCTCTTAATAAAAACATTGCTCACCTTCAAGCCCCATGCACGTGACATCAACATTAAGTTGCATGCAGATAAATAATCATAGCTAGGAACTGAGGTACAAATGATAAGAAAGGCTTAACCAAATGGTTCTTTTAAGCATTGGCCCAAAGAGAAACCTCTTCTGTATATATATTTTAAGAGGTAGATACATTCCATCAATAGTATGCTCTACACAATGTGTGAATGCTGAAAGGTAAGGAGATTTAAGTATTTGTCTTTACTAATATTAGGACTGTTAGACCTCTCAGCATTAGGGCGGTCTTACCCAAACATTTTGACTTCCTTCTCCATTTTTAATGGTCTTATTTGTGCTGGCCTTAAGACTCTGCACACGTTACCACTGCTAAACAGTGCTAAAGGACATGTGCTCACTTCTTAAAACATGATGGCATTGGTTTATCCCCAACAGGCATATTTAATTTTCTTATAAGTCCATGGTAAGGTGGTACTGTATGTATCCAGGGACTGTAAAATAAATGCTACAAGTGGTCCTGCATTACTTATTGTGCCACTCAGTTAAGTAGCCCTTTAAACATTTCTCAGGCCTGCCATTGCAACCTGTGTTTGCAGTTTTGAAACTGCCAGTTCGAGCTAGCAAAAAAACATTTGCCAGGTCCAAACTTTCATTTTTAATTCATATAAGTCACCCATGGGATAGGACCTGGACAGTCCAGTGGTCCGGGTGCAGGCTATTTAAAAACTATGACCTGTACTTTTAAGTTTTATATGTCCTGGTAGTGAAAGATTCTTACATTACGTTTTTCACTACTGCAAGGCGTATCTCTCCCATACAATAACTTTAGATTATCTTATTACATTACATAAGCATACATTTTCAAATGAGAGCAGGTAACCAGTTCATATTTGGTGTCTTTGGAATTGTAATGACAAATCCTGTCTTATGGTAATACTGGATTTTAAATTACAATTTTTATAATGTCTCTTTTAAAAAGTTGCCATTTTCCAGCTTTAGCCATTTATGGTCCTGTAGCCTGTATCTGGATCACATGACTGAGTGTATTTGATAGTTGGACTTTGTGTATTCCTACTAAGCAGCCACACACATTAGAGAGCTTAGGTGTGCCTGCATGGGTTATTACTGGCAAGAAGGGAGGTAGGAGCAAGACACAAGCCTCCTTACATTTGAATATGCTATGTCCTGCCTCAACACAAAGGGCTGCATACACCCTGCACTTAGTCGGGAACCTTGACAGGGGAGCTGGGGACTTCAAAGGAAAACCTTTGGAAGCTTTTCCACCTTCCAGAGGAAGGGCACCAGATATACATATTGGGCATCAGACACCACATTTTAGTAAACTTGTAGACTTTTCGATACTCTGCAAGGAAAAAGGCTGCTGGAAGGATTGGCACTCTGCTGGGCATTTACTCTGAAGGAACTGCTGCCATGCTGTACTTACCTGTTGCCTGCAATGGTCCTTCCAATGCAAAGGACTCCTCATTAAACCCACATTCACATCGGAACCGCTGCCTGTGCAAACCTTTCCAGATGCAGGCCCCACATCACTCTTTGTTGGCAGTGTCAATGGCGATGTAGGCTCTAGCGACGCAGACTTCCAGTTCCTTGGATCTGAAGCATTACCTTGACTGCACAATGTATCCTTGACCCAGGACTTTGAATCGCAAACCCTCCTCAACAGGATACTCTATGACAATGCAGGAACTTTCTTCGCAGCTCTGCATCAACTCGGAACAAACACATCGTCGTAGCTACGCAAAGCATCCTCAGCACGGAACCTCGCAATGCTCCGCAAACCAGGATTTAAGGTTCTTTTGTTCAGTAGGCCTAACTGTGTCACGTAGCAGGCCCAAGCACCATTACAATTGGCCTGAACTTGTGACTGTGTCCCAGTCTGGTGCGACCAAATTTCCACAGTTGGCGCTTTGTGCTTTTTGGTGCTATTTTCTAGGCCTGGGCAAAGCACTACGCTACGCTCGCGTAGTTTGCGAAGTTCGCGCTACTTCGCACTACGCGAACTGCACGTAGCACAGTGCGAACACGCGTAGCGTAGTGTTGCGTAGTGCTGCGGTCATTTTTTGCTTGCTCGCGGTCCTCAACGTCAAGTTGGCGACCGCGAGCAAGCAAAATGACATCCTGGCGAGACTTTTTCCTTGTTCGCGATCGCGAGCATGGAAAATAAACCTCCCGGCGAGATTCCCAACGCGAGAAGGTCAGGTTTCTCATTGCGAGGGGTCGTGTATGCTCGCGACCGCTCGCGATGAGAAACTACCAGTTCGCGTTGAGAAAGCTGCAGCTCGAGTAAAAATCTACTCGAGCAGCAGAAAACTACAGCTCGCACTGTGCAAGATGCCATTTTCAATGATTGCACAGTGCCGGTTGCTTGTCCGCACTGTGCAATCATTGAAAACAACATCTTGCACAGTGCGAACATGTTACTTCGCAGTTCGCGAAGTGCTACGCGTAGCTCGCGTAGTGCGAACTTCACTTTGCGTAGCTTCGCGAAGTGCTACTTCGCGAACTACGCCCACCCTTACTATTTTCAATGAAATCTTTAAACCTGCATATCTCTAGTTCTACTGTTTGGATTTTTGTCATTTTTGGTGTTGTTTTATTTATTAAAAAATAATTAAAGGAATTAAAAATGACTCTATTGTTCTAAACTGATGTTTGAGGTGGTGCACAAATAATTTACACATTGCCTCTGAGTTACGTCTGACTGCACTGTGCCAACTTACCCAAGGGTTGAGCACAGGTTAATTTAGGGGTTGCTTGTGACTTCACCCTGACAATGATTGAGGTTACTGCTTGAATAGGGTTTCACCCCCCACCCCCACAACCAGCAATCCAATTTCTTTCATGGACCATAATTGTTTTACGGCATATATAAGGACTATTTGATACTATGTTATTTGGGCTGTGTGGATATCTTTGGAGATCTGTAAACTATGGCTTAAAATAATCATGTTGAAGTTGTGGCTGGCTGGAATTCAGTTATTTCTAGATATAAGAAGAGATTCCTTTTATGCTGTTGGCAAACCTATCACCATGTTGAACTATTTGGTACAACAACAGCTTTCTGGTACATGTATTCTTCAGTGTTCTCAGTTTAATACTACTAAGGTGTGGAGTTGGCAGGTATATTTCCACACCGGTTATCGTCAAACATTTGCCAGGTCCAAACTTTCATTTTTAATTCATATAAGTCACCCATGGGATAGGACCTGGACAGTCCAGAGGTCCGGGTGCAGGCTATTCAAAAACTACGACCTGTACTTTTAAGTTGTATATGTCCTGGTAGTGAAAGATTCTTACATTACGTTTTTCACTACTGCAAGGCGTATCTCTCCCATACAATAACTTTAGATTATCTTATTACATTACATAAGCAGACATTTTCAAATGAGAGCAGGTAAACAGTTTATATTTGGTGTCTTTGGAATTGTAATGACAAATCCTCTATTATGGTAATACTGGATTTTAAATTACAATTTTTATAATGTCTCTTTTAAAAAGTTGCCATTTTCTAGCTTTAGCCATTTATGGTCCTGTAGCCTGTCTCTGGATCACATGACTGAGTGTATTTGATAGTTGGACTTTGTGTATTCCTACTAGGCAGCCACACACATTAGAGAGCTTAGGTGTGCCTGCATGGGTTATTACTGGCAGGAAGGGAGGTAGAAGCAAGACACAAGCCTCCTTACATTTGAATATGCTATGTCCTGCCTCAACACAAAGGGCTGCATACACCCTGCACTTAGTCTGGAACCTTGACAGGGGAGCTGGGGACTTCAAAGGAAAACCTTTGGAAGCTTTTCCACCTTCCAGAGGGAGGGCACCAGATATACATATTGGGCATCAGACACCACATTTTTTGTAAACTTGTAGACTTGTCGACACTCTGCAAGGAAAAAGGCTGCTGGAAGGATTGGCACTCTGCTGGGCATTTACTCTGAAGGAACTGCTGCCATGCTGTACTTACCTGTTGCCTGCAATGGTCCTTCCAATGCAAAGGACTCCTCATTAAACCCACATTCACATCGGAACCGCTGCCTGTACAAACCTTTCCAGATGCAGGCCCCACATCGCTCTTTGTTGGCAGTGTCAATGGCGATGTAGGCTCTAGCGACGCAGACTTCCAGTTCCTTGGATCTGAAGCATTACCTTGACTGCACAATGTATCCTTGACCCAGGACTTTGAATCGCAAACCCTCCTCAACAGGATACTCTATGACAATGCAGGAACTTTCTTCGCAGCTCTGCATCAACTCGGAACAAACACATCGTCGTAGCTACGCAAAGCATCCTCAGCACGGAACCTCGCAATGCTCCGCAAACCAGGATTTAAGGTTCTTTTGTTCAGTAGGCCTAACTGTGTCACGTAGCAGGCCCAAGCACCATTACAATTGGCCTGAACTTGTGACTGTGTCCCAGTCTGGTGCGACCAAATTTCCACAGTTGGCGCTTTGTGCTTTTTGGTGCTATTTTCAATGAAATCTTTAAACCTGCATATCTCTAGTTCTACTGTTTGGATTTTTGTCATTTTTGGTGTTGTTTTATTTATTAAAAAATAATTAAAGGAATTAAAAATGACTCTATTGTTCTAAACTGATGTTTGAGGTGGTGCACAAATAATTTACACATTGCCTCTGAGTTACGTCTGACTGCACTGTGCCAACTTACCCAAGGGTTGAGCACAGGTTAATTTAGGGGTTGCTTGTGACTTCACCCTGACAATGATTGAGGTTACTGCTTGAATAGGGTTTCACCCCCCACCCCCACAACCAGCAATCCAATTTCTTTCATGGACCATAATTGTTTTACGGCATATAGAAGGACTATTTGATACTATGTTATTTGGGCTGTGTGGATATCTTTGGAGATCTGTAAACTATGGCTTAAAATAATCATGTTGAAGTTGTGGCTGGCTGGAATTCAGTTATTTCTAGATATAAGAAGAGATTCCTTTTATGCGGTTGGCAAACCTATCACCACGTTGAACTATTTGGTACAACAACAGCTTTCTGGTACATGTATTCTTCAGTGTTCTCAGTTTAATACTACTAAGGTGTGGAGTTGGCAGGTATATTTCCACACCGGTTATCGTCAAAATTCTCAACTAATGAGAACATTGAACACCACAAGTACCAAGATGACTGGGGAGGCTAGAGGTTGTGCCACATGAAGTACAAATGTCAATAAATATTGAGTAGTGTGCTGCCAGAAACTAAAATGCAAAAGAAAGATACAGTGTGGTCTTAACCAACTGTATATGCACCTTGCATCCCTATTGGTATTAAAATCTCTACAGGTATGGATACTGTTCTCTAGCGATCTCCATTGATGAGAACATTTACATTTGGCTGACAAAATGAAAGAAAAATTGATGAATTTCACAATGACTAGGTAGCAGCATGGCACCCTGCATTTTAACATTGTCCGACTGTGAAAATTACAATAATGCACAATAGGACATGCACCAATATTTTTTCAATTTAACCCAAGTGATCTTTATTTTCGCTTGAGGGTCACAAAAGCACAGCCAGTATTCACCCTTCGGGGTTCATGCCCACTTGGCCTTGCATGAGTGAAGATTTGATTTGATTTTGATTTGATTTGAAAACATATATAGTGCACGAATGCCCATGGGCGTCTAGGCACTGGAAGAAAAGGTTGACTGGTAAGAACAGGGATTTAGTTGGCAAAGAGCCATGTTTTTAGTGATTTTCTGAAGGATAGCAGAGCTGGGCTGTTTTTTATGTCAGTCAAGAGGGAGTTCCATGATTTAACTGTTCCCAGAATAAAGCTTCTTCTGCCCCAGCGAGCTTTCTTGAATCTGGGGGTCAGTAAGAGTTTGCTGTGTGATGATTGTTAATTTCTGATGGATAGATACCAGGTTAGGTGTTGCTTCAGGTACTGAGGACCAACACTGCGCAATGCCTTAAAAGCTAGGCATAAGGATTTAAATGTTATCCTTTTTTCAACTGGGAGCCAGTGAAGCGTTCTCAGTCCATGGGAAATTGGCTGGAATTTAGGAATAGCAAGCAGCAGTCTAGCAGCTGCATTTTGAAGGCGTTGCACCTTAAGTAAATGCAGCTTTTGAATGCCCACATAAAGAGAATTTCCTTAATCCAGTCTGGACAGGGTTAATGCTGTCAGAAGTGTTTTCAAGGAATTCGGCAGTATGACAGGATGGACTTTTCTGATTATCTTTAGGGTGAAGAAGATAGTAGAGGTAAGATTGCAGATCTGATGTTTAATGTTTAAAGGTTAGAAAAACCCACAAGTTGGACAGTGTACCGTAAATCAACCAATAGGCACCAATCGCAAAAAATCACCAATTTAGCATCAAGCAATACGAAAAAATCCTGTGTGCAATTCTCCAAAAGTACCCCCTGTCCAAGAGTACTCTCCTAATACTAGGGGAAACAAAATGAAAAAACTATATCGGAGCTGCACCACTTTTCAAAAGAGTTCAAATTCCTGCGAATAGTAAATGTTCAACGAAGCAATGAAGCAGTTGTGTAAAGATCTAGTTTTTCTCTTCTTTAATAATTCATTCTTTTAAGACAGACAGACAATGCGTTTCGTCCTTAGACACAGGACTTCTTCAGGGCTGTAGATTAAAAAACATATAAAAACGACATTTACAATACAAAAACTATACAAAACAGTCAACATCTATCGATACATGTATATAGACAATTAAGCACAATAACAAAGAAATCACCTATATTCACCTAAAACATTCAGACAGAGAACATATGATTAAACACTTAAGCCACAACCATACCCCACATACCTCATATGACAAGACATTTGTTAAAATCAAAACATTGTATCCTTATACATCATGAATGAACACACAAAATCACAAGCACCACATTACAAGCATATTATACCAGGGAGAGAAAAACACTAATAACATTGAAAGTACAACATCTACATCTAAGATGAACACAAACGTATATTGATATCAGTTACAAAAAGTTCATGGTTGGTCCATACTAAATAGTTAGACACCAATGACACATGAATGGTGTGGATCACAACTAGAACGCAACATGTGAAACTCCAAATGTGTCTGTGATATATACTGCTAATAAGTTTTCCAAAAATGGTGTGTACCAAAAGAAACCGGTTGAGAGAAATCCAGTCACTATGTCAATACACCTAAAATGTTAAGGGTACCTACCATTGGATATTCTATATAGACCAATAGGTGTAAATGAATGTGGTAGTAACATTAAACATCTGTATGGTTTAGCAAAGGTGGCAGTCACACCAATGCATGGAATTGAAAATCAAAACGGAAAGAAAGAAAAGACCATGAAGAAGAATATAATTAGAGGTATACATGTCCTGTGGCAATCTTGATGCATAGTATGGGTACACAAATCATGTATGAGCATACCTCATCTGTTGAGAGAATGAATGATCCAAATAAATAAGGAGGAATAATCCAAATGTGCATCCAAATTCTTTGTATGTATTAGAGATGGGCAGCAGTTATTATAATAAGCATGGTATGATAGCCACAATGGTGTGTTGTTAATTAGCAATCCACACTCCCTTGGACATATCCAGAGCTTGACAAGTGTACCTATGGAAAGAGTCATACGGAAAGAATGACATAAAAGCTGCCTTGAGGAGAAAATGGCTACAAGCAATATATATCTAGTGTGACCTCTACAATCGCCGCTGAAAAATTAGTGTACACGTACTGGGGAGGCCCAGAAACAGTGAACATCTTGAATGTCGGCAGAAGTTTCTATGTCGAGTATTGTCTACAAAAAATCCATGGTAGTCACAGGATAATCGTCACAAAACCTGGCCACACCAGGAGCTATCCAAAACACATATTTAAATAGGAGATTGGCTATTTTGAACATAATATAACAAAATTACCGTTAGAGAACTAATGCTCAAGAGGCCGAAATCGAGTATGGGCTAAATTTGGAAGAGCAACCAAAACAGATTACGTACTTCTAAGCATGTGCAGACATACCATAAATGTATAGCATCGAATATTGGTGTAAAGATCAATACCAATAACCCCCCTATTTCAAGGAACCCGTTATGTGAGTATAAGCCTATTTAGGAAGAAAGACAGAACCAGATAACGTTCTGTGTAGCTGGCGCGACAATGCCAACGACATGTGTCATCAAACCTAGGTAAAAAGAACATAATCACGATGTGGCCAATTGGCAAAACCAGACATGATGTCCCAAAAAGTAGTATTCATGCCAGAGTTAACTTTGCTAAGTACTTACAAGCATCGCGCCATATGCATACTCAAGTCAAAAAAGGGAGGAAACAGTCCAAATGCGCGTTGAACGCGAAAGGCGTATTCAAGCTGTGGACTAGTTGTAAAAAACACTACATGGTATCCAAAAGGTATATAAACACCAGAATCAACTTACCTAGTGATACGAAGTATCTCGCCGCATGTTGTTCGGCGTTCTCCTGCTGCCCTACAACTCGAACTGCGAGCAGAGCGCAGCCATAAGACGTTGCGTTGTCACATGACACGTGCACGTCATGTCATAAGCACGTACGGAAGATAAATAGCAAATAGATGCCGCCATGTTAGAAGAGGGAGATATACATGGAATACCACTAGGTTTCCTGTAAAGAAGGAATGTCAAAACCACACAATGAAAGTCCAAAGGTAAACGAAATACAGGAACGCCATGTGAGGATCATGTTTGCACAAAAACATTAGATCTGTCACTGATGTGGCAGAATGGTGATACATGGGTGCTCACCAAAGAAGGGACCCATGTGGAGATCTTATCTGCGCTTCCGCATGTGAATAAGCCAGGTCGCATACCAAGCACCATGTAGGAGAGGTATGAAACAAATAGACCTGGACAGCAAGACAATAATCAAAAGGTGCAAGTAAAGCAAGTAGAGATGGGTTAAATGCAGCGTACTAACGCTACTTCACGACACTAAATCAATCATGAATATCAGTACAGATTGTTTGATTGTCACATCCAACCGTTATCTGGAATAATAAGTCCTCCGTATGTATGGTACTGGAAAATGTCAAAAACTGGATGAGAGGATAAATCAGTCCCACTGTGGCCCAAGGGTCAAAGATGGGCAACAGCATCAGGGACAGTAGGATTAAAAATAATGGAAAGGAGGTAACAGCAACATAAATTGGTTGTCAAAAAGGTTACCAAGAGTAAAAATACAACACTTACATATCAAAACAGAAACAGTCACTAAGCATACTTATATGGCAAGAGTGTATATATAGTGGAAATGTGACCCCCATGGGTCAAGAATATCAATGAATGCCATAAGGTCTCGAGAAATACAGACAATGAATATCGTCTGAAGACAATGCCCAATGAGATTGAAACCAATGATTTATAGATGGTAGTGCATTTCATCATTGGTGTTATGTCCCATTTAAATGCATCTTAAATGACATATCCAAACCGCCTCTCTGCGGCGCAATGCTAATTCCCGATTCCCATCCCTCGGGTGTATGGGAATGTGATCTATGCGATGGAACCACACTCTACAATCATTAGCATGATGTTCCCTCATATGATCGGTCATGGGGTACTTAAGGTCATTATTCCTAATGGCACGTACATGTTCCTGTATGCGTTGCTTGAGTGGTCTAACAGTGCTCTCCACATAAATTTGTTCACAGTCACAGCCAAGCACATACACTACATATTTGGTATTGCAGTTTATGAAGGGCCTAATTTCATATTCCTTTGTCGTATTGTAGGAGAATGTCTTGGTCTTGTTTCTCCCTATTGGGCACATGTTACAGCTCAGGCATGTGGTAAAACCTTTTGGAGCTGGAGGTAGCCAGGTTCTATTAGTGGTGCTTCTAGTGTAACTGGGGCAGAGTACGTTTCGTAATGTCTTGCCCCTATGGAATGTCACTTTGGGTGTTGGAATGATGTGTTCCCTCAAGCTAGGAGTGTCGTATACGAGGCCCCAATGTTTTCTCAAGATGTTAAACAGAGTAGTACTGTTGTTGGTGTACTGTGTTGTAAAAGCCAAATACGAGCTCCTGGCTTTAGTATGGCCTCCATCTGTCCTGGTTACTAGTGTGCTGGCTCTTGTGACCTTCTGAATACGTTGGTCTGCTTTGCTCAAAATCTCTTCTTTGTAACCTCGGTGCCTGAATCTGTTTTTGACAATTCGAATGTTGTCCCTGAATGTTGAGTGTGTACTGAAGTTTCTGCGGACCCGTTTCATTTCCCCAAATCTGATGTTCCTAATTACAGATTGGGGATGGGCACTGGTGGTGTGTAATATGCTATTACATGAAGTGGATTTGCAAAAGATGGTACTGTAGATGGTATCAGTCAAATTAGCTTTATTCGACAATTAAGTCATCAAAGCAAAAATACAAATACATGACCCATAAATATTAATCATAAAAATTTTCCAGCTAGAAATAATAAGAACATGCTAAAAGATTTAAAAACAGCTTAATTTCTATCATCAAACGGTTCTAAAGTCATATAATAATCCTTTGTGGGTCACGGACATTATCAAGAACATTCAAAGCTATCAAGCCCAGGCCTAGCTTTTACATCATAATCTGTTAAGGATTTTTTTCTGAATTCAATTACAACATGATGACAGCTTTATCAAGATGTACATTCATAAAAAAGGTATATAGTATTATATTTCCTTAATTGCCTGAGATCTAATGGACCATGCCCATCCTAGAACTTTTGCCACTGCTATGACAATAGATGCCTTTGTATCTGAACGCAATACTCTTAATGCCGTGGAATTTTGTCTAGTACCCAAAGAAAGACAAATTGGGGACAGCCATGTACGACGTGGGGCTCTATAAGCTGGACATACAAATAACATGTGTGGCAAGGATTCAGAGTGAACAAAACAAGTGGGGCACAGAGTATCTTTTGACTTGTTTCATTTGGCCGAAAAAGTCCTTATTGGTGGGGATCCGATTCTAAATTGAAAAAAGAGTTTTCTGTCGTGAGGCTTGGTTATTGTGTCCCAGTATAACTCTAGCTTTTGTGTAATGGCTTTACGTCCAGAAAATATCCTGTTAGTGTTGAGGGGACGCTACTCCTAACAATGTTGTCACTCACCCAGCCCCAATATCTTTCCTTCAATAAAGATTTTGAAGGAAATGGAATGCTTTCTGGGTTCTCCCATAATGTTGCCATACCTATGCAGGGCAGAATCAATGTAACTTTCTGGAGCCATTTAATTTTTTTTTGAGAATCTGACCTCATTAGATCTTTAAGGCCAGTGGCATAAGATGATAATTCTGTTGTAGACCAGATTCTCCTCCAATAAAGCAAAGGGTGCAATCTGGCTATATCGGCCAGTGCCTTCCTGCCTAGATCGTGAAGTAGCGGGTGAACAGGGGTGCTTTGCGGAAGATTGGTTATCTTCCGTAAGAACCAATTTTCCGCTATGGTTAGGTTGGTAAGAGGATTAAGGCCCCAGAGCTCCGCCCCATACAACACAGAATTAACAACTTTTGTGTTGTATATTTCCAAAACTGGGCTAATAGGTTTAGTTAACGAAACAGCAAACTCTGTTTGTAGACTACCTGACAGTTGTCGGAGCTTCAGCGTGGTCATATCTAACTGTTTGTTCCATCTCATAACTCCCTGCATTATAACTCCCAGGTATGTGAAATCCTTAACCAACTCCAGGGGACTTTTATTCAGGACCACGCTACCTCTAAATGCTTTATGCGGGTTGAAATTCATGAACTTAGTTTTAGATACATTGATTTCCAGGCCCCGTAGATGACAAAACTCTTCAAAGAGTGACAGGGCCCGTTGCAAACCGCTCGGTGTTTTAGCGATTAACAACGTATCATCCGCAAACATTAGGATGGGAGTTCTCTCCCTCGGTAGAACTGGGGCATCAGTGGGAGTGGCAGCCATACATTTCGCAATCCCATTGATAAACAGTGAGAACAAGGTGGGAGCCATTACACAACCTTGTCTCACTCCTTTCTCAACTGGAAATGAATTTGTCACCTGGCCTTGTGTGCCCCACCTTATTCTTGCATAATTTCCCTCATGGAGTCTAATAATAAGAGATAATAATTCATTTGGCATCCCCAGATCTTTCAATACTGTCCATAACTTACTTCGGGAGACAAAGTCAAAAGCTGACCTAAGATCCACAAAGGCAGCATATAAGCTGCCTTTGTCCAAGACCACTGTCTTCCAATATAATAATGTAAAACGAAATATCTGGTCGATGGTACTTGTACGTGCCCTAAATCCAGCCTGGAATGGTGACAATATACACTGCTCCTCTAGCCACACTTGAACCTTATTTAGAACAAGTCGCCCCATGACCTTCTGAAGTGAGTCTGTAAGGCTAATTGGTCTGTAATTTCCAGGCTGGGATTTATCTCCTTTTTTAAAAACCGTGATTATCTCAGCCCCTTTCCATGAATTCGGGACTGGAGCACCCTTCGCAAATTCATTTGTTAAAATCTTAATATGCTGACTCCATTTACGTTTGTCAAAGAGGAAGATCTCGGCTGGGACCCCATCCTGCCCTGAGGTTTTACCTCACATAACAGCTTCCAGAGCAAGCCTAACATCAGTGTCATCAAAAGCTGAACCTTGATAATAAAAGTGAGAGGGGACAGTCCTATCAAAATCCTCTACACCACTAGCATATTGACATTCAAAGTGGCTAACCCACTGGTCCTGCCGTACATGATTTACTGGTTCTGGCGGCCGACCACCCCTGCCCCATTTCAATGTATCCCAAAATGGTTTACGGTTTTTACTTTCACAGGCACTTTTAAGATCCAGCCATCTCTTCTCGTCCCATAGTTCTTTGGCCTTCTCCTGTGTACCCTTATAGGCTAACCTGGCTAAACGCACTTTATTAGGATTCCCTTCTTTTACTGCAGCCACCAGGGAACTATGAGCCTTCTTACATTGTTCATTACAACATTTGCAAGTATCATTGTTCGTATTGTCGGGGTTACTACTCCTAGTCTTACATTGCTTCTAAAAGTATTTACGGAGCTGTAAAAAACAATTCTTCATGGTATCCTATTACAGACTCAAATGTTGAGGAATTGGCCAGGAGTGCTTCTAATGTTATAGTTGCATTATTAATATTGAGGGATATATTTTCGAGAACCTCTGGACTCTCATGTAGTTTTGCCCATTTTAGCCACCTCATATGATTTGTGGGGACCAATTCCAGAGTGTCTAAATCACGATTTAGGGGATTAACTACTTTTTAGGACAAATGGTCAAAAACTGAACATAGTGGATTATGGTCGCTCTCTAGCCGCTTCCTTACCACCATAGCCCTTAGAGCCGACCATAAATAAAAATTAATCAGAACATAATTAGACTAGCACTAAAACCATTATTAAATGTGCAAGCACCCTCTCTGTCGGATGTAGTTCGACCATTTATCGCCCTCAAACCTTTCTCCATACACAATGAGTTCATTTGGATCGCCACATCCGTCCATTTTTTTATAGGGGCCAAATCTAGTTTGGGAATTTCACACTGGGCGTCTTCTTCCTCAACAAAGTTAGATATCTCCTTTGTCAGTGGTTCAAATGTTACGTTAAAATCGCCGGCAATTATTACATTCCTGCTCCTGGAGTTCCCATCTAATAAATTATCAAGAGCCGTTATGACCTCCGATTTTTCCCATTCGTCCCCCTTGCATAAATGTTCTAAATGTCAACTGGCTCCTGTTTCTCCCGTTTCAACCTGATTGCTAAAATATCCTTGCTATGGGACTCTAGTTCCTCTATGACAAAATCTATATCTTGTCGGACCCAAAATGTTAGACCTCCTGAGGGCCGACCTTTCCCCTACTATCTGCTGGTAGCTAGAAATTTAAGTAGGCTGTGCGATAGACAGGGTCTACCATCCAGGTTTCCTGGAGTATGCTTATATAAAATTCATCCATAAATGTATGCCAGTCGGGAGATAGAATCCTAGATTTTAACCCAGCTATGTTCCAGGATAACATGGTAAGATCAGTTGGGAGCTTATCACCTACCCTGTGATCAATAGTAGTATTCTGTATACCTTCTCTAGGGATATCCTTATCTTCCTGCACATTTAGGTTTACCATTGTGTTACCTATAGTCGGGTCACTAATATTGCAAGGTGGCATGTCATTAATAAAGAAACAGGGAGGTGAGTCACTACTAGATTGGAGATCTACCTGGGCATACAACGTTAGAATTCAATCATTGACTTCCAAAGTAGAGGACCCAACTGGGGAAGAGTTTCGATGCCCAGATAATCCCCCAAGACTATTGCTCAGTGGAGGCCGTCTAAACTGGATGGAGGAATGGTCTGGGGAAGAGATACAAAATTCCAAGGCAAGCATGTCTTCAACAAGGTCATGTCCCTTTAGTGTCAATTCAACATAGTCTAAAGATTGTGTTCTGGAAGTGAGTCTCTGTGCTTTAATTATAGCCTCTCGGATGACAGATCAACACCCTCTAATGTGGCAAATCCAATGTATTGCCTTGTTAGTAAGGGAATCTGCATTTTCAAAAGCTTTACCAATGTTACATTTGGGAACATTGACCATATAAATTGTAAAAGATTAAGTTGAGGATCTTCTGTTCCTAACAGGAAGGGTCGCCTATTATGTGTTTGTATGGTATTGTTATTTGAGCTAGTCATTTTTAGACAATTTGACCGAACAGAGGAGGTTACTTCCTTTTCTATTGGGGTGTGGCGGTGAGGCTGACTAAAAGCCTTACTATGGGCAGTCTTAGTTACAGTGCTTACGTTTTGAGTATGGCGCTTCACCTGGCTATGCTGGACCTGTTGCCACGTATTAGATTTTTTGCTTTCTGATTCAGTAGGGGCTTTATGCAATAGTTGCTTAACCATAGTTGTAATTTCCATAATCGCTGTTCTCATGGTATTTATTTCTACCCTTAGTTCCAGGATAAGAGCATGTGTCCCCTGCGAATCGGAACTCATATTTGTACCTGACTCTGTGGCGGTTTTAGGGGAGGAACTATGAAGCAGAGAATGGCTAGTGTGCAACAAGATGTCCTCCCCATCTTCCTCCAGTGGGACAGCTAATGAATAAGCTAAGGGGAAGAATCTATTTGTACATATTACTTCGGTTCCCAACAATAGATTTTTGTTATCTGAGATCTTATCGGGCAGGTCTATCATCCTTCTCCACTGTTAGTCCGCCCACTTGAGTTAATTGGGTTAAAGGACTTCCTCCAGCAGCCGGCTTGTGAAACATAGCAGGGATAGTTAACTGACGCCCTGGACTAGAATTTACCAATTGTGCGGGGCAGTTTGGGGGTTCAGTAGTAATTACCTGTGCAATTGTATCACCCTCTAAGATACCCTCGCACTCGCTAATGAGTGTATCTATTCTATTCATGACGCAGCTACTTCCTAGATGTTTCTGCTTCCGTGACTTTCTAGGCTTCTTAACTCTATTTTCCTTCCCAGCACTTCCCCCACCACCCCCGCCTCCTCCATTTCCCTCCATTGTTTTCCTTTTCCCCATATTTAGGACTATGTCAACAAGGATTTAAAATATACAGTCAGTGGTGAGATGTTAAGTTTATGCCCCACTCGCAAGCACCTCAGTAATCACAATGTTCAACTTGAAGTGCACTGCTGGCCGCAGAATTAAACAGACCTCTCGATGAATGTCCAGTGCAGAGTTGTTACAATCCACGGTATGTCCATGGATATGCCAAACATTGGGGGGGTGGCCCTGCCCTGCCTCTTCCTGGTGATAAAGGGCAAGGACGGGCCCGCCCTTGGCCCGGGCTTTGTCTGGGAGCCGCCCGTGTGCATCCCGCGCTGCAGGCACCCGTTTCCGAATTTCACCTCTCGCCTCCGGGCACAGGTGATGACGCTGGGCGTGTTGCCGGCTGGGGCGGCGAGTCCTTGCCCCCTTGTCTCGCTTGCTGGCTGATGGCAAAGTAGTGGCAGTGACCACGGGTGTTCCGCACTGCGGGCGCCCCTTTCCGAATTTCACCTCGTGCCTCTGGGCGCAGGTGATGGGGCTGGGCGAGGTGGAGGCTGGGGTGGCGAGCCCTTGCTCCCTCGTCTCATTTGCTGGCAGATGGCAAAGTGGTGGCAGTGACCACGGGCACATACTGTGGACGATATTGTTCTCAATGTAAAACAATATATCCAGAAATTCCATACTGCTCTGACTGTGTTTGATGGTTAGATGTACATTGTAGGGATTGTTGTTAAGAAAAGAATGGTACTCAGTCAACTCGACAATGGACTCTTTCCATAGTAGGATGATGTTGTCAATATACCTCCCCAGAACACAATCATGTCCATCCAGGGGAGGCATATTTACCCCAAGCATGCTCCCTCTACCACCAGCCTATGAATAGTCCTGCGTAAGAGGGAGTGAATCTAGAACCCATGGCGGTCCCTTGGGTCTGATGGTACCAGGTCACATCATGTAAAAATAAATTCTCAGACAAAATGATATCAGTCATTTCCATAAGCATTTTGTTGTGCTCAATGCGGTCTGCTGTCTGTGTTTTCAAAAAGGAGTACACGTCATTGTGCCAAAATCCTTTTGAATTCAATTGTATAACCCTGTCACATCCATGGTGACGAACATCAAATCATCGGACCATGCTACGCCATCCAATTTCTGTAGAATGACACAAGAGTCCTGCATGTATACCGGTAGATTGATTACAAAAGGCTGAAGGAATTTGTCCACATATTGAAAAAGACGCTCTGTAGGTGAGTCGATACAGGAAATGATGGGGCGCCCTGGAGGAAAAGTGCCCTCCTTATGAATTTTGGGGAGAATGTAGATACAGGTGGCCAGTGGATTGTTAACAGTCAGATATCTATGTTCCTCATCTGAGAGTAAACCATTAAACCATTTTCACACCAATCATGTAGTCTGGTGTTGATATGGGTGACAAGGGAGGCAATGGGATTACTGGTGATACTACGATAACAACTTGAATCACTCAAATGTCTATTTATTTTGTCCATATAATCAGTGGTGTTCATGATCACCACATTACCTCCCTTTTCAGCCTCCCTGATGATGATAGAATCGTCTCTGCCCAGGGTCTCAAGTGCTAGCCTCTCCGTTTTGATGAGGTTCTGTTTGTGGTGATCATGTGTGCATGGGGCATCCATGAGAGCATGAAGATCCTTGGCCACCTTCTCCTTAAAAAAGTCAATATTGCTGTGTGTATTGACAGGAATAAATTTGGACCAGGGCTTGAGTCCACTGCTAACCCCCATGTTTTCTTTGATGTCTAGATCATCCCTAAGGTCTTGTATGGTAAATTGTTCATCACCAGATATTAGGAGCAAACTCTGGAGATCCTGTAGATCTGAAACAGTGTGTGTCACAGTTTGTGCCGGTGTTATTATGGGACAAACATTTGGAGGGTTTGCATGGAAAAAATCTTTTATTTCAAAAGGCATACAAATTTATACAGATCAATCCTCATGTCCACTGGGTCGCCCAATTGGGAGGGACAAAAGCTTAAACCTTTTTGTAAGACATTACATTCAACATCAGATAAGGTGCAACTCGATAAATTAACAATTGTGAGTTCATTTGATTCAGCAGTGTCATGTGAACCAGGTACTATGATGTATTTGACCGTGCTGACATCCTTTCGGTCATTTCTTTTTTTGTTTCTTTCTTCTTGCCACCTTTCCCCTCCCCCTCCATGTTTTTGATTTTTTTTTGGTTTTGTTTCCCAGCCCTAACCTCTCCATTTCCACTAACAAATTCCGAAGTCTTGGGGAAGTGACTGGAGTTGCTCCCTCTTCCCGAGAAATGCTGCTCTCTATAGAGGAAATTGAGCTACTACTAATGGAAGCTGAATAAGCTGATTCCTCCCTTGCTCTTTTGCCTTCGCCTGTAGGTCTGATGTTATCAAATTTTTTATAATCGTTTTCATCATGTTTTATTTTCCTTAGTTTTTTGTCCCTCAAACAAATACCATTCCACCACATCAGTGACAGATCTAATGTTTTTGTGCAAACACTATCCCTGGGCAGACAACTACACTACACTCGCGTAGTTTGCGTAGTTTGTGCTACTTCGCGCTACGCGAATTGCACGTAGCACAGTGCAAAAGCACGTAGCGTAGCATAGTTGCCATTTTTTGCTCACTCGCGGTCCTCAACGTCAAGTTGGCGACTGCTAGCGAGCAAAATGACATCCCGGCGAGACTTTTTCCTCGTTCGCGATCAGCAGCATCAAGTTGCCGATCGCGAGCATGGAAAATAAACCTCCCGGCGAGATTCTCAATGTGATGAGGTCAGGTTTCTCATTGCGAGTCGTCGCGTATGCTCGCGACCGCTCACGATGAGAAACTACCAGTCCACGTTGAGAAAGCTGCCGCTCGAGTAAAAATCTACTAGAGCGGCAGGAAACGACCTCTTGCACTGTGCGAGATGCTGTTTGCAATGATTGCACAGTGCAAACAAGCATCTGGCACTGTGCAATCATTGCGAACAGCGCACTACGCAGTTCACGCAATGCTATGCGTATCTCGCGTAGTGGGAAGTGCACTTCACGTAGCTACGCGTAGCGCTACTACGCAAACTATGCCCAGGGTTAACAAACATGATCCTCACATGGCGTTCCTGTGTTTCGTTTACCTTTGGACTTTCATCGTATGGTTTTGACCTTCCTTCTTCACAGGAAAACTAGTGGTATTCCATGTATATCTTACTCTTCTAACATGGCGACATCTATTTGCTATCTATCTTCCGTACGTGCTTATGATGCCATGCACGTGTGTCATGTGACAACGCGACATCTTATGGCAGCACTCTCCTTGCAGTTTAAGTTGTACAACATGCGGCGAGACACTTCGTATCACTAAGTAAATTGATTCTGCCGTTTATATACCTTTTGGATACCATGTACTGTCTTTTACAACTAGTCCACAGCTTGAATACGCCTTTCGCGTTCAACGAGCATTTGGATTGTTTCCTCCTTTTTTTTTTACTTGAGTATGCATATGGAGCTATTCTTGTAAGTACTTAGCAAAGTTAACTCTGGCATGAATACTACTTTTTGGGACATCATGTCAGATTTTGCCAATTGGCCACATCGTGATTATGTTCTTTTACTTAAGTTTGAGGACACATGTTGTTGGCATTGTCGCGCCTGCTACACAGAACATTATCTGGTTCTTTCTTTCTTCCTAAGTTAGCTTATACCCACATAACAGGTTCCTTGAAATAGGGGGATTATTTGTATTGATCTTTGCACCAATATTCAATGCTATACGTTTATGGTATGTCTGCACATGCTTAGCAGAACGTAATCTGTTTCGGTTGCTCTTCCAAATTTAGCCCATACTCGATTTCGGTCCACATGAGCGTTATTTGACTAATGGTCTTTTGTTAGATTATGTTGAAAATAGCCAATCTCCTATTTAAATATATGTTTTGGATAGCTCCTGCCATGGCCAGTTTTTGTGAGGATTATCCTGTGACTACCATGGATTTTTTGTAGACAATACTCGACATGGAAACTTCTGCCTACATTCAAAATGTTCACTGTTTTTGGGCCTGCCCAGTACGTGTACACTAATTATTCAGCGGCCATTGTAGAGGTCACACTATATATATATTGCTTGTAGCCATTTTCTCCTCAAGGGAGCTTCTGTGTCATTCTTTCCAAATGACTTTTTCCATGAGTACACTTGTCAAGCTCTGGATATGTCCAAGGGAGCGCGGATTGCTAATTACCAGCACACCATTGTGGCTATCATACCACGCTTATTATAATAACCGCTGCCCGTCTCTAATACATACATACATACAAAGAATTTGGATGCACATTTGGATTACTTCTCCTTTTTTATTTGGTTCATTCGTTCGCTCAACAGATGAGGTATTCTCACACATGATTTGTTTACCCATACTGTGCATCAAGATTGCCACAGGACATGTATGCCTCTAAATATATTCACTTTCATGGTTTTTTATTTCTTTCTGTTTTGATTTTCAGTTCCATGCATTGGTGCGACTGCCACCTTTGCAAAACCATACATATGTTCAAGGTTACTACCACATTCATTTACACCTATTGGTCTATATAAAATCTACAATGGTAGGTACCCTTAACGTTTTATGTGTATTGGCATAGTGACTGGATTTCTCTCGCCGGATTTCTTTTGGTACACATAATTTTGGGCAATCTTATTAGCAGTATATATCACAGACACGTTTGGAGTTTGACATGACTGACTGACTGACTGACATGTTGTGTTCCAGTTGTGATCCACACCATTCATGTGTTGTTAGTGTCTATATATTTAGTATGGCCCAACCATGAACTTTTTGTAACTGATATCAATATATGTCTTTTTATCTTTTTTGTGTTAATCTTGGATGTAGATATTGTACTTTCAATGTTATTAGTGTTTTTTTCTCCCTGGTATAATATGCCTGTAATGTGGTGCTTGTGATTTCGTGTGTTCGTTCATGATGTATAAGGATACAATGTTTTGATTTTAACAAATGTCTTGTCATATGAGGTATGTGGGATATGGTTGTGTCTTAAGTGTTTAATCATATGTTCTCTGTCTGAATGTTTTATGTGAATATAGGTGATTTCTTTGTTATTGTGCTTAATTGTCTATATACATGTATGGATAGATGTTGACTGTTTTGTATAGTTTTTGTATTGTAAATGTAGTTTTTATATGTTTTTAAATCTACAGCCCTGAAGTAGTCCTGTGTCTAAGGTCGAAACGCGTTGGCTATCTGTCTTAAAAGAATGAATTAATAAAGAAGAGAAAAACTAGAACTTTACACAACTGCTTTATTGCTTCGTTGAACATTTACTATTGGCAGGAATTTGAACTCTTTTGAAAAGTGTTTAAAGGTTAGATTATCGCCAAGTCCAAAATCCAACTTCTTCACTGTTTTGACTGGGACTGGAAGATCTCTCAGACCAGCTAGCCACCACCTAGGCGACCAGAAGGAGTTGTCCGTAACCAACAGGAGTACCTCCATCTTTCCCCCATTCAACTTTACGGGAAAGAGGCAAGGTTCCATACCAAAATTGCAGGTATAGATGCCTAGCTAGTGGTGGCCCTATCTCATCCGGGAAAATCCTCACTTGTGTAGGAATCCTTGACTGTAAGGAAAACATCAGCTAGTGAACCTGGTTGTATCTGAAAATATAAAAGGGAGTATTTGTGTTGCCAATAGGCTGTTTTGATTTTTGACTTGGAGATCAACACAGCATCGCCTGGGGCACTGAACAGGCTGGCCTTCCCAATCTTTGCCAGTGTGGCTTTCACATATTGTATCCAGGGTATGTTACAGGAGCCCACGTGGCTGAGTATTTCCTCTAGGCATAGGTGGTAAGAAAGGAGCTCTTGGGTAGCCCAGATTCTCCTCCAGTAGAGAATGGGACGCAGTCCAGATTTGTCGGATAGAGCTCTGAGCCCAAAGTCCAGCCTAAGCGGGAGTAGGGCAGTGCTTATGGGGACATCTACCAACTGGTGCATTAATCAGTTTTCTATTGTGCCAATGTGGACACATCCATATGGCCCCACAGCTCTGCACTATAGGAGGCTATCCCTAGGGCCTGATGATTATAAATCTGTAATGCCGGCAGTGT
Source organism: Triturus cristatus (assembly GCF_964204655.1). Taxonomy (NCBI): domain Eukaryota; kingdom Metazoa; phylum Chordata; class Amphibia; order Caudata; family Salamandridae; genus Triturus; species Triturus cristatus. Next base: position 551,949,199 of record NC_140595.1, read on the forward strand.
AGAATGGAAGTGCAATTTATACAACATCTTGGTAATACCTCCCACAACTTGCTCCAACGTTATCCTACGCTGTGTAATGTGTGCATGCCAACCAATATGTTCTGTTAATGTGCTACCCAAGAATGCAAAAGTGTGCATTCACCCAAGTGGGATCCCTACAAATGCAGGATTAGCCCTTGTTAAGTGACATGTTATCAAGATCATGCACTTGTTTTTACCCACATTTATCTCTAGAGCCCTCTGCTTACAGAAACACTCAAAATGGTCCAGGAGTTTTCGGAGACCCATAGTAGATTTAGGAAGGACAAGGTAGTAACATGCATCAATACTCTGAGGGTAAAGAAGAAAGTCTGAGGTCATTACTTTATTATTCCCTGAGAATCCCATTCGGCCAATCAGCAACTGTGGCAGTACTGTAATAATAATAATAATAATAATAATAATAAGGTAGACATTATGGCATTACTCCATGTGCCCAAGACAGCATTAATCACCATTTCCACGTTTCTCCTGATTTCAGCAGGTAAACAATTACTCCTACAACTAAAACTGTACTTTTGGAGGTAAATGTTTACTACTGGTGGCAAAAGATGTCTGTGAAAAAAATTTAATTTGCTGAAAGATTGAGCCAGTCACAAAACCATCCTTTTTTAACTCAAGCTTTTTGTAACCACAAATACCCTGCACTCAAGCAAGTGACAGTAACTTCTCCTTTGACTCTTTTCAAGACAATTCTATGGTTAAATAAATCTTGGCTTTAGGTACAAAGGGCCATTATGAGATTGTATGCAGCAGGGTACACCAGAACTGCTGAAAAGGTAGGTAGTGTTACCCTGGGGAACTTGTTTCCTATTGATCTGGAAGGAGCTAGCAGTCACCCTGCCCACAGGCTGATGTCAGACATAAATGTGCCACCCCTGGGCTTCCCCTTTAGAAGACTTCTTGACCTGTGAAAGACAGAAGAGCTGCCTCTTGCTGTTGTAACCAATGAGAATCCTAAGAGCTCCCACTTGCACCTAGGACAAAGACGAGAACTCAAAGGGGTCAGTTGGCTGACCTTCTCTAAAGCAATAGGGACACAAAAGGTGCAAGAAGCCCTGTCTCCTGAAGGGACCCAGCTGACCAGTTTTATCTGGCTCTGCACTAAACCCTGCTGGTGGCTTGAGTGGAGTGAGTTCAAACTCCCAAGTGCTGTTCGTAAGGTCTTGGAACCCTTGGCTGTTGGAAGAGTGTACTCTTCCTGCCTAACCCTAATGCCTGGGACATAAAAACATTTTCAATTATTTTTTCTTGGAGAACCAACAGAAGACTGGGACCATCCTGACAAGAAGATCCACTGAGGGTAAACTGTCAATGTTTCTGACATCCCCACAGCTCCTGTTATGTTTTCCCCACAGCAGCAAATTCAATTCAGTGGGATTGACACTAACTGGCATCCAACAGGCGATAGCATCAAACACTCTCTAGCTACAGCCTGCATTCTTATTATGCTGAAAGAATTTCACTTCCAAAAAGAGTCTAAGAACAAAGGTAGAAATCATCACTGGATCCAATGCCCAGCAGCATGTTGTCAACATCAATGACTTCCTGAGCACAAACTCTGGACTTTTCCCACACAGAGCTTTTTTCCAACTTCGTCATTCTAAGACAATACAGGCTCAGAAATATAGTTTCCTTGACACATTTAAATCACACTTGTATTTCTGGATTGAGTTGTGAAAGTAGTATGTTTTGACAGCAAAAGTGATAAATGGGGTCAGTGAGAAAGAATCTTCAATGTCTTGGGTTATGTCTCCTTTGGAGAGTCCCTATCTAGACTGTATTGAAACTCATATAGTGGTGCAACATATGACAGTTTCTTGTTGCAAGAAAAGTCCTTGGGTGAAACAGAAAGACAGACCATGGTTTGATGAGAAGATATAGTGATCTCAATAATGCCACACAATTTTGTATTCTGGGCCCTGAAAAGGCTATTTGGCTTCACTCTGTGGAAATGGTGTGCTGCAGTGTTTTCTTATGTGCTGTTTCATTACATATTGTGAGATAAAAACATATTTGCAGGACTAAAAACAGTGCTTTTGATAGGTGAACAGCAGTTTTGCAAGACGGTGGAGAGGGAGCTTCTATTCTGGCACTGTAGGGAGCGGCACATTAGTGAAAGAAGCTGTTGCAGTCATGCAGTTGTTGGAGTAATAACAACAAAGCAATAAGGAACACAGCAGAGTAGACCCAGATTTAAAGTTGTCAAAGGCATCAATAATATTGGGTGGTGCAGCCCTTTTAGACAGACAGATCCATTCCATTCCCAAAACTGGCAAATATGGGAAACAAGCATTGGCAAAGCCAACATGTATCTGCCATGAAACTTACTGGAATTGACAATGCCTTTTTTATGATTGATAGCCACCGTCAATGTGTGTGCATTCATGATTGGCATCTCTGAACAAGATTTGTAAAAATAAAGTGCTTTCAAAGGAGGCTGCTGCTGATATGCATGCATTTATTTTGGCCATTTACAAAAGTATTTCATTTTTATTTTGATAAATCTCATTGACAGATGGCTGTTGATTATGCACATACATTTGAGACTGTCATTCTGCATTAAAAAAAATCTTTGTAAAGTCAATAGGTTCCATGGCGGGGACTTATTGGCTTTGTCAAGGCTTGTTTAAATAACAATGTTGCACTTCCACAATTCATTTCTAAAAAACACACTTACATTTTTCGAATTTACTTTTCTGCAATGATGTAGCTCATTCACTGCAAGGATTAATAACCCCCTTGATAAGACTCAGGACACAGACCAGACCACACTGTGCAATTTATGTTTTTTTAAAGAATTTCAGATGTTGCCTTATCAGTGAATCATGATAGTTTCATCTGGTATGTTACTAATATCACATTTACAGGAAGACACCATTTGAGATATAGTATGTAGCAGGATGAGAAATATCCAATATTTTACATTAAAACAAACAAGAGAAAGTTGTTTTAACAGAGTTCATTTTTAGCCACCTGGAGGTGGTCTTGTGTTGAAGTTTTCAGTTGCATTTGTCAAACATGTTGTATGCATCTGCTTTTGTCCAAAAACAGATGTTTAATCTTGCAGGTTGTATAGTAGCTTTCAGAGCAACACAGATCAGTGCTACAGGTGTAAAGGCAATTCATATTGTCAGTTGGCAAACAGCAATAGTGATTGAATGTATTTGATATAGAGCTAAAACTGCCTTATTTGACATGTAGCTGAAGATAAAGCCAACACAAATATGTTTAGCTTGCTAGAGCTTGTAAAAAAACAAAACAGCAGGATCGGGGCATGCCTTGCGTGTGAATAGAGTTATGTGGAAAATAATTGTATTTATTTGTAACTCTATGTAAATCCATAATGCTCGTATGGCATACATTTTCACTACATCACCAGCAATGTGTTTACTTACAACTTACTCTTGATCAGAAGAGATGCTCTTAACTTGTAGCAAGTTTCCAGTGTACCCACTTTGGAGTTCCTTTAGTTTTGCATATTAGACAGTTCAGACTGCCTTTGCTTTGCACAGCCACACATAACAAATTTGTTTTGGTGCCATGATATTACTTTAGAAATACACTTCACATGTTATTTGTTATTAAGTTATCCTTCTTGGGATGCAGTCTGAATATATTTAATGAAAGGTCAAACAACATTATGTACTGTTTTCTTGTGCACGGTCAGCCACACCTCCTAAGGTTTTAGACACAACACGGTAGCACAGCAGCTGCTTTCCATCACAGTAGTTCTTATCATAAAAACTGTGACTCACACCCTTGGAAAGCAGAGAAAAGAATTCCAGCAGAAGTGCCAGGTCTTGAGAAGGGTGTGCCAGCCTTGCATACACGAGTATACACTTATGATGCGAACCACCTAACTACAAATGCGAGGTATTGGGTCCAGTGCTAATACCAGAGATCACTTCAATATCCCTGTACTCACATAGTGACGGTAGGCCTAGACAGATATATCATTTGCCATGGTAGGGCTATCGTTGTTTACAGTTTGCTAGTAAGGTTGATTACTCTGCCTAGTTTTATATGTTTTCTAATCGCAGCACAACTGCTTCATATTAGACAATAGTAATTTCAATAATATTGTAAACTTTCCTTGTGTCTTTTATTTGTTTATTATTGGCATGCATGGGTGAGAAATGAAAGGTGATGATATGTTTCCACAGTTCTCTTGGGGACTAGAGAGTCATGTTCTAGGTTGTCAAATCACCTGTTACTCTGGGAAGGTTAGGAGTTCAGGTGAGGCACCGTGAGCTAGTCAGGTTTTGGGCCTACAGGTACTGATGTGGTAGAGAAACTTAGTCCCTACACTCTTACATCCTGTAACCACAAGGACAAGTCTGTTACTTTTTCATGGATCACATTTGGTTTGGCCTGACAGAACATTATACCTTGTGAGATCAAAGAGAAAAAGAGACTTCATAAGCATTCTGAGAAAAGAATGCTTGTAGTGTACCTTCTGACTTGTGGGAAAGCTTATGTTCAATAGAGCAGAGCTTTGGAAAGTTTGATGAAGGCAGAAGGCTTCACAAACTTATTTTGAAAAGTAAAAAGTTAAATACAATAGGCATTTAAGTGTTGATTGGTATTACTCTGTATTAAACCCCACAAATAGTAGTTTGTTACATGGAATCTCACAGATTGCTGTATTGGGCAGGGGTTTTGGTGTTAGTTACTCCCCTGACAAATTATTGGCTAGAAGACTGCACATTCACAATCATGGTTAGGCGTGCTTATGGGAGGTAGTATGTTGTTTAGCCAAGTGTAATTTTGTACATATTTGTAATTTTATAAACTCCATGCCTGATATTTACTTTGTGGGAAAGCTTACACTCAATATAGTAGGCCTGAGTTGGTTATAGTGTCAAGTCAATGTGAAATGCTCTAGACATCTTTGGAAAACTGTAAATGTCAGATTCAATAGGTTTGATCAATTTATTATGAAAAGATATGTCAAAGTCAATAGCCCTGACTTATTTATTGAGAAAACCATATGTCAAATGCAATAACTGTGGATTGTTATTACACTATGTGAAAGCCTGCAGGCCGGTATATTGTTGTATGGAATCTGGTTTTCTTGTTACCCACTTGAATATACCATATGAATTGCAGATTTGCACTAAGAACACACTAATTGGGCCCCCTTAGGAGAGTTTTCATAATGTTTTATCAACTGCAATTTTGTATATATTTGCAATGTTATTAAAGTATACCTGCTAATTGCCTTGTTGAAAAACTTCAATTCATTATAGTAGGCCTGCATTGGTTATTGTGACAAACGAGTGATAGATGCTACATGCCTGATTGGTTCACAGGGAAAGGTTATGTAGAATGCTGCATATTTGATTTGTTTATTAGGAAAATTTCTGAAAAATGTAGTAGGGTTGACTTATTTAATGGAAAAAGCCTTTGTTAAAGCCAATAGGCCTTTAAAGGTATGTTCTTATTACTCTGTGATTTACAGTCTGTAGGCAAATATTTTGTTAGAGGAAATCTCACAGGTTACAGTAGTAGGCAAGGGTTTTAGTACTGACCAACCCCTTTAACAAATCCTGGGGTGAGGAGACTTTTTTCTTTGATAATGCTTGTTTAGCTCTTTTAAGAGGAACTGTATATTGTTTTTGCACTGTAATTTTGTACATATTTATAATTATATGCCTGATGGTTAACAGTTAAAGCTCTGTTCAGCAGGCATGTTTCAGTTATGGTGATAAATCAATGGTAAAGGTCCTAATCTTTATTCGTTTACTGTGAACAATGTTTTAGCAATTCCTCTAACTCTGACTCCAATGTATAACATTACAGAAGATTCTGCCACCCTATATAGTTTAGAGAGCATCTCTGTGGAATTTATCAGTGAGAATCAATGGAAAAGGAGGATTCTGTAGAGGCATCTTTACTCCAAGTCCATCTTCATTCTACTGTCAGCTTACTCTTGGTCTGAAAATCAGATTTCAGTTTTGTACAAGGGTAGCTCATTTGCACCAACGTTTCATTTTAACTCCTTAGACTCTGAGATTGCACTATATAAATTCACTAGAAAACTACGCTTAAGATATTTCTTTTCTACCATCACCACAGACTCTAAGGCCGAACAAGACTCTGAATACCGTGAATTTAAGCCTCGCAGTACCTTTGTCTCTCCTGTCTCTCACAAGATCATAGACACATTTGAAACTTTTGTTAAACAAGATTTGGCTAAACTACCGGTGAAGTCTCCTATGTCACCCAATTTGTCAAAAAAGAAAGAGCTTCATTGAAGTCTTTACAGTTAAATCATGCCTTACATTTCACTAAGGCGAATAAGGGTGAGGCATTAGTTGTCATGGATCGTAAGTTCTATGAAGATAAAATTGAGGCCATTTTGCAAGACACTTCTACATATCTACCTTTGTCTGAAGACCCCACCGAGTCATTTCAAATGCTGCTTGGTTCCATTTTGTCCCATTGTTGGAAATGGCCCTTTTTGCAGGGTTATCCCCAAACTTTTTGCTTCTTCCTCCTTTGTTTTTCCTGACCCGTGGTTGTTGGCTATAGGACACTGGGCACTTTACCACTGCTGATCAGTGCTAAAGTGCATATGCACTATGTATAAATTGTTACTATGATTGGTTATCACAGAAATCAATATTCTTTATTCGATGAAATTTCATCATAAAAGAAACAAAATAACAGTACATACAGTATATAAAGTACCAGACATAAATTTAAATAAAAACAACAATTTTCATTGCCCCATTATAAAGTAGACACAAAAAACATGTCAGACAAAGTAGAAATCTTAACCATGAACTTTTAGCTAATGAGTGGACAAAGGGGAGGTTTTACAACGCCTCATACGGGATCGCTAAGCACTACCCAAAAATTTTGCAACTCCACAGACCATAGCAATAGAGGAAGTATCAGTGCTGAGTATCCGCAAGGCCATTTTATGACATCTAAGACCCAACCCCTTACATAGCGGCTTTAGCCAGATCCTCCTGGCTACCCTATAAGCTGGGCAAGCAAAGAAAAAATGCGCCACAGACTCTGTAGGGGCTGCACAGCCAGGACATGAATTCACTCGGCCGTCTAGCTTTTTCCACCCCGAGGTGAAATCGTTTACTGGGAGGATCCCAAACCTAACCTTCAGGTAAAGAGCTCTATCCAAGGGCAGCTCAATGTAGTCCAAGAGTGGTTTGAAACTCCTAACCCATTTAAATGACAAGAATCGCTCAGTTAGGGGACCCCCTAGACTACTAGAAAGGGTCTCCTTCTGGACTAGATCCCAGTACAGCTGTTTAATCACTAACTTGGGTGGAGGTGATTGACTTTCCCAGGAGTCACTCAGACCCAGGAGGACTACCATCCGCTTCAGGTTGCTCAGCCACTTAATCCTATTGTTGGAATTAAGCTGAATTAGTTCATCTAGGGCGGCGGCATAATCCTGAAGCTCCCTTGTCCTTCGTAAGCGAACCCAAAAGAGTAACGGGCGCAAGCGCACTAGAGCCTTAAGAGGGCGCCTACACATATCTGCCCGGAGAGGGATTAGCGGGGTGGAAACTGGGAGGGCTACCGCATCTCTCAAAAACTTATTTTCGGATCTGTCTAGCTCTGTAGTATTTTCAAACCCCCATAGTTCAGAGCCGTATAAGGCGGATGGGAGAACTTGGCCCTCATAGATAGTAAGGAGCGGTGATAAGGGCTTGCTCTTAGATTTCCGGTGTTCTCTCATAACCGCCCCAGAAACTCTTTTATAGTTTAACAACATTTTGGCCAAGTGGTCCTTCCAGCTCATACGATTGTTAACCCTTATACCCAAATAATCAAAGGAGTCTACCAACTCCAAGGGCTCCCCGTTAAGTAGAAAATTATTCCTAAATCTGGAAGAAGGAGCTAAGGCCATGAGCTTGATTTTTAGAGTATTGATGATGAGTCCTCTATCGCTACAGAATGTACTAAAACGATTCAAAAGCTTTTGTAGGCCTGACGGGGACTTAGAGATCAAGATGGTGTCGTCCGCGAAGAGGAGTGTGGGGATTTTTTCACCTGCCAAGGATGGAGCATCAGCTGGTTCCCCTCTCAGATGGTCCACCACTCCATTCACAAAAAGAGAGAACAGCGTTGGAGCCATAACACATCCCTGGCGTACACCCCTCTTCACGGGTATCTTCTCAGTCAGTTGTCCTTGAGTACCCCACCTGATCCTGGCATAGTTTCCCTCATGGAGATGCACAATAAAACCCAAAAGGGGACCTGGGAACCCCATGTTCTCCAGAACTTCCCACAGCCTCTCACGAGGGACCAGGTCGAAGGCCATCCTGAGATCTATGAAAGCCAGGTATAAGCTACCTTTATTGATGGTAACCGTCTTCCAATAGATCGCAAAGAAGCGAAAGACCTGGTCCATCGTACCCACCTTTTGGCGGAACCCCGCTTGCAGATGGGACAAAACGTGCATCTCTTCCATCCAGATGCCAACCCTCAAAATGATTACCCTGCCAACCACCTTCTGCAACACATCAATCAAACTGATTGGTCTGTAGTTGGCAGGGTCGTCTCTGGCACCCTTCTTAAAGACCGTGATTACCTCCGCTCCCTTCCACGAGTCTGGAACGGGGTATCCGTTGGAAATCAGGTTCATTATTTTTGCAATAAGTTTGGCCCATAGCTCCAGTTCCTCCAAGAGGAGGTCTCCGGGGATCCCGTCTGGGCCGGCAGCTTTCTTCGGGGTAAGATGTCTAATGGCCAGCACCACCTCAGAGGGCGAAAAGGGTTCCTTGACCGGATGCAGGGGAGGGGTTCTAAAAACGTGGTCAGGGGGAGAAAGGGACACTTCTGACCCACCATACAGGTTGGAAAAATGAGATTGCCATTGCTGGCCTGTTATGTGACTATCTAGGGGGCGAGAGCTAATCAACCTAGCTTTGTTGATCAGATCCCAAAACAGCGATGAATTCTTTCTTTTAGAAGCTGCCTTGAGGTCTTGCCAGCGTTGTTCTTCCCACTCTCGTTTAGCTTGCTCCAAAGCCCTTGCATATTCTTTCCTGGCTACACTAACCAGAGATTGGTTCTTTTTACGCAGGGCAGTTCTGATCTCATTTCTTTTAACCTTACAATGGGCCGTGTACCAGGGGTTACTTGCTATAGTTGTGACGTTTTCCCTACTACCTCCCCTGCCCTTATTGTTATCAATTATAAAGAATTTCCCTACTTTCTCTATTAAGTTATTGTACGCCTGAGCAAAAAACGTGCCCTGAGCGGTCGCTGGATCCTGGCCAAGCACCGCCAAATCTGTACTCAGGTCTTCAACATGCGCCCTAATATTTACCATGTTGTAAACCTGTGATTGAACTTTCTCCCACAGCCTACAATTTCCCTGGTATGGTGTCACCTCATTGGTGGACCTCAGGTAGGTTAACCTCCTGTTGTTATTCCGCTTCCCCCATCTTATCGTCATACATAAAGAGTTGTGATCACTGTCCTGTGAAGGGGTCACCTCCATGTCTACTAAATCACACCACAGTGTCACATCTAATAAGATGTAATCAATTCTTGACGGGCTACTTAGCCTATTAAAGGTCATCGCACCGTCGGGGTCGGAGGGAGTCCTACCATTGAGAGCTCTAAGGTTATATTCCACAATGAGGGAATTAATCTGTATAACCTTTATTGACCATTTTTTAATTGGGGCCAAGGACAAGGTCGGAATAGACCATCTAGAGTCCGCCTCCTCAATACCCAGGGGATCGTCACCTTCCAGTGGTTCAAAAGTACAGTTAAAGTCCCCTCCCACAATAATTTTAGAGGAAGGGGGGCAATTGGCTAATGCCTGATCTAGAATAGATACGGTGCTTGAATTTGTATCCCCTGTGTTCCCTCTAGCATAGATATTGAATAGGTCTATCCTACTGCCTTGTTTACCCCCTCAAATGAAATATGTTGGATGTCACAACACCCAGAGTCGTGAGTAGTTACTTTCCAGTTCAGGGCGGTCTTGATCCATACATGTAGACCCCCGGCTGGTCTACCCCTTCCGCTACTCTGAGCTGGTATAAAAAAAGTGGTATATCCTGATTTATGTAGTGGAAGTGTGCTCCATGTTTCTTGGAACAAACATACATCAAATTTTTCGATGAAGAGATTCCATTCAGGTAGATCCAACTTTCTTTGCAGACCAGCCACATTCCAAGAGACTAGATGTAAGATTTTATTATCTGTTAAATACAATTCAGAGAGGACCCCCGCGCGCATATCCGGGTCAGGCGTGGTTTGAGCACCTATAGAATCTACTTGAACTAAAGGGTCTATCAACCTGGGGTCTACAGCACTATGGCCCAAGGGTGCAAGTTGGTAGGGGGATACAGTTCCTCCAGTAGCAATTCCGATTGGCGGGAATAATCCTGTAACCACAGGGACAACTCCGGGGTCTTCCAGACACATCTCGCGAGTGCCAACCTCAGGACTAGGTGAACCTACTCGCCCCTCTTGGCCCTGGGGAGACTTTAATCTTCAATCACAGTCTGCCAAGCTAGAGAGAGCTTCGAATCGGTTCACTGTCTCTAAAGGAGTAGAAGGCTTCAAATGGTCCCATCCTCTATTATAGTTCTTAATGGATCTAGGGGGAATAAAGTTCCACCTTGAAGGGTCAGCAACATCGGTGGTATGTGAGGCGCGTGACAAATAGCTGGGTATAGATGTACCTGATGGAGTGGGGTACAATAAGGCTTGCTTAGTTATACGGGAAGGGGGGAACACCAACGATCTGGGGTAAAAGTAGGTTAGCGCGCGTGGAATAATGCCATTGTTACCAGTTTCGGGGGGCCAGTCCAAAATGTGCTTAACTGCTCGTGGGTCTCTAAAATTTACTACCACGATGTCTCCCTCGATGTTTTTACTTTTACCACCCAGCCATGGGAGACGTCTAACATGTAATATCTCTCCGTTGATGTTCTCCCCAATAGGTCTATATCTACTAAGCCAAAACATGATTTTATTTTTTAGCTCAATATACCCTTCTCTTTTATTATCCGTCAAAGGTGGGACCCCCGTCAAAACAACCACCAGGGGCACAGCTTCGGGAGGCAGGTCAACTTGTGGCATGTTGTTTATTACAGGCTTGTCAATACTGGAACTTTCCCTCTTGTCCCGCAAGGTGATTATGTGGGTGTTTGTTCCCCCCCCTCTAAATCATCCAGTATGGTCGCTCCCTGGGTGCTCCCAGTCGTAGAGGGCAGAGACACATACTGAGTCGCAGCTAACTGGTTGGATGGCTGAACTGTAGCCTTGGAAAAGTGGGGATTAGGGTTAGGTACCACAGCTGTGGGATCTAAGCTACTAGAAGCAACCGCCTTCCCCTGTCCTATAGTCAGTTCTGTTTTCTTGCTTATTGCGGCTTATAAGTCCGCAAGCCTTTTCTCGACTCTTAATAAGCCTTCAATAAGAGGTGCAATAAGGGACTTGGTCACCTGGCCCCAAATGTCCTGGCAAGCAACAGAAGGGGTAGTTGATGATAGTGAGTCAACAGAGATGAAACCTGACACAATAGGGGGCACTTCAGATTCAAGGGTGTCTAATGAAGCTGGAAGAGGCGATTTAGGTGTAATAATCTCTTCGACTGCTATCCCTTTAGTTAAATTTATGGCCATCAATGCATGTTTCCCAAAATCAGAGTGGTTGGACTTAGGTTTGACTGAAACTCCCCCTTTCTTGTATCTTCTCTTGCTCGGAGGAGGGCCATGAGTCTTAGCTGCTTTAAACAGCTTAGTATACTTCTTGGCCTGTTTACCAAGTGAAGGTGTGGATTTATTTACGACTTGGGGAGAACTAGAAAAACCAGTGGCATGATTTTCTTGAATGACCTGCTCTTTAGGAGCAGATGGGGTGGGGGCGTGTTCCCTTAACGGGAGAGGATCACTCGGCAGTACAGGAGGGTCTGCTATGGCATTATAACTGTCATCAACACAAAAGGGGACCTGCAAGTTGGAGTTTTCAGGGATCCTAAGCTTTAGGTTTTCTATGGAGCGACGACGCTCAGTCCTGCGTTTGGCCAAGGTATTGTCCTTTTCCTCCTCATGAAGCACCTTTTTGAAGTAGGTATCCAATGGGCCGGCTGGCATGCCTCCCGTCAGTTCCAATACAGCTTTAGTAGAGGTGTTAGTCATGGTAGGTAATTAACATAGGGTACGCGCATATACAGGCGCTACAAAATACTATCGAGTTAATAACCAAGCCCGGCCCAGCCTCGCTCGGCCTCTGAGGGCCTAAGAGGGCCCACCCTTTGCCCAGGCTTAGCCCCGGGCTACGTCCCGCGCGCGTCCCGCTTGCGCGTGGATACGAGGTTGAGCTATAAAGACTGGGGGAATTAGGGGGAGGGGCCGGGAAGAGGAGGCAGCTGCGAACACCGCCAAGCAGCCTGGTCCTCGCAGTCCCGGACTGGAATGCACAAGGTTAAAACACCCCCCACTCAGCACAGCGTCCACAGCAATGTCCTCGGTGAGCCTCGAGATCCAGCAGCAGGAGCCCAGGTATGTAGCGAGCAGTGGCAAGCTTGCGAGCGGCCCCCGCGAAGCGGGGGCCGCGAGGCGTTAAGTGCCTACGGGGGGAGGGGCCGGGAAGAGGAGGCAGCTGCGAACACCGCCAAGCAGCCTGGTCCTCGCAGTCCCGGACTGGAATACACAAGGTTAAAACACCCCCCACTCAGCACAGCGTCCACAGCAATGTCCTCGGTGAGCCTCGAGATCCAGCAGCAGGAGCCCAGGTATGTAGCGAGCAGTGGCAAGCCTGCGGGCGGCTCCCGCGAAGCGGGGGCCGCGAGGCGTTAAGTGCCTACAGTGGGAGGGGCCGGGAAGAGGAGGCAGCTGCGAACACCGCCAAGCAGCCTGGTCCTCGCAGTCCCGGACTGGAATGCACAAGGTTAAAACACCCCCCACTCAGCACAGCGTCCACAGCAATGTCCTCGGTGAGCCTCGAGATCCAGCAGCAGGAGCCCAGGTATGTAGCGAGCAGTGGCAAGCCTGCGAGCGGCACCTGCGAAGCGGGGGCCGCGAGGCGTTAAGTGCCTACGGGGGGAGGGGCCGGGAAGAGGAGGCAGCTGCGAACACCGCCAAGCAGCCTGGTCCTCGCAGTCCCGGACTGGAATGCACAAGGTTAGAACACCCCCCACTCAGCACAGCGTCCACAGCAATGTCCTCGGTGAGCTTCGAGATCCAGCAGCAGGAGCCCAGGTATGTAGCGAGCAGTGGCAAGCCTGCGAGCGATTGGTTATCTATGATTGGAAGATTTGGTTCATCAGTAGGTCCCTAGTAAAGTGCACTGAGTGTGCCAGGGCTGGTGATTCAAATGCTACCAGTGGGCCTGCAGCACTGATTGTGCCACCCACATGAGTAGCCCTAAAATGGTGTCTCAGGCCTGCCACCGCAGTGCCTGTGTGCAGTTGCTAACTGCCATGCTGACTGGACAAGTGCACCCACTTGCCAGTCCCTAAACCTTCCCTTTTCTGTATATTAGTCACCCCTATGGTAGGCCCAAGGGCAGGGTGCATTGTAAATATAAGGTAGGACATGCCCTGGTGTGTGTGGCATGTCCTAATAGTGAATTACAGTCATTTTCGTTTTTCACGATTGCAAGGCTACCTGTTCCCCATAGGCCGGAATGGGCAGTTTGATTATTACATCCTATAATCCTAACTGACCCAGGGAGCATGGTAGAAATTCGAGTTCAGAATGCCTGAACTCAGAATGATAAAATACATCTTTTAGTGAAGTTGGTTTTAACATTTTGTGCTTGAAAATACCACTTTTAGAAAGTAGGTATTTTCTTGTCTAACCATTCAAACCTGCCTTTGCTAGGCTGTGTATTCCTTGTCTGGAGTTTTGAGTGACAGGGGCTGGGGAATTCCAGGGGGCTGGGGAATTCCCGGAGACAGGGTGAGTCAGCACAGGGCTGAATAGAGAGATCTGCATCTAGATGGGAGGGAAGAGTTGCACCTGGGACCTGAATAGGACAGTGCCTGCCCCTCACAGTGCTGGCTCCACCCCCTGCGGTGCGTCTGATGTCTCTGCCCTGCACTGTGAAAGGAGAGAAGGAATCATGCCAACAAAGTACTCCAGGGCTGTGCTTTCCCTCCACAATGCTGGCTCAACCTCCTGTGGGGCGTCTGATGTTTCTGCCCTGCACTGTGAAAGGAAAGAAGGAGTCATTTAAACAGAGTGCTCCAAAACTGGTTTGGACTGGGCAAAGGCCCCTCTGCCCTCAGAGGACAAAGGATTTTGGGGTATAAATATTGGGACCCTGATCCCAAGAAATTAGAACATCCTGGAGTCAGGAAGGAACCTCTGCCAAGGAGAAAGCTGGAAGACTGAAGAGGAAGGACTGTCCTGCTGTGTGTTTGTGGGCTGACCTGCAGTTGCTTTGCTGCCAAGGAGAGGGGAAGGACTTTGCTGTTGCTGTGTCCCCTTGCTTGAAGAGATCTCCAAGGGCCTGAGGTGGGCTGGCCTCCTGTTAAGAAGTCCCAGGAACAAAAGGACTTCACCCCCAGCTTCCCCCCTGAACTCTGCTGAGGGAGATCTGCCCTTCCTAGAGTGCTTGATCCAATTGTGGGGCCCCTGGAAGTTGTGCCTGCTGTTTGGGGAGCTGGACAAGAAGAAAAGAAGAAGATCTGCAATTTTCACGCATCGTTCGCTTGCGGAGCACATTGTCGACAGTGTGAGAAAATTTCTGTTGCCACGAAGATCGTTGCAGCACCTGTTGCCACTGCAAGAACCGACGCATCGTTCGCTTGCGGAGCGCATCGCCCCGGTGCGGGAAGATTCCTCTCGCAGAGCCTGTCGTCACTGGGTGAGATCGTCGCAGCGCTTGCTTGCGGACCGCATCACGTCGCTGTGAACATCGTCGCAGAGCCATATCATCGAGGGACCGCGAGAGGAGAAGATCGGTGCTGCGCATCGCCGCCGCACCTGAGATCGTCGCCGTCCTGAAGATCGTCGCATCGTGCCTGTGCGAGATGCTTCCAACCGAACCTGAGCACCGGAATTCATACAAGGTATCGCATCCCTCCCCATACAGACCGGATTCGTCGCAACATGCCCGCTGCATGCAGCGGGGCTGTCGCATCGCCTCCCCAGGGTCTCAGGAGTGACGCTTAGCTTGTTTTTCAACGCTGCAGCTTCCATTTGGAACATTTGTCGCATCTACAAGTACTTTGGTCTAAACGTGACGCAACTGTGAATTATTGTGACGCAAACCCTAGAACTCTTTTAAAATCATATTCTTGAACTGTGTATGTTGGATTTTAGTCATTTTGGTCTTGTTTAGTGTTTATTAAATACTTTTATTTTTCTAAACTGGTGTGGAGTCCATTTGTGGTGTTTTCACTATGTTACTGTGAGTGTTGGTACAAATACTTTACACATTGCCTTTGATAAGCCTGTCTGCTCGTGCCAAGCTACCAAGGGGGTGAGCAGGGGTTATCTAAAGAGTGTATCCCCCTTACCCTGACTAGAAGCAAGGGTCCCTATTTGGACAGTGGTACCTACCTCTGCCAACTAGAGACCCCCAGATTTAACACCCATGCTTTAGAAATGAAATGGATAACTGCAAAAACCAGAGAATTGTTGCTGACCAATACCCCCGTAGACCGAGCTATGTATGCGACCTAAGATACACAAAAATCTGTTGAATCCTCCCCTAAGGCCAATAGTATCTGGTTGTGGATCTATTCATGAACCATTGGGTCAGTATCTTGATGTCTTTCTTCAACCTATTGTGCAAGCAGGTCCTTCTTATCTGCAAGATACAACGCACTTGTTGAACATTCTCAATGATGTTCATATTCCAACATTGGAGAAATTGGGCTATACACAGTAGATGTGGTTTCATTATATACTGCGATCCCCCACGTTGAAGGCCTGAATATATCGAGTGGGCATTATTGAGACAAGAGGGTGTGCAGGCCAAAAAAGTTTTCCTCCTTGAACTCTTACATTTCTGCTTATTCCATAGCTATTTTAAATGGAAGGATCATTTTTTCCTTCAAGCTAACGGTACTTCCATGGACTTTTCAGGAGCCCCCAGCTAGGCAAATATTTTGATGCTGAAATTTGAGACAGAACACATTCTATCCGATGCCAACTGGACCAGTAAAATGATTTTATACTGTTGTTTCATAGGTGATATATTGATCATTTGGCATGGGTCACGCACCGATCTGGGAAATCAGATAAATAAACTGAATGATAAAAATTCCAGAATTCAGTTCACTGCTCAGATTGTTTCACAGAAGATAGCCTTTTTGGATGTTTTGTTAAAACTTTCAGGCACCACTATTGACACCAGTGTTTTTTAGGAAACCTACCGACTGTAACAATGCTTTGTTATATCACAGCTTTCACCCTTGGTCTCTTAAACGATGTCTCCCTTTTCTCAATTTACAAAGATCAGGCACATCACTTCAGACTTGGATTTTGGTATACAGACTATCCGAGAGTACACAAAAAAGGTTTTTAACAAGAGGCTATCCTCAAGAGGTAGTAGATCAGTCAGAGAAACGATCACTTGCCCTTCATCGTAAAAATCTTTTGAAGAAGTCATCCAAGAGTCTAGTCACACCCAGAGAGGTGTTTGTTTCTACGTATTCGACCCACTCACATTTGATCAAGAAGATCATATTGCAATGGTGGGATTTGCTTCAATCCGAACCTGATTTTAAGGGCATTTTCTCTAACCCTCCATTGTTTACATGTAAAAGATCACGCAACTTGAAAGAGATTTTGTCCAGACCAGCTGCTACTGTTCAAGCTCCAAATAGAGGGATGTCCAAATGTATGAACTGCTCGCACTGCAACAATGTGATTTCAGGCAGACGCTTTTCACATCCACGATCTGGGAAAAGGATCATGCTAAATTTCAATGGCAATTGAAACAGTCATCACATAATATAAGTGATCAAATGTCCCTGCAACTTACGTTATGTTGGGAAAACAGAGAGGGCTCTTCGGACTCGTATCACTGAGCACAAGAGTAGAATCAGGACCAAAACCATGAGTTCCCCACTCGCTCAACACAGGTTATCACATAATCATACGATTGCACAATTAAGATTTTGTGTACTAGAAGTGTTAGATACTTCTCCTGAAAGAGATATGTCTAGAGTATTGTCCCAATGCGAGACTCATTGGATTTGGTTTATGGAAACTATGTCTCCGAAAGGGCTTAACGACAAATTTGAACTGTCTTGTTTTTTGTGATTCATTTCAAGACATGTACACTGGATGTATATTTAACCACATTGCTGTATATCATATTCTGGTTTATTGTATTGAGTGAATTCTGTTAACCCCCACGATGTCTGTGTTTTTGCTTTAATCATTAGTCGTTTATCACTTCACTGGTTTAAATCACCATTTGATTATCACTTAATTTGGTTTATATTAATGAGGATTGTTCATATGCTGTTCAATATATTGGGTGAATTTTGTTACCTCTCACGATAATTGTGGTTTTGCTTTAATCATCAGTTGATCATCACTTCACTCGGTATTTACTAGTGAGGATGGTTTATGTATTAGATTAGAGGATTTTTGCATCGTGTAATATAAACATACAGTCATTGCTAACTGAGGAATTAAGTCTTATGTTTGGATTGTTTCTATGCCTCATGTTTATAATTTCCAGGATGCACTTCAATCTTGTTGCACCCTATGAGTGTTATGATTAATGTGTGATTTCACAGTTATGTTCAAATATTCATTTCTTCGCAGTTCTAAGTGACATATGTGTATGGATTTTACTTTAAATTTTATTTCCATTCTCATAATGTCCAACACTATTATGTTTATTGTACTATGTCCATTTTATTGCATGATAAATGTGTTGTTACATGGTCATGTGCCCAATGTGTATGCATATTTACAAGCTCTATTTTGCAGCATTTCTGTTTATTATTTATTTTCTCTTGTGTATGCAGATTCACAACCTTTTCCACAACATTTCTGTTTTTATTTCTCTTTAAGTGCACTGTCATAGGGTGTGGTCACTATGTTTTATCTTATCTTTTTTTGATCACTCGGCAGGTGAAGGTTTCAGCGTTATACTAGTTTTGATGAACTTTATTTAGTTTAGCTTTCATTAGGCAACTCGGGTTAGTCTTATTTCTATCGCTATCACAGCCGCATTGCACGTCCTGGTCCAGATTGGTGATAAACGCAGCATGACGCTCTTTGAACGTTATGGCGTCGGCCTTTGTTTCCTTAGGCAGTCTGCGGCTATTCCTTCAGGCTGCATCAGAGTGTTCGAGTCCACTTGGAAAGTCTATTTGTACTGGTGAGCTTTTTTGAATAGATTACTCGCCTTAATCGCTTACTTTCGGCATCTGTCTCATGACTTTGGCAGTTTACCCTAGTTTTATTATTACAGGACTTCGACCACCCATTGAAGTTGTTTTTCAACTACTTGCACACATCCAAGCTGTTGGAACGTTTCTTTTAATACGCATACGCCTAGACTCATACGCTTAGGTAACAGCCGTTTTGGTTTAGCACATCTCCTTCAGCCAACACCGTTTTTGTTATTAGTCAGTTTACCAATCCTTTTCACTGAATCTTTTGTAGTGGTTCTTTCATCGGTCACTACAGTACTAAAGTGACGAGTTTCAGAACTCTATTGTTTGAGGTATGCCTCTTTTCATCTAGGAAACACGATTTTGGGCACAGTTTTATGAGCACAGTTTTATGATCTAGTTTGTCTTTGTCCTTTCTTTCTTGGGATAGTTTACACTGAATCTTTTTCTTTTTCGCTTGTGTCTTTTCTAACCCAGAGCAATGATCTCCGCTCCGCTCTTGGTGTCAGTGTAGATTTGTTAACTACACATTCCACGAAAAACATGTAGTCAGGCAAAAAATCCGCTCCACTACGTAGCAGAGTCAGCTTCTAAACTGCACCCACAAATGCTTTGAAAAAGCAACTTTACATGTTAAAAAGCATATAACCATTTCACAAAAGTTAACTTTAGAAGTGAAACATATCAAGCAATGAGAAAGGTGATGATTTTGGGGTCCCTCCTAACCTAGGGGGAGGACCAAGCAGATGCCAATGATTCAGTGGTGGTCCCATCCTCTTAGGACCACCCCAAGCACAGTTATTATGGGCAAAAATACAATCCCAACCAAAGACCCTGCAAAGCATTATGGGATGAGATTAGCAGTGGGCAGTGAGTATTATAGGATCCAATATCAAAATAATTCTACAAAGAGCTGCAGTTCAACTCGTCGTTACTAGGTGTCCCTCACGAGTCAAATGCAAAAGCATTAAATCAAGCTGCAGTTCCACTAGTCGTTACTAGATTTCCCTCAAGAGTCAAATACAAAAGCCTTGAAACCCTTTCATGAAGCTGCAGTTCAGCTCTTTGTAGAATTTATAGTATTAGCTCTCAGCTCAGGGTTTCAATGCTTTTGCATTTGACTTGTGAAGGACATCTAGTAACGACTAGTGGAACTGCAGCTTGATGTAATAATTTCAATGCTTTTGCATTTGACTTGTGAGGGACATCTAGTAACGACTAGTGGGACTGCAGCTTGATTCAATACTTTTGCATTTGACTCGTGAGGAGGGACACCTAGTAATGACGAGTTGAACTGCAGCTCTTTGTAGAATTATTTTGATATTGGATACTATAATATTCACTGCCCACTGCTAATCATGTCCCATAAAGCTTTGCAGGGCCTTTGGTTGGCATTGTATTTTTGCCAATAATAACTGTGCTTGGGGTGGTCCTAAGAGGATGGGACCATCTCTGAATCGTTCAGCAAGATGTGCTCTTTGTTTTCAAGGCATCTGCTCGGTTCTCTCCCTAGGTTAGGGAGGATCCCAAAATCATCACTTCTCTCACTGCTTGCTAAATTGTCACTTTCACTTTTGTGAAATGACTATATGCATTTTAGCATTTATAGACAGAGATACTTGTTATTTTACCAAAAATATATGAGGTCTCTGTTGGTGGAGCGAAGTTGCGGAATTCATGGAGTTTTTGTTACACTTCGTGGAGTTCTGCGTAGTAGTACTCCGCCAACTACGCCCACCCTTAGTCTTTTCACCTTGTGCACTTTTTCATGCTGTGTTTTTATTTTTAATTTGAGCACTGTAGATGACGCTCGTTATTTGATTTGGAACACCCTTTTTTTCATTTTACTCACGGGGCACAGCACGTGGGTGATCATTGAAATTTTCTCTGTCTCTCACCAACATTTATCATGTCCTCTAAAGAGCCCTGATGGTCTTTAGTACATTCTTTGATAAGGTTGAGCAGTAGTCATAAGATGAAGTAATTTAGTATATTAATGTATTTCAGACTCTCCTGATGAAGGGCTCGTATTATAGCCCGAAATGCATTGAGAAATATCACTTTGTTAATTCTTCTGCTGATTTCAAGCTTATTTGATTTTGTTCTTGAACCAAATTTCATCTGCGGACAACAAGAATATAGCAGATTGAACCACGTTTCCATGCTTGACGAATCCTTTTAAAACATTGTATGCATTGATGATTGCTTGGACTATTTGTTTAAGAACGCTTAATATTTTGCATAACAGCATCAATAATCTTTGAAAATTTTGGGTACACTTATATAAGTGAATTGTATGTAGTGCATTTGGTATTCCTGGACACATATCTGGGTTACTGTATTTCACTTATGAATCAAGTGGCTGGCAGAGCACCTTACCAGGTGCACACGTGATCTTGATTATTTTTGAGTTAATCAGTTAAGGTTGTTTGAACCAATATTATTGAGTGCGTTTCAGCTGCGTAATTGTTTTCTTTTAGAAATTTAGCATTTTCATGCCTTTAGCCCTTTTGTGCCTGTCTTGGCTCACATGACAGTATGTAACTGACAGACTTTGTGAATTCGTCCCAGTCAGTCACACAATAGAGGGATTTGGTGTGCCTGAATAGGCCATCTGGTAGCAAAATGGGGGCGGAGATGAGCACAGCCCCACTTAATTGAAAAGCCTGTGTTCTGACTTCACACAAAGGGCCTAACGACCCTGCATTGTCACTTCTGCCAGCTAGAAGCCTGGGCAAAAGGAGGCAGGGAATTTCAAGCACTTCAAAGATACCGTCTAGAAGCTTCTCACACCTTTCAGAATCAGGGCACCAGGGTATGAAAGAGGGACCTATGGCATCAAGTCTTCATTATACTTCTGGATCTGTGGTTTCTCTGCCAGGAAGAAGGACTGTGGTTTTTCTAAAAGGACTGCCACTCTTTTGGACTGCTGCTCTAATGGAACTGCTGCCCTGCTGTGCTAACCTGCTGCCTTCTTGCCTGGGAGAAGAAGAACTGGACCTGCAAATTCATCCTGAACCCAGGACTCCAGACAACTCAAAGGATAGTCTGCTGGCCTCCTGATCTGAGCCTCAGGGACATAAAAGGCTCCCTACAAGCTCCTGGACCTGTGTTCAGTGAGTTCTTGACCCCGAAGTGGTGCCTTTTAGGTCCTGAACCCTGGGTGTGGCTCTCAAACTATTGAAATCAAGCTTTTGGGCTCTTCATGACTGCAAACGGGCAGTTTGCGCCGGAACTGTGCCACTCACACTGAGAATCAGCTCAAGCCACCACCAGACCGTCTCTTTGCACAGCAACCATTGGACCCTTAACAGGGGCCATCAACATTAAGCATCAGCCCTCCTTTCTGTGACTCCCTGGCTGCTCTTTGCGTCATGCCAACTGCTTCCTACAATGCTCTCCTTGCTCCTCATGACACTCTCCAACATGAACAGGACTCTTACCACAAAACCGGAGAAGGTAAAACTTCAGTGAAACCGATCTGGGACTGTATCCAACCTGCACTCCATCAGGGGCTGAACCTTTGACTTTGACCCATTCCAGCACAACCACATACCTGTGATTGGCACTTTTTGCTTTTAGCTGCTATTTTACAGTTGTTTCTTTATAACAATTCAAAACTCCGGTTTTACTGATTGCAATTTTTGCATTATATTTTTAAATTAAGTTCTATTTTTCTAACCTGGTGTGGGTTTGTTTTGTGTGGGTTTCACTGTTTTACTGTTTGAAGTGTTTCCCAAACACTTTTCGCATTGCGCATTGCCTCTAAGTTAAGCCTGAATGCTCTGTGCCAAGCTACCAGAGGATTATTTGGGGTTTGCTTGTGCCTTACTCTGACTAGGATTGTGGTTGCTGCTTGACAAGGGCTCATACCCCAGTCAACCAGTAAGCAGAATTTTTGCCAAATACACTGCACACTGCCTTAGGAGCTGTTTAAGTCCATCCTTGGGTGTATCTTATGTGCATTTAAAAGGGAGGTTTAGGTCTGGCAAAAGGTTTATTTTGGCAGATAGAACTGGCAGGGCTACTTAAGTGGTTAGCACAATAAGAGCTGCAGGCCCACTAGTAGCATTTAATTTACACGGCCGGGTTCATGTTGTACACATTTTCTAGGGACTTAAAAGTCAATTAAGTGAGTTAGTTGTTTTTTCAAGGATGCGGAGTGGATTCGGAGTTAAGATTAATAAATCTAATTTACCTTACCGTACTTGAAATCACTGCTGTTGTTTGAAGTACAATCTATTAGATAGTTGTGGGACCACTTGATGCTTTAATTAAAAAGAAAATCTTGATGGTCCGCCACATAGTAAGGTCATTCGTAAATAAAGCCCAGGCCAGGGGATAATGAGCTCTTCTGAGTCTCTAGATTTATACAAAGGCAAAAGTGTATCTTCAATCACTGCACAGAATAATATAAGATTGAACAATCCAATGGTAGTATTGCGTTATGTGCAATATCTTTGTTGACATTTATATGCCAGTGCTTACAAAAAAAGCACAGATAATTTCTTGAAAAATATCACACGTAGTACACATGCTGCGGAAGATAATTATTTTTTTATTGAAGCACATAATTTCCGTATGAACAATATGACTGATTCGAAGTTTGGTCCCTAGACGTTTCTCCACAAACATCCCTGGGATGCTATTTCAAGCTTTCATCCCACACAGCATTGTTATCACTTTTATTCCATCAGACCAATGATCAGATTGAAAACACAATAAACCAGTAACTGAAATAATAAAAACAATGACATTCTGACTTCACAACACCTTTGACCATTGTACTAAACATCTTCCAAATTGCCATTCAGCTATCCTCATCAAGCCATTTAAAATATTGAGGATCATCTTGGATAGGTACCTTCCTTAAAGCTATGTCATTGACATATCCACAACGGCTTTGAACACCTACACTACATATGTTTTAGATGCTATAATGATTATGATAAATAAGCCATGTATGAGCATTTAGGGCTGTAATTGGGCTATCACCACATGGCTTTGGCTTATGATGAGTAGATCTCAGTAAGTGATTGCTTCACCCTTGAAATATCATTTGATGGTTGCAGATTTAATGCTATGGTGTCTATTCACATATGTGTTTTTAGTGACATTTGTGATTGTACTTCCCACTCAAGCTATGGAAAGTAGCTATTCCAATGCATGGTTTGCCTTTGAAATTTGGGAATACTCACAAGCATGTTCATCTGTGGGTAGTCCCAAACTCTGATCTGACCCAATTCCACCCTAGAAATTATAATAAGATTTGCTCTGTTAGACTTGGTATCCTTGGTGTGGTTTCCCCTGTCTTTTTATCTCTACCACCTGTACTTTTGACTGTATGCTGGATTTCATTTTTGCTGTTTTTTTAACTCTGGGTAGTTTACCACTGCTAAAGTGCAAGTGCTTCCTTTGTAAA
The DNA here is from genome assembly GCF_964204655.1 of Triturus cristatus. NCBI lineage: Eukaryota > Metazoa > Chordata > Amphibia > Caudata > Salamandridae > Triturus > Triturus cristatus. Next base: position 551,972,976 of record NC_140595.1, read on the forward strand.
TTGTGATTATGATTAGTTATCCATGATTGACATATTTGATTTACTGGTAAGTCCCTACTAAAGTGCATGGTGTGTTCCCAGGGTCTGTAAATCAAATGTTACAAGTGGGCCTGCAGTACGGATTTGCCACCCACATGAGTAGCCCTGCAATCATGTCTCAGGCCTGCCACTGCAGTGCCTGCTAGTGCAGTTGTAAACTGCCATTCCGACCTGGCAAGTGCACCCAATTGCCAGGCCCAAACCTTTCCTTTTCCTACATGTAAGGCACCAAATTGCCAGGCCCAAACCTTTCCTTTTCCTACATGTAAGGCACCCCTAAGGTAGGCCCAAAGTAACCTGAGGAGCTGCATGCAGTGTGTGTGAACGGTAGGACATGTGCTGTTATGTTTTGCATGTCCTGATAGTGAAATATTGCTAATTTCTCTTTTCACTATTGTAAGGACTATTTCTTCCGTAGGTTATCAATGGAGCTGCCTTGTAACACCTTAGAAGCATAACTGTCAATTGGGAAAAGATAGAGATTTGGAGATTGGATTATTTTAGAAAATGGGTGTTTTCTTGCTTTACCATCCTGTGCCTCTGATTGTCTGGGGAATCTACATCTGGTTTACACTTGCAGTTGGGCTTTTTGTGCTTTCACTCTAGACAGGCACACAAAGGTAGCTGAAGTGTGCCCTGCATATCCTGATTGCCCATCAGCAGCAGACTGATGGGCCTTCCTGAGCCAGAGAGGTGGAAGTAGTTGTCACTGACACCTAAATAGGGCTGTGCCTGTCCTTTCACAATGCTGTCTCCACCCCCCTGTAGTGTGTCTGGAGCCAGGACATGGCAATGCAAGATCTGTACACTACAAATACTATCCATTGAAATATGCTAACTTCCTTTGCTTGTAGGAATCTTACTTTCCAAGTTCTCCAATAGCTTTTGTGTGCTTGACTACTGTTGGAAGTCTCAGCGCCATCAAAGACTTCATCTGCAGCTCCCCTGAACTCCTCTGCTTGCAGTTCTAACCTGCCAAGTGGTGCCAACTCCAGTTCTGGTCCCTTGGATGTAGTTTCAAGAGCTGAAAATTAATGCATCGACCTTCAGCGCCGTTTTTCACACCGCAGCCTGCCATGCAGTTGAAAACCCAATGCATTGCCGAGGTGCAGCTTTAAAATCGATGCAGCACGTATGCCACAAAACACTTCTAAAACACCCCGTGTCTCCAACGTCCAAGACTCCCGCTCCAACTTTGATTCAAGCCCTCTTGTGCGGCTGAACGAATCGACACATCACCTGCCAGCGGCAGGAAGAATCGACGCAGGGCCTGTTTCACCACTGCATCGACCCAGTGTGCCTCGATTTTCAATGCATCACAAATGTGCGCTAAGTATCCAGGGCATCACCCCACAGAAAGGAACCACTTTCTGTAAATTGATGCATTGCTTCTCCTCGCAGTAAGGGATTGACTCAACACTTCTCCTGCATACAACAGAACTGACGCCTACATTCACCTGGGATGCCAGAATCGACGCGTTGCTGTGTTTTCTGATGCTTCTCTCCTTTGAGGCTGCTTTTCATCTCGATTTTTGATGCATTAAAGGTACTATGTGCTACAATCAATGCATCCATAGAGGTCTATGGACTGAATTACGTAAGCCTTTAAGAAGTGATACCTTGAGTTGTGCATGTTGGACTTTTGTTGTTTTGGTCTTGTTTTTTTTAGATATAGATTGGTTATTTTTCTAAACTGGTTAGTTGCCCATTTGTAGTGTTTTCACTGTGTTACTGTGTGTTTTATGTACAAATACTTTATACTTTACCTCTGTGATAAGCCTAACGGCTCGTGCCAAGCTACCAAGGGGGTGAGTAGGGGTTATCTTGGGTATGTAACTCCAGTACCCTGAGTAGAAGGAAGGGTACGGTCATAAAATTGTCTTATGTTTGAGTAATAACACTAAAGGCCATATGTACAAAATTCCGGATTTGCGATTTCCAAATAGCGAATCCGTAGAAATCGCTATTTGGTAATTGCAAAATTGTATGTGTTCAACCGCCAATTCCAAACATAGCGATTTGCATTTGCAATCAGGAAATCTCAAAATTATGATTTCCTAAAGCACATTACAAAATAGGAAACAGAGCTTTCTGGATGCAGAATGATGATGTCAGACCAGGAAGTTTACAAATATAGGGTGTGGCCACAACCCAAAAGCTTGGGCTGGAAGTAAGGAGTGCTCCTGCATCACCACAGCCAGTGAATAGCACCATCTATGGAGAAGACAATGGCTACAGAAGATTGGAACAAGGACTCAGGGAACAGGAAGAAGAAGGTCAATTTTTCTGAGAAGGGTCTGGAGCTTCTGACAGAGAAATGTGTGGCCCATATGGACCAACTGTTTGGGAAGGCCTCCTTCTCAGTGTCAGAGAGCCAAAAGACATGGATCTGGACCAGTATCCTGGAGAAGGTTAACTCCTTAGGAGTCACACTGAGGACCATTCCTGAGATCCACGAAAGGTGATATGACCTGAGGTCTCATATGAAGGAGAAGGTGGCCAGCAAGATGACAGAGGGATGTTGAACAGGTAGAGGACCCTCTAAACACCCCCCTTTGACTTCCATGAAGACACTCATAGACGGTACCCTGGAATCAGAGAGTGTGGTGGGAGTATCTGACACCAACATCTCCAATCCAGCAGGCACCATCCAGGGTAAGTCATCTTCCCTTTACCTACCTAACAATACATAATGTTAGAAAATTCATATACCATGCATCGCCAGATGAATAACTCCATCGAGATGTGTGCCCCACCCTACCATGCATAATAGGTGTAGCAGTACACATCATTTACTTGGTGAACTGTGTGCTGATGACATGCCAGTCAGTTTTGTATTCCGGTGTGGTGGAACATGAATGAGTCATAGGTGCTGCCTGGGAATCTGGCCACAAGGTTTGCTATGATACAGGAGGCATCACACACTACCTGCACATTGAGTAAGTGTGAGCTTTTCCTGTTCCTGTATATATATTCAGTTGCTGAGGGAGGACACATGGCAATATGTGTGCCATCAACACAGCCAATGAGATTGGGGAACTGTGCTACCCTGCAGAACATCAATTTGGGTTGTTGTAATAATTGGGGGGTATTGGGAAATGATATATATTGGTTGACTTTGCTCCCAATGACATCCAGGATCCTGCAAAAGAACCCGAAAAAGGCACTTTGTGACACTACTCCTGCCACTGCACTGCTGCGACCACCTGGTAACTGTCAGAAGAGGTATCAGCAACACAGTACCTGCAAATGTGGTGGGATTGCATTGCTTCTGACTGTTTGGGCCTGTAGATGAGGTGGCAACTCATGAATTAAATCAAGTATTACCTGACTACTCTTTCTGTACCTCTCAATATTCTCCTCCTCTGTCTGTCTATACAGGGTGACCCTCACCCTAAATATCCTCTCCTATCTCAATCTCCTTCAGTGCTTCACAGCCAAACTCCTCATCCTCCTTGCTAGAATGTACAAAGCCACCATTTTGAAAGAGCCTGGTGCATTCTGGGTGCCTTCTTATAGTTTGGCTACAAGGGATTTGTTCAAATATGTATTTATAACAATTGAAAAATTAAATTTAGGCAAGCTCTATCAAAGTAGCTCACAGTTTGATCACTCAAGAAAGAATTCTGATAATTGACCAAGGAATAGATCATTCAAATAAAGTTAAAAGAGACACAGGTGTATATATTCAAAAACTGATTTTGTATTGATTGAAAATTATTAGTTATATAGGATACGTATTCCAAAACAACACAATGTAGCCAGACGTAACAGTTGCATTAAATTAAATATCCTTCATAGTTACAATTGTGTACACCTTTTCACAAAATGCTTTTGAGGCAATCTGAAAAGTTTACACAAAGCAAACATTGCCTACAGTACAATAAAATAAGGAATAGATGTAGTAGTCGAAGTTTCGGTCTAGTAATATCTGTGTCTGTTAGACCATCCTCAGGACCTTGAATATGTTGATAAAAAAGACCCTTCACACTTAGTAAGATTAATATTTCAGCCAGCGTGAACACTTGGAACCTCTCTCCATTTGAATACAGATTATTTTCTATTTCTTCGACTAGAGCCCGTATTTACCTGGGTCCTCACTTAGAGCATTTACAGCCGTTGTGTGCTGGAATAGAGAACCTTTGGCATTTTCCAATTTGTGGATTAGATATATTAAATATTAACCTTACTAAGTGTGAAGAGTCTTTTTTATAAACATTTTCAAGGTCCTGAGGATAGTCTAATGGATAGTCTTTTGATTATGTACCCTTTATAACTAATAATTTAAAATCAATACAAAATCAGTTTTTGAATATATATACCTGTGTCTCTTTTAACTTTATTTGAATGATCTATTCATTGGTAAATTATCAGAATTATTTCTTGAGTCATCGAATTGTGAGCTACTTTGATAGAGCTTGCCTAAATTGAATTTTTCAATTGTTATAAATACATATTTGAACAAATCCCTTGTAGGCGCACTTACCTGCTTATTCCAAACTGCCCAAGCCGGGTTTATTGGGTTTCCCATTTTTTTAGATATTTCTTATAGTTTGGCCCTTGTTACCTAATAAATGGTAATTGCATTCCCTAAATGGCCATGTTGCCCCTATTCGCAATTCGGAAATCCTATGTACATGCAGTTAGAGATTCGTGATTTGGAAATCCTTATTTGCGATTTCCTATTGAGCATTTTCTACAAGGCAGAAATTGCCTTTTCCACCACCCCAAATGCCTTTTGCACATACCAAAATGGTATTTTGCATTTCCTAATGGGCCAAAATAGCAATTTGCACCTTTAAGAAATGCAAAATACCTTCGTACCTATGGCCCCTAGGCCCTCGTTAAGAGTGACCTAACGCTTTTGGTAACCACTGTTACAACACAAATCAGGATTATGAGTTTTGCAGATTTTATCGCACCCAGTTCCAGGTGTGATAAAATATGATTGCCCAAGATACAATTTTGGCAGACCTATCTGTTGATAGTTGCCAGAGGGTAATGCCCGGTAAATACTGAACCATGCAGAATTTGGTGTGGTGAGCATGAACATCAGCATGCCATGCCCCATTTTAGGGGTAAAACTCATATTAGGTTGTGATTTTGCACACTATATATTACACACACATAAGTGTGGGTTTCTATTGTATGCGACAATTATCACACATTTCCTAAGCCGCTAATAATGAGTATCTTAGATTCTCATGTAGAGCGTTTCCGTAAACAATTGATTGAATTGCTAATTCTACATCAATTACCAACAGCCATTTCTTCAGTATTTTCTAATCTAGGGACATTTTAGGGAAAGGCTGGCAGAAACACTGGGCCCAATTAACTTCACAAAAGGCATTTATGAGTGCATGAAATACTAGGGGTGTGTGGCCAAGATGGCTACGAGTACGGAAGCGGGGTAGAGGAGCTCTGTGTGCCTCACCAGCCATTTACCATCCTGACCTTCTGGAGCCCCCATCGTCTCTCCTGGGGGGTGCTGCACTTCTGAGACCATGGGTGAGATACGGCCCTGAATGGAGCTGGGGATCAGCCTCAAAGGCACACCGAGACCTCTCTCTGCATTGTGCCAGGGCCGGACATGCCCTGGCTGTCTGGACATGCTGTGGGACATGGTGGCTCTCACTAAGCGAGAGCCTTATCACAAGAGGCGGCCAGCAAAACTTTACTGTGGCCTCTATCTTGAGTAGCAATGGCTCCACAAGGCACTGAACGAGTTCAGAGGGTGGCCCCAGCTGCCTCTAACTAGGGCGGCAATGCAGAGAGATGGCTTTGGGTCCTATCTGAGGCAAGATCAGGCCTCTACAGGAGTAGGTCCTTCAGTTGCAGCACTGAACGGCGGAGGACAAGTGGCATGAAGCGGTACATGCTGACCCAAACTCCATGCACCTAGTGCTCTGTGAAGTCCATTGAGGTGGGTGCTATTCATGAGGGGGGCATGGCACGTTGGCACTCTTGCCTTGGAACTGCTAGGCTGTGGGCTGCCACCCTGCAAATCTTGAGCAACCATCAGTGACTGGCTGACAGTGCCGAAAGGGCCCTGGCCTTGACTTAGCTGAGCCTGTAGGACTTCTGAAGGTTCCTCATAAACTCTGACCAGTTGGAACCTCACCTGCTGGCTCTGTGATACTGATTTAGGGGAGTCAACGCTTGGAAACCCCAGGAGGTACACCTATTGCAGATGGCTTTTTGAGAGGCCCAGCTAAGGGAAGACAGGACTGTCAGCTCCACAGGTGGTTTCAGTTGCATGTGCACTGGCCTGATTGGGAAAAGTGTATGACACCGGAAATAACGCTCTCTTCACAGCTTCTGAGGCTTGTCGATGGAATAGAGGGGACCTCCCCTGTACAAATCCAGTGGCCCATGCAGTGTTTTGGGGCAGGACCCATTATGGAGTGTGCTTGTGTCCAGAGGCATCTAAGAGGATAAGGCATTCTAGACTGACTAATGAGCCGGTGACACTGAATGCTACATAAGGGATGTATAGCTAGGGTGGCTAAATCCTGTTGGAATTAATATGTGACTCCCCACAGTGGCCTAGTGCTTTACACGCCTGCTCTACCGCTATGGGTACTACAGGTGTTTCATGAGATTGCAGCTCATCACGACACGAGCACGTGGACTGAGGTGGTAGTTCTCATGCTCAGAGATCTGAATGAACATCACCTCTTGAAGACCTTCCAAGAGTTATGGGAGAGGTACAAGATACAGTAAGATCAATTCCTGACTCATAATGCCTTGGTAGGAGCCATCGGAGCAGTGTTGGTCTGGACAGTGCTTTTCAGGCTGCATCCTCATTGCTTCAGGTGCTGCTAGGACAAGGCACTGGTAGATGTACATCACGCTATTGTATGGTGGATTGCTTGAACGTAATATCCCACCTCTTCAGGCTGTTAGGGACAGTTGGATTCAGCCTCTGGACCAGGAGTTGAAAGATGGGCAATGGCCTGGTATGTTGGAGCTGATTTGAGGTGTCTCTAGAAACTCTTCCATCAAATATACTCAATTTAATTATGTTCACCAAACGTATCTGACACCAAAGTGCCTACACCGCATATTCCTGACTGTCTCCTTGAGCTGCCCCGATGCCCAGTCCGGATGCAGCTTTTTACCACATGTTATGGGACTTCCCTGAGATAGCTCAGTATTGGAGGGACTCTATTCTGGCCCTCACAGACATTATGGACCGTCTAATGCAATGTGTTACACTGCCTCCTCGGGCTGACCACTCGTACGCAATATAACAGATATTGAGTCAGGTCTCTTGACCTGGCGTTCACACTATTCAAGCTCTGTAATGGCATGGCCTGGAAGTCTACTATTGCACCATCACAAGTTCTCTGGCTGAGGGACCTTTTTAGGTGGTCGACTGCTGAAACAGTGATGTGACAAACACTGCCTGTGCAAATGGGGGGGTAGTGCACGCAGCTGGATGCCTGGGATGCAACCATCACTAAAACAAATAAAATGAGAGCATGAACTAGTACTCCTGTAGGACTACTTCATATGCTCATGAATGCATTTCAAATAGGTAGACGCATTCATATATACCTACGTCAGTCCAATCTCCTATGTCAGAGTTGCTGTGTGGAGTAGCTGGAAAATGAAGAATATCAACTACAAAGTAGGAGGAATTAAGGGAAAATTAAGGTGGAGCACAGAGAGGGAAATGAAAATAAAAAACGAACCTACAAATAGGTAAGTCAGTTGCACTTCAGTAAAGTCACCTACATCCACTCCAGTAGCACTACAGTCCATAACAGGCTGTCATCTATTGTCGCCAAACCAGAAAGTTGCACATCTCACATGGCCCACTCACAAGTACTGCATGAGAATCACATGAACATCAAAATTACTATCAAAAATAGTTTAAGTCAAAAAAATATTATATCTTTAGACACTGCAGACACCCATGTACATTACATTCTATAAAGGGAAAAAGTATTACAAAATAAACTAAAATAAACAAAACATTAATTTCATGTTAACATGAAATTACATAGACAATAACAGTTATGTAAATGAATGATGAATTTAAAAATCAGTACTCACCTCAGCTTTAACACTACTCTACACACACTTAAGTTTAAAATACAAGGGGAATGGCTAAGAGCCCAGTGTGTGGGTCCATTTCTGTGCTCCTTGCATTTGTATTTATCAGAAGTGAATTTATTTCCTCTGGTAATGCCTGCATTTCTCTGCTTTTCAATGTGTTATTCTATGTAGTTTAGGTGGAGCCAAATGTTAGGCTATGCACAACTATATTTTGAAGGATTTACTCCTAAAATATGCATGTATAGTTTCTAGTAGTATTACATGGACGTGATCGGAGTTGCTGACTTGCATTTAGGCAGAGATTTAAGCCTAGGGATAGGCGTAAGTCTACACATGCTGAAATTTCCACCCATATTTTTTGAATAGGTATCAATATTTCTGACATTGCAATGTATATCTCTGGGCATCAAAAGCCATGCCTTTGGCATTAGAGATATTTTTGGAACTTAGCAGGTGGAGTGCGTCATTACCGTACGGCATATCTTTTAGTCATTTATGGCAATGGTTCAATGCACCAAAAGATGAAAAAATGGCAAGTGAAGATTTTATTTAATTTACGCAGCATTACCAGAAGGCTCTCAAAAACTATTTTTTTTAAGTATCTTTATTAAGCAGCTTGTAAGAGCCATAAACAGCAATCGCCCCAAGATTAGGGCTCAACGAATCTTCTGTGCCAAATATATCTTATACAAGCCATTTTATATATTTTTTTAAAACGCCCCTTTCAAAAAAACCCTCTTCCCACCTTCCCCCCACCCCGGCACTAATACATACATCTGTTACACCTGGCAGTAGTAAGTGTGGTATATAGCAATATTCCACAACAGTCCCAGCGCTCCCTGTCCATAGCGAGAATCCGCCAGTTCAGGAAGTTATATCAAGTCTGGATTTGCAAGAAGGTACCCAGAGAGTGGAGCCCAGATGTCCTTAGGGCGGGAAGCTTCAGGCATCTCCTCCGCGTAGATTTCCAATGGGTCTCTACAATAAATTAAATCACGGATCCACCTCTTATTAACCATTGGCACAATTTTTGTACCCCAACATTGTGCTACCGCCCGCTTGGCAAACAAGGTAGAAATGGCTACCTGCCGCCTATTGCAGGGCTTAAGCTTCTTTACCCAGCCCAGCAGACATACATCAGGCATGCACCCTACAGTTTCCGTAACAATATCAGTTAACACTTGCGTGACACGTAACCAAAAGTTATAAATACCAGTGCAATACCAAACTAGGTGCATAAAATCCGCTTCAGCCTGCCCACAGCGCACACAGCACGCACTTTTACACAAGCCAAACCTTTGCAACTGAAGCGGTGTATAATAAAGCTGATGCAAGTATTTAAAATGGATAATAAGGAGGTTGCAATTTGCCGTCAGGCGCCCAGTTAAGGTGCAGCAGAATTTTCAAGCTTCTAGTGACAGTGTAGAGCACAAGACAGCATTCCACTTAGTATAAAAGGGGGACTCACTTTGTTCTGTTTCCCGAAGGGACGCATTGTATAATTTGGTGATCAGACCGCTTCGGTCCTCCCCTGCAGCGTGAGCGGCTCAGCCGGATATTGGACCCTCTATTTCATTCCAGTTCCTTTGAAGACCAATTCATCATATATTTGAAATAGAACGAAGCCAAACAGAGGAGAGCAAATGATGTATCTAGGCTTTAAAAATTGTATAATCATTTATCAAATGTGTAATGACACTGGAACAAACAATGCGAGCTCTTTACCAAATATGGCCTGAAGACTTTTTCTGGTGACAACATATCATATGGCGGTGTGTGGGTTCTTGGAGGGTGCATCAAGGGAAGCAAGAACTTGGTTTCTATATATTTAGCCATGTCAACTGAAAGAACTGTCCATGTGTTCTACCTGAAATTGAAGTGAAAAATATTAGGATAACTTATGTTCTTAATAAGAGCATTCTTATGGTGCATTGAGTAAAGTAAAAGCATGCAAATTGTAATATGTGTGAGTGTGATAGAGCCTAAAAATAGATACTATTGGAATCTTTGAGCACTAGTTGGTTGATTTACATCATTGAGAAGAAAAAAGTTCAGTGTTCATGAAGACTATTAACTGATTGACTATGATATTTTATTTTTCTGTACGGATTAATGTTTCGTGTGCTTGTATGATGTATGCGGCTTGTAGGTTTACCGAATTTTAGGCCAGGTAAAGGTACCTTATATGCATTCTGTCTTGTAAGGTTTAAGATATTTTATACTTTATTTTCACTTGGGTGTTTTTAACAATCCGCTTTCATATGTGGCAAATGATTTTGGGTCCTATATCACACCTTTAGCCAGTCTTGGCTTTATAACCAAGAACAAGTTGCAACCTGTGATTGTTTGGACCTAAATCCTTTACATTTAAATCTATGCTATTAGTCTTATATTTCAACATGTTGTTGAATGAATGTCAGAATAGTTGATGGCATATTGAGCCCCTTGGAGATCCTGGTACTAGCCAAGTTAAAACAATGTGCATTCCTAAGAGCATAACATAGCTTGAACCTGAAAAAGAATGATAAAGTGGCTTCATAAGGAATTTTAAATTCAGGCATGTACCTAAATATACCAATGCTGAAGCGGGATCAGTTCACAATGTGAAGATTTCTCAGTTTAGCATCATACTGGCTAATTTCTTCTCTGGTTCAATGTTTGCAATGTATCTTTTACGTTGTTTTAGAAAAGATCAGGCGCTCAACATCAAATAAATTATAATCACAATTTCTAGTCTAATTTTCTGTCAAAAATGAGAGTTAGATATGTGTTAAAAAGTTTTATTATTCAAATCTTTTAGTGGGTCATCTTTATTAGACCACAAATATATCCATCAATATTAGTCAATAAAACAGTGGTAGCTGACACAAATAAAAAGTGGTGAAGCGCGTGAAGGGGGTGCGGGGGAGTATGGGGGTTTAATAATAAAATAAAAGACTTACCTGAAGCTGCTTTCCACTCGGCCTACTGCAGGACTACGCACTATTATAGGCAACACATTCTGAAGATTTTGCAACATGTTGCTTTTTTCAGTTAACAAATCAGCTTTCAATTAGAGGTGAGCGGAACTCACTGAATTCTTCTCTGTGGAATCCCGTGGAGTTACCTAAAAGCTCCGCTAGATAGGATCTTGTCCTATGCTGTAAAATCAACACAAAAGGCACCACAAGGTGTGCCAGAAGGCACGGCTTCTTTCTGCTGCATGAGTAGATTTTCTACTTAAACGGCAGCTTTCACAAGATGAGCGGCAACTTTCTAAACACGAGCAGTAGTGACCTACCCCAACCACCCGCGTTGAGAATTCTCTCCGGGAGGCGGTCTAGCACTTGTTTTTTTTTTTGTCTGAACTCAGCGCAATGGCCCAAACTCCCCGAACTCCGCCGGTGGAGCGAAATTTAGAGCCCACCCCTACTTTTGATGCTTTCATGGGAACAGGATCACTCCCTTTCTTCTCACTGGAATACAATAGCCCTCAGGCAGCAATGTGAAGTTTGCAACTTCATTGCATCAGTTATCAGTTCATGTGGGTCATTTTCTCATTCAGGACTGCTTTCCCATGTATAAATCTACATTTTAGACCTTCAAAAATATTAAGTTGTTTTTTATTAACAATGGTCTGTGTAGAAATCGAAACATCTATATTAAGGAAAAGAATACATTTTGCACAGCAGCCATTCATTGGAAAAAACAAGTAAGTTAAAAAGGTCAAGTTCACGTTTAAATGCTGCATCTTTATGTATGAACTTCTTCATTACCTCACTAAATAAAAAAACCTAATCAAGAGTTAACAGTGTTCTTTGTGCAAGTAGAAAGATTTTGCAGAGTTAGATAAAAACATTAATGCAGCTATTATTTATTTTAAAAAAAACATGTTTATGGAGAGTCAAATAAATCAACATTGTATGTGTTTTGAAGCAATTCTAATCAGGTCAACTTTTCAAGCAATGTTGCTTTAGCCATGTGAGGCCTAGTACTAGTAAATATGGTTGCCTACCATAATTTTTTCATTTAAAAATATTTCTTTTCATTAACGCTTGCATGTTAATTCTGCATGTTTATTATAAACTATATTTATTTCTCAATTTGATTAAAATGCACTCTCACCAGTATTATGAAAAGCATTTCCACTGCCAATTCAATTCAAAATCTTTATTGTTTAGGTTAATAAAACCATAACAATGTTACAATAAATACAAACGTATATAAAATGTAATACATGATTAAACAAGATTTCATAGATGTTATAGTCTCACTGAGGTCCAGAAGTTTCCTAGATGCTTAATGAACATTAAAAGCATCAAGATTATCATCAGTAAAGTGCCATTGTGCTATCAGTGCCTAAATCAATAGTAAATACAATCATCATAAATAGCCATTTCACCAATACAAATTAAAACCACCAGGCTACCACGGTTCCAAGTTACTAACAAACTATGAAATCACTATGACTTGTTAGCAAATAGTCATCAATAAGATGCAGTAGTGCTTCTAAAGCCCCACGAAGTAAATGATTATCATACACAACCCATTTCACCCGTAAACAACATGGAGTCTATTGCTACCTTCGTTCTTTGACCAACCTTTTATTTTCCTGCAAGTCATGTCCATTTGCACTGTTTTCAACTACTAACTTTAATGTGTTATTTTTTAGTTGGCGAGCGAGAAATGGCTAGGGTGGCCTAAGACATGTTCCCTCTCCTTTCAGCTCTTAGTAGGGTCTTCAAGCTAAAGCCTAATCATGATAATGAAGTGCTCTGTCACTTGTTTCCGGTGCAAGGTGCAGGGTGTGCACCTTTACTTAGAATAGAAAAGAGATGGTTTGCAGACACATGAACTCAGACTCTGTGTGTGCTGCCAAAGGAATGAGATTTTTATTTTCCCTCCTTTTTTCCCCCCTCCTTTCAAAACACATTGTACTTTTGGCATACATACTTCTTTCACTTTTCCAAGTGAAGATTAAGATTATCATCTGCTAAAGCAGAAGGCATTGTTACATCACCCTTTATTGGAATAAAATATTAACAGGCACAAAATGATGTTACTTTCTTGGTATGATAAACATCCACAAGGGATGCCTCCTATGCCAATCAAAAATCAGGAATCATGGGTAATTAACTGAGGTACAGAAAAGATTGGCTGACTGTGGGGCGATTATCACATACGAAAGCAAGCCTGGCCAACAATTGTGTTATTAATACATCTGCTACAATAAATATATTTAAAGTATTTATTTGTTGTTGGGGGCGTGGCCAACCGGGCAGCGAAATGGCCGCTCTGTGAGTGAGCTCCGCCGGCTGCACCCAATAATCCTTTTCAAAATCCTTCTCTGCACACACTCGGCGTCCTGATTCCTGCACCGGAGAGAAGCGCGACACTCTGTGCCTTTGCGGACTGAGCCAGGTGGCTGCCGGGGGCCTGGTGGTTGGGGTGTGCCTCTGGACGCCCTGCCGCGCTGATCCTTCAGGGACCGCCCGCCTCTGCGGCAGTTGGAGACGGACGGGCCAGGCTGCGAGAGCCCGGGGCTGTGCGGGCCTGACGTGCCTTGGGACGCTGCGGTCTCCGGGCTGCGTGAGTGGCTGGGCTTGGTGTCCATTGGGCCGCTGCGGCTGATCGGCTCTGGGTCCTAGACGTGGTTAATTGCCCGCTGGCCTGAGGAACAACCTGCTTGCTTGATTCTGGCCGCGGCTGGGTGAATCTCCGCAGACGCGGCCGCCATCTTTGGGACATCGAGGGAGACGGAACTGTGGCTGCCTGCGGCTGAAGTCTTGCCGAGCTGAACTTGAGGTGAGCCCACGCCTAATCGTCCCTTCTGCGGCAGATGTCAGTGAAGACTGAAGGGGAGTCTACGTGGGAGGCTGTTGCTGTGTGGATCACTGGGAGGGAGATGCGGCCGTAGCCATCCTAAGAGTGAAAGCGGACGAGAGCGGATCGTGTGCTGGGCGGCGGAGTGTCCAGGCGGTGACTGAGGGGCCGCGTGGATCGCATCTCCCAGCTGTTGACTACCGAGCGGTGTTGCGAGCAGCAGAGCCGGTGAGTGACTGCGCGATTACGGCGATTCCCCCGGGTGCGTCGATTTGAAAAGACGTGGCAGCGTTGAACCCGACTGCTCGTGCTGTTACAGGGGTGAAAGTCGTGGGTGAGCGGCTGCACAGGCTATCGATTCTACGATACTCCGCAGTGGACCGTCCGCTGCAGCCCAGCTGACCAGTGAGCCTACTTAAGTCTGACCGACGTTGAGCAGCCACCCTTCTAGCCCGATCTGGCGGCCCCTGTGGCTTCACGCTGTGCCCCTACTGAACTGGTGCCTACCGAGTGAAATCAGGCGTAGTGGTGTCTGGGCCCCTGAGACTCTGGCCGAGGCCTTCGACTCCGTGGACTACAGCACAATAATTCTTGCTGGTGCTGCGACGACCTCCTCGTACGTGATCGGGGCTGGTATCTCGACATGGGGGGGAAAAACGAAGCGAAGCAGTCTAGGCTCACCTTTGATCACAAGCGCCAGACTAAACAGCAAGCGGTAGACCAGGATGCGGCGGAGTCTCCCTCACAGGGGTCGGGGACTGACGGTGATTACCGGACGTTGATGTTGGAGGTCAGATCGAGCCTCAAGAGCATTGACGCTAAGCTCGACACCATAGCCTCCCAGCTGGAGTCTGTTAAGCAGCAAGTGGATTCACACGACACCAGACTGGACAGTCTAGAGGCCGAGCGCGCCGAATGCTGCGAGTTCCGACACGAAACCAAGAAACACCTCACGTCCGTGGAAAAAGAATTGGAATTCCTCCGGGCCAAAACGGATGATTTAGAGGCGAGGTCGCGGAGGTCCAACGTCCGCATAACGGGCATCCCGGAGACGACGAACACTGGCCGTATGGAACTATACGTGGCAGAGCTGCTACACGAACTCTTCGATCCGGAGCTGTCCCCGGTGTTCACTGTCGAAAGGGCGCACAGGTCATTGGGGAAAAAGCCGCCGGTGGGGGCGTCGCCGCGCCCTATCCTAGCTAAGATCCTGAATTTTCAAGACAGAGACCTCATCTTACGCCTTGCTCGTGAAAAGGGCAAAATAACCCACAAAGGAAACAACATCTCCTTTTACCCCGATTTCACTCCCTCTGTGCAAGCGGCCCGGAAGGAATTCTTACCTGCTAAAAAATTGCTCATCCAGGCTAACGTTCCATATGCACTTTTGTACCCTGCTAAGCTGAAGGTGACACACGAGGGTATCACGCATTTCTTCACTGAGGCCAAAGCGGCGTTGAAGTTTGCTAAACAACTTGGAGGAGCGGTGGCGAGACGAATATCACCGCGTGCGGAGGTAGTAGATGGCCATTTGAGCGACAATGACTGACCAAGGTGGGAGTGGGCTGCATGCTCTATCCGCAAGGGACAATGTTGCTTGTGAGTGCCATGCCAACCTCGTCCCACCCGCAGTTGCACTTGTGGTCCAGTGTTCAGCTTCTGAGGTGAAGTATGGGGCCTACCTCTGACATTCGTGCTGGGGTGCTGAGATGAACTTATAGCGCGCGGCCCTCCAGGATGAGGGCTGTGGCCGGATTGTTGAGAGTGATGCAGATGTGATGTGGGGACCGTTATAGTGCAGCCACCCTGTGCAAACAGGGGGGTACGCTTGGAGCACCACGCCCCATGGGGTGTCTCCCATTGTTTTTAGGTTCAAGTTGCCAACACGCCTTGCGTGTCTATGGGAGGGATTTGTCACAACCTGTTTGGGGGGTTGGAGAGGGCGGGGGGCGGTGGGGGGAGTTATGTTGGGTTTTGTTGTGTAAGGTTTGGTACGATGGATATTTTCTCTCGCAATATACCATGATATTACTCTATACATGGCACGAGGGGTATGCTAGGAGGGGGACGCATTATACACTCAGAGGCAGTGACGGTGAAACACAGAACAGACATTGGGATGGCAGGCGTTAGGTTAGTGACATGGAATATTAGAGGACTCGGGGACTACAAAAAGGCTCGACTCATGCAGGGGTACCTCGCTCGACATCAAGTGGATATCTGCTTCCTGCAGGAGACACACTTGAACTCCACTCCTTCACTCAGACTGAAGCACTCGCGCTGGGCGCGGGTGTACTCCGCCATTTATTCTAATTATGCTAGAGGGGTGGCGATCCTCATACGTAATGGGCTGGACTGGAAGGAACACCACACTCTATTAGACAAAGAGGGCAGGTACGTGATTACTCATGGTGTTCTTCAGGGGAGGGAGCTGGTGCTGGCGGCAGTGTACGGGCCTAATGTGGATGACCCTGACTTCTTTAGAGAGCTGTGGGCACAGATTATGCTAAGAAACTGTTCCACAATTATCCTTGGTGGGGACTTTAATGTGGTGCTGGAGGATGCGATGGACCGTAGGGGTGCAGGAGGGTCCACGCACACCAGGGCGCGGCAGGCCCTCCTAGATATCATGGCAGAGGGAGCGTTGTCGGATGTGTGGAGAGCCAGACACCCTACTGACACTGTGGGGACGTGCATAACGAGTCAGCACGCGGCGTGGTCCCGCCTGGACTACTGGTTGGTCTCGCCAGATGTGGCGTCCTGGGTGGTTGAGGTGGACATTCAGGCCAGGTCCCTCTCTGATCACGCCCCTTGCCTGTTGGTAGCAGGGGTGCCTGGGGCCCCCTCTCGTGCATTCTCCTGGCCGTTGCCCCCGCATGCGCTCACCGACCCTGTTTTCGCTGAGGAGATTCGTGCGGATATAGTGAAATATTTCGAAGCCAACACGGGTTCGGTGACTACTGAGGCAACCCTTTGGGACGCATTTAAGTCGGTGATTCGTGGCCAGTGTATCTCTAGACAGGCAGGAGTCCTTAAGGCGCTTCGTGGCACTCTGGGCCGTTTGGAGGGGGAGTTAAAGGAGCTAGATGTGAGATTCTGTGCTGACCCTTCCCCCGAACTGGCGGTACAGATGAAGGCTAAGTTGCTGGAGTTTGAGGTTGAGGCACAGCGTGAGGTGAAATTCCTGGGCAGGCAAGCAGAGGCCCGTAGATATGGAGAAGGGGATAGACCTAGCAGAACCCTGGCGCGGCTTATTTCACCGCGCGCGCAGTCAAATTTTATTCCATCCATAATAGATAAGGAGGGAGAGCTCCGGCTGGGGCACGAGGCAGTCCTGACTGCTTTTGCACAGTTTTACTCGACCCTTTACACCTCTAAACAAACTACAGCGCCGACATCCCTGGATGCTTTCTTAGATTCAATTGCCATTGTCTGGTTTAATGACCATCACCGTAAGTATATGGACGTCCCGATCACCGCCCGGGATGTCGCGCAGGTGATAAACGGCATGCCCGCGCTTAAGGCCCCTGGCCCGGATGGGCTGTCCACTATCTTTTACAAGACCTACGTCCACGAATTGGCCCCTAGACTCCACTCGGTCTTCGCTGAGGCTCTGGAGACTGGCTCCCTGCCGGACTCGATGCGCGAGGCGCTGATAATTACGCTATTAAAGCCTGACAAAGATTGCCAGCTACTGGACTCGTACCGTCCATTATCCCTCATTAACGTAGACGTCAAGATCTACGCCAAACTAATAGCGGACAGGCTTCAGCCCTTGCTGCCCATGGTGGCGCTACCCGATCAGTCGGGGTTCATCCCGGGCCGCGCCACGTCGCACAACCTTCGAACGATATTTTCAGTTTTGCACTATTTACACCCTTCCATTCAGGCGGCGGTCATTTTCCTCGACGCCACGAAAGCGTTTGACTCGCTGGAATGGCCCTACCTATTTAGGATTCTTTGCAGGATGGGATTTAGCCCCCTCTTTATAAACTTGATACGGCTACGATACGCCGCTCCCAGAGCCCGCGTACGGGTGAATGGGCTGATTTCCCAGCCGTTTGACATCTCCCGAGGGACCAGACAGGGGTGCCCTTTGTCCCCGCTGCTATTTGCTATTGCAATGGAGCCCCTGGCGGCTCGGGTCCGACAGCACCACACAGCCCGGGGCATCGGCTTCAGCTCTCGCAGCTTGCTGATTTCCTTATACGCTGATGATGTTACTCTCTATGTCACTAACCCCGCCGAGAACCTGAACCCACTGCTGAGGGAGTTCGTCCGCTTTGAGGGGCTGGCAGGGGTGTCCATTAACTGGTCCAAGTCTGTTGCTTTCCCTTTGACAGAGGCCACATCTGAGGTGGAATCGGACTATCCATTGCGCTGGGAAACTGACTCAGTCAAATACCTGGGGGTCTGGATTAGCCGTAACCTGAGCGACTTGTGGACACTGAATTATGGTAGGGCGGTGGACTGGCTGGAGGGGAAAATCGAAATTTGGAACAAGCTCCCCCTGTCATTGGTTGCAAGGATAGCCCTGGCAAAAATGGTGGTCCTTCCGAAATTTTTATATCTCTTTGTAAATCTACCGTTGCCCCTGACTGCGCACTTTCATGCTAGGGTGCGGTCACTGCTGTTGATGCTGGTTTGGGCTGGGGGTCAGGCGAGAACGTCCTGGGCGCTGCTTACCCTCCCGCTGCGGCAGGGGGGGCTGGGGGCCCCGGACATGGCACTCTACTCACTGTGTGCGCAAGCACAATTTCTGCACTTCTGGGTTTTTCCCACTCCCTATCAGCCGCATGTTGCGGTGGAGGGGGCGGTAGCGGCCCCCTTGCCGCTCGGTGTGGCAGTATACGGGCGATCACCTCGCCCCTCTAAGGATGTGGACACGGTAGCCCTGCTCCGTTGGACATGGCAGGAGCTGCAGAGAAGGGCGAACCTCCCTCTCTTGTATGCGCCGGCTGTTCCCCTATGGGGTAATCCCTTGATTCCCTGCTTACAGGATAGTGGGAGGGACGTCGTGATTCGAGGGAAGATCCTGCATACTTTCGCAGACATTTACCCAGAGGGTACCTTCGGGGTTCCCATGGAGAGCGAGGAAGACCCACCAGACACCTTTGCCGACCTTTTTACTCTCCATCAGCTTAAAGAATCCTGCAAAGCGCTGTGGCCTCATTTCCCGGATGAGCCCCCACGACTCCAGGCATTACAAAACTTACTCTCGAAAGCATCCCCCAAAAAACTTGTGTCCCGGCTATACAACTGTATGCAGGAGCAGTCCCATGTTGTTATACCTTCTTCCCTGCATGCATGGAATGCGGAGTTGGAGACCCCCCTGTCTGAGGAACAGTGGTCCTTTTGCTGTGGGCAACTACGGGAACTATCGCCGAATTATAGGTTGCGCCTCGTGCATTTCAAGTTCTTACACAGGTACTATCGTACACCACGATCACTGCACCGAATGGGGCTCCGGGAGGATGATGCCTGCTGGAAGTGTGGGGCCGACAATGCTACTTTTATGCACGTGGCGTGGAGTTGCCCGCGGCTAGAGGAATACTGGTTGGCCATCTTTAATGCTATTAACCAAATTCTACTTAGAGCTGATGTGCCGTCTCCACACTTGGGGCTACTGGGCTATGTTAAAGATACCCCACCAAAGGCTAGGAAATTGCATGCGCTCCTGCATGCTAAGAGACAGGTGGCTGTGCGGTGGGGTCGTCGGTCCCTGCCTAAATTTACTGAATGGGTGAAGGATGTGACATATGGTAACACACAACTTGCATGCTATTGGGAGACGATGCCGGTTGCTGCCCGGCCCAGGGACATCTGGGAGCCCTTTCTGCAGTGGACCCGAGATAGGGCTGCTTCCCCCTGCTCTACACGTTCATTGTCTGGAGTGCCTTCTGATGATATGGGTTGACACGGATGTGGGAGGTGGAGCGCTCACCTATGCTGCTGCACTCTAAACGATTCTGCAAGTGGTTGCGACCAGCCGTGGGTGGTGACATTGGGGCTGGGCCCCGTCTTATGGGAGGGAGGCATGTCGCAAATGTTAGTCCTTGAGTCTGGACACACTTGGGCGGAAGCCCGCTTTTAGTGCGCTATGTCATGGTCAGCCATACAAACATGATTGCTGTTTCTGTGTGCCCCTTCATATGGGTTGCTTCCTTTGCAGGTTTCGCTCCTCAATTGCTCAAGTGCTATGTTTGATTTCTGCTGCTTTCCGTACGTACCTTTGGTTGGTTTGGTTAAGGTTAAGTAAAAGTGTATTTGGTGGAAAATGAAAAATGATACTTGTTTATATGATGCTTTACAGTGACAGCTCGGTTCAGTCATTGCCTGCCTTCCTTGAGGCTCTGTATGTGCATAACTGTAATGTAGTGGATTTGCTGACCTGAATAAACAAATTAAAAAAAAAAAGTATTTATTTGTTTGTTAGCAACAATAGCGTGCTCAAGAAAGGGTGATCCCACAGGGCAGAACATGATAAAGTGAAGTGACGTGTTTATTCAAGGGTAGATTCGTGTGCAGATATGGTCATTTGAGTTGGATTTTATTTTAGTCAACAACTTTCCAACCTCTGTATGAATTTTTTATGAATTCAGTGGTCATCATGAGAACTATTGGTCAATTTGAGAACAGCAGTTGATTGTGAATGAGCATAACATTTTCTGTGGATGATGAATTTGACATGTGCAACAAGGTGGAGGACCTGATGCTTTCTGTGGACTGTGTTGAAATTGGAAGTGTGCACAGCAATAGATATAGTGATCCTAACATTACTATATTAATTGATGGCATTTCAATTCCATTATTGTTAGATTCTGGGGCAAGGATTACGATCATTTCTTTTGATAAATCCAAGGAGTGTTGGGCAACAAGAGTCTTCTGTCCGCTGATGTTATCCAAACAACATTTGAGGATAGCAGAATTGATTTGATTGGCTATTTTGTGGCAAATGTATTTTTCAAAACCAAAACGATCAAGAGTAACATATATGTAGTTCATAAAGGAATTAATGTGTTGTGATTGTGACATCAGGCAGACTTAATTTATTGATTAGACCTAGACACAAACATCCAGAAACACTCTGTAGTGGATGTTGATTGGAAGAACAAATTCGAAGAGATTTTTCAGGATAAAGTGGGCAAAATGGAAGATTTTGTGCACAGGATAAAGGTTAAAGAAGGGGTTAGCATAAGCTATGCTATGTATCTCATAAAGTGAGGAGTGAACCTTCTAAAATCTTATAAAAAAAAATGCAAAATTAGGGAATAGGGCCTGTTGATGTTGTCATAGGGCGTTCCCCAATTGTTCTAGTAAAGAAAAAATTTGGAGAGTTAAGATTATGCATTGACTTTAACTCAGTCAATGTTGCCATATGGGTTGAAAATGTTCTGTTACCACAGATTTGTGATCTCAACAAGACTGTAGGCCAGTCCAAGTGATTCTCAAAATTGGATCTTTTTGCTGCGTATCATCAGGTGGAACTAGACGAACAAAGTCATCACCTAGCAGCATTTGTTACACCTGATGGAACGTTCTAGTTTTGCTGCATTTGGTCGGGCCTCAGCTGCTTCTGTTGTTCAGAAGGTTATGACCAGAATGTTTGTGAATGTTTCTAATGTTGTTGTATTCTAAGACGACATTTTAATTTTTACAGAGACCAAAGAAAAACACAATGAATGTGTGGAAAAATATAATGTCAATTTTAGAACTTAATAGAGTCACTATGCATGAAGACAAATGTATTTTTGGAGTGAACGAAATAGAGTATTTGGGACATGTAACATCAGAGGGTGTCAAACCTAAACCAAGTAACATTGATGGTATTTTTTCCTGGATCTTTGTGAATTTCTCATTAAATTCATTAAGGATTTTGCAGGAATGATTGAATGTTTAGGTGTTCTCTTCAAAAAGAACTCTAATTTTGAGTGGTCTGCTAGGTATCAACGTAGTGTTGAAAGCATCAAACAAAGCTTTACAGCAGCTCTCCGTATGTTGAGAGGCAAGAGACGTTTGTCATTGTAGATGAAGTGCTTATGGCATGGGTGCTGCCTTGTAACAGTTGGATGGTAATAAGGAAGTGACTACAGGCTTTGCATCCAGAAGAATGAAGGATGTGGAAACAAGGTACTCTTTCAAAGATAAAAAAAGGTTTGCAAGTGTTTGGAGGTGGGGTAATTCAAGTCCTACCTATAGGACAGGCAATTCAGCATAATAACAGACCACAGAACATTAGTGGATATCTTATCTAGTAGAAAAATTAAGAAGGCTGCAACAAAATGGTCTAGGTTGTCTACTAAACTGCTGGAATTCAACTTCTATGTTGCTCACATTGCAGGGGGTAAAAATGCCAGAGCAGATTGTTTTGTGTCGCCTTCCGGAGAATGATGATTCTGTTGATTTATATGATCATGAAGAAATTGAAGAATGCATTATAGCTAAGGTTGAAGAGGTGGTAATCTGTTCAGATATGGAGTATTGGAGCAGTCAGCTGGGAAAAGATTCCGATCTGATTGAGGACATACAGTTTGTGATGACAGGATGGCCAAGAAAGAAAGGGCTTGATGTTTCATTACAACATTATAGCAAAGTGGCCAATCAATTGTCTTTGGAAGGAGGGTTGTTGGTCAGAGGGAAAAGATTAGTACCTCTGGAAATGTTTCAGCAAAGAATTTTGGAAACAGCTCATGTTGGTCACTTAGGGATGACTACTATCAAACGCGGAATAAGAAATGATTTCCAGTGGCCTGACATCGATAGGGATGTGGAGAATTTGGTGAAGACATGTGTGCAATGTTTTTTTTTGTCCTCATTACCCAGGTGTATACTGATCAGGAACCCATGATCACTTTCCGGAGGCGCCTCTAGTGATCTTTCGACAACCTGGCGCGGTACCCTCTACACCTTACCATCTGTACTCAATCTTTGGTGCCTGAACCGCACAGGTGGCAACCTCCAGAGTTTATTGGCAGTACAGTGTAGGGGGGTTAATCATTGGACATATTTTATGACTGTTCCCACTCCTCATAAGGAAGCCAGAATGCATTTAGCTTAGATTTATGTGTTCTATCCAGCTTATTAACATATTTAATTGAAGCCAGCCAATCTATTGTCCTAGGGGAAATTGCGTTGACCCAATTTTTGCAAATTTCCCTCTGCGCCAGTAGTATTAAAAATAATATCAATTTTCTTGTATTTTTTTACAGAGATATATAGTTGTTTGTAAGCCCGAAAAAAAACATTAATTCGCTTACCTGGAGTGCTTCCCCAAGTATAGAAGAAATTGTATTACTTACTTCTAGCCAAAAACCTTGAATCTCCGGAAAGAGCATAAACATATGAATGTCATCACCTCTCTCCTTATTGCATTTTGGACATCTGGCTGGTGTTCCGCTCCCCAATTTAGATAATCTGTATGGAGTCCAATATACCCTGTGAAGACAGAAGAGGTGGTTCTGTCTTAAATTTGCGGGCCGAACTGTGGTGTATAATAAATCACATGATACTTGCCATAAATCTTGAATCTGTTCTCCTGGAAAGCATTTCTCCCACAGTTCCGCCGGCAAGTTGAAATCACCCTCCGCAGTCTCCATTAACAACCAGTAAACTTTCGCCACCTCTCTTTTCACAGTTCCCCTAGCTAAAAATCTCTCTTCCAACTTACTGGATAGTCCTGCTTCACAGCCATCAGTGAGACTCCAACTCAACATTTACAAGTACTTGAATCTCGAGAGATGGCCGTTAGACAGTGTTTGGATCTCTTCCCAGGGAATTAAGGACCCAGTCATTATCAGTTGACTCCATTTAACAATTCCTGCAATCTTTAATGGACGTGCCATGCAGTCTTTTGTCCATTCTGGGGATCCAGGAAAGTCAAATATTGGCGCGATGCCGCTATGATAGCTAAGTGTTAACTCTCTTCTGATTTTGTGCCAAGTTTCCGCTAAACTCCGTAAACTCTTTAAACAATTTTTTTTTTTTAAACGCG
This sequence comes from Triturus cristatus, assembly GCF_964204655.1. NCBI lineage: Eukaryota > Metazoa > Chordata > Amphibia > Caudata > Salamandridae > Triturus > Triturus cristatus. The sequence continues at coordinate 551,996,872 of NC_140595.1, forward strand.
GGTCTCCATATTTATATATAAAGCCATATTCTCCCCCTTTTATATTTTTTAACATTGCTGTGTACATCCTTCCTATTTCTGAATCTTCTGGTCCCTTAAATAACTCTTTCCCACCTTTTAATAGAAAAACCCAGGCATAGTATGTTAAGCCTGGTAGCTTTAGGCCCCCCTTCTCGTATTTACGTCTTAGTTTTTTCCACGAAATACGTACACCTTTAGAGGCCCAAATAAAGCTAGATATTTTAGATTGAGTGTTTTTTAGCCACTCATCTTTAAAGGCCAGTGGGATATTCTGAAAAAGAAAGGTGATCTTGGGGAGGATAGTCATTTTAATGATGTTAATTCTTCCATAAATAGATAGAGGCAGGTGAGACCATCCCAGAAGTAGTTTCCCTATTTCCTTGTTAACCCTTTGGAAACTGGATTCAGGGATTTGCTTTATTTTCTCCGTGATTTTTATACCCAAGTACCGCATTTCTTTTTTGACACAATTTTCTTGCGTGGTGATATTCCAAGCCATTATGACAGTTTTCCCTTGATTAATTTCATATCCTGAAATCTTTCCAAGTCCTGCCGCCAGCTCATACACTTTTGGAAGTGCTGAAATGAGGTTAGAAGTATAGACCACCAGATCGTCTGCATATAGCCCCACTTTTTTTTGCCAACCCCTAGAGCAAAAGGGGAGTATCTCCTCATGCTTCCTGATTTTCTCTGCCAGCGGTTCATTGTATAAATTAAAGAACAGGGGGGATAACGGACACCCCTGTCTCGTCCCTCTAAAAATATTGAAGTTTTCCGTTAGCCTCCCATTTATCAAAATTTTTGCTGTAGGGTTTTTGTATATTTGTCTTATAGCCCTGCAGAAATTTCCTCCTAAATTTGACAGATTTAATATTTCATGTAGATACGACAAATTCACCCGGTCGAATGCCTTGGTCGCATCTACTGTGATGACCGGTCCGCTAATGGCTCGTTTTCCACTATGGCTAAATCAATGGCACCTATTAGGCTGTAAGTTAAGTCCTTAATACTCCTTCCGCATACAAACCCCTTTTGATCTTCATGAAGGAGTACTCCGACTACTCCATTTAGCCTATCCGCTAATATTTTTTAATAGATCTTATAATCCGAATTTAGCAAGGCGATAGGTCTATATGAATCGCAGCAATCTGGTTTTTTATCAGGTTTAAGAATCAAAGTCACAATAGCCTCATTCCATGAAGGAGGAATCTCTTCACCATTTTCAAAGATGGCCGTAAATATTTCACTAATTGCTGGCAACAGATATTTACATAATTTCTTAAAAACCTCCATGGGCAGCCCGTCAGGCCCCGGTGCCTTACTTGGTTTCCCCGATTTTATGGCATTTTCTATTTCTTCTTCTGTTATTATATCATTAATAACATTATTTTCGAGTTTCGATATCTTATGAGGTAGTTCTTGCACAAGCCAGGCTGATACCCCCTTCCCTGTTATACAAAGATCTTCCTTGTATACTTCCTCATAGTATTTTAGCATCGTGTCCTCTACGCTAGTCCCCGCTATGGTTGGACCTCCAGCATTACCATGGTTAAGTTCTTTTATAAAATTCCTAGCCTGGTCACTTTTTATTTTCCAGGCAAGTAACTTGCCACAGCCCTCCCCATAATTAAAATGGGCCAACTTGCTGGCTTGCCATCTCTCTTGCAATCGTCTTTCTACTACCGAAAATAAGTGCATCTTAAGGGTTTGGATCTCTGATTGTCCCACTTCATATCTACTTCCTTGAATTGTATTTTATGTTCCAAGCTCTGGATCTTATTTTCTATACTAATAGTTTCCATCTTTCGTTGTTTATTTTTATATAGCTAAATTGATGTAATCCTACCCCTTAGAAAGGCCTTGTAGGTGTCCCAAACGATCCCTACTGGGGCGCTACCTAAATTATTTTGAAAAAATTCCTGAGATTCCAAGCCCAGTTTGTTAATCATCTCGTCGTCAGACAGTATGGAGCGATCCATAGTCCATCTGCGTTGAGTCACTGCAATTGGCGGAGCTAACATCAATGTTATTGCTGAATGATCAGACAAATGTGCTCCCACATGATTCACATTACACAACTGATTTTTTATACTTTGGTCCACCAAAAACAGGTCTATTCTGTTCTGATGTCCATATTTCTTGTTATTAAAGGTAAAACTCTTCATGAGACCCTTATTTTCCCTCTATATATTGCATAATCCAAGGGTCTTCATTGTATTTTTTATTAATGCCCTTGTCTTATTATGCGTTATGCTCCTGCTTTTGGTTGAACGATCAAGGTTATCATCAAGGACCACATTAAAATCCCCTGCCACTATGACAGGGTCGGGGAAGTCCAGCAATTCAACAAGCAAATTACTGAAAGGAGTAGGGTCATCAATATTGGGCACGTAATTGCACACTATCGTATACAATTGATCATAGTATTCGACTTTTACAATTACCCACCTTCCAGCCCTATCCACCTTACTTTCAACTACTTTCATTTGGGGGTTGTTTTTAAACAGGATTGCCACCCCCCTTATAGTGAGTTGCTGTTCTGTACATACCATGCTTTGGACCAATCCCCTGTTCTTGAACAGCTCTCTCGTCTCATCCTCTATTAAATGTGCTTCTTGAAGCAAAATTACTTGGGCTGAGGAATCTTTCAGATATTGCAATATCCTCTCACACCTATGACCCCCCTTAATCCATTTACGTTCCATGACAGGAACTCTATCAATGATTTCTGTTTAGCTGTCATATTTAAATTATTTTTTTTGTTCTTATAGCTGTATTTCTATCTGGGTTTTGCTGCATAATGAGGACTTCATTTTTTTTCATTTTCTCCCCATGCTCCCACACCCGTGCATCAAAATATACTCGTGACCCCCCCCTAACCCTTGGGAAACCCCCCTCTTCTATCCTGAAGGCCAGGCCTGGGGAGGTCCTGATTGCGATAGGATTTAATATTCTGTAAATACTCCTCCAAAAAAGATATAATAATAACTTTAAACTCGGCATAGTCAATATTGTGTGAATTGCAAATTAACAAAAGGATGCTACGATCATACTCCAGCTCCTGATATCGATTTTATAAACTCTTCTGCTTCTTCAACCCTGCGACAAGTCTGCATCTTATTGTTGAACATTACTCGAAGTCTAGCAGGAAATTTTAATTGGGCCGTAGCTCCCAAACTTTTAAGGGGCTCAATTAGTTTTCCCAATCCCCATTGCTTGGTAGCCGTTAATTGTGAGATATCTGACCTGATCTCAAAATCGATGCCATTTACAACCAACAAGCCTTTTTTCAAAGCCTTAAGAAGAATTTCTTCCTTCAAACTGTACGTGTGGAAATTTACCAAGATCTTCCTTGGTTTAGCTCTATTAGCAATCTTTCTGTATGGGTCTCTATGTACCCTCTGTATGTCTGAAAAAAGTTCTTCCTTTGTCCATTTGACCTGTAATCCTTCCTTAATCAGATGTATCACAAATTGTTTTAAGTCTTCCCCTTCAGCTCCTTCCGGAACTTTAAGCAACCGGAGATTACATCTTCGTTGGTTGCTTTCCATTGCCTCTATTTTATTCCTTAACTGCTGCTCATTAGTCCTAAGGTCTCTGGTCTCTTTGGTATTGACCTCCACTTGATATACCAGATCTTTCATCCCTAGCTCCAATTGGGAGGTTCTTTCTGCCACCTCATCTAGTTTTTTCCCCAAATTTTCACAAAAGGTCCGAATTTCTTTCTGATTTGATTCAGATGTTTCAAATCTATTTCTGACCTCAGTTGTCAGTAAACAAATCAACTCCCTTTAGATCTCCTCTTCTTTTTCGCAGTTACCCACTCTTCTGTGCCCACCCCCCCTGGTTTTAAAGCTGGAGGGCACTGCTCCCCTTTCATATCATTTTTACTTATGCCGCTCCTTAAACGATATCGAATTTGCTCCTCCTTTACTCTCTCTGCTCTTTCCACTTGTTTAGCAAGGGGGGGATTTACTTGGCTTAGTGCCCCGTGTGTAATCTTTTCTTTTACCCCATCCTCTTTACTTTCCTCTGTAGTCTCAACCCTGACTCCTTCCTCCTTGGGTGCAATCTGCCCTTCTTCACCATATGCTTTAAAGTATTTAACACGTTTGCCCAAGCTGCCCTGCTTTGCTATATCTCCTTTGCTACTCGTGTTTAAATTTGTACCTGCCTTTAACTTATGGGATCCTCCACTGTCGGGTCGCTGCATTAAAGCCTTCCTTCCTCTTCCAAACTCACTTGCAGCTCGCGCCCAGCAGGGGTCTAAAATCGCCGAGTCTGCCGATAACCCAGGCTCGAAGGGGAACGAAATCCTGTTAGGTCCTCCATGGTTTTCGGTCCCTTACCGCCTATTATCTTGCCAGATCCACCCCATCCTCAAACCGGCAAACCGAAACACAGGGGCAGGAGTGGAAGCAGAGACCAGCAGGGACACGCCGAGACAGATCACCACCGGCGAAGCGGCGAACAGGAAAACCCGCGCGCCCGCAGCCGGGAAACGCCAAAGAAGAGCTTCGTATGCCGGTGATCAAGCGCCTTCCTTCTTTTTAGCACAGTACATAATAATTTGTGTTTCTCACCCTCATTGCCAAGTAAATAGTAAATAATGTACTAAACAGGAGATTTAAATGGCATCAGGAGCCTCCGCGACCACTAGCCAAGCGGCCGCCATGTTTTCCCCATCAAACGCGGTCCCGACATTCGTGCAATGTTGCTATAACATTAAACATTTGGTTACTGCTGTGCCTGACACAAATCTGGTCTTCTCACCTGAAAATGTATATCATAGGATTGGTGTTGATTTTTATGGACCTTTTCATTGGTTGCCACACAATATGAAATATTTTTTGGAGATCATTGATCATCTTTCCAAGTGGGTAGAAGTAGGAGGGGTGGCAGAACCTAATACCAAAGCTGTCATTCTTTTTTTTAAATTAAAATGTTACTAGAGAAGGTGTGCCAGAAGAAATTTTGACCAACAATGGTGTACAGTTTACATCTTCTACCATGATAGAATTTTTGAAGAAGTTTGTAACTAAACATCTACGTACACCACTTTATCACCCCAAGGTGAATGGCAAAGAGAAAGATTCAGCAGAGTGTTAGTGGAGTGTTATCATAGTGCCATAAAATCTAGAAAGGATTGTGAGACTGCTGTCAGAGATTAGGTTTGGGCATACAGATCCACTCCTCATTCTGTCAGAGGAAAAGTTCCATTTGAACTCATGCGAAGTAGAAAGGTCTTCTCTTATTTATGCCCATTTTGGAGGATGGAAGTGAAAGGTCAGAGGTGAAATGTGGATGAGGCTTGTGGAAAAGCTAAAACTATGATTGATAATTTCAGTATTGCTAGAATTCAAAGAAGCACGATTCTCAAGGGGTCAATTAACCAGAAAGTTAAGTTTTGAATAGGGGATAGGGTATACATTAAAGATCCTATTCTGCTAGAAAAAAATCTGCAGAATGTAGAGATCCTGCTAGTATCATTGAAATTAGAGTTAATGCTGTGCGTGTCTCTGCTGGTCAGTGGTAGAATATTGGAAGAGTAGCCAAGATTGCCAAAAATGATGTGAAGGCATTTGGTTCTAGATCTGACAGTGACAGCAGGTCTGTTAATAGCAGAATCATCAGGTCTACCAATGACAGTTATGGATATATGGTTACAAATGTTCAAGTTTCTTTATTAAGAAGAAGGTCTAGAGTGAGCAGATTACCCACAACATATTTCAATTCATTGAATGATTTCTGATCATTCTACGTATGTCAGCAGTAGCCACAGAATGCAGCATATTTAATGCACAAATGTGTATATATTGTTTGTTTTGCTGTATAACATTATTGTATGTTAATTTTCTCTATATAACATTTTTGTAGGATTATTTTTTTTGTTTATATTTCTTTTCTCTGTTTTTATTTTTGCCCTTTTCTTTCAACAAAGAAAAAGAGAAAGATGTGTGGCATCTTGCAGTATGTTGCATGCCTTCTCTTTCCATTGTTGTATAATGTATTGTATTAGTGTAATTTCACTTGTTAAGTCCTCATTCTCTTTTGGAATCTCTTTGTGCTTTGTTTGATTGTAGTATAGTTGAGGAATGGCTCTGGCCCTTGTGTACCTTGGGAGCTGTGTCTCTCTGCAATACAATAAACATCTGTGAAATCTTTTTGAGTGAAGACTATCTGCATTACAACAAGGCTCTAACTGAAGGTATAGTCCTGCTGGTAGGTTTAAACATGCTATTTTATGGTCTCTGTTGAAAAAAAAGGAAAACCTACCATGGAACTAGCGACTGGAGCAGCTTTCTTCACATATTACTACTTCCATCACCCACAAAGCTGTAAGAAAGAAATGTGGCTTCCTATGTAAGAGACAACTTGAAACACGACAACTAACTAAATGAGTTTCCCTTATCATTTAGGCTTTGAGAGGAACCCGCTTATTTTGTCTTTTTGTTAATTTCTGGGTGATTTATGTGTGGCTACTTATTGGGGCAGTACCTTTCCAGGCCATCCTGGACATCTCTGCACTGTCAATCATTCCATTTTATTAAAATACCTCAGAAAGAAAGGATGAAATGCAGCAATTTCCTTTTGATAATCAACTTTATTGATTTTTAAGAACAAACAAATAACAGCACAACACATCTGTCCGGTACTCTTTGGAGCTTCTGAATGCGTTTGCATTGATTCCATACAAATAAGCGTCTCAATTCTTAACCACAGCGTATATACATTGGAGATGTGTACACAGGTAGACACTAAATCTAATTAATCTAGTTGATATCGTCCATTTCCCCCAGACCTTCTTATGTTTGACTGGGCATCCCCGGGCCTCAAATAAGCGTTTTTCCGGTATGGCACACCAGTCTATGCCCTGGCGCCATTTGGTTATACTTGGGGGTTTAGAGTGTGCCCAGACAGCGGCGGTATCACACTTGGCTACTGCAATGGCTGTTCCGGGGAACAGCTTGTCAGCTCGGGATCCATCTAGGCCATCCATTACTCCCAGGATGAGACGTACGGGGTCATGGGAGGGGGAACCTGCCAGCCCAGGACATGTGTGAGTTTGGACTGTATTGCTAACCAGTATGGGGCAAGGCTGGAGCTGGTGCAGACCATGTGATAAAAGTCGGCCAGTTCCTGTCCTCAGTGCGTGCGGTCTGGAGAGGGACGTAAGCCCACCCTATACAGGAGCTCTGGGATGAGATAGTCCTATTTGCAGGTAGTTGTATTATTATTATTATTATTATAGTTGAATTTATATGGCGCAACAGCTACCCAAAAACGGTTTCCCGGCGCCAAGACGGCTGCGAACAGAATGGTAAAAAGCAGAAAGATAGATTACTGGCTAAACAGCCAGGTCTTTATGGATCTTCGGAAGCGGGTATAGTTGGTTTCTTTGCGGATGACAGAAGGGAGAGTGTTTCAGAGGGTGGGGCCAAGATAGGAAAAGGACTTGCCACCCATCCTGGCGAGTTTGAAACGAGGAACCGTAAATTTCTCAAGCGTTGAAGAACGGAGATGACGCGTGGGAATGTAAGGGCTAACAAGAGTATGCAGGTAGGGTGGTGCTGAACCCCACCTTATCTTGAACATAAAGCTCAAGGCCTTGAACTTTATGCGATTCTCCACTCTAAGCCAATGAAGATCGTGGAGGCAGCCAGAGATGTGTGAAGTTCTGGGAATTTTGCAAAGAAGTCTAACTGCAGAGTTTTGAACTAACTGCAGTTTACGGGTTACGGTCTTGTTGGCACCTAACAGCAGGACATTACCGTAGTCCAATCTAGAGGTTATAAGGGCATGGACCACTGTTTTTTGCGTAGCAGTGGGTAACATCCAAATAATTTTTCGCAGCCATCTCAAGATGGTAAAACATGTGGCCGCGACCCTGACGGCTTGTTGGTGCCAAGACAGAGAGTCGTCAATGTAGACGCCCAAATTCCAGACATGGTTAGAAGGTTGCGGGAGGGCACCCATCTCGGTAGGCCAATGAAGTGGCCCCTAGAGGTCCTTATCCTTTCCCAGGATTGAGACCTCGGTTTTATCACCATTAAGTTTAAGATGGTGTTGGTTCATCCACGAGGCGATACTCCTAAGGCCAAGTTGTAAGCCAGATGTTGAGTTAGGGTCAGTGGAAGAGAGAGAAAAGATGATTTGAGAGTCGTCTGCATAAGAAAAAAGAGTTAGGCCGGCTTGATCAGCAATATCTGCTGAAGGCCTGACATAGAGATTGAAAAGCAGAGGACTGAGTATGGAGCCCTGGGGTACCCCATGGGGGGATGAATGAGTGTTAGAGCTGTTAGTGGCTGAAACAATCTGAAAAGTGCGATCGTTCAGAAAGGAAATGAACCAATCCAGGGAAGAGACACATATGCCCAGGGATTTCAAAGTTTTGATAAGTGTGAGGTGCAAAATAGGCCATGGTCTCTCCACAGTCAAGATGGTGACGAAGCTTTTCTGTGACTCCTAATAGAGTGGTTTCTTTGGAGAAATTGGACCTGAACCCGGATTGGGAAGGATGAAGAACGTTATTCAGTTCGACAAACTGGGCAAAATGAGAGTGAATATGACTCTCCAGAATCTTGGAGAAGATTGGCAGAAGGGAAATGGGACGGTAATTAGAGAGAATGACGGGCTCGGCAGTTGGCTTTTTCAAAAGAGGAGTCACCATAGCATGTTTCCAGTGAGTTAGAACTAACGACTCACGAAGAGAGGAATTTAAAATGTTCAAGATGACATGCATGTGGGGGAGATCCAGTTGTTTGAGGATAGAGGGAGGTAGGGGGTCGTTAGGCGAGCCAGACTTTACTTTATTTAAAATGAAAGTTAAAGAATCCATGTTGAGAAGTGGCCAGGTATCAAGAAGGGGGGCCGTGGTGGTATGCACAACAGAAAGTTCAGCAAGAGACTGTTCATTCATACTTGGGAGAAAAACATTCTGAGTGGTAGTTGAATGTGTTGTCGTCAAGAGACTGCTATCAAGATGTGTGTTAGCAATATCAAGATGGATCTTCTCTATTTTTTGTTTAAAGAAGTGAGCAAGCTCTTCACACTGGCAATTTCCCAAAGGAGGAGGAGTAGCCAGGGTCTCAGATCCAGCAAGCTTTTTAACTAGGCTAAAAAGTGTCTTGGAACAATTAGCAGAGGAGGTGATAGAATTAGAGACGAAGAGAGCCTTAGTGGATTTGCATAGATTATGGTAAAGTTTTTCTGACTTTATAAATGCCATTTTCAGTTCTGGCGCATAGTCTCTCCTCCATTTACGTTCAAGAGATTTGCATTTAGTTTTCTCCATTTTTAGAGTGTCATTGAACCAAGGGGCCGGGGGACGGTGATTGGTAAATCTTTTCTGTGTAGGGGGAAGGCAGGAATCAATAGCAGTTGAAAGCCAACTGTGTATATTTTTGGAAACTGACTCAACATCAGAATCATATAGAGGACCGTTCGAGCATAAGGCGTGGTTAAAGGCGTTCCGGTCGGATTTTTTCCAGTCTCTTTTTGATGTCTATAGGGAGTGAAACAGAAATGTAGAGGCGAGAGGAATCGAGATATTAAATCTAGATGAAAAATGGTCAGACCAATGGATGGGCAATGCAGGATCACAATGAAGACCAGGAAGGCTAGAAAAAATGGGGTCAAGGAGGTGGCCGGCTTTATGTGTGGGTCCCGAATTACGTAGAAAGATGTTCATAGCAGCAAGATCTGAGACAAAGTTGCTGCACGTGGAGTTGGAAAGAATGTCCAGATGTAAATTAAAGTCGCCAAGCAGCGAAAAATTATTTGAATTCATAATCAAAGGGGTAAGGTGATCCGGTAGGGATGTGGCCCAGGGATTGGGCGGGCCCGGGGGGTGATAAATGAGAAGGCCAGAGAATGTGAAGTGGGGGTTAAGTGTTAACTTAAATAAGGCGGCTTCACAATGTGGAATATCCACTGTGCCAAATTTACATTGAAAGTTGTTTTTGTAAATGATAGCAATGCCGCCACCAGAGGATGTCATTCGGTCTTTCCTAATGATAACGTAATTAGGTGGTAGGGCTGCTGCGACATCAGGACCCGAGCTCTCTTGGAGCCAGGTCTCCGTGAGAAATAGAGCGTCCAGTTTGACGTCGTGAAGGAGGTCAAAAATGTCCAGTTTATGTTTAGGGACTGAACGACAATTTACACTGAGGAATGAAAACACTTTAGCAGGGGGAAAGGTCACGCAAATATTTGTTCTATTTCCTGAAGATGTGTGTACACTTGAATGGGGATTGGCGAGGGAGAAATTACAACCGGACAAGTATCTTTAGCATAGTTAGTAGCCAGGCAACGAGTGCAGTCAGGCGTACTTTTAGAGCGGAGGGCTAAAAGTTGCTCTGAAGAGAAAGTTCGTTTTCCAAGGGAATAAAAGGAATAAAAGGAATTAGGACCAGGGTTTGTGGCCCCTGGCCCCAGTCGGGCACAGACAGGCTTGCCTTTGCCGCGCCTTTGGCTCGCCCGCTGCGCGCGTCCCCTGCGCGAAGCTTCCAACATGAAGATAAACACTTGGTCAGTTGACCAGTATCACGTGAAGCACCCCGCCTCCCCTCGCCTCTAGCCCGGAAGAGAAAATGTAACCGCGATCTCCCTCCACATCAACCGGGAACACCCGTGGTGGAACGTGGAGGATGCGGAGTAAGGAAGGCGTCAGAGGTGGAGAGGTAAGCGAGAAGGATAGCGTTTCAGACGTGAATATTTAAAACATTAAAATATTAGGCAGTGCACACAAAAATCACAGTTCGTTATGTCAGGATGAATAAAGTGTTAAAAGTACCAGGAAAGGTAGCCTTTCAGCAATAGGCTTTAGTTCCCAGTGCGCGTCCGCTGCGCGAAGCTTCCAACATGAAGATAAACACTTGGTCAGGTGACCAGTAATACTTGTATACTTGGATTAGGCAGAGTCTGGCTGAGGTTGTGATCGTTTTGGGGGCCATAAGGGGGTCACGGAAGTCTTCCTCCTCCAGGGGGCCCAGCCACCCCTCCCACCAGGTCCTGGGTGGATCGAGTGTTGTCGGGCCATTATTGATAAGGGTGGGATATATCCGGGATACCCCTCCCTTCCCCAGGTTCCCAGACATGACCTGGGACTCGAATGGGCTAAACTCGGGGAGTGTCGTACCTGTTGAGATGTGTGTGCCAAGGGCATGACACAGCTACAGGTATTTGTACAATTGTGAGGCATGTAGGGTGTATCACCCCTGCAGGTCTTGGAACTTCCTAATGTGGTCTCCCACCCATACATCACCCAGCAGCTATATGTCAATGTAATCCCACTGTTTGACCCCGCAAGTGCCGTCACCTCCACTAACCACATGCCCTGCCAGAGGGGCGTGTGTTGCCTCAGTTTTTTGTCCCAACGTGTGTGCCTTAGGGCTGTACAACAAGCCATCAGGACCGCTCTGGTTGTCTGTGATATTGCTTGAGGTATTGGGCTTCCATATAAGAATGCATGGATTTGAGAGAACTCCAAAACCTTGAGATCTGTTTTGTAGGCTGGATCAGACCAGCCCCCGGTGAGCTAGTCGTGTAGGATGAGAAGTCGGGTGGCTATGTAGTACAGATGGAGATCAGTCATGCCTCCAACGAAGGTTGGGATCCTACATCGGGCGAGGGCGATGTGCGGTCTCACCCCTCCCCATAGAAACCTTGTTGCCATGCTGTCTATCTCCTTAAACCAGCTACGTGGGAAATGGAAGGTGGTATTTTGGATTATGTATATGAAGCGTGGAAGGGTCATCATTTTGAACAGAGTAACTCTCCCGAGTGGGATGAGTGGTAGGGTTTGCCAGCGCTTGAGATCCTCTTTGGCTTTTTTAACTAGCGGGGTAATGTTTAATGCCCATTTTAAGTCGGGAAGTAACGCAATCCATATCCCCAAGTATTTGAATGAATGTCGCGTGATGGGAATGGTTGATTGAGAGTCAAAACATTACCTGAAGAGGTGGAGGGCACCAAGGTCGATTTAGCCAGGTTGAGCCAGAGGCCTGAGAAAGGTTTTGAGGGCCCAGAGGCACCTCGGGCCGGAGCTGGCTGGGTCTGCCAGGAGGAGTAGGACATAGCCCGCGTACAAGGTAATTTTATCGGAGTGGTGGCTCCGCCAGGCCCAGCCTGGGATCAAGTTGTCTGACCGAACAAGGCATGCCAAGTGCTCCATTCCCAACGCAAATAGGAGGGGCGAGAGGGGACAGCCCTGTCTTGTGCCTCTTTGAATCGGAAATACCTCCGATAAGGCTCCATTGGTGAGCATTCTGGCTCTAATGTAAGATTAGAGGACTTGGACGAAGTGCCTGAATTGCTGACCCAGGCCCATTATCTTCAAGGTGTCTTCCAGGGAGAGCCAGTCGGCTGAGTTGAAAGCTTTTTCGAAATCGACAAGGAGGAGTGCTAGGTAGGATGTAAGTAGTCGACGGTGCGCAAGAGCCAGGTGGAGACATCTTAGGCAGTGCCTAGTGCTGTGTGCTGGCATGAAGCCACATTGGTCTGGGTGGATAAGTTTGTGTAGGAGTGGACGGAGGCGTTGGGCCAGGATCGTGGTGATAGAGATCAGGGTACCTAAAATAAACCCACTTCCACGGATAGAGTAATTTCACAGTTACACGCACATACATTCATCATACGCTAGGGCCCATTTCACTAACATACGCTCAAATACTCTACCAGCATAAGACCTGTGGGAAGAAAACCCTGCATCTATATCTAGGACGATAGGACCTGATTATAGTGGTTATCCTTAAACATACTCTATACAATCTATACAACAATGATCAAAATGTACACAATAATTGACAAGAAAGAATATTCAACACCATGTTTAAAAGTTATATTGCTTTATCTAAAATTAGTCAAAGTAAATCAATCAGAATAAATCATTTCTCATAGTTACCTATTCTAACTAAGTGTCAGAACGGGTCAGGACCAGTCTCTCGGTAAGTCTCTCAGGACGAAGTCCCTCAGCATCGATCCTCAGCAACGCAAGTTCACGCAGCAAAGGTAAAATGGCAAGTGGCAAAAACCCTCCCTAAGCTAACAATTCTTATAATGAAAAATACAATGGAAACACACATAAAGTTGGCAAAATAAACTGTATCACTGAGCAGAGCGAGAAGGAAGGGATGTAACATTGCTACATCTGAAAATCTTCGCTCAGGAAAAGTCACAAGACGTGAACTACGGAACAGGAACCAAGAAACTATCAAAGTATCCAACTTGTACAACTTCCCTCGGCAGCCAGGCCACAGTTCATTATTCATTTCTGAAGCTCCTTTGTTTGCCAAGGACGTTCCATTTCTTTTGGAGATCCTCCAAACTGCTGATGTCCTCATGGAAAAATACAACAAGGACCACGGTCAGTTGTCTTCAACCTTTTTCCAGCAGGGGTCTCTCTTGCCACATCACAGAATATGCCACAGCCAGGCTTCGAAATACTGTCAGCTCGGCTAAGGCCTTCATAGGCCACAATAGACCATCTTAATTAAAGAGACAAAATAAACGTTACTACAGCATAATGATTAAACAGTGTTAACCCCACTAATACCCTTATGTGTATGTATTTATCTAGCTTTGCGACATAAAAAGCATTAATTCAGACAGCGTTTTGTGCTCAAAATAAATAGCACACAGCAACGTTTAAACATGAAAACTTGCACGTTATTATTAGGACAGAAACAGCACAAATAAGCTAACCCTCGTGTAACTTTCTATTATGTTAGGACAAACGGGTTGATTAATAAAACACACTTGCACAAAGACAAATAGTTAATTGTTAATTATTAATAAATTAATAAAACGCATAGACATGCCAGAGCTTCAAAAGCCCATGAATTTTCTAAAAGAAAACTCTGCTCCAGCAATCCCCCCTTTGGTGATTTTATCACCAAATAAACCCCAAAAAAAAATTAGTGAAAATTTAGTCCCATTTTAGGAAAAATCAGAAATGTCTTTTCCCCTTACACAACATTAAACACTAGTCACTCTTTCATCATCTCTCTTTGTCTCTAAATAAACACTCTCCCTCAATTCTTCTAATTCAATTTCTTGAGGTTCTCTTTTCAACTTCTTATTTTTCTTTTCCTTATTCAATTTCTTTCTCCCTCCCCTGTTTTTACAACACACACACACCAATCTTATTATTAACAAAGCCACAATTATACAATACAAAGGAAACAATATTCTACCTATAATAGTACTACCTATTTTTGCAATAAAATCCTTAACAACTATCATTTTATTAGCTATTTTAGTCAACAAACTCCCAGCTTCAAGTGGTACTAATTCTTCATGTAAATCAGTAATATTTTTGATATAGACCTTCAGGTCTTTACTTTCGTCAGGAATGTAAGTGCAACAATGTTGAACTTTCAATATTCCACAGACTCCACCCTCCTTGGCCAATAGAATATCAAGGGCAAGTCGATTTTGCATAGACATGGCACGTACGGCACTTAATTCCGTATTCACCAAAAGAAACCCTCCTGCGGTATTTGTCGATAAGCGATCAACCACTGTGGACAGTTTCCGAATTCCATAAGCATTTAAAGAAATTCCCACTTGTGGTAAATTTAAATTACCTAGACTTAATTTATGCGGTAAAATACAATACGAATAACTCAGTAAAAATAAGAGGCAGAATCCGTGGTATTCGAGGGTATAATAGGGTATTTATTCCTTACAAAGGAATGATGGTTCGAACCAGGCAATCGAGTTCCGTCACCACGAAGGTTCAGGAAGGGATCAGCAATACATTATTGACAGGTTAAAGCATATATAGTAATGCATTTACAGTAAAGACAGATGTAGGAGGCGTAACAACCGATAAGAATACACATACGTAATAGAAAAGGCGTTACAATAGGCGTGCATAGAGGCGTATACTAAAAACGTCATTATGATGGTGACACAAATGGGTGGATCCATAAGAGAATCCTGCAAAGTCAGCAAAAATACATGGCAGAGATGCGCGCGCAGCCGCATGACGTGTGATTGACGTGTAACCAGAGGGTGAAGGGAACTTGACATTTAGCCCTACATGAGGAGACAGAAGTCTGGGGTGTCAGGACAACCTAGTCCTAAATCATATCTAATATCTTGTGTTTAAGGAACTATATTATCTAGAAGGAAAGGTCTTCTCGGACAGATCCTATTCTATACTGACTGCTAGTGCGTGTACAAGCGTCTAAGTGTCTACATGGGATGCGAGGGGGGCATGGGCCTACCATGGTAACGAGAGTCATGAATTACTTGTACGGAGACAGTAAGGCCGGGCCCTTTGCTCTGCAGCTGGAGGGATGTTTACCTAAGTTACTTAGACAGGAATGCATTTCTTGAGGAGCGAAACAGATAACTTGAAGGCTGAATACAGTTTTAGCAGGCAACAGGCCGGGCTAGGCACCGTTAGCCGCGCAGGAAGTAAGACAAAGTTCATGGATACAGATGCAGGTCCTGGCTGGAGCATTCAGAGGCAGAAGCAGAAAAAGGCTCGATGGCAGAATTCAGGGCCTTCCTTGCCAGAGCTGGAAAACGTGAAAAGTATACCATATAAAGACGGTGGCAAGGCATACTTAGGAACGGAATATCTGGCCCATTCATGGCAGATATGAAAGAGTACATATTAACGTTGGACACAATTGTATTTGCGTCTTCATAGCTTGAAGCGGAGGGAACATACATGTACTTGTAGCATGTACATGGAGCCGTTGGGGTCTAGATAGGGGACACAATTAACCATAAAAATTCATATTTCCTCATTCCCTCCTTGTCCCCTACGGACCCTCATGAAATATCGATCTTCAGGAATCCATCAATCTGTTCATGTAACATCATTTGTTCTTCTTTCTTCTTCCGGGATCTTGAATGAAAACTTGAACGTGGAATACACGATGTGGCACACAGGCCGCAAATCGCTGGTCCACATTGTAGACATAGGCAGCAACTGAATACTATGAGAAGGCCAATACCTAGGAAGGATAGGACCTTCCATCCCCAGGCTGACAACACGCTCCAGAACCAACCGGACCATGTCCAGGTGCCTGCATTCTGATGTATCTGGTTTGCAATCTTGTGAAGACGAGTTATGGCTTTATATACGGATGGCGCGTTTTCTGGGATGAAAACACAGCAACTTGATCCGATGACCCTACAAGCTCCGCCCCTATCTGCTAGGATGACGTCAAGGACAAGACGATTTTGAAGAACAACAATCCGCATCGCAGACTGCTCCTCTGTTAAGTTGCCTAGGGCAGAGGTAGTTTCATTCACTACTGCTTCAAGGGTTCTAGTTAATCTACGTATCAGTTTACTGTTTGAGACAACACCTATGTAAGGAAAGAGACCTTTATTGAAGTCTGTATATTGTTCCCATGCTGTTTCGGTGTAGTCAACAATCGGGATATCTCTCTGGGGTCTATGGTGTACTAGATTGTTATTTCTATGATAATCAGGAGGGGCTAGGAAAACAGGTGGCAAAAGGAATGCAATGTAACAGGTACCATCCCAATCTAGGGGTAGGCGTATATATGCGGTGTGGCCACAGATGAAGTAGGAGTGACGGGAAGCTCTAAATGTAGACTTGCCTTTATCACTGAATTCGATCACAGTAGTACATTTACTATGACCCAGGTGTACTGAACCATTCTTTCTTACACAGAATTCACCTTTAACTGGTAATACGGACATAGCAGGCAAGACTAGTGTAGCTTCAGATTCAACATTTAGAATCATGAGGTTAAGTGTAAAATTACCTAATCCATATACTTCATTTTCTAGGTCAGTTCCTGTTCTTTTGGGAAGTCCCTCCTTGTTAGGATAACAGGCTTTAAGCAAAACTAAGTTCAGGTTTCCCCATACCCAGTTGCTCTGGTATACTACAGTGTTTGAATCTAAAGAGTTAATCAAACTAAACCATGCTCCACAGGAACCATTGTGTGTGAACGGATATGGAAAGAGAGGCAGAACTCCTTTGTATTTTTGATAGGGAGGGAGTCGGCCACATATACAACAATTTGTAGCATTGCTGGTCTGGTGGGAATGGTGTAACATACTAATGAATGTGTTGTTGCGCAGCGCAAATCTATAGGACAACTCATGTGGAGGTAGTTCACTAAAAGAATGTTCGGCTGTGACATTGTAAGCACGCTTGAAAATAGGATAGTACATATGTAACAGTATACTTGCAGCAATAATAAAAAGACTTAGAAAAAACATAATCAACAATGTCACTATACAGTGACTATGAAGTGATTTACAGTATGCATGTTTCTTGAGCTGTTTCTGTCTATTTTTCTCTCTCATTCGGTCTAGAGGATACATGTCAAAGACTTAATTCAACCGATTCACCTTGGAGAGGACTTAAACAATCGAATTGTCTGACTTGCTAGACCTTAGTTTCAGTTTATAGTTCTGAGATTCGGTCGGTTCAACCAGGGGGAGTTTTGAGTCAGTCTCTGGAAGGGGGCAGGGCTGAGAGTTCAGTTCGGATGGTAGTCCATGAAATTTCTTGATATGACTCGAGTGTAACCAACCCTTGCGACCTTCGACCTTTACTGCTGTCCTCGTCGTTAGGAGAACCAGCTTTGGTTGTAGCCAGCGAGGCTCCAACGGACTCCTCCTGTCGAAATTTCTGACGAAAACGAGATTTCCCGGAACCACTTCATGGGGCTTTACCTCGGTGTTGTCGGGAAAGGCTGCAGCTACCTGTGAACGGCAAGATTGTAGTGCAGACATCAAGGAAGCAAGGTAATCTGTCAGCATATTACAATCAACATCAGTTATTTTACGAGGTATAGGCGTCCCCCACATATTTGGTGGCCTACCGAAGACCACCTCGTACGGGGATAGCCCTGTGCGAGAATGTGCTACCATTCTCATGTAAAATAGTGCAACCGGTAAGGCTACTATCCAGTCGACACCTTTCTCTCTACAGATTTTTGAAAGTCGTATTTTCAGGGTCTGATTATGACGTTCCACGAGACCTGCTGCCTCGGGATGTCGGACACAGTGGAATTTCCATTGATAGCCTAACAAGAGTGAAATGTGTTTCATTAGCTCGGATGAGAACGGCTGGCCATTATCTGAGTACACGATACGGGGCAAACCATACCTTGGGAAGAATTCACGAACTAATTGTTTGGCAGTAGTCGGGGCAGTGTAATCTGAGACGGGATACGCCTCTGTCCAACGGGAAAGAGCGCACACAACTACGAGGACATATTTGAATCCTCGACATCGTTCCATCTGGATATAATCCATCTGGAGGACTTCAAAAGGGTGATCGGGAGGTTGAAATCCACCCTGCTCTACAGGTACGCCTTTACCTGGGTTGAACTGACAACAAATCATACAAGTTCGGACTTTCTGTTTGGCTGCAGCTCGTAAGTTTTTATTGAACCAAATGTGTTGAATACTGTCTAACATGGCTTTTTCTCCTAGATGTGCTGGACTATGTATTGTGTTAATGATAACTTGAACCATTGAGTCGGGGAGAAACCATATAGATTTTCCCTTCGTCATCCATCCCTGATCTGTCTGGATCCCTCCTAATTCAGTCAATTTCTTTATTTCCTCTGGTGTAGCATGTGTCTGTATGTCAATTACATCAAGAGCGGGATCCTTAACTGTCATGCAGTGTGTCGGCGTCGGAACTTTTGTCTTTGTCAAGTCAGTTGCATGAGTCTGATTCTGTGCTGTTTGCTTAGCTGTTCGGTCTGCTAGGTCGTTACCCTGGGAAATAATATCGGTGATTTTTGTATGGGCTTTGCACTTCATGATAGATATTGAAGTAGGTAGATGTATTGCATCTAATAGAGCTTGAATGAGGGGACCGTGTTGAATGTTGGCACCGTGAGAAGTCAAATAACCTCTCTCTCGCCAAAGGACTCCGAAGTCGTGTACGACTCCGAAAGCATAACTTGAATCTGTGTATATGTTAACTTTTCTATTCTTGGCTTGAATACAGGCTTGTGTCAGAGCAATAAGCTCTGCTGCTTGAGCTGATAATGTGTCGATACAATTTGTTTCAATGACTTTGGTGTCTGTCGTGACTGCATAGGCGGCCACTAACTTCCCTGTACTTGTTCTCATACATGAACCATCTACATAAAGTGTCAGGTCTGGATCTGGTAATGGGACATCTGTCAAGTCTTGTCTGGGTTTCGTCGTAATAGTAATGACTTCAATACAATCATGTGCCAGTGGGTCTGTTCCACTTAATGGCAAAAGTGTGGCAGGATTTAATGTACTACAACGTCTGATTTCTATGTGTGGCTGAAACAATGTGAGTTCGTAACCTGTCGGTCGTGCTATAGTCAAGTGTTGTGTCTGTGTCCGGTTCAAGAGAACCTCTACTGCGTGTGGTACTTGTACTGTCAATTGATGTCCTAGTACTATGGAATCGCTTTGTCTAATCGCTAGAGCTGTCGCTGCAACTGATTTCAGACACGCAGGAAGAGCTTGAGCTACGGGATCTAATGTGCTAGAAAAGTAAGCACATGGCTTGTGTGATCCTGCTTGTTCCTGCGTGAGTACTGACAAGGCAGTACCTTCACGTTCTGTAACAAAGAGTGTAAAAGGCTTACTGTAACATGGTGTCGCTAAAACAGGTGCTTGGCATAAAGCTTTCTTTAAGTCTTCAAAAGCTTGGGTATGTTCTGGAGTCCAAGGGAGGACAGTCGATGTTGCTGCCTCCTGGGTTGTCAACTGGATGAGTGGTTTAGCTAAAAATGCATATGGGGAATCCACTGCCTGCAGTGCGAAGTGAGGCCTATGAAGGCCCGTACCTCCTTTTGTGTCTTGGGTGGTGACATGTTTACAATTAACTGGATGCGGTCAGGTGTGAGCTGTCTCCCCCATTTGGACAGCAAGTGCCCTAGGTACACAACTTGCTGGGCACAAAATTGCAGCTTTGAAGGGGACATCTTGTGCCCCTTGTCGGCTAGGAAATGTAAAACCGCCAGTGATGCTTTTTCACATTCGAGTTCGCTTCGGGCGGTGATCAGCAGATCATCGACATACTGAAGCAGTGCAGTGTTAACAGGCATGTGGATACTGTCAAGTTGTCTTTTCAGTGCTTGGCTGTAGATGCTAGGACTTTCTGTAAATCCTTGAGGTGCGCGTGCGAATTTAAAACTTCGTCCATTTAAACTGAATCCGAACAAATATTGGCTTTCCGGATCGATTGGGACGCTGAAGAAGGCGTTCTTGAGGTTGATTACAGTAAAGAACGTTGCCTCTGAATCAATAGCTGTCAGTAATGAAGAGATATCTGGGACCACGGGGTATTGTGGTACAATGCATTTATTTAATTCTCGCAGATCAATAACTAATCGATATACTGGGGGTGCTTTTGGATCAGTTCGTTTAAGAATCGGAATAATCGGAGAATTACATACATTGGAGTCGGTTTCTACAACCACTCCTTGTGCAATGAGCTCGTCAATGATTTGCAGTAAAGCCACTACAGCATCTGGCGGTAATTTGTATTGTCGCATTCGTGGTAGTACCACTCCTGTTTTGAGTGTGACTCGATATGGTGTAATGTGCATACAACCTACATCAGTGGGGCCTTGCGCCCATAAATGTGCAGGTAGATTCTGTAACCGGTGATCCATGTCTCTAGACACGTAGTGACCTTTAAAGTCACGCAAAAATAGTCGTACTCCGTCCGGAGAACAACATATTATAGCTCCTAGAGCTTTCAATGTTTAAATACCTAACAAGTTTTCTGGGCATGATTTCGTAAGCAATAGATCTGTAGTCCGTGTCAATGGACCGACTGTAAATGCAAGTGGTTGCGATACTTCGTTAATAGTAGGCTTTCCTGAAAAACCAAGGGAAATATTTTGTGAGCCTGAGAGGGGTGCCCCTGGGACTTCATCGTGACTTATAGTTGTTCTGCTTGCCCCTGTATCGAGTAGAAACTTTCTGTCTTTCCCTAATACTTGACTCTGCACATAGGGACCCTCTTGATCTACAGGAACCTCAATAAGGGGTAAGCCAACTTCCCTCTCTAGGCTATTTCATGTGTAACGCTGATATTCTGGATAGTCATTTTGTGCATACTGGTACATCTGTTGTGTCGTGTTATGTGTTGCGGCAATAGGCTGTGGCTGTTGTTGTGGTACGGTCTGTTGTGCAGCTTGCATAGGCTGTATATTCTGAGGTACTTGTTGTTGGATCTGATCCTGTCCAGGCGGACGTGGTCTCTCCTTGGTTTTACCCGTGGAGATATTATGTTTCAGAACTGCACAATCGTTTATATAATGACCTGGCTGTTTACAATAGTTGCATGTCCCTTTAACGGGAACCGCTGAGTTACTGGACTGTGCCGTACCCTTTTTATGACCGTCAGCTGGAACTGACTGGGCGACGAGCATTTTCATTTTCGTGTCTTTCATACGCCTTGTTTCGTGTTCTTGTTCTTCTCTAATTCTATTCTGGTGATACTGTAACATTTGTAACATTTGTGAAGGAGTGTTAGCTTGCCAAGTGCTCTCAACTTTCAATACTCTGTTTTTAACCTGTGGCAGGGAATTCTCGACTAGTTTTGTTACAAAAAGATGTGGATATGACTCACTATTTGCTTTCAGGCCGCTATTAATACCAAAACATTTTTCAAATCGGGAATAAAAATCACTAGTGTCTTCATCGGGTTTCTGTTTACAAGCTGAGATTGGTCCCCAATCTTCCTTTTTCGTAGTTAACAAACGTGGCAATACTTGCACTAATAGACCTGGCAATGCTTTTGTTTTGTCCCCAAGCCCTACGCCTGCAGTTCGGTTATTTTCTTCAGTTTCTAATGCGGTCCAATCAATCTTTTGGTCTCCCACCTCCCATTCTTTTTCCTTGAGTTTCTCATAAATACCGGCAGGCAATAATACTTTCAATATTTTCATAATGTCAGGATAGGTATAATCACCCATGAGTAACATGTCCTTTAGTTCACGGTGAAAACCTGCTGGATCTTTGTCATGGCTAGGCACTAATTTTTTCATTTCCAATAGTTCTATTTTGGTTATGGGCGTGTACACAAACACGCGTCTAAACGTATTGTCATCATTCCT
Source organism: Triturus cristatus (assembly GCF_964204655.1). NCBI lineage: Eukaryota > Metazoa > Chordata > Amphibia > Caudata > Salamandridae > Triturus > Triturus cristatus. Next base: position 552,018,966 of record NC_140595.1, read on the forward strand.
GACTGGGTGTACTTCGCGTAAGGGATTCTGTCTGTCTATGTAATACGGGTTTCTCTCCATGGAAGGAGCTGGATCATGTTCTGGACACAAAAAGGCACTATATCTATGTCTATATTCTAGAATTACTTTAATTAGATCGGTACCTAGACCTCTCCATTTATTCATGAGTAGTTCTATCAATATATCAGGTAGGGGACCAGGATCGGAGTGTTGGCCTTTATATAATATAAGGAGATGTTGTATCATGTATATACTAGCTAAACGCTGTTCGTCTGGGGCGAGATTCAGAAACGTGTGTGCTAGCGCATCATCACTGTATTTCTCAGAGCTGTCAGCCCATTGTACTGCTGACCTGGCTAATTCTTGTTCATCCATAGAATCGAGCACATGGTACCCCCTTCGTTCTCGAAGTAATTTATCAGTAGCCTGGAATAAGTGTTCAGGGGTCCTTGGATTTGTAATAACTGTTTGAAAAATTCTGTTACATTCTGGGTGTATCGGACGTATTGTTTTATTAAAAGATCTTCCTTTTCCTACATAAGCTATCATTTGTTTAGCTGGTAATTCAAATTGTCCTGTGTTCATTTCTGACTGTTCCTCCTCCTCTTCCTCTGATTCAGTTTTATCTGCTTCTACTCTGTTTTCATGTATTCGTTCTACTTCTTTTCTGATCCTTCGGCACATGGCTTCTATACACTTCTGTTTATCATGTCTCCCGTCTGTTATATTCTGACCCCATTTGGTAAGTGCTTGCATTTCCTCCGAATCTACCTCAGGCCTATCTCTATTTCTGATCAAACAGTTTATAAAAAAGCGTAACAGTAATTTTTGTATGTCTACTTTCTGGTATTCCATGGCTTCGGCAATACTTTCAGGACCTTGCCCTGATTGGATAAAGCGATATATTTTGTCTAGATGTTCAACCATTCCTGGTAACGTCATTAAATAGTTTGCAGCTCGTCGCAAACGTACTGAAGACAGCAACATTCTGTCGTGTTTTCCTGGCACTGGGTCATATCTACAATCGGAAAGAGGCTCGTTTAATATACTGTCTGATATTCTTTGGGGTGTACGTCGATATGCTAAATCTCTATAAGTCAATCTAGTTGTTGGTGGTGGCGTGGAAAAACCTCCTGTCGCACCCCCTGAGGTGCCAAGTCCAAAAGGATTTGTTGGGTGCAGGGTAGAGAGTGTCGGTGCAGGAAGGGCTGTAGAAACAGATGGAATTGTTAGAACTTGAGTAGGAGTTTGTTGCTGCGGAGGTGAGTGCAGCTGATTTTGGGGTTGAGTGTCGTTAACGGGTGGTGTGCGTGGCTGCACACCATTAGCATATTCGGGGGCTGCATCGTCTAAATAGGAAGAAAGGAAAATGTCTTTTGCGGTCTTGGGATGTACTTTAATCGGGAGTAACGGAGGTGGCAGATCTTCTGGTACCTCCAAAGTGGCCTTAGGCAAACCCTCGGCCAGAAGAGGATACATACCATTCATAAGAGTATTTCGTTGTCTGTCTACTTGTTCTGATTTTACTCGGGCACCTTCGTCAATTAATATGTTTTCTCGGGCCTTTTCTGAATCTTCCCTACTTTTCTCTTCTTTTCTGAGCGCTTTCTCTGTGCGCCTATGCGATTCTTTACGCCATAGTTCAATGGCATCTTTCTGTGACTGTCTGGCTTTCTTTTTCCATAACGCTTCTTCTATTCTCATGATGCAATCTGCATCCCATGTTCCAGCAGCGGGCCATCTCTGACTCTCTGCTAAATCCTTGGTGTAGTCCACCCATAGATCAAGATATAATACGGCATCTAGGCCATGTTTATGGTACATAAAGTACCCTGGAGTGTCCCTAGGTGGGATAGGAACAGCTTCCTCGAGTATCCCTTTTCTAGTTTTTATCTGTCTTAATTTAGAAAATAACGGCATCTTGAACCTTGTTACTTAATTCTTACTCGGTTTTTGAACACGATAATTACAATAAACACAATAATGAAGATCGAACAATCACTCATACCACGACATTTAAAACATATAAAAACATTTTAGAACGAACAATAATAATTAGAATAAAACTAGTTAACTGCATAATACTAAATATACTGTATGTACTGCTAAACAGTACAGATACACTGCTAAAACAGTGCAGACCAGGTCTGTGTACCCAGACCCGTCTTGACCGGCACAAACTAATGTGCACGTCTAGATGCGTCCCCAGCAACGGTACTCACCCGGAAGCACGGAACGGAAGGCCTCGGAAGTCTGGACTGGACTAGACCAAACTGGACTGGACTCGACTCGTGACTTAGATACTTCGGAACTTCGGAATCTGGTGGGCCTCTGTATACCTCGGATCTTGCTCTCTCAGCTAGGCTCTGGTCGGGATTCTCCGCACTCCTCACCGCCTCGTCTGGGTGTTGATCGCAGCCTCAGTCGCCCCCGTTAACCTGAGGGAGATACAGGAAATCCTGCGGGGACGCGTAATTGTCCGTCCGGCTGTGGCAGGAGACCGCGTCTGCAACGCACCTCCGGCGCATGGGGTGTGAGAGGTATCCCTGTTCGGGCGCCAATTATGTGGTAAATTTAAATTACCTAGACTTAATTTATGCGGTAAAATACAATACGAATAACTCAGTAAAAATAAGAGGCAGAATCCGTGGTATTCGAGGGTATAATAGGGTATTTATTCCTTACAAAGGAATGATGGTTCGAACCAGGCAATCGAGTTCCGTCACCACGAAGGTTCAGGAAGGGATCAGCAATACATTATTGACAGGTTAAAGCATATATAGTAATGCATTTACAGTAAAGACAGATGTAGGAGGCGTAACAACCGATAAGAATACACATACGTAATAGAAAAGGCGTTACAATAGGCGTGCATAGAGGCGTATACTAAAAACGTCATTATGATGGTGACACAAATGGGTGGATCCATAAGAGAATCCTGCAAAGTCAGCAAAAATACATGGCAGAGATGCGCGCGCAGCCGCATGACGTGTGATTGACGTGTAACTAGAGGGTGAAGGGAACTTGACATTTAGCCCTACATGAGGAGACAGAAGTCTGGGGTGTCAGGACAACCTAGTCCTAAATCATATCTAATATCTTGTGTTTAAGGAACTATATTATCTAGAAGGAAAGGTCTTCTCGGACAGATCCTATTCTATACTGACTGCTAGTGCGTGTACAAGCGTCTAAGTGTCTACATGGGATGCGAGGGGGGCATGGGCCTACCATGGTAACGAGAGTCATGAATTACTTGTACGGAGACAGTAAGGCCGGGCCCTTTGCTCTGCAGCTGGAGGGATGTTTACCTAAGTTACTTAGACAGGAATGCATTTCTTGAGGAGCGAAACAGATAACTTGAAGGCTGAATACAGTTTTGGCAGGCAACAGGCCGGGCTAGGCACCGTTAGCCGCGCAGGAAGTAAGACAAAGTTCATGGATACAGATGCAGGTCCAGGCTGGAGCATTCAGAGGCAGAAGCAGAACAAGGCTCGATGGCAGAATTCAGGGCCTTCCTTGCCAGAGCTGGAAAACGTGAAAAGTATACCATATAAAGACGGTGGCAAGGCATACTTAGGAACGGAATATCTGGCCCATTCATGGCAGATATGAAAGAGTACATATTAACGTTGGACACAATTGTATTTGCGTCTTCATAGCTTGAAGCGGAGGGAACATACATGTACTTGTAGCATGTACATGGAGCCGTTGGGGTCTAGATAGGGGACACAATTAACCATAAAAATTCATATTTCCTCACACTGCTGGAATCATTCAAAACCCCAAAAATATCACCCACAATTTCAGACCAAGTTTCTCTCTTAAAACGTGTTAATAAGTTAATATCTTCTACATCTCTTATTTTATCTGTATGAAAAATTTTAGGAAAAACCAGGCCCACATAACACGTGCCATACCAATGGTCAGGCAACTTGTAATAAGCCTTGTTCCCACAAACATAGTACACTCCTGGAAAAATCGTATCTTCTCCACCTCTGAAACCCCAACCTGTTGCAATGAAGTATGTATCATGGCACTCACTAGTTCCCACAAAATATGTATCATATTGGGATTTCCTTCTGGTAATGCAAAGTTTACCCTTCTGCGGCGCATCTAGAGCTAAAGTTGGACTAGCCCCATTCTTCAACTCTTTTCCCATCTCAATGTCCCAAATTGTCTCACTCACTTCATATTTTCCCCCTTTTCTCATGCATGTTCACTCTCCTTTCTTCTACCATATCCAGGAAAGCTCTCTCCTCTTCTTTCAAACTACAAGTTAAATTATTCTTAAAAATGTAATCTAATGTTAATCCTTTTTCTTCAATAAAAATCTCACCAAAAGTGTTAGCTTCTTTAGCTGGATTCAGCTCTTTGTTCATTGGCAAGTGCCCAAAAATACTATCTCTGTTAGACATCTTATAATCTACTTTCCCTAACAAATAAAAAACACTACTTAAAATTCTACCGGAAATACCATATGTAGCTGGTAAATGGTGATAAGTAACACCCTCTGAAACAGATGCAGGTAATTGCATGCAGACGTAGCAATCCCTTACTTCCATTGTCTTCACATATTCATATAACAGTTTAGAAAAAACATTACTAGAAAAATTATTAATCGACCTATCTTTGTGTATGTAACTACTACTTCTAATTGGAACTTCTTTTTGTGAATTCTTCTCTACATTTGTCACATTCTCTATATTCATTCCAAATTCTACTCTAATAGTAACTAATAAAACTAAAACACCCCATAGAAGCATTAATAATCCAGTACAACAGCAGCACATTCTACACCACCTCTTAAAGAAGGCACATCTATTTCTATTATCCTCTATGTTAGCCATTTTAGTTTAGCCTCTACTACTCCACTACTGTTTGAACTTCCTCAATTCTCCAACAATTCTTCAGCTTTCAGTTTATCTAAATGATCTCCTCGTTCACTTGATCCAAGTGAATCTTTCTTTCACTCAGTTTGGATATTTGTCATTCTTCACTTCAATTTCTTCAACATCAAATTGTATCAGATCTCCAACATCGGAATCCTCAGTACTCGACTCTTCTCCAATGTCAGTCAAGAGTACTTTCAGAATTTTACCAGTATCTTCCTCAACCACTTTTCTCAAGACCACTTCCAGATTATCTCGAGTCACTGTTTCTTCTTTTCCTTCTTCAGACAGTGTCACATAAGACCATTCCGGTGATCTGTACTTTTGGTTGGGTCTTTTAACTCTTCTTATTTCTACTGGTTCTTTTGATTTCTTTGATTCTTCTCCTTCAGCCTTTGAAGTTTGACTTGATATTTCATTTACTTGTTCAGCTTTCGATGAATTTGCTCTTATTACTCTGTATCTCACTCTTTTAACTCGGTTGTTAGGCCAACGATCTCCTTTCACAACCTTTTTCGGCCTTAATTCTTTAACACTCTTCTCTCCAATCGAAGTTCTCTTTCTCAGAACTCGACCCTCTGTTTGTTCATCCTCATCATCTGTTTCAAGTGCCTCTTGTTTCCGTTTCTCAGCAGTTTTCTTCTTCTCCACAGATTTCTTCACCACTGTTTGAGACTTCCCTACTTCTGTCCCTCCTCGGGTCTCCGACACGCAATCTTCTTGCTGTCTACTTGTCCCTTCACCTAGCTCCTCATCAATGTTCCCTACACCTCCTCGGGGGTCTTCCGCAATCTGTCCCTCTCTATCTTCTTCTGACCCTGTTTCTTCAAGAATAATCTCAAGTGGTTCTTCAATCTCCTCCTCTTCTGATTCAGGAGTAATCTCTGTGTGATTTCTTTTTTCTTTTCTTTTCCCTCCACTGCTACTTGAAACTTCAGGCTCTTTAACAGAATCTGATCTTTTCTCTGATACTCGCAGTGATTCTCTTGAAGCTCTCTGTGCTTCTTTTCTCACTGATTCCGTATCTTCAGTATCTTCATCATCACTGGAATCTGACTCTTCAAAATACTCTTTACCAGTTCCTTCTTTTGGGTTTGGAACTCTCAGAGTATGACTTGCATGTACCCAGTGCTTCACTCCAGCACACTTTACTGCAGTCGTCGTAGTCAGAATAACTTGTCTTGGCCTTCCCCACCTTGGAATCAAGCAATTTCTTCTCCTGTGAACTTTTATCCTCACCCAGTCTCCTGGACTCCTATCATGGGCTTGCTTCTTCTCAAGTGTGGTAGCTTCTTCTCCAACCTGGTGAAACACAGAATGAACTGCGTCAGCCAGGCCTTTACAGTAATCCAAAATCATGTCATCAGTTATTGACACCAACTTATTGACAGGCACGAATGCATGGCGCATAGCACGTCCCATGATTATTTCATGCGGGCTCAAACCAGTAGTTCTATCTGGAGTAGATCTCATTGTCATCAGAACTAGAGGTAACACATCTGGCCATTTCATGCCAGTGGCTAAACACATCTTTCCAATTCTATTCTTGATTGTGCCATTGATCTGCTCAACCACACCAGAAGCCTCTGGTCGGTATGCACAATGTAGCTTCTGCTGTATTTTCAATGCTTCACAAATTAAACCTATGAGTTCATTTTGAAAGTGTCTACCTCTGTCAGACTCAACTGTAACTGGAAACCCGTACCTAGGAATCAACTCCCTTAACAGTAACTTCGCCACTGTTAATCCATCATTTCTTCTAGTCGGGTAAGCTTCCACCCACCTTGAAAACAAACAGACTACCACCAAAACATACCTCAGTCTGTTCACTTGGGGCATTTCAATGAAAACAATCTGCATTCTTGTAAAAGGACCTCCTTCTCTGCCTATTGTTCCCAGACTCACCACTGTCTTTTTCCCAGTGTTAAATTGCTGACAAATTAAACACCTTTGACAGATGCTCTCTGCAATTGTCCTGAACTTTGCATTGTACCAGGTCTGCTTGAACGACCTTACCATCGCATCCCTCCCCAGATGTCCCTGGCCATGATACATCCTTGCCATTGACGACAAGATAGAGTTAGGCATCACTGGTCTGCCATCTCTGTAGACCCAAACATGGTCTGTTTCCCTTGGAGCACATCCTGCTTTAACCCAATCTTGTTTCTCTTCTTCTCCTGCCTCATCTTGTAACTGCTTTACTTCATCCCACGTTTCTAGGACATTAGTAAACATCACAGAAAGAAAAGACATTTCCTCTATTCTGTCCCGATTAATTGACTGATTTGTTTTAGCACAATACTGCGCCACATCGTTGGCGTATCGGTTTCCAACCGTGATAAAATCATCCCCTGGACCATGGGCAGCACATTTTACAACAGCTAACTCCTCAGGCAGCTGTATCGCCTCAAGCAATTTTCCAATCAATTCAGCATTCTTTATCGGGGTTCCACCCGATGTCAAGAAACCTCTTTGCAGCCACAACTGGCCAAAGTCATGCACCACTCCAAATCCATACTGACTATCAGTCAACACGGTTGTTCTCAAATCTTTCCCAATCTCACAAGCTTTTGTCAATGCCACTAGTTCAGCAACTTGCGCAGATTTCACTCCTTTCAATGGTGATGCTTCCATGACCTCTGAAACTTTGCACACCGCATATGCTGCACATAGCACACCATCATCATTCCTCAGGCATGATCCATCCACAAACAACACATGGTCATTCACAGGTAAGGGAATATCCCTTATGTCTGGTCTCGGTTTTGTACAGTACTCAAGCACATCCAAACAATCATGATCATCTTCCATCTTTATACCCACATTTTCAATATCCGGCAAGAGTGTTGCTGGATTCACATTCACACATCTCTCAAGAGTCACATTTGAAGCTCCCAGAATCACTTTTTCGTACTTAGTCAGCCGACTATGTGACATATGCTGAGTTCTGCTTCTTGACAAAAGAATTGCCACATTGTGAGGTACGAATACCCTTACAGGATATCCCATTATGATCCCCTCACTCTGTTCCAGGCTTCTGCATGTTGCAGCCACAGATTTTAGACAACCTGGTAAACCCACAGCTACAGGGTCAAGTGTTGATGAGAAGTATGCAATAGGCCTTCTCAATTGTCCATGTTTCTGGATTAACACTGAAAGTGCACATCCATTTCTCTCACTGCAGTACAACTCAAACTCTTTTTCATAGTCAGGCATACCCAAAGCTGGAGCCTCACACATTTTACTTTTGAGCTCTTCAAATGCTGCCAATTGTTCTGCATCCAGATCTAATGGATCTTTCATTTCACTTTTCGTCAGCTTAATCAGTGGCTTTGCTATCAGGGAAAAATTAATTATCCACTGACGACAATATCCCACCATACCCAGGAACATTCTCACTTCTCTCTGGGTTTTCGGAGCTTTCATTTCTCTGATTATTCTGATCCTGTCAGTAGTCACTTTTCTCAGACCTTTTTCAATATTGTGTCCAAGATAATGAACCTCTTTCTTGCAAAATTGCAATTTGGCTGGAGATACCTTTAATCCTCCATCTGCCAGATGATTCAGTAAAGCTATGGTATCTACTTCACAAGCTTCACGTGTTTTTGATGCCACCAGTAGGTCATCAATGTACTGCACTAGCACTGAGTTTTCGGGCATAATCAAACTCTCCAACGATTTCTTCAATAACTGATTGAATATCGAAGGACTCTCTGTATACCCCTGTGGGATTCGACACCATGCTAAAATACGCTGGCCAAACCTAAATGCAAAAATCGGCTGGCTGTCATGATGCAATGGAATTGAAAAGAACGCATGACACAAATCAATCACTGTATACCACTCAGCATCATGTGGAATTTGATACAGAATCACTGATGGATTTGGCACAATAGGACAACATGCCACCACAATTTGATTAACTTTTCTCAAATCCTGTACGATCCTAAATTTGCCATTGGGCTTTTTCAGTCCCATTATCGGTGAATTACACGGACTACTCAGCAGTTCTCTCAGAACTCCCTGCTGAATCATTTTCTCAATTATAGGAGTTATCCCTTCAATTATTTCTGGTGTCATTTTGTACTGAGGAATGTTAGGATATGTAATTCCCTCTTTCACTGCAATTTTCACTGGATCTACATTATTCATCAATCCCACATCCTCTCCTGTAAAATCCCAAACTGCTCTTTTCACTGTGTCTCTCAGCTCTTGAGGCAAATCCTCCGGATTGAACACAGCAAATGCACCAATTAATTCATTTTCTCTATTTTCTAGAGTCATTCGGTAGAAAACATCATCATCTGGTGTCTCAAAAGCTATTCCATCTGGTGTACAAAAAATTGTGCAGTTCATTTTACACAATAAGTCCCTACCTAACAGGTTCACTGGACTCGTGTCACAGACAATAAATCTGTGCATGTCTGAAAATTTCCCTATCTGTACTCTTACCGGTTCAGTAAGACGTGTTCTGATTTGTGTATTGGCTACACCAACTACTTGGATTGCTTCATCCGAGAGAGGAAGATTTCTAACATCTGTTGACCTGACAGTTGATCTTGTCGCACCTGTGTCTACCAAAAAAGTAACACTCTCCTCATTTATTTTCCCATCTACAAACGGTCCTGCCTGGTCTATTTCTAGAGTTGCACCAAGTATGCACTCTTCCTCCTCTCTTCGGCACCGTCAATAATCACCCTCAGACTCACTCCCTTCACTCTTTAACAAGTACTGCTGTACTTTGTTAGAACGTCTTGGTTTGTTTACCTGCTCATCATTGAAGAATCCCGAGTCCTGATTGTACTTTTGTACCCCTCTATTCTGCGGCAAGGGCGGTTTTGGCTCCTGACTCTGCTGTCTCACAACTTTCTGTTGTTGCTGTTGATTATTCCCTTCATTCTGGTTCTGCACCTGTTGATTTAAGGATTTACCCTCATTATTCACTAATGGTGGATTAGGACATTCAGATCTCCAATGTCCCAGCTGGCCACAGTTGTGACAAGGGAACTTTTTTTTCGTTTCCTCAAGACTTCCTTTCCTCTTTCCTGCATATCTGGGTCTATTTCCTGCATTATTTCCTGGATTATTCGCCTGTTCCACTAACTGTGCATCCTGTCTTTCTGCAACTTTCACTTGTGCCCACATTGCTTTCTCTTTCAGCTTTCTTTGTTTTGCTTCAATTTCATCACTGAAGTATTTTGCATGTCTCAGAATCTCATCTACTTTCTTACTCTGCCAATCCACCGTGTGCTCACGAATTCTCTCACCAATTTCAGGTCTTAAACCATATACAAATCTATATACAAAATGACTCAAATCCTTGTCACCCAGGTGTTCATCTCCACTGAATTGTTTAACAGCCAGTATCAGCCTCTCGTAAAAAGCATGAACTGATTCTTTTGCTTCCTGTTGTGTTCGATCTATCTTAACCCAGTCTGTCTCTTTTGGAGGAACTTTACTCTTCAGGTATACCATCACCTGATCATACTTCCTCATCACTTCTGGATCTGGTGCCCCTGTTCTTGGATCTCTTGGATATTCCTCAGTAGGCCAACTCACAACTATTTTACACTCAGTCCACAAGTCTGCTGGAACAATTATATCAAACAGACTATTCAGGTCAACCCACAGCACTTTTGACAACTTCACAAACCTATCTACCTGCCTATACCACTCGACGGGCTTTTCTCTCAATCGAGGGAAATCATTCGTAAATGATAATATATCCTGTCTAGTCCATGGAACATGTACATATCCTCCTCCAGGTATTTCTCTCATGGGATAATGCTCCACTGGTTTCTCCTTTTCTCTCACTGGAAATGCCGAATAAGTTGTTCTATCTTCAGATTCCTCTCTTTTCTTATACCACCTATCCTTCCACTTTTCTACATCACCCCATCTTCGCAATAATGCCACCATTTCTTTAATCTGTCCTGTTCTACCAGAAGTATTCAAATTTTCTATGTCTTTTTCTGTGAAATCCATCCTATAAGTTTTCTGCAAAACCTTTACTTTATCAATGTCAACTCCTTGTTCATTTGCTATCGCTCTTAGTCTATCATATGTATTTCTTGCTCTCCATGTTATGCTTTTGCACATAAACATTAATTCACCATCATGATGACTCTTCAGAATTTCTGTTGGAACTGTTCCCGTCACAAGCTCTTCTAATTCTATACGTAACTTAACCACATCAATAACTTGTGAATCCTTATCCTTTTTCTGAAGAACCTTCATCCAATCATTCAAATCATCAACTGTTATTTCAGCAGTTTTTCTCACTGGAACCACCTTTTTCTGCGGTTCTAAAATTGGCATCCCTGAACAACTAGGTTCACTAACATCCAATAGTTCACTACATGTGTCATGTCTTGTTTGTCTCAGGTCACTTCTTTCTGCTCTTTTATTTGAATCTCCTGAAGGACCAACTGAATTTGTCAAATTATTCCCAACATATGGAATCACCAGTCCATTCTCACCTGCTCTCTGTTTGTCAAACACAGGCATAACTGGACCTATTGTTACAGGCACCGTAACAGCTTCTAGATTCTTCGTTAACTCCCTAATTTTCTCAGTCAGTTCTGTTGTCGTTTTTGCTAATTTTCTGGCATTTTCCTCACTACTTCGATTTTCTCTTTCCCTGAAAGAACTACTACTTCTTGATTCAGGTGTCATTTTTTCTTTCTCAACTGTATCTCTTATCGGAGAAACAACTGGTGTACTCTCCTCCGGTTCTGGTCTATATGGAGGTGGTCTCTTGTAAATCATGTCATTTAAGACCTCATCCTCATACTCTCCATATCTTCTCATATCTGACTCAGGAACCCTTTCTACAGAAGGAGCAGAAACTTCAACTGTTCTCATAGGATATAATCCCTCTGTCATACTAGCATCTCGCCATCTTTTCATCCGATCATGATGTGTTTCACGATCATGTCTCCTCCCAAACATGTATCTGTAATACCCTCCAGATCTTTGCTTTTCTCGATCATGAACTTCCTCTTCCCATTCCATAAAGCCTCGAACTGTGTAGGTCTCGGCTTCGGGTCCAAACGTACCATCTTTTCCCGTAAATTTCTCAACACGGCCAAATTAAATGAACCATGTTCTGGAAATGCTAGAACACCATCTTCTTTAGTATACCTAACCCAATTCTGCAACCATATACAGGTATGTAATCCATATTTTGCAACCATGAAGGATGCAGGTGTTTTCGCTGGAGGTAGCAACTCACCCTCTCTCGTTTTAACCTCTTTATCCTTGGTAAACCACCTTTTAACTTTTCCAAAGAAGGTTTTCTTCTTTTTCTCCTCTTGATAATACATTTTATCACTTACTAAACTCTCTATTCTCTCCGTATTATAAATATACAATACGATGTTTCTCAACCAATAACAGCGCGACTCACACTAACGCACCAATCCTGGAGCATTTACGTCACTAAACAGCTCTTCCAATCCTTGCACGACTCACACTAACGCACCAATGCTAGCGCGAACCCTTTTCTGATCCACTATCCAATCAGAGCGCGGACCTTCTGACGTCAACAGCCGCTGCAGTCTCTGTCTCCTGTCTCTGTCACTCGTCTACCCCTCCTTTACAAAAAACTCTTAGTAGACTTCGTGTCAAAATTTCTACAAAATCTATTAGTTACAACATAAAAACATCTCCATTGTCTGCTTCGCTAACCACAGAATAGTAAAAAGAGAGTCTATTTCTCAAGAATCAACAAACTTACATACATCTCATAACTGTTTCCTCTAGGACGTATCCAAAGAGTCTTACAATCAATAAATGTATATGCATTCACGCACATTCATACAAGAAAAATATAGTACATGCACACAGAATCCTGCTTCCCGAGAACAGCGCACAATCTGTCCTATTACAGAATTATAACTCACAACAACTAAGCAGCTTACCTCTGCCCAGTTCCTCAAACAAGCTCAGAGAATACCTATTACTCCTCCCGCAATAAGCTTTAACGGCAATCCTTACGGATCCCTGGGACTTAAGACCAGAGTTTCACAGATAACCTTCACTACGATACACACTCCTTATATACCAGAAATATCTAATAGTAACATACGACGATGTCACTGATTCCGAACCCAGACAATGTGAACGCGCAACTTCAATTGTCACACGTTATTCCTTACAATCCCGTCTTTCCCGAGAGCAGCATATACTTCCCTCTGCCCTACTACGGAACTGCTACAACAGCTTCCAAATTCCAGAAGCACTACATATAACTCAACATGACGACTCCAACATATAGTATTAGTACATATACCAATATCATCAAAAATAAATCAATAATCAATAAGCCAATATACAAGCAATCTTATCTTATCAGATCAAGACAACCATCTATAACCATCCTCTGCTACCAGAGAAATTGATAGAGATCAGGGTACCTAAAATAAACCCACTTCCACGGATAGAGTAATTTCACAGTTACACGCACATACATTCATCATACGCTAGGGCCCATTTCACTAACATACGCTCAAATACTCTACCAGCATAAGACCTGTGGGAAGAAAACCCTGCATCTATATCTAGGACGATAGGACCTGATTATAGTGGTTATCCTTAAACATACTCTATACAATCTATACAACAATGATCAAAATGTACACAATAATTGACAAGAAAGAATATTCAACACCATGTTTAAAAGTTATATTGCTTTATCTAAAATTAGTCAAAGTAAATCAATCAGAATAAATCATTTCTCATAGTTACCTATTCTAACTAAGTGTCAGAACGGGTCAGGACCAGTCTCTCGGTAAGTCTCTCAGGACGAAGTCCCTCAGCATCGATCCTCAGCAACGCAAGTTCACGCAGCAAAGGTAAAATGGCAAGTGGCAAAAACCCTCCCTAAGCTAACAATTCTTATAATGAAAAATACAATGGAAACACACATAAAGTTGGCAAAATAAACTGTATCACTGAGCAGAGCGATAAGGAAGGGATGTAACATTGCTACATCTGAAAATCTTCGCTCAGGAAAAGTCACAAGACGTGAACTACGGAACAGGAACCAAGAAACTATCAAAGTATCCAACTTGTACAACTTCCCTCGGCAGCCAGGCCACAGTTCATTATTCATTTCTGAAGCTCCTTTGTTTGCCAAGGACGTTCCATTTCTTTTGGAGATCCTCCAAACTGCTGATGTCCTCATGGAAAAATACAACAAGGACCACGGTCAGTTGTCTTCAACCTTTTTCCAGCAGGGGTCTCTCTTGCCACATCACAGAATATGCCACAGCCAGGCTTCGAAATACTGTCAGCTCGGCTAAGGCCTTCATAGGCCACAATAGACCATCTTAATTAAAGAGACAAAATAAACGTTACTACAGCATAATGATTAAACAGTGTTAACCCCACTAATACCCTTATGTGTATGTATTTATCTAGCTTTGCGACATAAAAAGCATTAATTCAGACAGCGTTTTGTGCTCAAAATAAATAGCACACAGCAACGTTTAAACATGAAAACTTGCACGTTATTATTAGGACAGAAACAGCACAAATAAGCTAACCCTCGTGTAACTTTCTCTTATGTTAGGACAAACGGGTTGATTAATAAAACACACTTGCACAAAGACAAATAGTTAATTGTTAATTATTAATAAATTAATAAAACGCATAGACATGCCAGAGCTTCAAAAGCCCATGAATTTTCTAAAAGAAAACTCTGCTCCAGCAGTGGCATATATCTTTACCTCGGTGTTGATTAACGAAATTGGGTGGTAATCCACACTAATTGAGGAGGGCCGTTGAGTTTTGGGGATAACAACATTGGTTGCCACTTCCATCTCAGGGAGGAAGGACCCGACCTCTGCAACATGTTGATATAGGTTAGAGAGGTGGGGGACCAGTAAGTCCCAATAAGCGGCATAATACTCCTGCGGGAAGCCGTCTGGCCCCGGTGTTTTCCCGGCCTTCAACGAGGAGATTGCGTCTTGTATTTCCTCTTGGGCGAAGGGGAGAGCTAAGCCTGCCGCTTCGGCCTCCGTGAGGTGGGGGAGTTGGAACTTCATTTGATTCAGCATGTCCGGGAGGGAAGCTTCCGGTGTACGAGCAGAATACAAATGGGCGTAGTAGTCAGCAAACGCCTGTGCCATTGCGGGGAATGTACGTTTGATGGTCCCTGAGGAGTCTCGGACTTCGGGAACTATTCAGTTGGCCAGAGGATAGGAGACTAGGCTGTGCAGCAGCCTCACATTCTTATCGCCCCATCCGTACACTTGGGCAATGGAGGAAGGTTACAGCATCTTGGCCGAATCCAGTGAGATTTGTTTGATTTCTTGGCGAATGGCCGCAAGTTGCCTGTCTCGCCGATCGTCTGGGTTCTCGGTTGAAGCCGTTTCCATCAGTGTTGCCTGCGCCTCAAGAAGAGTCGCGTGGCTGTTCTGAGTCAGTCACCGTGCTTGAACCTGACCTCTAGCTACTCCCCAGATAGTGGATTTACTTGCCTCCCAGAGGGTGCTCGGGGAGGGGACCGATCCCTGATTAGTGAGGAAGTATTGGTGCAACTCCTCCCTTATAGCTTTCTTGATCTCCTTGTCTTGCAGGAACCAGGCATTTAGTCGCCACACTGGTTGAGGCATGTCAGGGGTTTCACCTAGGTGTAGGGATAGGGCTGAGTGATCTGAGATTCCCTGGGTGAAGATGGCAATGTTCGACACTCCTTGGCATTCAGGGGCTGGCATGAGGATCAGGTCAATTCGTGAATGCGTGTGGTGGGCCGCCGAGGTGTAGGTGTACTGAGATCCTCAGGGGTTCCTGACCCTCCAGACATCGCATAGGCCAAGGGTTGCTGCCCAATCGGCCAATTTCTTTGCGTGTGCTATTCTAGCAGTAGAGGGTGTGGCAGTCGTGTCGAGTGTCGGTTGCATAACTGCATTAAAATTGCCCCCTATCACCATCTGTCCCAGGGGTAGAGCAGAGATAGTATCAGTGAGTTGTTGCAGTGAGGAGGTGAGCGTAGCAGGTGGGACATATATGGATACCAGGTTGAGGGTGTTCCCTTCCAGCGCACCAGACATGGTCAAAAACTGGCCTTCGAGGTCTGTGGTAATGAGGCTGGGAGTGAAAGGGGGGCCCCATCGTAGAAGGATTAGAACCCCTCATGAACCTCGCTCGAAACCAGAGTGCCACACCCTATCAAAGCCATACTGCACAAGGAAGGGGTACTGGGTCCCCAAGAGGTGGGTTTCCTGGAGTAGGAGTATATCAGGGGCGTGTCGTTGGGCGTATTTTAAGGCTGCTGTTCGTTTGATGTGGTCCAACAACCCGTTCACATTCCAGGATAGAATATGGAGGGGTTTACCTTTAGTGAATGATCGCGTCTTGTCAGAGACGTGGAATGGATGGGTCAAGGGGTAATGGGCCCCAGAGGGGCTGATACAGTTCTGTGTGAAGGTGTAGTTGCGGTCCATGCCCTGTGATGCGTGGGGTTGCAGCACCTATGTGATGGTCAAGTGTCAGGGGGCTGTAAACAATGAATAAAAGAAACATTGACAAATCCAAACATAAAACTAAACAAAGGACAACGGTCCTAACCCTCTCCGCCCTCCCTCCCCCACCCTACACTTTCGGAACTGAAGCATCTGTCACCCTGAAAATTAGAAAATATCAGGCTAAACTAAAACGCTTATCTGGGAGTTGCGTGGTGGACCCCTCCTTAATATTGGATATGGCATTTGCATCGGCGTGTGTCTCTGAGTTCTGTACTTCCGTGGGACATACCTCACTCGTCCCGCCCAGATGGGACCACCCAGCTCTGCCTCTCAATGAATTCCGGTGAGTCCTTAGATCACAGGACTTCTGGAGAGATCCTAGTCAGTGGTTGCCAAAGTCTTGGAGGGGCTTAGTTTGGGGGATAGTTCATCCGGGTAGCCATCCGAACATTGGACTTGGGAGTCTGATGGGCTAGTAGTGGTTTTGGGTCCCCAGGGAGCTGAGCAGGGTGACCCAGATGCCTCCCTGCAGGCTCCTTGGCCCCTGTGTGATTGCATGCACCTCCTTCATTGCTTAGGGGAAGGGGGGCCGGTCATTTGTGATCTGGATGGGCCAGATGAGGATGTGGAGCGGACCCAAAGGGGTAGTTCTTCAGTCAGCCAGGTCCAGGCAGATTGTGGGGACTCGAAGAAGTGTGCTGTATTGTGAAAAACCGACTCGAAGACGGGCCGGGGAGGGGGGAGTCTGTATTGGAGGCCTAGATTACGAAGTTTCTGTTTGACCTCTGTGTACGAGCACCGTTGGGCCTGAACTTCTTTAGTATAGTCTGGAAAGATCATTATGGTTTGATTCTGGAACTTCAGGGTGCCTTGGGCCCAGGTTGCACTCAGGATAGCGTCCCTATCTTTAAAGTTTAGAATCCTGGCGATGATGGGATGGTGCGGGCGCCGGGAGGTGCTTAGGCGCAAGAGATCAGTGGGCACTCTCAATAGCAAGCCATGCCGATAATGTGTCCTTGGGCATCCATGAGTTTTTTACGAAGGCTGCTGTTTGGCCTTGTTCGACTCCCTCTGGGAACCCCACCAGGCGAAGGTTGATATGCCGTGACCGATTTTCGGCGTCTTCGGCCCTTCTGTGCAGTTCCTTAGTATGGGCATGTAGGTGGTTCACCTGCTCTTTCAGCTGGTGAACATCGTCCTCCACTGTGCAAATGTGTGATTCCGCCTCTGAGATCCAAGCCGTAGCGTTACGCAGGTCTTGGAAACTAAGGGCCACATCTACCCGGACCTCTCCAATCTTATTCTCCAAGGTGGCCTGGGATGTGCTAAGGGCTTGCAGGATTGCAGCTAGATCGGATCCTGGGAGGGATGAGACCCCAGTTGCCCCCTCCACCAGGGCTGGTTCGCTTGTGATATATTGGTCCATTTTAGTTTGAGTCTGGGTAGTGGACGACTTAGGGGCCCAGTCTTTCCCCATCTTGGGTAATGGGAGGGGGTTGAATCTGTCTGGGTGTCGGTGTACTGCAACACAGGGCCCAGGTGGGGAGCGGGGGAAGGTCTACACCCTTTAGGAGGTGGTGTGAAGTTGACTGGATCTGATCCCCCGGCTGGTGCCCACAGCCACTGAAGCGTCTGGAATGTGGGTTGAGGAGACGGGGTACCGCCACCCACGCCCATGTCCTTAGGGCTGTGAGTGTTGATGGCAGGGTTGAGCTCGCGGGGTGAGTGCAGCCCCACGTCCTGGTGGGATAGGCTGGTTGAGGGTTGGTCGCCGATAAATTTGCAGTGCCCTTGTTCAGAACCTTGTTGTGGAATGCACAAGGAACCTCGGGTATGGCCTTCCTCAGCTGCGGGATGTTGTCAGCAGGGACCCCCGGATGATCCAAGGAGACAGTGGAGGTCTGCTGTGCAGCGTTCAGGCCGGGAGGGGCTCCCCAAGCATCTAGGGCAGGCATGGGATTCGGAGTCAGTGGGGGTGCTTCAAGGCCCCTCTACCCCCTTCGGGCTGTCCCCAGGGCCCAGCTCACCACCTTGCCAATCCGAGTGGTCTCTGCCTCTGTTCTAATTAGCGCACATGTCCGGTTCTAGCTAATCCCATCCGGGCCCAGCCCATTCCGCCCTCTGACCATGGATAGCCGGCCGCAGGAAGGATTATGGTATGTAGTGCAGCCTCAGCAGGCGTCTGGTGTAGTATGAGGCCCAGTCCGGTTATCTGGCAGCCATATCCTCCAGAACAGACAGATCTAGGGAGCTTCAGAGTAGGCAGAGTCCATGGTTTTATCCCTCATGTAAAGGGTCAGGCAGATCGTAACCGGGCTCCCCAGGCTTCACCGCCTGGTACTCCGAGAACAGGGTGACCATTATCAAAATGGGGTTACCCAAATACAGTCGAGGACCTGGGTTCAATATGGTATGAAAAACAGTGGTCCTAAACTTAAATTACAGATGATTGAAACATAATCCTACAATCGTTATTTGTAAAAACTTTTTGAGTCTCAAAAGCTTATTGACTCACTGTATTAATACATTCACTTTACTACAGTTGCAACAACCCAAAAATATTTTCAAAAAGAGGTTTTTAATTCCATCCTATTTCGAGATAATAATAACCTGTGGTATAGGTGGGCATCGACGTTTCGACCTGACTTGGGGCACAGGGATAGTTGGGGGCCTCAGCCTGCGAGTCTTCTTCAGGACAGAAGGAGTAACCTGAGTACCGGTGAAGTGTCACAGTCACACATCCATGGGTTCTTCTGGGCAGGGGCGGGGGTTGTGTTTATCCCGTCTAGTTATGGCAGCAACGATCTTAATGATTCGTGAAAGCTGCTGCAGAACGCTCTTGTGGAACAATGTCACCCGATTATAGCAGGAGAGAGCGCGCCCTCATCCAGGAAGTAAGGGTAGCGCGTAGTCTTCCGAAACGGAGGCAGGCAATGCCGCTGCTTGTCTATGTCAGCAACCGGCGTCAATGAATCCGCGTGGTGAAAAACGGCAGGAAGTCGGGTCAAAACGTCGACGCCCACCTATACCCCACCTGGACCACGAGTTCTGTTTCAAAAATGTGCCACACAAGAATTCAATTGTGTACTGTATAATGAAATGAATGATATATAAATGAAATTGAAAGTATATGTGGCCAGGTCGCAATTAGACTGAGATTATATGACCAGTCAAGAAAAAACTGTCTATTGTTCCTCTATCACTACTCTTGTAATTTCCCTTCACTCTTTCACTCACTCTTGGTCAACAGCATCCCGGGCTCCGGATTTTTGGCCTGGGTCCTCGATGGGTCCACACCTGACCTGGATCGCGCAGCCGGTCCCTTGAGGAGAAGCAGCAAGGGGATTTGGCAACGGGCCCTCTGCCCCAAGCCACAGGTCACGCCAAGCACCGCCAGGGGGTCAGCCAGCTAAGCTCCATGTGGTCACCAGCTCTCAGCCTCGACGGGTAGGCTGTGGTGTGCTTCAGGCCTCCGTGACAGTCCCGGACTCGCAGAGGAGAGGCAGTCAGGGTCGGCTTAAGGCAGCGCCTGGCCACGGCCGCCCAATTCGTCTTCGGGAGCTGATGGGTCAGGCCCCCGGCGTCCGCCAGACCTCAACCTCGGCAGGTGTATTGTGGTTTGCTGTAGGTCGCCAGCGAACTCCCCGGGGGGGAGGAGGCAGTCCCCACATCAGTAGGCCGTTGCACAGGTCGCGGGGCCGAAAGACTCTGGTCGGCGGTAGATGGGTGCCACAGGGATTTCAGTTGCCTCAAAATGCTCGCGCCTCAGCGGCGGATCTTTCCCTGCCACTGGGGCTTGAGTAAGACTGCCGATGGCTGTGGATTTTGGAGCGGATGACAGAGGGGTCTGGAGCACTCTTAGAGCGCGACCGCCATCTTGACGCTCCAAGCCATGCCCCCTAAATGCAGCATTTTAAGATTCTCTTGGATCTTTCTTTTGTGATCAGTAACAGAAAGTACTGATTTCCATTTTTAACTCCAATCATTGTATACTAAGTTACGGAGTTTTCCACAATGCTAACTGTCACTGAACCTATACAATAAATATGGTGATCTCGTGCAAGCCTGTTCTGGTTCCTAGGCATATTCTCATATGTGCATGGCAACAGGACCCATGTTAAATTATACATCAACATCTAGTGGAAAAATCCCATTGTCGTGCTATACCCTCTTGCCTTCTCTCACTTGACATAAAGAGGGCTTTTGACTGGGTCAGCTGGCCTTTTCTTGGAGCAGTGCTTAAAAAACTGATCTAGGCCTGAACATGATATCTCGTATCATGGCCCCCTACCATGGCCCCACTGCTGTTGTTCGGGTCCATGACTCTCACACGTAGTTAATACACCTAATGAGGGGTACTCAGCAGGGATGTCCCTTGTTGCCCTTACTATTTGCCCTAGCGGATGAACCCCTGGGTATCACCATTTGGCAGACGGATTCCAATTGTTGGCATTGTTGGAGGCTGGGCACATATATTGAGCATGTTTGCAGACAATCTCCTGCTCACACTCACCAAGCCCATGTCTTCTTTGCCGGCGGTGGTCCTCGCATTGACGGATTTTGAACAGTTCTCCGGCTTCTGGGTCAATATGTCTAAATCCCAAGCTTTAAATCGCACCATACCTAGGCAGGATCTCCCCGCTATCCAGGCTCTCGCTCCCTTCTAGTGGGCCCCACATGGCATTTGTTACTTAGGCCTCAAGCTGACCCCTACCTTGCCGACCTGGGCGAAAACCAACTGACCCCATATCGAAAATATGTCCTAGACAACCTTCAATGTTGGTGTTCCCTACACATGTCCTGGCTGGGGCGGCTCAAAGCCGTTAAGATGTCCTCTCCTATATTTGTTCAAAACGGTCCCCATGCCCATTCCTCACAAGGATATCATACATCTCCAGCGACATATTTGTGCCTTCATATGGGGATGGAGAAGACCCAGATTCTCCAACTCTGTCCTAATGCTCCCTAGAGACCAGAGGGGGGGCTGGCATGTCCCAATCTCTTGGAATATTACTGGCCGGCACACATATGCTTTATATCTGAGTGGGTGTTAAGGGAGAGCAAGAAACACTGGTTTCACATGGACTGGCCCATCAGTTGCAGACCCCTCTGGGATCCAACCTGGCTCCCTTAATATGCACAATGATGGAGCGCTTACTTGGAGACCCCTACCAGTACCATCCTCGAAATGTGGGACAAAGTTGCGCTTCAATGCGGACCTACTACATTTTTCTTCCCCAACACTCCCCTAACATGCAATTCAGATTTCACTCCGGCCCTAGAACCCCTTTCATACCATACTTGGGAAGCAGACGACTGTCATACAATGCGCAACCTGTTTCACGGGCCCTCCATCAAAGAATTCGTTCACTGTAAACAGGAATTTCATATACCCGAAACGGCTCACCTACAATATTGGCAATTACACCACTGGTCACTCCACCCCCTGAACACGTAGGGTGTGATCAGACAACTTACCCCCTTTGATGCGTTAGTTAGGGTCTATGACGGCGCAAGAGGCCTGATCTTCCACACCTACGAAGTTCTCCAGCATTCCGGTATGACACACTTTCACACATATTATACCTAATGGCACTCAGACACCAATGAGGGTATTTTACAAAAGCAATGGGAGACGCTCTGGCGAGATAGTCCCAGAACACACCACAGCATATCACAACGTGAGACGGCCTTTAAACTGATGACAGAGTGGTACTATACACCCACTCGCCTCCAGGCTATATATTGCACTACATCGGATGTCTGCTGGTACTATGAGGCAGCCCCAGGGGATTTTCAACACATTTGTTGGTTGTTGGTTGTGTTCTGTCATATCTACATATTGGAAAGAAATCTAGGGAGACATCAATGGCGTGTTTAGCTTCCCCCTACCGAGTTCCAACATTACTATTATCCTGGGTGTATGACCTGTAGGGCTTGAGGCTATGGCACACACAGATTGGCGCCTGGTGAACCACATGCTGGGAGCTGCTAAACAACGTATTGCCCTCCACTGGAAGCAGTCAACCGCCCCTCCTGTGGCCTCCTGGTTTACTCGATTGTGACATGTTATGGCCATGGAGCTCTTGACTCATAGGATTGCGTACACCAAAACCAGGTTTACCCACATCTGGTGGCCTTTGATTAATTATTTTAAGCGCTTGGAGTACACTTGCTTTAACCCCCCCAAGCTCAAGGTGCTGTAAAGCTTTGATTGAACTCATCTAGGATTAGAGGGATTATGACACTGGATTGTTTGATATGTCTCTTGCACCTCCCCTTGCGAACCTCCCTCCCTTACATACCAGGTGACGACGGGGCCTCCCTGCCATTGGACCCTTGTAAACTTAGCTACTTCCATTATTTACACACTACTGTTTTGTATTTTACTATTTTGTTTTAGCTGAAATGTCTATGCCAGATCTTCAGAGCTGTTGTACTAACTGTTAGTTTGTCCTGCCACATTTGTAGGATACCTGGCTGTGCTATTTATTGATGGCAACAGCAATTATCTTGCTCATAATCTTATTTGTGAAAATGACTGAAGTCGCTGTGTCTGACCGCATTCCATGTAATGCTTGTCCTGTTGATCTGTCAAACTTCTTTTTAATAAAAAGATTCTTAGTAAAAATATGATGCATCAATAGAGATCTGTGTTTTGTAAATATCAACATTTGTCAATGCATGAGGCAGGTTCACTAATTGATAGGTGCCATCTGAATTAACCCTCACATTTGTGACGATTCGTTCTTTCCTCTGCGGAGATGCCACAGACATTTTTTCTAGCCTCACTTTCCTACCCGGGTGCTCAGTCGCCTATTCCAAGTAGTAGTAAGGCAAATGGACACCAAAGGGGAAAAGGGATGGGGGACAGAGAAAAAACATCAGAGCTGGCTGAGGATGATCAACTAGGCTGACTGTGACTCAGATAGTTAGCTTCCAACAATTCCGCATGGCTAAATAAAGTCGAACACACAGTCAGATAGGCAAGTGATATGCTAAGTATCAAAAAACATTATGAGTATGATTCGCAAGTACAATAGGCCTTTCAAATCTTCATGCTAATCTCAGTTACATGTTGTCTATTGACCAATGCGATAGGTGCATTTCTGTGTTATTTAAAAATGCAATGTAAGTGGCAAAAAAGATTGCTCTAAACAAAGCTGGGCATTATTAAAATATTGCCTCACTCCTTTAGATGAGAATCAAAATAAATCCTAAAGTAATCTCATTGTATCATATCTATTCAATTTAGATTCCTGTGGCGGAGGTAAGAATGGAGGGTATTAGCTGCCACCCCCAAAACTTGTGCCCCCCCCTCTTGCTACACCACTGTGGAAAACATACACAAAAAACAAACTGTACAAGCCCATAACTAAATGCAGAGTAGGAACCCCTTCAATTCACATCTATAATGAGCTACCGTTCTTCTTTACTTCCGAACGGACTCCCTCCCTACTGCTGCCAACATTAAAGATAGACATGACCTCCTGATGCCACAATGTTCTAAGCTGTTGAAAGTTTGGGAAGTGAAGAGTTCTTTTAAAATGCCAACGTAAGGAATCAGATGCTTCTACTAATTGCATTTCTAGGTTGTGTGACAATGTTCAGCCAGGTCTTCTTGTGAGAGGATGTGGTACTTTTAGTTTCTAGAACTGTTCTGCAGATGGAAGGCAGAGGTAAGGAATTAGAAAGTGTAGACAAATCCAGAGAGGCTGAAGTCTGAAATCTATCTTCAAATTAACTGCAAGGTCTGAATACCAAGACTGCTTAACCCTAACTGTAGGAAAGCAAAATCTGCACACACAGATAGTGTAATTTCCACTTGATAGTCGCCGTAATCAAAGGTGTCCTGTTCCTTGGGTGTATGGTCATTAGGGGTGGGCGGAATTTGCAAAATTAACTTTCGCAAATTATCGCGAAAATTCTAAAAATCTCCGCGAACACACCGGAAATATCGCGAAGACGCGGAAGTTTTTTTCCCGCCTGTTCGCGGTATTTTTTGCATGATCGCGGGTCGCCAACTTACCCATGCGGTTGCTCAAGGGCGCGGCCATCTTGTTTTCACTTGTCCCGCCCTCTCACGTTGCTTACTTCCTGTTCCGGGTCGCGCAATGCATGTTCGAGCCCGTTCGCGGTCGAAATTTCCTGTTCGCGACCGCTTTTACTTGATCGCGTTGCTTTTTGCTTGCTCGGGGAGAAAATATCGTGCGAACTTACGCACGTGGTCGCAATGGGCGCGGCCATCTTGTTTTTCACTCTATTGCATGGTTCTGCGGCCTGATTTTCAATCCTCCCAAAATCCTTTCAATCCTTTGTTTATAGCCACTTTTTTTGGATCTTTATTACTTATTATTTGTCTAACTATTTTCCTGCTTCTATATTTTTGGTTTTTGTCTACTTTTTTTTTGTTTTTTAGCTACTTTTTCTCTTTCTATTGCCTGCTATTTATTTCCTTTACTCCTTTATTTATTTTACCTTTTCTTTCCCGCCCCGTCCCCAGAACCATGTCCAAGGGTAGGGCTGTTCGCCGGCGCAGCCAGAGCCGCGACCGCCTTCCTTGTGGAAGGCGGCGCCCACAAGGAGTGCAGGCACGGGCCTTATTTGGGGAGGAGGAGTTGGCTGCACTAATTTTCTTTGTGCAGCGCCACCTCCCCTCAATCCTGGCAGCAGGTGGCAGGCCTGGGTCCGGGTACGGCCTCCGGGAGCGTCGGCAGCGGTGGGGGAAGGTGCGCCGGGCAGTGTCGCGCATCTCTGGGGTCCGGTGCAACCAGGCACAGCTGACGCACCGGTGGTCCGACATCCTGGACCGTGAGCAGGACCTGCTGGACCTGCTAGGAGTGGAGGTCCCGGGGCTTGGTGAGTACATATTTAATTACTACAACTTTGTGTCTGTTCTTCTGCTCTGTGTTATATATTGCGAATATTTTTTTTCCTTCCAACCAGCTAGAATGTTGCTGCTTACAAATCAATACATTCCAGGTTAATAACGTTTAAAAGTCTTCTGTGATTATGGTGCTCTTCTGCGCTACTACTAATCTTACTTGTTTGCAGCTTTGCGTTTGCGCTTGCTTAGCGTGATTTTTTACGAGTTTATTTTAGAGAAATTAAGTTACGTAATGCTACAGTGACTCTAGTCCACTCCTTACTTTGTCCCGTCACTAATAGATAGGGGCGGATTGATGTTTAGGTACACTACTTTGTATGAGCTTCTAATTTGTTAGTGGTATGCGTGATACCCCCTCACTGAGTTACGTGAC
The DNA here is from genome assembly GCF_964204655.1 of Triturus cristatus. Classification (NCBI taxonomy): domain Eukaryota; kingdom Metazoa; phylum Chordata; class Amphibia; order Caudata; family Salamandridae; genus Triturus; species Triturus cristatus. The sequence goes on from NC_140595.1 coordinate 552,044,586, forward strand.
GTGCTGCTAGTACGGCAGTCTTTAGAACCTTTTCTAGTTTGTTCAATGAGTGGTGGTAGGCTTAGCAGTTACTTAGCAGTAGCAGATCAGCATCAATCAAACCAAAATTTGGTGTATACAAAAAATGTAATCATGTTCATGTGTCCTCCATGATTTGACCATACGCATTGTTGAGGAATACAGTGGAAATGCATACTTAATATACAATTGGCATGCCTGGAATAGGTGGGCTAGGTTGGGTGGTACGTTGTACTTAGGCTTAGTTGTAACTTAGTTTTCTGGAATCAGAATGGACGACTGGATTACTGTTGATAAATAGTAACTTAAGTAGTCGAACTGCGAATCCCCCGATATTACATGTTGAACAGATGAGATCGGTCAATGTAGTTATTGCAATTGTTGTTTACATAAGTGTTTTTTGACCGTTGTTGAAAAATATTGTATTTGTTTGACACCATCCATCAATGTTTGTCTCTTTCTTATATCTTTCCTGTTCATCAGCACCCAGGGGCAGACCGACAGGGACTGGGCAGTCGGCGGGACAGGAACAACACCACCAGGAGGACACCGCTGAGGGCTCCTCTGCTGGCCCCAGTAAGTCTTCTTGTTTTTAACAATATTTCTTATTCCATAACTTTTACTGCCCCATATTTTTCCTGAACTATTGTTGGTTTCCAAATGCTATTTTTTTACCACCAATTATCCTTCCATCTGTACGGTTTCAAAAATCTTATCCCTGCCTCCGCTATGATGACTCTGAGTACTACTACTACTACATACTATCAGTCTGTCTGTACTGTAGTAGCTAGTCTTGCCCAGTTGGCCAGTGCCACTCTTTGTGAAAGGTTGTAATATAAAACTCATATTCACCAGTAGCTCGAGCCATTGAGACCAATCCGTTGGGTCGTCGTCTTGTACTACTTTTACTCTTATTGATCTTGAGGCTTTGAAAATTCACAGCAACAACAGCCCTACCAGATGTATTACTATTTTGATATGATACCCTATAGGACATACTACTGTTGTAGGGATCTTGCACAGACATTTGCTCCAGAAAATAGGATGTTGGTGATGGTAGGTTGGACCTTCCTTGCACACCTCAATCAGAAATTCCGCACCCACCACAATTCCACTGCTTGACTATAGTACTGTCTTGTCATAACTATTAGGTCTCGGAACCCTCCCCCCAAGATACCCAACAAGTAGACAACCCAGAACATAACACACCCAACCTCTCAGTCGTGGAAGCAATTCACATGCACACCCTTACTTTAATTTGCTCACTCGTGGAAGTTAGTCCACACCAAAATACCACCAAGTCTATGTAAGTTCAAAATGTTTATTTCAATTTGAGAAGGTCTGTACACTGTTTTCTTAGCAGCACCAACCGGAAAATCAATAACATTAAAACAATATACATTGTTGTTACACTTATACAGTTGGGAATTAAATCATGATAACTGAACAGTGGTGGAAGGCAGCACCACCATCCCATAGCAATTTAGTTTATATAAATTTATAAAAGAAGATGTGAGTGAAGGGACCCCTCACCTTAGAAGAACCTAGTACTGGTAGTTGTTGCATCATTCAGAAGCTCTGGTTCGTAGAAGGGAATCTTGCGTCTGTAATGCAAAAAAAGAAATGGTGTGCGTTAGTATATTGCAACTTGCAGGCATTTCTCAGCCGTGCCAAAAAGTGTAGCATCTATGGATAAGCAATATGGACTAACAGTAACAGTAGTACACCAGTACTTCCTAAAAAAGTGGCTTGTTAATGTTTGTGGACCGCTTGTACGCAGCGCGTAGACTAGACAGTAGCAGTGTGAGGCAGGTCATGTGGGCTCAAAGGTGTCTTAAGAAGCTGCAAGGTAAAGGTAACGTCACATGTGCAAAAATAAAAGCCACAAAGGTAAAATGGTAGCATGGCTAGGGCTAATTAAGCAAAGGCTACAATGATCATATATAACTATTATTGTCTACTCCACTACTACCTGATTTGTACTAGTGATGTATGTTAGTATTAACTCATTTTTCAACCTTGCAACTGATCAATAGGGGGGAGGTGTATATGACGCCTAATAAATGTGTAATGTTTTCTAGGCGCACTACCGACCACCAGTGCCGGGGCCAGTGAACAAGGCGACGCGGAGGGAGAGGATGCGGCAGTTGCTGCCGATACCGACGATGGAGTGGTAGGGGGAGTGGCAGCACCAGTGGCAGGCGGTGGTAAGTTAGATTCATAATCCTTAACTATTGTTGAACTTGACAGCACACTCACTGCAAGGGTGTACTGTATGTATATGTATACTGTACAGTTGTGACTTAGGGCCCCATTAGGATGGTGGGCATATTGCCCCCGCCGGGCCGGCTTTAATTCACTGCCGACACCGCAGGGGCAATCCTCCCGCCATCCCTGTAGAAAATATACAGACATGTCGACCAGGCGGAAAAGGGTTCAATATGGCGGTGGTGTCTCTCTGACCACACCGCCAGCCATATAAGCTGAATTTTGGAATGCCTTTGCGTGGTGGCATTGCCGTCCGCCACGGAAAGGCATGCAGACATTGCAGAGTATGCTTGGGGGCTCCCATGGAGGGTACCTACCTATGCTATGGTACCCCCCCGCCTTTCAAAGCAAAACGTGACAGGCTCCGTGCGGGGCCCGTCATGTTGTGCTTGGAAAAGCAGCACAACATTTTAGCATTGCTTTCAGCAAAGCCAACCAGAATGTAAAAAAAAAAAAAACAGGATGCGCCCGCCACTGTGCCGGGCGCATCATCCTAATTAATTGTCCCAACGGGACCCCCACCCTTTTTAGCAGTCGGATGGCGGGCGGACAAAGTCCGCCCGCTATCCGATGTCGTAAGTAAGTATGAGTTGTTGGGGACGTTTGAAGAGTGAACTAGAAGACTAGAATTCCCTTTAATTGGTATAGGACTAGGAGCCGGAGTATTGAGTAACCAATGGCCTCATCTATCTGATTTCAACTCCGCTTTGAAAGTTTTATGGAAAAGAGCACCTGGTGCACTGTTCAACTAAAAAGTGTAAGACAGGTGGAAGGAAGAAGGACGGGCGACATTTAAAATGTTATGTACTACTGTGCTTTATTTTATAGTGCTACTCTACCATGCCACTATGTGTATAAATAATTACCTTGTCCTACTGTTTTATTAAGACTATATTTTACAATTGTCTTGTTTTTTTCTTTTTGATACACAGCTACTCCGAAACTCAACCGGAAGGAGTTGGCCGCCAAGGCACGGCGCCGGAAGCTGGAGGCAATCCAGCGGGAATACCGGCGGCTGGTGGTCCTAGCCGAGGAGGAGGAGGAGACTGCGGCAGCAATTGTTCAAGCCTCCTCCAGTGCCCCGGGCCCCAGCCACCGCCCTCCAGCGGTACGGCGCCACCGTCTGGCGGCTGCCCGCCGCCACCGTGCCATCTCCGGTGCCCCCCCCACTGTGGCTGCAACTGCCGCGGCCTTAGACGCCGCGTCGCCCGTTTAGAGGACGAGATGCGCCAGATGCGTGTCCTCCTCCAGTCCCGCCCCACCAGTTAGTCCCTATCACTGCCCCTTTTTTAATTCTTGTTCTTAACTCGTTTGGGCGTTACAGACTTTTTTCTACTATGGACAGTGGTTGGGGTTAGGGAGGGGGTGGGTCAGCTTTTGTGGGTTTAGTTTATTTTTGTTAGGGTAAATTAAATATATTTTTCTATGTTACATGCAATGTTGTTAATGTTTTGTAGGTGGGGTAACTGTTTTACATCACACTGTTTCCTTGCTGGTGCATGGCCGCCCATAGCCTGTGTTTGATTTCAATAATTTGCTGACTGTATAAGACACAAACAGATAGATGCGACACACCTCACTCATTGACTGGTCCTTCTAGTACTTTCAGTCTGTCCTCTAGTCTATGCATTCTTTGGAGTGGTGTGTGAAAATGAAATCATTGACAACATGTCCATTATTAATTCTGCCTCCCCCAAACTTCTCTCTTACCGGTGCTTGATGTTTATGTCCAACTGTGGCACAGCACTGGCTGCATGGTGAAGATGGTTTCCTTTTTTATACATGCAATGATTGGGGTGGTGGTGGTGGTGGTGGTAGTATAGTAGTAGTAGTAGACACTGGCAGGGCGGCAGCATTTCCAAAAAAAGAATAGGAGACAGTCAATCGCCTTTGAGAGACTGTTAGAGGAGTAGTTGAATGAAGTACAGTACAGAACTTACCGAGCAACAATAATATGCTCAAATATTTGACAAAAAAACTGAATGGTGGTTAGGAGGATAGCCTACTAGACAGAGTTACAAACTATAGTTGTGTCGAGTCACTTGACTATGCCTACAGTCTAACAGTTAGTGCTGTATATGAGGAATGACAACAAACAAATCCAATCAATGCCGGCAATTCATGCTGAGGTATGTGTTCCTTTGTTAAATAAAATAACCTCTGAAATATCCTACTCATGGGTGGCCAAGCAGAAGAAGATCATCGCTCTGCCTTGAAATTGAAGTAGTGTTGCTTTCACCACATCCGCCCCAGCAAGTGTGTGATTAAGTATTGGTGTACATTTAATTTAGTTACATCTCGACAATAAGTCACACAGCCCGGGGGAAGAGGGTTAGGGTTTGTTAAATGGATGGGAAGGGGGTTTTTGGGAAAGGTTTGACATAGAAAAACAGTATGCATACATAGACAAACAAACGACAATCATTGAAGACTACCATATCCATATGTTAAGGGAGAGAAAGGCAATGCATGCATGATGATGAGAGACCCGGATTACATACACATCTAGTTCTTGTTCTGTTGTTCCGGCCTTAATACTTTAACAGATAGCAAATAGAAATTTTAAATATTGGTAGGGAAGAATCGTAAACACAGAGCAAACATAATGATGATTGATAATAACAACTCCAAGAACACACTGTTGTAAACATTGTATACAAGATATTAATCAAATTATTTAAAAGAAGTTAAAAGTGGATACTGTTACTGTCTTATCCTGGTCAAAAATGTGGACTGGATTTTTGCATCTCGGCAGTCCTCTTGCTCCTCTCGTCTCGTCCATCAATCTTGGGTGTGTTGCCTCGCCACTCGCCACTGCCCGGCTGGAAAAAAAAGGTGATTGATTGGTAAGGTAATTAATATGCATTGTAATGTTTTACAAAGTTTTGGGCAAGGCCCGGCCTGTAATTTTAGATGGAAAAGCAAAGGGTATATTGAGAAAGAAAGTGAAAACAAATGCACAAGTGATGGTGTAGTGCAACAAGAACACTTTCCAAGGTGGCATGTATGCATATGCATCATCTCTACTCTAGTTTTTTACCAAGCATTGACCTTCAACAGTAACAGGAGAGAGCAGGGCCACAGTGCTTAGCATTAGCACATCCTACGTTAACACTTTAGAGTCCTTTTTTTTCTCTCAAAGAGTTGGACAAACGCAAAGCACATTATCCATTCCAAACATAGCATTTTACAGTTTAAGTTAGTAAAATCAATGCACCGCAGTCATCCCACCGCTACACTCTATTCAACTTCTACACAGACATTTGGGTCTGCTGTGGTTGTTGTTGACGTGTTTACCTTTAGGCTTTTCCGTTTTATGCCACTCCTGAAACATCCTCCTGACTTCATCATCATCTCTGATACTTTTACTGACTGACTGAAGATCGGCCTGCAGTATAAGTATAATTTTTATGACACAACAAGAGTAGAAATATAAATATTACTGACTTGAGTCATTCTTTATTGTGTACAGAAAGATAGATTACTACTAGTACACTTTGACATCACTCTGTGCACAACAAACAACGCAAACACAAAGACCAATAGCTCAGAGTCAGGTGTCCAATGCATGCCATTAATTGTCATCATTCATTACCTGTTCCTTCTCATCTTAAATTAACGGGCCATCTCTTTCACCATCATCATGATGGACGGTGCTGTTGTGTCACAGTCATTTGCATTGCGCAGATTGAGTGAGTCCCCTTCCTGTATTGAATTAAAAGCAATGTATCACCAAGATGCAGGAGAAGTAAGTACACATTTCTTATTTGCAAGAAGGGGAAAATTAGTGTCTTCTGTAGAAAGTTGATTAGTGGCAGTGCACAATTACATAAATTCATGCGCAACAAACACAACAAAATCTACATCATTCAGTCTACGATTCTGCGGCCAATGCATGGCATCAATCATTACCTGTTCCATCTCATCTTGTTAACGGGCCGTCTATTCCGCCATCATCATGATGGACGGTGCTGTTGTGTCACAGTCATTTGCATTGCGCAGATTGACTGAGTCCCCTTCCTGTATTGAATTAAAAGCAATGTATCACCAAGATGCAGGAGAAGTACACATTTCTTATTTGCAAGAAGGGGAAAATTAGTGTGTTCTGTAGAAAGTTGATTAGTGGCAGTGCACAATTACATAAATTCATGCGCAACAAACACAACAAAATCTACATCATTCAGTCTGCGATTCTGCGGCCAATGCATGGCATCAATCATTACCTGTTCCATCTCATCTTGTTTACGGGCCGTCTATTTCGCCATCATCATCATGGACGGTGCTGTTGTGTCACAGTCATTTGCATTGCGCAGATTGACTGAGTCCCCTTCCTGTATTGAATTAAAAGCAATGTATCACCAAGATGCAGGAGAAGTACACATTTCTTATTTGCAAGAAGGGGAAAATTAGTGTGTTCTGTAGAAAGTTGATTAGTGGCAGTACACAATTACATAAATTCATGCGCAACAAACACAACAAAATCTACATCATTCAGTCTGCGATTCTGCGGCCAATGCATGGCATCAATCATTACCTGTTCCATCTCATCTTGTTTACGGGCCGTCTATTTCGCCATCATCATCATGGACAGTGCTGTTGTGTCACAGTCATTTGCATTGCGCAGATTGAGTGAGTCCCCTTCCTGTATTGAATTAAAAGCAATGTATCACCAAGATGCAGGAGAAGTACACATTTCTTATTTGCAAGAAGGGGAAAATTAGTGTGTTCTGTAGAAAGTTGATTAGTGGCAGTGCACAATTACATAAATTCATGCGCAACAAACACAACAAGATCTAAATCATTCAGTCTGCGACTGCGTCCAATGCATGGCATCAATCATTACCTGTTCCATCTTATTTTCAGTTCATGGCCAGTCTCTCTCGGCTCTGAAAGGAGGATAGCTATAGTAGTCATCTGATTCATGGTCCACTTGTTTTGGAAGGACGAGGAAAGTTTGAATTTGTTGTTACCATCATCCAATCATCATTCATGAGGGAAATGGAATTGAGCAGGAGATTCAGTATGATCGAGCGGAGAAGCTGGATTCGGAGGACTGTACTGTCAAATGGCAGACACCTGAAACTTGTATATTAAATTAGAAGAGTAGAAGACGGTGATAATGGATTTGTGGCGATTCACAAGTTTATAACCGGAACGACAGACACATAAACAAAGGGGGAAAAAAGGGAGGAAGACAGTAAGTGCGAGCCTAATTGTCAGGGAAGTATAGCTCGTCCTCAAACTCTGGGGGTTCTTCCAGTAGTAGGTAATCATCTGACACAATACTTCCGTCACCCGAGCCGCTGTCCTCATCTTCCTCTGTTGATTCATGCATTGTGTAATTCGGTGGTATGAAGTGCTGATTCATTTTGATCATTGTTAACCTCTCCACGTTTTTTGGAGATAGACTGGTCCTTCTCAATGTTACAATGGAACCAGCAGCACTGAAAACACGTTCGAAAGAGACACTTGCGACAGGGCAAGCCAGATAGCTTATCGCCAGCCTGCTGAGCTGTGGCCATTCAGACCTTTTCCTATACCAATACTGCAATGGATTTTGATCAACGTACACCTCTGTTGGGTCGTCCAGATAGGCCTGGACCATCCGCTCAATGTTCAGGGTTGCTGATGGTAAGCTTTTTTGCTGTTTTCTCTGTGCATCAGCACTGTGCTTACAATAGCCCATCTTTACATACCAATCCTGTAATGATGATGATTGTACTCGGCCTAATGATCCAGTTTTTGTTTCTGTAGTCGATAGTGACGGTGAGTGTTGTGATTGTGAGCCAACCGCACTGCCCTCAGCCGCCGAAGTTGCACTTGATTCTGCATGGCCTGCTTCAGTATCAGTACTTGCTGTGGGTTGATGTGGCGGGCTTTTAATTAGCAGCCCTTCGTTTTCAAACTTCATGGCTGCTTCAGCTATACAACTTTTGTAGCGGGCAACATCATTGTCGGAAAAAGCAAGGAATAGTCCTAATTTTGCACGTGGATCCAGAATTGTGGCACAAGTGTAATGTTCTTGTGACAAAATTTTATTTTGTATCCTTACATTTTCAGATAAGCGCCTGGATAAGCTCTCCACCAAGTCATGGGCTTGCCTTCTGTCCTCTACACCTTTGTAGGATTCAGACACATTATTCAGCTCATGCTCTAGCATTTGCAACAATGGGATAGCTTGGCCCATTTTACAGTCCTCCTTGCTGACTTCACGTGTGAAGACCTCAAAAGGAGAAAGCATCTCAGTCAGGCATTTAATTAGGCTCCATTGCTCCCTCTGAAGGGTCATGCCTTTAACACTAGCATCACTGCTTCTGTGCCAGACATATTCATGGAGGGACCTGTGCTGTTCGTACAGACGATCAAGCATGTAATACGTTGAGTTCCAATGTGTTGCCACTTCCTGGATGAGTGCCTTGACTGGCATCCTAAATTCACGTTGGATGATCCTCAGCTGCTTCCGAGCTTTAAAAGAATGGCTGAAATGAGTGCATATTCTTCGGCAGATGGCCAGTAAATTGCTGACTATGGGTTCTTTTTTCAGAAAGTCTTGCACTATAATGTTTATGCAGTGTGCCAAACACGGAACCCTGAAATAGGAACCAAGTTCCATGGCCTTAAGTACATTACTGCCATTGTCTGTGGCAACAAAACCAATACCAAGCCCTCTGGGCCGCAGCCATTCCAAAACCTTGGCGCGAAACTCTTCTAAAATGTTTTCAGCCGTATGAGATTTCTCCATGGCGAACATGGCTACAGTTGCATGTTTCCGAGTACCTTCAAAAATCGCAGCTGTGTCAACAACACCTTGTGCAGATAGTTTATCTCTAACCCCCACAAAAGAGATCCAGTGTGCAGTGATGCACATGTAATCTGTGGCTTGGCAACTGCTCCACATGTCTGTTGTCAGGTGGATATTGTGCACAGCACTCTTCTCCAAAGCTTGTCCAACCAATTCCAGCACATCATGATGTAGTGCCGGAACAGCAATTCTTGCGAAATAGGACCGGCTGGGAACTTTCCATTTCGGGCAGACGGCATACACAAATTCAAGGAAACCCACCCCTTCCACAAATGAAAAAGGAAGAAGGTCCAGCGCTAACATTTTAGCCAGCTTCGCATTGTACAATCGTGCCGTTGGGTGGTTGCGTTGGAACTGCCCCTCCAACCTAAACATGCTCTCAATGGTAGGCTGGCTTACTTTCCTTAGTGGTGCTGTTTTCATTAACCCACTAAGGCTCAACAACACAGATTGTCTCATTGAGGTACTCGCCGGTCGCCTTGGTGTCTCACCCACACTCTGAGTATGTCTCTTACTGCGGTGCCACTCTGATGTTACTGAGGAGGATGTGGGCGTTACCACTGCAGTGACTGCACTACTGGAGACAGGGCTAGAAATGCCTCCCTGTTCTTCACCTGCCACCACAATAATATCGCTCCCTGATTCTGAATCCTGAGCAACTTCAATGGGTTTAGTTTTTCTACTTTCTTTTAACTTAAGTAGGTGATCCTCCCACACGATAGTGTGGTGTATTCTGAGATTACTTGCTTGTCCTCCGGTACCATAGTTTGTACCAAGCTTACCACGCCGAACACCTTGCTGACAAATTGAGCATATAGCAACGTTCTCCTCCTTGGCGCTAACAGAAAAGAAGTCCCAAACTGGGGAGGAGAACTTTCTGGCACTGCTGGATGTGCCACTTTCAACACCAGATGAACTTGAGGGGGTGCTTGAAAATATGTGACCCTGTCCACCTACACTGTGACTTTTACTACCACTTCCTACTGAGATGGTTGAGCTGGATGTAGGTCCCTGCCGGGCCTTGGAAAATATGGCAGCTGGAGGTAGTGGTGGTGTAACCTGTGTTGGTGAGATCCGTGCTACATCCCGCTCAGTAGCAGCCTTTCTGGATAGGGTGAGAATGTCGGTCTCCAATCCCTTTGGGGCGGGAGTAATGTGCGTGATGACTGGCTCGTCTTCATCAACATCATCACCCTCCTCTTCTACATCTACCTCCATAACTCTAAGTTTTTCTGGGACCTTCCCTTTCAGAAGCATTGTCTTGTGGCGTATATCACTCTCAGACCGAGCTGGTGGGACCCAAGTGTCATCACGATCATCAGAAGCGGGGCTTGAAGAAGAAGATGATGGACTAAGCCTCCTTTTCCTTGCTGGTGGTCTGGAAGACAATAGATCTTCTGAAACAGTGGTTTGACTTTGCTCCACTTTGTCTGCAGGAAGCTCGATTTCCTGAAATGCCCCTACGTCAGGAGCAACAACTACTATGGTGGGCTGTTGCGGTGGCTGCTGCTGCTGTTCTTGTCGCGGCGGCTGCTGCTGCTGTTCTTGTTGTGGCGGCTGCTGCTGCTGTTCTTGTTGCGGCGGCTGCTGCTGCTGCTGTTCTTGTTGCGGCGGCTGCTGCTGCTGTTCTTGTTGCGGCGGCTGCTGCTGCTGTTCTTGTTGCGGCAGCTGCTGCTGCTGTTCTTGTTGCGGCGGCTGCACACTGATCTGCTGAGTTTGCTCCTGCGTTGAACTTGATTGTGTACTACTTTGTGGTAATGACATTTCTTCAACATCGCTGCTCGTTAGTAGACTCGCTACCTCTGCAACACTAAAGCCCTTGGGCCTAGGTTGGTGGGGTTGGACCGCTGTGCTGCTCCCAGCTTGGTTCCCGGACAACGCTTTGGTGCCAAAAAAAACATTGGCCGGCACACCACCAGTCGTGGTTAATGGCACTTGCTTTTTCTGTTCCTTCTTCTCACCGGCAACTTTCTTGGTACTGGACCTGGTACCTTTCTTTGGGGCCATCTTCTTCAGATGTCAGGCAGGATGCAGATGCACAACACGTTCTGGTCTCACGTGGACGTGATGCGCAGCAGGACTTTTGTCTGGCTGGCAGTACAACGGGTAGGCGGGTGATGCTGATGACACCTCCTACTCTGTCTTTTGTGAACCTAAAAGCAAATAAGACAGGAGAAGAACATCAGTGAAATGTTGCATTTGTTTTTGTGGTTCAGTTACTTAGTACTGTACTAGTGCAAACAAAAGATAGCCTAGCCATTTATGACTTTTTTTTTAACTAGAGCTATGTTATACTACTAGTACTGTGTACAGCCACACACTACACTCTCAGGAAGGATAGGAAAGTTAATATAAAACAACAAAATAAAAATTTAATGGAAGTGGGGTGGACCATTGCATTATTTGAGCATCTCAGCATCCATGGAGCTGCTGCTGGCAAAGGGGGTGGATGGATGGAAGCAGTAAGCCAAAGAGCCAATAGGAAACCCATGCAGGCCTATGGCAAAAGAAGGACACTAATAACTCACAGTCCAAACACCAAAAAAGGCCACCACCCACATGGACACACACAAATCACAAACAAGCCGGGGGCCTGGGAAACACCAGGAGCTGACAAAAGGCCTATAAAAGCCAGGTAAAGGATGCCTGCTAAAGTACACTGCTCTGCCTTTTTAATGCAACAAAATGTAAATACGAATATTCACAGGCCCCAAAAAGCTCTGCAGGGTGCATGCATTGCACACCAACACACCAGACACATACAACAAAAGCATGTCTTTAAGACAACCAACATCAGAAAGGCCACCCCAAAAAACACACTTCCCCAACTCAACCCAATGCCATCCATGCCCTAAATGATGTCTAAATTCAACAGATCACACAGAAAACACTTGATCAATAAAGCTGTTGCTACCTGCTCTGATCCTAGTGGATGAAAAAGCAGGCCTGTTGGCAGACAAGGCCAGGCAAGCTTGCAGGCCTAGGCCTCAAAATGGCCACCAGCCACATGGCCAGGCCCAACAACATCACAAAGGCCACCCCAAAAAACACACTTCCCCAACTCAATCCAATGCCATCCATGCCCTAAATGATGTCTAAATTCAGCAGATCACACAGAAAACACTTGATTAATAAAGCTGTGGCTACCTGCTCTGATCCTAGTGGATGAAAAAGCAGGCCTGTTGGCAGACAAGGACAGGCAAGCTTGCAGGCCTAGGCCTCAAAATGGCCACCAGCCACATGGCCAGGCCCAACAACATCACAAAGGCCACCCCCAAAACACACACTTCCCCAACTCAATCCAATGCCATCCATGCCCTAAATGATGTCTAAATTCAACAGATCACACAGAAAACACTTGATTTATAAAGCTGTGGCTACCTGCTCTGATCCTAGTGGATGAAAAAGCAGGCCTGTTGGCAGACAAGGCCAGGCAAGCTTGCAGGCCTAGGCTTCAAAATGGCCACCAGCCACATGGCCAGGGCCAACATCACAAAGGCCACCCCCAAAAAACACACTTCACCAACTCAATCCAATGCCATCCATGCCCTAAATGATGTCTAAATTCAACAGATCACATAGAAAATACTTGATCAATAAAGCTGTGGCTACCTGCTCTGATCCTAGTGGACGAAAAAGCAGGCCTGTTGGCAGACAAGGCCAGGCAAGCTTGCAGGCCTAGGCCTCAAAATGGCCACCAGCCACATGGCCAGGCCCAACAACATCACAAAGGCCACCCCAAAAAACACACTTCCCCAACTCAATCCAATGCCATCCATGCCCTAAATGATGTCTAAATTCAGCAGATCACACAGAAAACACTTGATTAATAAAGCTGTGGCTACCTGCTCTGATCCTAGTGGATGAAAAAGCAGGCCTGTTGGCAGACAAGGCCAGGCAAGCTTGCAGGCCTAGGCCTCAAAATGGCCACCAGCCACATGGCCAGGCCCAACAACATCAAAAAGGCCACCCCCAAAAAACACACTTCCCCAACTCAATCCAATGCCATCCATGCCCTAAATGATGTCTAAATTCAACAGATCACACAGAAAACACTTGATTAATAAAGCTGTGGCTACCTGCTCTGATCCTAGTGGATGAAAAAGCAGGCCTGTTGGCAGACAAGGCCAGGCAAGCTTGCAGGCCTAGGCCTCAAAATGGCCACCAGCCACATGGCCAGGCCCAACAACATCACAAAGGCCACCCCCAAAAAACACACTTCCCCAACTCAATCCAATGCCATCCATGCCCTAAATGATGTCTAAATTCAACAGATCACACAGAAAACACTTGATTTATAAAGCTGTGGCTACCTGCTCTGATCCTAGTGGATGAAAAAGCAGGCCTGTTGGCAGACAAGGCCAGGCAAGCTTGCAGGCCTAGGCTTCAAAATGGCCACCAGCCACATGGCCAGGGCCAACATCACAAAGGCCACCCCCAAAAAACACACTTCACCAACTCAATCCAATGCCATCCATGCCCTAAATGATGTCTAAATTCAACAGATCACATAGAAAATACTTGATCAATAAAGCTGTGGCTACCTGCTCTGATCCTAGTGGACGAAAAAGCAGGCCTGTTGGCAGACAAGGCCAGGCAAGCTTGCAGGCCTAGGCCTCAAAATGGCCACCAGCCACATGGCCAGGCCCAACAACATCACAAAGGCCACCCCAAAAAACACACTTCCCCAACTCAATCCAATGCCATCCATGCCCTAAATGATGTCTAAATTCAGCAGATCACACAGAAAACACTTGATTAATAAAGCTGTGGCTACCTGCTCTGATCCTAGTGGATGAAAAAGCAGGCCTGTTGGCAGACAAGGCCAGGCAAGCTTGCAGGCCTAGGCCTCAAAATGGCCACCAGCCACATGGCCAGGCCCAACAACATCAAAAAGGCCACCCCCAAAAAACACACTTCCCCAACTCAATCCAATGCCATCCATGCCCTAAATGATGTCTAAATTCAACAGATCACACAGAAAACACTTGATTAATAAAGCTGTGGCTACCTGCTCTGATCCTAGTGGATGAAAAAGCAGGCCTGTTGGCAGACAAGGCCAGGCAAGCTTGCAGGCCTAGGCTTCAAAATGGCCACCAGCCACATGGCCAGGCCCAACAACATCACAAAGGCCACCCCCAAAAAACACACTTCCCCAACTCAATCCAATGCCATCCATGCCCTAAATGTGCTTGAAAATGAAATACATTCAAAAAACAACAAAAGGAACAGTTGCTTCATCATGCACACACACACCCATGAGGCTACTACTACCCACAAAATAAAAAAATAAAAAAAGGAATGATGATAATTGATTATCAAAAATAAATTGTAGTTACAACAACTGCAATGCCCACAATCAAACAAACACAACAACCACTTACTTGTAAAATATCCTATTCCAAAAATCCTGAAATCCAATTGCAATGATGCAGCAGACAAAAAGAGTGATCTTTCCAGCTCCAAATCCAAAGGCAGAATGAGCAGGAGATGGACAAAGCACTGGGAGGAGCCTGCTGGACAGGAACAGGAAGTTGGAGATTCTGTGTCACTTCCTCCCTCTCTCCACCTTTTAAAAAAATGACTCCTTGCACAAAAAAGGAAAGCCAAATGTCAATGTAAGGAGTTCTTTTCATCCAAAATCAGCATTTGCAGATGGTTTCATGCTGCTAGAGCCGATATTCCTCTCCAAATTGAAAATGTTACGTTGTTGAGTTCTCGAGCTTCACATTACTTCCGCCGGCGTGTCAAAAACGACATGATCGCGTTCTCTTCTTTGTCCCTGTCGCGTTGGATATGACGTGTTCGGGGTCTCTTTCTCCTGTTCGCGTTCGATTAGACGTGCCCGCGTCCTCATCCTCTGGCTTGCGATGTAGAATGACATGTTCGAGATCTCAATCTTCTCATACTCGCTCGGTGCATGATCGCGAGAAGAAAGACGTGATCGCGCGACAAATGACGTGATCGCGTGACAAATGATGTTAATGCGGCCGCGAACTGTCGCGAGACAGCGCAAAATGGCTACCAAAATCCAACATCTCGTGGAGAACGCGACCGGGTCAAGAAAACTTGTCGGCGAACGCGGGGTTTCAGGTAAGGCGATCGCGCGAACGCGAGAATGTATTTTTATACAGCGCGAGCAAGAAACAAATTATCGCTAAGCTGCGGAATGTGGAAATTTTGACATTTTCGCGCTTTCCGCGGAACGTGAAAATGCCAAAATATCGCAATTTCCGCGAACGGAACGGAATTTTGGCCCAGGCCTAATGGTCATAACAGCACCAACTAGTTGGATGTGATGATCACCATTGGCAACAAAGATCACTGAGCCTCTCTTCTGATTGAAGGATTACAGTTATCACCAATCTGGGTAGCAAAGCAACTAGGCATCTAACTGGATGCTAAGTGCTCCACTGAACCACACATGTAGTCTGCTTGCTGTCAGCGGCAGCTGGTAGAGGTACGCGTGGTGAGGCAGTGGGGCAGGGCGAGGCAGGAGCATGCTGAGTGAGTGAGGGGAGTCGACAGACGACAGAATGGGTACAATTAAATAAATAAATAATAATACATATTCTGTTGTCTGTCGTCTTCCCCCCTGCCGCGTCCCGTCCCACTGCGCTTACCTGTGGCGGCCGCCGCTGTTTGCTGTGCATGCCTCACCCTGATGAAGGCTTTTTTAGACATACTTCATAATTTATCAAAAGCCAGGATAATCTCAGAAATAAAAGCTTTTGTAAAATGACATCTGTATTACAGCAATTGCCTCGACTTAGATTTCCCAGCATATTTTCAAGCATGCCTTAGAAAGTTCAAAATGCTACCAAAAAGCCAGCCTAAATTTTGTGCACTCATGCTCCATTATACTTTCCCACATTCACAATCCCTTCAATAGTTCCCAGTGACAATAAAAGTGATTTTCAACCCAATATGAATTTTCAGGACTGATCCTCTCCTATTTGGCTAATCATCTCCGAAGTACACACTTAAGCGCATGATTACAACTGGCCCTTAAAATTGTGACCCCCTGAGCCCTTTGGGCTAGTATTCCTGCTGCTGCTCCATAATCATTCAATTGGTCTTGATGCATTGGGCCTTCTCATAAAGTTCTAGTTGTCTTCAACAGTTGGCTTTTCTCACAGGCTTCATCGTCATCTATTAGTGGACAATAAGTCTGAGATGAAGTTGAATTTGTGGCAATCTCCAAGCTTTGCCAGATTGCATGGAAACCCAAGGGTCTGTTCCATAGCTTTTATTAGCATATGAATTCAAGTGATACCTTGTGCACCTCTGCGACATTGTAGCAGTTTGAAGGGACATAGTTATTTGCTGGCTATAAGGGAAATGATGTCTTTTTTCCCAGCATCCCCTTAACTCCTTAGCCATATTTTCCTTACAGCTAACCCTATCAAATTGAAAGCCATTATTTTTCCGCTACTTTTTTATCATTCACAACTGCAAAAGTGCCTAGATGCTGGTTTTGTGAATGACTTTGTGCGCATTACAATTTGGTCTTTCACTAATTTAGGATATGACAGGTTGTAATTATGTAACATGAGATCCTTGTGTAGTATTTTGAAAACAAAACAACATTGTAATGTATATTATCTGTATTTAGGGAAGATCTGCGATTAAAATGCAATAGTAAATATTAGCATCGCGTTAAGGATTTGCAGCCAAAACAGAATGCATTGTTTCGGCAAAGAAAGTCACAAAAGATACATTAATAGCCACATTGTTCACATTTGTACATCTGCAATGTGAGGTATTCTCATATGGATGTGTTAAGTGAATCCAACATTTCTTTGCTTTTTAAAGGCACATGAACTGCAACTCAAATGAGATCTAAGCAAGGAAGAGTCATATATTATGTCCTGAGAGGCAGCTCATGTGATGTTTGTACCGTTTAGCAAACTGTCAAGTGATTCGCACCAAGGCCTCTTATAAATGCAATTTAGGTGAAGCAGCATGTGCCACTGGCAATGTTTGTTTTGAACCGCAGTATGGGAGGTAAAGGCTGAAATGTGTTTCTCTTCAGGTTTTAATCTGCCTGATTTGAAGTGCATCGCCAGGCAGGATTGCCTGCTATCTCTGAGGCTCCAATCAGGAACATCGATGACTGGAGGCGCTGGCTTCTTTAACAGCTTCGAAGTTAAAGAGTACAAACACTTTCCTATTGGACAATATCACAAGTGGCATTATTAGGTGGTGTAGTGACTTCTAAAGGACGAAAGATTCGCCATTTTTGTCACTGCAAGAAATATACCTCATTAGAAGAAGGTATGCTAACAATGGTTGCAAATAACAAACATGCTATAGAAATGATTGAAATAATTTAGAGTGGTCCCACCAAGGCCCTCATACTACGGGGGTTGGGAATACCCTTGCAGTGTTTACATGCCTGAAATTACGTTACTGTGGTGGGTATTAATACTTTCTTCATGTGGGGATGTGGCATTACCGCAAAAGTTGTCATTCCTGATTTGGCCAATCTGGATTTTGTTGGCCCTCGTAATGAGGCCCATGGGAAAATACTAATATAATATGGAGCAAAGTATGTTGATAACATGTTACTAGGCAATTCCGGACTCCTGTACAGGACACTTTTGCATTTGCAAACCCTGCGAATCTCAAAACCATTATTGGAGTTGTAAAATCGAGGCTTTCCATGCACTACACCCATTTTGTGAGTCATAAATGTGTTCCTGACTCAGACAAGGGATTTTCAGGCACATGCATCAAGCTAAAATGTGGTCGCAAAAATAGCGAATAGCTATTTGTGAGCGCATTTCAGCATTTTCAAATGCATCAACCAAATTTAGCAAAATCGCTATTTTACCGAATCGCTAATACCGGGAAATAAGATATAGCGATTCCTTATTAGCGTTTTAAAAAAAGCGGGAGCAAATAAAGAATCGCTAAAATAAATCGCAATGCTATGCATGTAAAATCGCAAATAGCAATTTTCATGAAACTTGCAATTTAGCAAGTGCAGATTAAAGGGGAATCACAAGCAGGTGGTAAAAGAAAGAAAAATCTTCTCTACAGCTGCAAACCATCAGAAGGCTATTTAAACTGACCAATGACGCCATAGAGGCTTTTCACAATGGCGGCACTCTATGTGTTCGCGAGGAGGATGAGGACACATGCAGCAGGCCAGGCCAGAAGGAGAATCCAGGAGAGGATATTCCGCCTGCGCATCATTTTGTTGGCACAAACTGCTGAGGACATAAATGATAAGTACCGGCTGAACGCTGCTATGATACTTTACCTAATAGCCGAATTGGAACCACTAATGCAGCGCCAGACACTTAGAACCCATGCAATCCCTACCCATGTCCAGGTGCTATGTTGCCTGCACCTACTTGCGTCAGGAAGTTTTCCAGGGGGTAGTGGCAGTAGCTGGAGGGGTATCACAAAACTCCCTTTCACGTTTCTTCAAATCCTTCCTGGATGTCATGATGACTATGATCCACAACCACATCACCTTCCCCACAACCCAACAGGAATTGAACCAAACAAAACTCGACTTCTACCGAGTAGCCCAGTTCCCTCATGTTATCAGATGCATAGATTGCACCCACGTAGCCATATGTCAATGAGTATATCTTCCGTAACAGGAAATCGTATCACTCAATCAAAGTGGAATGGGAAAAACATCATAACCGACATTGTAGCGCAATACCCTGGGAGCACCCATGATTCATACATCTTCCGACATAGTGGCATTCACACACGTCTGCTCAAGGGGGGAATTTGGCGAAGGACACCTGCTAGGTAAGACAATATACTCATTCACATGACTAAAGTATGACATGGCAATGCATACCTGACACTAACACCTTGCTTACTACCCTGTAGGTGACAGTGCATACGCCGTGAGGAACTATATCATGACTCCATACTTGAACCCACCCTTACCGCAAGAGCAAAGGGACAACGCAAAACACATCAGGACACGTAATGTGATCGAACGGACATTTGGATTGCTCAAAAGTCGCTTCCGCATCCTGTACAAAACTGGGGGAGCGATGCTGTACCAGCTGGAAACCTGCTGTAGGATAGTGGCAGCATGTGCAATGTTGCATAACATAGCAACAAGGAGAGACATACCCATAGAGGTGTCCGACACTGAGGACAACCAGCCCCGGTACACCCACGACAGGCGCTTTGGGCAAGATCAGCGGAAGGGCAAAGGAAACGTGCAGACATCACCCAACATTACTTCTGAGGTACGTAATTATGAGACACAACACTTGCATTCTTGAAGTGTAAAGTATTTATTTGTACGTGAACAGGTAGTGATGTTTAGCTAAACATAGATGGTGCTTAATAGCACATTAACTGCATGCACCAAAGCACAAATTAAATGCATCTTGGACTTCATACTCAGTCACTATGAATGTCTTGGACATGGTTACGTCATCATGGAAAATAGTCCGGAGGTATGATTGTGTTTAATGCTTCCTCCCACGCACACGAGACGTCTTTCGCCTGCATCTGCATCATTACTCATGGGTGCAACGGTAGGTGTTATTCTACAGGTACTGCACCTCCTGCCAGTGCTGACTGGTGCAGACATGCTGCTAAGGCTGGATGCCTCCTCACTACCCTCTTCCCCTGTGACATTGCTGAGCCCACCAGTACCAGTCTGGAGCTGTTCAACGGCAGTGGTTACTTGGCCAAGTGCCCTGGCCACATCCCCACAACAATGGCCCATGTCTATTTGCATTGCCACCGACCACCGTGACAGCAGTGCAGTGGCGTTGCATAACTTGTTGTTAGACCTGGTATAGCCAGCCAAGCACATCATGAACTGGTGATGCCTCCTCCTCTGTGTGTTGTGTCCCTCCTGCATAACACAACCCAGCTCCTGCATTGTTGCGTTAGTCTGCCTGTTGCCTTCCACAACTGCTTGAGTTAGTTTCATCACACAATCAGCCATGACTGATATGTTCTTATTCATCTTTGTCATTTGCAGATTGATGGCTCCCATATGTCGTGCTTGCAGGCGCTGCACCCTCATCATCTAGGACTCCACGCCACCCCACACATTTGGAGTCGATGCCTCCTGTGCTTCTATGAGGGCCCTTGACCTGCGTCTTCGTCTCATCCGGACCTGTGCCTGAAGTGTAGTGGTGGACCTCACACTAGGCTGGCTTGCCTCAGGGGCTCTTTCAGGATCCTGATCGGTCTCCATTGTCTGCAGAGATGTGACTGTGGCCCTGCGTCTTGGGGGTGCCTGGGATGTGCTTGGTGGTGTGACAGGTGTTGCAATGGCAGTCTCTGCAGTAGCCTGTGTGCTCTCTCCACATTCACTGTCATCAGTGTCTACTTCTTCGGCATCTGTGGTGTGAAACAGTGCAATATTAATTTAGGTTGGTGCTAATGTTTTGCCACATTAAAATTACTTTACTCTTAAGATCTCACTGTCTGTAATCACTGACTGCAATGCAGTTTTGGAAATATAGGCTCACAATGTGGAATTTGACTACCAATTTGGCTCAGAAGCCTACAACTCCCATAATGCATTTAGATCTCTATGTAAAATGTGGACTGGAGTTGATTACAGCAAATGTGGCTTTTAATTACAGATTGTGCACATTTACTATGTACATTGATGTGTATATTTTTGTGCCTCTTACCTTGTGTACTACTGGCCGTCCCGTATGTATCCAGCTGCGTTACTCCCACAACAGCTTCTGGCTGGATTGTGCCCTCAACCTTATCCTCCAGAGCTGTGTTGTCTGGGACTGTTTAAGTTCCTCCTCCAGTACTATTCACCTCCTTCAGCCTCTGTGATATTCTGTGCTTGGCCCGGCTACACAGATCATACCATCTTTTCTTTAAATCTTCTATACTGCGGTGTGTCACCCCCACAGCATTTACTTTGTTATTAATCCTGTTCCATTTTCTTCTTTTTTCAGTCTCAGGAACTTTAAGTGAGAGCTTCCCAAAGAGCTTATCATGGCTCTTTGCCACCTCCTCAATGAGGTACTCTAGTTCCCTTTCGCTGAATTTTAACTTTCGCTTCCTGGCCACTGCCCCCTCTTCTGCTGATGTTTGGGCCATTTTTGCTCTCTGCCGGTGTCAGCAAAACACTGCTTTTATTTTCACAGATCTCCCCCAGCACTCTGCTTCTTGCTCTCACTTCCTCTGGGCACAGACTGCAGCATGGGCTGAGTGACTTCCTGGTTGTGAGGTCATCAGCCTGCTCCCAATGCGACTCGGCAAAATTGGGATCTCGCAATTTGCGATCTCGCAAATAGCGATCTCGCAAATTGCGAGATCGCAATTTTTGTGTTTTACAGGTTTAGCGATTATTTATGTTGTTATCGCTAATATATTTAGCGATTCTTTATTTTATCACTATCTGCATCATGCATAGGTAATAGCGATTCCTTATTTGCAAGTCCCTGATAATCGCAATTAAGGAATCTCTATTTTTCTGCTTGATGCATATGCCTGTTGGACACTCAATTAAGAGGAAACGTGAAAATGACATCCCGTCCTCATTATCAGTCGCAATGCCATGAGATATTAACCAACAATAAGTACCGAAGAACACAAAGGTAGTCCATATAGTAATGGTAGATCAGAGCAAATATATCGAAATAGACAAGCATGTATATGACGTGAGATATTAATAGTTTTTGGCATCAATTATGTTCACAAATCATTCATCAGACACCGACAGCCTAATTGGCTGGAATTTGATTTGCAAAGGCGGTAGCTGTCTTCATGAGACAGGTTCCCATTGTGAATTGTGTTGGGTTGACTTTGCGGGCGCAGACAGCTTAGTAGTAGTTGTAGTAATTGCTTTATTTGTTACAAACAGAGATAAAACACAGTAGGTAAAAAACATTTTTGTATACATCTTTACACTGAAAATTTTAGCAGCAATAATAGAGAGCAGCAATGAATAAAGTGCGTTTGTGCAGAATTGCTAGAGGACAATTTCCAAACCCTATCGTTAAAATTTTAAAATGCTTTGTCTTTAGTCTTAATTTAATTAACCAATCCTGTAACAGTTATGATGTAAAGTTTGTGCAGACAGTGGTCCTTAGACCCCTGCATATTACCCCCAAAGTCTCACCAAGTGAAAAAATAACGCCCTGTGAATCGCAGCATTTACGACCACAAAATGACTTTATTTAAATTAACAGAAAGATGCTGGCTGGAAGTTATTAAGTTGTTCTCTTCCAAATGAGTTATTATCATGGGGCTGAGGGGCTTATTTCAAGTTGAATGGTAATTAAAATCTTCTCCATTCTACTGATAGCAAGGTACTTCCATCTGTAGAGTCTCCTTTAGTACATTCTCAAGAAATTTTAAAATGTTCTATTAGCATCCAATTCCAAATCTGGCTCCTGTGCCAAAATTAGTCGGGCTATATACTATGGAGAACAAAGCAAACACAAGGAGATGATGGACGGGGCGCTGAAACTTTTCAGACACTCACCTCAGTCACAGATCTGGGTTGAATCCATCATTGTTCTTTAGCTCACTTCACCACCCCAGCTCAGACGCAGCCGTATTCAAATCAGTCTTGACCCTGAAGTAAAAAATGGCTCCTACTTAGGTAAATGTCCACAATGTGATTGGTCTGTGGCCGTGCCACAGCAAACACCTGGCCCCCTGCACCTTCGCTCCTCAAGCTATCGAGTACAAAAGAAGCAGACGCTTTGGGATGGAAAGCAGAACAAGGGAGGCCAATCAGTTTTCTTACAGGGTTTGTATCTCAATGCTAGATCCATCCCTAAGCATGGGGCTGAAATCTGGGATCTGCTAGACGATCTGCAATCAGATATGTGTCTCTTCACCAAGACATGTATGCACAATCAAGCCACGCCTGCGCTGGCAATCGCATTTCCAGCTAATTATACTGTATCAATATTAGATAGAATGGGCAAGAGAGGTGGTGGTCTGGCTATAGCCACGCGTTCACCCTATGACATCAAGATCCTAGACACGGTCTCTACCTCCAGTATGGAGTTGATAGTCTTTAGGTTGGAGCCGGTTCAGGTACTGGATGGACGGGAGCTGTAGTCTACCACCCCCAGTGAGAAAACAAGAAGGAGTTCGGCAATTTGTTATTAGAAAGGCTGGCCCCCTATACACTGCAAGCAGATAAGTTCCTACTGGTAGGGGATTTGAACTATTATCTGGATATCCTGTCAAATGTAGAGGCTGTGTGTCTAGTAGTGGCTATGGAGTCGCTAGGCCTTTCACCCCGAGTACTCAGTCTTACACATATAGCTGAGCACACGCTGGACACTATCTTTACGAACATACCTGATCTAATAGCACAACCCCCCTTGACACTAGACTGGACTGACCACCTGGCATTAAGATTCTCCTTGGAGCTGCCTAAACCTGGCAGCCGTTGTTAAAGAAAAGGGTAAACCCATATAAAGTCACTGGGACCTGGGTAGAGAACAGTATGGAGAAAAGTGGTCCCAGCATACAAATCATTCAAAACAAAACATTAAAAAACAGTTGACCAAGAAAAACTCAAGGAAATTCGAATGCCATTTAATCACATCGAATAGGTTTAAATGTTTAAATGAAGTCCACAATTTGAGCAACAATTTGTTAAAGTAATACACGTGCCCAGAGAAAGGGGTAAGGGAGTGAGTGAATTAGTGTGGGATTTGAGAGGAAGTGAACACAATGATAAATACACTAAATTACAATCAAATTGATCGGCATACTTAAATCACTGCCGCATAATATATACAGATCAAATCATGGTCACAATATCAGCAGTTCTGAGGAATGCCATATATAAACGATCACAGTGCATCCTGTACTGGTGAAAATATTGGCAACGGTGTTATGTCGACGTTTCGACCCCTTGAGTGTTGTAGGTACTCAATGCGACCTTACGAGATGGGGTCTTCATCAGGACTGGGGTAAAAATGGATGGAGGGTGGGCACCTAAAGAAACAAAAATGAACGAGTGTAAGACTCATCAATCTCTATTCTGAGGGACTGAAATAAATGAATTAAACTTGTACACAGAAGTTACCATGTCTGTCGAAGGACAGGCCTCTAGGACGTCCGAAGATCATCAAAGAAAGAGGGGTTGAGACTCCTCGGTGGTAACAACAAGGGCGTAGAGAGTGGTGGACACCTAAAATCAAATTAGGTAAATCAAAGCACAGAACAAAGATATTTGTACAAAAAAATCGCTCCAACAGTAAGCGAAAAAATGGTTTACCGCAGAACACTATTCTGTCGGGTTGAATCCTAAGGTTCTCAGCGATCAGCAATACCGGGACGGTATTCAAAAGTGATTCTGACGGATGAACTGCTGGGAATTAAACACCGCTAGTTCGCCGTCGGGGAGTAAATCTAAAAAGAGGTAGGGAGGAGAATAAATAATCGGTTGAAAAAGAAAGGACCCTGCAAATGAACAGTCAAAAAATACGAAAGGGTCACCAGAAATGCAATCGCATTTCCAGCTGATTATACTGTATCAATATTAGATAG
The DNA here is from genome assembly GCF_964204655.1 of Triturus cristatus. Lineage (NCBI taxonomy): Eukaryota > Metazoa > Chordata > Amphibia > Caudata > Salamandridae > Triturus > Triturus cristatus. The sequence continues at coordinate 552,069,166 of NC_140595.1, forward strand.
AATGGGCAAGAGAGGTGGTGGTCTGGCTATAGCCACGCGTTCACCCTATGACATCAAGATCCTAGACACGGTCTCTACCTCCAGTATGGAGTTGATGGTCTTTAGGTTGGAGCCGGTTCAGGTGACTGGATGGACGGGAACTGTAGTCTACCACCCCCAGTGAGAAAACAAGAAGGAGTTCGGCAACTTGTTATTAGAAAGGCTGGCCCCCTATACACTGCAAGCAGATAAGTTCCTACTGGTAGGGGATTTGAACTATTATCTGGATATCCTGTCCAATGTAGAGGCTGTGTGTCTAGTAGTGGCTATGGAGTCGCTAGGCCTTTCACCCCGAGTACTCAGTCCTACACATATAGCTGAGCACACGCTGGACACTATCTTTACGAACATACCTGATCTAATAGCACAACCCCCCTTGACACTAGACTGGACTGACCACCTGGCATTAAGATTCTCCTTGGAGCTGCCTAAACCTGGCAGCCAGCACCAAGGCCGCAGGGGTCAGCGTAGATTGTGGAAAAAAGTGACACCTATTGCATTCAGCCGGGCGTACACTTCCCCGGCATTCATGAACTGCGCAGACAGTGATTCAGCCTTGGAAAGACTGGAGGCCTCTGTAATCAAAGCCTTATATGTCATTGCGCCGCTCAAGGCACTTAAATTCCAGGACAGGGCAGCTCCAGCCCCATGGTACTCCGAGAGTCTCAAGAAAGAAAAAGCCACATGTAGAATCAGGGAGAGAAAATTGAGGAAAACCAAACTTGAGGGAGATAAATTGGCTTATAGAACAGCACATAGAGCCTATTTAAATAGGTGTAACACAGCCAGAGGAGTACATCTAGGCACCCAAATCACGGAAGCGAAGAACTCCTCTAAAGAGCTCTTCAAGATCCTGAAGGAGTTTACAAACCCTAGAGCGAATATTCCTTCACTTCCACCTATGCAAGGACTATGTGAGGACCTTGTCTGCTATTTTAAACAAAATATTGATAAAATCTATAGTTCCATTGGCTCGGAAGAGGCTGATAAGGAGGGAGTTCCCCCCTTGGAAGACCCTCTACTACCCAGTTTAGAGTCTTTCTAAGCCATTACCGGCAAGCAAGTGGAGTCCTTATTAGCGCACATGAAATCTGGCTCTCCGTTGGATCTGTCTTCCCCTTTTATTATTGCAGAACTTGCCCTGGCATTGTCCCATGCGCTCTCTGAAGTGTGTAATATTTTGCTAGTCACGGCCACGTTCCCCCGCAAGTGAAAGAATGCGCGAATTAAGCCACTGCTGAAAAAGGCACTGGCGGATCCCTTAGATCTACAAAACTACAGACCTATGTCTCTCCTCCCTTGCTGCTCAAAGATTATAGAGATATTAATTAATAGACAACTCTTCGGCTATTTAAAACTAAATATTTTACTCGACCCTTCCCAGTCGGGATTCCGGGCATGTCATGTCCGCATTAACGGAAGTAACTGACACGATAAGGATGTCACTGAATAAAGGGACTCCTTCAATGCTAGTTCTTCTTGATCTGTCGGCAGCCTTTGACACAATCTCTCATGGAATCCTTTTGGGTAAGCCACAAGAGATTGGTGTCGGAGGAATGGCCTTAAAATGGCTGCAAAGTTTTCTGACCGACAGAACGCAATGTGTCCATTTGGATACCTTTGTGTCACAGACCACGTTAGTGGACAAGAGGGTCCCGCAAGGATCCATTTTATCTATGTGGCACCGCTGGCCTCCATCATTAGATCCTATGGGTTTGAGACGATCTTGTATGCGGACAACACTTAAGTGATAGTCCCTATAGAGTCGGACCCGCAGTGACCAGATAAAAGTTTTAAAACTGCATGCGTATAATTGCCACATGGATGAGTAAGAATTGTGGTCCCCGAATGGTGGCCATTAGAACTCGGGGAAGCTCAGACACCAAAATAGTGGGCACGGAACTTGGGTAGTTGATGATAAACTTCGCATAGAGGAGCATATGAAGACTATTTCGGGCACCTGCTTCAGTTTAATGCGAATGTTGAGGAAAATCTTCCCCTGGATTCCTCTTATGGCCAGGGAAACACTTATTCAGGCGCTTCTGGTCAGTAGACTAGACTATGGAAACCCACTTCTAGTCGGAATCAGGGAAGATATACTATCAAGTTTGCAGGTAGTTCAAAATACAGCAGCCCATCTTGCCCTCAACAAACCTGCATGCACCCCGTCACTACCTCTCTTGCGCCAACTACATTGGCTTCCCATGAGGAAAACAGCAGTCTTCAAGCTCCTGTGCATAGTGTTTAAATCTCTTCAGGGGCCGGGCCCTGCATACCTTAAGAAGAAACTCGAGCTGTATTTGCCCATACGTCAATTGAGATCAAGCAACCGGAAATTGCTCTGCAAGTGGAGAATCAAGAAAGCTAAAACGGGTGGGCGTGCTTTTTCTCATCTAGCCCCCGTCCATTAGAACAGCCTGCCAGATGAGATCCAAGCCTGTTCTAATCTGATACAGTTCAAGAAACTGCTGAAAACCTGGATGTTTTTTAAGAATTGTTTTGACATAGGTGACTGCTACCCAGGCGCCGAGAGATCCCCTTGGGGATGATTTGTTGTGCCCTACACATTTTAATAATAATAATAAAAATAAAAAATCGATGCGCAAGACAAAAAAATGCAAGTAGTCCCTGTAATGCATGAGAGATGATTCCAACCATATACAAACCAACGTCCATTAGGTGGTTTAAAGATATCAAATAGAAGCAGGGAACATCTCATGCAAAATATAAGTAAAGATCCCACAAAGATCTCACAAATACTATAAGGTCCTAGTGATTACATCTCAAATATACATCCACAAATACATCCGTGAGACTGCATCAACAAACAGCTCACTAAACCATTCAACAGCACATACATGTGTTGTTAAACTATAATGCCAACTTCCTGTCAAAATGGAACTACAAGAGACAACAAACTAGAAAGAACAAATTGTGTAATGTGCAAATTCACACCCCAAACTATTTGCACCTAAACAATGCCATTGAATAACGAAAACAGTGACAAAATGTAAAGTCATGCTGTCCTTTGCAGACATAGGCACATGCCCAAAAATGCCCCTAATGCATCAAAACCTGCAAATTACATGCAAAACATTGCCCAGAAGTCAATTTTAAGATAACATTCAGTCATCAGCACAAGCAATGTTCCATATTGTTAATAGCAATGCACACATGATCTCACATTCAGCAAGTATTATGTAAAAAATAAATGCTTCTCCCCTTCAGCTAGGGGTTGAATATGGACTGGTCCTTTAATTGGAAGGCTCATCCCCTTTATAGTGAGGGTACAGGTACTAGTCTGTCTGCTTGGTCATCAGTTCTAGGCCCATCTAATAGTAGTGGCGAAAGCAACAGCATGGACCTTAATACTGCATGCCATGTTTACTGTGAGCTCCTACATCAGTGTTTCTTTTGATATATCTATTTCCATTATCTTGAGTATTGCATCCCCACGCATCTACCGCTGCACCTTCTTCAATTGCTTTGGAGGATGCAGTGAATATTACTGGGCCTGGTGAGATGGATGAAGAATCTTGAGAACAGTGGTGGCTCCTCCGCTATTGCGGGGGAGTGTCGCCACACTGCTTTTTAGCAGTGCATAGTGAATGAAATAAAAAATGATAATAACTATGAGTTATTATCAATTTATGCTTCATTTGTGGGTGGCCGGGCTCCTGTGCTCTCGTACCAGGGCGGGGGAGGGGTGGTTTTCCCACTACTAAGTGCACAATAACTGTTTGGTCCGGCCCTCTCGGGCCACCAAAAACAGTCATGCGCACTTTCCCTGTTCTCCATGCAGTCTGCATTACAGCCTGCATGTAGAACATTCCCAGGCCCCCATTCCCTGGTTGAGCGTCGAACCAGGACGCTCAAAACCAATCACAAAGCTGCACTGCAGCATTGTGATTGGTCAGGGAAGTCTGGCTGTTCTACCTGGCTTCCTGTCCCACAAGGAGAGCAGGAGCAGAGACACGGTACCCGGTGGCAAGGTAAGTGTGTATATATATTTGTTTGTTTGATTCCGCAACCCCTGCGGCCCCCCAAACTCCCAGTGTGCCCGCCCCTGCCTCACTATCCTCGAGTCATGCCAGCCACCACTGCTTGAGAAGTGTGGTATAGTCATGAATCTGTTGGTAGCTACAATGGTGCTCCAAAGTATTCATAGTGCGTCCTTGCACTATGACGTAGTGCCAGTTGATTAAATGCCCTTTGTCATGCAAAGCCTCAGCCGTTGTTGATTTTTACGGAGTAGTGATAGACTTCTGATGATGTCCATTTTGTTGTCTGAAGGTCATTTCCTGTCCTAGCTTTCCATCCTCAAAAGAGAACAGTCAGCAAGCACAAGATTATTTACCATGCCAGACCTATACCATGGCTCTCAAGGTCTCGGCACATGCAGTATCAGCAGTATTAAGGTTTAATAGGAAAGAGCTATGAAAACGAATACCAAATTATATAGGTTATCGTGGCTGATAAGACTAGTGTTAACATTGGATACTTTGTTTGTGCAATACTTGCCCAGTTTGTGAATATGAAATATGCTATTCTTTTTTTAAGTTCAGTTCAGTTCAGTTTTGTAAGGATTATGCAGACAATAGAGAAAAACAAAAACCAAATATAAGGTATGTTAGGTCTTCTGTTTACCACAGGGGTATAAGAATTGCCACAGAATTACTTGAGAATTTTCATGATCAGGCATTTTCATAGGTCGATGACATATACTGAGCAGACGATGACCTGATGGAGCCCTTGACCAGGGTGGACCGTATAATCTTAGGGTTCGCTCACATGGGTTACAGATTCAATTTTAATAAAAGCACAAATTGCCCCCCTCAGTGTCCTGTTTCTGGGAATGCGAGCAGTCGAGTGAGGGCAAGAGCCTGGTGATGAATTTTTGGGAAAAATGTGTGTTAGTTCCAACCTCCAACAACTCTGAAAATATTACAATCCATATAGGGATTTCTAACTTTTGGCAGAACATACTTTCTGGATTACGCAGTATGGGTAAAACCATTCTATGGCCTTATTGGTTCAGACTTTTCAAGCTCCCATTGGACACAAGACAGCATTTTCAATGCCCACTTCCCGTTCAGAAGCAAAGCCCTCAAAATCTGAGGCATGTCTGACTTTTAGTCTGGCTACCTTCTTTTTTAAATTGAAGTTGTGATAATTTAGGTTTATCTTCATGTTTAATTGTGTAATCAGGTGAGGGTTGCGAGTGCTTTCTTTTGTTTCATGTGCTCTTCTGATCTCCGCTCTGACTGTCCTCCTCTCTGAGAGCGTCTGTTGGATTTGTCCTGAATGGAAAAGGAGGAACGTGTATCACTATCCTGATACCTGGCAGGTTGTTTAACATTATCAGGGTTATGTAAATTGTAAACATTTTCTGTGAATTCCTGTTAGAAGACCCATCCCGTTATTTTTTTATTTTTTATGCTGTCCCACTTCTACTTTGTGGAAGAGTTGGGTGCTTGCTTAGAGTTACCCTGTTTAGAATTACTCTTAACCTGTGGATTACATGGTCTGGCTCCCAAATTATCTCTACCCAGTGTAGCACTGATTTCTTCAAAACATTTAGGTAATTCAAACTCTTATTGCTCAGGAGGCATATCCCTTAGACGTTGGCACATGGTTAATGCTGCTGATTCCCCTTTAATGTTACTCAACATTATAGCAAATACTGCAGTTAAATTGCCCATCGATTTCATCCACAAGTCCAGGGCTGTTGCTGCCCCATACTCATTCTATACCTGTTTTAATATTTCAGGTAAAACTGCCAGAAAATGGGGTACCATGTGTTCTGGTACATACTGCAGTAAAGATTGTACCCCAAGTGGCACAATCTTCTACTGGGGGAGCCATCCCCATTGGAAAGCAAATTGTTAATATCCTATGCTCTTCCTGTAGGCCTGTATGGGGAAATACTGCTTCAAGCTGATTTGTTTTTTGTGCGACCCAAAATGGAATTTCTTCCCTTTTGGTGGCTATTTTTCCCATTACTGCATTCAATGTTTTGGTGCTAATGCCTGGTGTAGCTAACTGTGGTGCTACAGCTTGAACAGTCCACGTAGAAGCCAGTGTTAATGTACACATTTCAAATTCTGTAAGACTGTTGTATATTGTTACTAGATTATTATATACTCCCCCTATCTGGTCCGCGGTCAGACAATCAACATTGGGATGCTCTGTGTACCCGGCTTGGACTGGCCATGTCACCCCTTCATTGCAGAGTGGGCCCAGCCTCACATTTTGTATACTACGGGGAAGAGCGCCTTTAAACCAATTGGTATGTTCTTGGTAAGTTAGAGGAATTTCTACCTCCTGATGAGGAGTGTATTCATCTGGTATTTCACCTACTTCATAGTCATGAAATAGCCATGTAGTATCATCCACAGCAGGGAATTCAACTCATGAGTAAAATGCCACCGTCCTAAATGCTTCATGTGTCTCTACCACAAAGGAAACATCCCCAACATCTAGTGTGAGGCCATGTTCAAGTAATTCTTGAGTTACTGCATATCTGCAATTCTCGGAAATATTCTGTGCCATATTTTGTAAGAAACATATTATAGAGTTTGGCTAACACAGCGGGAACAATGTCCTTTCAAGCTTGAAGTTACCAACGGCCAATACATAGGATATACCTACTCAGCCAAGGAGGATGCTCCCTACACCATGACAATCTCCGGTTTTAAAAGGGATCTTTAAAGAAGCATGATTGAACTACTCAGTTGATCCATACAAAATAAGAAACCAACCAACGTTTGCAGAGCCATGTCATGTAGTTTTGACTAATAAGTTGCATTTGCCCTTTTGCAGACAACATAAACTTAAGATGGTGCCAGACTGATTATATGCAACCCCAAAGGGTATGTTGTCCCTTGGGCCAGCTACCTCGCAGTGCCACCGTTAGACCCCCTAAACCTGAACAGATAGCGAACAGTTCTGGCAACCACTGAACATGACAACTCTGTATCCCTAGGAACCATGGTGACAGACTTCATACTTTTGCTCAGTCACTCGTGCTTTCTTTTGCTCAGAGAAATATACAAAGAATACATGAAGGGACGTTTCTATATTTATTGAACTGTAGTGATTCTTCTATAAAAATATGGGCTGCGATGATTAATAGACAGAAGCAGATAAAGGTTATAAATAGTGTCAATACAGTGAATAATACAAAGAGTTCAACCATCTTGTTGAGAAAGGCTATGTATGCATAAATATAAAAGATTATAGCAATGAAGCGTACCACTATGATGCTAACCCTAACCTACGTGTCTAGGTCGTGAATGTATGTTCTGCCAAGAAAACACCCATCTGGATGATCTAACCCCTTTGTCTGGTGGATAAGTGTGTATGACCCCATCTTGGTCACGCGCTGGACACCCCTCATGGAGATGTCAGTCAGCTGCTAGGCAAAAGTTTCAGCATGCATGGACCCCTCAAGATAAGCAGAAGAGTCTCCTTTGATAATTCTGGGAAACAAAAGGATATATGTACAAAATGGCACCCTTGCCTTGGGCCGAGATTGTGATCAGGCAACCATTGTTTATGTTCTACAGATAGCTGTTTTGCCATATGGATGTAATAACAAACACATCTATATTACGCACTTGAGAGGCCTTGCACCTAATGCCAAGGCAGTGTGATAGTATTCTCATGTGTCAGCAATGTCGGTATTTCCATGAAACTAGTTCAAGCGTCACAAATGCAAATTTGTGTGAAATGTTGATGTGTCAAAGAAAAACAACTTTAGGAAAAAGGATTGTGTACATGAAAGAACAGCACTAATTCCTACCGGGCCTAACTCAGCCACAGGAAAGTAGCACTGCCCTGAAACCCCCAACAAGGGACCACCAGTACTGTGATTCCATCGTAATATGCTTGGCAGTGATAGCACAGCCCTGACGGCGTCGGAGTCCCTTTTGGCAACATTTCTGTCCGCCACAGCCCATGTGAACGCTACTCCGACTGCCCCGGCCCATACATAGAACACTCCAACCACTGCGGTCGGAGGTTCACCTTACATGCTTCATATTACGACAGGGGTACCTTTAAAGCCTCAGTAGTTGGAATTTGACCGTTGAATTGTCAGTCCGACCGACATCGTAATAAGGCCCTTAGTTGCTAAACGTTAATGTGTGTTAGCTTCACTCTTTGTTCCCATAAGAACTCTTAAGTCTCTACTAATAGGTATTTGGTATTCCACTGCGTAACAAAGGCAGAATCACTCTAGCTGTAACCTACGTGATTAAGTTACGAGATTCACATCTTCATGTAACATTATTGTTTTAATAAACCATTCAGTATTCAGCATTGTGAATATGTGACAGCTAGAAACCCAACTAAATATGATTAGAACACGTAGCTTAGGAAAAGAAGAAATACATTTTTAATATCATGACATTCTACAGAAATGACACGTTTAAACAAGTCCAGTGAGAATCATTTATCAAATAATTTTGCATAGTTCAGCATTTCCACAGGAAACCACCTCTCTGTACAATGTACTGAAATGAAGTACACTATGTAACGAGTGCGGGAGATCCCCAAAAGATAGCTAGAGGTAAAAGTAGATGTTACTAACTCTCTTGTTGTGGTAGTGTGGGCGAGTATTTGGGCTTTTCAGAGGGTAGCGTTAAGCATTTGTTGTATTCACAGAGCCAATAAAGGAGACACACACTCAAGAATAATTCTGAGACCAATTTGCAAAAATAACTTCAATTTCATATAATTTTTAAGACCATAAACACAGTTCTAGAATAAATACCTTTGGAGTTAAAAATTTCCCACGTTCAATAAATATATCACTTTTATGCTCAATTCCACACCACAGGAAATAATGGGGAAAAAGCTGAATATCGCAAAAAAATCAGGCAACACTTTCACGAATGCCACCTTCACGTTGTAGGTTGATTTTATTTTTTTTATAAAGTTTTATATAGCGTGTACATGACCTGTGAGAGTATCAGAGCACTTTACAGGTGGGTGAAGTAAGAAACAAGTAAAAGACACAAGTACAATCGCAAATACGAGAGAAGTACAATCAGGGAAGAATAACAATTTGGCGAACACAACCTCCATAGGAAATCAGCAGGATAGTAGTCATGATCAGTAAATGAAAAACAGACAAGGGTAAGATCAAGCAAAGCAAGGTGTGATCTTAGACCACCCACTTGTTCATCAGAAGTGTTTGGACTTGTTTTTTGAAGGAGGCGATAGACGGAATCAGACAGATTTCCGTAGGGAAATAATTTTTTTTAAATGTGGCGATACCCAAGAACGCTTTGTTGCACATTTTGTTGTGTGGAAAATCTGTGGTACTTTCAGCAGCAGGGAGCTGGCACTTCACGGTGATCTGCATCCACCATGATTCTAGATTTTGTGCCAAGTACCTAGGGGTATTGAAATGTAAGGCTTTATGAGTCATGCGTGCAATCTTTAGGTGTATTCTTGCGTCATATGGGAGTCAGTTCAGGGATTTCAAATCAGGGGATATGTTTTTGTTTATTTTTGTTCTGGAGACAAGGCTGGCTGCAGTCCTGGGACCAGGACCAAAGTTCCAGTAGGAGAATTGCAGGAGCCTCCCGGATCGTCCGGGAGAAGTGATGTTAGGGTCTTGGAAGCTTGTGAGCAAAGGCGAAGGTGGGCACTTGAAAAAGCACTGTGCAGAGGGACTTACAGGTAAGTCCGGAGGGGTCTCCTTGGAGGGAGGAGGTTACAACAGCATGGGCACCACAAGAGAAGGGCTGGTGGGTCATGGTTCAGAGCAAAGAGGTTAGCCAGGCGTTGTGCATCTTGAGGTCCTCACGGTTAGGAGCAGGCCAATTGGAGAGGTGATCTGTGGACAGCTGGACCAATCAGGAAGTGGATCTTGGGTGTCAGACATCCCTCTATGTGTGCTTGATAATGGTGCTTTGGAAAACTGGAGTGGACTCTTTTTCTTTCTCTTTGACATTGGGGGTTCAGTACCACGGATACTGGTACGCTGGGACTCCAGTAGGTCTTGTTGCCTTCAAACCAGGTGAGAAGGCAGATCTGACCATTCTGAGCTGTTGTACCGTGTCTTGCTTTGGTGCTGTGTCGAGGTCATCGAGGATCAGGATGTCAATAAACCATATTTCACAGGATCAGTGCCTGCGGTGTGCAGGGGAATGATACCTTCACTCCAAGGGAGCTTCACAGCAATTTATCGAAGGCTGGAGGTGCTCCTTGGTTCTTGGATTCCTTTCAGATTTCAGGATGACACAGCAGCAGGGATTGTCGAGTCCTGGGAGCAGCAGTCAGGGTTTGGTGCCTTTTTCTCCTGCACGAGGGGCTTCAGTTTTTGAGCAGTGGGCCTTCTTTTTCCTGGTCTTCTCTTGTCTGTTGAATCTGATGTTTAGGTCTTGGGTGCCACTCAAACACTGAATTTGGGGGCTTTACAAGGGGAGACAGGTAGTAACCAATATGCAACTTACCTTTACGGTGTCTACTGACCACTTCCTGTGGAAAGAGGCACTACCCTTGCCCTGATAGAAGGTTTTCTCACCATCTCAAGATGGTGAAATTTCAGGAGAGGGGTTCACCTCATCTGCCCTGCTCTGAAAGTGGTACAGGCTATGTGGGGACCATCCTCCTAATCTAACTAAGTTTCCCACCTTTCCTCCCACAAAACAATGGAGCAAGAAAGGGGGCTTGGACCCCCCCACTCTCTGAAGGTTCCTTGGTTTGATTTCAAAGGTGGCATTGCCATTGAAGCTTCCTGCCCAGGAAGGCCATCCTGTCCTGGAAAAGGTGTACAGCACCTATGCCCAGAGCAGACTTTGTCTCTGTCCTTAGAGAGCTCTGAATTATTCCTGGTAGTATCAGGCTGGCGAAAACACTTCAGGAGCCACACCAGTACTTGGTAGGTTTTCAGGGGACCCTCTAAAAGGGCCTTCTGTTTGAATTTATTAATACATCTTACACTGGCATCAGTGAGGATTTATCAAGACAAGATGTAATGTATCAAATACTGTAGAAATCAGTGAAGCCAACATGGAGCTAGGAAACTCCTGTTGACCAGTATTCAGCCTATGTACTCCTTATGGCTTCCCTATGCACTTACATCTCAGAATGGACTAGATATTGTAGGGGCATATCTGGTCATGCTGATATGCCCACTCATAGGATATAGGGTCCTCTGCCTTAGGGCTAAAGGTCTGCAGTAGGGATGACTTACCTAAATCCGATGAAGTGTATGGGAGGCATTGCACACAGGACTGTGTGCCAAGTTGACTCTTCAGATTTCTCTGCACTAAGACACACAGCCTGCAATTTGGTGTGGTGTCCCTGGGATGGCACAATTGGTTCTGCAGCCCTGGAGGAACCTCTTCGGTACCCATGCTGTAGGTACCAGAGGTACCATTTCTTAGGGACTTACAGGGGTAACTGAAGTTGTGCCAATTGTGGTACAGTTCTGGGGAAAGAGATATGGCAATGCGGACCTGGTTAGCAGGGACCCAGTGAGCTTACAGTTCAAAATTGCATCAGACACCAGGCAAAAAGTGTGACCTAACCATGTAAAAAGAGGCACTTTCCTACATGCTCCCCCAAATAAAAGAGGATGAGACTAACCTTCCCCTAGTGAGTCTTCATTGTCTGGAGTGGAGGAACATGGGAAGTCCATCTGTATTGGCATGGGAAGTCCCAGGTCTGTGTTCCACTTCAAAGTCCATTCCCTGTAGAGATATGGACCACCTTAGCAGTTTGGGATTTTCACCTTTTATTTGCATTAACCATCTGAGAGGTCAGTGGTCAGTTTGAACAATGAAGTGAGAGTCAAACAGGTATGGCCTCAGCTTCTTCAGGGACCAGACCACAGCAAAGGCTTCCCTCTCAATGGCACTCTAACGCTGTTCCTTGGGGAGTAGCCTTCTACTGATGAAAGCCACAGGCTGGTCTTGACCTTGGTCATTTATTTGAGATAGGACTGCTATTCCGTTTGCAGAGGAATCAGTCTTCACAATGAATTGTTTGGCATAATCTGGAGATTTCAGAACAGGTGCAGAGGACAGTGTTTCCTTCAGACTGCCAAAAGTCCTGTGACAGCTCACTGTCCAGTACTTAGTCCCAGTGAAGACAAGGAATGCCCTGACTTTAGTCTAAGTAGTTGGAGCCACCCAGTCCAGAATTGTCTGCTCTGGATTTTAATGGTTGAACATGGCCTCCACCCACAAGGTGGCCCAAGAATACCACCTTCCCCTGCTCTATATGAATGACACGTGCTTGCCTTGAAAGTGAAGCCTGAACATCCCAGAGTCTCTAAAACCTTCCCAAGGTGGATCAGGTTATCCTGTCAGGTGGAGCTATAGACAGAAATATCATCTAGATAAGCTGCACTGTAGGATTCCAAATCAGCATGAACTTTATTCACTAACCTTTTCAGCCCAAAAGACATCACAGTGAACTGATCATCTTTCTTTTGCTCCTGGGGTCAGACCTATCTGTCAGTATCCAGATGTGAGATCAAAGGTACAAAGATATTTGGCTGCTCCCAACCCATCAGTTTATTTATCTGCGCTTTGAATTGGGTGTGCATTGTGTTCGGTCACTACATTGAGGCCCCTATAGTCCACATAGAACTGCATCTCTTTTTCTACCATCTTGGGTATGAGGCTTGGGGACTAATACCATTGAACTGACCCAGGGGCTCTCAGATGACTCTATGACTCCAAATTCCAGTATCTTGCTTACTTCAGCTTTGACGCCCTCTTTGACATGATCAGACTGCCTGTACATTTTGCTTTAGACAGGTATGCTTTCACCAATGTCCACACCAGGGGTACACCAGCTAGTCTCATCAGAGGTCAAAGAGAAGAGCTCAGCAAACTGATTTAGGACTTGCCTGCAGTCAGTCTGCTGCTGGGTAGTGAGGGTGTCTGACAAGACCGCTCCTTCCACTAACCCATCTTTTGGGTTGTTGGCCAGGAGGTCAGGGAGAGGTTCACTCTCTACGTCCTTATCCTCATCTGTTAACATGAGCATTTTCACATCTGCTCTATCTAATAGGGTTTAAGGCGTTTCACATTGATGACCCTCATGGTTCCTGCAAGAGCCAAGGTCCATCAGCTAGGTGACCTCCCTTTTACTTTCTAGGATAGTGTAGGGCCCACTCCACTTATTTTGAAGGACCCTAGGGGCCACAGGCTCCAAGACCCATGCCCGTTGCCCTGGTTGGAACTCCACCATAGTAGCTTTTTCGTCATACCGTTGCTGCTTCAGTTCTTGGCTGGCCTAAAGGTTTTGGTTTGTTTTCTCCATATATTCAGCCATCCTGGAGCTGAGGCCAAGTACATAGTCCACTATTTCCTGTTTAGGTTCAAATGGAGGTATCTTCCATCCCTCCTCTACAAAGCACTATGGTCCCCTAACAGGATGACCAAACAAAGGTTCAAATGGGGAGAACCCCATTCCTTTTTGTGGCACTTCCCTGTAGGCAAAGACACAGGCATGGCAGTGAGACATCCCATCTCCTTCTGAGTACTTCAGGAAGTCCAACAATCATTCCTTTTATGGTCTTATTGAATATTTTAACAAGGCCATTACACTGCGGAAAGTAGGAGGTAATGAACCTGTAGGCCACTCCACACTCCTTCCACATGTGTTTCAGGTAACCAGACATGACGTGTGTACCTCTATCTGATACCACCTCCTTAGGGAAGCCCACTCTGGTAAAGATACCAATGAAAATTAGACACTCTCAATATTTTGCACAATCAGTCTTGTCATATCAAAGTTCAACAAAGTCTCTTGTGCTGGAACTGTCCCTTGTACACAACGTTTTTTGCCAGGCATGGCCATTAGATACAGGCACATTTTAAAATTCCCTTGATATTTTGACTGCTTTATTGGAGCATGGAATATGCTTCAAAGAGGGGTCTTCATCAGCACAATCAAACGGAACATCCTGTGTAATGAATAAACATTTGTAAACTCTTGGGTGTGGAAGAAATGTAACTTCTAATATAGGAAGAATACGAGAGAAACTCACATGTCGTCTTGGACATAAACTGCTCAAAATCCTTCATATCTCTGTTTAAGCATCAGAGAGAAAACCCACATTGAAGAGAAAATAGTCTCTAAATTGAGTTCTTGGAGCATATGAATCAGTTAAAAATTAGATGAAAGTGCACTCACCATCAGAAATTATTACGGGAAGAATGTTTTGACAATCAACTACTCCCCCTAAAAGTTGCATTTAGAGGTGAGGGCTGAAATATAGGGAGAATGTTCTCTAAGAGGAGTCCACCAAACATATGAATCATGGTAGAAATTACAGGAAAATGCACTCACCATCAAAAATGATTGAGGAAAGAAAGTGCTTAATAATTAATTAGTTCCATCTAAAGGTTACATTTGCAAGTGAGGGCTGAAATTATTGAAAACTAGATTCAATAAAAATCCTTTCCTGAATTCCAAAAAAGGGTATATGGGGTAAGAACAGTATCTTCTTCACCTGTAGTTTCAATACAGCATGAATTATTCAGGCCAGCTGTGGTGTCATGTACATGTGTCTATGGGCCACATACAGATAAGTAAAGAGTGGCAGCCTCACACCAACGTTCACGCTAAGAAGAGGGAAGAAGTTCCTCCAACCAAAATGACTGATGCAAGTATGCTTTCTAGGCTTAAGTAGGATCTGTTCTTCCAAGCAACCACTCCAGTAATAGGGGAAAGTAAACATCCTTGAGATCCAGGTTACCTTTAACCCCTTCGACGCGCATGACGGAACGGTTCCGTCATGCACGTCGGTTGCGCTGTGCGCATGACGGAACCGCTCCGTCATGGCCCCGCCCGCGCACAGAACCTTCAGCGCGGCGCGGAAATCCGCGCCGCGCTGAAGTGGTTAACAGCATATTAAATTATTACAATGTATCAGGGCACTGAAGACAATAAATTATATTCTAACTACTTCGCTCATAGGGCCAATCCATTAATGAAGCCTCATGAAATTGAAGTAAAACAAGAGCTGAAATCAAAATCTTTCTTCACCTTAGCTGTGCTTCGAAATTCGAGAGCAGCCATTTTGGAAAAAGTATATGGTGCCAATGCCTTTTATTATATTTTGCACCTGACTATCACCTGCGTCCACTTAATGGTTACTTGCAAATGTTTAGTAAATAGCATTGCCAATTCATAGTTTAGTATTCATATTTTAATCACAAAATGATGTCTCAAAAATACCAATTCTCCACTCATTTCACTCTACAGTTTTTCTGGCTTGAATATTTTCTTTATTTTTAATACATTGTCTGTGATATTTTAGCGTTCACAAAGCAGTTTACGGCTGGTCTGTGTGCTGTTAAATGTTAGTACATCTGCTCTTTGTTCTGTCACAAAAATATGGAAATGCCTAGATCACCGAAAGGATTAAACTCTGAAATGAAGTTATAACTTGCTGCAATAATAGCATATTTAAAACCTTTTGCCATAATTGAGAGATGCCAAGACTTTATTAGAGTACTTTGAAATAGAATTTTACCTCAGTACAATGATAGGGAAATGTTGTTTCATCAGAACTACAAAAAGATTAAATGATTTTTCATGGGAAGCAAAAAGTTAGGTATGTTTTATGCCAATCCAGTTGTAGGTCATGTCATTGTTTTTCACAATACCTTTATTAGAAAATATACAAATGATGCATAAATCCTGCTTAAATGGCACACCAATTTTTTCTATTGCATATACAACTAGAGGCTGATATCATGATCAAAAGAGAGAATGTGCAATACCTCCAATCATTACAGAAATACTGAGATGTCCATGACTTACAAAAGGAAAAATGTGCCAATAGAGCCACACCACTTTCCCAATGACAGGCTGTGTTTTACCTATTATAAATTTTCACTGTGTCAGCATGATTTACAAGATAGTGTATACATAACAAGCCTGAGCCACTTTGTACTGGGAAAAAGTACCACCACTCAAATGCAAAGTCATGCATTTTCTAGTACACAAATATAGAAGTATCAAGAGCCTTCTTGAGAATATACATGCAGCTAGAGATGAACTTCCTAATACACTGCATGCACTTTTCATCATACAAATATACAAAGGACTAAAGCTTTCATGGGAGAACATGTAAAAATGAAGTCTAGTCATGTAATTTTCTAATGGGAATACACAAACATGTCAAGACCGGTCACAAGAGAAAGACCAAATACAGAGTCTGAGACTCACTTCTAGATAGGTCCTGGCATTTTTTTTAAATAAAAGGAACAGATGCATTGAATATGGAACTATCATCTGTGAGGTGCTAGTGAAAGTACAGATGGGGATGCACTTTCTCGCATATCCAGGGACAATGTAGATGACGCTGTCTTAACACACATCAGACACCACTTGCGAGAGCAGCTGCATTTCTTCTGGTGGCCATTTAGAAACTGTAGCTGTAACACTTCTATCTGGCTGAGCAGGAACAACTTTACAAGTACTTTTCTAAGTGACACAAAAAACACTGACACAACATATGATTTGCTCAAGTTGATCATTTCTTGTGATCAGCATCACCAGTTGTAGCCAATGATGGTTATATCCATTATATGTTCTGGATAGCAATGCTACTGACCACTACCATCACTCACACACCACCAAAACTGATGATCAGTACCCACTACCATCATTTCACTAATATGGTTAAGCTTAGTACTATAGTGCAAGCCATTTTGATGAACAAAGGATTGCTGCATTGCCAGATGTTAGATAGAGACTGTATCCTGCTTTGTCCTTTCTTATTGAGCTCAGGTTGCCCTCTCCCTCAAAAGCTGAAACACGATGATCACTCCTGCATCTCCTTTTGCTTCTATTTCATCTGGTCAGGTCTCAAAATAAAGGCAACATAAAACTGTGCATGATTGAAGATTTTCCATCCATTTGTGGCTGCATCTTGCACCAACCCATCACATGGTTCTGTTCAAGACATCCACTTCCCAATCACTGGAGACTGCTGAAAGAATGGAGCTCGCTCCAGCATTTCCATGCTTTCCCTTCTGCCCATGCCACACCATAAATGGTGGTGAAAATGACTCCTAGCGTCTGCTAATCTTTTCTTTTTGCTCATGTGCTCCAATACTACCTTTTTTATAAGTTCTACTAGGGCATTAAGGGTGGATGGCAAGCGGGCTTAGCAAAGCACAACTTACCCCTGCTTTAAACTGTTTAGGAATGGAAGGGCCATATATCATAATCCCTGAAGTAGCGCCACAAGAGCCCTCATTCTATAATGGAGGGTAATCCTCATTCAGTCAGTAATAGGAGTTACTAATCAAATCAGGATTACATGTGATGCAGAAATAATGCAGAAATACTGCACTCCGGATGTTTTTCGTCCAGACATTTTACTGGTTAATACTAAGGCAAACGGTGGGAATTGGGTATCTGATTCAGAATACTGTGGTATTATTACATCATGAAATTACCAATACTCTGTAAGGAAGCCTTAAGAAAAAATACCAGTGGCTGTATTTACTAACCTTTCATGCAACACAGCAAGGCAACTTACAGTGCTGCGTTGTGCGACAGGTAGAGAGCAAAAATGTGCAAATATACTAGGGTATAGCACACTTCTGTTCTCTCATTGTGCTGCTGCATTCAGGCAGGCCAGCGCCAATGCAGGCACCCTTGGCTATGGTGCAACAGAGGTGCCTGCATTATGGGCAAGATTGTTTTTGTGCAGGAAGGGACACCTTCCTGCAAAAAAAACATTCCTTATAGGCATATTCATTTTTCTATGTGTGCTGCAGAATGGAGAGTGGAAGTATCAAGGAAAAATTTAAATGTTTCCCCTTGTTACGCCTCTCTCCGATTGGTGCGCCATTTTGACACAAACTCAGGTTTACTGACTTTAGAAAATCTGTGTTTGTGTCAATGCATGAGTGGGTGCATGGGAATGCCCATGCTCCACCGATGTAACCCCTGAAGCAGTGAAATTCAATGTAAGGCACTGTGCTGACTAGCATTTTGTGTGTGGCTGCACCAATAAAGTGCTGCAACCATGATGCAAAATGTTGGTAAATCTGGGCCCAAGTGTTTGCCATCTTCTTCCTTCAGATATGGGTGTGTAAATTATTAATAATAAATGATTGGGGTCCTACTAATACTTTGCCTAATGTGCCTGATTACCAATACAGTTTGGGACTGCTACAAGCCCAATGTCTAATGCTGAAAAGGATTGAAGATGTAAGAGAGTCTTGTGTAAGCCCATACCACTGCTGAGAAACTGTACGTTTTGGCCTTCTAAGCCACAACGAAATGCCAGACCCCGTACTTTGTAAGAGAGAAAGGAGCAAATGATTCTACTTTCCCTAATGCTTTAAGCTCCTCTTGTGGGTCCAGTTCATGCTGGTTCTTATTGGATCTAATTCGAATATATGATGTTACAATGCAAACAATTACAACGCATGCTTTTACAACGTGGTTTTTACATCGCATCTACCATTACATTGCATGATTTTAAAAATGCATGCCATTACAAGGCATTTTTAAAAAACACCATTACAACGCATTCCATTACAATGCATACCATTACAACATATACCATTACAACACATAATACTTTTAGGGCAACAGTAGGGTAAGTGTTGGATAGTGTGGGGGTAATAATTACTATTCCCACTCCAGTGAGTGCAACTGTAGGGTAAGTGTTGGATAGTGTAGGGGTAAAAAATACTATTCCCACTCCAGTGAGTGCAACAGTAGGGAAAGTGTTGGATAGTGTGGGGGTAAAAATTACTATTCCCATCCACCCCAAAACCTATACCTACCCTTAAACTAAACAATCTCTATTACTTACCCTATAATGCGTTGTAATGGCATGTGTTGTAATGGTATGTGTTGTTATGGCATGTGTTGTAGGGACATGCGTTGTAATGAATGGATTGTAATGGCATGCGATGTGAAGACAGTTGCATTGTAACAGCTGCGTTGTAAAAGCAGTGTGATGTCAGGACTGTGTTGTAATGGATGTTTCCCGCTAATTCATCTAGCTCATCCCAGCCAGTCAGTCTCTGTTGCAGTCTACTTAAATTCTGGTGACTCTGGAATGCATATGGACTTGAGTTGTGCCCATAGACTCCAAATATCTGTCAGGAAGAAGTCTTCACTCAATCATGTACAAACTATTGATGAATCTCCACTGACATTGGGTCTAGTGACGTCCATCACAGCTCCTTTCTTAGTATCTTTAAAGAGATGGTTGCCTTTGATCTAATTACATCTCCAATCTATGTCGTAGTGCTTGGGATACTTTTGCTGGAACAACACAATCCCTATGTCAATTGGAAGACCAGGGTTATTTCTCTTTCCTCCCAGTTTTGTAAAGATAATTATTATTCGAACATGAGCTGTGCTCCAGTGGTACAAGTACTTTCTAAATACCCGTCTAATTCCACTATTGCTCAGACCTTGTCCCTTTCTATGGCTTAGCAAGGCTTTCTTGATGTCTTTCAGAAGCCCACTTCTGTGACACTCCCTCCTCATATGGATTCGTATTGTCCCTTCCTGAATAAATCAGGAGATAAAATTTCTTATGGCAGAATATACTTTCTTTCCCAGCATGACAAGCAGGTTCAGAAAGACTATTTGGATGAAAACCTTCATAATAGCTCGATCGACCAACATTCCCCAATGGAGCTCCACTCTTATTCGTCTCAATGAAGTCTAAAGAGCTAAGACTTTGCATTGACTATCACAGATTGAATAAGGTCAATTATCCTTGAGTCCATTCTGGGTGTTAAATATTTCATGAAGTTAGGCATTAGTGGAGATTATCATCTGCTCCAGATAAAGAAGGGTGATGAGTGAAAGACTGCTTTTTGGCCATTCTTGGAGCACTATGAATATCGTGTCATACCCTTCGGCCTTTTCAATGCTCTAGCAGATTTCCTTAGATTCATTAATACCATATTCTCTGACATTCCAAACCAGTTTTTATCTGGACGGCATTCTAATCTCTGCTTCCCTTCCTAATCATTGAGTCCATGTTTGTTCCATCTCTCCTGGAAAACTATCTATCCTATAAAATGGAAAAGTGTGAGTTTAAAAGAATGGATGTGAAACATTTGGGGTGTCCCCTCTCTGACAGTGGATTATCTATGGATCATCTTAGGATCTCTACCATCTTGAATTGGCTAACTCCTAAGTCCATCCTTAAGACCCAGAGTTTCTTTGAACTAGCTCTCTTCTATAGAACATTGTTGATATGAGTAGCTATATATCTGTAGCCAGTAGTGGCTGGCATGGATCGGGAGTGGCTGTGTGGGGGGTGTTGGGTGTGTAGAAAAATAAATATAAACTTACCTCGGCACCTTGTCTCTCCTCCATTATCTCTCTGCTGCCGGAATGGAAGCAGGAGGCACACAGGCTCCCCTGAGCAAATCATGATGCTGCTGTCAGCAGCGTCATGATGGTCTGAGCGCCGTCGTTCAGCGCTCAGATGGGGACTGTGGGCCTGTGCATGTTCTCTACCCAGGCTGTAATACAGCCTAGTGGAGAACATGCTAAGTATGCATGACTGTTTAGCAGGCCCAAGATGGCCAGCCAAACTGTTATGAGCACTTAGAGTGCCCACCACTCCTACCCCTGCTCCTCCATAAGCAGAACAGCCCAGCCCCGCAAAAATGCCTCAGCAGGGAAAAATAAAATTATAATACCATCAGGTTAATATCATTTTCTTTTTCCTAATTTAACACTGCTGAAAAGCAGTGGGGCAATGCTCCTCCGCCTTCGTGGAAGAGCTGCCACTGTCTGTCACTTTAATGAAGAAGAATCAAACTAAAGATTGAACTTGGACTCTTAAAGCCCAGGATTCCTTTGCCAATCTTAAGAAGGCTTTCACCTGGTCAGCAATTCCCAGATACCCAGATCCATCCAGAAAGATTATAGTAATTACTGACACTTCAAATGTTGCTGTTGGACCAGTGCGACTTTAGCTCCGGGACGATGACAACCTTAAGCATTCTATTTCTCATCTTACCCATGTTCTGAATTCATGTGAACAAAGATATTCAGTTCTAGAACACGACCTCTTGGCCCTCAAGCATGCTTGAATGGAATGGCAGCATCTTCTAATGGAGTAGCTGAAACTCTTGAGGTTCGGATGAACCATTGAAATCTCCAGTTTATGCATAGCATGCAATGTAAACAAGCTTATTGGACCTATTTCTTTTCTCAATATGACTACCATTTTACCCACATCCCAGGCACAGGGAATGTTCTTGCCAATGCATGGTCTAGACTGAACATTTTGGTTGATAATTCTGAGACTTCTGTCCTTTTGCTTCCTGACAAAGTTGTCTGTCTGGCAAGGTCCTTTTTACTGTGTGTGAGAGACGCCCATACTGAGATCTCTCCAGAAGACCTTGATGCTCTGTAGATCATAGGACACTTGGACTTCTGCAAGAAGCTATATTTTTTTCCAGTAGGGTTTGTTGATTCCTACAAAGGTGCTTCAAACTGATGTTGAGGGTATGTATTATAACACTGCAGTAGCAATTCATCAAGGGGTTAAGTCAACCGTAGAGCTAGTCCTATATTCCTTCTTGTGTCAGACTCTTCACAAGGATATAGAGCTTTATGTAAAATCCTTTCCTGTTTGTGTACAATCCTAAGCAGACCACAATAAACCTTTCGGCCTTCTCCAGCCTATGCCTGTCCCTCCCCATGCATGGCACACAATTTCAACCTATTTTGTTGTGGACTTAACCTCTTCGGTAGGAAATTGAGCAATCATGGTCACAGTAGACAACTTTTGAAAACTCCCTTAATTTGCATTCCAGGGGTTTCCAGCTGGTAGCATGATAGCAAGGAAATTTCTGGGTGGTATATTCGGCCTGCATAGGATCCCCTAGATTATGTTCTCAGATAGGGCCTCTCAGTATGTTTCAAGTTCTGGCGCTTAATTTGCGCTATCGTGGGTCTCCATCAAGATCTTTCTTCAGATGGCCATCCACAATCAAATGGACAGGCTGAGAGGGTCAACCAGTCTTGAACAGTTCCTGAGGTGTTTTCTGTAGTATCACTCAAAACCACTGGGCATAATTCTTACCATTAGCAAGTTTATTGTATAACAGCTCTGTTCACTCTGTTGCCAAGGTTCTCCATTCTATCGTATCCCGAGTTTCTATCCACGTTCCCTCTTATCTTCTCCATTGTTCACTCCTCCTCTGCTTGTTGCTGCTGATTGTCTAAAGAGAATTCACTCTGAAATAAAAGTGATTGCCTGGAATTCACAAGATTTCAAAACTGTTATGAAAGTAGAACCAATAGCTTAAGATGGCCAGTTCCAAACATTAAGATGGGAGAGAAGATTGAGCTGTCTTCCAGGTCCTTGCCCACTTGAAAACTGCCAGTTTGTTTTGTCCTTGATTTGTTTTATCCCTTTGCAATAACCAAACAAATCAATCCCATTGCCTTTATTCTTTGTCTTCCTAATTCTTGGAAGATTGACTCTATTTTTCATGTCTCCAGATGACGCCTTTTGTACCTGAACCTTTTTGTTAGCGTGCTCCGCCCCCTCCTGTTAAGACAGATTGAGAACCAGAGTATGAAGTTAGTGAAACCTGTGGTTTGTGGTTCAGAAGATTCTTAGATATCTTCATTCTCTAGAAAGGTTATCCTGCTGATGAGCATTCCTGGGTTCCTGTCTCTTCATTCCATACCCGTAGATTGGATCATCAATATTTTCTGGCCTTCCCTGACAAACCTGGGCCCTCAGGAGGGGCATATACTGTTGTGACCACAGTGTCTCATCCACCAGGGTGCCTGAGAAACACAGTACCTTGCATGGTCCTGTGGTTCTTATGTTTCAGGACGTGTTGGATGAAGTCCACACCTGTGGGCTGCGAGTTTCAGTCACCTGGGGCTGCTTTCCCTCATGCTCCTAGCTGCTGCTTCTTGCTCCCCCAGCTCCAAAATGGACATCATGTCCCTGGCAGTTTGTTTCTGCATTTCAAAGCTTCTCCAATGCTAATTCTGATCTAGTTTTCATTCCTGCATCTTTCGCTTTTTCCATGATGGCTGTTTCTTCCTTGAGCTGTTTCTTATTTTCCCAATCCTTTGTTTTTTCCTGACATGTAATGTTTGATGTAATTTCCATTTCCTGTGCTTTTACTATATAAAGGCTTCAGTCTGGCTTGTGGGTGCATCAAAAAAAAACATTTATTTTGCTTACTTCCTCACTTCCTCATCCTGACTCTTCACTCCTGAAGAATCCCACAAATGGATTCCAGGTTCCAGTTTTTCTTCAAACCTTTGAAGACTTCGTCCAGCAATGAGGCTTTTACGCCTTGGACTTTTTCCTCCTGAGAAGGTGGCAGGTTCTAAAGGGCATTCCCTTCCCGCATATTCCAGAGTTTGGTGACACTGTGGGTTCTGGAAATAGTTGCCCATAAATTGGACAGATAAACCCAGACTTGGATTACCGGTAAGCATCCAGACCTGATTACATTTCCACGGTAAAGTAAGCTGTACCGCTGCATGAGTGTATGTGTGTTCTCTATTTGTGTTAAGGCTTATGAAAATACTGTCCAGGCATCAAATAGAAGCATGTTACTGTTCAATTGCTTTTCCCACTCAGCACATCAATTAGGCCATCATTCTGAGGGGGCCAGGAATACTGTATCTGGGCTCAGAGTCCTGGAACTTGTGATCCCTATCTTATAAATAGGCTGTTCCCTAAGATCTCCTGAAAAATTGAGAATTACGCAAACAGGGCCGGACTGGGCGTAGAGCGCACCCAGGGTCTTTCCGGTGGGCCTGAAGGGTGGGGGGCGGTTTTGGACCGGTGAGGGCCATTTTTGTTACTGGGGCCGGTTTTGCAACAATGCTGCAATATCGGCCCCCTGTAACAAAAGCACAGCAGCAACCCAAACCCCCCTCCCCTGACACCACCCACATGCCCCCCAGCCCCCACCTCTGTCTATCCAACGTAATTGCCAGTACAGCCCCATACGCAAGAATTAAAGGTACAACTTCAAATTTCGGTGGTTTCCCCATTTTTTTGCCTTTTCCCACTGAGAGTTTCACTAGTTTTTGGCTGGTGAAATGTATGTGTAGGCGGAATGCAAAATATTCGAGTAGGGCGTCAAAGTCGGTAATGCGGCGTTATGGCAGCCATTTGTCATTCCTCACCCAGCCGAGAAAATATGGCTTCTTCGTGAAATGGGAATTCCCCAGGATGCTGATCTTAAATTATCACCCTTGCTCACTGTTGTAATTTCTCCCACTTGGTACAGGCCATGCACCCCCACCCCTATTACGCCATTGGTACCGCCGTGGAATGTTGGTAGGAAGGGCACCTTAGAATGTTGATGAGGTTGCCTTCACTTACTCTGACTAGCCTGCATGACCTACAAGCTGGGGATGCTGTTGTGTTATCACTTAATAAAGAGATTGATAACTTCACCTGCGTGACTCTTCACTACAGATTTGGCGACGAGTGACAAGGGAGACCGTGGCAGGGACGGTGCAGCATCCTCCCCTGTGGATTTTGAGCTTGTATTGGTGTTTCGTCAAGTTGATTTTGGCAGGGCATGAACTACAGCGGAGGCGAGACAAGTTGGTTAAACCTTTTCACCGTATGGGTTGTCTCTCTCCTACCTCTCTGCGGAGGTTACGTTTCAATCGAGGGTTTAAGAGTAACCTACTGTCTACGCTACTCCCCTTCTTGAGGATATTTGAGGTTGGTCAACTTTAGCGCTACTCAGCGGACTGCAGTGGACCTTCGTAACCTGTTGCGCTTGCCGGTGATACTGAAGAGGCGTTATCTACAGCTGGCTCAGCGGGGAATCTTCAACGGAAGGTACGGAGGATCAGCTGATGTGAGTTGTGAGTTGGTACTCAAAGGGGAGGCAGTGGACTGCTTGACGTTGCGGCTGGTTTGCGCATTGACATTCCCAAGTTTAAGCGTAGCCCGTGAGGGAAGTGAGGTGGATCGATTTAAGTACCACCTGCCACGTTGAGGAATGAACTGTGTGAACGACGAAGAGACTGTTAAAAAAGGTGGCGTGTACTTACATTTTGTCGAGCAGAGCTGAGGCGTCTGGCGGCAGCGGGAGTTCAGCGCGACGTGAGGAAAATCCTGTCAGCGTGTGGTGTGACGCCCTCCTCGCTCCTGTAGGCGGGGCCTGAATAACATTCACCGGCACTGAAAGGGGACTGGAACTAAAGGATTTACCGAATATAGCGCAATTAAGTTCTGGTTTTAGGCGCCATACCCACTCGTTGAAGGGATTGTGGGTTTCAATGTTTAAGGTTTTATTCAAAAGCACTTTTCATACTCCTGTGGTGTTGGGCACTGGAAGTAGCTGTTACAAACCCACTTACAGCGCTTAGTGTCCGGTTTCTTGCTGATGAAAGTTGTTTTTTATTTTTCCCATCACTTCCAGGGGTCTTTCTCTGGGCCTCTTGGTTGTTATATAGGGGGAAGGTAATATTTAGTAATTCAAACCTAGGGTACACGCACATTGGACCATGGCAGGAGCAGGAATGAGTCAACCACCCCCATTTCTGAATGAGTTAGGGGAACCTGATATACCATGGAGGAGATGGGTTGGGATTTTCAAATCCTATTTAATCGCTATTGGCGGAGGGAACTTTTCCAATATAAGGAAGCAGCATATTTTATTACACAACTTAGGAGTGCAAGGAAGGAAAGTATACGAGGATGTCACAGGGAGACTGGTTGAGGATGAACCTTTGGAGGAGGATGAAGGTGTGGATATGTATGAGTACACTTTAAGGAAGTTGGGGGAGCACTTCAAGGTGAAAATTAATGTGGTTTTAGAGAGACACACGTTTTTCAAACGTATTCAAAAGAAAGATGAAAAAGTCTCATCGTACATAGCGGTGTTGAGAGGCATGTCAGCCACTTGTGAGTTTGGGGCTCTTACAGATTCGCTTATAAGGAACCAGTTGGTGAGGTGTACAAATGATGGGAATGTGCAAGAGGAGCTGCTCACTAGAAACCCCGATCTGGAGGAGGCCATTAGTATAGCCAAGGGTTTAGAACACACGGCACAGTGCATGAAAGAGATGAAAATAGGAGAGGCAGGGAAGGAAAGTGCAGAACACAAGGAAGCGTCGGTCACTGAAGCTGTGTGTGTGGTGGAACAAAAACATAAAGAGGTGGTAAATAAGAAGACTAATAGCTTACAATGCTTTAGATGTGGTAGCCATAATCATTTAGCGAACAACTGGAAGTGTCCTGCAAGAAATATTGTATGTAGGAAATGCAACAAGAGAGGACATTTTTCAAAAGTGTGCAATGTGTTTACACCCAAAGTGCATATGGTCGAAAGCAATGAGATGGGCGAAGTCACTGAAAAGAGTTATATTTTTCAAATTGAGGGGGAGAGCAAGGAAGACAATACTGTATATCCCACATGTGAGATTAAA
The DNA here is from genome assembly GCF_964204655.1 of Triturus cristatus. NCBI lineage: Eukaryota > Metazoa > Chordata > Amphibia > Caudata > Salamandridae > Triturus > Triturus cristatus. The sequence continues at coordinate 552,095,626 of NC_140595.1, forward strand.
CTGGATGATGTGGGGATTAAGGTTTATGCGGATTCTTGCTCCCCATTTACACTCGTAGAAAAAAGAGTGTTTGATGAAAAATTTGGTAATCAAGGCATGAAGTTAGAAAGTCCAGACATTTCCCCTTCAGGTTACAATAAGATCCCTATACCACTGGAGGGCATGGTGAGGATGAGGATCTCATTCAAAGACAGGCACACAGTGGGGAAGGTATACATTGCGAAGGAGGGGTCCAGCCTGCTGGGATGGAAACACCAGAAAGAGCTGGGTATTAAGCTAGATCCCAACAACAGAGAACAGGTATTGCTCATGGAAACACAAGGGGACAGTGCAGGACTCATCAAGAACTACCCTGAAGTTTTCAGTGAGGAGCTGGGGTTGCTTAAGAACTATATGCACAAAATAGTACTTAAAGGAGGGGCAAAGCCTGTAATTCACAGAACGAGATCAGTTCCATTGTTAATGAGAGAACCGTTGAGGATGGAGTTGGAGAAATTGGCGAGACAAGGTGTCATCAAGGAGCTTGAGAGCTCAGCATGGTTGGCGCCCATTGTCATCACGACAAAGGACAGTGGTAAGAGCATTAGGCTCTGCGTGGACTTGAGAGCTCTTAATAGTAGCATAGTGGTAGACAGACACCCCTTGCCCAGAATACATGAAATGTTAAGCACTTTGCAGGGAGCGAAAGTGTTTAGTGTCTTGGACCTATCATCCGCTTACCATCAAATAAGATTGCACACAGAATCACAGCCGTTGACAGCTTTCACGACTCCTTTTGGTAACTTCAAGTTCCTAAGAATGCCGTTTGGTCTGGCATCGGCAGCATCGGCGTTCCAAAGAGCCATGCAGCATGTACTAAAGGATTGCCAGAAGTGCATGTGCTTCCAGGACGATATACTGATTTATGGCACAAGTGAGGAGGAGCATAAAATGAATGCGGAAAGGGTTCTAGGAAGATTGAAGGAGGTTGGATTCACCACAAAGGAGAGCAAATGCAAGGTGGGGGTCACATCAGTAGAATATTTGGGTCACATAATATCGGAGGAAGGAATCAAACCCAAGTATAGCCTGGTGGAAGCAGTGAGGAGCGCGCCTACACCGAAGAACAAAGAAGAAGTGATTTCATTCCTCGGTCTGGCGGAATATATGGCAAAGTTCATCAAGAATTTTGCCATGATGGCCCAACCTCTGAGAGAAATGCTTAAAAAAAATAGTGAGTTCACATGGGAGAAGGAACAGGAAGAGGCTATAAGAAACATAAAGGAAGCCATTGCCACGGCCCCGTACATTGGAAATTTCGATGTGAAGAAAGACACTATGATTACCACGGATGCTAGCAGCAAAGGAATAGGGGCAATGCTGTCACAAAGAACAGAGGATGGTGTGAAGGTAGTGGCGTTTGCTTCAAGGTCCTTGACAGCTGCAGAGTCTAATTATTCGACCATCGAGAAGGAAGCATTGGCGGTTTATTGGTCAATCAAGCACTTCAATTTTTATGTGTGGGGCATGCCATTTGAAGTATACACGGACCACAAACCACTTGTGGGGTTGTTTGCAAAGAAAGACTTGGAAAACGTAACGCCAAGGATTGCAAAATGGATCCTAGGACTGCAAGGATTTAACTACAAAGTAGGATTTGTTCCAGGTCAACAAAATAAAGTGGCAGACTTTCTCTCAAGGTCACCTATGGAAAAACCATTGGAAAAGGAAATGGTGATGGAGGTGAAGATCCCTGCGGTGGCAAGAGAGGAATGGGATCAGCATATGGACCAGGACAGGATCCTAGGTGAGGTGAAAGGGTTGGTGACGAAAGGATGGCCTAACAGGTGCAGGGACCTGCCAGAAAACATTCAACCGTTCAGGAATGTAAAGAATGATTTGTCCATTGAGGGAAGACTACTGCTCAAGTCAGGAAAAATCGTACCTCCTGAGGGTTTAAGGTCTAAAATAATCGATCTCACCCATGAGGGTCATATGGGCAGGAGCATGTGCAAGGCACGTCTGAGAGCGGACTACTGGTTCCCAGGAATGGATCAGTTAATGGAGGACAAGGTGAAAGACTGTTTCGCGTGTAGCATGAGTGACAAGTCAAGAAGCATAAGACACGCTCCACTCCTTCCTGTAGAAATCCCAATGGTACCATGGGACAAATTGGGTCTTGACATTACGGGGCTCATTCGGGCCAAAGGACCACAGGAGTGCTACCTTTTGGTAATTATTGACTACTTTTCGAACTGGATAACCTGTAAATTCGTGAATTCCATCAACACCAGGTCACTGATAGAGTTCATGAGTGAAATATTCTCTAAAGAAGGAATTCCCTCTTCTCTCGTCACGGACAATGGGGTACAGTTTGTGTCGGAGGAGATGAGAGAGTTCCTGGAGGACATGTCTGTAACACATGTGCGCACTCCCCTTTATTGCCCTAAAGCCAATGGGAAGGTGGAGAGAGCGAACAGGATGCTAAAAGAATGCATACAACTGGCGAACAATTCAGGGTTGGCCATTGAACCTGCCATTAGAGACATGCTCTGGGCTTACCACACTACGCCCAGTCTCTCAACGGGTCATACCCCCTTTGAACTGTTGAGGGGAAGGAAGGCAGGATCGAAATTGTCCCCTAATTGGTTGTGTCCAAAAGAGTTGGGGGAAGTCGACAAGGAGGAATTAAGGGACACAACGGTGGCCCGTCAGGGGAAATACAAGGAGTGGTATGACAGAAAGTGGGGGGTCAAGGAGAGATCCTTTCTTCCAGGGCAAATGGTGCACATCAGGAAACCTGAGGTCATGAGAGGAAAGGGGGGAAAGTATTACCCCCAGGGTAGAATTAAGGAAGTCAAGAGAAATGTGGTTGTCATGGAGGATGGGAAGAAATGGAGCATGGACAGGGTGGCTGGAGACGTGAGGGAAAGGCCCCGTGGGGAGTGCACCAGGGGACAAGGTAACGAAGAGAGGGTGGATGGTGCACAACAGAGGAGAGGGGGCCGGCAAAAGAACGCTCCAAGCTGGCACCAGCACTATAGCATGGGGAGGTAGACCCTTCTCTTCTGTTTTTTTCCCTAGGAGTCCTCCAGGGGGCTCAGGTACATCCAGTTAGTTTTTGTTGTTGTTTTTCTTCCCCTAGATTCAAGCTGACCTCGTTGCATCGTTGGTATGGGGGGAAGATGTGTTGTAATTTCTCCCACTTGGTACAGGCCATGCACCCCCACCCCTATTACGCCATTGGTACCGCCGTGGAATGTTGGTAGGAAGGGCACCTTAGAATGTTGATGAGGTTGCCTTCACTTACTCTGACTAGCCTGCATGACCTACAAGCTGGGGATGCTGTTGTGTTATCACTTAATAAAGAGATTGATAACTTCACCTGCGTGACTCTTCACTACACTCACATATTTCCACCACGTAAACACCAATATTATACTCAGCAAGTCATCAAATCATAAATACGTCACTTTTACATAAGTTCTGATTTTGAAACACGGCTTCTGTTTCTTCCTTGGCGGAGTATTCAATATGGCGACGTTCGCTTACAGCAAACCGCTGCTGATGTCAAAAGAAAGGAAGGCATTCGTTTCCAGTCCCTCACGAGCACTCATAGCAATTCTGTTCAAGATTAGAACACGAACAACGAGGACTGGCCTAAATGTGATAGGTTTAATAGCGTATATTTTGGTTTATTTTAAGAAAACAAGCCAATTTACTGTTGGCTTTTTTTCGGCTCCCTGCTGCACTCAGAAATTGAAAAGTTATTAAAAAAAAGAAAGATCAGAGCGGTTCTTGCCTGTTATAGATATAGTAATTTAAAACACTCTTCTAAGTATAGGTTTATCGTCCTGCCGCTGTCCCTATTTTAATACAACGTGCCTGCCTTGGATGCTCGGGTATGTTTGGGGGAAGAGGATGATTGGAAAAAGTTGTTTCTTTCTATGCCAAACCCATGATTATTCCAGATTGTAAAAATACAAGTATTACACATCTGTAAAGGAATATAGAACATCAACATTCCAGGAACCGTCATTGGCAGGACCAGATGTTTGACCAAGAATTCAATTTTGTTTGAAGGAAGGAAAGACAAATCAAATGCATTTCAATGATACAGATATTAAAATGCGGCGTATATTTTATTTCAGGATTTTTTTTTATTGACAGCTGACACCCATGTCTGACTCGCATTACACTGCAAGCAGTTGTTGTAAAATATCACCAGTTGTTATATTATGTTCGTATGTACGAGCGTTTTCGGAGCACAGGACACAGATGTAGTTTACGTGCAGAGTTTAGAACTACCGTTGCAGGTCAGGGGCAGATGTTTTTGTTGCCAAATGAAGGACAAAGCCGAAGAGCATTAGGACCAATCAGGATTTGTTGTAACCTATTAGGCTGCGTCTATGTAGGGAGTCCAAAATAAAGTTAGATTGATTTACATTGCTATTTATGAAGTGCTGGCTTCTTTTGTTGTACGAATTGCAAACATGCATATGGCTGCCATTAACCTCCATCTGACGTCTTCTGTGCAATAGGTAAGGATGTGCGCAGAAGGGTACGACAAAATGATGGAGCCCACATGCAGAATGTGGCGATGGGCCCATTAGACTCTCCTGTATCTAATAATATATTTATTGGCCTTAGACTGAGTGAGGGCGCCATTTAATGGGTCAGGCATCGCTGTGCCGTAAGGGTGCTTGGGGCCTGAATTACGACCCTAGTGTGCGTAAATCTAACCACACATGCAAATTCAGAAAAATGTGTCCTTTGCAAGTGCTGATGACATTTTTGCTGCCAGGCCTCTGAAGATGGGACCTCCACCTCATGGCAAACAAGACATTGACAGCCAAACCCTACAAAGGGCGTTAAAAAGATGCTATTTAGGGCTGCAGATAAGTGGCATTAAGTACATTTACGCTGCTGTACAGCTACCCATTGGAAAATACCGTCAGTGTACGACTTTCAATGGAAGGGAAACTCTACTATGCAGCAGCCAACCATTGACGAGGTCCTAGATGGCAGAGGGAACCTGTCCCGCTGTTGGAGATGGTCCCTTTATCTACCCTTTTTTTACCATGTCAGCTTTGCACTTTGCAAGCTGGTGATATTTTAAAGAAAGTTATGCAAGCTTATGAGACATTTTGCAATTTTGCACATTCCTAGCAATCGGTAGGTGGACTATCAATTTCAAATATACGGCCTATACCTGGTCCGTGACAATCTGAAGACAGTGGAGTGGAAGATACTTCATTCAACGTAAATCTGATCAATGTTAAATTCTCCGAACAACTAGAGAGTTAGCATAACCAAGGGCCCTTATCAAAGTTTGACAGATCGGGACATTGCCACAAGCGTGACAGAAGTACTGTTCACCGTATTACAAGTGCCATTGACTATAATGCACTTGTAATATGGCACACGGGACATCTATCACATTTTTGATGGAGAACCCTGTGCACTAATCTCTAAATAAAACCCAGAGGGCTAGATTTACTAAACTCTCATGCAATGCAGTGCAGCAGCCAAAACGCTGCACTGTGTTGTGTGAGGAGAAAGCAAGATAGCGCCATAGCTACAGAAATATGCCTCTCTCCTCAACTCGGCTCAGAATTTTGCTGCTGAGCGCCATGCTCACACCTTTGCTCCATAGTGGAAGGGTGTGTATTTGTGAGTCTAGCATAGGTTTTATACTGGAAGAGTTCCCTTCCAGTACAAACTACTATGCCTAGACAACTTTTAAAACGTTTTCTACTTTTATGTGTGCTGTACAGTGCAGCACACATGCAAAGTCTGAAAATAAAGGAGAAAAGAAAACATTTCTCCTTTTAATGCCTGCTTTCAAGTGGCGTTAAATTTTGATGCAAAAACTTGTTTCAAATTTTTTGTAGAGTTTTGCAATCAAAATCATGGGTAGTTTCATGGGAATGCCCTTGTACCACCCATATAACACCTCCTTGACGCTAAGTAACGCAAAGCAGTGTTTTTACTTTTACTTTACTTTTAGGCAAATTCCAGCACAAAACAATTTTGCGCTGGATATTAAATAACAAGAAAAACGTTTTATGCTGGTTTGCGTCACTGTTGTGACACAAACACAGCTCAAAGTGTTGGCAGATCTGACTTTAAGAGTCACAACATATTGAGGTAAGAGTAGCAGTAAAGTTTAAAGACATATGGCTTGTATTTGAGGAGGCAATTTCCATGACCCCTTTTCCCATTCCTTCGTCCAGTCATGGGTAGTATTTACCTCACACATCACGCTGTCAAGGGGATGTAACTTGACATTATTTTGTGCTCCCTCAAACAAAGGCCTTTATGCAGAAAAAAGCTGTCAGTTAATGATGCACATGGATGTCAGTGAAACATTGTATCAGAGCACATCAGAAATGCTAATGCTATCTCTTACCTAGATCGTCGTCGAGCTATTCTCACTCACTGAAATGTGTGTGTACAAGAAAGCAGAGTGACTTGCAATTGTGACCCTGCTCTTTACAGGCTGGTTGTAGGGCCTGTCATTGTGTGGCACATTCATGAGCCGCACTGCCTCGGGGGTAATCTTCACAGACTGAGCATACGAATCGGTCATTGTAGGTATGGCAATGCCATGGTGGCACCATTGACAGAATCTTGGGCTAGGTCAGTGTGTGGCATGTGTAGGTACCACAGTGCCTAGGGGGCACTTGTCATTGGCTGATTGTAGAGCCAGGGCAGTGTGTGGCACGTGTAGGAACCACAGTGCCTCGGGGCCACTTGTCATTGGCTGATTATAGAGCCAGGACAGTGTGTGGCACATGTAGGTACCACAGTGCCTAGGGGCCACTTGTCATTGGCTGGGAGACTGGGCACCTCGGCTGAGACCCCATGGCCAGCGCCAAAGACCCGTACCTGCCACCCATTGTAAACCAAGGAGCAGAGTTTACAACTCCCTTGTGTAGGCTGGGTTGTGGGGTCGGGGGGTGACTTAGTAGCGTGTTGGGTTACATGCTCGTGGTGGGGTGATTCTGCAGTTCCTGCATGGGCTGCACACACACTTCATCACAAACACACATACATCTGAACTTTTTCTCAAGTTGTCTATCATGCACACGTTCTCTCAAACACACGCACCCAAGTTCTCTCACGCACTCATTTCTCTCAAACACATTTCTCTAAAACACATTTCTCTTTCACACATGCTTTCAGAAGCGCTCACTTCTATCACAGTCAGACACTGTTTCACCCTCACACTCTCTCTCGCTCGGCCTCGCCTCCCTCACGCATGCTCTCAGCTTGCCCTATCTGCTGCGTTGCATTCCGTGTGACCCTGTACATATTGAACAGGTGCAGCACAGTGGCTACTTCAATTAACAATGACCTGCAAGGTAAGGGCAACATCTCGATACGTGGAAAACCAAATAATTAACACGAACTCCAGGATTTTGTATATCGTGCCAAGCTTTCATTTTCCCCAGTTTCCCGATTAAATATCAAATTCATTTTGAAATCATCATTGCATTGATTTTGTACAGATGTTTCTTCTCAGATCTTATCATCAGGGCCGCTAAGACCATGTTGCCAAGAGGTGGATCCTAGAATTAACAAGCATTGGCATAGCCAATAGGTCTCGCCTTTGGGACCTTATAAGTGTTTAGACATGCAACAGTTGATGTTGTTGCACCAAGGATATTGTACTTCATAACTAAATACTTATAAGGTTCCAAAGGTGAGACCTATTGGCTATGCCAATGCTTGTTTATAATTATCCCCAGCCTTAACCCAAGGAGGCCTTATGTATGATCTATAAGATTCTGAACATCAAATTTAACTTCACCAAGGGGGAACAGTAGGATTTCATGGCCAGATTTGCATGTCCTCATTTCCTGATAGTCTGGCATTGTCTAGCAGCATATTTCACATTTTCTTCCCTTGGTAAATTGATTGATAAGACATGCGTATATAGTTAAGTTTCACCATTACCAAAGTTTCGATTAGTTCTACTGGAGGATGGGTTAGTGGTAGAAAAATAATTTTTCACAGTTGGATAGCAAAAAATTCACCCCTTTTCCAAATGCTGGAATGAGTGGGGAAAAGTACAGACCAACATCAGATGACAGCTGTTTTTTTGTACTTCTTGAGTAAACATATGTCATTCAAACAGGCAGGTTCTGTGATTATTCCAAACTTCCATTTTGTGTTAGCAGTTGTTGAGTTCAGGACGAGGGGGCTTTCCTTCATACAGCAATCTGTTGATTAATAATGATTTCTGGTTACTAACCATTAGAGCTGACAGCTATAGGGTGGTCGTCCCCCCAACTTTTTGCCTATCTCCTCCACTGTTTGTGACCTCATTTATGCTGGCATTGGGACTTTGAGTACTTTACCACTGCTAACAATATTATGTACTCTCTCCCTAAAGTGCATGTACTCTCCTCCTAAAACATGGTAATATTGGCTTATTCCCAATTGGGATATTTAATTTACTTATAAATCCCTAGTAAAGTGCACTACATGTGTCCGGGGCCTCTAAATTAAATGCTACTAGTGGGCCTGCAGGACTTGTTGTGCCACCCATGTAAGTAGACCTCTAACCATGGCTCAGGCCTGCTGTTGCAGAGCCTGTGTGTGAAGTTTACATTGCCACTTCGACCTGATAAAATAAACCTCTTTCCAGGCCCAGTCCCTTTTTATACATACAAGGCGCCCCTAAGATAGACCCCGGATAACTCTGGGGGCAGGGTGCAATGTATTTAAAAGGCAAGACATGTACTTTTAAGTTTTACATGTTCTGATAGTGAAAACTCTCAAATTTGTTATCATTACTGCAAGGCCTACCTCTTCCATAGCAGAAAGTTGGGATTACCTTATTACATTTTATGAGTGGAATTCCCATTTGTGAAGAAAGAGACGTTTCAAGTGTGGTGTTTCTGGAATCACTATTTAAAATCCAAATGTATGGTGAAGTTGGATTTTAAATTGCAATTCTGGGAAATCCACTTTAAGAAAGTTGCCATTTTCTTACTTTAGCCATTTTGTGCCTGCTGCCTGTCTTGGATCACATGTCTGGGGTGGGTGACAGTTGGACTTTGTGTATTTCCCCTAGACAGCCACACACAATGGGAGTTTAGGTGTGACTTTATATGCCATCCTGGCAGGATGGTAGGGAGGAATTGAACACAGCCTCAATTACACCTGAATAGGATGTGTACTGTCCCGACTCAAAGAGCTGCATAACCTCCTGTAGTTTCTGGAGCCAGGACAGGGAGGGAGGGCATCTGTGCACTTCAAAGGTATGTCTTTGAAGTCTTTACATTTCAAAGGCACTCCTGGGTATAGGTACTGGCCCTCTGAAACCACGATTTCAGTAAACTTCTGGACCTGTGAAGACTCTGCTAGGAAGAAGGACTGTGGTGATGCTTGAGGACTACACTCTGCTTGGCCGCTGTTTTACTGGACTCCTGTCTTTCCGTGCTGCCCTGCTGCCTGCTGTTGCCCTGGCTGGGTAAGAAGCACTGGACCTGTATCAATTGAACCCAGAGTAACTCCAAGGATTAGTTGGCTGGCCTCCTGATCTGAAAACTCAGGGACATATAAGACTTGCAACCACGCTGCTTCTGCACCTGGACTCTGCCATCGGTGAGTATGCCCTGCTAAGTGGTGCCACCCCAGTCCTGGACCCTTGGAAGTGGATTTAAGGTGTTTGCTCTTGCAGCCCTCAATCATCTTCTGTCAAAATGGGGCATCGCTCCTGTTGCATGGTCCGGCACCAATGCATCGCCTTGTTGCGTGGCTCAGAATCGGCGCATCACCTCTGCTGTGGCAATCGCACTGGTGCATCATTGCAGATGCTTGGATTGGAAACCTCCAATACTTGATGCTTTTCCCGGTGCAGGGTACTAGCATCCCTGTTGATGACAGCCTCAATGATAATACCAAACCTTCGCTTCGTAGCTCTTTGCTCATGAGAGTTGACGCATCACCGCTGCAAGGATCAGGACCAGCACATTGGCGCCACTGTGTGGATTGACAACAATGGATCATCTCAGCTGCACTCCACATCCTCGACATCAACACATCCAGGATTAAGGTAATTTTGTTCAGAAGACCTCTGTATCCGGCCCATGTCCAGTGCGACCTGATAGCCCAAGTAAACTCTTATTGCTTCTAAGCGCTAGTTTACAGTTTATTATTTAAAAATTCATAACTCAATTTATGCTTATTGGATTTTTGTTGTTTTGGCTTTGATTTGTTTATTAAATTAAGTTCTATTTTTCTAACCTGGTGTGGAATCTTTTTGTGTGGTGCTTTCACTGTTTGAAGTGTTGCATAAATACTTTACACGTTACCTCTACATGAAGCCTGACTGTTCTGTGCCAAGCTACCGGAGGGTGAGCACAGGTTAATTAGGGGTTAGTCTGCTTCTTCCTCTGGCTAGACCTGTGGTTGCTGCCTGACTTGGGCTCATACCCTAGTCAACCAACAACCCAGTTTCTAAAACTAACCAATATTTTCTTCAGTATGTTGAGGATCTGAGTACTATCTGTGTACATTTGAAAGTTTTCCCTGTAATTTTCCAACATTAACATCATTAGCATCATTTAAAAGTTGAGCAATAGTTGGAAAAAAGAGGAATCCTATGAAAAAATTCATTTCACTTTATGTATCAATGACACTAATGATCCAATTTGCACCCATTGCTTGTGATAAAAAGTGGATCAATTGTAATGCAGTTATGGTGTCTTTGATCATTTCCTGAATGTTTTTAGGAGAATTCTATGGTCTAACATATCAATAGCTCTGGGAGATTTGTGTGCGGGAGGACAACATTCTTGTTTTTACACTGGGTAGTAAGGAGTTGTAGGAAAGTTGGTTTCTGTTACAGTACCCCGCTGCACTTTTTGCTTGGCGTTTCAAGCGACTTTGACTGTAGAGTACTGGTTCCCTGATGTACACGTTCCCAGTACCAGTGAACTTTACTCAAAACTATACCACAATTGGCACAACTTCTGTTACCCATGTAACTCCCTAGTAAATGGTACCCCTGGGGCTCTGGAAAATGGTACTCTAGGAGTGCAGCACTGGGTATGACTCCCCAGGGATCTCTTGCCAAGGCTATGCACACTGCCATTGCAGGCTGCGTCCCTTGGTGTGAAGAAATCCAGAGTCGACATGGCCCACAGCTATGCGTGGTATGCCTCCCATATACTGCATGGGATATAGGTAAGTCAACCCTACTGCAGGCCTTCAACCCTAAGGCAAGGTGCACTATATACTATGTGTGGGCATACCAGTATGAGCAGATATGACCCTACAATATCCAGTCTTTTCTGAGTTTCTGTAAGTACACATGGAAGCCATGAAGTGCATATGGGCTGGATACTTGTCATCACGAGTTTCCGAGCTTCAAGATGGCTTCACTGATTTCTAAGGTGTTTGGTACCAAACATCTTGCATTAATAAATCCTCACTGCCAGTGATGGATTTATGAATAAATTCATGCAGAAGACACTTTTAGTGTGTCCCCAGAAAACTTACCAAGCACTGGCTTGTTTTCATCAGCCTGCTATTACCAGACAGGCTTCTGACCTCATGGGGTGACAGCCAGTGCTCGCAGAGGACAGAGACAAAGCCTGCTCTGGGCAGAGCTGCTTCACACCTCCTCCAGGACATGATGGCTATTCTGGGTGGGAAGTTTCAAAGGCAATGTCACCTATGAAATTCAACCCAGGCACCCCCAGATAGTGGGGTAGGCCAAGCCCCCCATACTGCTCCACTTTTGGTGGGAGGAAAAGCAGGAAAATGAGTTAGATTAGGAGGATCCCACTGAGACTACACCAACACTAGAGCGGGGCAGGTGATGTGAACCGCTCTACTGAAATTCCACCATCTTGGGATGGTAAGAAAACCTCCTATCAGGGCTAGGATGTGCCTCTTCCCACAGGAGTTTGGTAGAACCAGTGCCTGAATTTCTATGCATTTTTCAGCCTTTTCCCCATTGTTTCCTATAGTGCGTTATTGTACATAGAAGGGATATATTTATTGAACTTTACAAATTATATCTCTGAAAGTACTTACCCTAGATCTATGTTCATCGTCTGACAAATTACTTAAAAATCAATGTTATTTTTACAAAATGGTCCCATATTTATTCTTGAGCATGTGTCTCATTTATTGCCTCTGAGTACAAAAAATGATTAACACTACCCTCTGAAAGGTCTAACTGCTCGCCCTCACTACCACAAAAACAGAGCTAGTATTATGTACGTTTACCTCTACCAGCCTTTTGGGGATCTCCCGTACTCTCTACATGGTGTACTTCATTTTAGCCCACTATACAGAGAGGCGATTTCCTATAGAAGTTTTTTTTCTTCTGTTGACTAGAGTGCTTCCTAGGGCTGGCCCATGACTGCTAATTGTATGAGTTCAATATACTGGATATTCTGTGGCTAATTAGAGGTATTTACTTATATGAAGTTTTTGCAAACATTTAATCATTGTGAGAGATTTATTTTCTTATTTCATGTTTCCATTTCGGATTACTTTTCCTTCTTTAATTAACCAAATCCTTTACATATTTAAAAATAGCTTTCAAAAATCAATATATAAAGCTTGTGTATATTGTGAACAATTATCTCCTTTATGCCATTAACTTTTTGCATTGTTACCTGCTTCAATCATTGAAGTTTCCTAGCTTATCGCACTATGCAGTTATCGTTTATTTAGGAACTCAGCACATATGTTCTTTGTGATTTATTACAAAAATAATGAGCAGCATGTTTTCTCCATTATAGTCATGAGTTTACTGCTTCTATGTCTATTTACCTGGCCATATCGTGAGTCTTGCCATGCTTTCCATGACGTACTGGTCTTCACCATGTGGTTCATTGCAGGTGGTTCTTGCAGATCCAGTATTTACTATCCCGAAATTACCACACAGTCTTCCAAACTCTTTTTCAATGGGTGCCTCCGGCGTGCATGTGGCCTGCATGTTTTGAATCGTTACCAATATTCCTCCACCAGGAACAGCCGGAGCACTGAACAATTGCTTTTGGCAATTGTTGGATGTTAAATACTGGATCTGCCAGAACCGCCGCTGCCCGATGAATGAATTTGGCCTGCTAACATGAAGTTAGGCATGAAAACATGACATAGAACAGTCACTGTCACTAACACCTTCAGGTATCAAAATTACTCATGGGAAATAAGCGGCTGACGAGGAGGACAACGTGTCATGTAGCTACTCTAAATTACAGTGCAAAGTATGATACCGCTATCAATATATGATAAAAAGAAGAGGTACCAAACCAAAGAATTATCACTGAGATAAAACATTACTAGAATGGTTTAAAGACACTTAGTGATGGCGGTGCTAGAAACCAGAGGGACTACAATGGAATCGTAGTCCTCTTTTGGCCTCAATGGAGGAGGAGTAATGTGCACAACATAACCACCGGCACGACTTTCATTAATATCATTTGATAAAGGCTGTTCTGCTGAAACGCATTATGATGTATGAAAAAATACTAATTTTGAAAAAGAAAGCACTGAGCTGATTAAGCGCATTTTCATAACCTCAAGAGTGCTCCGGCTGTTCCTTTTGGAGGAATATTGGTGAGGATGTATATATGTATATACATATCTGGGTCTGTTTCCGAGCAATGTGGAAGCTGGTGACGGAGTACACAGCATATATATATATATTTATATATATATCGCTTCCAGTTGCCAACAGGCGACGGGGCACTCGGGCTACAGCAATCCCCAGTAGACCAAACACAGAGCAGGAGCAGCCTGATGCGCTTCGGAATGATCCTTATTCATAGGCTTAGTTCACCAAGTGCACGGCGTTTCTGACCGCACATTTATTTAAATATTACACTGCTTTCGGATAGGCTACTTAAATAAGCATTTGACTCACGGCCCCTCACAGGATTATGGGACTTACAAGTGCAGCAATTCCACCCAAATGGGTGCCATGTACTCAGAGTTCCTGATGCATGCCCTTAGATGAGCCCCGCAGTGTGCAAAGTCTGGCGTTCTCTGGCGCTGTGTGTCCCATGTAGAGCTGAGCATGATTCACAGCTCCATGGCCCACTTCCTTCCTCGCGGTGGTGCCCCCTCCATATATACCATCCAACTTCCACAGAAGAAGACACAGACTCAAGGCTGTCAGGATACAGCATATTTTATTTTCTCAGGTCACCCTCGACCCCGAGATGAGAGAGACGCATTTCAGCTTACTAGAAGCCTTTATCAATCTTATATATATATTCACTGAAAAAAACATAGGTTCCAGGGACGATATAGTTAGTAGGACATTTCACTCGTACAAAACCAGAGAAATTCGGCCGTTATAGTTAGTTGAGGTAACTATAACTCGCGCCCCTGCAATGCACTGCTGATGACATCATGTATTACATCACTGATATCACTGATGACATCTCAAATGACATCACTCATGACATCATCCAGTGACTGTGTGTTTCTGTAAAGTTTAAATATGTTTTATATATATGCCAAGGTGTATTGAAGAATGAGTGGGTGTATGAGTGTCTGCATGAATGCTTTAGTAGGTTCGTGACTGACTGTATAAGTGAGTGATTAAACGTGTCTTACTGAATGCATGAGTTAGTGACTAAACTGTGTCAATGTCTGTATAAGTCTGTCTGTTGGTGTGTAAGCGGCTGCATCGGTTGGTGAGTAGCTACATGAGTGTCTATATGGGTTATTGATTGGTCGTCTGAGTATCTGTAAGGGTGCCTGAGTGTCTCTGTTTGACTTTGTGCATAGATGTGTGATTGGGTGATTTGCTGGGTGTATGGGTTCAAAAGTGCATCTCTGAAGGGTTGTATGGGTGGGTAAGTGTGTGTATGGGTGTGTTGGTGAGTGTTGAGATGTCTCAGTGGTACATGTGTGAGTAACTACATTTGTGAAAGGCAGTATATGTGAGTGTTGGACTATATAAATGACTATATGTGAGAGTGAGTGATTGTGAGACTGGCTGTATGGATGAGTGTGTGCTTGTGTCAGTGATTGTATAACAGAGTAAGTAGGTGTTAGTATCTGTATGAATATGAGGTGGTGTGTGTATAACTGAGTAGGTGAGTAAATGGGAGTGTGATTGATTCTTTACATGGCTGACTATGTGTGTGAGTAACCATGTGGTGAGTGGCGGTGTGAGTGTCTGTATAGGTGTATGAGTGCATATGATAGTGCTGTATTGATGAGTGACTACATGTATGAGTGACTGTATGGGTGAATGAATAGATATGTGTGTAGACCTAGGAATCAGTGAGTGGGTATGTAGTAACTGGGATTGGTGTGTCTTTGGTTTTGAAGATAGTAGTCTGGATTTTAGAGTGGGTGTATCAAAGGTTATATTAGGGTGTGCGGAGGTGCATCAGGAGCCCCCCACACTTCATAATTTTAATTTAAGCCCCGGGAAGGTGGCGGTCTGCGGGGCTTTGGGGGGCCCGGGTGCCCTCCGCATATAATGAACAATGGCCGGGGGAGGTGGCGGTCCCTGGGGCAGCTTGGGGGGTCAGGAGCCCCCCATGTATTTTTTATAAGCCCTGGGGAGGTGGTAGTCCTTGGGGCTGTGGGGGGGTCACATGCCCCCCAAATATAATTAGCATAGCCCCAGGGAGGTGGCAGTCCCTGGGGCTGCAGGGGGCCCCTTCAGGCTCCCACTACATATTTACTCATTGCCCCCGGGACCTGGCCCACCCTGTGGCTTATAGAAAACAAAGCACTGGTCGGATTTGTGCACCCATCACGAATTTGGCTGATTTTCTTTAAAAAAATGCATGTGTATAGGCTAGTGATGTCTAGGGCAATTAATAAATATGTCGGTTCCCATTGAATGCCACTCATCTGTATAATAAAATCTTTAGTGTCTTTTACATATGAAGCCAGTTGAACAACCTGTTGGAAAAGAGAAGAATCTATATAGGTGGACATATTTTCAGTGAGGCCTCCTTTTGAGGAGACTATCGGCCTCCCAGGTGGATCAACTTGGTCTTTATGGATTTTTGGAAGTTGATAGAAGGTAGGTGTCACTGGATCATTGTTGCGCAGGAATAGAAATTCATTAGTGTCCAACATGGCTTTGTTACGCCATTTTTCAATGAGGTTGTGGTACAAAATGATACTGTCATGATATTCTTCCTTGCTTGTCTTATCATAATATCGATTGTCATTTAATTGACGAAGTGCTTTACGGCAATACTGTTCTCTTGTAAGCAGCACAGTGTTTCCCCCTTTATCTGAGGGTTTGCAGATTATTCCATCATCAATGCTCAGATCTTTAAGAGTCATTATTTGTTCTTTGGTCAAGATCCTCTGTTTGAGCTTATGTGATGTGTCCTTCGCTCTAAATTTCAAGAGGTCCTGTAGTACTGCATCAGAGAATGAATCAATCGCATCATAAGGCATTTGCGGATTAAAAAGTGGTGGAGGCTTAAAATTGGTAGTTGGTGTTTCTTGTTCAATGCCCACTCAACAAGTTCTCATTGCCACATCTTCACTCACGATATCCTTACACTCTTGTTCCGCTCGCAGTTCCTCAAGCATATCGAGCATGCTTAGATCCTGTACTTTAAGGATATCAGTATCCCTTGATTATGGTTTCCGCTTGAGTTGCCGTGCCTCAGTTACAGATGGCTTCAGTTTAAAAAATGTGTGCAATTTGATTTTGCGAATAGATTTGACTAGGTCAATTCTGGTCTGTGTGAATTCCAAGCGATCACTGGGACAAAATGAAAGTCCCAATGTCAGGGCAGATTCTTCAGCTGTTGTCAATACTCGGGGTGTCAGGTTGATAATGGTAGGGTCATCCACTCCTCCTACCATTTCTTGCCCCTGTTGCTGCGTGCGACTCGTGATGTCAATCTGCCCCTTCCTCTTCCTCTTTCCCTTCCAGCCGCCACGCCTTGTCCGTCGTCGCTTTCGGGTGGCTTGCTCTTCCCGCCTCTGAGCCATGTTTGGCGGATAAGGTTGAACTCCAAATGAATGGGAATGTTTCATGATAGATTGATTGTTTCAAGATGGCCGCTGCGTAAAACGCAATAGCAAGGCTAAAGTTATCCGTCATTTATGTTGTTGTTGCATGAGTGACATAAAATGAATTTAAATGCGTCCTTGCGGCGCCCGTAACTAAAACACTGAAGAAGGAATCTCAGAAACACGTCTGTTTTGTTTACCTGCTGATTGAAGATGAGATGATACGACCCCCCCGGGAGTGCTTTACTTTGTTCGAAAACGAGGATGAAGCTGGTAAGCGCTTATACTACAAATGTGGGGCACCACCACGTGAGAGCACCCGTCTACGAGTTCCCTGGCTCTTCGGTGCAAACCTGGTAGCGTGATATATATATATATATATATATATATATATATATATATATATATATATATATATATATATATATATATATATATATATATATATATTACCTACTGGCGGTCGCCAGTAGGTAGTTATAGTTAGGACCACGTTTCCATAGGAAAACCTCAACATTCTATTTTGAATAACTTTGGCGCCGGTCGACGAATCCTCGCGAATTTCTCAAAATAGGTGGGGCGCTACGCTCCGCTCCTACCCTGAAAGTCTCGGGGGGATCCGTCAAGCGGGGGCTGAGATAAAAGGGGGGTCCCAAAACGCGTTTTTCCCATGCATTTTTCCATAGGACCTTTAGAACGAGCTACAGCCCGAACGGCTGAACAGAATTACTCAAAATTTGGCAGAGAGGTAGTCCCTAGGTCAAGGAAGTGCCTTTTGTAGGTCTGGTGTAAATCTGTTCAGTATTTCCGGAGAAAATAGCATTTAAAAGCATATATATATATATATGCGCGCAGGGTGCGCGCACCGTGCGAGCACCGTGCGAGCACCCTAACGTGCGCGAGCGTAATTCTGATTGGTGGTTACATGTTAGTCAACGTTCGAATCGGTCGAAATCAGGAAGTGTCGGCCGCCATTTTGTTTGTTTTCAGTGCGAGAGTGAAAAAGGAAGGTGGCGAACGTGAAAAGGGGGCAGGGTAGAGAGTTCCTGACCCCCTAGCCTTTGTCAGGGGGTCCCTGAAGGACCCCGAAGGCAAAAAAAAAAATTTTTTTTTTTTAAAAATCGCGGGGGTGCGCGCACAGTGCGCGCACCCTGAAAAACACACAAAAAAAATTTTTTTTTTTGCAAAAAAAAAAAAATAATTCGCAGGGTGAAAACCCAAAAAAAAAATAATAATAATTTTTAATACGTAGTTTATTGTAAAATAAATATATAAAAAATAATACATAAATAAATTAGCATTTAAAAAACCGTACAAATTCACTGAAAAAACCATAGGTTTCACACACGTTATAGTTAGGAATTAGCATTTAAAAAACCTTGCTAATTCACTGAAAAAACCATAGGTTTCACACATGTTATAGTTAGCTGGACATTTTACTGATAAAAAACCAATGAAATTCCCCCGTTATAGTTACTGTAGGCAACTATAACTCACGCGACCGTAATCCTCTGCTGATGACATATGTGTCTTTATGAAAAAAAAATATTTGTAATATATGTATAGCTAAAATTTAATGGAAGAAGACATGGGCAAATAAGTGTCTAAATACAGTATTAGCATCAGCAGAGGATTGCGGTCGCGTGAGTTATAGT
The DNA here is from genome assembly GCF_964204655.1 of Triturus cristatus. Lineage (NCBI taxonomy): Eukaryota > Metazoa > Chordata > Amphibia > Caudata > Salamandridae > Triturus > Triturus cristatus. The sequence goes on from NC_140595.1 coordinate 552,114,243, forward strand.
TGCCTACAGTAACTATAACGGGGGAATTTCATTGGTTTTTTATCAGTAAAATGTCCAGCTAACTATAACATGTGTGAAACCTATGGTTTTTTCAGTGAATATATATATATATATATATATATATACATACATATATACATACATATATATATATTTCATCCAAACAGGTTGTTTTGAAACTGAGCCCGTTGTCAGTTGGTGCATCGATGCCGGTAAACCAGAAAACCGGCAATTTTTTATCAAAATCCAATTTCGGCGATAAATGCACACTCGGAGTCACGGGTATTTACAAATCTGGCAGCAGTTTATTCTTCGTTACGCGTTTCAACACAAAAAGTGTCTTGATCACACGAATTACCAAACGTTTTTCATTAGTTTAAATAAAGTTCATTGACGTGATTTCACTCACACAAAGTAACAACAGAAATAGGACTATATCTCTAGCTTGTCTATTCAGATGTTATGTAGTGCGGCAGACATATTGGAAAATGCAAACCTGCTGTGTCCTTATACATCATGACCTGCTTACATTGTTAAGATTGTACATGTATTTTTTGTCCAAGGCAACGTAATACTATAAAACTTTTTTTTGGTAATTAAATGTTATATTATTAATGATAGTTCTCGTTATTAGTATTATTATGTAATAAGACATTAGACAAGTGTCTATACACGTAGTAGTATATTCAGTTCATTATCTTTCTTGTTATTAATGTCCGATATTCCTGTCGTTTTTCCTTTACCAGGAGCGCGTGCAAACAGAGATTGTGCAGCAACACGTCTATCTTTTTCTTCTTCCATGTTATGGGGATGTTATCTCTGATAGTGACTAGTGAATTCCTTGGTTATTATTTTTTGTTATCCTGTGTCTCTCTAGTGAATACAAGGAGGCTGTTAACTGTATTCTTCGTTTTTGGTCGATGCTCTTACTTTTTGTAACGTTTATTTGTTGGTCTTACAAGCTGCTGCCTTGCTTTACCCGGACTCCCCACCAGCTATGGGCGGTTCCTGATGCCACAGTACACTTTCTCACGTAGCACGGGTAAGGCGCGGTAGTGTGGATCTGTGATTATTTCTTTAGTTAAAATCACCCCTCTTCCACTATCCAAACGTCGTATTGGTATCACCCGACAGTGAATACTAAATAATTCTCCCTTCGCCCATCCTACTAAGAGAAGTAAGTACTCCCCCCAGATCCCGCTGCCTGCAAGGGAACCTCCGTTCCCCGACCGAGCAACAGTCCCGGGTCCGAGGTTACCTCCGCGTAGGAGATTCCCGGCAATCCTTTTTTTTGCAGTTGCGTGACGCCAGTTAGTAGGTTGTGGCCGGCTCAAAGTTCCAGACTTCGTATTCCTTTCATCCAAACAGGTTGTTTTGAAACTGAGCCCGTTGTCAGTTGGTGCATCGATGCCGGTAAACCAGAAAACCGGCAATTTTTTATCAAAATCCAATTTCGCCGATAAATGCACACTCGGAGTCAGCAGCAGTTTATTCTTCGTTACGCGTTTCAACACAAAAAGTGTCTTGATCACACGAATTAGACCGACAAAAATGAATGTTCCATTAACAACGTATATATGTGTATATGTAAGCCACTAGAGCGTAGATACACAATATTGATGTTCTTGCAATCTGCCAACGAATAGATGGTTAAATCGCACGCAAATTACAAATGTAACTTATAACGATTTGGACTACCATTACAATCATGGGTTTTGTTGACCCCAGTAAAAGGACGCGACAGGTAGCCGTCTTGTTAGGCGATTAGTGGGGTTTGAGGTTTCAGTCAGTAATGCAAATACATTCAGCATCACTAAGGCTGGTTGCCCTTGCTGGAGTGTAGGCAGACACCCAGGTTACAAATGATGCTGGTCTGAAAAAGCAGTTTGGACATGTGCTTTTTAAAAAATCTGAAAAGTGGATTCATAATGTGTCAGTCTGTAAAAGTGTTTATTACTTGCCAAAAAAAAAGAGCAGTAAGTGTGCTTTCAAATTGGCAAAGAAATTTCGTTTTGTGACTAATGTGAAAACATGACTCTGTGTGCAAATAGGAATTACAGGCAGAGATTTATTGCGTATTGCTCTGGTGATTTCACAGTTGCATTAGATGGAAAGGGGGAGCCATTTTTTGGTGCAGAAGCAGACTCTTAGCACACAGGTAGCTGCTTACCATGTGGAATCATGCACAATATTTACAAGCGAGTGGGGTTTGAGGTTTCAGTCAGTAATGCAAATACATTCAGCATCACTAAGGCTGGTTGCCCTTGCTGGAGTGTAGGCAGACACCCAGGTTACAAATGATGCTGGTCTGAAAAAGCAGTTTGGACATGTGCTTTTTAAAAAATCTGAAAAGTTGATTCATAATGTGTCAGTCTGTAAAAGTGTTTATCACTTGCCAAAAAAAAGAGCAGTAAGTGTGCTTTCAAATTGGCAAAGAAATTTCGTTTTGTGACTAATGTGAAAACATGACTCTGTGTGCAAATAGGAATTACAGGCAGAGATTTATTGCGTATTGCTCTGGTGATTTCACAGTTGCATTAGAAGGAAAGGGGGAGCCTTTTTTTGGTGCAGAAGCTGACTCTTAGCACACAGCCAGCTACTTACCATGTGGAATCATGCACAGTATTCACAAGCGAGTGGGGTTTGAGGTTTCAGTCAGTAATGCAAATACATTCAGCATCACTAAGGCTGGTTGCCCTTGCTGGAGTGTAGGCAGACACCCAGGTTACAAATGGTGCTGGTCTGAAAAAGCAGTTTGGACATGTGCTTTTTAAAAAATCTGAAAAGTGGATTCATAATGTGTCAGTCTGTAAAAGTGTTTATCACTTGCCAAAAAAAAGAGCAGTAAGTGTGCTTTCAAATTGGCAAAGAAATTTCGTTTTGTGACTAATGTGAAAACATGACTCTGTGTGCAAATAGGAATTACAGGCAGAGATTTATTGCGTATTGCTCTGGTGATTTCACAGTTGCATTAGATGGAAAGGGGGAGCCATTTTTTGGTGCAGAAGCAGACTCTTAGCACACAGCCAGCTACTTACCATGTGGAATCATGCACAGTATTCACAAGCGAGTGGGGTTTGAGGTTTCAGTCAGTAATGCAAATATTCAGCATCACTAAGGCTGGTTGCCCTTGCTGGAGTGTAGGCAGACACCCAGGTTACAAATGATGCTGGTCTGAAAAAGCAGTTTGGACATGTGCTTTTTAAAAAATCTGAAAAGTGGATTCATAATGTGTCAGTCTGTAAAAGTGTTTATCACTTGCCAAAAAAAAGAGCAGTAAGTGTGCTTTCAAATTGGCAAAGAAATTTCGTTTTGTGACTAATGTGAAAACATGACTCTGTGTGCAAATAGGAATTACAGGCAGAGATTTATTGCGTATTGCTCTGGTGATTTCACAGTTGCATTAGAAGGAAAGGGGGAGCCATTTATTGGTGCAGAAGCAGACTCTTAGCACACAGGTAGCTGCTTACCATGTGGAATCATGCACAGTATTCACAAGCGAGTGGGGTTTGAGGTTTCAGTCAGTAATGCAAATACATTCAGCATCACTGAGGCTGGTTGCCCTTGCTGGAGTGTAGGCAGACACCCAGGTTACAAATGATGCTGGTCTGAAAAAGCAGTTTGGACATGTGCTTTTTAAAAAATCTGAAAAGTGGATTCATAATGTGTCAGTCTGTAAAAGTGTTTATTACTTGCCAAAAAAAAGAGCAGTAAGTGTGCTTTCAAATTGGCAAAGAAATTTCGTTTTGTGACTAATGTGAAAACATGACTCTGTGTGCAAATAGGAATTACAGGCAGAGATTTATTGCGTATTGCTCTGGTGATTTCACAGTTGCATTAGATGGAAAGGGGGAGCCATTTTTTGGTGCAGAAGCAGACTCTTAGCACACAGGTAGCTGCTTACCATGTGGAATCATGCACAGTATTCACAAGCGAGTGGGGTTTGAGGTTTCAGTCAGTAATGCAAATACATTCAGCATCACTAAGGCTGGTTGCCCTTGCTGGAGTGTAGGCAGACACCCAGGTTACAAATGGTGCTGGTCTGAAAAAGCAGTTTGGACATGTGCTTTTTAAAAAATCTGAAAAGTGGATTCATAATGTGTCACTTGCCAAAAAAAAGAGCAGTAAGTGTGCTTTCAAATTGGCAAAGAAATTTCGTTTTGTGACTAATGTGAAAACATGACTCTGTGTGCAAATAGGAATTACAGGCATGTGGAATCATGCACAGTATTCACAAGTGAGTTATGAGTTTGAGAGAGGATGTATGTGGTGAATTTTGCATGAGTCTATGAGCACAGAGGAATTGCTGTCAGAGATGTATTTGGTGTCTCTCTGGTTCTTTTGGGAAGTAACCATGCGTATGTCTCTTTCAACTGAAAATACACAGTCTACATAAGCAGACTGTTCGCACACACCCAGCAGATGATCCTGTAGAATCATGCTGAGTATTCACAAGTGACTGGTGTTTCATGGAAGCAGTGAGTAACGCTAATACATTCAACATCACTAAGGCTGATTTCTTTTGCTGGAGTGTAGTCAGTCACCAAGGTCATACATGTTCATGGTCAGAAAAAGCTGTTTGCACATGTGCTGTTTTCTGTGTCTGAAAACTGTAATGAAAATGTATGCGACTGTTAGAGTAATTAACGCTTGCAGGAAAAAAACGGTACTAAGTGTGCTTTGAAATTGGCAAGCAAATTTCGTTTTCTGCCTAAAAACACAGAAAACAGTAGTAAGTGTGCTTTGAAATTGGCAAGCAAATTTCATTTTACGCGTAAAATCACAGCATGAGTCTGTGAGCATAGAGGAATTGCTGTCAGAGATGTATTTGGTGTCTCTCTGGTTCTTTTGGGAAGTAACCATGCGTATGTCTCTTGCAACTGAAAATACACAGTCTGCATAAGCAGACTGTTAGCACACACCCAGCAGTTTATCCTGTAGAATCATGCTGAGTATTCACAAGTGACTGGTGTTTTATGGAAGAAGTGAGTAACGCTAATACATTCAACATCACTAAGGCTGATTTCTTTTGCTGCAATGTAGTCAGTCACCAAGGTCACACATGTTCATGGTCAGAAAAAGCTGTTTGGACATGTGCTGTTTTCTGTGTCTGAAAACTGTAATGAAAATGTATGCGACTGTTAGAGTAATTAACGCTTGCAGGAAAAAAACAGTACTAAGTGTGCTTTGAAATTGGCAAGCAAATTTCATTTTCTGCGTAAAGTCACATCATGAGTCTTTTATGGCATTTTTGGATCCCCTGACAAATGCTAATGCATTCAACATCACCAAGGTTCATTATCTTTGCAGGAGTGCAGTCAGTCTGCCAGGTTACACATGTATATGCTCGAAAAAAGCAGATTGCACATGTGCTGTTTTCTGCCTCTGTAAACTATAAAGAAAATGTGTCAGACTGTTAGAGTAATTAACTATTGGAAAAAAAAAATATATAAGTGTGCTTTTGAATTGCAAAAGAAATATTGTGTTCTGTCTAGAATTACACCAAGAGTCTGTGTGCACACAGGAATTGATCTTAGAGATTCCATTCGTGTTGGTTTTCTTGTGTTTTTCACTTGTAGGAAAGGGGTAGATAGTGTTATAAGAAAAGAAATGATCATGACAAATATAGTAATATATATAAATTACAAAAAAGGTATTTTTTTTTAGTTTCTTTCAGGTATTGCTGCAGAGCAGTGAAGGAAATATAAAATGCCTATAAAATCAAGACAAAGAAAATAACAGAAAAAAAAGGTTTATTTGAAGACAACTGGAGGACCTAAGTTAGTTGAAGATGCTCATGTTGGGAAAAAGAAAAAGTCTTCTGGTAAGCAGACAAAGGAATTCTTTAAAAATATATTCAAAAAAAGGAACATTTTTAAAAATGCCCCCATTGGAAAAACTGTTTCAAGTAGAAAACAACAGGAGAATAGTGAGAATTTACTAAATGCTAATGTACAAGCAGAAGCTATAATAATTAATTTGAAAAGAAAATCAGCATTTAAAGAGATCCGTAGGAAAATGTTTCAGAGAAGAGTGATGTCCAATTTGCTAAAGGATGTGAAAAAATATAAGAAAAGAGCAAAATTTTTAAAGAGAAAAAAAGATATTGAAGCCATTGTAGCAAAGGCTTTAAATTTAAAAAGAAAACTATTCATTTTAATTTTGAACAGGATGCGTACATTAGAAAAAATAGTTAATGTAATGAAGTCACAAAGCAAAAAGAAAAGAGTAGTAAAAAGAAATAACTTTTGTAAAGTGTTTTTAGGAGAATGGATGCATAGTTCAAGTACTGAACCATTTTTTAATGAAGAGAGTTATCTTCAAAGTAATAGTTTGCTGCATGCAGTTGACACCAGTGGTCGAGCATATGAAGTTAAGGATGGTTGTATAATGGAAAAGGAGAAAATGGTTCCAAGAAATGAGGAAGAAGTGATTGCAGATGAGGTTATGGGGAGATGTCCTAAAGCCCCAGTGTATACTTGGAATTGTAGTAGTATTTGTACTTTGCGACAGGAATCTATTGATAAATTACGTGAGTTTTTAAGAGAATATAGTAAAAAGAGTGTTAAACAGAAGATTAAGGTGCTTCAAGTAGGCCTGGGCAGCAAATTCCGTTCCGTTCGCGGAATTTGCGGAATTTGGGTAATTTCGCATTCCGCGGAGAACGCAAAATTGCCCAAAAATCTGCGTTCCGCGACTCCGCGAAATTTTTTGCTTGTTCGCGTTCTCAATATGCGTGTTCGCGAGATATTTCACCCCGAGCACGCAAACAGTGATCGCGAACAAGAAAAAAGTATCGCGAACAAGCAATTCCGCGTGTTCGCGGAATTTCTGCGTGTTCGCGGAGATTTTTTACCGTTTCGCGGAGATTTGCGGAACACGATTACGCAAATTCCGCCCACCCCTAGCTTCAAGGACTAGATCCATGCAGAGTGAGAGAGAATACTGATTTGCAAGGTCACTCTCTGGCTTGTTTATCTAGGAAAGTTTGTCAAAGTGTTTTTCACCATTTTAGGATGCTGGCAGTTCATCATACTGAAATTAGGAAATTTGTGAGAAGATTGTATTTTGCTAAAAGTCCAGCACTAAAGTTAAATGAGTTGAATAAGGCTCTGTTTCGTGGATCTGTATCAGATGTTGAGAAGGTTACTGATGAGATTCAGTTTTGTTACTTTGGGCCAGAACAAGAAAGTGCAGGGAATGACACAGTTATTGAGGAAAATGTGGAAGAGAATGTAGAACCCTCCGTAAATAAGAAATTTGAAGATCAAATTACAAAATTTGCTATCATCTCTAATGAAAGACCAAATATTACTTGTATTTGTTGCCGGAGAAGCCATTACAAAATCCAAACAAGGAATGTTGATCTCTACAAAAAAAGTGAAGAAGAAGATAATTATAAGTGGAAGGATTTTGCAACATATATATTTCTTGAAAATTGTTTTGATTTGGGTGAAGATCATCGTATTTGTAAATACTGTTACAACAAGTTGGAAGAAAATAAAATGCCAGCTAGAGCTGTACATAATAATTTAGAATTGGTTGAAGTTCCTGCAGAACTTTCTGATTTAAATACGTATGAGTCTATACTCATTCAATGTGTTCATCCGTTCCAGACCATAGTACGTATGGAGCCAAAAACAGGCACATTACCTCCTTCAGATTTACAGAGAGGTTTAAAAGGAAGAGTTGTCTATTTGCCGTTGGATTTGAAAAAAAATATGGAAACTATTGACACAGATACTTTGGAAACTGAACCATTAGTTATTCTGGTTAATGGTGTACCTACAAAGAATAGGAAAATATGGCAGGAATTGGTAGATGTACGGAAAGTACAAAGAGCAAATTTATATTTGAAAAGGAATAATAAATGGTATGCAGCCATTTATATGGATGAAGATGAAGAAGATTTAGAAGGAGACACAGACACACCAACTGGGCAAATTGAAAAAGTTGACAAGTCAAAAGAAGAAGAAATTTATGAACATTTCAGCATACATCCTCTTCATTCAAAAGAAGTAATGGCAAACACCATTGATCTGTTTCAAATGAAAAAAGCACAAGGAACTCCTGTGAGTGTATGGGAGGAGAGTTTGGAAGCTCGATGTTTTCCCCAGCTGTTTCCTACAGGAGAAGGTGGACGATATGATGAACGTCCAGTCCAGATTCCTGCTTCTGAGTATCGGACTACAAGATTATATGCAGAAGATCCCAGATTTCGTCAAAGTATTCCTTATTTGTTCCATCTGTTATTTGAAAGTGACTTGTCTGCATTATCTTATGCAGTAAACCACATTTTAAAAAGTGGAACACATCTACATAATGTGTCTGCTAAGGATTTTATGAACAAAGTGCAGCAGCGAGATGATCATTTGGAATCACAATTGATCAATCTGATGGCTTGTCAGCGTGGGACGAATGAATATTGGTACAGACGCCATGGAGAATTGAAATGTATGTTACGGAATTTAGGAACTCCAACATGGTTCCTAACCCTAAGCTGTGCCGAATACACTTGGGATGATTTACTGGATTTTCTACGAGAGACAAATTCAAACATTAAAAACATTGAATACAAGACAGCAGGAGAACTGTGCTCATTGGATCCGGTTAATGTTTGCAGATATTTCAATCATAGATTTGAGGCTATGATGTCCTTTATCTGCAACAAAAAAAATCCACCACTTGGAGAAGTTTTGGATTCTTTTGGAGAAAAGAGTACCAAGCAAGAGGTGCTCCTCACATTCATATGCTGTTGTGGATCAAGGATGCTCCAAAATCTGGAACAGATGCTGATGAAGCAGTGTTATCTTTCATTGAAGAATATGCAACATGTGCTATACCTAAAAGCACAGAAGAGAAAAAGTTAAAAGAGCAAGTTTTACGTTTCCAAAGTCATCGCTGTGGAAAATACTGTCGACGGAAGTACAAGACCAAAGATAAATTCTACACAAAATGTCGATTTGGATTTCCAAGACCTGTTCTTTCAAAAGGAAGAGTCAACAGTTTTATGTCAGCTGTGCGACATACTAGTACAAGAAAATCTCCCAAAAATACGTACAATCTGAGAAGAAAAGAAGAGTCAAAATATATAAATGACTACAACCCAGTCATTTTATCCATGTGGAATGCTAACATGGATATTCAGTATGTGGCAGACAATTCTATTGCTGTTGCTCGGTATGTCACATCATACATTACTAAATCTGAGAAAACAGAATTGAAGGAAATGTGGGAAGAGATTTCTCACGAGAAGACTGTCAGTAAGAAGCTGTACAGTTTCAGTTTGAAGATGTTAACGCATCGAGAAATTGGATCCTACGAATGTTCAGATAGGTTATCATCTGCAAGTCTTTACTCGAAATCCAGAAGAATAATTTGGGTCAGTTTAGGCCTTGCAGGAATGCGAAATCGGGTACTGAAATCTGTTGGAGAAATTGAATATTTGGCCGAGAACGACCCAGAAAGTACAGATATTTTAAAAACAAACATGTTGGACACATATTACCCAAAAAGAAGTCATCATCTTGAGAACATGTGTCTCTATGAAGTGCTGCAGAACTACATTTTTTCACGGAAAGCCACAGAAGACATCAACAATGGAAAATATAAAGTCATTGGTGAGGAAGGATGTTTAGTGAAGCAAAAGAAAGGAAGTTTGATTAATCACAGGAAGCTGAGTTGTGACACTACTGACAAAAAGGAATTTTACTACTTGGCACTTTTACAGTTGTTGAAACCATGGTGTTCAGAGGACGAACTACTTGGAGAATTTCAAAGCTATGAGGATTCTTTTAATGCATGTAAAGATACCATTGAATGCAGTATTTTCAGGAATTATGTCCAAATGTTAAACGAAGAAATTGAACAGGAAGCTACCATTGCAGCTGAAGTAGCTAGAGACAGTTCTCAAGACAGCCAAAGTTCTGGAACGCTCAGTCAAGATCCCCTAGGACAACCAATCGTAGAAAATGAAGCTGCAATAGCCATGACTGAAGTGGAAACGGCTATGAATCAAGCAAAGGAAGATTCAATAGACTTACAAGATTTGGAACAACAACCGAATGAAGAACAACAACAAATTTATGAGGAGGTCCGAAAAAAAATTGATCACGGATTACTACATGAAAATAAAGAGTGCACATGCACAGCATTTGAACCAATTAGGTTGTATGTGAGTGGACAAGCTGGAACTGGGAAAAGTTTCTTAATTAAAGTCATCAGAAGCTACATACAGCAAAAAACTGATTCAACTTTATCTTGTGTTGTTACTGCTCCAACTGGATTAGCAGCATATAATATTAAAGGAATTACTCTCCATCGCTTGCTAATGTTACCAGTGGAGCATGAGAACAAAATAAAATATCACAAGCTAACTGGCGAAGCATGTTTCGAAGTTTCAAGAGTGTTGAAGAAGATGCAAGTTCTCATTATTGATGAGGTAAGCATGGTATCAAACTTAATGCTTGCCTTTGTGCATTTAAGAATGCAGCAAATTCTAAAAAGAGACTATGACGTGCTATTTGGAGGAAAACATGTTATAGTTTTTGGGGATCTACTGCAGCTCACTCCAGTTAAAGGACAACCAGTGTTTAATACTGTGACACATGAGGACACGAAGAAGTCATTAGGAAGCATTGGTAATGCGAATATTTGGTCATTCTTTGAGTACAAAGAACTCACTACCAATATGAGGCAAGCAAATGATGAAGAATATGGAAGTATTCTGAAAGATATCAGAATTGGACTACTCACAGAAGTAGGAAGAAAAGCAATACAGAGTCGGTTGCTACATAATTTATTTCCAAATGAGGAAATAGTTGCAGAGAAAATATACAAGAACATTGCAGAAAAAAATACTGTAATCTGCTTAATGCCAACACTACGTGAATGCTCGATATTCAATGAGGAACTTTTGAAATTGGAAAAGGAAGAGATTAAGAAAATGGAAGCAGTGGACAAAATCCAACATGAAAGAATTACTATTACATTAACAGGCGAACTGAAAAATAAATTGGATTCTCTAGAGAAGAACATTTCGAAAACAGCTGGATTAGAAAAAAATCTATATCTTTGCATGAACTGTTGAGTATTTCTAAGGAGAAATTTGGATTTTGAAAAAGGTTTAGTGAATGGAGCTATGGGTAAAGTTGTGGGTTTTGTTAACTACCAGAAAAAAGAAGGAATTGAGTTTTTAAAAATAAAATTTGATCAGATTGAAGAGGTAAAAGACATTAGGCGTTGTTCAGTCCGTTTTTTGCTTGTGAAAGACTTATATGTACGTAGGAAGCAGTTTCCATTTTCTCTAGCATATGCTGTAACTATTCACAAGTGTCAAGGATTAACTGTTGATAGTGCATTTGTAAACATTGGATCTACAGTGTTCAAAGAAGGTATGGCATGTGTTGCTTTGTCACGAGTGAAAACATTATCTGGTTTATTCATGATAGACTTTGATGACTCAAAAGTTAGTGCTGATGCAAATTGTGTTAAGGAGTACAATAGATTAAGAAGAACCTATGCTCCTCATTTAGGTCAGTATCCTGTGTTGGAGAAACGTGTTGTTTGTCGGAAAAGGAGATTTGAGAATATCTGTAATGAGGATGTAGAGAAGAGAAAACAAAAAGAGAGTCATGTGATTGCAAGCAAAAAGAAAAAGGACAATGTTGAACAGGTTGTTGGTTTCCATTTTGAGAATAGCTCTGGTGTCAACTGCTATGCAAATGTAGTGCTGAATGTTGTATTTTATCTTGAAAGTTTGCAAGAGCAGATAATAGAAAATCATGAAAAAAGATTCTGTTCTGTGCTAAGTCTTCTTTATGAGAAACTGAGTGTTGATAAAGCAAAAATAGAAAGTGCGAATGAAATTAGAAATCTATTAGATGTTTGTTCAGGACGAACACAGTTTTCACAAAATGTCCAGCAAGATGCACAGGAATTCTTGATGTACATTCTTTTGGTACTTGAAGATGAAGGGGTAGAAATAGAAAATATGTTTGGTCTGTCTTATAAATGGGAACATAGTTGTGAAAACTGTTTCTACACATGCAGCTCTAATGTTGATTCAGAAAGGTTTATCTATTTAACATTGCCAGAGACTAAATCAGTGACTTTTAGTAAATTAGTTAAAGATGCCAATCACAACATGGAATGTTCGAAATGTAAATCAGACATGTTTTCAACGTTATTTATAAAGAATTATGGACAGTATGTAATTTTAATGATGCAACGTTGTAGAGCTGATGGAACAAAATTGGACACTTTAATAAAGAAATTTACAGGACAGCAATTATCAATTTCTGGCAAAACTTTTGTCACAGTTGCAATAATTTTCCATGATGGGCCTTTTGTAACTTCTGGTCATTACACAGTTTTTCTTAAATGTGAAAAAGGCTGGACACTGTGTAATGATTCTGAATTGGTTTTCAAGCAACGTTTGCCTTTTGATTTAGCAAATTCCTATTTAATTTTTCTGAAACCAAAATTTTAGAAAGAAATTGCAACATCTGTCGAAAACATTATTTCCATTTAATTGGATTACCATCGGAAATGTCATCAAATATTATTATAAAAATTACCATTTGGCCTTATGGAAAGGTAATAATTTGCATTGTGGACTTCTTTGACACAAATTATTTTGGTGATTATGCTTATGCAACACAATTTTCGGATGATATTTACTGAAATTAGTGATTGTTCTTACGTGACGTTTATATTACGGTATGTTTTAATGAGAAGAGATTCTGGGCTTTTTTTAAACAATCTTTCTGATTGTTTTTTTTTTTTGCCCGCTGTTAAGTGATGAATGCAATTGCTTTTGCGATTTACAGTAAAATGCAATATATTCTGAAAACAGCAAAAAAAGGGCAAAAATATGTTTGATGAAAAATGAAAATATGTGCACTGTATTCTAAAAAGTATTGTTAAATATTAATACATGTTTCTTTTTTTACAGATTGAGAAAGGAAAAATATAAAAATAAACTTCTTTACAGCAAGTAAAATAAATCACTTATTTTTCTTTTAGTTATTTTCTTTGTCAGGTAAGTGTGAAATTTCAGGAATTATCACACATTTACTTTAATGCTCACTTTTTTCACTACTCTTCTCTATGCTTTTTTTTCATTTCTGTAGTAGTCCCTCATGGACCTTGTAGGTTGATTAAATTTTTTAAAAAAAGTCAATTAAAAATTTTTAAAAAAAGTTAAGAAGTAAGGTTGGCTCTTAAAAGAACCGTTGTGTTCATAAAGGGAAAGAGGAAAGAAAGAATGGGAATACTAACAAGGACCACAGATGTGCTGGTCTATCCTATTGTTTATGAGGGAAACACTGGTCTCCGCATGAACAATTGGGCCATGACATCTTGTGCACCTCATTGTAACCCTCCCAAAATGAGGGTTTATATCCAGAGGACCAGAAAAGGGTGATGCTCCCACCGCAGAGGAAGTGCTCGGCTGAGCTGCCGAAGAAGTACTCGGCTGAGCATCTGCAGGTGTGCTTGGGTGACTTACTGGAGATGTTTCTCCAGTATGTCTAGCATAAGTCCTGGGATGTTTATCCTTAATGTGTCTAACCATAGAGTGATTTCCAAAGGAATACTTCTTCCAAGGATTCCCTCTAGATAAGACATGCTCACAAAGTGAGCAGGTGACTAAAGGAGCATTTACCTTTTTCTGCCCCTCTGGATAGGTGAAATATTCCCATACAAAAGAAGTCTTTTGTTTCCTCCTTCTCTCTCTGATGATGCTGCTACCTGGCTCACTCTCAGAAGATGACTGCTGTTCTGCCATCATATCACAAAGACAACTCACCTCCTTCTCCTAAGGGATCACAAGCAGAAATTAGGGTAATGGGTGTGGTGTAGGAGAGTTCTAGAACTGAAAGTACTTTAAACCAATCAAAAGTGCTGTTTCTTGATCACATGACCAACCGTGCGCGTACGTTACGCTTACGGAGCGCTTACGGAACGCTTACGGTAAAAGTACGCATGCGCGTATAAAAGACACGCGCATGCGGGCATGCGCATAACAGGCACGCTCCAACACTTCCGCGTAACGTGCGTGTGTAACGTATGCGCTTACGCGTCGCGTACGCAGTACGGACGTCTACGTAAATTGCGTAACCATACGCAAACAGAGTAGAAATATTACGTACGTAAAGCAAAACATGCGCTTACGGTAAGCTTACCGTACGCGCACATAAAAAAAAAAGAAAAAAAGATTCACTATGTTATACTACTATATCTTACCTGTTTGGTTAAAAAAAAGGTGAAAAATTATATATTGCAGAATTTTAAAAATTTTACCATAGTGTTTAAAGAGAATATAAAGTAAAAAAAAAGATGTAAAAAACCTTGCAAAAAGAAAAAAAAAAATGATTTCACACACGTTAAATATAAGAATTAGCATTTAAAAAACCATACAAATTCACTGAAAAAACCATAGGTTTCACACACGTTATAGTTAGGAATTTGCATTTTAAAAACCTTGCAAATTCACTGAAAAAAACATAGGTTTCACAGACGTTATAGTTAGCTGGACATTTCACTCGTAAAAAACCAATGAAATTCCCCCGTTATAGTTAGTTCAGCTAACTATAACTCGCGCACCCGCAATCCACTGCTGATGACGTCACATATAACATCACTCATGACATGGTCACTGACATCACTCATGACATCACTGATGACATCTCAAATGACATCACTGATAACATCATCCTTGTGATAGAGTGGCAGACCTCCTCTCACCCTAATATAACCTTTGATACACACATTCAAAAATAGAGACTACAATTTTCAAAACAATGGACCTACCAATATCAGTCACAACAACCTATTCAGTCATTGTAAGATCCACATACACATCCACTCATTCACCAACAGTCCTATACAGTCACTCATACATGTACTCACTCATATGTACTCATACACCTATACATCCTGTTACACAATGCCACTCATCCATAGAGTAACTCACATACATAGTCACTCATGCTAATAAAGAATCAAACATCCATTTACTTGCATATACAGTTATACACACACCACCACACTTACTTCTACGGAAACTTACACATACTTAGTCTTTTAAACAATCACTTATAGAAACACATGCTGATTCATACAGGAACTCTTTCAATCTCTCACTCTCACATATACTCACTTATATACACCAATAGTCACATATACTAATTTAAAACATATGTAGTTACTCATAAAGACACTATTGAGACATTCTATCTAGTCTATCACTCACTAACACACCCATACACACACTCATCCACCCATACAGTCCTGCACACATGCTGTCTTCAACACATACAAACAGTGAGTCACTCATTCATGCACCTATGCACTACGTAATACCCCCCACCGAACCATGCAGACACTCAGACTGATACTCAAAAAACCAACTAACAACCTATATGGACACTCATGTAGCTACTCACCAACCCATGCAGCCACTTATACACAAAGTGAGAGACTGATACAGATATTTACATATTTAAACATTACTCACTAAGCCATGTATTCACTATGATACACTTAATCAGTCAGTTACACAATCAATTTTTCAAAAACAAATCATCCATTTAGACACTTATATACCCATTTATTCTTCCATCGACCTTTAGATATACATATATAAAACATATTTAATTTTCAGAAAAACACACATTCACTGGATGATGTCATCAGTGATGTCATCAGTGATGTCATTTGAGATGTCATCAGTGATGTCATGAGTGATGTCACTGACCATGTCATGAGTGATGTAATATGTGACGTCATCAGCAGTGCATTGCGGGTGCGCGAGTTATAGTTAGCTGAACTAACTATAACGGGGGAATTTCATTGGTTTTTTACGAGTGAAATGTCCAGCTAACTATAACGTCTGTGAAACCTATGGTTTTTTCAGTGAATTTGCAAGGTTTTTAAAATGCAAATTCCTAACTATAACGTGTGTGAAACCTATGGTTTTTTCAGTGAATATATATATATATATATATTCACTTAAAAAACCATAGGTTTCACACATGTTATAGTTAGCTGGACATTTCACTCGTAAAAAAACAATGAAATTCCCCCATTATAGTTAGTGCAGGCAACAATAACTCACGCGACCGCAATCCTCTGCTGATGACGTCAGATATTACATCACTGATGACATATGTGTCTTTATGAAAAATAAATATTTGTAATATATGTATAGCTAAAGATTAATGGAAGAAGACTTGGGTAAATAAGTGTCTAAATACAGTGATGTAATATCTGACGTCATCAGCAGAGGATTGCGGTCGCGTGAGTTATAGTTGCCTGCACTAACTATAACGGGGGAATTTCATTGGTTTTTTACGAGTGAAATGTCCAGCTAACTATAACATGTGTGAAACCTATGGTTTTTTAAGTGAATTTGCAAGGTTTTTTAAATGCTAATTCGTAACTATAACGTGTGTGAAACCTATGGTTTTTTAAGTGAATATATAAACATATAAATATAATCTGCATATCTATATAAATATAAATTCATGCAAACATATACATATATGCATACATATGCATGGTATGTACATGAAAGTTTGAAAAACTCTAATACAAGCAAAGCTAAAAAGCCACCTAATTACAAACAGAATTGCTTTAACTTAAACGAGGGCGAGACCTATTGCATTTTCATTGCTTGTTTACTTTGATTCCATCAAGAAGGCATTCAGATGTGTCCCACATTTTCCATAAATTCTGAATGGTAGCACTCTAGTTGCTCATTAGATCACTGTAGTAAAGCTACTGCTCACTAGGGAAGTCTGCTGCTATATTGAAAGTGCATGTTTCAGTCTGCATGTCAGAATTTTTTAATGAAATAGAAGAGGATTTGATAAGTGACTCAAAATGTGCCCTAATTTTTCTTTTTTCCTCACTAATCATAATTTCTATGGCAAAATGAACCTCCTCATTGTGTTCCTTTTAAATTAAACTACTCACTCTCCACTACTCACTCGCTACTACTTTCTACTACTCACTCTCTACTACTCACTTTCTACTACTCTCTACTACTCTACTACTCTCTACTACTCACTCTCTACTACTCACTCTCAACTACTCTCTACTACTCGCTACCACTCACTCTCTACTACTCTACTACTCACTCTCTACTACTCTCTACTACTCTCTCTCTACTACTCCCTCTCTACTACTCTCTCTACTACTCACTCTCTACTACTCACTCTCTACTACTCTCTACTACTCTCTACTACTCACTCTCAACTACTCACTCTACTACTCTCTCTACTTCTCACTCTACTACTCACTCTACTACTCTCTACCACTCACTCTCTACTACTCTCTCTCTCTACTACTCACTCTCTACTACTCACTCTACTACTCTCTACTACTCTCTACTACTCTCTCTGCTACTCACTTTCTACTACTCACTCTCTACTACTCACTCTCTACTACTCACTCTCTACTGCTCTACTACTCTCTACTACTCTCTCTACTACTCACTCTCTACTACTCACCCTCTACTACTCTCTACTACTCTCTCTCTACTACACACTCTCTACTACTTGCTCTCTACTACTCACTCTACTACTCACTCTCTACTACTCCCTACTACTCCCTACTACTCACTCTACTACTCACTCTCTACTACTCTCTACTACTCACTCTCTACTTCTCCACTACTCTCTACTAATCACTCTCTACTACTCACTCTGTACTACTCTCTACTACTCACTCTCTCTACTACTCTCTCTCTACTACTCACTCTCTACTACTCACTCTCTACTACTCTCTCTCTACTACTCTCTACTACTCACTCTCTACTACTCTCTACTACTCACTCTCTACTACTCTCTACTACTCACTCTACTACTCATTCTCTACTACTCATTCTCTACTACTCTCTACTACTCACTCTCTACTACTCTCTACTACTCACTCTACTACTCATTCTCTACTACTCATTCTCTACTACTCTCTCTCTGCTACTCAGTCTCCACTACTCACTCTCTACTACTCTCTACTACTCACTCTCTACTACTCTCTACTACTCTCTACTTCTTACTCGCTACTACTCTCTACTACTCACTCTCTACTACTCACTACTACTCTCTCCTACTCACTCTCTGCAACTCTCTCTACTACTCTCTACTACTCTCTCTACTACTCTCTCTCTCTACTCCCCTGCTCTCTATTACTCATCCTCTACTCTCTACCTCTCTACCTTTC
This sequence comes from Triturus cristatus, assembly GCF_964204655.1. Taxonomy (NCBI): domain Eukaryota; kingdom Metazoa; phylum Chordata; class Amphibia; order Caudata; family Salamandridae; genus Triturus; species Triturus cristatus. The sequence continues at coordinate 552,132,471 of NC_140595.1, forward strand.
TCTACCTCTCTCTCTACTACTCTCTACCTCTCTACCTCTACCTCTACCTCTCTACCTCTACCTCTTTACCTCTACCTCTCTACCTCTACATCTCTACCTCCACATCTCTACCTCTCTACCTCTCTCTACACGCACACATATGCACATATATGCATTTATATACATGTATGTGTATATATATGTATATACATACATATATAAACATATATATAATCTGCATATCTATATAAATACAAATATAAATGCATGCATACATATACAGATATGCATCTTATTTACATGAAATTTTGAAAAACACTAATAAAAGCAAAGCTAAAAAGCCACCTAATTACAAACAGAATTGCTTTAACTTAAACGAGGGCGAGACCTATTGCATTTTCAATGCTTGTTTACTTTGGTTCCATCAAGAAGGCATTCAGATGTGACACATTTGCCCTAAATTCTGAATGGTAGCACTCTAGTTCCTCATTAGATCACTGTAGTAAAGCTACTGCTCACCAGGGAAGTCTGCTGCTGGTATTCAAAGTGCATGTTTCAGTCTGCATGTCAGAACTTTTTAATGAAATAGAAGAGGATTTGAGAAGTCAAAATGTGCCCTAAGTTTTCTTTCTGCAGCACTAGTCATAATTTCTATGGCAAAATGAACCCCCTCATTGTGTTCCTTTGCAAATTAAATGTTTTCAATGTTACCACTTTATTCCAATCAAGATGGCTGCAGGTGGGCCATACTTTTGTCATAAGTAAGACTGTTAGCGCTCTAGTTGTTCTTTAAAACACTCTGGGATTTCTGTCATTGGGCTATACTTGGGCTACATCTCGGTGATATTTGTGCTACATTTGGGCTCTTTTGTCTCTGGTGGCCATCTTGGGAGACTTGTTATGAAGTTTCCTAATGTCCTCATTTACTGCAGTCTCCTCAGTAGGCATACAGTCAGTTTTTTACTTTGATTCAATGAAGAAGGCATTCAGATGTGTCACACATTTGCCATAAATTCAGAATGTTAGCACTCTAGTTGCTCATTAGATCACTGTAGTAAAGCTACTGCTCACCAGGGAAGTCTGCTGCTGGTATTGAAAGTGCATGTTTCAGTTTGCATGTCAGAATTCTTTAATGAAATAGAAGAGGATTTGAGAAGTCACTCAAAATGTGCCCTAATTTTTGTTTCTGCAACACTAATCATACATTCTATGGCAAAATGAACCCTCTCATTTTGTTCCTTTTTAAATTAAATGTTTTAAATGTTACCACTTTATTCCAATCAAGATGGCTTCAGGTGTGCCATACCTTTGTCATAAGTAAGACTGTTAGCGCTCTAGTTGTTCTTAGGAACACTCTGGGAAGCTGCAGTAGAACACAAAGGAATCAACTGACAGTCTCTGCCCTTGTTGGATGTACATGTTTTACTGAGAATGTCAGACTTCATTCTCACATGACTGAGAAAGATAATGTGAATTTACAGAAAATAAGCTCTCAGTTTAGCTTATAGATCACCTTCCAAACCTCTGTGGGAAAAGCATGTGAAAATAGTTTTCTCTCAAACATGATTCATGATATCCCAGCAGAAGGCTTTTTCACATGGTAAAATCACCTTAGAAACATACCACAATTCCTAAAATGAGTATGGTACCATCAACAAATGATTTATAATGTAACTAAGGTCTTAAAACCTTCTATTAACTGCAATGCTTTTTAATGAGGTGCTATCATGTATATTGATCCCAAGATGGCTGCCAACACTTCTTGGATGAAGTGCTGACAGCCAATCAGATCTCACAATGAGATGTGTGGTTAGGCTCCGCCCAGATATATATATGATTTTACTTTTGATTTTGTCAGGAACTACTGAACAGATTTACACCATATATGCAAAAGGCACATGCCTGACCTGAGGACTACCTCGTTGCCAAATTTCAAGTAATTCTGTTCAGCCGTTCTGGCTGTAGCTGTGTCTAAAGGTCCTATGGAAAAATGCATGGGGAAAACGCATTTTGGGACCCCCCTTTTTTCTTGGCCCCCGCTTGACGAATCACCCCGAGACTTTCAGGGTAGGAGCTGAACGGAGCGCCCCATTAGTTTTGAAAATTTCGCGAGGATTCGTCAACCGGCGCCAAAGTTATTCAAAATAGAATTTTGAGATTTCCTATGGAAACTAGGTTGTAACTATAACTATCTACTGGCGACCGCCAGTAGATAATATATATATATATATATATATATATTAATATATATATATATATATATATATATATTAATTATCTACTGGCGGTCGCCAGTAGATGGTTATAGTTACAACCTAGTTTCCATAGGAAATCTCAAATTTCTATTTTGAACAACTTTGGCGCCGGTTGACGAATCCTCGCGAAATTTTCAAAACAATGGGGCGCTCCGTTCAGCTCCTACCCTGAAAGTCTAGGGGTGATTCGTCAAGCAGGGGCCGGGAAAAAGGGGGGGTCCCAAAACGCGTTTTGCCCATGCATTTTTCCATAGGACCTTTAGTCGCAGCTACAGCCCGAACGGCTGAACAGAATTAGGTGAAATTTGGCAGAGAGTTAGCCATAAGGTCAAGGAAGTGCCTTTTGCAGGTCTGGTGTAAATCTGTTCAGTATTTCCTGAGAAAATAGCATTTAAAAGCATATCAATATCTATACGTGCGGGAGCGCAATTCTGATTGTTAGATGTCGGTAAACATTCGAATCGGTCGAAACCAGGAAGTGTCGGCCGCCATTTTGTCTCTCGCAGTCTGAGGGGGTGAAAAACAAAGGTGGAGAACGTGAAAAGGGGGCAGAGTGGACAGTTCCTGACCCCCTAGCCTTGGTCAGGGTGTCACAGAAAGACCCCCAAGGGAGAAAAAAACGAAATATTTTTTTGGGAAAATCGCGAGGTGCGCGCACCCTGCGCGCGCGGCACGCACTGTGAACCGTGGGTGCTCGGTGCGCGCACCTCGCGATTTAAAAAAAATAAAAAATTTGGTTTGTTTGAAAAACCTGAAAAAAGAAAAAAATAATAAAAACATAACTTAGCATTTAAAAAACCGTACAAATTCACTGAAAAAACCATAGGTTTCACACACGTTATAGTTACGAATTAGCATTTAAAAAACCTTACAAATTCACTTAAAAAACCATAGGTTTCACACATGTTATAGTTAGCTGGACATTTCACTCGTAAAAAAACAATGAAATTCCCCCGTTATAGTTACTGCAGGCAACTATAACTCACGCGACCGCAATCCTCTGCTGATGACGTCAGATATTACATCTCTGATGACCTATGTGTCTTTCTGAAAAATAAATATTTGTAATATATGTATAGCTAAAGATTAATGGAAGAAGACATGGGTAAATAAGTGTCTAAATACAGTGATGTAATATCTGACGTCATTGGTTTTTTACGAGTGAAATGTCCAGCTAACTATAACATGTGTGAAACCTATGGTTTTTTAAGTGAATATATATATATTTATATATATATATATATATATATACACACACACACACACGCACACACACACACACACACACACAAACATGGCAGCCAGTGAATCTGGTATTCAGACCAAGCAGTTTGTAAGTCCTTCGTTATTGGCTATGTCTCTGTGGTGCTCCAATTAAACCAACTTGGACATTATATAAATGAGGGTTGTGTTGTTTGCCATGAAAAGCACTGAAGAAGGCTATGTGCCGAAATGCATTTGCTTATCTTTAAATCTATTGTCCCGTGTGTGCTCCGCACCTGGTAGCTTTGATTTGAAACGTGATCTCGCCCTCACGCTGGCGGAAGAAAGCACCCGTCCAGGAGTTCGGCAGTTTGGGTGACTTGGTAGCTTGGATTTATTTCTGCCTGAACCGCCGCTGTGAAGATAAAATGTTTTCCTATCGGCCAGGAGGCCGTCAATTATTGAATTGGAGGCATGGAGCCATACAGACTCCAACCTGTGGGTAACTTTGAATTTTACACAAAGGCAGGGCGAGGGACAGAGACGTGGCGAACATTTCCCTTGTCCTGGGAGACACCGAGGCCACGTAATTAACTTGGGACTGCTCATTTTATGCCTGCATGCAAGTGACATCCAGCATTTTCGTAATCTGCATTGTCTATGAGAGACTTTAAAAAACGAAGTGAAAAACGAAATGTGCATTATGGCTGAAATGTGATTAAACACACACAAACATGGCAGCCAGTGAATCTGGTATTCAGACCAAGCAGTTTGTAAGTCCTTCGTTATTGGCTATGTCTCTGTGGTGCTCCAATTAAACCAACTTGGACATTATATAAATGAGGGTTGTGTTGTTTGCCATGAAAAGCACCGAAGAAGGCTATGTGCCGAAATGCATTTGCTTATCTTTTAATCTATTGTCCCGTGTGTGCTCCACACCTGGTAGCTTTGATATATATATATATATATATATATATATATATATATATATATATTACCTACTGGCGGTCGCCAGTAGGTAGTTATAGTTAGGACCACGTTTCCATAGGAAAACCTCAACATTCTATTTTGAATAACTTTGGCGCCGGTCGACGAATCCTCGCGAATTTCTCAAAATAGGTGGGGCGCTACGCTCCGCTCCTACCCTGAAAGTCTCGGGGGGATTCGTCAAGCGGGGGCTGAGATAAAAGGGGGGTCCCAAAACGCGTTTTTCCCATGCATTTTTCCATAGGACCTTTAGAACGAGCTACAGCCCGAACGGCTGAACAGAATTACTAGAAATTTGGCAGAGAGGTAGTCCCTAGGTCAAGGAAGTGCCTTTTGTAGGTTTGGTGTAAATCTGTTCAGTAGATTCTGAGAAAATAGCCTTTAAATCAATATATATATCTGAGCCCGCTTACGGTACGCTTACCGTACGCTTACGGTAAGCGTACGGTGGTGTGCGCGAGCGCGATTCTGATTGGCTCTTAGATCTTAGTAAACATTCGAATCGGCAGAAACCAGGAAGCGGCGTCCGCCATTTTGTCTACCGCACTGAGTGTTATGTATCAAACATGATGGCCAAAAACATGTTACGGGGATGTTTTGACAACTCCCTCTCACATAGTCATGTTGAGGGAGTCCCCAAACATCCCCCAAGAGCACAAACGGCATTATTTTTTTTTCGGCAATTTCGCGGGGTACGCTTACCGTAAGCGTACGGTAAAAAAATAAAAATAAAAAAAACACTATCCACACTTTCTCCACCCCTTGTGCAAATGGTGGCCGAAGGCCACCAATTGTGCATGGCTTATCAGAGCACAGAAATTTCCCAAAAAATTTCAACAGATTACCTATCACAAGGAAGCGCATAATATGTCCTCCATGTGCGCACGGTGCGCGAAGCGCATCGTGCGTACATGGCCCATCTAGCGTAACGTGGGCACGGCACTAACTGCGTAAAGTGGGTGCGCGGTGCGCGAAGCGCACCGCGTGCTCACTGTGCGCGCACGGTGCGCGAAGCGCACCGTGCGCGCACGGAACGAACTGCGTTAAGTGGGCGCGCACGCCACGAATGGCGTAAAGTCACTTAGCATTTAAAAAACCGTACAAATTCACTGAAAAAACCATAGGTTTCACACACGTTATAGTTAGGAATTAGCATTTAAAAAACCTTGCAAATTCACTGAAAAAACCATAGGTTTCACACATGTTATAGTTAGCGGAAATTTTACTGATAAAAAACCAATGAAATTGCCCCGTTATAGTTAGTGCTGGCAACTATAACTCACGCGACCGCAATCTTCTGCTGATGACATATGTGTCTTTATGAAAAAAAAATATTTGTAATATATGTATAGCTAAAAATGTATGGAAGAAGACATGGGCAAATAAGTGTCTAAATACAGTATTAGCATCAGCAGAGGATTGCGGTCGCGTGAGTTATAGTTGCCAGCACTAACTATAACGGGGCAATTTCATTGGTTTTTTATCAGTAAAATTTCCGCTAACTATAACATGTGTGAAACCTATGGTTTTTTCAGTGAATATATATATATATATAGATCCCACATCAATGGGGTCAGGACGCCAGATCACACAGCAGCGGGTGCAGGCTATGGGCCGGACACATGGCCAAAATTCAATTTTGCACAAAGTTTAGTCGCACACATCAATCCTTGGTTTCTCTGATGTTTATTTATGAAAACAGAGCCAGTCTGTCAACCGACGCGTTTCGGCTTTGCAGCCTTTGTCACGGTAGGGAAACATTACTTTCATCATCTGTTTTATAATCCCACTAATTAGGAAACAACCCCATTGACTTCTGGGAATTGTAGTTTTTCAATGTTCCAATGACAGTTACAACAATATCATTATTTTAAGCTGTCTATATTTTAAATTTATGGCATTTGCTTATATATTCACGATGCTTAGTGTCTTTTGATCACTTCGAGAGTTCAAGTCTTTGTATAGTACATTAGCATGTTCTCTTGCGGTTAGGTCACCGCCTCTCACTCGCGATCCGTAATTGTTAGATTAGTATCTCGTCGCTTATTGCCATACACGGGGATATTTACTTGTACTGATTCATAGTTCTATTTCAGTTTATAGTTGTCTCAGTTTCTGCTTCACAAATGAATGTACATCTCTTCATCATTGTTCAATCCTTTGGGGGTCTTTGTACGTAGCCGTATTATATATTTTGACTCCAACTGGCGCAGTTTCTTTTTTCTATCTCCTGCTCTCAAATTTGATGGTATTGTATCCAGTCCAAAATATTCCATCTTCCTCCAATCACTGTTTTGACACTTGTTGAGATGTTTTGCTGTTGCATAGTTAGTGTCTTTATTCTTTACCGCTCTGATGTGTTCTAATATTCTTTTTTTGAGCATACATGTGGTGCTCCCAATGTATTTTTTGCCGCATGCACATTGTATTACATATACAACATATTGTGTTGTGCAGGTAATTCTTTGTTTTATTATTATTTTTCTGCCTTCAGGATCATAGATCTCTTTTTTGTTTATGGCAATTTTGCATGCTTTGCAATTTGAACATCTTTTGAACCCCATCTGTTGCTGTGTTAGCCATGTTTCTTTTGCCGGTGTTGTGAAGTGGCTTCGCACAATTTGATCTTTAATCGAACTTGCTTTTCTGTAGGTGACTTTAGGTTTCACCCCGATTGATTTTCCAATATCGTTATCCTGTATTAGCAGATGCCAATATTTTTGAACGATTCTAGTAATTTTTGTACTTTCCTTACTATATGTCAGGATGAGTCTTGGTGCTTTTTCATTTTGTTCACTTCTTAATTCATTGTTTTCTCCTGTGTGTGTCTCCTCTGCTGTTCTCATTTGTTGGTCTCTGTCTGTCTTGGACATTAGAATTTCATCATGTGTTCTTGATTCCACCTTCTCTTTAGCTTTATTTAAAATTCTAGGTCTGTATCCTCGCTTTTTCAGCCTCTCAGCACTTGCTTGTATTTCGGTGGTCGCATCAGATTCTTTTGAGCAATTTCTTTTGATCCTCACAAATTCCCCATAGGGGATGCTGTTAATAAGAGGTTGGGGATGGAAGCTTTTGGCATGTAATATACTGTTTGTAGCTGTTGTCTTTCTGTGTAAGGTGGTTTGTATTTTTCCTTCATCTATATACACAGTGGTATCTAGGAAATTAATCCTAGTCTTGCTCATTGTACATGTGAAGGATAATCCAATTCGATTTTCATTCAGTGTATTGAAGTATTGTTTGAAGTCTTCCTTCTTTCCATCCCAAATAATAAATAAATCATCTATAAATTGTACCCATAGTACTATTTTTTCTAGTGATAGATGATTATCAGGGCCCCAGGCTATTTCCTTCTCCCACCATCCCATTGTAAGGTTGGCAAAATTTGGAGAAAAGGAAATGCCCATGGCAGTGCCACAGAGTTGTTGGTATAATTCATTGTCAAATAGAAAAATATTGTTGCTGAGACATGTTTTGATCATTGTTAATAGCATGGCTGAATGTTGAAGTTCTGTAATTTTCCTTTGTTTTAAAAAGTAAGCGCATGCTTGTAATCCTATGTCGTGCTGGATAGAAGTATACAATGATACAACATCTATAGTGGCCATGATGAAATTTGGGTTCCAGGTGATGTTAGCAAGTGTTTTTAGAAATTCTCCCGTGTCCTTTATGTATGAACTAAGATTTTTCACAATGGGTGCTAGGAAATGGTCAACGTAGGTTGACATGTTTTCATATAAAGAGTCACAGGATGATACGATTGGCCTGCCTGGAGGGTTGGATAAAGTTTTATGAATTTTGGGCAAGAAGTAGATGGTTGGTATGGTTGGGAATTCTTTGAACAGATATTGTTGTTCTTCATCATTAATCAGATTCTGTGACCGCCATTCATTTAGATTTTTTCTCAGGTCCACAATCATTTTGTTGATAGGATTTGAAGTTAGTTTTTTGTATTTCGTATTGTCGTCCAATTGTTTATGAGCTTCTTTAATATAGTCCGATGTGTTTTGAATGACTATATTACCCCCTTTGTCAGCTGGTTTTATTATTATTAGGGGATTGTTTTTTAGATTTGTTAATGCTTGATTTTCTTTTCTCGTAAGATTTTCATTTTTATTGTCATTTCTTGTTTTTTGAATTCCTTCTAGTTCCTTCATAACTGCTTCAGAGAATAAATCGATCTTATTTCCCGGAGTTAGTTGAGGGCAATGTTTAGATTTATTCTTGAGTCCACTTCTGACATACTGTGAAGTCTCTATTCCCAGTTCTTCCAGAATTCGATTTTCTGTGTATTCCTCCTCATCAAGATTGTGTTCTAGATCAAAGAGATTTTTTATGTCTTGTATTTGATCTATGGTTATTTCGGGGCTTGATGTTATGCTCCTCTCCAAGTTTGCTGCTGTGTTTCCATCTGCCGTTTCCTTAGTCTTTCCAGCATGTATTTTGGCTAATTTGAGTTTTCGTACATATTTGTATATGTCGATTTTTGTATCCGTATAATTTAGATGTCTTTCAGGGCAGAATGAGAGTCCTTTATTTAGTACTGCATGTTCATCTTTTGATAAGGTGTAGCTCGAGAGGTTCACTATTAGATTTTTCTCCTCTTTTGTTGTATTTGTTTCCTCTATTTCTTGAAGGTTCTGTTCCTTAGAGGATATTTTCTCTTTTCGGATAGATCTTCTTGTCTTTCTGGTGCTGGGGTAGATTTTGTACTGCCTCTGCCACGCCCTCTGCCTCTTCCTTGGCCCCGATTTCTCGACAAGCTCTGGTCCAGGTTTACCAAACGCATTTCCTCTAAAAAATCGATGGAAAAAGCGAGGAAGAAAAGTCGAAGACTCACCAGGTAGAGCGCTGAACGGACGGAGCGGACCAGCCCCACCCGGACAGGAGTCTCCCCGTGAGGTGAGTGAAGCCATCAAGCGTTTAATCTCTCTCCCGCTCGAAGCGACTTGACGGGGAATCAAAAGAAACCCGCAGTACAGCAACAAGCTAGATACGCGACTTTCTCCCCATAGTATCAATCCTGGCTGCATGTAAAGATTAAAAGCAAAGAGCCAAACAACAAACAACGAGAAACACTACAAACATTTTGGGGGATAAAATATAAGTACAGACACACGAGTAATGGAGGCACGCAAAGCTAAGCGAGCTCAGAAACTTGCAACAATGTTTCAGCCGATCACAAGTGAATGCACTGAAGCAACTGACAAAACGGAAAGACAACGCGATGATAATTCCTCTCCTAAATATCTCTTCTTACAACTAGAAAAACAATACAAGAAAGAAATCAATAAAAGCTGGGAAATTATGGCCCTAAACAAATATCTCGAAATAGACAGAATTCCGAGAGGTTTACGGATATTCACATTACCAACACATCCAGATACAAGAACGGAGATGTTGGAAGAATGGGGCCAAAATAACATGGAATGCTCTAAAAACATGTTACGAATCCTCATTAAATATGCCGAAATGGACTTGGAAGTAGCACATGCTCAGATTAAAGAATTGGAAAATAAAATAGGAATATTAAACAAAGATGAAGTAACAAAATTGCGCAAAGATATGGATATACGACTAGAAAAATATGAAGATGAGGTGCAGGAACGCAAACACAGGAAGTTTATAAGAGATGAAAATGACTACAAGCAAGGAAAAATTCTTACATTTGCCAAGCGTTTTGATAACCTAAAGCTAAATTATCAAACCAACTTACGTAAGACAACGGATACAACTAGTGAATCAGACATCAGTGAGAATGAAGCAGCCACTAAATTGGATACTACAAAAAAGATCGATTTTTTAGAGGAAATGCGTTTGGTAAACCTGGACCAGAGCTTGTCGAGAAATCGGGGCCAAGGAAGAGGCAGAGGGCGTGGCAGAGGCAGTACAAAATCTACCCCAGCACCAGAAAGACAAGAAGATCTATCCGAAAAGAGAAAATATCCTCTAAGGAACAGAACCTTCAAGAAATAGAGGAAACAAATACAACAAAAGAGGAGAAAAATCTAATAGTGAACCTCTCGAGCTACACCTTATCAAAAGATGAACATGCAGTACTAAATAAAGGACTCTCATTCTGCCCTGAAAGACATCTAAATTATACGGATACAAAAATCGACATATACAAATATGTACGAAAACTCAAATTAGCCAAAATACATGCTGGAAAGACTAAGGAAACGGCAGATGGAAACACAGCAGCAAACTTGGAGAGGAGCATAACATCAAGCCCCGAAATAACCATAGATCAAATACAAGACATAAAAAATCTCTTTGATCTAGAACACAATCTTGATGAGGAGGAATACACAGAAAATCGAATTCTGGAAGAACTGGGAATAGAGACTTCACAGTATGTCAGAAGTGGACTCAAGAATAAATCTAAACATTGCCCTCAACTAACTCCGGGAAATAAGATCGATTTATTCTCTGAAGCAGTTATGAAGGAACTAGAAGGAATTCAAAAAACAAGAAATGACAATAAAAATGAAAATCTTACGAGAAAAGAAAATCAAGCATTAACAAATCTAAAAAACAATCCAATAATAATAATAAAACCAGCTGACAAAGGGGGTAATATAGTCATTCAAAACACATCGGACTATATTAAAGAAGCTCATAAACAATTGCACGACAATACGAAATACAAAAAACTAACTTCAAATCCTATCAACAAAATGATTGTGGACCTGAGAAAAAATCTAAATGAATGGCGGTCACAGAATCTGATTAATGATGAAGAACAACAATATCTGTTCAAAGAATTCCCAACCATACCAACCATCTACTTCTTGCCCAAAATTCATAAAACTTTATCCAACCCTCCAGGCAGGCCAATCGTATCATCCTGTGACTCTTTATATGAAAACATGTCAACCTACGTTGACCATTTCCTAGCACCCATTGTGAAAAATCTTAGTTCATACATAAAGGACACGGGAGAATTTCTAAAAACACTTGCTAACATCACCTGGAACCCAAATTTCATCATGGCCACTATAGATGTTGTATCATTGTATACTTCTATCCAGCACAACATAGGATTACAAGCATGCGCTTACTTTTTAAAACAAAGGAAAATTACAGAACTTCAACATTCAGCCATGCTATTAACAATGATCAAAACATGTCTCAGCAACAATATTTTTCTATTTGACAATGAATTATACCAACAACTCTGTGGCACTGCCATGGGCATTTCCTTTTCTCCAAATTTTGCCAACCTTACAATGGGATGGTGGAAGAAGGAAATAGCCTGGGGCCCTGATAATCATCTATCACTAGAAAAAATAGTACTATGGGTACGATTTATAGATGATTTATTTATTATTTGGGATGGAAAGAAGGAAGACTTCAAACAATACTTCAATACACTGAATGAAAATCGAATTGGATTATCCTTCACATGTACAATGAGCAAGACTAGGATTAATTTCCTAGATACCACTGTGTATATAGATGAAGGAAAAATACAAACCACCTTACACAGAAAGACAACAGCTACAAACAGTATATTACATGCCAAAAGCTTCAATCCCCAACCTCTTTTTAACAGCATCCCCTATGGGGAATTTGTGAGGATCAAAAGAAATTGCTCAAAAGAATCTGATGCAACCACCGAAATACAAGCAAGTGCTGAGAGGCTGAAAAAGCGAGGATACAGACCTAGAATTTTAAATAAAGCTAAAGAGAAGGTGGAATCAAGAACACATGATGAAATTCTAATGTCCAAGACAGACAGAGACCAACAAATGAGAACAGCAGAGGAGACACACACAGGAGAAAACAATGAATTAAGAAGTGAACAAAATGAAAAAGCACCAAGACTCATCCTGACATATAGTAAGGAAAGTACAAAAATTACTAGAATCGTTCAAAAATATTGGCATCTGCTAATACAGGATAACGATATTGGAAAATCAATCGGGATGAAACCTAAAGTCACCTACAGAAAAGCAAGTTCGATTAAAGATCAAATTGTGCGAAGCCACTTCACAACACCGGCAAAAGAAACATGGCTAACACAGCAACAGATGGGGTTCAAAAGATGTTCAAATTGCAAAGCATGCAAAATTGCCATAAACAAAAAAGAGATCTATGATCCTGAAGGCAGAAAAATAATAATAAAACAAAGAATTACCTGCACAACACAATATGTTGTATATGTAATACAATGTGCATGCGGCAAAAAATACATTGGGAGCACCACATGTATGCTCAAAAAAAGAATATTAGAACACATCAGAGCGGTAAAGAATAAAGACACTAACTATGCAACAGCAAAACATCTCAACAAGTGTCAAAACAGTGATTGGAGGAAGATGGAATATTTTGGACTGGATACAATACCATCAAATTTGAGAGCAGGAGATAGAAAAAAGAAACTGCGCCAGTTGGAGTCAAAATATATAATACCACTACGTACAAAGACCCCCAAAGGATTGAACAATGATGAAGAGATGTACATTCATTTGTGAAGCAGAAACTGAGACAACTATAAACTGAAATAGAACTATGAATCTGTACAAGTAAATATCCCCGTGTATGGCAATAAGCAACGAGATACTAATCTAACAATTACGGATCGCGAGTGAGAGGCGGTGACCTAACCGCAAGAGAACATGCTAATGTACTATACAAAGACTTGAACTCTCGAAGTGATCAAAAGACACTAAGCATCGTGAATATATAAGCAAATGCCATACATTTAAAATGTAGACAGCTTAAAATAATGATATTGTTGTAACTGTCATTGGAACATTGAAAAACTACAATTCCCAGAAGTCAATGGGGTTGTTTCCTAATTAGTGGGATTATAAAACAGATGATGAAAGTAATGTTTCCCTACCGTGACAAAGGCTGCAAAGCCGAAACGCGTCGGTTGACAGACTGGCTCTGTTTTCATAAATAAACATCAGAGAAACCAAGGATTGATGTGTGCGACTAAACTTTGTGCAAAATATATATATAGATATATATATATATCCACAATCCTTGAATGAAAAGTTGTGTAAAACACAACCAGGAATGGACCAACACGCAGCAATATATATAAATAAAAATAAAACCGTTTTTTGGGTATCAGGATTCTTGCACGGTTCTTGGTATCTCAGATACTGGGCCCCACCAGTACAGTTTTTCTTATCAATAAATATTGAGTATTTGACACACAATAATTTCTTCCTGCCTTGTTGATTAAGAATGTGTTTATTCCTTCCTCTGGAAGCTTCATTTAGTACAGCATACAGACTTCAAAACAGCAAATAGCCAACACGTGTTTCACGCCTCACTGCGCTTCTTCAGGGCTTTTATATTTATATCTTATGGTCTTCCTGGTCTTTTGTAGTAAATTTCAATTGGCCTCTTTCTTCTTCATTGAACATAAGTCTCTCGTGAACTTTATTGTGCGATACTTCATGTCAGTTGTAATAGTTTTCCAATGTTCATATTGATAGTTCACATTGATAGTTGGCCAATGTAGAGTCCCCTTGATAAGGACCCTCATCAAGGGGACTCTACATTGGCCAACTATCAATATAAACATTGGAAACCTATAACAAGTGACATAAAGTTGGCTGTTTGCTGTTTTGAAGGCTGTATGCTGTACTGAATGAAGCTTCGAATGGAAGGAATAAAAGATTTATTAAACAACAAAGCTGGAAGAAATATTATTGTGTGTCAAATTCTCAGTATATATATATATGAACAAGACCGCTGCTACGTGGTTGAAAGGCATCAGGCTGGACACTAGTCTGGGCACAATGGGTGCTGTTTTAATTTAATTAATCTGCAATAAAATTCACCTTGAGGTATGCTTTATGGTCCGCTCCTGTTTTCTCGCGGAACACTTGGGGAGCCAGGATTTTGGTTCTTATATATTATATATGTGTGTGTATATGTGTATATATGTGTATATATGTATATATATATGTGTGTGTGTGTGTATATATGTATATATATATATATATATATATATATATATTCAATGAAAAAACCAAAGGTTTCACACATGTTATAGTTAGCTGGACATTTCACTCGTAAAAAACCAATGAAATTCCCCCGTTATAGTTAGTTCAGCTAACTATAACTCGCGCACCCGCAATGCACTACTGATGACGTCACTCATGACATGGTCAGTGGCATCACTCATGACATCACTGATGACATCTCAAATGACATCACTGATGACATCATCCAGTGAATGTGTGTTTTTCTGAAAATTAAATATGTTTTATATATGTATATCTCAAGGTCGATGGAAGAATAGATGAGTATATAAGTGTCTAAATTGATGATTTGTTTCTGAAAAATTGATTGTATAACTGACTGATTAAGTGTATCTTTTTGAATACATGGCTTAGTGAGTAATGTTTAAATGTGTAAATACCTGTATCAGTCTCTCACTTTGTATATAAGTGGCTGCATGGGTTGGTGAGTAGCTACATAAGTGTCTATATAGGTTAATAGTTGGTTTTTTGAGTATCAGTATGAGTGTCTGAGTGTCTTCATGGTGCGGTGGGGGGTATTACGTAGTGCATAGATGCATGAATGAGTGACTCACTGTTTGTATGTGTTGAAGACAGCATGTGTGCAGGACTGTATGGGTGGATGAGTGTGTGCATGGGTGTGTTAGTGAGTGAATGACTGTCTCAATAGTGTCTTCATAAGTAACTACATATGTTTTAAACTAGTATATGTGACTATTGGTGTTTATAAGTGAGTATATGTGAGAGTGAGAGATTGGAAGAGTTCCTGTATGAATAAGTATGTGTTTCTATAAGTGATTGTTAAAAAGACTAAGTATGTGTAAGTTTCTGTAAAAGTAAGTGTGCTGGTGTGTGTATAACTGTATATGCAAGTAAATGGATGTTTGATTCTTTATTAGCATTAGTGACTATGTGTGTGAGTAACTCTATGGATGAGTGGGATTGTGTTACAGGATGTTTAGGTGTATGAGTACATATGTTATGTTATGTTATGTTATTGGTTTTTATATAGCGCGACAATTACCCGGAGGCGTCCTGGCGCTGTCTAGCAGATCCTAGGAAGGCTGAGTCAAAGGCAGATGGTGGAGGAATCAGAGTTATTCATTACGGAACAGCCACGTCTTAAGTTCCCTTCTGAAAGACAGCAGATCCGTTGCCGACCTAAGGTACAGAGGAAGTTCGTTCCATGCCTTGGCGGCCCCGTAGACAAAACTTCTGCCTCCCCAACGAGCTTTCTTAATTCGCGGAACCTTTGCCAAATTTGCTTCTTTGGAGCGTAGGTTTCTGCCTGGCATATACCAGTGTATTCTATTCTTCAGGAAATCTGGGCCTAAGCCATGCAGAGCCTTAAAGGTCAGGGTCAAGGCCTTGAACTGGATGCGGCTATTGACTGGTAACCAGTGCAGACTTTTTCTTCCTGCGGACGCCGAGGCGAACCGAGAAGCGCCCGTGAGGAGGCGGACAGCAGCATTCTGTAAAATTTGAAGCTTGTTCAATGCTCTACTTTGCGCATTTAAATACAGACCGTTACAGTAATCCAGTCTGGCCAGTACCAGCCCCCTGACCACTGTGTGTCTACTGTCCGATGGAAGTAGGGGTAGCACTTTCCTCAGCATCCTAATGGAATACATGGTTTTGGACGTCACCTCTTTAATATGAGAGTCAAAGGTCAGTTTGTCGTCCAGGATTATGCCAAGGTTTTTTGCTTTGACGACCGGGAGTGGAAGCGTGCCAAGTGAATCCGGCCAGCAGGAAGGGGTCCAGAAGTTGGTAACATTTCCGAACAGAATAACCTCAGTTTTATCTGAATTTAGTTTGAGACAATTCTTCGCCATCCAGCTCCCCACTGCTAGCATACAGTCCTGTAAGCGCTTCACCGTGTCTAACTCGCCCTCAGGTGTCAGAGAAACCACAATTTGGGTGTCATCTGCATAGGAAGTAATTCCAAATCCAAACGCACTGATCACCGGGGCCAGAGCACTCACGTAAATATTAAAGAGCGTGGGGCTAAGTGAAGACCCCTGAGGGACGCCACAAGGTGTGGCAAAAGGTCTAGAATGGAACTCCCCCAAGGTAACCACTTGTTCTCTATCTGTGAGAAAAGATCTAATGAGGTCCCATGCTTTTCCGACTATTCCGCACGTTTTTAGGCGATTCAGAAGAATAGAGTGGTGGACGGTGTCAAACGCTGCCGACAGGTCAAGCAGGATCAGCGCTGCTTTCCCTCCCTGGTCCACCGCCTCTCTAATTTCTTCCGTTGCTTTGATCAAGGCAGATTCAGTACTGTGACCTGGCCTAAAACCGTATTGTGTGGGGTCAAATGCTTGAGTTTCGGCTAGGAAGAGACTCAGTTGTTTATTCATGGATTTTTCAACCAATTTGGCCGGAAAGGGGAGTCTGGCGATCGGTCGGAAGCTATTGGGGTCATCTGGAGGCAGGTTGGGTTTTTTTAGAAGAGGTAGGATGGAAGCAAGCTTCCATTGCTTCGGGAATCGACCGGTTTCGAACATAAGGTTAAAAATGCTCGTAAGCTTCGTTCCAATCGGAACAGATGCAAGTTTTGCCACTCTGCTGGGGCAGGGATCAAAAGGGGAGCCAGAGTTAATTTCCCTCATGCCAGTTTGAATATCTAAAAAGGGGATGGTCCGAAATTTATCGAAAGTTGAGCTGGCAGCAAGCTCAGACCCTGAGAGTTCTGTCCACAACCCCAAAGTGTCATTAGATCCCTTGTTAAATGGCTCAAAAATGCGTTCAACTTTAGACAAGAAAAAGTTGGCTAGCTCTTCACAGAGTTGTTGACTAGGTTGGACAGGGCTTGATTTAGGTGAGGCCAAAAGTTTGACAGTCTTGAACAGTTCTTTTGCTGAGTTTTTAGATTCTGAGATCTGAGCAGCAAAATAAGTTTGTTTAGCAGAAGCGATTGTCTGTTTGTAGGTATGAAGACTGGCTCTATACACTTTCCGCTCGGCTTCGTTATAGTTGCTCCTCCAGGCACGTTCAAGTTTCTTGCAGATTGCCTTTTGCGTTCTCAATTCCTGAGAATACCAGGGGGCCGAAGGCTGTGCCCTTTTCGGTCGCAGTTCTTTGGTCGGAGCTAGACTGTCACAGGCCCGCTGTAACCAGCCCGTATACTGTTGGCAAGCGCTATCCACGTCGTCCAGCAGAAAATCTGTTGGAGACGATAGCATATTATTGAATGGGACTTCCTTCAGTTTATTCCAGGCTCGGATTTTTATATAGTTTTTTCGATTAACGGCTTCCTGACCAAGAAGATCTAGCCGTATATCGAAATTAACTGCACTGTG
This sequence comes from Triturus cristatus, assembly GCF_964204655.1. NCBI lineage: Eukaryota > Metazoa > Chordata > Amphibia > Caudata > Salamandridae > Triturus > Triturus cristatus. Next base: position 552,150,189 of record NC_140595.1, read on the forward strand.
ATCGGACCACGTTAGCGGGAGAAGGCCCCTAAAGTGGAGGTTGCTGAAATTGGAGAATATCCCATCCAGGGTATGTCCTCCCTTATGCGTAGGTCCTATCACATGTTGCCTGAGGTCTCCTAACATCATGAGCTCGTGTAGAGCAATGGAATCGGCGTCTCCTCTTAACTCGAGGTGAAAGTTAAAGTCGCCCAGGACTGTAAAGGCTGGAGAGAGCATCCCCTCCTCCACTAAAGTACCAACCGAGGCCAGGAACAAATTCCGATTCCCCGGTGGTCTATACACTAAGCAGCCCTTAAAAGAATCATGATGGGAAAGCGAGAAGTTAAAACATAGTGCTTCGCATGACTGTAGGAGGCAGGGCTGGAAGGATCCTTTGATGGACTGGTGATATATCACCGCCAGACCCCCGCCTTTTCTGAGAGGTCTATCCATATTATAGGAGAGAAAATCTGGGGGAGTGGCTTTCACCAAATCCGGTCCTGAAGCCGGGTCGGTCCAAGATTCTGTGATGAAAGCTATTTTGATCTCCTGTTCCTCCAAAAGCCTAGCGCACTCCAGACTGTGCTTGACTAGGGATCTAGCATTAAGCAAAATACATGCCAGGTAGTTATCCTTTTTATTACTTATAATACTTGTGTTCTCCCCGAACCCACGCGTGATATGGATGGGGGAGTCGAGGATTTTCGGGATAGCCGAATTGCAAGCAGCACAGTAATTAGGAGGAGAGAGGGGGAACTTATGCGGCACCAGGTGGTGGCAGGCCGGGCTAATCTTTTTCCTCAGAGTCAGCAAGGTACGGGCGTCGTAACTGAGGATAGTTTGAGTACCCGGGGGGATCAGGCCAGGATTTATGGCACTGGGCGCTGAGCAGGCGCGGACGGGCGCAGACGGGATTGCCTTAGGCGCGCCTTCGGCGCGCCAGCGGCGCGCCCGCTGCGCGCGTCCGCTGCGCGCTCGCGCCAGGGCGTCGTTTTATACGCAGTCAGGGGACTAGCCCGCTGACCTGCGTACACCTAAGATGGCGGCTGCTCTCGGGATCCGCCTCGTAAATCAGACGTGCCCCTTGCCGGTAAGTAATTCTACCGGTATTTAATCAGTGCAAAATAGAAGCAATAGCAGCAAGAATAATGTTAAAAAACAGTAGCAGCAGATGATAAAAAACGGAATATAGTTAAAAACAAAGTATACAGTGTAAACGCTAATCTCACTCTTTACAACAAAGTGCTCCCGGCTCAAGCCTCAGGAGTGCTAGACGCTGCGCGCTCGCGCCAGGGCGTCGTTTTATACGCAGTCAGGGGACTAGCCCGCTGACCTGCGTACACCTAAGATGGCGGCTGCTCTCGGGATCCGCCTCGTAAATCAGACGTGCCCTTGCCGGTAAGTAATTCTACCGGTATTTAATCAGTGCAAAATAGAAGCAATAGCAGCAAGAATAATGTTAAAAAACAGTAGCAGCAGATGATAAAAAACGGAATATAGTTAAAAACAAAGTATACAGTGTAAACGCTAATCTCACTCTTTACAACAAAGTGCTCCCGGCTCAAGCCTCAGGAGTGCTAGACGCTGCGCGCTCGCGCCAGGGCGTCGTTTTATACGCAGTCAGGGGACTAGCCCGCTGACCTGCGTACACCTAAGATGGCGGCTGCTCTCGGGATCCGCCTCGTAAATCAGACGTGCCCCTTGCCGGTAAGTAATTCTACCGGTATTTAATCAGTGCAAAATAGAAGCAATAGCAGCAAGAATAATGTTAAAAAAACAGTAGCAGCAGATGATAAAAAACGGAATATAGTTAAAAACAAAGTATACAGTGTAAACGCTAATCTCACTCTTTACAACAAAGTGCTCCCGGCTCAAGCCTCAGGAGTGCTAGATGTGCATATGATGTGTGAGTACATGTATGAGTGACTGTATAGGATTGTTGGTGGATGAGTGGATGTGTATGTGGATCTTAGAATTACTGAATAGGTTGTTGTAACTGTTATTGGTATGTCCATTGTTTTGAAAATTTTAGTCTCTATTTTTGAATGTTTGTATCAAAGGTTATATTAGGGTGAGAGGAGGTCTACCACTCTGTCACAAGGATAATGTCATCAGTGATGTCATTTGAGATGTCATCAGTGATGTCATGAGTGATGTCACTGACCATGTCATGAGTGATGTAATATGTGACGTCATCAGTAGTGCATTGCGGGCGCGCGAGTTATAGTTAGCTGAACTAACTATAACGGGGGAATTTCATTGGTTTTTTACGAGTGAAATGTCCAGCTAACTATAACATGTGTGAAACCTTTGGTTTTTTCAATGAATTTCTAAGGTTTTTTAAATGCTAATTCCTAACTATAACGTGTGTGAAACCCATGGTTTTTTCAGTGAATTTCAAAGGTTTTTTAAATGCTAATTCCTAACTATAACGTGTGTGAAACCCATGGTTTTTTCAGTGAATTTGCAAGGTTTTTTAAATGCTAATTTTTTTTTTTTTCTTCTTTTTTTTTTTACATATTTTTATTTTAATTTTCTATCCTTTTTTAAAGACTATGGTTAAATTTTTAAAATTCTACAATATGTTTTTTTAACATATTTTATAAAATAAACAGGTAAAATTTATTAGCAATACATTTTTTCCTTTTTTTTTTATTTTTTTTTAGTACGCGTACCGTAAGCTTACGGTAAGCGTACGGTTTACGCAATGTCCATAATTTATCTACGCTGTTTGCGTATAGTTACGCAATTTGCGTAGCCGCGCGTACTCCGCGTGGGGCGCGTACGCGTGTACGCTACACGCGCACGTTACGCGGAAGTGTCGGGGAGTGACTGTTATGCGCATGCGCGCAAGCACGTGTCTTTTTTACGCGCATGCGTACTTTTGCCGTAAGCGTACCGTAAGCGTACGGTAGGTCATGTGATCATGAAACACAACTTTTGATTGGTTGAAACTACTTTCAGTTCTAGAACTCTCCTACACCACACCCATTCCCCTCATTTCTGCTTGTGATCCCTTAGGAGAAGGAGCTGGGTTGTCTTTGTGATACGATGGCAGAACAGCAGAGCTCTTCTGAGAGTGAGGCTAGCAGCACTACCTTGAGGCAGAGAGCGAGGAAACAAAAGACCTCTTACGTATGGGAGTATTTTACTTTTCCAGAAGGCCAGCAAAAGGTAAATGCACCCTTAGTGACTTGCAAGCTGTGTAAGCGTGTACTTTCAAGAGGTAATCCTGACAGGAAGTATTCCTTTGGGAATCACACCATGATGAGACACCTTAAGGATGTACACAGAAGGACACATGCTCGACTTACTGAAGGTAACCCTTCAGTAAATCAACCAAGCACATCCACAGCAGCTCAGCCTGGACCATCATCTGCAGGGCCGAGTCCTTCTTCTGCAGGTCAGGTGAGCCCTTCATCTGTGGGGGGAGCATCTCCTTTTTCTGGTCCTCTGGAAATTAACCCTCGGTTTGCGAGGGTTGAAGTACGGTGCGCCACTTGTCACGATCTAATTACTTATAGGGAGACCAGTGTTTCCCTAGTGAACAGTAAAATAGATCAGCACACTTGTCGTACCGTCTAATATTCCCAATCTTTCTTTCCTCTGTCCTTGCATGAACAAAACGGCTCTTTTAAGAGCCAACCTTACCTTTCATCTATTTTTTATATATTTTTTTAAAAACTTTTTTTTGTTTTTTTTTTACCGTACGCGTACGGTACGCGTAATTTTTTTTTTTTAAAAAAAACACTAAAAATCAATTATCACATTACAAGGTCCTTGAGAGACTACAATTAAAAACTGCAAATGTGATTGTAGAGAAGTGGAAAAAAGGGACCATGACATTATTGACTTACCATACCCACTCAAAAAAAGATTTATTCATTTAATTTATTTTTAATTGCTTTTAAAATGGTTCTAGTTTTCGAAAATTTTCTATCTCAATCTGAAAAAAAAGAAAAAAGTATTAATATTTAATAAAACATTTAATAATACAGTACACATATTTACATATTTTTCAAAAAATATTTTTGCCTTTTTTTTGCTGTTTTCAGAAAATATTGCATTTCACTATAAATTGTGAAAGCAATTGCATTCATCATTTAACAGCAGGCAAAAAAAAAATTAACAATCTCAAAGATTGTTTTTAAAAAAGCCCACAATCTCTTTTTCCATAAACATAACTTTAAAGAAATGCATAATATTCTTAAAAAATATCATCTAATATCAATACTTATTTCTTTAAAATACCGTCTGATATTTTTGTTTCAGAAGTATAATCACAATAATATATGTCAAATAACTCCACAATACATCTGGTTCCATTTCCTTTAGGCCAAATAGTAATTTTAAAATTCTTTTTTTGTTTAATTTCCAATGGTAATCCAATAAAAAACAAAAGTTTAAATTGTACAGATGTCACCGATTCTCTGTAACATTTTGGTTTCCGAAAGATTAATTAATAATTAAATAAGTCCACAATAGAATTGTTTACTTTTCCGCATGGCCAAATAGTAATTTTAAAAATCTTTTTTGAAAAAATTTCCAATGGCAATCCAATAACATTCCAAAATGTAAATTGTGCAGATGTTACCGATTTTTTCTAAATTTTTGGTTTTCCAAAGTTTCCTTAAAAAATGGAAAAATTCCACATTACAATTGGTTACCTTTCCATTAGGCCAAATGATAATTTGTTAAATCTTTTTATTTGTAAATTCCAAATGGTAATCCAATAAAATGGTAAAATTGTTTTCTCCAGATGTTGTTAAATCTCTCTAAAATTTAGGTTTCAGGAAGATTAGATAGGAATTTGCTAAATCAAAAGGCAAACGTTGCTTAAAAATCAATTGGGAATCATTACACAGTGTCCAGCCTTTTTCACATTTAAGATAAACTGTGTAATGACCAGAAGTTACAGTAGGTCCATCATGGAAAATTATTGCAACTGTTACAAAAGTTTTTCCTGAAATTGATAATTGCTGTCCTGTAAACTTCTTTATTAAAGTATCCAATTTTGAACCATCAGCTCTACATCGTTGCATCATTAAAATTACATACTGTCTGTATTCCTTTAAAATTAATGTTGAAAACATGTCAGATTTACACTCACCGCATTGCATGCTATGATTAGCATCTTTAACTAATTTAGCAAAAGTGACTGTTTTACTCTCTGTCAATGTTAAATAAATAAACCTTTCAGAATCAACATTAGAGCCACATATATTATAACAGTTTTCACAACTATGTTCCCATTTATAAGAGAGACCAAATACATTTTCAATGTTAACCCCTTCTTCTTCCAGTACCTGAAGAAAATAAATCAAGAATTCCTGTGCGTCTTGCTATACATTTTGAGAAAACTGTGTTCGTCCTGAACATACATCTAAAACTTTTCTAATTTCAGTAGCACTTTCTATTTGAGTTTTATCATTACTCAGCTTTTCAAAAAGGAGACTCAGCACAGTACAGAATCTTTTTCCCTGATTTACTATTATCTGCTCTTGCAAACTTTCCAGATAAAATGCAACATTCAGCACTACATTAGCGTAGCAGTTGACACCAGAGCTATTTTCAAAATAACATCCTACAACCTGTTCTTCATTTTCCTTATTCTTTTTGCTTGCAATTACATCACTCCTCTTTTTTTCCTCCTCTCTACATCTTCATTACAGATATTCTCATTTCTCCTTTTACGAGAAACTACACGTTTCTCCAACACAGGATACTGACCTAAATGAGGAGCATAGCTTCTTCTTAATCTATTATACTCCTTTACACAATTTGTATCAGCACTAACTTTTGAATCATCAAAGTCTATCATGAATAAACCTGATAATGTTTTCACTCGTGACAAAGCAACATATGCCATACCTTCTTTGAACACAGTTGAACCAATGTTCACAAATGCACAATCTACAGTCAATCCTTGAGACTTGTGAATAGTTACAGCATATGCTAGAGAAAACGGAAACTGCTTCCTACGTACATATAAGTCTTTCACAAGCATGAAACGAACTGTACAACGACAAATATCTTTAACTTCTTCTATCTGATCAAATTTTATTTTTAAACATTCAATTCCATCTTTTTTCTGATAATTAATAAAACCCACAACTCTTCCCATAGCTCAATTAACTAAACCTTTTTCAACATCCAAATTTCTCCTTAAAAATACTCTACAGTTCATGCAAACATATAGATTTTTTTCTAATCCAGCTGTTTTGGAAATCTTCTTCTCTAGTGAATCCAATTTATTTTTCAGTGTGCCTGTTAATGTGACAGTAATTCTTCCATCCTCAATTTTGTCCACTGCTTCCAATTTCCTGATATCTTCCTTTTCCAATTTCAAAAGCTCCTCATTGAATATTGAGCATTCACGTAGAGTTGGCATTAAGCAGATGACACTTTTGTTTTCTGCAATGTTCTTGTATATCTTCTCTGCAACTATTTCTTCCTTTGGAAATAAATTATGTAGCAGCCGAGTCTGTAATGCTTTTTTGCCAGCTTCTGTGAGTAGTCCAATCCTGATATCTTTCAGAATACTTCCATATTCTTCATCGTTTGCTTGCCTCATATTAGTTGTAAGTTCCTTGTACTCAAAGAAGGACCAAATATTTGTATTACCGATGCTTCCCAATGACTTCTTCGTGTCTTCATGTGTCACAGTATTAAACACTGGTTGTCCTTTAACTGGAGTAAGTTGCAAAAGATCTCCAAAAACTATGACGTGTTTTCCTCCAAATAACACGTCATAGTCTGACTTCAGAATTTGCTGCATTCTTAAATGCACAAAGGCAAGTATTAAGTTCGATACCATGCTCACCTCATCAATAATGAGAACTTGCATCTTCTTCAATACTCTTGAAACTTCCAAGCATGCTTCTCCAGTTAGCTTGTTGTATTGTATTTTGTTCTCATGCTCCACTGGTAACATTAGCAAACGATGTAAAGTGATTCCTTTTATGTTATATGCTGCTAACCCAGTTGAAGCAGTAACCACACAAGACAAAGTAGAATCCGTTTTTTGCTGTAGGTAGCTTCTGATGACTTTTATTAGGAAACTTTTTCCAGTTCCAGCTTGTCCGCTTACATACATCCTGATTGGATGAAATGATGTGCATGAGCACTCTTTTTTTTCATGTAGAAATCCGTGATCAATTTTGTTTCTGATCTCTTCATAAATTTGTTGCTGCTCTTCGTTCAGTTGTCTTTCCAAATTTTGTAAGTCTATAAATTCTCCTTGAGCTTGATTCATAGCCGTTTCCACTTCATTCATGGCTATTGATGCTTCATTTTCAACGATTGGTTGTCCTAGGAGATCTTGACTGAGTGTTCCTGAACTTTGGCTGTCCTGAGAACTGTCTCTAGCTATTTCTGCTGCAATTGTAGTTTCCTGTTCAATTTCTTCATTTAACATTTGCAGATAAGTTGTGAATGTATTGCATTGTATGCTGTCTTTGCAAGCATTAAAAGAATCTTCATAGCTTTGAAATTCTCCCAGTAGTTCATCCTCTGTACGCCATGGTTTAAACAGCTGTAAAAGAGCCAAGTAGTAAAATTCCTTTTTGTCAGTAGTGTCGCAACTCAGCTTCCGGTGATTTATCAAACTTCCTTTTGTTTGCTTCACCAAACATCCTTCCTCACCAATGACTTTATATTTTCCATTGTTGATGTCTTCTGCGGCTTTCCGTGAATAAATGTAGTTCTGCAGCACTTCATAGAGACACATGTTCTCCAGATGATGACTTCTCTTTGGGTAATATGTATCCAACATGTTTGATTTCAAAATATCTGTACTTTCTGGGTCATTCTCGGCCAAATATTCAATTTCTCCAACAGATTTCAGTACCCGATTTCTCATTGCTGCAAGGCCTAAACTTGCCCAAATTATTCTTCTTGATTTCGAGTAGAGACTTGCAGAAGATAACCTATCGGAACATTCGTAGGATCCAATTTCTCGATGCGATAACATCTTCAAACTGAAACTGTACAGCTTCTTACTGACAGTTTTCTCGTGAGAAATCTCTTCCCACATTTCCTTCAATTCTGTTTTTTCTGATTTCGTAATGTAAGACGTTACATATCGAGCAACAGCAATGGAATTGTCAGCTACATACTGTATATCCATGTTAGCGTTCCACATGGATAAAATCACTGGGTTGTAGTCATTTATATTTTTTGATTCTTCTTTTCTTTTAAGGTTGTAGGTATTCTTAGGTGATTTTCTTGTGATAGTATGTCTCACAGATGACATAAAACTGTTAACTCTTCCATTTGAAAGAACAGGTCTAGGAAATCCAAATCGACATTTAGTGTAGTATTTATCTTTGCTCTTGTATTTCCGTCGACAGTATTTTCCACACCGATGACTTTGGAAACGTAAAACTTGCTCCTTTAACTTTTTCTCTTCTGTGCTTTTTGGTATAGCACATGTTGCATATTCTTCAATGTAAGATAACACTGCTTCATCAGTATCTGTTCCAAACTTTGGGGCATCCTTGATCCACAACAGCATATGAATATGAGGAGCACCTCTTGCCTGGTACTCTTTTCTCCAAAAGAAATCCACTACTTCTCCTAGAGGTGGATTTTTTTTATTGCAGATGAAGGACATCATAGCCTCAAATCTATGATTGAAATATCTGCAAACATTAACCGGATCCAATGAGCACAGTTCTCCTGCTGTCTTGTATTCGATGTTTTTAATGTTTGAATTTGCCTCTCGTAGAAAATCCAGTAAATCATCCCAAGCGTACTCGGCACAGCTTAGGGTAAGGAACCATGTTGGAGTTCCTAAATTCCGTAACATGCATTTTAATTCACCATGGCGTCGGTACCAATATTCATTTGTCCCACGCTGACAAGCCATCAGATTGATCAGTTGTGTTTCCAAATGATCATCTCGGTGCTGCACTTTCTCCATAAAATCCTTAGCAGACACATTTTGTAAATGTACTCCACTTTTTAAAATGTGATTTACTGCATAAGACAGTGCAGACAAGTCGCTTTCAAATAAAAGATGGAACAAATAAGGAATACTTTGTCGAAATCTGGGATCTTCAGCATATAGTCTTGTAGTCCGATACTCAGAAGCTGGAATCTGTTCCGGACGTTCATCGTATCGTCCTCCTTTTCCTTTAGGAAACAGCTGGGGAAAACATCGAGCTTCCAAGCTCTCCTCCCATACACTCACGGGAGTTCCTTTTGCTTTCTTCATCTGAAATAGATCAATATTGTCTCCCATAACTTCTTTTGAATGAAGAGGATGTATGCTAAAATGTTCATAAATTTCTTCTTCCTTTGACTTGTCCACTTTTTCAATTTGTCCAGTTGGTGTTTCTGTGTCTTCTTGTAAATCTTCTTCTTCTTCTTCTTCTATATAAATTGATTCATACCATTTGTTATTCCTTTTCAAATACAAATTTGCTCTTTGTACTTTCCGTACATCTACCAGCTCCTGCCAAATCTTCTTATTCTTTGTAGGTACACCATTAACCAGAATAATTAATGGTTCAGTTTCCAAAGTATCCGCATCAATAGTTTCCATATTTTTTTTCAAATCCAAGGGCAAATACACCACTCTACCTTTTAAACCTCTCAGTAAATCTGAAGGAGGTAATTTACCAGTTTTGGGCTCCATACGTACTATGTTCTGGAACGGATGAACACATTGAATGAGTATAGACTCATATGTATTTAATTCAGAAAGTTCAGCAGGAATAGCATCCAATTCTAAATTATTATGTACAGCTCTGGTCGGCATTCTATTTTCCTCTAACTTGTTGTAACAGTATTTACAAATACGCTGAACTTCACCCAATTCAAAACAATTTTCAAGAAATATATAGGTGGCAAAATCCTTCCACTTATAATTATCTTCATTTTCACTCTTTCTGTAGAGATCAACATACCTGGTTTGTTTTCTATAATGAGTTCTGCGGCAACAAATACAAGTTATATTTGGTCTTTCATTAGAGATTATTGCAAATTTTGTTATGTGATCATTAAATGTCTTACTTACAGAGGGTTCTACATTTTCTTCCACTTCTTCCTCATTTACTGTGTCCTTCTCTGCACTGTTTTGTTCAGGACCAAAGTAACAAAACTGAATTTCTTCAACAACCTTCTCTACATCTGATACCGTTCCACGGAACAGAGCCCTATTCAATTCATCTAACTTTATTGCTGGACTTTTAGCAAAATACAACCGTCTCACAAACTTTCTCATTTCAGTATGATGAACAGCCAGCATCCTAAAATGATGGAAAACACTATTACACACTTTTCTAGATAGACAAGCCAGAGAATGACCCTGCAAACCAGTATTCTCTCTCACTCTGCATGGATCTAGACTTTGAAGCACCTTAATCTTCTGTTTCACACTTTTTTTGCTATATTCTCTTAGAAACTCACGAAATTTATCAATAGATTCCTGACGCACAGTGCAAATACTACTACAATTCCAAGTGTACACTGGGGCTTTAGGACGTCTCCCCATAGCCTCATCCGCCATCACTTGTACCTCATCTCTTGGAACCATTATCTCCTTCTCCATTATGCAACCATTTTTCACTTCATAAGCACGACCTCTGGTGTCAACTGCATGCAGCAAACTATTACTTTGAAAATAACTCTCTTCATTAAAAAAAGGTTCACTACTTGAACTATGCATCCATTTTCCTAAAAACACTTTACAAAAGTTTGTTCTGTTCACTACTCTTTTCCTTTTGCTATGTGATTTCAGTACATTAACCATTTTGTCTAATGTACGCATCCTATTCAAAATTAAAATGAATAGTTTCCTTTTTAATTCTAATGCCTTTGCTGCAATGGCTTCAATTTCTTTTTTTCTCTTATAAAACTTTGCCTTTTGCCTATATTTCTTCACATCCTTTATCAAATTGGACATAACTCTCCTCTGAAACATTTTTCTACGTATCTCTTTAAACGCTGTTTTTCTGTTTAAGTTTATCTTTTTAGTTGCAGAAGGTATATTTGCATTAACTAAATTCTAAATTTTTTCCTGTCCTTTTCGATTGAAATCATTCTTTCCAGTACAGACATTTTGTACATTTTTCCTTTTTTTGAATATGTTCCTTAGAAAATCTTTTGTTTGCTTACCAGAAGATTTTTTCTTCTTCCCAACATGAGCATCTTCAACTAACTTAGGTCCTCCAGTTGTCTTCAAATATAGTTTTTTTTTGTGCTCTTTTTTACTCTGGATTTTGTAGGCATCTTAAATTTTGTTCACTGCTCTTCAGCAATACCTGAAAAAAACTAAAAAAAAATTCCTTTATTTTATTTAAATATATTACTACATTTGTTTTCACATTAGTCACACAACGAAATTTCTTTGCCAATTTGAAAGCACACTTACTGCTCTTTTTTTTGGCAAGTGATAAACACTTTTACAGACTGACACATTATGAATCCACTTTTCAGATTTTTTAAAAAGCACATGTCCAAACTGCTTTTTCAGACCATCACCATTTGTAACCTGGGTGACTGCCTACACTCCAGCAAGGGCAACCAGCCTTAGTGATGCTGAATGTATTTGCATTACTGACTGAAACCTCAAACCCCACTCGCTTGTGAATACTGTGCATGATTCCACATGGTAAGTAGCTGGCTGTGTGCTAAGAGTCTGCTTCTGCACCAAAAAAAGGCTCCCCCTTTCCTTCTAATCCAACTGTGAAATCACCAGAGCAATACGCAATAAATCTATGCCTGTAATTCCTATTTACACACAGAGTCATGTTTTCACATTAGTCACAAAACGAAATTTCTTTGCCAATTTGAAAGCACACTTACTACTCTTTTTTTTGGCAAGTGATAAATACTTTTACAGACTGACACATTATGAATCCACTTTTCAGATTCTAAAAACAGCACATGTCCAAACAGCTTTTTGAGACCAGCAACATGTGTAACCTGGGTGACTGACTACACTCCAGCAAGGGCAACCAGCCTTAGTGATGCTGAATGTATTTGCATTACTGACTGAAACCTCAAACCCCACTCGCTTGTGAATACTGTGCATGATTCCACATGGTAAGTAGCTGGCTGTGTGCTAAGAGTCTGCTTCTGCACCAAAAAAAGGCTCCCCCTTTCCTTCTAATGCAACTGTGAAATCACCAGAGCAATACGCAATAAATCTCTGCCTGTAATTCCTATTTTCACACAGAGTCATGTTTTCACATTAGTCACAAAACGAAATTTCTTTGCCAATTTGAAAGCACACTTACTGCTCTTTTTTTTGGCAAGTGATAAACACTTTTACAGACTGACACATTATGAATCCACTTTTCAGATTTTTTAAAAAGCACATGTCCAAACTGCTTTTACAGACCAGCACCATTTGTAACCTGGGTGTCTGCCTACACTCCAGCAAGGGCAACCAGCCTTAGTGATGCTGAATGTATTTGCATTACTGACTGAAACCTCAAACCCCACTCGCTTGTGAATACTGTGCATGATTCCACATGGTAAGTAGCTGGCTGTGTGCTAAGAGTCATCTTCTGCACCAAAAAATGGCTCCCCCTTTCCATCTAATGCAACTGTGAAATCACCAGAGCAATACGCAATAAATCTCTGCCTGTAATTCCTATTTGCACACAGAGTCATGTTTTCACATTAGTCACAAAACGAAATTTCTTTGCCAATTTGAAAGCACACTTACTGATCTTTTTTTTGGCAAGTGATAAACACTTTTACAGACTGACACATTATGAATCCACTTTTCAGATTTTTTAAAAAGCACATGTCCAAACTGCTTTTTCAGACCAGCACCATTTGTAACCTGGGTGTCTGCCTACACTCCAGCAAGGGCAACCAGCCTTAGTGATGCTGAATGTATTTGCATTACTGACTGAAACCTCAAACCCCACTCGCTTGTGAATACTGTGCATGATTCCACATGGTAAGCAGCTACCTGTGTGCTAAGAGTCAGCTTCTGCACCAAAAAATGGCTCCCCCTTTCCATCTAATGCAACTGTGAAATCACCAGAGCAATACGCAATAAATCTCTGCCTGTAATTCCTATTTGCACACAGAGTCATGTTTTCACATTAGTCACAAAACGAAATTTCTTTGCCAATTTGAAAGCACACTTACTGCTCTTTTTTTTGGCAAGTGATAAACACTTTTACAGACTGACACATTATGAATCCACTTTTCAGATTTTTTAAAAAGCACATGTCCAAACTGCTTTTTCAGACCAGCATCATTTGTAACCTGGGTGTCTGCCTACACTCCAGCAAGGGCAACCAGCCTTAGTGATGCTGAATGTATTTGCATTACTGACTGAAACCTCAAACCCCACTCGCTTGTGAATACTGTGCATGATTCCACATGGTAAGTAGCTGGCTGTGTGCTAAGAGTCTGCTTCTGCACCAAAAAATGGCTCCCCCTTTCCATCTAATGCAACTGTGAAATCGCCAGAGCAATACGCAATAAATCTCTGCCTGTAATTCCTATTTGCACACAGAGTCATGTTTTCACATTAGTCACAAAACGAAATTTCTTTGCCAATTTGAAAGCACACTTACTGCTCTTTTTTTGGCAAGTGATAAACACTTTTACAGACTGACACATTATGAATCCACTTTTCAGATTTTTTAAAAAGCACATGTCCAAACTGCTTTTTCAGACCAGCACCATTTGTAACCTGGGTGTCTGCCTACACTCCAGCAAGGGCAACCAGCCTTAGTGATGCTGAATGTATTTGCATTACTGACTGAAACCTCAAACCCCACTCGCTTGTGAATACTGTGCATGATTCCACATGGTAAGTAGCTGGCTGTGTACTAAGAGTCAGCTTCTGCACCAAAAAAAGGCTCCCCCTTTCCTTCTAATGCAACTGTGAAATCACCAGAGCAATACGCAATAAATCTCTGCCTGTAATTCCTATTTGCACACAGAGTCATGTTTTCACATTAGTCACAAAACGAAATTTCTTTGCCAATTTGAAAGCACACTTACTGCTCTTTTTTTTGGCAAGTAATAAACACTTTTACAGACTGACACATTATGAATCCACTTTTCAGATTTTTTAAAAAGCACATGTCCAAACTGCTTTTTCAGACCAGCATCATTTGTAACCTGGGTGTCTGCCTACACTCCAGCAAGGGCAACCAGCCTTAGTGATGCTGAATGTATTTGCATTACTGACTGAAACCTCAAACCCCACTCGCTTGTGAATACTGTGCATGATTCCACATGGTAAGTAGCTGGCTGTGTGCTAAGAGTCTGCTTCTGCACCAAAAAATGGCTCCCCCTTTCCATCTAATGCAACTGTGAAATCACCAGAGCAATACGCAATAAATCTCTGCCTGTAATTCCTATTTGCACACAGAGTCATGTTTTCACATTAGTCACAAAACGAAATTTCTTTGCCAATTTGAAAGCACACTTACTGCTCTTTTTTTGGCAAGTGATAAACACTTTTACAGACTGACACATTATGAATCCACTTTTCAGATTTTTTAAAAAGCACATGTCCAAACTGCTTTTTCAGACCAGCACCATTTGTAACCTGGGTGTCTGCCTACACTCCACCAAGGGCAACCAGCCTTAGTGATGCTGAATGTATTTGCATTACTGACTGAAACCTCAAACCCCACTCGCTTGTGAATACTGTGCATGATTCCACATGGTAAGTAGCTGGCTGTGTGCTAAGAGTCAGCTTCTGCACCAAAAAAAGGCTCCCCCTTTCCTTCTAATGCAACTGTGAAATCACCAGAGCAATACGCAATAAATCTCTGCCTGTAATTCCTATTTGCACACAGAGTCATGTTTTCACATTAGTCACAAAACAAAATTTCTTTGCCAATTTGAAAGCACACTTACTGCTCTTTTTTTTGGCAAGTGATAAACACTTTTACAGACTGACACATTATGAATCCACTTTTCAGATTTTTTAAAAAGCACATGTCCAAACTGCTTTTTCAGACCAGCATCATTTGTAACCTGGGTGTCTGCCTACACTCCAGCAAGGGCAACCAGCCTTTGTGATGCTGAATGTATTTGCATTACTGACTGAAACCTCAAACCCCACTCGCTTGTGAATACTGTGCATGATTCCACATGGTAAGCAGCTACCTGTGTGCTAAGAGTCTGCTTCTGCACCAAAAAATGGCTCCCCCTTTCCATCTAATGCAACTGTGAAATCACCAGAGCAATACGCAATAAATCTCTGCCTGTAATTCCTATTTGCACACAGAGTCATGTTTTCACATTGGTCACAAAACGAAATTTCTTTGCCAGTTTGAAAGCACACTTACTGCTCTTTTTTTTGGCAAGTAATAAACACTTTTACAGACTGACACATTATGAATCCACTTTTCAGATTTTTTAAAAAGCACATGTCAAAACTGCTTTTTCAGACCAGCATCATTTGTAACCTGGGTGTCTGCCTACACTCCAGCAAGGGCAACCAGCCTTATTGATGCTGAATATATTTGCATTACTGACTGAAACCTCAAACCCCACTCGCTTGTGAATACTGTGCCTGATTCCACATGGTAAGCAGCTACCTGTGTGCTAAGAGTCTGCTTCTGCACCAAAAAATGGCTCCCCCTTTCCATCTAATGCAACTGTGAAATCACCAGAGCAATACGCAATAAATCTCTGCCTGTAATTCCTATTTGCACACAGAGTCATGTTTTCACATTAGTCACAAAACGAAATTTCTTTGCCAATTTGAAAGCACTCTTACTGCTCTTTTTTTTGGCAAGTGATAAACACTTTTACAGACTGACACATTATGAATCCACTTTTCAGATTTTTTAAAGAGCACATGTCCAAACTGCTTTTTCAGACCAGCATCATTTGTAACCTGGGTGTCTGCCTACACTCCAGCAAGGGCAACCAGCCTTAGTGATGCTGAATGTATTTGCATTACTGACTGAAACCTCAAACCCCACTCGCTTGTGAATACTGTGCATGATTCCACATGGTAAGCAGCTACCTGTGTGCTAAGAGTCTGCTTCTGCACCAAAAAATGGCTCCCCCTTTCCATCTAATGCAACTGTGAAATCACCAGAGCAATACGCAATAAATCTCTGCCTGTAATTCCTATTTGCACACAGAGTCATGTTTTCACATTAGTCACAAAACGAAATTTCTTTGCCAATTTGAAAGCACACTTACTGCTCTTTTTTTTGGCAAGTGATAAACACTTTTACAGACTGACACATTATGAATCCACTTTTCAGATTTTTTAAAAAGCACATGTCCAAACTGCTTTTTCAGACCAGCATCATTTGTAACCTGGGTGTCTGCCTACACTCCAGCAAGGGCAACCAGCCTTAGTGATGCTGAATGTATTTGCATTACTGACTGAAACCTCAAACCCCACTCGCTTGTGAATACTGTGCATGATTCCACATGGTAAGCAGCTACCTGTGTGCTAAGAGTCTGCTTCTGCGCCAAAAAATGGCTCCCCCTTTCCATCTAATGCAACTGTGAAATCACCAGAGCAATACGCAATAAATCTCTGCCTGTAATTCCTATTTGCACACAGAGTCATGTTTTCACATTAGTCACAAAACGAAATTTCTTTGCCAATTTGAAAGCACACTTACTGCTCTTTTTTTTGGCAAGTAATAAACACTTTTACAGACTGACACATTATGAATCCACTTTTCAGATTTTTTAAAAAGCACATGTCCAAACTGCTTTTTCAGACCAGCATCATTTGTAACCTGGGTGTCTGCCTACACTCCAGCAAGGGCAACCAGCCTTAGTGATGCTGAATGTATTTGCATTACTGACTGAAACCTCAAACCCCACTCGCTTGTGAATACTGTGCATGATTCCACATGGTAAGTAGCTGGCTGTGTGCTAAGAGTCTGCTTCTGCACCAAAAAATGGCTCCCCCTTTCCATCTAATGCAACTGTGAAATCACCAGAGCAATACGCAATAAATCTCTGCCTGTAATTCCTATTTGCACACAG
This sequence comes from Triturus cristatus, assembly GCF_964204655.1. Lineage (NCBI taxonomy): Eukaryota > Metazoa > Chordata > Amphibia > Caudata > Salamandridae > Triturus > Triturus cristatus. The sequence continues at coordinate 552,167,127 of NC_140595.1, forward strand.
AGTCATGTTTTCACATTAGTCACAAAACGAAATTTCTTTGCCAATTTGAAAGCACACTTACTGCTCTTTTTTTTGGCAAGTGATAAACACTTTTACAGACTGACACATTATGAATCCACTTTTCAGATTTTTTAAAAAGCACATGTCCAAACTGCTTTTTCAGACCAGCACCATTTGTAACCTGGGTGTCTGCCTACACTCCAGCAAGGGCAACCAGCCTTAGTGATGCTGAATGTATTTGCATTACTGACTGAAACCTCAAACCCCACTCGCTTGTGAATACTGTGCATGATTCCACATGGTAAGTAGCTGGCTGTGTGCTAAGAGTCAGCTTCTGCACCAAAAAAAGGCTCCCCCTTTCCTTCTAATGCAACTGTGAAATCACCAGAGCAATACGCAATAAATCTCTGCCTGTAATTCCTATTTGCACACAGAGTCATGTTTTCACATTAGTCACAAAACAAAATTTCTTTGCCAATTTGAAAGCACACTTACTGCTCTTTTTTTTGGCAAGTGATAAACACTTTTACAGACTGACACATTATGAATCCACTTTTCAGATTTTTTAAAAAGCACATGTCCAAACTGCTTTTTCAGACCAGCATCATTTGTAACCTGGGTGTCTGCCTACACTCCAGCAAGGGCAACCAGCCTTAGTGATGCTGAATGTATTTGCATTACTGACTGAAACCTCAAACCCCACTCGCTTGTGAATACTGTGCATGATTCCACATGGTAAGCAGCTACCTGTGTGCTAAGAGTCTGCTTCTGCACCAAAAAATGGCTCCCCCTTTCCATCTAATGCAACTGTGAAATCACCAGAGCAATACGCAATAAATCTCTGCCTGTAATTCCTATTTGCACACAGAGTCATGTTTTCACATTAGTCACAAAACGAAATTTCTTTGCCAATTTGAAAGCACACTTACTGCTCTTTTTTTTGGCAAGTAATAAACACTTTTACAGACTGACACATTATGAATCCACTTTTCATATTTTTTAAAAAGCACATGTCCAAACTGCTTTTTCAGACCAGCATCATTTGTAACCTGGGTGTCTGCCTACACTCCAGCAAGGGCAACCAGCCTTATTGATGCTGAATGTATTTGCATTACTGACTGAAACCTCAAACCCCACTCGCTTGTGAATACTGTGCCTGATTCCACATGGTAAGCAGCTACCTGTGTGCTAAGAGTCTGCTTCTGCACCAAAAAATGGCTCCCCCTTTCCATCTAATGCAACTGTGAAATCACCAGAGCAATACGCAATAAATCTCTGCCTGTAATTCCTATTTGCACACATAGTCATGTTTTCACATTAGTCACAAAACGAAATTTCTTTGCCAATTTGAAAGCACACTTACTGCTCCTTTTTTTTGGCAAGTGATAAACACTTTTACAGACTGACACATTATGAATCCACTTTTCAGATTTTTTAAAGAGCACATGTCCAAACTGCTTTTTCAGACCAGCATCATTTGTAACCTGGGTGTCTGCCTACACTCCAGCAAGGGCAACCAGCCTTAGTGATGCTGAATGTATTTGCATTACTGAGTCCAACCTCAAACCCTTAAACTATTCTTTTATTATACCAGTACACCTTAATTTATTGTGAAAACATAGTCCATATTATTTTACTTGTTCCTCACATTTAAATTTCTCCCAAAACAGAAAATAATAAACACAACTTCAACAAAAAGAATTGCATTTCTATTATTCATTTCTTAATTTACCATATACATCCCCTCTCAAACTCTAAACTTACCTTTAAAATTAGTTAGTTATGAAAGAAATGTGGCACTCAAACAGCAGATTATCAGAGCCAGGATCTCTGTTCTTTACACCTCTCTCCTCTCAGCAGAACCAAATAATGGCAAACTTTCCCTCTCTTTTTACACACATATACATGTTAGTTTCAAATCTCAGTGCTTGCCCCTTTTTTTCAAATGTAATCACACATTTCTATTGGTTGAAAACCAACCCTTTTCCAAAAGTACCCTTCCCCCAACTTGACTTCTGCCTAGTACCCTTCCCCCATCTTGACTTCTGCCTGCTACCATAGCAACAGCTCATCGAACACTGCTGTGTGGAGTCAGGTCAGAAGTTCGCCAAACAATGTTTCAATTCCACAGAGCAAGAGTGCTTGACTTTTCAAACCTAACAGCAAATCCATAGTACTGTTCTTTGGTAACACATTTTTCTATACCAATACAAATCATGCTTCTATTAATTTACACATACAGCCTAGTTTTTATTCTAGAATGGTATGAAACAGCCAATCAGTTCTTTTTTTTATGAAAAAAAATATGTATGCCTCCATTTCCAAACTGTCTTTCTTTTCATATTGCCATTCTACTGAATTACACCTCCTGAGTGCATCCAGTTCTCCTTTGAAGATGTTCACAGTGTGGATTGTAGGGCACAGCTATGTCTTCTGGAGTGAAAAGTTTGCAGAGAAAACAGGTATGGTGAGAGACCTTGCTTTGCCAAATGTAGACATTAAATGGATTGGTCAGAGAGGGTTAAAGTGGCACCAATTGATGCCATTGGTGAAATCCTTCATGCACATCCAACACCCTAACCTCATAATAGTGCGCTGTGGTGGCAATGACCTAGGCACTTTGACTGGGGTAGGTCTGGAAATGCTTATGAAGGACACCTTTGCACAACTGTTTTTACTTTTCCCTAAAACTGCCTTTGTGTTTTCTAACATATGCCAAAGGCAAAAATGGAACTGGTCCAATCATTTCTGTCCGCAGATTGACAAAGCAAGAAAGCACGTCAACAAATCTGTTTCTGCTTTCCTCCGTGACTATGGTATGGGTTCCATTTACCACAACAACTTGCGTTATGACATGCAAGACATTAATAGAGGAGATGGTGTGCACTTCAATGATGAAGGGAACAGAGTCTTCCTCTTGAACCTTAGACTCTGCATCGGTACTTACTTGTAGGTACCACAAAAAATCACTTCATAAACACAACGGCTCTTTTTAGAGCCCCCTAATATCTAAACACTTAAATCTGATTTTCATTTCTTTTTTTTTTTTTTTTTTACCGTACGCTTACCGTACGTGTACCCCGTGATTTTTTTTTAAATCAATAAATGTTTTCTTTGTACTTTTCTGTCCTTCTTTGACCCCCTTACAAATGTTAGGGGGTCTGTAACTCTCCTCCTTGCCCCCTTTTCTTGTTATCACTCTTTTTTTTTCTGAGTGAAACACACGAAATGGCGGCCGCCGCTTCCTGGTTTCGACCGATTCGAATGTTTACTAAGATCTAAGAGCCAATCAGAATCGCGCTCGCGCACGCCACCGTACGCGTACGGTAAGCGTACCGTAAGCGCACCGTAAGCTGGCTCAGATATATATATTGATTTAAAGGCTATTTTCTCAGAATCTACTGAACAGATTTACACCAAACCTACAAAAGGCACTTCCTTGACCTGAGGACTACCTCTCTGCCAAATTTCTAGTAATTCTGTTCAGCCATTCGGGCTGTAGCCCTGTCTAAAGGTCCTATGGAAAAATGTATGGGAAAAACGCGTTTTGGGACCCCCCTTTTATCTCAGCCCCCGCTTGACGAATCCCCCCGAGACTTTCAGGGAAGGAGCGGAGCGTAGCGCCCAACCTATTTTGAAAAATTCACGAGGATTCGTCGACCGGCGCCAAAGTTATTCAAAATAGAATGTTGCGGATTTCCTATGGAAACGTGGTCCTAACTATAACTACCTACTGGCGACCGCCAGTAGGTAATATATATGTATATATATATTTATATATATGCAGAGCAAATCCTGGTTTATCACCACCTTCCACCGGCGAAAAAAACAGGTACGGACCACTCACTGGAACATTTTGAATGCAGTCCTTTATTTAAATATCATCTACATAGCGACTAGTCAGTCCGGGCAGTGCCCAGCATGACGCGTTTCGACTGAGACAACTCGGTCTTGTTCATATATGTAGTGAAGTGATGCGGCATATGAAGAGTTCATGTTACATATATGTTATATAATAAGATGGATTCTTCATATGCTGCATCACTTCACAACATACAGCATTGCAAAGTATCTTATGAGAGATACTGATCACATTTGCTGCATTTCACAACAGGTTATCTTTCACTGAGCATATTGGTTCACATTCAGAAATCTTGGGCGATACCACTCCTCCCATTTGTGTAGGCATACAGATGCAGGCAGGAGTTGTAAACCATTTTCACAGCCAATCACTTTACACATTCACTGAGTTCTTACCTCAAGAGTAAAAGCATGAACTGCCGATAATGAAGCCCAAAGCACAGACAGTCACCTTCTGCTCTTTGTTTTAAATTTCACAGTCAGACACTTATTGCCATACTTGAAGAGTAGGTGTCTATATGCATATACTGCTGATAGAGCAGCATCTTTTTAAACAGACCCACAACTCCCTTCCACACTGATGTGTACACATAAAATTAAGTCAATTATGGCTTTTGTTCCCCTTAAAATAAAGGTAGAGCTACAGACATAACTAAATATAAATACTGTAATGATGTAACCAGTGCTTAATTTGTAAAAATAAAATGAGTGTTGGTGCTCAAAGCTCTGCTGAGAAGCATGTGGCTGACGTAAATAAATGTTAGTGCACCTAATACCAAGGTTACACACTCTTAAATCCTCCTCATGCCTCATTAATTCACCACCAGACATACCCTCCCCCTTTATCTTACTCTTGTGGGTTCCTGCTTCCTTCCTTTGTGACAGGTTTTCTGTTTTTCTCTTTTCCTTCTTTCCCTTTTGTGCGTTATTTTCTCTCTTTCTCTCAGTAACTGTCCGATAGAGAAAAATGAGTGCCGCCCCCAGAAATGAGTGTCGGTGATCCCCACCGGCAGCCTCCTACTCAAATTAAGCACTGGGTGCAATCACAAAACAGCTGAACATTTTGTGATAAAAACTTAATTCAGTGCCAGAATACTTAAAATATAAGCATGTTAAGAGTGGCAAGGTTTTTAAACAAAGGTAATGTTTTCTGTCTTTTACACTTTAAATACTCATTTAGTGAATGGTATTAAAAGCTCCATCTGTTGATATCTGATAAAGCTTTATATACCAATATCAGTAGTGAAGATGGTTATAATAAATACATTTTTGGAATTATGCAGAATCAATTTTGTAGATGCAGGCACTTGGCACCTGCACTCATTTTAGGACTTTGCATTCTACAAAATACAGTTTGGAAATAGACCCCTGTATTTTCATTGATCTTTTGTGAATGGTTTACTTTGCAATCCGATAACATAATCTGATAACATTTGTTTTTGTCTATATTTAACAAAAAAGGTCACTAAACATAACTTTAAAATGTAGTCATATTGGAATGTTTACTTTGTGTCAGACAGCTCCATTGTGTCTGTTCAATCTTTAATCATGGGCCCTCATACCAGGAGACAATAAGCTATTTTCATAATTACTGCTGAAACATGACTCTAAAATACACCTTCATAAAGTACACCCAGAACTTCTAAATCAAAGGTGGCAATGAAGTGTTTTGAGTTTTTAACCCATCCAAGGGATCTAACTTGCACTCACATCCCACTCTAACGTTCTCTTCCTTGATGATTTCTCATCCATTTCTCCACAACAGTGAGCTTTGAGTCCAAAAAAGTCATTGCTTGTGATCATGGATAACTCCTAGTATAGTGGAAAACACTATTTTACCATTACTCAAAAGGCAAGAAATTACTCTTCCGTGGTTCTTATTCTTGTGTTCTCTTTTCTGTGGAGCTGCCTTCATCAGGAAATATTAAATATTTCGAACAAACTATAAAGAAAGGATCTTTTCATCTTTCTTTCTTACTCTACCCAGGATTTTTCCCTGGGCATGTCATCTTGAAACCTAAGAGCGATTGTAAGTCCAATTGTAAGTCCATACTTTCTCTCCTTATGACGAAGCATTCTTCAATCTGATGTAATAGCACTCGATGATATCAAACTGCAGACTATATAGAGACCTTGTCATATTGTTTCTTTTGCCAGTCTTCCCACAAACAATTGAGGTTCTCTATTTCAACCTCTGATGAAAACCTGAAGATACACAAAAGGGAGCTCTCATATGTTTTTCATGCTAGTCTGTGTTTGTTATCTTCATCACTGCATTATTCAGCACTTTGTTGCCCTTGATTTCTGAAGACCACTTTAAGAATCTCATGTGGTGTTATCTTATTCTTATCTCTACTTTAGCATGTTTATATTTAGCTTCCGCAGGAGTGGCCTGCTAAATCATTTGCAAAAATGAAGATAAAAGCCCTAGGGGGCCAAACCTTGGAAATTTCTCCATGATGTACCCTTCTTGGTGCAAAGAAATCTGAGCCAATACAATCCTATCCATGCATCTTGAATCTTGGTGACATCAGCATAACATGTTATGTCCCCAACAGTGAGCCTTCATCGGTTACAGATGGAGATCAGAAGGTAAACCTCTCAATGAGCTTTTGACAGAGCAAGGATCTCTTCAGTTTGATATTAAAAGCAAGAATGTATTAAAGTACCCTATAAAGTGATTTGTATTACCATCAGAAATATGAAACCTACATTATGTGTAAAAGCCCCACTGTGATCCAATTATTATGGCCCTGACAGTAAAACATGGCCTAATTAAGTTGTCTCTAAAATTCTATTGCTGGCAATCTCTTTGCAGGCTCCCCTCTGCATTTTGCTCGCCACTATCACGCTCCCAAATAGCACCCCACCTCCTCCAAATAGTCTGAGTTATTTCAAATGTGCGGGAGACAGACTGTCTGACTCCAGAGTTTTTGACCACCCTTTGTTCAACCTGTTGAAATGTCTATTGTTCTGAATTTTAGCACTAGTAACTCTGGAGTAAGTCCATTTAATACAAATCTACAGAAAGAAAACTAATTTTCAATGTGTTAGTAATTGAAACCATTCATTTCTAATAACCTTTATGAACTGTTAACTAGTTAAGACATATTCAAGTATTTGAAATCCAGGGGCTTATTTACAAGGAGCTTGGTCTGCAAATTCATCAACATTTTTGATGCACCGGCGGAGATGTCACTACTCCATATTTACACGTGACGTATCTTGGAGAATGCGTCACTTTTAGGAGTCCTGTGTCAAGAGAAACCTGCGTCGGAACTGCCTGCATCACGTAAGCATTGCAATATGCAAGGTGGGCGTTCCATCATAATTTCCAATGTAAAACAGACACATGGATATTTATGAGATCTGACCAAAGTGACGCATCTTTGGCTTGAGCTGCCCAGAGGTCCAATAGTGTAAAAGATCCTGCACCTGTGAAACCCACGTGTAGGAAAGGATGCATTGACACTGGTGCATAAAGAAAAGCCAGACAGAACAGTGTAGCAACCACAGCTACACCATGGAGGTGCTCATTTTGCAGCTGAGAGGCTCAAGAAGATAATGACCACCCCACCCCTACAACAACCACCTACCCCACCCTCACCACCACAATGGCAATGCAGAATAAGGGAGCACATTTATCACCTGCTGACTATCCTGATTGGACTCCGGGAGGATGAGGTCATCACCTATTACTGGCTGAGGTGGGTGTCCATTATACAGCTGCTACACCTGATTGCACCAAGGCTCCAGCCAATAGCTGCCAGGTCTACCAACCTCCCTCCACAGGCGAAGCTTATTGCGGTACTACACATGATGGCTGTCATCAGGACCTTCCAGATAACTGCCACCAAATTGGCCAGAATCTCCCAGCCATCTTTCTCCTCAGTGCTTTCCCTCATCCTGGATGTCATCATCTGTCTGACACTCCACAACCTCCTCTTCCCCAACACCCACAAACTGCAGCTGGAGACACAACAAGGTTTTAATGCCATCGCTGGGTTCCCATACATGGACTGCACACACATTTTGTACCAGAACAGGCAACACACCCACTTCATCAATATGCAGACCATTGTCGACCATAGCGGGTTGTTTTCAAATGTGCTGGCCAAATACCCCAGCAGGGTGCATGATGCATACATATTCTAGAACACCATAATAAATGACCGCTTTCAGGATGGCCGATATGAGAATGGCCTACTTGTAGGCATGGAAAACTCAAGTACGTAACAGACCCACTAACAGTCAGAAATGGATGCCACAATTCCCATCTAGGTGTCTGTCAACTCAGTTAGGGACATAAGTATGAAGGGTGTGCCTCATACATGAATCATGCATCATGGTGCATATGTAATGGACATCCCTAAGTCATACATGTTAAGACACACCATTTTGTCTGCCGTTGAATGGTGCAAAAACGTTCAGAGCAGCACATCACTGGCCAAAATGCTATGAAGTATCACTGTGTGCAAGAGAGGTGTTCAATGGGCATCATGGGGGTGTTGCCATGCCACTCCCACAGTTCTTCAGGCTTGTCATGTGTCCCACCCCAGGAGAATTCTACAATGTGACAGATTAAGTGGTCTACCCAGGTGATGTGTAACAGTGAAAATAAATGAACGTATCCAATTCACTGCAATGTCCTATGTATGCTGTGTTATGTGGCACACATACATATATGTTCAGGCCTATGAGGCTGCACCATATGCAGGAAGGTGAACCCTCATACAGAAACTCAATCATGCATGCAATGCAGACCACTGACCACTCTTGGTGCAAGTGTGAATGTGTATCCCCTAGGCAACTTGTGTGCATGTGTAGTCTGAATATACTGGAATGTGCTGTATGTGTCAGGCCCGGCTCCGCAGGGTTCAGTCGTTGTAGAATAAAGGGTCCACCTCCTGATATTACCAAGTCCCTGGTATAGCAATACCTACAGGGTCTTCGAACTATCAGGTGAGGGAAAGGAAGGGGGAGGGACAGCATGGAATAGAACCTGAAACGACAAAGATAACAGGTTTAACACAAGAAGTCTGTCTACTCTCATACCCCTCTCGCTAGTGCTGCACTATGGATCTACCTGGAAAAGAACAGCAGATGGCAGGGTACATGGGCCTCAGCGTGACTTGCAAGCATTAACCTGAAATGACAAAGAGTCACAAGCGTTACCTCTATCCCTGTACCCCCTCCGTGTGTAGAATTGCGTTCATTCATACAACATACCCACAACAGCGTGATTGCAGTCCCATAAGATGACCTTAGACCAAAGGACTGACATAGAAGTGCCCAAAGGCGTAAGCAATGCAGGGTTAACGTCACCTCAGCACTGACAGTAAGTAAAGAAGTACTGCCGCCTCTATCAACACACCAGGTTCCTCAAGAATGTATAACTTGTCTTCCCAGGCAAGTCGACAAAGCTGTGCAAAAATGTAGAAAGAGCGGTAATCCAATTCTACCACGGTAATGCGTTGTTGTGGCCACCGCCGCATCCCGCAGTAACACAGGTAAGGAAACACAAAAGGATATACGAGAGCGCGCTCGGCAATATGCGGTTATGACCACCGCCATATTCCGCCGCCTCACTGTTGGACGATGATTTCGTGCAGCTCAGGCAAGATTGTGCAAAGTAACTTTAAGCGAGAGCGTGCTCGGTAATACGCGGTTGTGACCACCGCCGTATTCCGCCGCCTCTCACGTGGACAACTTCAATGAGATAGTACAAGGTACAGTAAGCGAGAGCGCGCTCGGTAACACGTGGTTGAGACCGCCGCCGTATTCCGCCTCCTTTCACTTACTTTGGAAATATTGTAGAACACCAGGACGGTGTAGCGAGGGTCCAAACGTCCGTGGGCTTTAGCCTTCCTGGTCCTTCACTCTCACAGCCGCGAGAGACAACCGAAAAGGAGCAGATTACACACAACTTCCTGTGCGCCTCTGACGCCTAAATCCCCCCTCCTGGGCATGCCTTCTGGGAAATGTAGTCCGTTAACAATTAGGTAGGCGCTACGCGGTTGGATTCTGACAGTATGGCCTAACTACTGTGCACTACGGCCCTTCCTCGGTGACATTATGCAGTGCAGAAAGGTGCCTTGCTGCACTGCAGAGTGCCATTTTCAAATGATCAGGGTCCATGTGTCATGTGCACATAGTGGGAACAATGCGATTCAACAGGAACACAAAGTTGTGCCACTTTGACATGCACTTATTTACCTGGCAATGGCAGTAGCAGAACTATGTCACTCAGTTGCAATGTGTCTGTTCATCCTGTGTGGATGGATGGAACCACATTAACTGCACTAGCTAACGGTTTACCCTTAAATGCCTGGGCCAGTGTGTGAGAAATAAGGACCTGTTTGCAGTGCCTCACCACTTTTTGCCCCCATTTTGACTGCTAGGTGCTGGTTGTTTGACTCTAACTGTGCCATGGACTCTGCTAACTAGACCCAGAGCCTGTGCTCTGTGTAAAAATACATGGCAATTTGGTATAATTACAATTGGCAACGACAGACCCCTGTAAATCACTAGTACATAATAATACAAGAGGGATTCAAACTACCTATAAGTTCCCAGTATATAATAGGGACAGGAGGTTTAGAGGTCCAGTAGATTTCCTGCACTGGAGTGTGCACTACTATGGTGACTGCTGTCATTTTAAAAGCCAGCCCTGCCTTGCAGGCTGCTTTTAAACTGAAATGATATGCAAATTCAACTTTAGATTTAAAGGTACTTCCAAAGGATTAATCTGCCTTATTCTTACATATAAGTCACCCCTAAGATCTCCTCTATGTTCCCCATGGGTAGGGTGCCTTGTAACTATAAGCAGGGACATTATAAAAAATGTTTTATAAGCCCTGGTCTGGGAAAAACTGCCAATGTTGTTTTTCCGTATTATACTGAATGGCTACATTGGCTAACATTGTACTATTTTACTTAAGTATAAATATTGATAGGAGCCACGTAAATATATTTCAAGGTTTCAAATTAATAGTTAAGATAAATCTAACAACTTCCCACCATTAGATTTATAGTAAGTATGACAGAAAATAAGTTATTAAGCTTTCTTTTCTGTGAGCTGAAATCCAGCCATTCAGCTGCTCTTTCCTGAGTAGCCAGTCTCTGCCCGTGCTGGCCAAGCTGCTCTAAAGAGTTGTGAAAAGCCCTGCTAGAGAGACAATGGGTTTCATGTGGACGGAGACGTACATGCTGCAAAGCACATGGCAGGAAGGGGGCGAGTGGCTGTCAAACTGGTGTTCAAAGGGAGAATGGCACTTTAGGACAGCACAGGCTGTCCCCCATATCCTGACACTTCAGCTACACAGGAGCCCCTACAATTAGATTAGGGAGAGAGTTGGAAGGGGAGTGTTTAGGACAATTAGCCACACCAGTAGGTTGGGCTAGTCTGATCCAGCTCCTCTGGGGAGACTCTCTCTATTTTGGATTTTTAGAGAATAGTGCTTTCTGTGACAAGAATATACAACACTTTAGAGGAAGTGGTCCTACACCTTGGTGGCACCCTGCATCCCATTTGTCAGGGGTGCCCGCTTGCTTCAAGCCCAGGAACACTAGATACATATGAAAGAACTGCATTGCTCCACTGATTTTCTGCCTTAAACTACAAGGGGAAAAAGGACTGCCCTGCTGGAATCTTCATCTGCACCCAAAACACTGCACTCTGAAAGACCGTACCTGCTGCACAATCTGGTACTATAGCCCTGAGGACTATGGCTTGCTTCAAGAATGATCAAGGAGTGAACTCCCTGCAAGCTACAGGTTAACAGAGCCCACCTGCATCATCTCCATCAAGAATCACCACACTGGCGTGCATCCTGTGGAACTTTAAGGATTTGGCCAGGTGCATTGTGGGAATTGTAGCACAGACATCCCAAGGACCATCTAGGAGATTCCAGACCCTTAGATATGTGGTATGGATGCTTTTATCCCTTGAGAAGAAATTCAGGAAGAAGTTCCGTAAGTTTGGAGAAGTTTAAAGCAACTTTTGGAAAAAGCTCCATAAGTTGACCGACTCAACGTCTATAGTCAAACTGGCTACCTTCAACCGCGACCCGGCCAGGATTTGTTCATACTATTGAAAGCTCTGGAGCTCCAGACTTCCAGGATTTAATCTGGGCTTCATGGAGAGGCAACCCGACAGCATTGCATCGAAATCAGCCTGCTGGATGGGACCGCTTGACGTCGTGAGAAAATCATCCAGAAAAGGTTTTAAGTCCAAATGTAAAATTTTGATCAAGGCTTAGTGCATCCGACCAGGGCTCCATCATGGTTGGCCTCAAACTTTGACTTTGTCCTGGTAAAGCTCAACCAGATGTCCCAAAGTGGCACTATATGATTTAAACACTAGAACGTATTTATTCTTTAAAAATTCATATCTCCAGTTCCCTACAGTGAATATTTGTTGTTTTGGTGTCTATTTGTTGATACAAATATAATCTACTTTTATAAATTGGTTTTGGATTTTTATTGTGTATTATGTCTTACTTATTTACTGTAGTGGGGTTTTTAAATGCTTTTCACACCTGTCTCCTAAGTTACGTCTGCCTGCCCGTTGCACACTACCAAGGGTTGAGTTAGGGAATAATTTATTGAGACCATGACTGAATCTCTTAATGTGATTGTGGCCTTATTACTAGTGGAAAGTTACTACTTACCACTACTAATAATCCACTTTATATCACAATGTCATGTAAACCATCACCGTCTTCAGTGGTTTACCATGGACATGTGCATGTGTCAGTGTAAGGCATGTCTGCTATGTCACTACCTTCCTAAGGAGGACCAACTAGCTAAATATATGATCCCCGATCTGTCACTTCATACATGTAGTGTCAGCACATAATATAGAGTGGGCAGGAGCATCTCCAAAAAGCCATAGCAGAAAGCTACAGAATCAACATGCCAGTTAGGGTGTAGAAGTGTACAATGTTTCACCCCATGCTCAGCATTTTCTATTACATAGAGTAATGGAAGAGAGATGTGTAAACCTATCGCTACCTGTATACGTAACCCATATTGTGAAAATCAGTAAGAAATATGCATGGTAATATGGCTACACATAACACGCATGGACTGGAATGTGTCTGTAACAGTGAGGAAAAGGATTTCCAGTCATCCTTTCTTTTCACTTCCAGCTGACCAAGGATATGGACTTCAGCCATGGGTTTTGACCCCATATAGACATACCCAGACTGAGCCAGATGAGGCCTACAACCAGGCACCCAGCAAGACATGCAACATTGTGGAGCAAAACGTTGGCCTGCTTAAGGCCAGGTTCTACTGTCTTGACATCTCAGGGGGAAGATTACTCTAACCACCCCCAATGGTGTGTAAAATAAGCATGGTTTCTGCCATGCTGCATAAAATATGTGTGCAGACCAATGACCCCTGGGGCGGGGACCAACAACAGCAGGACCCGATGGAGAAGGAAGGGGAGGCAGATGGTGAAGACATCCACAATACTGTGGCTGGAAATCATAGATGCACAAACATAGTGCAACATTTCCTTGCCTGAACAACATGTTCTGGGATGAACCATGAACCAATATGTACTGAAGGTCTAACAAACCAATAAATGTTTGAATGCAAACACAACAAGATGTTAGACGGAGTGCTGAAACTTTTCAGATAGTCACACACAGTCATTATTATAAAATCCATCATTGTTATTTAGCTCACTTCACTACCCAAATTCAGACCAAGACAAGCATCCCAGGAGCTGCTTACTTTGCCACTGGATTCAAGCTAGCCTGGCTGATGAGGGGTGTTACCCTGAAACCAGTCCCAGGATGCTTGGTTCTGGTCCAGGGAAGATCTGGCCGGCAGTTAGGGCTGGATTGTTCCCATGTGGAACAGGGTCAAGACTGATTTGCATATGGCTGGGTCTGAACTGGGGTGTTGAAGTGAGCAGAAGAATGATGATGGATTTAACCCAGATCTAATAGTGACTGGGGGTGAGTGTCTGAAAAGTTTCAGCACTCTGTTCATCATCTTATTGTGTTTGTGATACATGTTTGAACCCATTACTTGTCTTTGCGTTCATGTCAGTGGCCCACAAAACAAAAAATGGCGACAACACAGATACCTACATCATGGCAAGCACCATACAAACTATAATTCAATTGATCATGTCAAGATATGCACAATTGACAATGTGTCTATGTATATCACAGCAATCTATTGCCTGTCTTAGTGTCAACACCATGTGTGCAGGGAGTCACACATATGTGTACTGTTGTGATACACATTCAACACATCCCAGGTCTACAAGCATGTCAGTCAAGAAATTATGATTAAGAAAAGTGACCCCTGTGACTGTTTACCTGCGTTGCACAACTCAATACACTGTCCCAAACACAAAGGGCCAGATGCATTAATGTAAAAATTACACATTTGTCCATAGAGTGATCGATTGCACTCAGAGCATCGTTCGGAAGCCAGCCATCAACTTCAAAGCCTCAGAAACAAGGAATTGTGCATTGCCATGTGTTGTGTGTATATTGTGCCTCGGCTACTTCCCTAGCAATGTGTCAGAAATAAACAAATCTTTGGTAGGAAACGTGACACTTAAGTAGGAACCATGACACTATAGTAGGAAACATGTCACTTTAGTAGGAAATTTGACAATATGGTGGGGAATGTGACATTTTACATGACGTTTTTGTAGGAAAAGTCATGCTTCACTTGAAAACGTGACGCTTGAGTAGGAAAGGTGACACTCTAGTAGGAAAGGTGATGCATTAGTAGTAAACATGATGATTTTGTACAGCCACGGTCCGTGCAGGTAACAGTGGTGGGTGGTGGGGCTGGGTGGTGGGTGGTGGGGCTGGGTGGTGGGGCTGGGTGGGGGGACTCTGATGGATGATAACGAGGGAAAATTCATTATTTATTTAATTTTCCCTCGGCATCTTACTGCGAAATCCCTCCGACCCGGACCGTACTACCCACCGCTGTTTCCTGCATGGACTGTGGCTGCTTTTGTAGGGAAAGTCACGCTTTACCTGAAAACATGACGCTTGAGTAGGCAAGGTGACTCTCTAGGAGGAAAAGTGACACATTAGTAGTAAACGTGATGCTTTTGTACAAATAGGGACGCTTTGCTTGAAAACGTGACGTTTGAGTAGGATACTCTGGTAGGAAAGGTGGCGCATTATTAGTAAATGTGACTCTTTTGTATGAAAAGTGATGCTTTACCTGAAAATGTGATGCTTCAGTGGAAAGAACATCAGACTGAAGCCACGCATCCAACCAAAAGCAACCAAAACACTGCTTTGGTCATTGTTGTATGGTGTGTGTAACTTGCTTCTTGGCTATTTTCCTAGTAAAGCATTGGAAAAAAATGAAACTTTAGTAGTAAACGTGATGCATACGTCAGAAATGTGACACATCCAGACAGGAAATGATGCAATGGCTCAGCCATGCTGCAAACCAGGAAGTGTGAAGTTCCTTTCTTTTTCACTTACAGTCTTTGCTCACTGGTGGAGGTGTTTATTGTTTACTGGAGGGTTTGGTGCTGTTTCTTGATCTTGTTGGTATCTGTGCAGTTCCTGTTGTCTTCACAAACTGTCAATTTTGTTTTGTAATTGTAATTTGTGTTGTTTTGTTTACTGTATTGTTGTGTGTTTGTCCAAATAGAGGTTTATAGTTACAGGGGTAGGAGGAAGGGAGAGTGTTTCTGTTGTATGGTTTAGGGTGGCTAGTGGGAGTAGGGGAATGTTGGGCAGCAGCACGGCCAAGAACCTGACGGAGGAGGAGTTTGGAGTTGTGGCTGTTAGTCAGGTACCTGCCAAATATGACCTTCTAGGTTTTGTCCGCTGCTCCCCCGCTGCTGCTCTTTGTTGCCTAGAAGGACCGTCTTGGTCTTTGAACTCACCCTGAACCACTGTTTGAGTGACGATATCTCCTGCATTGTTGGTATTGTTTTCACTTGTAATTGTTTTCACTTGGTAATTTGTGTGCCCGCATTGTAAGTACTGCTCTGCAGTATTTCTTTACCTCCTCACTGCATTTTGTTGTTGTGCATTTTTGGTAATTTTGTCTCCGCTCCATATCCTGCCCCCTTTCCTCCCGCCTACCGGCCAGCCCCTCTCCTCTCCCAGGACTACTGTGCGGCTGAGCCAATGGCGTGCCAAAGTTCCGCCAAAGGCAAACCTGGATGCACCAGCCCACGCCAGGACCATGCCAAGTGCCAGAAAACCTGACCCCGCAGACTCCCAGACATACTCGGCCACAGATTTCTGTGCCCCGGACCCAGGATACAACAGCAACTGCTGCCTCGCATCTCCTCGCTCCACAGTGGGACCATTCACCTTCTTCCACTGCCATTACACTGCCATCCCTGGACTGACAACCCCAGCCGAGACCAACAATGAGCCTGCCCTGCTGGCTGGCACCTGCTCTGAATCTCTCAGGTGCCTCTTGGTCAATGCCAGATTGCTCTGCAAACATGCCACCGAGGTATTGTACACCACCTCCACCCTCACCCCCTAAGTGACCTTCATCACTGAAACCTGGATCACACCCGCATCATCGGCTCCGGACATCACAACACCAAACGGCTAAAAGATGAAACATCAAGAACACATCAACTGACAGAGAAGAGCCATTGCCATCATACACAAGGAATCAATCATCTGCAAAACCACCAAAGACAAAACCACACCATGCATGGACCACCTGAATTACCAACTATACACCGAAGACAAAAGCACCATCAAATGTACCCTTGCACACAGACCCCCAGGACTGTGAACCGGCCTCAGTAATGCCATAACAGAATTCATAACCCTGCTTGCTATCGAATCTGAACACTACGTCTTCCTGGGCAACCTCAACTTTCACCTGGATGACCCCACTTACACTAACTCCACTGACCTCCTCGAACGAATGGATAACATTGATTTAATGCAGCTGATCTCAGACCACAAGCAGAGAGCAGGATACACACTAGACACTATCATCACATCCAGCAACCGAGACAGTTGTAGCCACACCACAGAACTCACCTGATCCGATCACTCCATCGTACACTTCACCATCGCTTGACCACCCAGCATCACCACCAGCTGACACAGCGCCCCCTTCTGCAGCTGGACCAAAGCGACTCAGCAACAATGGACTGATGACCTCAGCATTTCCCAGCCTGAAGCTTCCACCAACCTGAATCTGGTAGTAGAGGACTTCAATGAATGGAACACCAGCACTGCCGACTGAGTCACCCCCCAGCCAAACAAGCCAATATGCATGGACCCACCAAACTAGCCAAAGGTACACCCCCATAACTCAGTGTGATGAAACACAGATCCAAACACCTTGAAAGAAGATGGCACACCAGCAGAAACAACACTAATTGAACCACTTTCAAGTCTGCCCTCAACACCTTCCACCACCAACTCAGAGATGCAAAAAGGAGGCCGTGGCAACCCACATCAAGGCCAGTGCCAACCAGACCAAGAAATTCTTCACCACGGTCAAAGAGTTCACCTGCCCATCAGCCACCAAAAACTTGATCCCCATCTCACAGGAACTGTGCAACACTCTAGTAGACCATCTCCACAACAAGATAGCCACCATATACAAAAACTTCGATCCCCAGCCCACCGACCTCCTCAGCCGCCCCACTCCTTCAAAGACAACCAATGACCACCCGCTCACCACATGGGAACAACTCAGCACACCGATGACCATTGCCCTGATGAACTCTATCCACTCAGCAGCACCCGCTGACCCGTGCCCTCACAGACTCTTCAACCTCGAAAGCGACACGATCAGTCACCAACTCACCACCATATTCAATGCCTTGATGACCAGAGCCACCTTTACGGATGCCTAGAAACACACAGAGGTCAGATCCCTCCTCAGGAAACCCACTACAGACCCCAGCAATCTCCAGAATTACCACCCCATCTCGCTGCTCCCATTTACCCCCAAAGTCCTGAAGAAGACTGTCAACCTCCAACTCATACAACACCTGAAGAGAAGCAACGTGCCAGACCTCTCCAAATCAGGATTAATCTCTAACCACAGCAAGGAGATAGTCCTAATCGCAGTGACAGATCACATCTGCACCCTACTTGACAGAGGAGAATCAGCCATCCTGATCCTTCTCTACCTCTCCACAACCTTCAACATCATCTCCCACCTACACTCATCGAACGCCTACACCAGAATTAAAGACAATGCCCTTAGATGAATGGCATCAATCTCTCTTGGGGTGCACCAGGAGAATCCGTCTCCCACCCTTCACCTCACAACCCAAGGCACCATCTGCGTGTCCCCCAAGGTTTATCCCTCACTCCCTCCCTCTTCAACATCTACATGACGCCACTAGAACCCACATCAACATAATTTCTCATGCTGACGACACCCAGCTTGTCCTCTTGCTCTTAGCAGACCCCACCACTACGAAGTCCAACTTCCACAACTGCATGAAAAATGTCGCCACCTGGATAAGGGGCATCTGCGTTAAGATCAACATGGGCAAAACCGAAGTGCTGATTTTCGGCAGCATTACCTCCCCCTGAAATGACACCTGGTGGCCAGTGGAACTTGGACCCAATGCGACAACCAAAGACCATGCTCATAACGTTGGCATCATCCTGGACAGCAAAATCTCCATTAAATGACAGGTCACTGCATTCTCCTCAGCCTGCTTCCACACTCTCAGCATGCTCTGCAGAATATTCAAATGTCTCCCCATCAGCACCAGGAAAACAGTGATGAAGGCCCTCATCACCAGCCGCCTGGACTACAGCAATGAAATATATGCAGGCAGCACCAGCACACTCAGGGAAAGACTCCATATGATACAGAACACAGCAGCTAGACTGATCCTCAACCTCAATAAAAAGCACCCACATCACCCAGCACATAACAGACCTCCATTGTCTCCCCACCTAGGAAAGGTACCAGTTGAAACTACTGACACACACTTACAAAGCCCTCCACAACCTAGGACCAGCATACATGAACCATCGCTTGAACTTCCAGCAATTATCCAGAAACCTCTGCTACACCGATTGCACACTCGCACAAATGCCACGCATCCACTACTGCAGCTTTAGAGGACGCTCCTTCTCTAACTTCACCGCCAAGTCCTGGAAAGCCTTCGCCCTCCACCTCCAAACTTCACCATCATTGACAGACTTCAGGAAGGAGCTGTAGACCTGGCTCTTTGAATGAAACCAGCAGCCCAACGCCTGGATACCTCATTGGTGATAAGTTGTGCTATTAAAGTACCAATTGATTAACTGATTGATGGACATGATTGACAGTAGCAACAGGGTTAGCCAAGGCTAGCCAACCTGTGAGAGGTGTCAGCGTTGAGAAAAGGTGTGCTTCCAGCTGTCTCGCATCTTCAATGTCCAGCTGAGCACCCACCAGCTCAAGCATTGCTGAGCAGATATAATCAGCTGGGTGACAGATCTCCTGGATCACCTTGGGATAGAAGTTGGTGGGACTACCGGTATGTCTCTAATTACTATGAGCTTGTAGCTGTGTGGCCTTTGCACAATACTTTGAACGGTTGTGATTCTGAAAGGCTAAGCTATGTATATAGGTTACTATGGCACAATACAGGCTAACTCTGTTACGTTCACTGACCATGCTACAGGGGCATGTTCACAGGGGCATTACAATAGCCAAAACATACCATGCAGCACAGGGGAGACCTATAGGTGATATGGGACCCATCTGGCACTGTGCATGGAGTATTGTATTCCAGCCTGGTAGGTCAATACTGGCTCAGAACTGTGGGGGCCATCCACCATGTATGTTGCAGGAGAGCGCACTCATATGTCATCAGGCCACCGGTTTGACAGGATGTTTGATCCTACCCCTAAATGGTCACACATACGTCTATGTTACAGAACATGGCAATCATTCCTTTATGAACCTGTATGGGCCTCATTGTTCATTTACAGTGTACTGGCCACAGATCAGGATCTAAGTGAAGAAGACATACAAGCATGTGCACTCTCTCAAGTGTGTAGCATTGAAAAGAACACGTATTGACTTGAGAAGGCACCCCTATTGTCATGCTATGAAGTGTGGTCAATCGAATTGTACTATTCACATAGCCATCATAGCCTGGCCCCCTTGTACCATGTTGCAAGCTAGACTAGTCTTGTACCATGTCTGCACTCTGTGCACCTCATATGTGATGTGCCTGCTTTCATCTGAATACACTGCAACATGGCATACATATGTCCATCATGAAGGCATTCCAACTATGTCTTATGCTACAAGTCCAAAGTACAGACAATGCCAGGCATTTGTGATGTCAATGTACTGTATTTCATATGTACATAGTGTACATGATCAGCATTCACAGAGCAATGTACCATGTTTTTGTCTTGTAGCTGGACCAGACCCATACACCTGTGGTGAGATCCCACTGCTATCAGTGTGTGGCACTTCATTGTTTCTGTCCTCTATGAGGATTATGTGTGTTTGCTTAAATGGGTTGTAGTGATATGTGCAAGGGGTATCATCACTCTGCAGAAACAAGCTATACCTTTGTTGTCTATTTCCCTTGTCCGTTCGTTACACCCTCCCCGCTTCTTATCCTCAAGTAACTCCCAGGCAGTCTATAGGTTGCTGTTGTACTTTGTTTGTTTATTTGGTTCAATAAAGTTGGCAATTAGTCAATAGAAAGGGTAACAACACAGGTGTGGGGTCCTCCACGTCAGACTCCTCGTCTCTCTCTCTCTCTCTTGCTAGCTCCGTTTGGTGACAGGTGAGCGTGGACCCCAAAAAAAAAAGAAACAGAGAACAAACTGGTTTTAGGCTTCTACCAGAGTGAAGCAGCGTACAAAAGGGGAGGGGCAAGTGTACCGTCACCAGTCCCTAGTGAATGTGCCTAAAGTGGGGGAAACAATTGGTGACTTCAGTGACGTCCCCTAAAACGAGCCCACAGCCCCTGAACAAGCCCCGGCTGGATAATAGGTACTCGCCTCGAGCCACGACCCTCCGGGGCCGTGGTGTTGGGAGACCAAGCCTCCGTCCCGTCGGGGAGTGCAGTGTTCCCGGGCGCAGTGCTCCTGGAGCTGTGTTCCCTCGCTGGGTCCCCGGCGCTGGATCCTGGATCGGCTCCTCCGACTTCCGGCTTCTCCGCTCCTACCGCCGTTCTCCAAATGGTTGAACTTCCCCGGTCGTCCTGTTCGGCTTCCTCCGCGTCCTTCTCTCGCTCCGAATCTCCTGCCACACCGTTCACCTGATGTCCGTCTCTTTTAACAGGCTCGCTCACATCGCCCTGGTTAGGCGCTAGAGCGTCGACTTCATTTCCTGTTCGCTCTTCGGCGGCGGCCATCTTGGAATGGTCGGAGCCGTTTTCGAAGGAGACATCATCACATTGCCCTCCCTTAAGGGGTGGGCGTTCGGGCCACTCCATAACTGGGAACCGGGAGAGGTAGTCCACATTATTTTGCAGTTTTCGAGCCTCGAAGGTGAAGGGCTGCAATGCAAGGAACCACCGTACGATTTTAGGATTGGAGTCTTTATGTAAAGAGAGCCAGGTAAGAGGGGCATGATCGGTAAGGAGAAGGAAGGAACATCCCAAAAGGTAATATTGCAGCGCCTCTATAGCCCATTTGAGGGCCAGGCATTCCTTCTCTATTGTTGAGTATCGGGTTTCCCTGGGAAATAGTTTTCTACTGAGGTAGAGGACGGGATGCAGGTCTCCTACGACATCTGGCTGTGAGAGTACAGCCCCTAGCCCTCTCCCTGAGGCGTCTGTTTGGAGAACAAAGGTTTTCTTGAAGTCAGGACAGGCAAGGACTGTGGATGTGCACAAAATGGTTTTTAGAGTCTGTAAGCTATCTTCTTGGGGAGAAAGCCAAGGAAGGTGTTTCCCTGTGTGTGTTTTGGTGAGCAGGTCGGTGAGGGGACTGGCTACTTCTGAGAACCGTGGGATAAACCTTCTATAGTACCCCACTAATCCAAGGAAGGAACGCAGGTCTTTCTTACAAGAGGGTCTGGGTATTTTAGTGATGGCCTCTATCTTGCTGACTTGAGGTTTTATTTGGCCCTTACTGATGGTATACCCTAAATACTCTATACAGTCGGTTCCAAACGTGGTTTTTTTGGGATTGAGAGTAAGACCGGCTTGTCTTAAGGACAGCAGGACTGCTTCCAAATGCTTTAGGTGCGTATTCCAGTCTGGACTGTAGACGACAATGTCGTCCAAATATGCGGCTGCAAATTGATGGTGTGGGGCTAGTAAGGTGTCCATTAGTCACTGAAAAGTAGCGGGGGCCCCATGTAGGCCGAAAGGCAGAACTTTAAACTGATATAGACCAGTTGGAGTCGAGAAGGCTGTTTTTTCTTTGGCGGAAGAGGTGAGGGGTATCTGCCAATAGCCTTTGGTTAGGTCTATTGTCGTCATGACTCTAGCGTTGCCTAGTCGTTCGAGTAGTTTGTCTGCCCTGGCCTGGGCATAGGGTAGGCATCGAATTTGGACACTGAGTTTACCTGACGGAAGTCTATGCAAAACCTGATGCTCCCATCAGGTTTTGGGACAAGAACGACAGGAGAAGACCAGGCACTATGGGATAGTTCTATTACATCGGCTTCCAGCATCGCCCTTATCTCCTGGTCTACTGCTGTTCTTCTTGCTTCCGGAATGCGATATGGCTTTAATTTGATGGGTCGGGTGGTGGTTGTGATGATGTCGTATTCTACCAGTGAGGTCTTCCCAGGATCTCCCGACAGAACCGTGGCAAACTTGGCGCATAGATCTAACATCTGTTGTTTTTGTGTGTTTTTTTGTGGTCCTAAATGAATCAGGGTCTCCTCCTGCCCTCTTTGGGGAAGGTGGGACACTTCTATGGGTTTATGTACCGCTATGTGGCCTATCGATGTGTCTCTCTGTGATACATCGGAAAGGGGCTCTTCCCAGGCTTTGAGCAGATTGGCGTGGTATATCTGTCCTTCGTTCTTCTTATGTGGGACATCTATTCGATACGTAACAGGAGTTACCTTCCCCAACACTTTGTAGGGTCCCTGCCAGGTGGCTAACAATTTTTTTTCTGAACTAGGCAGAAGTATAAGTACTTGATCCACTGTCTTGAACTCCCTAAGTTTTGCTCGACGGTCATATAGATGTTTTTGCCTGGTTTGTGCCTTCTCCATGTTTGCATGTACCTCCTCCCACAATGAAGATAACGTGTCTTTAAGAGCAGCTGAATACTGGAGTAGCGGTCTACCCTCATCTTCTTCTTCTGTCCATCATTCTATAGCCATGTCGAGGAGCGTCCGGGGTTGTCGCCCGAACACGAGTTCAAAGGGTGAAAACCCTGTTGATGTCTGCTCGTGTGTCCTGATGGCGAATAGGACCAGGGGAAGTTGTCTGTCCCAATCCCTGCCTGTTTTGTCTATACATTTTTTTAAGATGGTTTAATCGTGTGGTTGTATCTTTCGACCAGCCCATCTGTTTGTGGGTGGTAGACGGAGGTGCGTATTTGCTTTACCTTGAGGATGTTACACACTTGTTTCATTAATCTGGACATAAAGGGGGTGCCCTGGTCTGTCAATAACTCCTGTGGGAATCCTACTCGAGAAAAAAATGAGACCATTGCATGTGCGACGGCTGAGGTGGTTGTTGAGGAAAGGGGTATGGCCTCTGGGTATCTGGTAGCATAGTCTACCAAAACAAGGATATACTGGTGGCCCCGGGAGGAAGGAATTAAAGGACCCACTAAGTCCATCCCTACTCTTTTGAAGGGCACATCTATGATAGGGAGGGGTTGAAGAGGTGCTTTGGGTATCGCGGGAGTGTTAACTAATTGACACCGGGGACAGTGGGCGCAATATCTGGCTACTTCTTGACATATCCCTGGCCAATAGAATCTGGACAGCAAATAAGTCAAGGTATGCTCTTTCCGTAATGACCTCCCCCAGTCTGACTATGGGCTAACGATAGTACCTGTTCCCTATATGCTTTAGGAACCAACAACTGTTCTTTCCATTTATCTCCCTCGATCGTAATTCTATATAATAGACCCTTTTTCACCTGGAAGAAGGGGCCTACCTGGTCCGGTTGGTCTTCTTGCACCTGGTTCCAAGCATGGAGCAGCGTGGTGTCATCCCTTTGGGCAGCCCGGAAGCTTAGTCCTGCCTCTTGTGAAGTGTCTGGGGAGGAAAAGATATTCGTGGGTAAGAGGGGTTCTGAGCGTAGATACATGGCTTTTTCCCTTCTTTTTTCCTTACGGGTTTTTGTTGTTTTTGGGAACGTTTCTTCTATCTCTTCGGTATAAAAAGGGGCACTGTCTAGCCAAAGGGTAGGGGGGGGACGGTGTGGTGTAGGCCTGTAGATAGTCATGAAACCTAGGAAGGTCTGTTCCCAGCAAGACCTTCTCAGGGAGTTGAGGAACTACCCCTACCTTCCGTAGTTGAGACTCTCCCTCTATGTCCAACAATACTTCGGCCAAGGGGTATAGTTTTCTATCCCCATGGACGCATGTTACTTGTATTTGCTCGTCCTCTATCAGTTGGGAACCCCATACCAAGGACCTGTCCACTACTGTATGATGACACCGAGTCTCCAGAAAGGCTACCACCGGCTTCCCATTCACATGGATCTGCTTCCTATACCTTTCAGGGGTTTTTCCGGTCATCAACACCCTCCCTCGGGAATATCCCACCTCCATAGGCTCTTGCGGGGGAATACGCAGGGGGCAGTTGCGAGCTATGTGTCCCCACTCTGCGCAGTGAAAACATTGTGGTCCGGTTGTGGGTGGATGTGAAAGGTGCGGTCTAGGTGTGGGCCGTGGAACGGGGTTTGGTTTGTGTTCGACAGGGAGGGGGCTGGGTCTTGGGGTTGGTCTCGGGAATCCTGTCGGAGGTTTGTGAGCCGAAGTTTTAAACTCCGGAGAGCGATGAAATGCACAGGCTAAATCTACTGCCAGGGTCACCGTCAAGTTAGGGTGTTGTTTGATCCAGGCTCTGGTACTGAATGGTAGGGCCTCCAAATACTGTTCAAGATACACCTTTTCAGACAGTTCATCCACCGTGGAGACGGTAGGTTGTAACCAGCGGTTACCTAAATCCCTTATCCGATAATATAACGCCCGGGGATTATCGCCTGCTATCCATTTTTCTTTTCGAAAGCGTGACCTATAATATTCCTGATCGCACCCTAAGCGTTCCAGTATGGCCCTTTTTATATCCGTATAGCTCGTAACCCCTGCCGGATTGGCGGCCTGATAAGCCGCTTGGAGCTCGCCTGATAGAAGGGGTGCGATGTATTGACCCCACCTCTCTGGGGGCCAGGTGGCAGTGGAGGCTACCCTTTCGAAGTTAACAAAAAAATAATCCGGGTCGTCCCCTGGCTGGAATTTCTGAAGGACCGACCCTGGTACATTCGGGTGGACACGGGCACTTGATATGGCATCGGTCAAGCGCAGGACCGCCATGTCCTGGACGGCTTGGTTGGATGTGAGGAGAGCCGCCTTTTCCTGTAAGGCTGTTTGCAAGGCCTCCCTTTCTTTTTGAGCCTGCTTGGTTTGTTCCTCGAAAACCAGCTGTAAATGGCGCTGTCCTTCTGCTAGTTGAGTGATAATGGCTTCCATGACGGGGGGGGGGGGTTCTGTCTCTTTCCGGACGAATATCCCACTTCTGACACCACTGTTGTCTATTTCCCCTGTCCGTTCGTTACACCCTCCCCGCTTCTTATCCTCAAGTAACTCCCAGGCAGTCTATAGGTTGCTGTTGTACTTTGTTTGTTTATTTGGTTCAATAAAGTTGGCAATTAGTCAATAGAAAGGGTAACAACACAGGTGTGGGGTCCTCCACGTCAGACTCCTCGTCTCTCTCTCTCTCTCTTGCTCTCTTCCCAGCTCCGTTTGGTGACAGGTGAGCATGGACCCAAAAAAAAAAAGAAACAGAGAACAAACTGGTTTTAGGCTTCTACCAGAGTGAAGCAGCGTACAAAAGGGGAGGGGCAAGTGTACCGTCACCAGTCCCTAGTGAATGTGCCTAAAGTGGGGGAAACAATTGGTGACTTCAGTGACGTCCCCTAAAACGAGCCCACAGCCCCTGAACAAGCCCCGGCTGGATAATAGGTACTCGCCTCGAGCCACGACCCTCCGGGGCCGTGGTGTTGGGAGACCAAGCCTCCGTCCCGTCGGGGAGTGCAGTGTTCCCGGGCGCAGTGCTCCTGGAGCTGTGTTCCCTCGCTGGGTCCCCGGCGCTGGATCCTGGATCGGCTCCTCCGACTTCCGGCTTCTCCGCTCCTCCCGCCGTTCTCCAAATGGTTGAGCTTCCCCGGTCGTCCTGTTCGGCTTCCTCCGCGTCCTTCTCTCGCTCCGAATCTCCTGCCACACCATTCACCTGATGTCCGTCTCTTTTAACAGGCTCGCTCACATCGCCCTGGTTAGACGCTAGAGCGTCGACTTCATTTACTGTTCGCTCTTCGGCGGCGGCCATCTTAGAATGGTCGGAGCCGTTTTCGAAGGAGACATCATCACAACCTGACACGTGGATTCACAACAGAAGTAGGACAAAGTTGAATGTGAAACTAACAGGGATAAAATACTATGTGGATTCATTTCTAATATATGCAGGCCCACATGATAGTTCCTCTTAATATGCTGTGCTACTGTTGTGGCCGCTATGGTGTGGATGCTTATGGCACATCTATCATCGCCTGCCCCAAAACAACTGATGGTCATTGGTTCTAATGTCTCTCACCCATACTATGGGCAGGTAAGTGCTAACATGTTATCCGAAATATGTGTCACACATGTTGCATTGGATAGGCTGTGATTTCCCCAACACAGTATGTTTGCCCATGTGCAAATTTGAGCCGTACACAGGTGTGGTTGGGGTGTAACACATATCCTAAGCCATACTTCCAATAGTCATCAGCACATCTATTGTTGACATGTGCACAGTGGACAGTTTACCAAAATATATGTCCTCCTATTGGGTGTTGACATCATATCATGCACATGCATGCAGATTACCGTCTTCCACCCTACCAAAATTGGTACAGTCTAAATGACTGAAGGCTCGCCAGACATTCATGCTACTCAAACAGCAAATTGTTTTGTTAGCCATACATGCACCTGTAGTACAGCATATAGCTAGAGTTTGGGCTCTAATGTACTATGGTGACCATGTGAGCAAGCTCGGCATACCAAAACATGATTTCATCCTAGTATAGATGCTGCATATGTATTTGTGAGGTGGCATTATTAACATGTATCATTCATGACAGCATAACCAGTAGGCAAGTTAAATATTCCCATGTTTTGCAGTGAGTGCATAAGTCTATTGTCCATGCCAATGATTTTCTTGGGTTCACCTCTTATCTCACATTGATATGTGGCAACTATTATCCCAAATCATGGGTACCAGCATATCCCTCAGAGTGCTGCATATCTATGACAGGTGAGATGGGGTGTCAGAGGACATATTGTTAAAGTAGCATGGTGGGTCAAAGGAAGTTGTGATTAGGGGTGGGCGGAATTTGCAAAATTCACTTTCGCAAATTATCGTGAAAATGTTAAAAATCCCCGCAAACACGCGGAAATATAGCGAAGATGCGGAAGTTTTTTTCCGGCCCGTTCGCGGTATTTTCTGCGTGGTCGCGGTTCGCCAACTTACCCATGCTGTTGCTCGCGGGCGCGGCCATCTTGTTTTCAATTGTCTCGCGGTGCATGATCGCGAGAAGAAAGACGTGATCGCGCGACGAATGACGTTACTGCGGGCACGAACTGTCGCAAGACAGCGCAAATGGCTACCAACAATCCAACATCTCGTGGAGAACGCGACCGGATCGGGAAAATTTGTCGGCGATTGCGGGGATTCAGATAAGGCGATCGCGCACACGCGAGAATGTATTATTTTACAGCGCGAGCAAGCAAAACATTTCCGTTAAAATGCGGATTGCGGAAATTTTGACATTTTCGCGCTCTCCGTGGAACGAGAAAATGTTAATTATCGCAATTTTCGCGAGCGGAACGGATTTTTAGCCCAGGCCTAGTTGTGATGAAACTCAATGTGAACATGGAATTGGAGGAATTACCTTCTATCTGCCTGTCTGCTGCGCATTGCTACTGTTGGCATACACATGGAAATGTGTGGTACTTTTTGTGTGGCAGGTCCATACAGACTGTGATTAATCCTACACCAGTGCAGACTGAATAGATATGAGTGGATGTGAAACATGTCACCTGTCCATAGATGCAAATACTGTTACATGCCTGACTCCTGTTCCATATAGCCAATGCCCTGTAATAGACATGTGTCCAAACCTTTGTAATGTTTTGTGAGAAATAAGGCCAATTTGTTAAGTACCACAAGCATGTATGCACTGTGTTGTCAGCATACAGGATATTTCACAGTCCACCTACTGCTGCCATTGCCCATACTGTCTCCCCATGAAATGTCACCATTGAACCATTTTTGCCAATTACCTGCAATATACAGCACATTATACTCATATATATGAGATCTAGAGCATGCATGCACACACTCATCCTGGATTAAATATGAATTTATGTGCATCTAGGTAACAATCGGTACACTCATTTACAGACACACTCTTCGATATGTAAAGGGCCACGTGGCATTGGTAGGTTTCCATTACATGGTCTAGGTTAAAGTGGTACATGTATGTCCATGTGTCATCCTTATAGAAGTGTCCAACAGGTCCGTTGATGTGGAGGTAGCGAGCCACACTTCCCTATGTCTCAACTACCTAACACCATGTCAATCTATGCTGCAATGTGTGTGGACTTGTGTATCTGCCATAACGGTGAAGCATTGCTGAGGGACAATACGTGTACATGCAACACATTACTAATTTCACATAGGTGATAGGCTGTTGATTTTACCCTCTTGCATGCTGCATGACCATCCTCAGGTAGTACCTAGATGGACAATTTGCACCATTCCATGTGTACACAACATAATTGTGCTGAATCTATCTTAATATGCACATGAGTCACCATTTATTAGTCCAGACTCTGCCATTTCCTGTGCCTACAAGGCCAAGACTTGAGTACTTTTGTATAGTACGTTTAGGAGAAGTACATGCTTCTTTTAATGTTTGGTTATGATTTAATCCAAAGATATCTTATATTTGGCTAGGCATGCCACTTGTGCACCTAATTGTAATTCCTGCAGTAATTGATCTCAACCTGGACAATTTCAGCTTGGTCTGATAAATATGTCCTTCCTCTCCAACAGACAACATGAACCCTGAGCAGGAATGCCAGTGCTGCATCAGATTGGAGAGGTACTGTCACATCAGGCATGTGGCCAAGGCCTCCCAGAGAATGGGTAGGCAATATGAAAGGGAAAAAGCAGCAGGGACCTGGAAGTCACCACCTCCTGCCAGAAAGCACAGGATAGGGCAAGCACCAGGCCTGAAGTTGACCTCTCCCACATTCTGATCTCAGTGCAGCAGCAGGACCCTCCAGAGCACCTCCAGTAGTCGCATCACAGGCAGTAACTCCTACTCCTGCTCAGCCTATGGACTTTGAGAGGCAAGCCCTGAAGGACAATTTAGACATTAAATTGAGGCTGGCAGGGCTGGAACTTCAGTTGGCAACACCGATGCTGATGGCGCGAACACTACAGCAATCAGTCGACAAAATTGCTGAGCAGATGTAGGCCCTTCCTCCAACGTTCTGCCCCTCCTTAGTTATTGCTGGTATTTTTCAAAGTGTATATAGTTTTATGATAGGCTAAGAGATTTAGCTTAGTTATAGGGTAGGTTAGTTTTAGTGTTTTTATAGATTTTATTATTAAGTTGTTAAGTGGGTTGGTGGTTAATGTTTACTATGTGTATAAAAACATTTTTAAAAATACAAAAAATGCAAACAAATATGTATTTGTTTAGGTTTTGATGTTTGGGTAGTTTGTGTATAGGTATAGTTGATATTTATCTCATGTGCAAATGTGAATTAAAGGGAATGGGGGTTAACATGTGTGTTGTGCTATATGTGTAATGTAGTATGAGTTAAGGTTAGGTTAGTTTTAAGTTAGGACAGTGTAGTTCATTTTGCAAAGGTTAATGTAGGCGTAGTTTGGGTAGGAAAGGTTTGTGCAGTTTAGTTAGTTTTGGATATTAGGTTTTAATGCTGTTTTGAATAAAATATATTTTCTACTTTCACAACTGCTTGCTCATTAACTGCATGGCAGTTGTCATATACACTTTGTTGGATAGAGTGCATGCTGTTAGATTTCCTGCCAGTGTTTGTATGCCTTTGTAACTAGATGAAGCATCTAAGGAGTGATTCCTGTCAAGTTTGCAATGGAGTCACTTGAGAGAATATTATGGTGCACAATAGATGGAACTCTTGCTGTGAATCGACACACAGCCCAAAACAGGTATTAAAGTAATGCTGCATGTTTTGTATGGATGATTGAGTCAAACCATTGTGACTAAACTTGGATGTGTTGTATGCCACTCTGATGGCAGCCACTTACACACTCTCCCTAGCACCATTTTGCTGCCACATCACTGTTGTCTGCTGGCCAGTATGGATGGAGGTATCCCCCACCTGGGCAGAAACATCATGCAGTCGAACTATTGGCTGATTGCTTATTGTAACATTTCATACATGATGCCGTGGGCAACTAGTTGCTAGTTTAGATGAACATAGGTATCACAAAAACTATTTTGCATGGTCTGTGCAGTTTTACGCCTGGGTTTCTGATACAAATTTTACTTTAGATAGTAGGTAGTGTCATTAGGGTCAGCACTTTCACCATGGCCTACTTAGTCAAATCATGAACAGATATACCACACACTAGTTCTTGTTAGTGAATTTATTGGCAGGTAAACCAAGGAGCAAGGAGCGAGTGGAAATCTTTGGGGCAACAATCCCAACATTGTTTGTGAGCTATTGGATATCCTTACAGAGTCCATGAGGGATACATGTCATGGGACATGTGAAGAAGATAATTGTTCCAGTGAAGAGGCGGACTAAATTGCCTTTAGGGAAGATGGGCCACATAGACAGTCCAAACATGTGTGAGATCAATAGGTGGGACAGCAAAGGGAGGACAGTATCAGTTGAGGAGTACACTGGCATGGCCATAAGCACAGGTAAGTTGGGAAACTGTACATGCGGCACAGAGAAATGCAACCAGATATGTTTTTGTTGGAAAGAGGGAAAATTCACATCTTCATCCTCTGATGTGTGTAGTGCCTCCTGTGAGTTGGCTGTTGTTGGTGGTGCCGGAGGCACACACACTTCAGGGGCTAAAGATGTTGATCTCCAATCCCCAGTAGCATTTCTCTGTGTTAACAAGTAAGGCAGGACAGCACTAAGAAGGGCCTGCTGATTTGCCAGCACAGTGACAACATCACTGTGTAAAGCACCCATTGTCACTATGTAGAAGTCCTGCTTCCGCTCAATGGACTCCAGGATGTTGTTGATCACCCCCAACTGGTTGGCAACCTCGCTCGTATCACTTCGGCAGGGCAGTTGTTCATGCCGCTGCCTCCTGACACCAGAAAAGTCAGCCAGGGACTGCTCCAAGCTGTGGAGCAGAGGGTAAGTGACTGTTATGGCCTCTGAGGTTTCCTTATTGGGACTGAGGCACCTACAGACTCCCTATAGGGTGCGCACCATGATCTCCATCCCCGCTGCACCACCTCTACCAGCTCCCACGGGACTCCTACTGCACGGCCTTGGAATTCAACTTGGATGTCGTTTGAGTCCGGGCTAGGGGTGGGCTAGTTGGTGGTGATTTTTGGGTGCTAGGTGGATCCTCTGGAGACCAGGTGACTCTGTCGTCCCTTCTTGTTCATCTGGAGATGGTGTCCGAATGGACTACATGATTTCCTGGAAGGTGTCTTGGTCAAGAGTTGGCAGGCTGTCATCCTCATCAGGATCCTCATCCAGGATATGCAGCGGATCAAGAGTAGTTGGTACATCCTCTGCAATGAAATAGAGATACAGTGTTGTTGATCTCTGTATGATGGTGACATGAGTAATCTGGTTTACATTCTGACTTCCTATTAATTTTCTGTCAGGTTAACATTGATGCTTAGGACATCTGTTCCTCATAGGTTTGGGGGCCAATTTGCAGTGTAGTTTCCTGTCACATGGCAGTAGCTCTGCATTGTTCACACAACCTCTGTGTGACAGGATTGGCTTGTCTTATCATGACACATGTTGCAAAACAGTTACACGGCTTACTGTCCCTGCCATTCCTGCACATGTGATATGAGGTACAGTTCACCTCTGCCTTGGTGATTAGCTTTATATTTCATGATACCTATACTGGTAGTGTTTTGGCATATTGACACCACTACTGTGCACTTTGCACCTAGTCCACAGGGGGCCTTCGTTCTCTGTGACCAGTGCTCAGCCCACAGCTATTGTGAAGGAAAAGTAGTATGCTCATGAATATTTGATGATCCTGCAGTCTGTCTTTCACACAGTACAGTATGGCACTTTGCCTAGTTATACTGTCTTGCATGCACATTGTGCTTTCATATGGCCATGGGTTTGGTTTTCACCCATTTGGTTTTCACACATATCCTGCACACCTCTACAACAGCTTCCAATCTTATGACACTGCAGGAATGTGTGAGGGAATGCAGTTGCCATGGGTTTCTTAATTGTGTATACTTATGTGATTTCATAGCACACACAGTTGTCACATATTTGTGGACCGTGGGCACTGTGTAGCACCTTTGAGGGGATGGCCCCGATCACACTAGGTAAATGGCTAACACTGACACTCAGGCCATTACATCATTGACAGAGTAGGTACTGTGGAGATTTTCAGACATCTTTTTACTCAGGCCACCTCACTTGTATGTACATCATCTGCCAAACCTGATTTGGGGCCAGGCACTCAACTTACCACACACTGATGGTACCCAGGTGATAAATTGACTCTTGTGTGTTTACAACACCAACAATATGCGTAACCATATCCAATGGACTGACATGACTGGATGTTTTTGAGGGCTATGAGATGGGCTGTAGCCCACATGGTGGTACTGCTGGATTTGGTGACATCTACCTCCCAAGGTTAGCAACACAACTGGGCCCTCCACATCGGCCTCCATCCATCCCTGGCTTCTGTCCTTTATTGTGGAAAATTAGTTTATCCTATATCTTGACAGATCCCTGCTTCACATGCTCTGTCTCTGACATATGTGGCATGGTGAGACATTTTACCTTCAGACTCCATCCTGCTACATCGTCATCCAGGCCCACATCAAACGTAAGATGTGCTTCCACAATGGCCTGTTCTCTATCATCCCAGCTGCAATGCAATACAAGTGTGAAACTGTGAGACTCAGCAGTGCTTGTGTCTTGGTCAGGCTAACTTGCAGTGCACATATCCCTTCTCACCTCCTTGCTATATAATGTCTCACCATTCAACCACAGTGGCAGTTCAACATGCTCAGCCAGCACATACGATGCACTACACTATCAGGGGCCCACCAGGGCCACTCACCATTGTTTGCTTCAACACACATGGTCCTCTGGTGTGCATTGCTTGCATTCACCCCCACACCCAGTCTGATTTGGATTTTTGCAGCTCCCACACTGGGAACTGATACCTGTATGCTCCCACCCCCCACATCGGGACTGCTGCATGCTATGTAGTTTCAAGCATTTTACTATACATGTGACTCTTGACATGTTTGTATGTTTTAATCCTTCACATGCCCCACACCTAACCCCCCTCTCAGGTATGCACCTTCTCCTCTAACAACCCCATTGCATTCCATTGGTTTACAGTCCAGATTAATGTGTCTGTGCTTTATGTGCTGTTCCATGCCAGGCCTCATTTAAACATTTTGGAGGCAGGGCAGCATAGCAAATCACGTTGCTGTGCTGTCCTCAGTCAAAAGGAAAAGGTAGGAATGTGCAATATTGATGATATAAGGTACATTTCTGTCTTTTTAGCCTGTAGTGGCACCCAAATTGGTGCCTAGTGCCAATTCAGGCACCCTTGCACCATGCAATAAAGTTATTTCTCCTCTTTACACCTCCCCTAGGAGGCCCACATTTTTTATGCATTCTCTGATTTACAGATCCTTGTAAATCTGGGATTGTGTCTAAAACGCATGGGTGTTGCATGAGAAAACTCACCACAATGCCCAATGAACGCCTCCTTGACGTAAGGATAAAGCAAGGCAGTGGTTTGCGATAGCTTGTCTTACTCCATATCTATGAGACAATGCAATGCCACACAGGGTGGCTTTGCGTAACCTCAGAGATACTACTGGGAGGCCTGTGCCACCACAGCCCTCTTGCACATGAGGTACCATGTAATAAACAAAGGTGAGCCTGAACTGGTGCTGCACTTCAAAGTTCGAAGGGATAAATGTGAGGTACCATGTAATAAACAAAGGTGAGCCTGAACTGGTGCTGCACTTCAAAGTTCGAAGGGATAAATGTGAGGGCAGCTGGATTGAGTTGTGCCACAGTGTAAACCTACACTTATGTGATGTTTTAAAGTTCATGGTTCAGATTCCTGCCCTTTGTTCTGCACACAGCACAGTTGAGTGCTGTGACTTAGCTAGCTGCACTGCACAACATGACCTTTTTTTCCCACATTTCCACTTGTTGCAAATTTCCTTGTAGGTTTTGTTGTTCCTCTTCGACTACACTGTCTTGTCCGGGGACTCCTGCCACCAGCTTCTCTAGGATGACAGCTGCTCCCCCTTCCCCAAGTCATCTAGCTCCTCCTTTTTGTCAGGCTTCCACCTCTGGTCTGCATGACTGCCTTAAGGTTCTTGGACAGTTTCTCCTTCATCCTGCGCTTACAGCTGTGCCACTGTTTCTAGCATCAGTCACTATCCACTTGCCTTGTCCCGCACTGTTGATCTTGTCCACTATTGACTGACAAATAAACTCTTTCTTTTCTAATGGGATTTTTGAGGTGATAAAGAGCTGATGTTGGTCTCGCGTCAGTGATCAAGATGTCATTCTCCTACTTACTGAAGTTGCACTTCCTCTTTCCCTGGGTTTTCTGCCTGGCCATCTGGGCTGGTACTGGGGTTGTTGGCTTTGCTGCTGTTCTGTTCTCCCAGTTCCAGGGCTGGCTTTTGTGAAGTGTGCTAATGTTTATTTTACCACAGCGTAATTTATTTATTTTTTTAATCATGGGTGTTTGCGTCACTTTGCGTGCCACTTTACAGCCTTACGTCAGTTTTGCTGCTGCCGCTGCATCAGTTTCTGCTACGACATCATGCGTAACATTTTTATTACGCTGCCTCATACTTGCGCCATGGTGTGCCATACCGTAAATATGGTGCATCCTTGGTGTTTAAAAATGACTTTGCGATTCGTAAGTAATTTTGAAGCATTGCTAATGCAGTGGAGTGATGTCAGTTTTTGTAAATGAGGGCATAAGTGCTTTTGTTGGTTCACTGACACAACATCGATGTAAAGAATATTGATGCAAAAAAAGTCAAGTAAAAAATATAGACGACAAAAATATCGACTCCTATACTTAAACAAACTAAAAAAAATGTATCGATGTTAAAAAAATAGATGTCTAAAATATCGACTTTTTATATAAATATATATATAAATATAGGATAAAATAATATATATTAAATAAATTAAATATTAAATATAATTTTAACAAAATAAAATTCATTTCATATATATTTAAAAGAAATATCACAAATAAACTTAATTAAAAAAATAAACACACAAACACAAAAATGTATACATATATTTAAACTATTATTTTTCATTTCTGTTAAAAGTTTAAAATGATATAACAAATAACAATATATATTAATGATTTAAATTATGAAAAAATCTATAACAAATTAAAACATTACACTATTAAAAACTACTTTTAAACTTACATTTCACAATACAGTTAATGCAACAGTAGGGAAAGTGTTGGATAGCAAAGGGGTAAAAATAACTTATTCCCACTCCAGTGACTGCAAAAGTAGGCTAAGTGTTGGATAGCGAAATAATTAAATGTACTATTCCAATTCCAGTGAGTGAACAGTAGGGAAAGTGTTGGATAGCAGAGGGGTAAAAATTACTATACCCACTCCAGTGAGTGCAACAGTAGGATAGGTGTTGGATAGCAGAGGGTTAAAAATTACTATTCCCACTCCAGTGAGTGCAACAGTAGGGAAAGTGCTGGATAGCAGAGGAGTAAAAATGACTATTCCCACTCCAATGAGTGCAACAGTAGGGAAAGTGTTGGATAGCAGAGGAGTAAAAATTACTATTCCAACTCCAGTGAGTGCAAGAATAGGGAAAGTGTTGGATAGCAAAGGGGTAAAATTTAATATTCCCACTCCAGTGAGAGCAACAGTCGAGAAATTGTAGGCTAAGTGTTGGGTAGCGAAGGAATTACATTTACTATTCCAATTCCAGTGAGTGCATCAGTAGGGAAAGTGTTGGATAGCAGAGGGGTAAAAATTACTATACCCACTCCAGTGAGTGCAACAGTAGGATAGGTGTTGAATAGCAGAGGGGGAAAAATTACTATTCCCACTCCGAAGAGTGTACCAGTAGGGAAAGTGTTGGATAGCAGAGGGTTAAAACATTTTATTCCCACTCAGGTGAGAGTAACAGTAAAGAAAGTGTTGGATAGCGAAGGGGTAAAAATTACTATTCCCACTTCAGTGAGTGCAACAGTAGGGAAAGTGCTGGATAGTGGAGGGGTAAGCATTACTATTCCCACACCAGTGAGTGCAAAAGTAGGGAAAGTGTTGGATAGTTGAAGGGTAAAAATTACTATTAAAATTCCAGTGAGTGCAACAATAGGGAAAGTGTTGGATAGCAAAGGGGTACAATTTACTATTCCCACTCCAGTGAGTGCAACATTAGGGAAAGTGTTGGCAAGCTGAGAGACAAAAATGAATATTCACACTCAAACAGTTAAAACAAAAACAAAACATCATAGATTTTTAAAAATATCATAAAAATAAATACACAATATATAAAAAATGAAAAATCAAATATAGTAATTATATAAAAAGAAAACATATTATAATATTAATTACATATAACGAAAACCTACAAATAATATATCAAATAAAATTTAAAAAAATTCCATAAAAAATAATTCTTTTCAACTAGAAAATATTTACAAACAAAAATAATATTTAATACTTAAATGTATTTATTTTATTTCCTACCGTTTAACACCACACCAATAACAAAACACTTCAACATTTTAAATTAAATTTACTTCCATAATCAACATAATTAATAATCAATTAAAAAAATATTAGTAATTAAAAAAAAATACTAATAAACATTGATTGACTACACACACTTTACCATTAACATATCCACAACGCACACCTAAATTAAACAAACACACTTAAAACCTATTTTTAAATTAAAAACTATTACTATTAACAACTAATAATAAAGTAATTAAATGTATTTAATAACCACCTTTTACCCCTTTAAAAGTAAAAAGAACACACACAAAAATAAACAATTACCCAATATAAACATCAAATAATTAATATCAATTAACAACTATATATTAATTAATTAAACACAAACTACTTCCAGCTCTTTACTCCTACTTCTCCACTTAATAATTTATCAATTAAAAATAAAATACTTCCCACCCTTTACACCTATAAACACCACACTACTCACCTAAAATTAATTACACAATTACCATAATTAATTACCAGTTTAAATATTAAAATTAATTAACAACCAATTATGAATTCATAAATTAAAAATAAATTACTTCCTACCCTTTACACCTATAAACACCACAACACACACCTAAAGTTACTAATTAATTAATTAACAACCAATTATTAATTAATTAATAATAAATTACATTACACATTTAACACTATAACATCTCAATTAAACAAATATTAATAAATAACAAATAAGCAATACATTAGGGGGTCGATTCCAATTCCGGCCACAAAACGAACCGACCGACATGGACCCGGACCGAATACCGACCGACACGGACCAGCACCGTACGACCCGTGCAGTACGATGCAACGCATGTGAATTATAACCGACACGTACGGAATACAAGCCGTACGACCGAGCCATAGGGAAAATACTGATCTGGCCGGAAAACCGCCGCGAGTTTCACCGACCGACACAAACCCGGAATGAACCCGACCGACCCGTACCCGTGACGTAAGATTAGCGCAGTACGATGCAATGCGTGTAAACTCAGACCGACTCACACGGAGACAAAGCTGCATGACCAACACGCACAGACAACCGGACACACAAGCAATAGAGACCGCCGCGACCGCCGCGTACCAAACACAGAAGACAGGCACCGTGAACGAGGCGGAGAAGCCCGCACGAGACAACAGCAGCGTCCGTTTCCGTCACATGAACGTCTCCTTCATGCCTACAAAACACAAAGGAAAAAAGACAAAAAAAGGACCAAACAAGCAATGACAAAGCCAATAAATACCAAAGAAAAGAACATGGGGCAAAGACACACCCACAACTCCAACTATATAAAGGACTACAATCACTACCATCATCCCTTGCAAACAGGAGACACAGCCAGCAGCAAACACCAGTACACAGCAACCACAGACACACTCACAACTCACCCATCACACAACTAACACACCATCAGCACCTCATACAAAAGCACACACACATACACACAGCAAAACCAACACCAACCCACCATCACTTGCACCCTCACACACACATCACTCACCACCACCACCCATCACCATGCCTCCAAAGAAGAATCCAAAGTTCACAGATAGTGAGTTAAAAGTGCTGGTAGATGAGATCATCAGAGTAGAGCCACATTTGGTTGGTACATTGGTCCAAAGGACCCCCATCTCACAGAAAACCAAGATGTGGGCGAGGATTGTGGACAAGGTGAACGCACAAGCACCAGCAAGGCGCACAAAGGACGACATCCAGAACAGGTGGTATGACGTGCGCAGGAGGGTCAAGAAACTCATCGAAAAAGATCACGCCCTGAGTCAGTGCACCGGCGGTGGCCCTCCTGCCAAACCAGTCTACTTCAGGACCTGGGAGGAGAAGGTGCAGGACATCCTACCACCAGAGAGCGTCCATGGCCTAACAGACATCCCAGAGCCTGGTGAGTACACAAACAACATACCCAAGATTGTGTGGCAAGGGGACAGTGAAACCATGCACCACAAGCAAAGCTACACTAACCAATAGATAATCAGCCCAGGATGAGTATGCCAGTCACACAAACACAATGCCTGCCATCTCAGAGTGACTGGGAACTGTGTCATGACATGCACCAACCTACAAATAGAGCAAGCCAGTGGCACTAAGCCAAATACACCCTGCCAGACAGTTTGCCACCACAAACACACCACCTCACAGTGCAGCTGACTGTCATGAAGGAATAGTGGGGCCTGTAGTCACAGATAATGCACACCCTCCTCATTGGCCCATCAAGACCTCTCAGAAACATGCACACATCACAGGGAGTGGAAAATGACTGACAAGATGGCTGACACTGGGTCCTGCTGTGGGGAGCACAAGGCCCTGCTAGGAGTTGTCTGCAAATCAGAAGCAGGACACCACTGACTGACATCCTGAAAGACAACTTGCACACCCTACAATGGAAGCACGTTTCATGATGGGAAAGGGGACTGACAGCCCTTACCATACTAATCAGAATGGGGAGACACCCCCCTCCTCAACACAAACTCCACACGACTCACCGGGTACAATGCATTGACACACACCTCATTGAAATATCAGCAAAAGATACCCCATACTGGGTGCTGCTGTGTGAAGCACAGGGGCTCACTTGGGACTTGTAGCCAAACAAACACCAGGATTTCACAGTCAGCCACCTTGCCATTGCTGTCACACCCCCTCACAGGGAAGCAGAGTCAAGAGGGAGGAAGTATGGGCATGCTGGGAAGGAGGGTGTAGCCAAGAGTATGATGGGAGTCGCAGTCACAGACACCTACACCTACACCCACACACATGGCCCAGCAAGATCAAACTGAAC
The DNA here is from genome assembly GCF_964204655.1 of Triturus cristatus. NCBI lineage: Eukaryota > Metazoa > Chordata > Amphibia > Caudata > Salamandridae > Triturus > Triturus cristatus. Next base: position 552,206,940 of record NC_140595.1, read on the forward strand.
CATACTCACCTCACAGGGAGTGGGAAGGGACTGACAAGATGTCTGACCCTGGGCTCTGTTGTGGGGAGCACAAGGCCATGCTGGCAAATAGCCAACAGCAAACATCAGGACTATACAGTCAGCCATCTTGCCATTGCTGTCACACCCCCTCACAGGGAAGCAGAGTCAAGAGGGAGGAAGTATGGGCATGCTGGGAAGGAGGGTGTAGCCAAGAGTATGATGGGAGTCGCAGTCACAGACACCTACACCCACACACATGGCCCAGCAAGATCAAACTGAACCATACTCACCTCACAGGGAGTGGGAAGGGACTGGCAAGATGTCTGACCCTGGGCTCTGTTGTGGGGAGCACAAGGCCATGCTGGGAAATGGCCAACAACAAACATCAGGACTACACAGTCAGCCATCTTGCCATTGCTGTCACACCCCCTCACAGGGAAGCAGAATCAAGAGGGAGGAAGTATGGGCATGCTGGGAAAGAGGGTGTAGCCAAGAGTATGATGGGAGTCGCAGTCACAGACAACCTACACCCACAAACATGGTCCAGCAAGATCAAACTGAACCATACTCGCCTCACAGGGAGTGGGAAGGGACTGACAAGATGTCTTACCCTGGGCTCTGTTGTGGGGAGCACAAGGCCATGCTGGGAAATGGCCAACAGCAAACATCAGGACTATACAGTCAGCCATCTTGCCATTGCTGTCACACCCCCTCACAGGGAAGCAGAGTCAAGAAGGAGGAAGTATGGGCATGCTGGGAAGGAGGGTGTAGCCAAGAGTATGATGGGAGTCGCAGTCACAGACAACCTACACCCACACACATGGCCCAGCAAGATCAAACTGAACCATACTTGCCTCACAGGGAGTGGGAAGGGACTGACAAGATGTCTGACCCTGGGCTCTGTTGTGGGGAGCACAAGGCCATGCTGGGAAATGGCCAACAACAATATGAAACTCTGTCTGTGACAAGCAGTGTACAGGCAGGCATCTGTTTGAAAAGTAGAAAATGTAATGTTTGTGAACCAACGATGCATGTAGAAACATAAATCACATTGTGTGTCTCTTCCAAACACAGGTGGTGCTGGGCACCCAGCACCAAATGACGAGGATACCCAGGCCCAGACTCTGGTGAACACTGAGCTCTCTGGTCTGACTCTCTCACTGTCCTCTTCGGATGACGACGACCAACCTGGCCCCTCCAGTGTGAGCCATCATGCAGCATCAGCAGCATCAACATCTGCCCCCCCTGTACCCACGCCTCCAGCATCTGGACACCGACAGGGCACCCCCACCAAAACAGACAGACCAAGGACAATCAACACCCACAGCACAGGGACACAGGACCTCCCGGAAGCTACAGCCAACACCACCAGCAACACCACCCAAGGGGTCCCAGTGTCACCTGTGCGTACCGCCGCGGGTCCTGCCCGTGTGGAGAGGGGTGCTGGGAGGGGTGGGAGGGACAGGGCGCACCTTGCAGAGGGGTCTGGACTGCATGATGGCCAGGTAGTGGGGATCTCAAGGACATGCAACACGAGCAGGTCGCCCACCATGCCCGCATAGAGGCCAAGTGGGATGATATCACTGCGGTGCATCGGGACATACTACAATGCCTCCGCCAGATCAACACCAACCTGTCCACACCCCCCTGTGTGCTCACAACATCTGTCGCAACACCATCTGCCAGCACCACAGGAAGGGAGGAGGACTCTGGCGGAGAGTCCCCTGCACCGCAGAGGCCTGCACATGAGGATCCCCCCCCCCCCCCGGAAGATGAGGGGTCATCCGAAGAAGGACATGTGAGAGGCAGATGTCCCAGCACATCCCCCAGGGCCTCCAAACCTGTTCTGGACAATGTTCTTTGTGCGCAACCCGTTCACCTTGTCCAATCGCACACAACTCACCCACATGACATGGAGGGTTCATGTTGGGCCAATGTATCAGATGACTGTGGACTTTACTCTGGACATTTCATCTACCAAAACTTCCAACTCCAATGTGAACTTTGGATTCCCAAACCACTGTACAGCACCCACCATCCTGTGCACTTCCCTCACACATGTTTGTAAATAAACCCACCAGTACACCATACTTGCCTCTGTTGTGATTCCAACTTGTCATGTTCAGGGAGATGTCGATCTGCCACACAACACAGTGCATGCCAAATACTGCAACAATGTGACCAACGTAAGGTGAGTCATGGAGATGTGACACATGTGAGGGACACACACCACTATGGCAACACAAAACATACTCACCATGGCCATGTTACTCATCACACACAATGATGTTGACCTGAAACACATTGGCATGCACAGACACAACACCAAGCCCAGTCAGTGGTAACAAGTCCACAGGTGAGGTAAGCAGATGTCACTCAGATGTGGGAAGACAGACAACGCACATAACAAAGCGTAGCACAGGTTCATTACACATCAGCAACATGTTTATTCCACACTAGTTGCACGGTAATTCTGCGTAACAGTGGACACACGCTCCCAATGTGTTGGAGAATGGAAGTCCAGGGATGTGTGGTACATCAGTTGATGGGAATTGTCAACTTCCACACTGATGTTGGCTTCTGGGTGTTGGGGGTCAGTGTTGACCACACAACAGGCTAAGTACCCTGGGAAGGACAGACAAGATACAGTCAAAAGCACAGAAGAACAGGAGAGAAATGCAATACACATGCACAAAACATGCTGCAAAACACCTACACAAACACTAGTTAGCATTACTACCCTATTGTGGAATACACACCACCTGAATGGACACATCAAAGCATGCATCCAGTCAAGTGGCACACAGACACACTCAGACAGCAACATAGCTGGCTCAACACATTACAGGCTACCTCCATACATTCACATAACAACCCTGTAAACTCACATTCAGGTGAAGAAGTTGTTGATGAGCTGGGAGTGGACGTCACCATCATCTTCATCCTCACTGGCATCTTGGCCCAGGCCGGGATCCTCCACAGGTGCCGGAGGTTGGTCGCCGTCATCGTCATCCTGGATGGGAGGCACCTCCTTCCGCACCGCCATGATGTGTAGCATGCAGCAGACCAGGATTATTTTGCACACCTTTGCAGGCTCATATGGGAGGGACCCTCCGGTCTTGTCCAGGCAGCGAAAGCGGCTTTTCAGGAGGCCGAATGTCCGCTCAATCACCCTCCTGCTCCGACCATGTGCCTCATTGTAGCTCAGCTTGGCTGGTGTCACAGGGTTCCTGAGGGGTGTCAGCAACCACAGCATGTTGGGGTATCCGAAGTCACCTACACACACAAAAATGAACAAGTAGCTGAGTTTTGTAGGAGTGCGGAATACAACAGTGACAAACACACACAATGAGAAACAGTCAGTACACACTGACAAGCCAGGCATGCTGAGCTGGCATCTGTGACATCAGTGTTGCAATGCGACTACTCCTCATAATGTAGGCATCGTGCACCGAACCAGGGAACCATGCACACACATGTGTGATCGACATGTCAGAAAGACAGACCACCAGAGCATTGATCGAATGGTAGTGCTTCCTGTTCCGGTATGCCTGCTCATGTGCCTGTGGTGGTATCAGGGCAACATGTGTCCCATCAATAGATCCGATGACGTTCAGCATCCTCCCCAGTGTATAAAAGGCATCCTTTGTTTCAGGGAGTTCAGCTGGGCTCAGGAACTTGATATACAGGTCGAGGAATTGCAACATCCCCTCTAAGACATCGCATAGCACCCAACTAAACATTGTTTGCGACATACCACCAGCAGTAGCCACAGTGTACTGGAAGGTACCGGTGGCAAAGAAGTGCAGGGCTGCCATCACCTTCACCTCTGGGGTCAGTGCTGTGGGGTATGTCCGGCCAGGTAGCAGATGTGGCGCCAACTGCTCCGCCAACTCCGCAATCAGTGGCCTGGTGAAGCGGTACCGTCTGATGCAATTGCGTTCCTCCATGGTTGCAAGGTTTGGGAACGGACAATGGACAGCTGGTGCTCTGCAGTACAGAGATGCACAAAGGAAGATTGTCAGTTCATCCACCCATGTTGTCATGCCCACGATCACTGTCACATGCTAGTTCATGACATTGCACAATGTACTGAGGTGTGTGCTGTTGGGCATGGACACATATGTCACCTACAAGACCACCACCTCACATCTCAATTCCACATGTCCACATGAGTCCCATGTAGTGCAATGGCCAATCATCTGGCTGTGTCACCCAACCTCTGTGCTGCTGCAACGTTCAAAAAACACACCACAGTGACAATTGAGGCCTAATGTCTCCCAGGCATCACAGATCTTTGCCATGCAGAAACCCAGGCTCCCTGTATTGCCACATCAACACAGAAATGGACATGGCGTAGCACGTACACACCACAAGGCAAGCATAAGTCCCACAGGTAGTGGCCACTGTTGTTCCTGCCGGCCCTACATGTACGTCTCTTAGACACACACCCCATCAAGGTTGATGCATATACCACATGGATGTGGAGACTGTCACCCATTGGGAACATTTGATCAGACACATCTGAGACACAACATGCACATAGACTGTGGGTGCACATCAGTATTGTGGCTACAGGTCTCACTGTGACGGACATGCCATCACCCCCAGGACTCAGGGTGTATGTGACATGTCCTAAACATATCCAACCTGACACTGTGGCCGTGACTCATGCCCATTACTGTCCAATTGCACATCACAGTGGTAATGTGCACAACACACAAAGGATTCTGCTCCCATGTACACGTGCACAGCCTGGAAGTGGCTGCACGAAGTGCCAGCCAAAAAAACAGCTGTGGCCCCCCCCAAACACCCAGGGAATGCAGCCTTACATGCCATGGGACACTGTGTGGCCAATGCTGTAGTGTGGCAGGTGTGGACTGGTGTCCATGACCAGTATAAGTGTGTTGCATCTGTATAATAGTCACACCAATGAGGTCCGACGCAGGTGACAATGCGTACGCATTGCACGGGTCATGTCCGAGCCGTGCGTATGCTTTGTCATTGAATGCAATGAGGTCCGACGCGAGTGACAATGTGTACGCAGTGCACGGGTCATGTCTGAGCCGTGCGTACGCTTTGTCATTGAATGCAATGAGGTCTGACGTGGGTGACAATGCGTACGCATTGCACAGGTCATGTCCGAGCCGTGCGTACGCTTTGTCATTGAATGCAATGAGGTCCGACACGGGTGACCATCATCCATACGCGTCGGACAGTCATGGTCCGAGACAGGCGCACGCCTTGGCCATTGAATTTCATGTAGACGGGTGCATGTATATATTCAAAATACGCGTTGTACAGTCAGTTGAACGAGCCGGGCGCACCCATTGGCTCTGGACTGTCATGGAGACGGATGCGGATTCAAAACTTGTACGAGTTGTGCACTGGAAATTCAGTTGGATGCCTACAACAATGCTGCAATTTCAAGTGTTCCATGAAGGTGAAGATTTGAACGATGTGGAAGGCGTGTACGAGTTGTATTTTTAAATGGATTGGCCGGATTCATAGAATGCAACCGTGTTGGACCTATCACTTGGAACACATGGCACAGATTCTGCCTCTGCAGCACAGATATAAGGCTGGCTGGCCCCCAGGGAGCTCACTTGCCTGCACTACATGCTACTGGACCACATCCCTGCTACCACTGCTGCTGTCTATGCATCCTCTGGCTCCTGCTATGGCACGTACTCTGGAGAGGGCCCCAGCCTTCACTGAGAAGGAGAACCAGGCCCTGCTGGACGGGCTCCTTCCAGAGTACAGAAAGATCTATGGGAAACCAGGGGAGCAGGTGAGTGTGCAGTCCACTGCCTTCCTAATTATGCATGTTGTCTGACTAGCAGTACTAGCAGTGTGTACACCAGTGGCAAGCATTCTCAATGACTACTTTCATCCCCCAAAGTGTGTAGGTACATGCAATGAACAGTTTTCCTGCTGCTAAAGGGCATTATTGCAAGCTTAAACTATCCAGACATTGTTAACATGTCAGACATGCATGTGCTTTTGCAATCCCCATGGTTGCACTACCTGTGTAATTTATTTCCCTTTGTGATGATGACATGTCTATCCAAATGGCACAAATCTGGGGCATGTGTGTTCATGTACTTTTCACTGTGTCCTCCTCACACGTTGATGCCCACCAGAAGCAGGAGATCTGGCTGACCATCGCCCGGGATGTTCGTTCTGTGGGGGTCTACAAGCGCCGGATCCGCAACTGCCAGAAGAGGTGTTAGGACCATCTGGGCTGGACCCCGAGGATAGCTAGAGTCCAGCTGAAGCTGTCACCTCCATGCAGGAGGGGTGGACACCGGACCCTGACTCCCCACATGCTCCGTATCCTGGCGGTGGTCTTCCCGGACCTAGATAGGCAGCTGAAGGCCAGACAGCAGCAGGAAGGGGGTGAGTCCATGGCTGATCTGTGTACTATGTCTGACATGCAAATAGCAGTCTTTTGTCTGGTCACACTTCCACATTACGTAGCTCTTGTAGTCCCAAACTCAGGTCCCTCATTTGTGTGATGCACCCTCCTCATCTGTTCCACAGGTGTGGCCCCTACAATCTGTTGCTTGTGTCACTAGGGCACTGTGTCCCTGCAGTCAGCTATGTTTCAGGTACCGGTCAGCATCAGTTCCCGTGAATCTGTTGTGTGTTTTATGGGTGGGTCAATTGTTTACACAATGCCTGAGATCTGGCATGTGATCTGTGTGTGCCCTTCAGATGTGTACCAATTGCTGGTCTGAGTCGCAACACGTGGCTGGGGTATTCCAAACAAACCCATGCAGCAGGGGACTCCAATTTTTGGGCCTCAGGAGTATGTATAGCAAGTATGTCACACTTGCTTAGCCACCTGACTACTGTCCAGGGCCAAACACTGTTTCACTTAGTCATGGCCAATCATGCCCCCTCAAGAGCATTTAGAAACACTCTGTAATCACACTCCTGTGTATGAAATTGCAGGTTGTGCTCAGTGACATGTGCCCTCAGGTGTCTGCCTCTATGTCATTAGGGTGTGGCTTGTTGCTATGTACAACTGGGGTGTCCATGATTCAGAGGGTCAGCATGACATCTGCAATGTGACTGTGAGATACAAGACCTGTGTGACATATAGGTGTGTGATCATCTGACAGCGCACAATGGTGTATGCAACTGTGTCCTTCATGCAGCTGGGTTACATGCATGGCAGGCTGTGATGTGTTAATGTACAGGGATTAGTGTTTGCTGCGACTCATATGTCTGATTTGCATGATGTGGGGTCTTCTGAGTCCTGGATATGTTGTTTGCATGGGATGGGCAAGTGTGCCGGTCATCTGCTGAGTTTGCTTTACCCCAGAGCTAGGATTGTGAGTCAGTGCATATTGTTGTTGTCTGGATGCCCTGCCCCTGTGACAGGAGACAGTGTTGACTGACTTTCAGGGCTGCCCAGTGCCATGGAATTTAACTTGCTATAAGTGAGCCTGCATTGTGTTCAAGTGTGCACCATGCACCACATTGTGGCATTGCCCATCAGGACAGGAGTACATCATAGTGTGTGTTGCTGGCATGCATCACAAGCATGTGGAATGAGTCTCATCCGGACACCTGTACTGAGTCAGTAGCAAGAGATGTGCTGTGTGTATAGTGACATACTCCTACATGTTCACTTGCATGTACAGCTAATGTGTGGGTGGTGCATGTTGGCACATTGGGGTGTTAGCATCCAACATGCAACGGACATATGTGGAGGGATATGTGTGCCATGGTTGATGTTGAGAATGACAATGGTCTTATCCTAAACAGTGTTGGCACTTTGAGCTGTGTTCAGCTGATGATGCCGGGACTTGCCCTGTGATGTGATGTACTCACTGTGGTGTGTGCAGTCGGTGCAGGTGACTGATATTGTTCTCTTACTTCCTATTCCTATCCAGATACATCCACGGCCACAGAAGGGGACAGCTCCATGGACCAGGAGGAGCCACAGAGCCTTACAGGGACAGAGGAGTCGTCAGCACCATCAGCCCCAGCTGAGGGCCACAGCAGCTCTGAGGATGACTCCCTTGTGGAGGCAGGTGTCAGCAGCCACCAAACCCCAGCTAGTGAGGCTGTCCCCGCCACCACCACCTCCCCCCTCCCAACGGCTCCCATCCCAGAGGTCCTTGTGGGCTCCCGTGTTCATGAGCATGTCTCCTTTGTACCAGGCACCGCACCCCCTGCCCCTGTGTCCCCTGCTGCCCTGTGTGAGGAGTCTGTGGACTTACTTCGACAGATCCATGTAGGGCAGACGTCGATGCTGAAGGTACTCCATGCACACACAGGTCTGTTGACACAACTGGTGTCATTCATGGAGGGTCTTTCCTCGGGCATGTCTGCCCTACAGAGGACCAATCAGTCCGTGGCCTCCTCCCTGACGGCAGCAGTGTCACTCCTCCAACAGTCCCGCACCCCTCCTACCCCTGCACCACCCATGATTCCTAGCACCCTACCTGTCCCAAGCACAGAAACCCCCAAACCAAGGTCTAGACGTGCACACAAGCAAGTGCAGGGGACTGATTCCACACTCACAGGGGCTGGTTTGCTGACACACACACAGTCATCCACAACCACTCCACAGTCCTCCGAGACCTCTCCCTCCCAGCCCCCTTCCCTTGCCTCACCTGCAACCCCACCCCCCCAGAAGCTCTTCCTCCGTGACCTTGGCCTCATCCCCACCGACCCTGCAGATACTGATTACAAGGGGAAGAGGAAGTCCCCACACACAGAAGGGAGTGCCCCTCACACCCAGACACTCTCCCCCAGGCGCAGTCAGACAGAGACGCCCACCCGCAAGTCTCCCCGGTGCCAGAAGAGCAAGACCCCCCCACCACCATGCAGCTCCAAGGCAAAGTCTCCGTCCTCAATCCCCCAGGCCACCACTCCAGAGGTTCCCCCACCACTCCCTGCCCCGGGTTCTCCCACACACAGATACACCATCCCCAAAATGCTAAGGCCATCCCCCCTAGCACTTGCTCCTCACAACTGGTCAGACAGTTGGTGTCACTGATGTGGGGACCGTGTCCCCCCCCCCGCCCTGCGGACCTCATCTGTCCCCCATTCCGCTCCCATGGATGTAGGCACTGGTTTGGAGTCCACAACCACCCCGTCTGACTTGGGCACCGCAGTGGTGACCCAATCCACTCCATCTGGCCTGCCCACTGGAGTTGTGCCGGCACCCACCCCATCTGACTTGTGCCCCACAGTTGTGACAGCACCCACCACTTCAGTCAGCTCCACTGCAGTTGCAAGTGTCTCGCCTGCATCCACCACGTCTTCACTGCCTCCTTCTGCTGCGCCCTGATCCTGTCCCTGCGGTGCCTGGCCTGCCCCCATGTATGCCCCTCGGAGGGGATGACCCCGGTCCTTAGCAGTGCAGGCAAGCAAGGTGTGACAGTTGTCACTCTACTTCACTCCTTGGCACTTGGACATGGACTGGCCATTGGCCTTTTGTTTGCACAGACGTTTAGATTTTCATATACTGAATTTGTCACTCTAGTTCACTCCTTGGCATTTGGACATGGACTGGCCATTGGCCTTTTGTTAGAACAGACGTTTCACTTTTAATATGCTGAATAAAGCTTTTTTCTTTATCCCTGTGAACTTGATTTAGCTGTACATTATGTTGATGTTGTTTTACATGCCCTTGTACCTGTAATGCTTGGTTTACAATGTTGAATACTGATGTGTTGTTGTGAGCTACTCTCTGTGGTCCATGAGATATGTATCCTATTCTGGTGGGTATCCATGTCATCCGTTGCAGCTACCTGGGTGTGTCAGGATTAACTATTTGTGTGCATCTCTCTGTGAGCATTTCATTTGCATGGTCACATCTGTGGCTTGCACCCCTGCACATATGATGTGCTTCCCATTGTCCAATTTGTCACTTCACATACTTTGTGCTCATCAACACTGGACCTACAGGTGTGGGCATCATTGTAATAGGAGCAACTGGGGCCTCTGTGCAACTTGCTTGACATGTGCAGATGACTTAGGGGAGACTCACGTACCCAGGCTGTTGTGACCAGAGCCTTCATTGTGTGGTAACTGATGGCTGACTGACCAAGTGTTCTGCAGGCATGAGTGGGACTTGCATTGAATATGTTTGGCACAGCTGGGCTCCCACAGGAGTTTGGTCCCCTCAAGTAAGTGTGTTGTCCAGTGACATGGCCTGGGCCCATGGTGTGTGTTGTATGAGCATGTGTGTGTGTCCACATCCCTGTTCATACACAGACAGTGTTCCCTTGATATGTGCCTGTTGTTGATGCTTGCTGAGTGGTACTGGGTTCATCCCACTACTTTTACAATGGGCTACCAGATGTGTGGGTGCATGACACACTACTGTTAATTGGTGTATCATCATTGGGATTTGTCAGTTCTGACTGGTGATGATGTTGTCAGACAAAGATGGGACACAGTCAGGGTTCCTCAAGGCACCTGTTTATTTGCTAAGTCATGTAGTTGTCCCTAGGTGGTAGTTTTCAGTGATTGAGACGTTTGTATGTCTGTGTGACTGCATGTATGCCTTGTGTTTCTCCTTGGCATCTGCATTGTCCTGGGACTGTGGCAGGGATTCTGAAGGTTACACGAGCTTTGAGGTCATGTTACTGCATACTGTGCAGTATGCCTGTCATTCTCCAGGGTTGTGAACTGTCCTTGTGTGATGTGTGTGTGCACCTTAGTTCCTCACAACATTCCTGTGTTTGTAATGGGTGCATGTGCAATGTCAGCTGTCCATGTGGGTTTCACCGATACACATTGCTGCAGTTCAGGGTGTGTGGTGTTTAGGGTGGACTGATGTGAATGTTTGCATAGGTGGTCCCCTAGCTCCCATTTGTCCATGGATGAGGGGCCATGCTGAGTGATTTATGTTTGGGTATGTGTGATGTACATTTGTTGCACAGGACTGATGTCTGGGTTTCCCAGTTTGTACAACATCTGCCTTTGTCATCACAGTGGAGATGTCATGCATTCTTGTGTCACGCCAATGTCTGTTCCCTGGGGGTAGTGGTGTTGTGTGTCAGTCTCTTGCTGTATTAGTTGGTGTTCTTTCCAGCTTGTGTCACATGTGTCTGTTGTGCTCCCTCTCATCTCCCAATGCCTGATTGCCCACTGAGGGTGTCCCAATGATGGTTTACTTTTGTATGGCACTGTGTCCACATTTGTGTCACTGTGGTTCAGCCACTCTCATGTGTTGTGTAGTTGCCTGTGGATACTGAGACACACACACACACATGTTGTTTCCGATGTGCAGTGTGAGTTTGCCTGTTTGTGTTTGTGCAACTGCACCAGTGCATTAGTATTGCTGTTGTTTGCCTTTGTCTGGATGCTGATTTTGCATGCTGTCCCTGTGAGTCATTTCACATCATTGTGCACATTCATCCTGGTTGCTTGGTGCCATTGCTGGCATGGAATGTGAGTTTGGGATCTGACACCTAGTCTACACATGTTGTTTTGATTGGTGTGTCTATTTTCGAGATAAGTGCATGCTTGGTGATGGTCACTTCTTCTGTTGTGTCATTGTACGCTGTATGCATTGTCAGCCCCCATGGGTGGTGCTTGTCTGCACATGACCGAGAGTGTGTTATGTTTTCACAGCACTGTTAGCTTCACCACATCTCTGTGTGTATGGGACACAACCACTAGTTTGCCCCAGAAGTGTTTGATGTTTTGGGAGCAGGGATCAGACATGCTGTTTGTTATTTGCAGCTTTGACCAACCCATTTACCTTTTGGTCACCGTGATTAGGGGGGTTTAGTCCCCATCACCACAATGCTCCCCATCTGCTGCATTTTGGGAGCCCCCACTTAACTTCTGTTCTACAGAGTGATGGGGTGTTCTTTTTACATTGCCACAGTGCTATGGTGATACTTGCCTTGTGTATGTCACAATCATGTGTTGGTCACACATGCGCTGTTACTTACATTGTATGCTCATAGCCATAATCACTGTTGTGGGCATTTGTCACAGACTACACACTGTTGTCATGATGTTAGGGGGGATGTATTTTGCGAACATACCTGATGTTGGAGTATGCTGAATGTGTTGCGCATCACCCATCCTATGGCTGGGGGTGGCTGGGGTGATGGGCAAAATCAGCCCTATGGGTGTGGGTGGCAGTAGTGATGGGCAACAGGTCCACTATGGCTGGGGGTGGCTGTAGTGATGGGCAACATAAGCCCTATGGCTGGGGGTGGCAGGGGTGATGGGCAACATCAGCCCTATGGGTGTGGGTGACAGTAGTGATAGGCAAAATATGCCCTATGGGTGGGTGTGCAGCGGTGATGGGCAACATCAGCCCTATGGGTGTGGGTGGCAGTAGTGATGGGCAACAGGTCCACTATGGGTGGGTGTGGTTGCAGTGTTGGGCAACATAAGCACTATGGCTGTGGGTGTCAGTAGAGATGGGCAACATAAGCCCTATGACTGAGGGTGGCAGGGGTGATGGGCAACATCAGCCCTATGGGTGTGGGTGGCAGTAGTGATGGGAAACAGGTCCACTATGGTGGGGGAGGCTGTGTTGATGGGCAACATAAGCCCTATGGCTGGGGGTGTCAGTAGTGATGGGCAACATAAGCCCTATGGCTAGGGGTGGCAGGGGTGATGGGCAACATCAGCCCTATGGGTGTGGGTGGCAGTAGTGATGGGCAACAGGTCCACTATGGGTGGGGGTGGCTGTAGTGATGGGCAACATAAGCCCTATGGGTGTGGGTGGCAGTAGTGATGGGCAACAGGTCCACTATGGGTGGAGGTGGCTGTAGTGATGGGCAACATAAGCCCTATGGCTGGGGGTGTCAGTAGTGATGGGCAACATAAGTCCTATGGGTGGGGGTGGCAGGGGTGATGGGCAACAGCAGCCCTATGGGTGTGGGTGGCAGTAGTGATGGGCAACAGGTCCACTATGGGTGGGGGTGGCTGCAGTGATGGGCAACAGGTCCCCTATGGCTGGGGGTGGCAGTAGTGATGGGCAACAGAAGCCCTATGGGTGTGTGTGGCAGTAGTGATAGGCAACATAGTCCCTATGAGTGGGGGTGGCAGGAGTGATGCGCAACAGGTCCCCTATGAGTGGGGGTGTCAGGAGTGCTGGGCAACATAGTCCCTATGGGTGGGGGTGGCAGTAGTGGTGGGCAACAGGTCCCCTATGTCTGGGGGTGGCAGCAGTGATGGGCAACATGAGCCCTATGGCTGGGGGTGGCAGGGGTGATGGGCAACATAGTCCATATGGGTGTGGGTGGCAGTGGTGATGGGCAAAAGGTTCACTATGGGTGGGAGTGTTAGTGGTGCTGGCCATGCAACCCCTATGGGGGGCTGTTGTTAGTGGCCAGGATGTGGATCCCCTGTGTTTGTGTGCCATTTTGCGGGTATGTGTCGTTTGTTTGTGTTGTAGGTGTCTGACTTACCGCCTGCGCCATCGGCGTCGGTCCCTGAGCCGGTCATAGATGTAGAGTACTGGTATGTCCTGTGCGATGGGATTCATGATGTGTTCGTGTTGTACACGCTGCTTGTTGCTCCGTCTCGTACCCGCTGCAGGCTGGTCCGTCTCGTAGCCATGGATTGAGTTGCGGCACGAATCGTAGCTGATATGCTTGTTTTCCGGATGCTGTGACGTGCCGTACGTGATGACCCGTTCGGCGCGTAGGAAGTACGCATCGTACTTGTCATGCCGGAAACTGCTATGGATACTTCTTCCGGGCGACTCGGTTCATCTTTAGGAGTTACGGCTCGGACGGAGAATGAGGCTTGATTCACAGTCTACGTGTCGGTCATGTTTTTGGCAGTTATGCGCATCGTACTTACTCTACAGGACGGACCAGCTCCGGGTACGGGTTGGTCGCACGGTAAGGCTACAGACAGCTGTCTGACCGGCTATCGGAATTGGCCCCTTAATATAATTACATTACTTCCCACCCTATTTCCCTATAAACCCATAACCCGCTACAGAACTAAAAACGCAAAATTGAAATTGAAAAAATTAATAACTACTAAACATTTTAACGCATATATTAACAATACAAACAAATCTTATACAAAAACACATACATATAAAATATATTCTAAAATGCATACCATTCTTAAAAAACGTTATTTTTAACGACTATATTTTTGCAAATTATATTAAACACTTCAATATTTTTAAAATCAATAATACTTACCTTAAGTTGGTATTCTTGACCACGACATTCTTGCTGTTGAGGTTTCTGGACTACGATAATAATGATGTTGTACATTGAAATGCAGGGGGGTACCATAGGTACCCCACATGTGCACCCCCCAACCCCCAGAATCCCTGGGGGCCTGCTACGGGCCCCCAATGTCAAAGTCCGCATGCCACTCCGTGGCGGCATTGCCACCACGGAACGGCGTGTCCCCGCCTGCATATTAATATGGATGGCGGTGTCTACCAGACACCGCCACCATGTTAACAGCTTTTCCGCCCGGTAGGCAATCGGGTGGATTGCGTACCGGCGGAAAACTGGCGTGAAGAACCTAGGCCTTATGAGCCTGGCGGCGCAGGGTACGCCTTAATCTTCTGAGTTCACCTGCTTTGTTACACAGGACACTCTGTTGGGCGTAGAAGATCAGGTTTATTAGCTGCAGCTAAGTACAGTTGTCCCAGAAGTACACTCGGTATGTTCTTAGGAGACTGCCACTTCACTCCGTGACGCACAATCTTTTATAGCACATAGATAGTATAAGATTAACAAAGAACACTCCCAATACATACATGGTTAAACAATGAGAAAAGTTTGAAAACAAGACATAACCAATGAGAAGAGTTTGAAAACAAGATACCAAGTAACCAATGAGAAAAGTTTGAAAACAAGACATAACCAATGAGAAGAGTTTGAAAACAAGATACCAAGTAACCCAAAGCCTCTCCTTCGACTGTGTGTGTCACCCCTCCCCACAAGTCAATCAATGATAGTGTATTTGCAGGTGGCAGGACAAATTTGTATGCCTTGGAGGACAGTTGTGAAATGAGAGAATACAAGTAGAGAATAGCGAAGGACAGAAGATAAGATAAAGTCAGGAAAGAATGGTGCGAACCAACAGACAGTTGAGACAGGGATCAGTCAGACCAGACGGGGATTAGTGGACTCAGCCAGTCCCTGACATCAGTCTCGTAAACAGAGGCAGGAGGTTATTTTGACACGTTGCAGTGAGATCAGCAGAAAAACTTTGTTTATTGTGCTGCCTGAGTGAGGGCAACACAAAAATGGCAGTGATCAACAAAATGGTGGCTAAATACGAGCGAGATCGAAAATCGAATTTCCTCAGACCCTCCTTTTGCCATAACTCAGGCAAAATACACAGACTCACGTTAATCTGAGTCAATGTCAATAGCCATGAGGTCTTCAAACTGTTGCTGTAACATCATTTTAATGTTCTCTGTTTTCTGTGACTCAGGTCTTGGGACACACAGAGTGGCACAAAGACCGCAGATGGTGGGGCCACACTGCATACAGAGACAACAGGAAAAAATGATGGCCAAAATCACTCCAAGGAAGGTTAGTGCCTTCCATCCCCATTTAGACAGTAATCCCCAAAACCATCCCAATAAAGACCAATCTCCTTCGTCTTGATGAATCGATTCGGAGATCATATGTAATTTGGAGATGGCTTGGTATACCGTAGGGGCATCGTCAGGTATATAAATACAACAGCTAGATCCGATCAATTTACAGACTCCACCACGATCTGCAAGAATAACATCTAGTGCAATCCGGTCCTGCAAAGTCATGAGACGATCCGCCTGAAGTTCAGCTGTGAGATTACTCAAGGCTCCCACAGTGACATCTATGGTAGTCTCAACAACACAAACCAGCTGTCTCATGTTTCTGCTGTTGGCCATTGGGCCCCAAAAAGGAAGAAATCCTTTGAGGAAATCTCTTCCCTCTTGTCCTGCCGTGTCTTTGGAATCAACAATCCCTCTTCCATATCTGTTTCTATGATGGCCTGAAGGAGCAGTGTATGTAGGAGAGAGTAGGAAAGCTATATAGCATGTTCCTGAAAAATCCGTTGGTAGCCATGTGTAAGCTTTATCGTGGCAGATAAAATATGTGCCCTGGGATGGCACTAATGGCGGTGAATTCTGAGACGTGTAAATGTATGTATGGGAACAAAAGCTCTTTCCTTGTCCAGTGTTGGTAGTCTGGCCATTTATTTGCAAACAGAAATTACCTTGATGAGGTACAGTCCAAATTGGTGGAGATTTTCCTTGTTTAACTTTATCACTAAGGCTAGTAACGTAATGAGTCACGTTCCAATCGGCATATGTTCGTCTCTCATCAACAGGAACCTTATTATTCTCCACAATTTTAGTCATAGCTCCCATTCCCTTTATTAGAGAACTATGACTAAAATCTGGACCACTAATATATGAACTAACAGGACGTCTAAATCGGCTCTGATATGCGTTTGAAAACATTACAAAATAGGCCCAAGCGGAACCTTCATAAGAAAATGGAAGGACTAAATATGGCATTCCTTTATCTGTGGTATGAGGCATAAGTCCACACACCCAACAGTCAGTTGTGTTGACTACCAATTGGTGTTGGTGCAACAATTGGATAAATGAATTATTAAAATATTCTGTTCTCCTGATTAGTTCATGTTGGGGAAGTGTATATAATTGATATGGGCAGATAGTAGAATGAAGAGGCAAGGAGATAGAATTAGGACAACTTTTTGCTGCATAGCATGAATAACCCAACCTACACAAGCCAATAAGATACACAAAAATATAAAAACACACAATGTTACGCCACATCGACTGTACAATATTTTACACTATTTTTGTCTCATCTCTTTCTCCTTATCTTTCTTTTCTAATTTAACATCCATCCTCTAAAAGGGTTGCTCACGGCAATCTTCCTCACTGACTTGGCTGTGATTATTAGCCGTCCTATGACACTGCAAGTCCTTTGGGCCTAGCCACTATACAGGTCACAAACGAAGACTCCTACCGTGACCCTGCAACCTGGACAGATGATAAATGTAACAGAAGAGATGGGAATCTTAGGTGTCTTTAATCAGTCTAGGTCTTAAATTGTACCTAGTTTTATTTGGTGTAGTTTGATCTTGAAACAGTGTCCGTGGCTCTGTAGTGTTCAAGCGGAGATGAGACGGTACAGCTTCTTGTAGAATGTCGTCATCTTCTTTCTCCGACCGAGTTCCATTCAGGCATGCATCACTAAAAGGTATGAATCGGGGGACCTTTTCGCCTTCAGAATCATCTATACCCTTACGGACCCACTGATCAAAAGGCAAGGGCAAAGGTACTTTCTTGCAGTGCACGCCGTAAATCCAGTTCTTTTTCCCTTCGACTTTCACTGCTGTATGTGTAGTTAGGAGCACCTGTTGAGGCGCCCCCCAACGAGGTTCCAAATTATTTGTCCTCTGAAAATTCTTCACACAGACCCAGTCCCCGGGTTGGATAGAATGACCTGGGTCTGTGGAGGCCTCTGGCAAAGTGTTTTGAACCTGTTGGTGAAGAACACGCAATTTAGTGGTGAGGTCATGTAAATAGTCAATCAGCATTGGATACTCTATGTCAGAGTACTTTCTAGGGCGAGGGACTCCCCATACATTAGCTGGGTGCCCGAAAACAACCTCGTATGAGTCCCAAACCAGAATGCACAGCTGTTCTAGTGGACAGGAGAGCCAAAGGTAAAGCATCGGGCCAGGCAAGACCTGTGCTGGCTTGTATCTTTGCAAGTTTAAGTTTGAGAGTGCC
Organism: Triturus cristatus; assembly: GCF_964204655.1. Lineage (NCBI taxonomy): Eukaryota > Metazoa > Chordata > Amphibia > Caudata > Salamandridae > Triturus > Triturus cristatus. The sequence continues at coordinate 552,224,683 of NC_140595.1, forward strand.
ATTATAACATTCTATCAAACCCGCTGACTGTGGATGGTTTGCCGCATGGAATTTCTGTTTTATACCAAGACCTGCAAACACCTTTTGCATGACTTGGCCCACAAATTCGCTTCCATTGTCACTCCAGACAATGCGCGGCAAACCAAACCTAGGAAAGAACTCTTTTAGAAGAACTTTGGCAGTGGACAAAGCAGTGTTGTCTTTCAGAGGGTAAGCCTCTATCCATCTGGAAAAGGCACATACCACCACTAGAACATATTTGAGATTGTTGCATCTCTCCATGTGAATATAGTCGATTTGCAACACCTCAAAAGGATATGTCGGGGGAGCAAAATGACCTGCCGGAGTTGGGGTTCCTTTTCCCGGATTGTACATCAAGCAAATGATACAATGCTTCACCACATTATCTGCACATTTTAGAATCCCTTCATTCAGCCACACTGGAGCCAGAAGTTTACATATTCCTTTCGCACTGATGTGGGCTGGACCATGCGCCATAGTAACTACAGGCAGTACATAGGCGTCTGGTAACAGCCAACGCTGGTGTTCTGACAATTCTATCCAACATCCTGTTCCGTCTAACATTCCTGTGCTCTCTTTCCACTTTCTCAACTCTTTCTCTGTAGCATCTCCCTGAATCGATCTCACACTTTCTATTGTGTCCTCACACATCCCTCTTTCCCTGACCCAATTCGCAGGGCCCGCAACATACATGTGACTTGTAGCATCTCTGGCTGTCCTTTTTGATACCTTGTCCGCAAAAGCATTTCCGCGACCAACATCATCAGTAATCTTCTTATGCGCACTACATTTCACAATTGCTATCTGGGTAGGCAAAGCAAGTGACTCAAGAAGATCAGTTACCAATTGACCATGCTTTATTTTAGTACCGTGGGAGGTAAGGAATCCTCTTTCCTTCCACAAACGTCCGAAGCTATGCGCCACACCGAATGCATACTGGCTGTCGGTCTACACATTCACTCTCTTTCCTTTAGATAACACACACGCTCTGGTCAAAGCTATCAGTTCGGCGGCCTGAGCTGAATTATGTCTGATGCGTGCTGTCTCCACAATTGTATGCAAGGTGGTAACAGCATAAGCTGAAGTTGTCTCAACATTCGGGAGTTTGAAACAAGACCCATCCACCCATAGGATCCCATATGGATCCACTAGCGGCGTATCTTTCAAATCAATTCTACCTTTTGTCTCCTCCTCAGTACGGAGAAAACAATCATGTTGTTCTTGAATACCTTTCCCTTCTGGAAGAGGTAACAAAGTGGCTGGATTTAAAGTGTTACATCGTTTGATGTGCACATGACTAGCCAAGAGCGTCAGCTCATATCCAGACAAGCGAGCACTTGTAAGATGCTGCGTTTTCGTCCTATTTAGCAAGGTATCCACTGCATGTGGTACCATAACAATGAGAGTATTATCTAGCACAACTCCAGCAGACTGACGAATAGAAATCGCTGCTGCTGCTGCTGTAGCTTTAAGACAACTAGGCAATGCCTTGGCTACTGGGTCTAATGTAGCTGAAAAATAGGCACATGGCCGCTGTTTATCTCCAAATCGTTGTGTTAAGACTGACAACGCACAACCTTCTCTTTCATGGACATAGAGCGTGAAGGACTTACTGTAATCCGGAGTACCCAACACAGGAGCAGAACACAGAGCAGCACGTAAATCAGTAAAACTCTTCTGACATTCGTCAGTCCAAGGAAGGGGTTGGGGTGTGTCTTTCAAAGTGAGTGCTAACAAAGGTTTGGCCAACAAAGAAAAATTTGGGATCCATTGCCTACAATAAGAGGTAATGCCCAGAAAGGCACGCACCTCTCTTTGTGTGAATGGCACAGACATTTGCGCAATTACTTGAATTCGTTCTGGGGTTAATCGCCTTCCCTCCTTTGATAAGAGATGACCCAAATAGGTAACCTCTCTACGGACATATTGTAGTTTAGAAGGCGAAACCTTATGATTAAGATCAGACAAGTGACGTAACAATGCGACAGTCACATTCCTGCAGACACACCCTCTGAATCAGCAGCAATTAACAAATCATCCATAAATTGAATAAGAGTAGCACCTGGGGGCAAAGGGAAAGTATCAAGCTGACATTTCAGAGCTTGACTATAAATGGAGGGGCTTTCACAATAGCCTTGTGGTGCGCGCTTGAACCGGAAACTTCGGCCTCCTAGAGAGAAACCAAAAATATCCCTACTCTCTTCTGCAATGGGAATGCTGAAGAAAGCATTTTTCAGATCAATAACAGAAAACCAAGCCGCTTAGGCAGGCATCATAGTTGACAGGGCAGTAATATCTGGGACAACAGGAATCTGTGGTACAACAATTGTATTAACCTCCCGAAGATCAATCACAAAACGATAAACAGGAGGCTGAGAAGGGTCAGTGCGTTTAAGAACAGGAAGAATAGGACTATTACATACATTTCCTCTCGTTTCCTCAATCACACCCTTCTGAACCAAATCATAAATGATATCCAAAAGCGCTCTTTCACTTTCATTGGAAATTCTGTATTGAGGAATGCGTGGCAATTTAGCATTGGGCTTGAGAGTAACAACATAGGGTGGGATCTCAAGACAACCAACATCATTTGGATCCGTAGCCCAAAGCGTTGCAGGAAGAGAGAGCAATTCAGGTGGGAATTGATCTTTAGACAAATACATTGGCGAAGTCAATTTCTGCCCCAAAGTAAGATGTACACCAGAAGGAGAACAAAATATCGTTGCATGCAATCTTTTCAATAGATCCCAAACCCAACAGATTCTCGCCGCAACCAGTTGTTAAAAGAAGAGGAGCTTCCAAATCATAAGGGCCAATTGAAATAGGCAGAGGGCTAGAGACCGGATTACGAACTGGGGCGCCAGAAAATCCTACTGATACATTTGTTGAGCCAGACAAAGGTGCCCCAGGGAGTTTAGAGTGAATGATAGAACTTCTCATCGCACCAGTATCTAAAATAAATGGCTCTGACGCACCCATTGTAGTGACATTAACATAAGGTCCACTCTGATCTACTCGAATCGATACAACTCCCTCACTTTGTCTATGGCTGTCCTAGTTAGCGTGAAGGCTTTCATTTTCATCTTCAACATGATAATCATCATTGTAATACTGTGTAGACTGAGTATTTTGTTGATCAAAAAAGTTCATAGAATTTGGAGGGGGAAAGGAACGCTGTTCTTGGGTCAACACACCTCGACCTCTACCCCTGGGCGCTAACTGATAAATACCTCGACCTCGTGGAGCAGATAGTCCTCCACTACGCTGTAATAAAACCGGGCAACTATTCTTAAAATGACCCTCCTCTCTACAATAGGCACATTGGTTAGGACCTAATAAAGGTCGCGGAATAAAAGGCTCAGGCTTTTGATACACCCTCTGAAACTGTGGAGGCTGTTGAAACTGGCGCTGAGCAAGATGAGGAGGATAAGCCTGTTGCCGAAGAACCTTCGTTTTTAATTCTTTAGTCTTTTTCTCTTGCTTATCTTTCTCCTCTTTATCCCTGTTCTCATAATATTGAGCAGTAGCCAATATCTGAGCAGAGGAAGAAACAGCCCATGAACTTTCAGAGTCTTTCAACTTATGTGACAGCTCGGAAAGCAAATTAAATACGAATTTATCTACAAATAATCGCTGTCCACCCTCCGTAGTCATATCCTGACCACTGTGATCAATAAACGTTTCCTCAAAACGAGTGAAGAAATCAGAGACACTCTCATCTTTCTTCTGTTTACACGCAGTTAGTTTATCCCAATTAACTCGCAAGGCAGGCATCATCGTTTTCATTAAAGTAATAATCCTACCAGGTTGTTCTGAAATCAAAGCATCAGGCCAAGCACCACCCATTTGGGCTCTATATGCGGCAATTATAGCATTCCAATCACCACCTAATGCTTGGGCGTGATCCTCTTTCCGAATTCAAGCCCATAATGCTTGTGGGACTACATTCCCCATCAACATATCAATATCGGCTAAATTCATAATGCAGGCATCAACAGTCTGGGACAACTCTTTATAGTAACCAGCAGGGTTTTTACGGGGATCCGGTAGAGACTGTTTAAGAGCCAAAACTTCAGATCTTTTCCAGGGGACATGTACCCATATACGCTGGAAATGCGCGGGAACAGTGGATTAGCGCCTGCTGCTGCAAACGCTTCTCTCCACACTGGAGGAACCTCTCTCATTGGATAATGTTTCAATGTCAGCCTAACAGCAGGATCGGAATCAAGGAAAGTCTGCGAGGAAAATAGGGATCTAAAAGTGACAAGTGTCTTTACGGCGTCCTCAACCTTAGGACCCACAATGAGTCCCTTATCGAAATTAGCCTGAACATCCAACAGACCCTGAGGAACTGAACCCAAATCCATATCCTCCCATCCTTTAACAAGAGTATCACACATAACTTTAAAAACATATTTCTGCGTGGGCGCTTCCCACTGATGAAAGGTGGCCATGATATCATTCACACTATACTGGGGACCCTTCTCAATCCATTTGCGAGCGAGAGAGTCCAATACCACCCGTTCATCGAAGGCTGGAAACTGACTACAAGACTGTCTTTGAGAAAAAGCCAGGGACATATTAAGAGTCTCAAAGAAAGGAGACAGAAACCCAGAGACAGTATCTGTGATCCGTTTAAGGACAGTAGGAGAATTGGACATAAGGACAGGGGACAAGGTATTGGGCGAACTAATAGGAGAAGAACTGGCAGTTACAAGAGGAGCCAAAGGCAAAGGAGATTGTGGTTCAAGAGATGGAGATAAAGCAACCGGTGGCAAAGGAAGTGGGGGTGGCAATACTTGAAGGGGCAAATGCGGAAGAACCGGAGCAGGCGGAGGCGCAACTAATGGCTGAACTGGTTGTAATAATGGGGGTGCATTAGCACCTTGTGCATAGGGAGGAGGCAATCTCAATAGGTGAGACATCAAAGGGTCTTCCTTCAGTTCCTTACTTTTATCAGGAGGGGAAGTAGGCAACACCGGGTAGCATTTATCTATCGCCATACGATGCTGTCTCTCTGAAATTTCCATTTCATGATCAATCTCATTATCTTTAAACTGCTGGGCAGCCTGTATAATCGTTATACCTTGTGCTTTCTTATCTCGTTTTGCCTGCTTAATTTCTCTCTGTTTGGCTTCCTTGCGCCAGAGGCGGAAAGAGTCAAACATTGCCGGCCGGGCTTCAGTCTTTCCGTCCGCCTGGGTCCTGCCTGCCATAGTAATATGGCGGGGGGAATTGGCATGCGGGCGGGAAAGAATGATCCGCCCGACATTCTAATGGGCCTCATAATCTTTGAATAGTGAGAGGTAATAGATACTTTAACATAACAACGCATTTCATCTGATCAATGATTTCAGTAAATTAGCCATTGGCACACACAACTTTCATTTCCAAACAACAGCCTTTAAAAACGAAAAATAATTTCTTACTCCATTTGTGAAACAACAATATAGAAAACTCCTTTTAGTCCATAATTACCTCGTTGCAAAATAATGTATTCCCTCCTATTCCGAAAGCAGAATATGGGAGAAAAATGTGTTTGTATCAGTTTTCTCCAGTGAAATCAACACATGATTACTATTATAATTCTGAATTTGTTGTGAGTGTCTCCCTTTCAAAACAACTATTCCCTCTCCTACCTAAAGTAATCTTGTGGCGGAAGCAGTCACTTTTCAAACAGCAATTGAGGGGAGATTTTCAGCCCAACTGAAAAATGTACATAAGATTAAGGATCATTAAAAATGAAAAAAGATCACTTGATTCCAATCATTGAGCTGAAGTGCATAACTAGATTCTCTATGACTCCAGAGCATTGGTGATCATTTTCATAGCATTCTCATTCCAGTAGCATTGAAGGCAATAAAATGATTACTTAATGTCACATCAAGTTTTATCAAGCACACACACGCTTAAGGCAATTGCATGTATGAGGTACACTAATACATGCCTGACAGGTAGTAGTGTGGAGAAGATCTCTGTTTTGGAGACTACCTTCAATTAACGTGTAATGCATCAACTATTTTATGTTTTCCTGTACAGTGATTATAGCTAACCCTGGGCGTAGTGGGGCTACGTGGAGCATTGCGTAGTGTGGCCAAATCTCCACACACTCGCGTGCTCCGCCTAGCCCCACTACGCGCCGCCCACCTCCCGCCCGCCCTCCTTTTAAAATAAGTTAAACTATGATAAAAAATAAGCTAAAATGCCTTACCTGCAGTGCGGCGTCCCGGGGCTCCCTCTTCCTCGTTGACGGCAACTTCTTTTCACAAATGCGCATGCGCGGACGCCCCAGGGGGGTGGTGGGGCTTCCCTTAGGAGGTACTTATGGTACCCCCCAACATTGGCATGGACAAGGAGGCAGGTACCGCGCTGTGCCTGTCACCTTGTTCATGCCAATGCTCAACATGCATATATTGCATTGTGGCGGGTGCTGCTTACAGCACTGCCCACCGCAATGCAATATATGCGGGATGCCACCGCCACCGTGGCGTTGGCATCCTAACAGCCATTGTGGGACCACTGCACCTCTTGCGGGCGGTCCTGTTTGCCGTTGCGGTGGCCTGCCATCGTAACAGACCCCTAATTTACAGAGCATTTGGAGAATATTTGAGAAAATCAGAGCCAAGGACACATTTTGAAATACAACAGATCAGTATCATTGATGAAAACTGGATGTAACTAAAAGATAACTTTATTGATGAGGCAATCGTACTTCAAGGAATCCAAGAATAACATTTGATAAATGCTGTTTTTAGACCAATTTTGAAAAATAATTAATGTACATTGGAAGATCTGAGCTTGATAGGCAACAATATTTAGAACTGTTGCACATTAGTGCCAGCTCCCCTCTATGGGCTCATTTGAATGTGATAGTATCCTATCAGCGACCAACAATACATAGGTCTGTAAAATCCCTAGTTGACCAATCATTCCCAATCCTCAAACAACTCCACAAATTTTTACCAGTATTATTCAGCAATTACCATGATCATTCTGAAGAAAGGTGTCTCTATTAAAGAACTGATACCAGAAGCCCCATTATGATGGTGGGCGGATTTTGTCCACCCGCCACCGTACCGGAAAATGGGACCGACCGCCAGAGGTGCGGTGGTCCCACTAGGCCAATTAGGATGTTCCCGCCACACTGGCGGGCGCTTTCTGGCCTTTAACATTGCTGACTGTGCTGCTGGGTGCAGCTCTGTCCTCAATGTTAAAAGTGCATGGTTTGCATTGCCATGCACATATGTGACATGCACCGCGCAGTGCCTGCCACCTTGTGCATGGCAATGTAGGGGGGTACCATAGGTACCCCCCAAGTGCAGCCCCCCACCCCCCGGGGGCCCATATCGGGCCCCCAAAACAATTTCCGCTGGCCTTTCCATGGGAGGCCTTTAAATTTGCACATCATAATATGGATGAACATATTATGCCGGCGGAAGAGCGGAGGATGGTCTTTCCATCCGCGGCGGTACCACTCGCCATACTAATATGGCAGAGGGTAAATGAGGTACATATGGCGGGCGGATCGCCCACCATCATAATAGGCCCCTAAATGTTTTTAAAATATATATATGGAAATGTAAGAATTTCTTTCCCAAACATCTGTTTTTTAGTTTATGACAGTACACACACTTTGATATCAAATGCAAGCTTTTCATTTTGGAAAATAAACTCAATTCCCCAAGACAAAAGCTTATCAAAATATAATAATATGTTTTTTTCATACTTGAGTACCATATTTTCTATTTTCAGTAAATGAATGTTTTGTACCCAAGCATCAGAGTGTGACATTAATCAAGCATGTACATGTATATACGACACATGGACAGGTGTGCTTCAAATGTCCATTTAGCACTACCTCATACAAAGGATGGGCTTATATGTTAGAGTCAGTGTTGTAGTTGTACAAGGAGTAGGCACTTGCAAAAATTATCTTCGCTCTGCCAGGGTCACCATTATAATTGGAGTGGGTGCTGTCATTCCACAGATGCCCACAGTAAGCAAGAGTTACCACCAGTATATCAGTTCCCTCAACATCAAATGGGAAAGCACCATCATTCCAAGGATGCCCACAATATGCTGAGAATTGACACTATTATTATAGAGTCAATTTTCTAATAAAGGTGGGCATTAACTGACCATAGAAGGGTGGTCACATCACAAGTTCTCCCTCAAGCTAGAAGTGATGCAGAGGAGTAAGTTTAGGAGAAATCAAAAAGCTAGCACTCTGAACGTTTTGGACTTCCAGGACCTCCAGAACCACCAGCGGAACTTCGCAGAAAAGGTGGTTGATTTCAATACAACTTCGGGCCCGATTACGATGTGGTTAAGAAACCATTCTCACCTAGAGCCCGATTACGATGCGGTTAGGAAGGCCTCCTAACGACATTTGCTCCTTCCGAATCGGATCGGGAACATGTCTCCCCTACCGAGGGCCCGATTACGATGTGGTCAGGAACATAGGCTCCCATAGAAGTAAATGAGAATCCAACCAAATCGTATCTGGAAGCATCCGGATGCCTCATACTCGGTCGGTCAGACTTTCCCGATTCGAGTCGGTCAGAAACAATCTCCAAACCGATTCGATCGGGAAGATTTCCTAACCACCTCGTAATCAGGCACTTCATTGGATACAGTCACAGGCTTGCCTTACTGGAGGCTTTTGAGCTCCATAAAAAAGACTAGGGGGCTAATCTGTATCTTATTGGTATGTTTAATCCATTGCATTGGAAATGGAGCATACATACTGCTAAGTTAAAGGTCTGTCTTCTCGATTGTATGCTGCAGACATTAAGGGCCTGATTTAGATCTCAGGGGAGAGGAATACTCCGTCACAAACGTGATGAATATCCCATCTGCCGTATATGATCGTAATATGGGGGACAGGATACATTTGTGACGTAGTATTCCCTCTGCTGAGATCTAAATCAGCCTCCTAGTTTGGCTTTGGTGTGCCTACTCCAGCACCAAATTTCTAACAGCTGCCATAGCCAAACTTCTCAGACCTCCGGATGGAGTAAGGGCTATCATAGAACTGCTATATGTCAGTTGCTTAAAAGGGATTGGAAAACATATAGTCATTTTTATTTTCTGTCGCGACCAGGCAAACCCTGGTGGTAAGAGACAGTAAAAAGTTAATAATGACCCCCTTGCCATGCAAGATGACTCTCATGGAGAGAGGCCAATCTTTTTTATTTTTAAAAATAAAATCCTGTTTCGGTTCCTGCCAATCCATTATAAATGACCACCTACTTGGCGGTCATTTATAAATGTGGTGGGAGGTCACTCCCTCAGAGGGGCGGAGCTATTTACTCTAACCCCATGGTGAAATGACGGGCTGCACTCCCATTTATAAATTAGCTCATAAGTCAGAAGGTAAAATCTTTGACCTGGACAAACCCGATTGGTGTATCTTTTCCACGTTGCATTGCAGTCCGTCTGAAATGGCAAATAGGTCATAGACAACCACATCTATAGAATATCCTTCACACTTCATGCCTTTTAGCACTATTTTCATTTATGTCTTTAAAAATTCAAATCTATGTTTCCCATGATTGTATTTCATTTATTAAAATTAACTCTATTTTTCAAATTCGATTTGGGATTTTTATTGTTTGGCGTTTTTACTTTATTACTGTTTGGGTACTGCATAAATACTTAACACATTGCACTGACTTAATCTTGTCTGCTCTGTACCATAGTTAACAGGAAGTTGAGCTTAGATAATTCAGTGAATTTGGGGTTCACCCTGAAATGTTAGTGTTATTATTCCTTCAGGTGGGTAACTGGCCACCCCAAATAATAATCCACTTTCTAACAGTGGTCATATAAGTGAATGATCAAGGGCAAGCGTGGCATCCATATAGTAATATGCATGAAAATGGCCTCATGATTCCATACCCACATATTACACCATCTACTAATAAACTATATCAACAAATATAAGAAAATATATTGTTATTGCGTCTGTTGAATACAATGCTAACTCTACCCTTAGTACTACAGTACAGTGATCAACTATGGCACCTCTGTGATTCCAAGCCTTCTAATACAAACTGTGGCTACAAAACGTTTTTGAAGACAGGACATAACTATTTTCTGAAGAAGTGCAAGTTGATGATAAGTGCAACGGTGAGTTCTGATCGGTGTCAAAAGGTGAACTATCTTACATTCCTGGGCAAGAGTTTTTGAAACCAGTTTTCTGCAGAGTCCAGAATTCCAACCTCTCTATTGTCCACAACGTCAATTTTGTGGAAAATTGTCTGTTGAACAAAACTGCACCCAAAGAGCACAACTTAATTCACTGTCTCCCCTCTTTAAAATAGTATAATATTCAGGGCCGTTTCTAGGTGTTTTGCCGCCCTTTACGAGAATCGAAAAATGCCGCCCCCTCCCTTTTACTGCCATCACTCTCTACCCCTGTCAATCAGGCTAGAAGAATTAATGCATTAGATATTCCCAAACTCATGTTTTTTGCCGCCCTCCCACTTTTGCCGCCCTAGGCGGCCGCCTAGTCTTGCCTAATGGTAGAAACGGCCCTGATAATATTTCCAGACGGGGAACTGGAAGCATAGTTGCAGGGAAGGTGAGGAATTAACAATATTTTTAATGAATTTCACTGAATTAGGAAGGCTGTGATGGTTTCTGAAAGTTACTTTTTTATTTTGGATTTTTGACATAAATGGTGGGTACGTGAAGTTTCAATGCGCCCAGGGATGGTCATATCTAGGCATCTTTCTTCTAAACCCCAGTTGGATTTTTATATGGAAACTAGGGAAAATGTACGTACATGACAAGTGCACTTTTCATTGCGTCCCTGAAAGGGTATGATGAATCCTCTTTGGAGTAATTTCTGATTCCTCTGCTGGCAAATAGGTGAAATCTATGCGCTACGTGTGGAGATGGGAAACTTAATTAAGAGAGGCAGTTTTCAATTGTCTATGAGTTACACTAGCAAACACAGACACTGATTGTGAGAAATCCACCGGGTAGTCCAGGGAGAGCACCCAAATAATTTTACCTATTCGACTGTAGAGCTTTCATAACAATTTGATCAGGGTGACCCAAAAGGGGCAAACTAAACTGGTGATGATGCAAGATAGCTATAAATGAAATAGCAATACTGTTGAGAGACAAGCAACTTGAAAGCCCACAGCACAGTTTAATTAACATTTTACAGATTTATTGATTTGATACCACAAAAAGTTGTAGTGTGAAAGCAAAGTTACAATTGCACCAATTCAGAAAGGACCTCAAGGCCTGGGTCTTTGAATGACCCCAACAAAGATGCTTACCCTCCCCCATGCCTTGAGACCCACATGGGTGAGTAGTGCGCTCCACAAAACCCCTGATTGATTGATTGACATTTTCAAATTCATATCAATAAATATAACGGACTTCCACTCGATGACATATTATATGTTGGTCAGGAAGTCTCTGGAAACAGGGCTTTTGCAGCTGTATATATATATATATATATATATATATATATATATATATATATATATATATATATATTACCTACTGGCGGTCGCCAGTAGGTAGTTATAGTTAGGACCACGTTTCCATAGGAAAACCTCAACATTCTATTTTGAATAACTTTGGCGCCGGTCGACGAATCCTCGCGAATTTCTCAAAATAGGTGGGGCGCTACGCTCCGCTCCTACCCTGAAAGTCTCGGGGGGATCCGTCAAGCGGGGGCTGAGATAAAAGGGGGGTCCCAAAACGCGTTTTTCCCATGCATTTTTCCATAGGACCTTTAGAACGAGCTACAGCCCGAACGGCTGAACAGAATTACTCAAAATTTGGCAGAGAGGTAGTCCCTAGGTCAAGGAAGTGCCTTTTGTAGGTTTGGTGTAAATCTGTTCAGTAGATTCTGAGAAAATAGCCTTTAAATCAATATATATATCTGAGCCCGCTTACGGTACGCTTACCGTACGCTTACGGTAAGCGTACGGTGGCGTGCGCGAGCGCGATTCTGATTGGCTCTTAGATCTTAGTAAACATTCGAATCGGCCGAAACCAGGAAGCGGCGGCCGCCATTTTGTCTCTCGCACTGAGTGTTGTTTATCAAACATGATGGCCAAAAACATGTTACGGGGCTGTTTTGACAACTCCCTCCCACATAGTCATGTTGAGGGAGTCCACAAACATCCCCCAAGAGCAAAAACGGTTTTATTTTTTTTTCGGCAATTTCGCGGGGTACGCTTACCGTACGCTTACCGTAAGCGTACGGTAAAAAAATAAAAATAAAAAAAACACTATCCACACTTACCCCACCCCCTGTGCTTTTGGTGGCCGAAGGCCACCAAATGTACAGGGCTTATTAATAGGTAAAAAAAACTAAATTTTGGCAACATGAAATTATAAAATTGAAATAAAAAAAACACTATCCACATTGACCCCACCCCCTGTGCTTTTGGTGGCCGAAGGCCACCAAATGTACAGGGCTTATTAAAGTTGATAAAAACCGTGCACGGAACGAACTGCGTTAAGTGGGCGCGCACGCCTCGAATGGCGTTTAGTAACTTAGCATTTAAAAAACCGTACAAATTCACTGAAAAAACCATAGGTTTCACACACGTTATAGTTAGGAATTAGCATTTAAAAAACCTTGCAAATTCACTGAAAAAACCATAGGTTTCACACATGTTATAGTTAGCGGAAATTTTACTGATAAAAAACCAGTGAAATTCCCCCGTTATAGTTAGTGCAGGCAACTATAACTCACGCGACCGCAATCTTCTGCTGATGACATATGTGTCTTTATGAAAAAAAAATATTTGTAATATATGTATAGCTAAAAATGTATGGAAGAAGACATGGGCATATAAGTGTCTAAATACAGTATTAGCATCAGCAGAGGATTGCGGTCGCGTGAGTTATAGTTGCCTGCACTAACTATAATGGGGGAATTTCACTGGTTTTTTATCAGTAAAATTTCCGCTAACTATAACATGTGTGAAACCTATGGTTTTTTCAGTGAATATATATATACATACATACACCTATAACATAAAATTTAATAATAAAAACATTATATTATAAAATAAAATACTAAAATATTTATACATTTTTAAACTTACATTTTGCACTCCATTGAGTGCAACAATAGGAAAATTGTTGAATAGCGTGAAGGTAAAAATTTACTAATCCTACTGCAATTACTGCAACAGTAGCAAAAGTGTTGGATAGCACAGGGGTAAAAATTACTATTCCCACTCCAGTGAGTGCAACAGTAGGGAAAGTGTTGGATAGCATAGGGGTAAAAATTAGTATTCACTCTCCAGTGAGTGCAACAGTAGGGAAAGTGTTGGATAGCGAAGAGGAAAAAGTTACTATTCCCACTCAAGTGAGTGCAACAGTATGGAAAGTGTTGGATAGTGGAGGGGAAAAAATTACTATTCCCACTCCAGAGAGTGCAACAGTAGATAAAGTGTTGGATAGCGTAGGTGTAAAAATTAATATTCCCACTCCAGAAGTGGCACAGTAGGGTAAGTGTTGGATAGCGGAGGGGTAAACATTACTATTCCCACTCAAGAGAGTGCAACAGTAGGGAAAGTGTTGGATAGCGGAGGGGAAGCAATTACTATTCCCACTCCAGTGAGTGTAACAGAAGGGAAAGTGTTTGATAGCAAAGGGTAAAAATGACTGCTTCCACTCCAGTGAGTGCAACAGTAGGGAAAGTGTTGGATAGCAAAGGGTAAAAAATAGTATTCCTACTCCAGAGAGTGCAACAGTAGGGAAAGTGTTGGATAAGAGAGGGTTAAAATTAATATTTTCCAAAAATTCATATAAAAATAAAAAAGAAACAAAATACCAACTACAATACAAAAATTGTTAATAGCACAAAAATAAAAAACATATATAAGAATATAAAAAATTGCAAAAGATAGAAAAGTATTTGAATGTTAAAAAGTACTAAAAATTACCTACAAACATTAATTTATAAAAGTTTTTAAAAAACTTTTTAAAACAAATAACTACATTTAAAATAAATTAATTATAATCAAAACATTAATTATTAATGATTTATAAATAAATTACTTCACTAAATATTGCACTATACACGCACAAACAACTCCTAAATACTTGACACAAATAACATACTCACCAATTAATTAATTATAAATATCAAACAATTGATAATTAATTAATAATAAAGGAATTACCACAAACAACACTATAAAATCGAAATATAAAATAAATACTAATAAATAAAAATTATTAATTACTTTATTCAATTTAAATTACTTCCCGCCCTATTCCCCTATAAACCCACAACCCGCTTCCAAAATAATAACACAATTAACATAATTATCAATTAATTCATTAATACAAATTGATCACCAAATAATTAATTTATAAAACAAATAATTATGAATACTAATAAATAAAATGTATTAATTACTTTATTATAATTAAATTACGCCCCACCCTATTCCCCTATAAACCCACAACCCGCTCCTAAAAAAAATAACACAATTAACATAATTATCAATTACTTAATTGATAAAACATAATCACCAATTATTAATTAATTAATACAAATTTCTACTATAAATACTAACAAATAAAATTATTAATTACTTTATTATAATTAAATTAGTTCCCACCCTATTCCCTTATAAACCCACAAACCACTACAGAACTAAAATACACAAAATGTAATTAACATAAAATTAATCACTTCTAAAAATTGAGGGATCGTCCCCATTATCCCTGTGCCAATCAGTCATTTCACTCAACACTTCATTTTATTCAATTTTCTAATTTTTATAAAGTACAAAGGAATAGATATTTGCTCCCCATTTTGCACAAGAACTATTTTAGACATCACTGACCTGCTTTTGTTTCCTAACAACAACTTTCTTCAGAAGCCTTGTGTCTGATAATTATTAATTTCATCCAACACTCATTGAGAGTTAGGATATGATTGCAATGTGTCGTTTCATGAAATGTTTTGTACTTGTTTTTAATTGTAAATGGTTTTAAAATGTATGCATTTTAAATGCAACCACTGTTTGCATCAAATGCTTACATTTATTGAGGATGTTTATATATATTTTTGTATCTTTTCTGGCATTTTTGCATTGTAAAGATTATGTCATTGATTGTTTGAGGCCTTTGATTTTGTGTGGTTCAGATTGTTTTTCAAAATAAAACACACCATTCAGGGGGCATCAGATGTGAGTTTGAGGTGTGCAATAGGTTTCTGCTAGCAGTCTCTTCATGATGTAATGCTACCTGTGAAGTGTTGTTAACTACTGAAAGCTTCAAATCCAAAAATATTATTTTGGGGCCGATTCCAATCCTGGAAAAAGGCTGTACGAATCGTTGTACGGAGCGTTTTCCCCGTATGACTCGTACCAGGTAAACTTTCCGTACAACCTAGGAAGTGCGATTCGTACAGAAAGCCTATTTCCGTACGTTTCGTACAAAAGCCCGTACGGGTCAAAAAAACCTACGATTCTGATCCGGAACAGCTTGTACGCGACGTCCGGACGTATTCAGGCAGCGGTGTCTGGCCCAGCAAGTACGATTCGTCACTAATTCACTCCGTATGGCTCTTTTTTTACGGGAGCCAAACACAGCCGGAAAAGCAGAGTCCTACGCAAACCGCTACGCAACGGAGCCCCGGTACGCGACGTACATGCCATGAACCCCGTCGTACGTGTCATCCCGGTCCTCTTGGCCTACGACCTGGTGCACCGCACCCGATGCACACGCCGCAGAACAACACCTAGGGGCCAGGGTGGGGGTGAGGGACAGGAAACATACCCCATACTCAAAGCCAAACCTATAATATGGAGGCCATACATTACCACCAGGGTCTGGTCACTTCGGGGGGCGTGTCCAGCAACCCCTGTGTACCGCAACAACAGAAGTGGACGTGTACGCTGCATTGCACATGTACCCCTACGGCACCATTAGAACAGTGATACGGACTGTACACACGCAATGAATGCGTGGGTACGGTGCGTGTCACACGTACCCCTATGGCACAGTAGAACAATGATACGGACCGTACACACGCAATGAATGCGTGGGTACGGTGTGTGTCACACGTACCCCTACGGCAGAGTAGAACAGTGATACGGACCGTCACACGCAATGAATGCGTGGGTACGGTGCGTACCACACGTACCCCTATGGCACAGTAGAACAGTGATACAGACCGCACACACGCAATGAATGTGTGGGTACGGTGCGTACCACACGTACCCCTACGGCACAGTAGACCAGTGATACGGACCATACACCTAATGAATGCATGGGTACAGTGCGTACACCGCCATTGCTATGTACGGTGCGTACACCGCCATTGCTATGTACGGTGCATACACCGCCATTGCGTATGTACGTGTGTACACAGACATTGCGTATGTACGGTGCCTACACGGCCATTGCGTATGTACGGTGCGTACACCGCCATTGCGTATGTATGGTGCATACACCGACATTGCTATGTACGGTGCGTACACCAACATTGCTATGTACGGTGCGTACACAGACATTGCTATGTACAGTGCGTACACCGCCATTGCTATGTACGGTGCGTAATACAACATTGGTGCGTACAACATTGCGTATGTACGGTGCGTACACCGACATTGCATATGTACAAGTCATTCCACGTGTACGGGACGTTTTCTGTACGGTTCGTAAATCGGAAAGCCGGTCCGGATCGTACTTGTACGGTCGGACTGTATTTTTAGGCTTCGTACGGAAGAGTGTCCGGGTCCGTCTCGTACAACTTTTCCAGATACGATTCGTACGGATCGGGCCGATCCATATGTATTTTTCCCGTACGAATCGTACTTCACGGGTCGGACGTTACTTGTACGATTCGTACGGAAAAAATTACGGATACGAGTCGTACGGGACAAAAAAATACAGGATCGGAATCGACCCCTTTGTGTATGTGTAAGCAGTGAATTCTGATTGTTTTTAACCATTTTATTTTTACATTTCTTTTACATTGATCTGTTTTCTTCTGATGTGGTAATCATGTCATCTATGTATCTGGGCCATGTCACAATTTATTTGGCTTAAAATTCATTTTCCGCTGTCTATACTATGTTTTTTTTTCCACTTCCCCTTATGGATGTTGGTGTAGCTTGTAGTAATCTATACCGCTATTTCACTTACACATTTTACTTGGAAGTGCATTTGCTGTAAAAGGAATATGTTATGTGTCAGACTTGATTCAATAATCTCCAATAGCATTTCCTTAAGAGCAAAATAGTAAATTGTTTAAAAAAAGAAATGTGCAGGTATTAATCTCATCCTCATGATGTATAGATCTATACATTGAATAACCACTCAGTGTTATCAGCTATGTAATCACTATGGGCCTGATTATGAGTTTGGCCGTGTGATGGAGGGGCGGCATGCCACCGCAACCACACCTCCATACTCCACCACCACCCACCAGATTATAAATTGTAATCTGGGCTGGCGGGCGGTCATGTGGCAGCTGGCCCAAGTCACTGGCTTTCAAAGTCTCATAGGAGAGCCTATAGAAAGGCAGGGCTGTGGGAAACCAACAGCACATTCCTGCATGGCACGGACAGTAAAGTCCATGCTGTGCAGGACCTGGGGATGCAGAAAGACAGGGGGGCACAGCATGTGCCCCCCTGCATGCAATCCATGCAACAAGGCACCAGGGGGCCCTGTAGGGACCTCCTAGTTTCCTCACTGCCATACTTTTCATGGCGTGCTTACCGGCATGAAAAGGAGGGCAGTGAGGAAAATCGTAATATGTTTTGCGATGCAGCAGCTGCTCCCCCAGCATATTGTGGCCTCAGATCACTGCAAGACTGCCAGGGAATATGGATCCATGGCAGTAGTAGTGGTACTATGGCAATCTGACTGCTAAAGTCATAATACAGCGGTTGGACCGCTGGTGCTGCGGTTGCCGCACCGCAGGTTTGCCGTTCCATCGCACCACCAGACTCATTATTCAGGCCTTTGTTGTAATATATATTTACTATCTGTAAGAAAAACAATCACTGTTATCTCTGATATAGGAAGGTAAACATTTCAATAGACATTTGTAGAGAAAAAGTCTATACATTCAGGGCATTTATTGCTTTCAATAGACGTCCCACACATTATGCTATTGGGCATCAAGGAGGAGAGCATGATTTTGGGGAAGACACATATGAAAGTGATTTTGGACTCAATTGCTTTAAGATTTTGAGATTCCTCATATTCAAAGTGTCCTCTCAAGCCATTTAAAGGTTACTTATGGATACCTTGTATCTTTTTTGTATCTCTTATACATATATATATATATATATATGTTGTTGTTGTTATGTTATGTTATAAACGCTTATATAGCGCACAGCTACCTCCAACGGAAGTGTCCCGGCGCTGTTGACTAATCATGTGGACCTGAATGGAGAAAAAAAGAGCTGTGATCAGTGGGGAGGAGAATCAGTGCAAAGGAAACAGCCAGGTTTTTAAGGCTTTTCTGAAAGCATTTTCTTTCTCAAGTGCTCTAAGGTCCTTCGGCATAGAAATCCAAATAGTAGGTGCCCGGACAGAAAATGACCGGCCACCCATTCTGACCTTTCTAAATTTGGGTACCTTAAGAAGATTCAAATGATTGGATCTTAAAGATCTGTTTTGCAAGTACCTTTGAATTCTTGCGCTAAGCTATGGGGGGCCAGTATTATACAAGGCACGATGGGTTAGTACCATCACCTTAAAGATCACTCTTTTCTTTATAGGTAACCAGTGTAAACTGGCCAGATGAGGAGAAATTCTGTGGCGGACAGGGTTATTTCTAATCAATCTAGCAGCTGCATTTTGAATTAGCTGAAGCCTGGCTATCAAATAGTCTGGAAGACCAATAAATAGACTGTTTGCGTAATCCAGACGTGAAGTAATGGTGGCATGTACCACCGTTTGACGACAGTCTACGGGGAGAAAATGAAGAAGACGGCGCAACATTCTAAGCTTCCAAAAACAGACTGCAGAGAGCTGAGCAATGTGATCCTTTCCTGAAAGCTCTACATCCATCTTAACGCCTAGATTCCGGGCTACCCTAACTGGGAGTGGTGCGGGATTTAGGATGGTCGGCCACCAGCAATCTGAGGACAGTGGAGATTGATTATTATAAAATAGGACCTCAGTCTTTTCTGTGTTCAACTTTAAACAGTTGTCCGACATCCAAGATACTATGTCCAACATACATCTCCTAACACTCAGCATCCTTCCCTCATCCTTTTCATGAAACGAAAAAAGGAGCTGAGTGTCATCAGCATAGTTGACAACCCGTAGGCCATGTTTCTCAATTATAGGAGCCAAGGGAGCCAGATAAACATTAAACAATGTCGGGCTTAATGCAGAGCCCTGAGGTACTCCACATGACAGCATTTTTATTTGTGAGGAGTGCGGACCCAACACCACCTGTTGCAATCGTCCCTCCAAAAAAGACTGAAACCACGACAAAACTGCTCCTGATAGACCAATGTTCTTTAATCTGTGCAATAAGATTTTATGGGACACAGTATCAAATGCCGCAGAAAGATCTAATAACACAAGCATTGCACAGTGTCCTTTGTCCACCGTTTCTCTCAGAATCTCCGTGGTCTCCAGGAGCGCGGTCTCAGTGCTAAAAGTGGCTCTAAAACCAGATTGGGAGTCATGCAACAAGTTGTTGGAATCCAAAAACCTCGAGAGTTGCCTCTGTACTTCCTTCTCCAAAACCTTGGCTGGAGCTGGGAGTAAAGATATAGGGCGATAATTTTTTAATACCAAGGGATCGGCTCCTTCTTTTTTTAAGATGGGCCTAACCATGGCTTTCTTCCAATCCACTGGATAATTTCCAGTTTTCAACGACTGGTTCCAGATAATATTCAGGATCGGATTTAGCCCCTGAGCAAGAGTCTTGTAGAACCTGGCAGGGAGAGGGTCTGCCGGGGAACCCGATTTTACATGTTCAAGGTCCGCCAGAGATCGGGTGTCTTCAAAGATGGCAAAGTTCTTCCAGGCCAAATTTCCATCCCCATTACTTATAATTGGATCTGGTTCTTTGCAAGGAGGAAACGAACAATATATTTCAGCAATTTTATCATAAAAAAAAGTAGCCAGATTCTCACATAAGGTTTGAGACACGGGTATGGAACTTAATGAGGCCAGGGGGTTAGTGAAACCTTCTACAATCTTGAAGATTTCTTTTTTTGAGTTATTAGCCGCTCGAATCTGATTGGCGAAAAAGTTTCTCATAGCTGACCGCTTAGTGCGATGAAAGGTCCTAAGGGCGTTTTTATAAATGAGTTTGGCTTCTAGGGAATAGTTCCGTCGCCAAACTCTTTCCAACTTCTTACAGGCACTCTTTCTAGCTTTAAGATCCTCCGTAAACCATGGGGCGGAGGGACGATTACGAACAGTTTTCCTCAACACCCTCGGAGCAATATTATCTAAAGTTTGGGTTACTTGCGTCTTAAAAGCGAGAACATCCTGATTGACGTCCCCCGTAATGTGGAAAGGAGACATTCCCCAGTAATATGTGAAGGTAGTTGGCAAAACCTTTCGCCAATCTCTAGTCTCAATCATAGTGTGAGGGCCTCTCTTGGGTTTATAGTTTCTTTTGAAGGAAAAAGGAACAAAATAATGGTCAGACCAGGTAACCTCTTGGGGAGAACTCATTACCAGGGTCAGGTCATTAGTAAACACCAGGTCCAACATATGACCTCCTCTGTGAGTAGCACTCTGCACCTTCTGTACAAGATTAAACCCCTAAAGTGTACAAATTAGTTTACTGGCTTCCATACTTTCACTATCACCCACATGGAGATTAAAGTCCCCTAAGACCGTAAATGACGGGAAATTCAAAACAGAGCTACTAATCCATTCATACATATCTGTTAGGTACCTAACAGGAGATGAAGGTGGCCTGTATATAAGTAGGCCAGCCATTATGGGGTAGGAAGGGCAGGATATGTTAAAGGGTAAGGCCTCAATGGAGCCAAACTCCTCCAACTTCTTGAAGGAGACGTCCCACTTATCCCGTACAATAATCGCTACCCCGCCTCCCACTCGGTCCAAAGCTCGATTCGCAGCCACTAGTCTGTAGCCAGAGGGAACTGCCAGAGCAATATCCGGTTGAGAGCTTTCTCTCAGCCAAGTTTCTGTCAGAAAGACTATATCCCAGGCTTCACATTTCATACTTAACCATATATCGTCAGCATGCTTGGGAATGGACCTACAATTAATATATCCCGACTTAATACTGTCCCCAGCTCTCTGTTCCATCTGTTGAAAAGGAACCGTTGACTCAAACGGCTTCAACACAGGCATAATCTTAAAATTGCAGACCTTACATATCTCTTCCCCCACTCTACCTTTCCTCTTTTTTCCGGTCCCAACATTCCAATTGTGGCGCATGGTACAATTGCCCGCCGCGAGGGCTAAGAGTTCCTCTCTCGTCCAGGCGATTCCCCCATTTAGCGCAGATTGAGCAGCGTTGCTAGCGCTAGTCGCGGGCCAGTCGTGGACGGGCGCAGACGGGCTTGCCTCTGGCGCGCCATCGGCGCGCCCGCTGCGCCAGCGCGCTGCGCACTTGCGTCTCCATCCTAGAAATAGACAGAGGCGCGAGAAAAGCTAGAGCGCTAACGTGCAAAAATGGCGCTGGAAACAGGCAAGTCAGCGCGATGTGTTACCGAGATAGTTAAACAGGTGAGGAGTAAATCACACCCTGAATGCTGTAACAGCGAATAGCAGTACAATTATAAAAAAAGACATCCAATACAAATATAAAAATCAATTTAAAAGAGAGCGAAAGGAAAGTCCTTTCGAATGTGCAAATGAGCGTTTTTTTAAGGTGCAAGTATGAGCGTGAGGCTGCAACAATTCTCCCCCCGTTAGTTACTTGATCCCAACTGATCTGTAAAACCAGCTGGACACTCTAAAATCACAGCTCTTACTGAATATATATATATATATATATATATATATATATATTCACAGAAAAAACCATAGGTTTCAGGCACGTTATAGTTAGGAATTGGCATTTAAAAAACCTCAGAAATTCACTGAAAAAACCATAGGTTTCAGGGGTGTTATAGTTAGCTGGACTTTTCACTTGTACAAAACCATTGAAATTCCCCCGTTATAGTTAGTTCAGCTAACTATAACTCGCGCGCCCGCAATGCACTGCTGATGACGTCACATATTACATCACTCATGACATGGTCAGTGACATCACTCATGACATCACTGATGACATCTCAAATGACATCACTGATGACATCATCCAGTGAATGTGTGTTTTTCTGAAAATTAAATATGTTTTATATATGTATATCTCAAGGTCGATGGAAGAATAAATGGGTATATAAGTGTCTAAATGGATGATTTGTTTTTGAAAAATTGATTGTGTAACTGACTGATTAAGTGTATCATAGTGAATACATGGCTTAGTGAGTAATGTTTAAATATGTAAATATCTGTATCAGTCTCTCACTTTGTGTATAAGTGGCTGCATGGGTTGGTGAGTAGCTACATGGGTGTCTATATAGGTTATTAGTTGGTTTTTTGAGTATCAGTCTGAGTGTCTGCATGGTTCGGTGGGGGGTATTACGTAGTGCATAGGTGCATGAATGAGTGACTCACTGTTTGTATGTGTTGAACACAGCATGTGTGCAGGACTGTATGGGTGGATGAGTGTGTGTATGGGTGTGTTAGTGAGTGAATGACTGTCTCAATAGTGTCTTTATGAGTAACTACATATGTTTTAAACTAGTATATGTGACTATTGGTGTATATATGTGAGTATATGTAAGAGTGAGAGATTGAAAGAGTTCCTGTATGAATAAGTATGTGTTTCTATAAGTGATTGTTTAAAAGACTAAGTATGTGTAAGTTTCCGTAGAAGTAAGTGTGGTGGTGTGTGTATAACTATATATGCAAGTAAATATATGTTTGATTCTTTATTAGCATGAGTGACTATGTGTGTGAGTAACTCTATGGATGAGTGGCATTGTGTAACAGGATGTATAGGTGTATGAGTACATATGATGAGTGAGTACATGTATGAGTGACTGTATAGGACTGTTGGTGAATGAGTGGATGTGTATGTGGATCTTAGAATTACTGAAGAGGTTGTTGTAACTGGTATTGGTATGTCCATTGTTTTGAAAATTTTAGTCTCTATTTTTGAATGTGTGTATCAAAGGTTATATTAGGGTGAGAGGATGTCTGCCACTCTATCACAAGGATGATGTCATCAGTGATGTCATCAGTGATGTCATTTGAGATGTCATCAGTGATGTCATGAGTGATGTCACTGACCATGTCATGAGTGATGTAATATGTGACATCATCAGCAGTGCATTGCGGGCGCGCGAGTTATAGTTAGCTGAACTAACTATAACGGGGGAATTTCAATGGTTTTGTACAAGTGAAAAGTCCAGCTAACTATAACACCCCTGAAACCTATGGTTTTTTCAGTGAATATATATATATATATATATATTGGCTAGCAGATGGCACCATCTTAGATTCAGACCTTAGTTCTAGGAAACCTACGGGCTATCGCTCACTGTACACGTTTCATAAATAGATAAATCATCACAAACATTAACATAAGAGTCAATGTTGGCCAAATACCTAAAAAAAAAGAAAATTTTCAACAAATCAGTAACTCTTATCTTGAAACTTCAAGCAGGATCAAGTGCCTAAGTGCCTAGGTAAGGGTAAGCAACAAGTGTGTGATGAATTTAGGAAATTTGGATCGAGAAAAAAAACATGATCTTGCTGGAAGAGCCTGCAGACAATTTCCGAAACACTTTCATGACTTGCTATGATTTCTCGCTCTGGGGACTGTGCTGATTGAAAATATGGGAAAACAAAACGTTCCAGGTAGGGTATGGTACCACATGGTAACCAAAACTCAATGTGTGGAAGTAAGATTATGCTGGAGATGTTTGAGGTTGGTTCACCACGTACATATACCCCGGGGTTTGGACAGGCTTAGTAGATGGAGCCACTTGGGTGATGTCAATCAGAGTCATAGCATTAAAATACTGTGGCAGAGTACTTCACGAGCAGCACTTTGTGGGCATTGTTGTGTCAGACTCTAGGCCCACATGACTATAATGACAGACACATACACCGGGTAGTAGGGTACTGTAACTGGACACAAGAACATGCACCCGGGCCGTTTTATTAACAGGCTTACGTCACTCGTGACGCCTGTGAGGAATGGGTGTGTGGTGTATGTGTGTCCACTCCCCCAAGGGAGTGGCTAACCAACTCAGTGTCTGCTGAGACACTAGAACGTGTCCAGCAGGACACTACATTCCTCCCAAATTTTAATGAAAACAAAAACAAACACCAGTCCAACCTGTAGGGGTAGGACTCCAGTCCATTGGTACTCTTGAGATGGTAGTGCTTGAGACATTTGACGAGGACTGGCGTAATGGCATTGCCAGCCGTGTGGTGAATCTGGACAACAGTTGGTGATGACTTGCCGTGATGGTTGCAGGCCTTCGTTCTTGAGTTGATCACCGAGTGTGGGGGTGGCCAGGTGCTTCCATTTCCTTTGGGGAGGCATCTGCATACTTGCACTTGGACTTCTTGGGCTACAAGGACGTCGGTGACAGTGGCGTGATGGACACGCTGAGGAAACTTGAGGCGTCAGACTCTGTTCGCGAAATCTTGCGGCTTACTCTCGGTCTCCCGCTGGGTGGTCGCTAGTTAATTCTCTGGTTGTCACCCACTTCACTTGCTGTTGGTGTGCCGGGATGTGCTCCTTTAGCAGCTCAAGTTCTCTTCAATGTCCGGCCCGGCCACTCATGACTTTCCCTCCTGAACTTGGTTGGTTGTCAGATTCTTAGTGTAGACCCTCCTGTCCCACTTCCACACTTCCTGCTGGATGCGGTGGCATGCACATGGCAATGATGGTGTGGTTACCAGTGGACATGGACGACAGGTGGTGATGAGCTTGTAGAAGAGGAGATTTCTGGAGAGGCTTCGCAGCAACATGCCTCTGCCTTGCTGAGGCTATTGCTTCACCCATGGCATCTGCAGTCAGGAGCAGGGATGCCGTGCGACTTAGGCTGCCGATACTCAGGGATGGACGGTCACACTGGGAAGCGTTGGGGAGAGACGCGGTTTACGCTTGCTGCAGCTTATGTTTGGTTCTTCCATGGGGTTGTCTCCAGGGACGTCGGTCCACCTTGGTGGCTGTCTGGTGTCTCTGGGTGTGCTCTTGGCTTGCGGTGGTACGAGTCCTTGTGATTCTCCTCTTGTTCTTTTCAGCGCACCTGTGTTTGTCCGGTTCATCATGATGACAGGGTTTCACTCATCTTTTCAGTTCTTCTTACCGGTGCAGTAACATGCACCTTCTTCTAAACAGGCCAACAGGGCCAATCAACTTTAATGGTCTCTGGGCCATGCAGTCTCTCTTCTTCCTGAGTGCTGGGTGGTGTACAGCCACTTGACTTTTTGTCCACTGAAAGGATGGCAGGCTACCTCTTCTCTCAAGGGTGATGTGCCTGCGCCTTTAGCTTGCGTCTTCGTGGCCCCTGCTCACACCTTCATGCAGGCATGCTTGGTGAGGTTGGTTACTTCGTGTGACATGCTCCGTGCTTGTGGTATGAATGTAGCATCTGGCTACGTGTTGTGTGTCCTCGGGGCACTTGTTGTGGTGGCAGCTTGCCACGTGGAGTGTGCGACTCTCCTCTTGCTTGTCTTCGGCCTCTGGCGACTCCGTCTTGAGGCAGTGTGAGGGAGGACACTGTGCTGTATTTGGCCCACTATGGGGCTTCTCTGGTGCAGGGGAGATGTGGAGGCTCCCGGCTGCCTTCAGTATTGCATCCCTTTCGTGGAGAGGTCTCACCCTCTGGGGTACCTGCTCATGCGGTCGAACTATTGGGTGCATGCTCTGGCGTACCTCGGATTTGGCGGTCCTAGTCCTTGTTCACGGTGACCTCTTCTGGCGCTTGACCAGCTTGATCCCTTATCTCACGGTGGTGGGCATTCACCACCAGGGGTTTGTGTCGCAGTGTCTTCGCTTGATGTGGCATCGGATAGTCTCCAGGCCTGTATGTGCAGCGCACGTTCTCCTTCACCTTTAGGGGGCTTACCGCATTGTGCCTTGCTGCGCTTGTCAATTTGACGCTTGTCTGGGTGGGTGCAGCGTCAGGCTTTATTGGGGGCTCTTGCATTGTCTGTGCACATGGTCTTTTAAGGGCACACCTTGGTAGGCTGGTGCCTCTCACTGGCACCTTGCATGCTTGTACTTCCGCTTGCAGTAACGGGTAATCGCCACTAAAGGTATGCAGCTGTGTCTTCTTGATTGCGGTGGTGGCAGATGGCTGCTGGGGGGCTGTGCGGCATGCAATGCTTCTAATGTCTTTAGTAGGCTTGCTGGCTGGCTGGCAGGGCTTGGTTGCTTGTGGTTTCACTACCTTGGGTTTAGCTGGACTCTTGGTAGCTTGCACTGTTGGTGGCAGCTTTGGGGTTTTCTCCCTCTGCAGGGGTTCACTGTCAGCCCTGATAGCCCTGTGTAGCCCGCCCAGGGATGTGTGTTGCAGTCTCCCCGCTTGTGGTGGCCTTGCCCACAGGTGCACACAGCATTCGTCGGGCTGCTTGGGGCTTCTCTGGGCTAGTGCATCGCTGGGCTTCTTGGCACACTTTCAGCAGTCTCTCCCCATTTTCCTGCAGCCACTGAAGGGTGGCCCACATGAGGTCTGTGGTGCTCCTCCTTGACTAGTTTTATCTATGCTCTTGCTAGCATTTTGTTGTATACCATGTTGGCCTACTGCAACTCGGGGCGTGTGGTACACTAGGCACCAGTCCTGGCTGCCTGTCTCTTAGTCTCCTTCTGCCCTTTTCCTTTGTTTGGCAACTCAGGGTGTGGTGTGGCACTGTGTCCACCAGGTGGCACTGTGGGTGCTTCCAGAGGGGCTTCAGCAGCTTTCCTCTTGTTGCGGGCCTATTTGACTGTCTTGCCGCCGGGTAGATAGGGATTGCTGGGCCATGGCTCTTTGACAGGGGCTGCTTGAGGGCAGGCACAGACCTCCCACCCGCACGGGCGCTGCCGGTGCGGGCAAACATTCAATGTTGGTGTGTCCTCAGGCTCTTAGCGGTGCACACCTTGCCTGCAGGTATATAGTGCTCACTGGCTGGCAGCGAGTCAAGCAGCTGGACTTCTCTTGTTGGGTCGCAGTGCTTCTTGTGCCGATACACTCCTCTCCTGAGGACCAGGTGACTGGTTGTGCCTTTGGAAACTTTCACTGATGCTCACTCATGTGCTGTGGGAGCAAACTCGGGCTCCTATGCTGCATTCATGCAGTTCCCTGGACTGCCACCAGGTGTCGCTGTAGGCAGACTGTCTTTCAGTTGCGGGCAAGTGCAGTTGCCAGAGATGCCGGTACAGGCTGCGTGCTGCGGCCCTACTAGTGTCCTGATGCTGCCTTACCAGTCAGGGTCAGCACGCTCGACCTACCCAGGTAAGGTGGTGCTGCCTCTTTATCGGGGGTGGCCACGGCAGCTTTCCTGAAATCATGAGCAGTTGCGTGCTTGCCGGCTTGGGTGATATCACCGTAGGATACCACTATGTGCTGAACCGCAGATTTCTCACCTGCGGGGTTGCTCTGTGGCTACAAGCTCCTCCATCGGTCAGCAGGGTCCTCTCCACCACTCCTGCTTGCTCGCTGACTCCTGCAGGGCTCACCTCGCTTGCTGCGGTACGCCGCTGCTTTTTAGTGTGTCGCGGCAGGCAGGCGACTTGAGGACATAGAGGCCAGACATTATCAGCTCTCCTCGCGGCTTGGCCTTTTTGCCGGCAGTCGGTGCGGGGATGCCTGAGACTTAGGGTACTCCCCCCCCCATAATGTAGCATCCACACAGTTGACAGTTGACATGGGGAATAACCCGCCCGTCGCCAATGTTCTGTTGGGCCCTAGGCCCACATGACTATAATGATGGACACATACACCGGGTAGTAGGGTACTGTAACTAAGCCTGGGCAAAGCACTACGCTACGCTCGCGTAGTTTGCGAAGTTCGCGCTACTTCGCACTACGCGAACTGCACGTAGCACAGTGCGAACACGCGTAGCGTAGTGCTGTGGTCATTTTTTGCTTGCTCGCGGTCCTCAACGTCAAGTTGGCGACCGCGAGCAAGCAAAATGACATCCCGGCGAGACTTTTTCCTTGTTCGCGATCAGCAACTGCAAGTTGGCGATCGCGAGCATGGAAAATAAACCTCCCAGCGAGATTCCCAACGCGAGGAGGTCAGGTTTCTCATTGCGAGTGGTCGCGTATGCTCGCGACCGCTCGCGATGAGAAACTACCAGTTCGCGTTGAGAAAGCTGAAGCTCGAGTAAAAATCTACTCGAGCAGCAGAAAACTACAGCTCGCACTGTGCAAGATGCCATTTTCAATGATTGCACAGTGCCGGTTGCTTGTCCGCACTGTGCAATCATTGAAAACGACATCTGGCACAGTGCGAACAAGGTACTACGCAGTTCGCGAAGTGCCACGCGTAGCTCGCGTAGTGCGAACTTCACTTTGCGTAGCTTCGCGAAGTGCTACTTCGCGAACTACGCCCAGGCCTAAGTAACTGGCCGCCAGCACGTGCACCCGGGCCCTTTTATTAACAGGCCCACGTCACACCTGTGAGGGATGGGTGTGTGGTGTATGTGCGTCCACTCCCCCAAGGGAGTGGCTACCCAACTCAGTGTCTTCTGAGACAATAGAACGTGGCACTACACTACAGGCATGAAGTTTCTCAGAGCAGGAGGAGGCTCTTCTAGTTTGAGTCTTTCCTTGACGAGTGATGGTAGGTTGCCATAGGCCTCTGATGGTGAATGCTTTTCTCAACTGTAATCTTTCTACTCGGCATTACTTAGGCAGTATTAACCAAGCCACCAAAGTTTTGAGAACTTTTCATGACTTGGCCTCACATAAGCACACTTTTAGGCAAGAATCACAGGCTGCATAGGCCAATTGAGAGATGTCATTATTCCAGCCTAGCCTGTAAATCTCTACCTGTACTGACAATAAATATGTTCGCTAAACAATTAAACAAACATTACAACTGTGCTGCATTCGGAAATGCACACAAATCACCAGAAGAACAGGCTGTGTTGCGATGTTTGCTTGTAATCTATGCACCGATGAAGAAGACAGCAAAACTGCAATAACAGAATAACTCGTTTTTGTGTTAAGATCAAAATGTTAAGAAATCTATATATTTCTTGATATGTTAAAGGACGCTGTGAGCACACCGTATGTCAGGATTTGGCTAGACAAACATTTTTCTCAATTTCCAAAGCACCGAAGTCTGCTGAAAATATAAAAAGAACAACAGCAACTGAAAACAATGTGTACGTACTTGACTGCTAGAAGCAAAATAAAAGGCTGTCTAGAGGGGGGAGTGTATACCCTGGTGTACCTTAGCTATAACATAAATTTATGAAGAACACCACCTTTGGAAATGTTTGTTTTTTGCGCCCTTCATCTCTCCGTGACAGACACCATGCGTGCGGAAGCCTCTTTTCATATCATCTCCGCTGACAAGGTGGATGGGAAAGATTTATGTGATGTTAGATCAGAAAGCGAGAAGCCCGTAGACAGGTTCGGAGCCCTGATGCCTCTGGCAACTGGTTCCAAGGCAGAGTTTATGGAGAAAGCGCGCGGCTTTAATAAGCACATGGGTGTCTGAGTCGCACACAAAGAGCATGTGATGTGACAGGCTGACCCAGTCACTTTCATTAATTGGGATCAAACCACCTTTTTGAGCCTGGACAGGGCAATGCAGATTGGACACTCAGGAACTGCTGTTTTTTATTGCGGTTGGTGTTGACTGCATGCGGTTTTCTCTAGTGGCTGCTTATTAGGTGGGGTCCTTCTGAATATATAAATAATGTCTAATATTAAAAGCGAACCAAGGTGAAGAGGCACAGACAGTAGAGGGAGCCAAACGTTGGACAGTTACCCACGACTCTAGTGTAAAAAAGGTTAAGCAATGATTGCAATCATTTTTAGAACATAAGCACGTATAAATAATAAAAAAGAGTAGAGAAAGCACCTAGCACCATATCCTTTCCTGAGCTGCCCTCTCTTATTGTAGCCCTTGCATTTGTCCCATTTCCAAGGGCAAGGATTCTAGAAGTGCAACTAGTCTCTTTGGCTACAAACCAAAATGTGTTTTTTTTATACAGTACTCCTCCTAATGCAAAAGTGTGAGCAGTCAGTGCTTATTTGCCAATATATTCACGAGAATAAGGCATGAGAAGTATACATGAATAAAGGCACAATTTGTAGCAGTGCAATAGCGGAAAAAACGTATCTCCCCTCGTGCAACTTTTGATTCCCATAAGATACCTCTGCATTCGCTTCAGATACTTAACTACTGAAAGGGTATATACAAGGGCCACAAGCACATAAAAAAACATTTTTCTCTTCAGTTCCCTACATGTAACACATGCGTGCATTAATCAATGCAGCCATCATTCAGTAATTACTACTGTTATTTATTTATTTCTTTAAATTAAGAGCTTGACAATAAATCACATCATGTTTCAGTTATATTTCGGCAAAATGGATGACCTGCCATAAAACGATGGCTCTCTGTAGTAACGTAGTCCACGCTGGTAGTTGTAATTTAAGTAGTTTTATTCAAGTTACATAAAACAGCCCCACCAAGAGCAGCCTGTTCAGCCCTTCTACCAACTGTCACCACTCATACCAGTCACTCAAGCATTCCACTCATGGCCCACACACCAACATTCCACAGAGAACACTCACACTGGCTGAGCAGCTAGGAACCAGATAACATAGTACATAATAAACAACATGAAGATACTACATTATCTCCTTCCTATAAAATAGAAGAATAATGAAACTAAACTTTAAACTATAAACAACAATGTACACAGAAGTAAATGATCCAGGGTCTAGGCCCTTCTCTTTTACAATTTCCACATCTATGCCTTGACACTTCTCTCGAGCTTTTGTCAAGCTTGAAATCAGGTTCTCCACTTGATCCGTGCCCGGCTAAACATCTGGGGAAGGTGGCACCCGCTTTAAATGCCTTGCTGAACCCCCTTCTGAATTCTTCGCTGTCAACGGGAGTGGTCCCGCAGGCATGGAAACATGCTCTGATCCTGCCATTGATCAAGAAGCCTACCTTGGACCCCCTAATCCATGCCAACTATAGGCCTATTTCCCTTCTCCCTGCCCTGGCGAAAGTGGCCGAGAAATTTGCACATCGGACCATTTCCAATTTCATCGAAGGAAACGACCTGTTGCATGACACGCAATCTGGGTTCCGTGCAAATTTCAGCACGGAGTCGGCTCTTCTCGAGGTCACGGATGCCATCAGGGAAGTACTCGACTCTGGAGGAAGGGCCATGTTGGTAATGTTAGATCTGTCGGCGGCCTTCGACACCGTCCCTCATGATCGCCTCCTTGTAAGACTCTGGGAGAGCGGCATTCGGGGAACGGTGTGGAATTGGCTTAAATCTTTTCTGGCCGGCCGCCGGAAAACGATCTGGGCGCCCCCTTTCTCCGCTGATATGGCTCCACTAGAGGTAGGGGTACCGCAGGGTTCCATTCTTAGCCCCATGCTATTTAACATCTTTATGACCCCTCTGGCGGTAGTCGCGGAGTCTTTTGGCGCCCAGATCGTATCTTACGCCGATGACACCCAGCTCCTGTTCACTTGTGATAGGGGCGGGTCATTCGACGGCGTACAGATCAGGGATTGCCTTGGTGCGGTTTTTGAGTGGTTCAGGTGTAATGGATTAAAGTGCAATTCCGATAAGTCGGAGTTGCTCTTTTTTGGTTGCACCTGTGAACCAGACTGGAAAGCTTGGTGGCCACAAGATCTGTTTCCACCTGACAACGTGTCTCTCAAGGCTAAAAATTTGGGAGTGATTGTGGACAGTGAATTGTCCTTTGGGCCATATGTTTCGTGCCTCTCAGGTAAATGCTTTGGCATTTTACGGATGCTGAGGAAGTTTCTTCCTCTAGTGTCTTTCCAGCATAGGAAGATTATTGTTCAGGCCTTGATCGGATCTCGACTGGACTACGCAAACGCCCTTTTCTTGGGTCTATCAAAATATCTTTTGACCCGTTTGCAAGTGGTCCAGAACTCGGCAGCCCGTGCTATTTACGGGCTCCCGAGAAGAGCAGGTGCCACGGCTTTACTGAATTCTTTACACTGGCTACCGATCGCTAAAAGAATTCTTTTTAAGTGCCTGACTTTTGCCTTCAAAGCTTTACAAGGATCTGGCCCTAAGTACATAAGGAAACGTCTCTCCCGATATGTACCCAGCAGGTCTTTGAGATCATCTTGTCTATCCAAAATGACAGTCCCGGTTATCAGGCGTGCAAGGATGGGAGGTCGATCGTTCCGCTACCTAGCCCCGAAGGAGTGGAATGAACTACCACTTTCTCTCAGACAGGCTCCCAGTCTCCTTGCTTTTAGAAAAGAGCTTAAAACGTGGCTTTTTACTAAATAAACTTTTTACTAAATAAACTTGATCCTTCTCTTCTGTCTGCTTTTTTAGTTGTTATGTCTTGTTTTGCCTGCCGATATTCTTCATCAAAGCGCCGGGATGCTCCTCGGAGTAGCCGAGCGCTATAGAAGAAATAAATTAACATAACATAACATTACATAACCCTGGGATGAACAGTAGAAACCACATCACGAGAGGGAAAAGAACCACACAAGAGGGAAAGATACATACAAACTACCCATTCTCCTCCTTTAATGAAGAAAGGAATTTACCAACAGAATATGAATACTCCCCATGTAAAGAAAAAGACCAATGTAAAAATGTGGAAAAAGGGACTGAGACCCTAATTCCTGCCCCTAAATAAGGGACCAAAACCCAAATAAAAAATAGTGAAAACACCCACTACCACAACACGAACGTGCAGCACATGGTGGCTTACACACACAAGGAACAAAAACCTTGTAACAAGAACAACCCTAATGTAAGAGTACAGTGGCTTACAGTGAGGACATGGGACTAAAACCCATTCCAAGAGTGAAAGGGAACAAAACCCTTAAGCCAACCCTCATGTAAGGGTAAATGGCTCATAGTGAGGAAATGGGACTAAAACCCATTCCTGCGTGACAGGGAAACAAAGCCCTTTACCCAACCCTCTTGTAAGGGTACTGTGTCATAAAGTGTGGATATGGGACTAAAACCCATTCCTATCCCAAAGTAAGGGATACAACATTTGCAAAAGACAAACCAAACACAACCAAAAATAACAATATGCCACACTCCTGTATGGCTTGTTACACCCACCCTACATATAGAAAAGGGATACATTAGTTAAAACAATTTGAAGGCATAAACACATGCAACATACAGTTTTGCGCATAATTAAACTAGCCCTTTACCGGTGAGCGACCACTCACCTGAGTGTACTAGGCGAGACACACCCTTGCGTAAGGAAACCAAATGCTAAGCATGCCTATACACAACCCAAAACAGTTGGCATACAACTTAAACATGTCACTGAAAACAGATATTCTTTTAAAAACAACTTAGGGGCCGATTCCTATTTCGGCTGGAAGGGCTCCGAATGATGGTTGGAGCCCTTTCGACCGAATCGGAACGTTTCGGCTGGATTCCTTACCGACCGAGCCCTTCTGATGGGCTCAGTCGGAAAGGAATCCGACTCGGATTTCCAGATGGTGGATGACAGGCTCAGAGAGCCCGTCTGCCATCCGGAAATCCCTCAGTACTCCCCAGGCCGCCTCTTTACGACCGAGGGAGTACGATGGCAGTTTATCACTGTCTTTACGTGCCGGTCTTTTCGGCACAAAAAGGCAGTCGGAAACTGTCTCTGGGGGCCCCCAGTAGGGCCCCCATGGGTGCGAGGCTGCCGAATGGCGGCCTGGGGGCACCTATAGTGCCCCTCTGTGAATCCCTGCACCCAGTGGCAGGCACCTTGGGGTGCCGGCCACAGGGTGCAGGGTTGAACTGCACCCCTGCTTTTCACAATGCAAGCATGCAGAATGCAGAAAGCATGCTTGCATTGTGAAGTATACGAGTGTGACCGAACCCTGATCGGTCGCATCGTACTTGCAGGACCATAACCGACGACACCAGGTCGGTCGGTTACGGCTCCTGACCGATGTCGGACGGACCTGAGTCCGTCTGACATCGGAATCGGCCCCATAATGTGAATACATTTTTAAACATGCACCTAAAACATAGGATATGTTATCATAATATGTAGTCCAAACTGGAGACACTTGAAGAGGAAACTGTGCCTTAAGGTAAGAGAAAATTAATAAACTAGCAAATTTACACTTTAACATTAATAAAATGGGAACTTTACAATGTGTCTTCCCAAGCGTGATTTTGTTGTGCACTAGAGGGCAGACTTCAAAATAAAACACAGTGTTTGTAACTGTCCAAACTGCTGTCTTAGAATGGATGTGCAACGTATTTTAATTAATTATGTTCCCACGTTGCATGCAGTTCAGCGCTTAAGTTACAGTCCACAGGCTAACCCACACATGCGGTGCTCCTTACAATCAAATTGCGCAGATTTTTTTCCTCAACGCGTGTCCTTCGCAGTGGGCACACTTCGCAGCCTAACTCCCCCAAGTGCCCCTCCTTACTGCACAGCCTTCATCTTATCACTCTCCAAAAACAGGTTGAACACAGGCTGACCGACCTGATCTGAGAACCTGTCAACACTTCCCTGGTGAAAAATGTAACCATGGCGGCATGCAGTATTAATGTGCACCGAGTGGCTCACGCCACGCCCATGCTGCACGGCATCCCAGATCCATAGTGATGAACACTCCGAAGGAAAGTCTCAGCGCGTCTCAAAGATGACGGTAAGAGTGTGCGCGTGCAACACGCAACTCGTGTCTCTGTTTTTAAACCGCACCAATAGGGGTTTAACTGCCATTGAAGATGGTGAGGCCTCAAATGAAAATTATTTATAAAAAAACGATAACCATCTCACCACAAATGTCCCGCACATGTGCCAACTCCTGGGTCAATTATCAAACATGCCCAAAACACTCCAAATCGGCAAGACGTGCTTAACAAACGCCGTCAGACACTCCACAATGGATAATGAGGCAAAGTATGAATTACCAGTGTGTAGCTTTTTCCGCTCCAGTGAAGATAACAGATTTTAGTAGACACCAAACCAATAAAACCTTTAAGAGACACGCATCATGTTGAATGTCTGGGAACCGAACGACTATAATGTGGCACAGACGCAGTGGGTGACTTTGGGGTACATGGTGGCTAAGCGTAACATTGCACAGCTGTGGGGCTCCCCGAGGCCGCCCACGATCGCGGTATGGAAGGAGAATATGGACTGGTGTATGTTTAGGGAAAAGACGGTGTATGTGGCGAGAGGCAAGCCTGGGAAATGGACTAAGGTATGGGGTCCATGGAATTCATATCGTGGACATATCTGCGCCCCGCCTCTGCCGTTAGAGGTTGATATTGCTTTGTCCCCCGAGCCACACATTCTGCGGGATTGTGTAAGGTGTGTTCCATGCTTTGTCTTCCCATCGCCCCCCACTACCACTTCCTGTCAAGAACTGCTTCGGACACTGTACGTTGTCCCCCGTCCTGGGAAGCGCAAGCTGCTATTTCGGACTCTCATTGCCTTGAGTGTGTGTTGTATTTAATAGAAAATGAAACTGTTTTTTCCGATTGCTCTTGGCCTATGGCCACGGCCTGTTGCATGTGCTCACGAACTGCCGGGAGCTTCGCCTCTGGTTCATTTGAATGTGTGGCGTTGCATTGCGGGCCCTCGGGCTCTGTAGCAGCCGGCCTTGGTGGTTGTAGGCCCTTGTATGCATTTTTATTGTGTAATAAAGGTTTCTTTAAAAAAAAAAAAAAAGAGAGACACGCATCAAACACAACTTTAAAGTTCTCCATGTGCAGGTTGCCAGGAACATGAAATGAAGGTAGATAGACGTGCTGAGTCTATGTGGGCAGCGTCCATACTTGATGAGTGGTGAAGTGGCTTACTTTCTCTGAAGGCGCAGTCCTTGTTAATATGTGCCAGATGAACAGAGTACAGCACGCTTGGGCTGGGGCTGTCCGATGTAATGGACGCTGGTGGGGCTGCAAGGCGTGCTGTTCTAGTTTCTTCTGTTTCCTTTGTGGCTTCTTAAGTTTCTGTGTGGCCTCTTGTGACCCATACTTGTTGCAAATGTTCTCATGTGTTGTCTTAGCTTGTAGAGCTTGACGCTTCTCCCCAACATGTTGGCTATTTGTAGATGTCATCCTGAGCTTCTTTCACTGTAGAGCGTGAGCAAGTCTCCACCTTGTCGCCAAAATAAATGACCTGGAGTTCTGCACCTCTTTGAGAGGTGGGGGTACCTCCAAGATTTCCACAGTGAAGCATTGGCTAGCATAACCACTCTTGACTTCTTACTGGTCACTGATCCACTGCGCGGCTGCCATGATCGATACGTTATTATGTCCCGCTCTGTTTTGGGTAGGTCTTCTGTTGCATATGTGTCCTGCTTGGGGCCACAGAGTGAAGCATGGCAGTGGCAGGCAGGAACATTCATTGATGACCCATATGTGCCTGGGCCAATCTCTCTTCACATCAAGGCCACTGATGTATTTGTGGTTCAAAAACCACACCATTTTGGTGGTTGGTTTTGGAAATACAATAATAAATGCCAACCACC
Organism: Triturus cristatus; assembly: GCF_964204655.1. NCBI lineage: Eukaryota > Metazoa > Chordata > Amphibia > Caudata > Salamandridae > Triturus > Triturus cristatus. Next base: position 552,261,372 of record NC_140595.1, read on the forward strand.
TGGTGGCAGACGTCATTTCTTCCTTTTTTTTTTTAAATAAAAATACTCTCACTACATAAACTAAAAATAGCAATATAGTAGTCATACATGCTATTAAATTAGTTTGGCTTGATGCATAATAATTTCTATATTATGTTGCTGGTAATTAATTTTCCTGCATTAATATTTTGTGTTTATTTATGTTTCATATTATTTTTATAGATATCACTGCGTAATGTACTTGCTTTTAGGCACTAGTGAGTGGTTAACACACAGCTCCCAGACAGCTTCCCATTTTAATGACAAGGAGTCTTGGTAATATTGACTGTACCTTACCTTGCAGGTCAGATAACACGAGCGAGCCACATGACAACATTCCATAGACATCTCATCTTCATTTCATTGGAGCTCTACAATTCAAGTTCAGACTTGAGGAGAGGCAGAGTAAGTGAGCTTTTAGTTTCGGTTTCAAGATCCTATGGCTGGTCAAGCTGCGATTGTTGAACTGCAGGTTTAATCGCAGACTTTTTATTTGATTTAGATGAATAATTGCTGATATGAAATGTTTATGCATTTCAGTCATTATAGAATCAAATAGGTAGAATAGGTAGAAACTACATAATTATGCAGTGAACTGTGACTCAATCAAAGTACCTGAAAAAGAATACTTAATCTGATGCAGCAAACATTTAAGTTTAGTACTGATGTGCTGTGATTTATAGACACCTTTGAGGAAATAGATCCTTCCTGTCTGTCCAAGAGCAGTGCCAGAGCCTAAAGTGGAGGACTATGTTGATGAAATGGCTATACTTAAACCAAAAGTGGGTTCAGCTGTGTTTAAAGTTTTAAAGCTTTAATTTTGAATTTGTGCCAATGATAAAACACGGAAATGTATCGTTTCCAGCCCATATCATATCAAAAGACCCGCTGCATATGCTACAAAGCTGTGCAGCAGACATGTCAGCATGCACAGGAGAGATATTGGCCTTGACTCATGATGAAGCAACTAATCGCCAGGCTGCAGCTTTGAAAGTGAAGAAAGAAAAACAGGGAAACAACTCTTTTCAACATGAGCCTTGAAGCTATGGAAGAACATCCTTCCTCACACCAGACCTGCCCTGCCTTACAGACATTTCAGAAAGGATGTAAAGACCCTACCTCTCCAGAGGTCCTCTTACTGTCGACTAGTTTATATACCTCTAATAGCCTGACTAAAATGCAAGCAAATGTACCTGCTTAATTTTCACAACCCATACCACTTATTCTTCACCCCTTGCCAGTGCATACATTTCCTGCTATGTTTTGAAGATATTGACAATGTAATTAACTAAAATGCATAATTGGATCGATTTACTTTCTAATTGATTTAGTTCCAATGAAACGCTAAACAAAGTCTAACTAGGAGGATTGTATGACATTAATTAATAAATTAATTATCTCTGTCATTCCTGGCTGTGGCAGATGTATCTCAGCTAATTGCTTATTTGGCCTTAGGCTGTCATTGCTGATAATTCCCCCCTCTAGAAGATATCAAGGATTACCCTTCATCCCCTTTGTTAATGTCTCCTTCACTTAAGGCATCTTCCGTGAAGCTTTCAAGACAGGCTTGATCATCCCTCTCCTGAAGAAACCAAGGGTATCCCCTAAAAATCTTGACAACCACTGGCCCATTACTCATCTAGCCTTCATTGCAACAGCATCAACAAGGAGGTCTACACAACTGCAAGGTCACATCAATGCTAAACATCCCTTGAGCGACTATCACATCTGTTTCAGATTACGTTGAAGAATGGGGACACCTACCTTACAAAACCATAGATTTTGCCCTCGTGACCAAAAAAGATGAACACTGCTTCCTGGAACTACTGGATCTATCAGCTGCCTTCAACAATTCTGACCACCCCACCCTTAACCATACCCTAAAGTCTTGAATGGGATTCCCTGGAAATTCCTTCACTAATTTTCCTGTCTATCTAACTGATGCCAGTTCATTCATATGAGAACTTCTGGGTTCAGGAACATCACAATAACCTCTGGAGTTCCCCAGGCTTCTGACTTCTGCCCTGAATGGGGCGTAAAATGTAGTATTTGTTAAACCTGACACCCTTGGATGGTAGTTCCCTAAAACCTTTGCCTTCACCTCTCCTGTTTTCTGAATTCATTTTTATTGGCTTTAGGACTCTGTGCACTTTTCCACTGCTAACCAGTGCTAAAGTGATTGTGATCTTCCCTTTAAACATGATAGAATTGGCTTACACCCATGGCACATTTAATTTACTTGTAGGTCCCTAATCAGTGGTACTACGTGTACCCTGGGCCTGTACATTTACGCTGCTAGTGGGCCTAAGGCACTCAGTGTGACCCCCACTAAAGTAGCCATTTAAAACATGTGTCAGGCCTGCCACTACAGCCTGTAATGCAATTTTAAAGTGTCATTTCAAACTGCCAGTGACCACTAGGGTAGGCCCTAAATAGCCCATAGGACAGTGTTCATTTTATTTAAAAAGTAGGACATGTGTATTTAAGTTTTACATGTTGTGGCAGTGAAAATCTCCTAAACTCGTTTTTTACTGCTGTAAGGCCTATCTTGCCCATTGGATAACTTTGGGTTACCTTAATTGAAATTTGCTTTGATACTGATAATTCAATGTTACTATGTGGATGCTTACATGAATCGATGGAAAATTCATAGACAGTTTAGTCTCTAGAAAGTGATTCTCACATTTGCTATTACACAGAGCTTTGCAAACAGACATAAAGTTTATAACAAAAGAGCAAGTACCTCAGCACACCATGAGCAGGGCCACTGGATTTATGCAAAATGAGAGTGTGAAATTATGCGTCAGGTTTGAGTAAATTATGTGGCATAATGCGGCACATTTCATTATGATGTTACTTAATTATTTCATCCGTTTTAAATTTGGTAAGATTGTTTGGGTATTGGTTGCACCTCAATAGTACCACTTTAACACGCAAATAAAGCAATAAACAGCAGAAAGATGACAAATCAAGCTCGGCCAAGGGCCTTCCACAGCGTGGAAAAATGAGTTGCCACATTTTTAGTAACTTTTGACGTGCTTGAGCTAGGAACAAAACTTTTTTGTCAAAATCTGCAGATTATATGGCAGATGAATGACTATGTGCCACATGCAGAAAATCTATAATTATGCAAAAATTGGCTCCCAATCTCATTATTTCAGTGGCTCTGACCATGAGCGGGTGTTACGCCAAAGCCAAAGGCAAGCCCGTCTGCGCCCGTCCGCGCTAGGTCCGGGCTCAGGGCCAGTCCCCCTGGCCCTTCTATACAAGCCATCAGATGCAATTCCAGAGAGGAGCTACTGGGTTGGGACTTGGGATCTGGAAGGAGGCAAGGCCGGCTGTCCAAGGGTAAACCCTGAATCTATCAGGGAAGCGCAGGCTGAGCGCTGTCACAAATGTCATTATGTTCTGCCATGGCTTGCGGAGAACTCTATTAGTGTAGGGTGCAATACTTCCTGGGGCAGGACAAGTCTAACTGCTCAAGAGCCTTTGAAATGTTTCCTCCTTAATGCTAGGTCCTTAATTAAACATAGTGTATAATATGCTTTGTTTATTGAAGATTATAATATCAAATTAGCCTTCATAACGGAATCCTGGACCAATGAAGCATCTGGACCCGATCTTGTCAAAGCCACTCCCTCCGGTTTTTTATGTTTTACACTTGACAGACCCATCAAGAGAGGTGGTGGGCTGGCAGTTATATATCATGAATCTTTGAAGCCTTCTTTCGTCAAGACCCCTAATCTGGCATGTGAGGCAAAATCCATTAACATTCAAATATCAGACCATGATACATTTAATACCATTCTCCTCTATGGACCCCCGGGTTCCAGGGGTGTGTTTCTAGACTCTATTGGTACACTTTTAGAGCAAGGGTTGTGCAATACGTTTTTTACGGTGATGGGAGATTTTAACTTTCACCTTGAAGATCTTACTGACACTGACAACATCAAATTGCAGCAAATTTTCAGTGGAGGTGTCCTTAAGCAATTAGTGATAGATCCCACTCACTCTGCAGGACACATATTGAATGGGAACTTCTCAAACAATCCTAACCTTGTTTATACGTACCACTCACATGGACTGATCATGCGGCGATTCTTTTTGAATTTAAGCAAGTCAATCGTCACTCTTACAAATCCTCTACTAAGGCAGTCACAACCACTAGGGCCTGGAAAAATATTAACAGCTCTGAATTGGGAAATCTGTTGAAAGCCGCACTACCCGTCCCATCCTCTAATGTTGAGAAAGCCAAAAACTCTTATACGGAATAGGTAGACTCTGTTTGTTGGAAATTAGCGCCAGGCAAACAACGCACTCTCAAGCGGGCATCGCCTTCTGCCCCATGGTACACAGTAAATTTAAAAAAACATAAACTTGAATGTAAAAAGTTAGAACGTGAGTGGAGGAGAGGGTACAAAATCTCCGACAAAGAGATCTATAAAGTGTGTCTTTCCAAATATAAAAAACTGCTCTTTGAAACCAAAAAGATATATTTCAGAGAACAAATTAGGAAGGCTGGACCCTCATCTAAGGTCCTGTTTAATACAATCTCCATGCTTACTACCCCGGCAAGCCCTAAAATAGAAAGCAGCACAGAACTATGTGAGACTCTGACGGCTTTCTTTTTACAAAAGCTTGAAAACATTTTTTCCTCCTTCATTTTCACGCCCACAGACGCCACTGAGGCCATTATAACATGGCCTCTTGATTACAACAGGCATACTCCTATGCTAGATCATTTAACACCGTTGGATCTATCAGGAGTTACTAAACTTTTACTTGACATTCGGTCAGGCTCCCCTTTAGACCCCTGTCCAGTCATCATACTGAAACAGGTCCCTGAAGTTAATGGGGAAGTCCTTACTCCATTGTTTGCATCTTTCTTTAATACTGGTCATTTTCCGAGTTCTTGCAAAATAGCATCCATTCTTCCCCTCCTAAAGAAACCCAACCTGGATCCACTCGATCCCAGCAATTATAGGCCTATCTCACGACTCCCCTTTCCAGGAAAGATGATTGAGAGGGCTATGAATGGTCAACTCAGCTCATTCCTCCAAACTAACTCTTTGCTAGATATTACACAGTTCGGCTTTCGTGCTGAACATAGGACTGAGCTGGCTTTGATTACATCTACTGAGGAGATCAGAGAGGCCCTGGACCAAGGTGGTGCCGCTATACTTATTATGATGGACCTCTCAGACGCATTTGATACGGTCCATCATGCAGTCTTGATGGACCATTTATTGGCGGTCGGGGTTGAAGGCAAGGCCTGGGATCTTCTCAAATCTTTTCTGACCAATAGAACTCAGACAGTAGATCTTGGTAGAAATAGATCTAGGCCATTTTCTCTTCCCTGTGGTGTTCCGCAGGGGTCCTCGCTCAGCCCTACATTGTTTAATGTGTATGTGGCACCACTAGCAGTCCTGATTAGATAATTCGGATTCCAGTTAACTTCATACGCGGATGACACGCAAATTGTGCTGTCTATCCAGAAGGGGTCTGAGGCTGAGTCCGGATCCAGATGCCAAAATTGCATGCAGGCAATTGCAGCCTGGATGGCATCCAACTGCCTTAAGCTGAATGCAGGCAAAACAGTGGTGATTGTTTTTGGGAACATCGCTAACCTCTGGACACCGGATTGGTGGCCAACTGCAATGGGTTTACCCCCAGTCCCTGTGGCACGGGCTAAGAACCTGGGAGTGATTCTTGATTTGAACCTCTCTTTCAGTGACCAAATCAGCAGGGTTGTCTCTTCCTGCTTTTTTATTCTCAGAACCCTCAGGAAAATCAAATTCCTCCTCCCCGGAAGACAGCCTGAAGACAGTAGTCATTGCGCTCATTCTGTCTCGACTGGACTACTGCAATAGTCTCTATATTAACATCCAAAAGAGACACCTGGCCAGACTCCAGATCGTGCAGAATGCGGCAGCTAGGCTGATCACAGGGACACCTAGGTTTGTCTCGGTAAAGATGGGTCTTAGAACACTCCATTGGCTACCTGTTAAACAACAAATACAGTTTAAGGCCTTGTGCATAGTTTTTAAGGCACTCAGCGGAGTTGGTCCTGATTTTCTGAAACATGCCTTACAGTGGTATGTTCCTGGAAGAGTCTTACGCTCAGTGCAAGCCAAACAAGTAACCCTCCCCCGCTATAACAAAGCCATTTGGGGTGGCAGGAGCTTTTGCCATTGTGCTGCTAAGGGATGGGACAGCTTGCCTTTCCATCTTAGAAACATAACTGAGCTCCTCCCCTTTAGGAAAGAATTACAAACTTGGCTATTTACATAATTACTTATCCCAGCAAACAACCACAGGTTCATTTTAGGAGGATAGTGCACAGCGCCAGTGCGAAAAATGGCCAATATTTAGATTACCAGGCCTTCTATTCGGCACAATTTCAAACATCTCATGTAATTACCAGGAAATGTAGCAGTAGTACCCGTGTAGTACTAGTACTGTACTAGTCCCAATAATTAACAATTGTATCTTCACCAACGTTTTGCTGCCGAATAGATGGGGGTAATGTATGGTGGAAACTATGCTTCTGGTTGTTATTCCCTAATTAGCAGCACTTCATCTAACCATAGCAAAATGGCCGCCAGTAATGGTGTTACCCTCACAGCAATTTCCAGTGTATTTACTGGTTCAGTGAGTAATGGGTGTCAGGGGCATAACTATCAACAGTTCGGCTCTAGGACTGAAGGGTTTGAGGGTCCCCTCTGAGCCCCAACTGTGGATGTCCTTTCAGGGTTCAAAAGGGGTCCATTTTCCTTGCTTGTATGAGGGTGAAATGCGCCATTTTCTCATGCATCCACATCATGCAAACAAATCGTTTCTTCATTTTCCTGGGTTAGTCTGTCATTCCTTCTGCTCTCTAGTAAAGTGTGTGTTACGCACAAAGGCTCTTGTCTGTCCTTTCTGCCTTTCCTAAGACAGGTTCCTGGAGTCCTTGTTAATTCTGAATTAACCTAATTGACACGGTTCAGAGTTTGAGCAAAATATGATTTAATATTGTAAATCCGAAAGTCCCGACACAATTAAATGTGATGCGTCCTTGTCTTTCGCTTGCTATCTTTTGTCAAGTCACAGCCCCTGTATTCCTGTTTAGTAAATCTGTTCTGACTGCTTTCATTCATACATACATAACAAAAGGTGTCTGACAGCATCGAGCCCAGCTGTAATGAGAGAAAAATGTTAAAAAGAAAGGTCCATGCGGACGTGAGAATGACAGTCCTATTCAAGTGGCTGGTGTGGTTAATTCAGACCATCTGTGCAGTATACAGTAGCGGAAAACACTTGAGAATAAGACCTTAGAACTGCATGAACCGTGAAACTGCCATTGGAGGTTGAGCGGACGTGGTTGCATATATTGTACTGTGGCATTTTTGCAGCGCATCATAACTATGATGGCGACGAGGCTCATTTTCCGACGGGTAGCATGCAGCAAAGTGGGACACTTACAAGACTGGAAGAGTTTTGTATGTACTGTAATCCAATGTGAGTAGTGTTTTGGTTTCGTGCACATGTAACTATTGTGAGCAGGTGCAATATGTAAAGGCAATGGATATGGTTCAGACGTGTTAAAAAGTGTTAAAAGTGTGGGATGAAGATTATTACACATGCAAGCAATTTTAATTAAAGTAATATTATATTACCAATTGCGTAATGGGTTAATACCACTTTTTACAATGAAAAGTAGTGCCCCTTAACACTAGCAAAAAGCAACTTTACAATTTCAAATGTCTACAAATACTATGCAGAAGCGGTTTTTACGTGTTATTGTCCTTATGTACCTACATTAGTTGAATTACCACAAATACCCTGTGCAGTAAAGGTATAACCAATTTGCACATTTACCCAACAATTCTAAATGAGACCTGGTGGCCTTTGTTAAACTTTGCTTTTCATACACAAATACCTCCAGTTCCATGTACATTTTACACAACAAGCACTGTAGCCATTCAAAGAGTACTTCCAGTAAAGGGTCTTGGAATTTTTAAGCTCTTGGTGTAATTTGCGAAAATATCTTACTTTAAATGAAACACTTCTAAAATGAATGATATAGGATTATAAACAATGTTTTAGATAATGTATAGTTAAGGAACACTTTTGAGGCAGATTTATCAAAATGTCATGCAACGCATTGCAGCAAGACAACTGGCTGTGCGGCGTGACAGGGGGAGGGCAGGAATGCATCATATTTACTAAGATATGACACATTCAGGCTCTCTCCCTGCGCTGGAGCATTGAGTGCTTCCTAGCGCCAACGAAGACACCCTTGCACCATTGTGCAGGGGTGCCTGTGTTACAGGCAGGATTGTTTTTATGCAGAAAGGAGGGACACCTTCCTGCACAAAAACAATCCATAGAGACATGTTCCTCTCTCTATGTCTGCTGCAGAATGCATCACACAATGAAAGAAGAAATAACAAGGAAAAATAAGATATTTCTCCTCGCCACGCCTCTGTTGGGAAGATGTACCATTTTGATGCAATCCCAGGTTTACTACCCTTAGTAATCTGGGAGTGTGCCAAAATCCATCGGTGGATGCCGGGGAGCACCCGTGATCCACCCATGGAACACCTTCCCATCGCCAAGTAATGAAAGGCGGTGATTTGTGCTACCTTACTTTACTCTGGATTTACGTCACGCACAGCCACTCAAGGTGGCTTTGCGTGGTTTAGTAAGCCCAATTTGAGCTCAGAATATCAAGAGATAAAATATGCGAACTCTGATATATGACAAGCACATCAGGTTGGAACTTAAGGTGGTTCTATTATCACCCTTGACTGACCCATTCTATCTTTTACCTGTGATTTGTCTTGTTATTGTCATTCAAAATTGCAATTTCTATCCTTCCCCGAGTTGGTACATCTGCAGATCTTGTTGAAACTGCAGAGTGTAATAGGTTCTTCAGCTCAAATCCATAGGTAAGCAAATATTTTGTTACTCATCCATGGGTGCCAGAATTTATTGTAAATACAAAATATCGTCCACTCCCTGATGATGAGTTCCGTTGGCTGCAATACTGGGACTGCAGACCACGTCAAAATGACAGAGATTTGCCAGGCTTTCATGTCCCCTGCTCCAGCCAGAGTTCACCTCCCTTACCCCGTTCTGGTTAGTTTCCTGGTAGAAAGAGAGGATCACTTCTGGCTGGTGTCTGCAGGTGAAGCTAACTGATGCTATTTTTCCACTTTTCTTCAAAGGTTAAATAGCTGCACAGCAGCACACCGGTGTTCTTCAAGAAGATAAGTTGGAGGAGCCACATTGTTTCTCCCACGTCCACCACTGAGTGCTGCCACAGCTCCTCCCCCATCACAGCCCACATTAACAAGCACCCAATATTGAGGTGGCTTATTGGCCAGCTGCAAGGTGAGTAAGCAGACTGTAACACAATGGCATGCCCATTGCAATGCAAGTAGAAATTAGTGTTCCTCTCATTGAACACTTTGGATCTCCCCCAGTATTCCAGAGCAAGAATAAGGACATATTTTACATGAGCAGAACAAATGCACTTTGGTTTCCCTGACACCGCCCTAGATCAGCTGTTTGACTTGCCTCAAGTTACAAACCCATGTGTCTGTCCACACTAAAGAAACACCGCCAAGGCCATTGAAGAGCAACATTGATCTATGGAATTGTTTGAACCAAATAAATATATTAGTTAGATCTCAAAATTATCCATACCATCCTAGGCTGTCTCCTTCTCTGCTCAGCACACCCTCTGTTCCAGGGTTTTTGATCTTATTTTTATGTGTATGTATTCATTCTCATATTTCATTGTCTTATTTCTCACAGTAAATCACCCTCTATGTCTATGTAGCCTCTTATATTGCCTTTTGCTAGGTGCAGCACTGTTTTGCCCTTTGGGACTAGGCACATGCTTTCTAAACACCCCTAAATTATACACATGAAATAATGATCTACTAACTGGTAATTTATCTAGGCACTATTGATTACATGTAGCATGCCCCTGTCATCACACACAGAAAATAGCCATCGAAAATCAGGCTTGTTCCCCTTCAGAAGGGACAGTGATGCCTCAACTGCTAGCTTCTTATCTGAGTGGAAACATAAACGATAGCAGGTAAAGTTCAGCCTTATTTTCGCTGATCAGTGGGAGTCACTTTAAACCCTAGTGGCATTGCAAGATGTTCTTGCTATTTTGAATGTCCTTGAAATGTATGCTAACCAATGATCCTAAATAGCATGAGTCTGGGTGTCAATAGTAGCATAAAGATTCAGCACCCAATAGGGAAGAAACCCCATCATTTGTGATCTTTAAAAGAAATTCTAGACATCTAACAGAGGTTGCCCTTCACCTAGGCATCCTTGCTATCCAATGAGCACAATTATTTTTAGAGAGGCTGCTTTGTGTACGTTTTTTCAAAAAAAGATAAAAATGTTAATAGGATCTAATGGAGCAGAGAACAAGGGGTTTGATGGTGTGTTTTTGATGAGAGTTGTAATCTATACTTCTTTTACTAAACAGAAAATTCATAAATTTCGCATTTACTGGATCTCAGATCTTGAGTCAATATGGTTTAGCACATTTGCAACCAGGGCTGGGAATACTTCTACCTCTTGGGACTTGCAAATATCTCCAGATCCATTTTAATCCATCAAAGTTGTGTTCCCCTGTGAGTCACTGTAATGGCCATTTATATGCCTGTGGGACTTGGGTGTGGAGGTCTGTTTAGGAGTTCTAACTTGAGATACTACTTTAGTGGTCTTTCCTCTGGTTTTAGTTAGAAGTCGTTTCTGACAAGAAACTTTTTGTATTTCACGAAGCGATAACTACTATAAGCCCTTAAAATGTTAATTGTTGCTTCTTTCCAAAGATTCTAAATCTTCTCCTCTTTTCTTTAATTTTTGAAGGGCTATTAGACCTCCTCTCACGCGACCCACGGAAGAACAAATTCCTAAGTATCAATAAAGAAAAAAATAATTACTAAAAACGAAAGGAAAAACTCAAAAATAGTCCTATATTTCCTCTCAAGATTACATCTTTTCTCCACTCTTTCTAGCTTTAAGTTTATGTTTCTTTTTTCTAGTTTCCTCCCTATTCTTATTGAAGGCTTTAGGCTCCCCTTTTCCATGAATCGTCAGGGTTATTGTACTCTAAGGCGCTAGGCTTTCTGTTCCATTACCTATTTGGATTCTCCTTTCTTTTGTACATTTCCTCAATTACTTTTCTCCTTGTGCTGCTACAGAAATCTTGCAATATTGTAGACAAACAAAAGGGAAAAAAGTAAGTGAGCCTGTGGGTTATTGTCACCCACTAGTGAATCTGAGCCTGTATTAATGCTTTGGGTTATTTGTGTTATTTCCTGTTTGTCCTTTTGTGATCACTCCTCTCATGTTTTTGTCTTTGTAGTGTCCATCCTCTCTGTTTGTAGTAAGTTTAAACATAAAACACAAAAGGAATGTCAGGGGTAATAGTAAGAGAAGTATCAGGATGAGTTACCAGACAGACACTCATCTGGAAAGCCATAACTCTCCCATGGGCTGTGGTGTGTCCAGGACTCAAAGGAGTGGTCTATTCTGACCTGCCTCCTTGTCTTGAGTGAGCACTGTAGGTTCTGAGGCATCCCAACACGGATCCGTCCATCTGGCTTGGTCCCTCTCCATCTTGTGGTCAGTGTCTTTGGTGGTACCCTCCTCCTTGTGGTGGTGTGTTCCTACTTCATTCCTGGAACACACCACCTGATGTCTGTATCCTGATTTTGAAGCAAATGTGCATATTATGTGTCCTTTTTTCTCTTGTGTACCCTCTTCTCTGCCCTTTTCCTATGTTGCTGTTTTTATGTCCATTCTCTTGGTCTAATGTTTCTTTCTTGGTTACTTTTTCAAGTTATTGCAGGGGTGATGAGGCCAGCTATCAGTGAGGGACGTCCGCCACCCCATCAACTATGTATGATTCACAATGCCCAGAAGTAATCTCCAAGTTTGAGTGACAGCAATTCAAGCCTTACCTTACTGATAAGGGGGAATCTGTCCAAAACTAGCCATGAATGGCAAATGGAAAAGTATCCTGAACACCAAGCCATGGCAATCTGAAGTGTGTTCCAATACAGGTGGATATGGCCTGGAATGTAAGAATCATGGCAAACAAAACCTCAACATCATCGGAACGTAATGCAGTACAGTGTAATTACCAATGGTTCATATTGATTAAAACATTTCCATTCATCACTTTTATATTACCTACGTGGATTGCAAACTTAGCATGTACTTCTGTTTGAGCTGAGTCATTGTCCCTACAAAGAATTCAGGTGTCTTGTTATCAGCCGCAGCCGCTGCAGGAGTGAGCGTTCGGGCCAAGTGTGGGGGTATTTCGAGAGACGACCATGTGGGAAAATTAAATAAAAAATTACTTTTCCATCTTGGTCGTCTCACGAAATCCCCCCTCACCTGACCTCACTGCTCTTACCTGCAGCGCCCGCAGCTGCTTGTTATATATGATGAACTGATTTGGGGGATTAAGGATTAGCATTAAATGTATTCTTTTCCTCAAAGCTCCCAGGGCCCTTCTCACTAGAATTTAAGTTCAGTTTGAATATATACATATTTGGAAACTAAACTGCCAGTGGTTATCCATTCTGAAGAGCATTTAAAACCTCATGCCAAGTTCTGAGAAAATTCCAATTTGTGTGGAAGTGGGAGTATGGACACAAATTGGAACTCTGTGTCATATGATAATAACCACCCATGGTAAACACTGCAAGCCTGTAATTTTCCAGGATGCGTTTTTTTGGAAAAATCTGGTGAAATTTATCCTGGGAAAGTTGCTGAAAAAGCACATGCCATATTCGGTGCAGTAAACACCCATACTACAAGTTGTGTGTTAATGTCAATCATTGTAACTTGAAATGGGTGGTAATTACTGCATTGGGTAAATTGTATTGTATATCGATTTGTATTGTATTGTATATCGATTTGTATAGCGCGATTGCTGCCCCACGGGCGTCCAAGCGCTAGGTATGTAGACAGGGCTGGGCGGTGCAGCAGAAGTTTAGGACTCGTTGGACCTGGCAAACAGAAGGGTCTTCAATTGTTTGCGAAAGGAGAGCAAGTTAGGGTTGGATGTCACACACTAGGGTTTCAGTATGTATCAAGTTCTTCAAATACCATCTACTAACCCAGTATTATGGAATGAGGCCCTTGCGCTCACATTTTTGAGCAGTGATGCATGGCAACTCTAGGTTCACTTCCGGCTGTCAAATTTAACTCGCTAGGTAATGAAGCACATCATCAGATAAGAATCCTCAGAGCTATTAAGTTCCTCATACCAGCACATAATTTCAAACTTGTTTTGCAGGCCCTAGTCATCTTAAGATTGGACCACAGAAATTCCCTCTGCACTGAATCCCAAATATAACATTATTCCTTTAAAAGCAGCCCTCAGTGCCGTGGCTAGACTCATTTGAGGAGCTAGCAGGAATCATCATTTATGCACTGATCCTAAGCCCTCTGGATTGATTGTCCAAAGAGGTGAGAAGCAACATCAAAATGGACTGTATGCAACTAAAATGCATAACAAGAGATCTCAAGAATATTTATCCAACAAACTGGTCAACTCAGATGGATCACGATCACTTTGAAGTTTGGTTCCTCTGTGCCAGAATAGCTGAGACTTCAAAGAGTCTCAAATCCTAAATTAAGCATTTTCAGAGAGTGGAGTCAGAATGTAGAAATCCCACAAAATTATGGACTCACATCGAGCCTCCCCTTCTAAAGCATTATGCTTAATTGATCAGAACTCTATGCAAAAGCGTTTAATCCTCAAAGACTGTTGGAAGATTCCTCCAAATTCCAGACTCCAATTGAACATTGTATACCAAAACATTATGCTTATTTGATTAAAACGATATGCAAATGCTTTTGTCTCATATCAATTAATTTATATGATTAAATATGCTATTAAACTACTTATGGCTATTTAGGACCTGTTGAATATATCTCTTTTAACTCTTTTTTTATCAAATTATGCTATTTGGGGGCATATTATCAAGAAACGGCGTTAAAATTAGCGCTGCTTTAGCGGCAGAAAACTGCTGCTAAAGCGGCGATAATGGGCTTGATAATATGCCCTTGAGAATTCCCATAGAAGCCCATGTTCTGGTATGAACATGGGCTTCTATTGGAATTCTCTGCGGCATATTATCAAGCCCATTATCTCCGTTTTAGCTGCAGTTTTCTGCTGCTGAAGTGCCGATAATTTTAACGCCGTGCTTGATAATATGCCCCTTAGAGTTTGACGGGTGGGTTACTCCATCACAATGTGACAGATCGCCCAACCACATAATTACAAGTGCATTAGGATATAATATGCTTGTGATAAGGCAGACGGATATCCGTCATGTTTGTGAGGCAATACTCACTCGCCAAACCCTAAATCATGCCCATGGATCAGAATTAATGCTAAATATTTTCTCTGCATTTAAACATCTCTAAGGTGTTAGGGAAAATGTATACAACTTCAAATTATTCAATATCATACCAAAATACTCAAATGTTTACATGCAAAGTACCCAGTGATTCCAAATAAACGGTTAGTGATCTTTCATACACCATTATCCTCTCAGACAGCTAAACATTCACACGCTTAAAAATGTTCAGATAAAATTGCATAGTGTACCCTCGTCTCTTCTTCATCCTTGGATCTCTTTCGTGGTATTGGACTTCTTGTGTTTGATTGTTATTGGTACCATTGACATAAAAACAAAATGAAACTTGTAAATCAAAATTAAAGTGTTCAATTGGAAACAGATTTTGTCGTGGTACATGTATGCTCTTCCTAATAGGAACATCCATTTCATGGAAACAATCCTGCACAACTCTGACACTGCATGTCTTTTTACAGTCTTGTTAAGGGCAATTGAATTGTTTAGTGCATGCCACGGATGCCATTATTATAGGTTGTTCAATTGCTGTGGCTTTTTCAAATGTACTATAAGAAAAAATATCTGAGAATCTTTGTTACTGTAAGCGCTATGAAAAAAGTGTTATAATGGCTGTAGTCTATCATCTGGAAATTCTGACTGCATAAGTAATGACCTCCCCTGTTAGTTCACAGTAATGTTCTTTTTTGCTCATTTCTAAGCATGCCCTGGAAGGTATTTCTACTTAATTTTGTTTAGAAATTTGAAAAGCAAGTGAACTTGAGGTATGATTATAGACTTTATTTAAGGGTTTGATTTTGGTTTCTCTCTGTTCTCATATCAAAGATAAAATTGAAGTGGTGGTGTCATGTTAGTTATTCAGGTAATGAGATTTTATATTAAAAAGAATAAATTAAACTTATACTGTAAAGCCATTGGCAGGAGGGCCACGAGCATCCGCTCCATCTCTCAGAAAGGACGTTATACATTAATGCTGGAAACATCAAGAGCCATCAGCACAGAAATTCAAAGTTCAAAGGATGTCAAGTGCTTCAAAAGCAGAGTCTTATCTCTATGTTGTTTATATTTATAAAAATATTACCTGGCATGTTTTACATATCAGATTTATGGTAAAAAAGTAAATGAAGGCCAGAAACAAGATTAATTTAAAAAATATGAATTGAAATACACACTGGGGTGTTGAGTAAACCAAAGCACCGTTTTCCACAACAGAGTTAGCTTAGAAATTAACTTTAGTGTAGAAAAATAGCCCTGACGTAGTAACAAAATATGTACAGAAAAAACTAACCATTCTGTCTTATTTACAAACAACGTTCATATTTAATTTGTGACTTTTGGGCTGCCACTGCATCTTAACGTAGAAGTATTTATTTTTGAGGTACACGCTCAGCATTGCTATCATGATACTGTACTGGTTATCTGGGACATTTTGACCACTGCTAATTGAACGTGGGTGGTTTCTCAGTGTTTTGATCTGCATCACTTGCTTTCTTTGGCTAAGATTGGTTGGTGACACACTGAATTGTCTTCACATATTGTATGAATCGAAAGGATTTTTTATCAATACTTCTTTAGGTTCACTTTCACGTCTCAGTATTATCAGTGACTTTGATGAGAGTAGATTAATCCACTTCACCTGTTTTATTTTTGAAAAATCAAGTATGATTTACGCAAATATGGAGTTGATGTGTAAAAAAAAAGACATGAGATGCAGATGTAAATGCGCAGGCTCACCCGCCAAACATGTGGTTATCCTACCCTATTTGGAGGGGGAAGAAGTTCTAAATTGGACAGTGGTGGTTTCCACCAGCAAAGCCTTATCCTGCAGTACCTCTCTCGCAGGACAATCTGATCACGTTGGAGTAGCCCCACCCTATTTAGATAGTGTTGAACATCACAAAATGTCCCTGCCTGAGTCCACCATGGTTGGCGGGACATATCCAGACAAGGGAATATAGTCAATGGTTTTGACACACAGGGCGAAATCTGTGTTCATTTAGGGATATTCAATTTTGTACTGCACAAACAAATTACCGCTTTGGTAGCTTGAATGTGAAATACAGAATTGAATGCAGAAGGAGCTAAAAAACATGGCACGTGTTCAGCATTCAGCCTTCTTTCAGTGCATGCACGGCACTGATAGATGTTTAAGGCAGAGAAATCCATGTCAGGCAGTCAGAACCTCTCAATATGGTGGACGGACTTCCATCAAGGAAGAAGAAGCAAAGGCGTGAGCCTTTCTGATATATTGGCAGCTTGAATCTTTCTTGAAAGCAGAGGTCTTGTCATAACTGTTTGACTCACCTATAAATCTTTTCCACTTAAATGTCTAAAAGCATTTGTTTCACGAATTTGTGATCAATGGGGGGTATATGTGTTTTTGTTTAAAATAAGAAATAGGACTGGAGGTCCTGAAGCAACCACAATCCCCACCCCTTCCTCCCCAGTTTTGCAATAGAATCTGGAACATAGTGTCTCCCACACTACACATCCCATTATCTCGTTTTCTTCCGTATTCTTCCAGATTCAAAAGGTACCGTCTTACCTGAGATAAACAAATCTTACTAAAAGACTGACCTATAGAACTAATTTGCTTATTCCACCACAATTTATATGCCCCAACTGTCTTTTTCCACACCTTTATCTATTTTATAATACTTGCTTTGTGTTTTTCTATTCAGTCGCTTTTCTAAGGTCATAGAAATGTCCTTATTTTCTGTCGGTAGCAACTATGTTGCCAATAGTGAATGACCTGTTGATCAAATGCCACTTGTATAGCACTCGTAACTCAGTCACAAACATATTTCCTGCTGCTGTATCACAAATGGATTATAGCCCATTACGCATTGTAAGAAATTGGGATGTTGGTTGACTGGGGTGTGAGGCCTGGTCAAGCAACAACCAGAATTGTTGTCATGGCCAGGCACAATCCAACCCCATATTGACATGTTCCCAACCCGTCTGGTAGCTTGGCACAGATCAGTGAGGCCAGAACAGTAATAAAGTGAGAACACCTCACAAAAAGGATCCCGCACCAGATTAGAAAAAATATAGATTTCTTTAATAAATAAAACAAGATAAAAATGACAAAAATCTAATCAGTAGAACTGAAGATATGCATTGATAAGGGTTTTAGTGAAAACAGCACCAAAAAGCACAAGGCATCCATAGTGGATATCCAGGCATGCCGGGCAGAAACAAAGTAACAAGTTCAGGCCGACCGTGATGGAGCGTGGACTAGCTACAGGGACCCAGTTACACCAGCTGAACAAATTAACTTAAATCCTAGTTTGCCAAGCATTGTGAGGATCCACGTCAAAGATGTGTCACACAGATGAAATGACTTGTCGGTTCCAAGGTGCAGCAAAGCTGCGATGCAAGGTCCTGTGTTATCGTAGAGGATCCCTTCGACGAGGGCTTCTAATGCGAAGACTGGAGTCAAGGATACATTGCGCAGTGGTCTCTGAGGAGCTACGAGGCTGTGATGTGGAGTCTGATGTCATTGTTGAGGCTGACGTCAATGAGGGATGAGAGGGCCTGCAGCGGGAATGCGTTACAGAGTTATGGTTCTGAAGAGGCTGCAGAGGCTATGGGTCCAATCCACACAGCAGCGGTGATGCTCAGTTTTGGTCAGGGCTGTGCAGCAGAGGAGATGCATCAGTTCTGCTCGATCCACAGAGGCTGGTATAGCCCCTTAAACCCACTTCCTAGGGTGCAGGTCTGGAGTGGCACCACTTAGCAGGGTAGACTCATGGATTGCAGAATCCAGGTGCTGGGGTTGAGGTTATTAGAGCCTTCTGTCCCTGAGGCTCAAGTCGGGAGGCCAGCCAACTAGCCCTTGGAGTCACAGTGGTGATCCTAGGTTCAAAAGTTTCAGGTCCAGTCCTTCTCACCCCAGAAAGAGGCCAGCAGGCCAGCACAGCAGGGCAGCAGTCCTTCAGGGCAGCTGTCCGGCAGAGTGCAGTCTTTCTTCTGGCAGAGTACAAATCCAGAAGTGTACTGGAGATTTGGTGTCTAAGGTCCAATATTTATACCCAGTTGGGCCTTTGAAGTGGGGAGAAGCTTCTAGAGGCAGGCATGTGAAGTGCACAGGTGCCCTGCCTTCCTGGGCCTGTCTCAAGACTAACTACAGGGGATATTCAGCCCACAGCCTATTCAAGTGTAAGTAGAGCTGGGTCCAGTTCCTCCCTCCTATCCTGCTAGTGATGCCCATCTAGGCACACCTACGCTCCCTATTGTGTGTGACTGTATAGAAGGAATACACAATGCCCAACTGTTAAATACACACAGTTATGTGAACTATAGACAGGCTGCAGGCACCAAATGGCAAAGGCAGGAAAATGCCAACTTTCTAAAAGTGGCATTTTAAAATTTGTAATTTAAAATCCAACTTCACCACAAGTTAGGATTTGTCATTACAATTACAAAGACACCAGAAAGTCCTGAGACATGTTCAAAGTGCTACTTAAGTGGGTGGCACAATCAGTGTTGCAGGCCCTTTAGTAGCACTTAATTTACAGGCCATGGGCACAGGTAGTGCCAACTTACTAGGAACCTACATGAAAATTAAAGATGTCATCAGTGATGTCATCAGTGATGTCACTGACCATGTCATGAATGATGTAATATGTGACGTCATCAGCAGTGCATTGTGGGGGCGCGAGTTATAGTTAGCTGAACTAACTATAACACCGGAATTTCTATGGTTTTGTACGAGTGAAATATCCAACTAACTATAACGTGCCTGAAACCTATGGTTTTTCAGTGAATTTCAAAGGCTTTTTAAATGAAAATTTGTAAGTCTAATGTACCTCAATCCTATGTTTTTTTATATTCTATACATATATAAAATTGTGAATAATTTTTAGTTAGGAAAACTATATTCATTCTTTTTTTTTGTAATATTATACTGAAGTCGCGTACCCTTCGCGCATGCTACGCGATGGCTGCGCGCATTCCGGTAGCCATTTTGAAAAGTCGCGCTGGGGTCGTGACTTTGGCGTAATTTGCAAATTATGAAATATCTTTAAATGAATTATAAATAAAAGTTTTCCTTTAAGTGTTTGTCTAAATTTATAATAAAAGTATTTTTAAAGTATTATTTTCAATATAATTTAGACGAAAGTAAATTTACGAAATGCGCGGTGTAGCTGCTAAATGTGCGCAACATCTCCCCATGCGTATTTCCGGGGTCGTGCCGTGATCGTGCTGAGATCGA
Organism: Triturus cristatus; assembly: GCF_964204655.1. NCBI lineage: Eukaryota > Metazoa > Chordata > Amphibia > Caudata > Salamandridae > Triturus > Triturus cristatus. Next base: position 552,281,019 of record NC_140595.1, read on the forward strand.
GCCAAAGTCGAGACTTCGCCGTACTTTTAAAGTTGAAAAAATGACTATAAAATTTTGAATATGATATTAGACTGAACAGTTTTGCTAATATACTTATTAAAAGTTTATAGAAATGTTTATGTATAGTGTATAATTATATATATGATTTTCACGGGTGCGCGAAGGGTGTGTGACGAGTGCATGCACCCTACACGACTTCATGTCAGCAAAAGAAAAAAGGAATCGGATTGGTTGAAATCAATTTCATTGTGAAAGAGGGAGGATCCATCTTTCTGATATTTCCCTTACTTTTTGTCCTTGATAGAGAGAAGACCTGTTTCTTGCTTCTCATTATATTGATATACCTTTTTTGTGTGTTTGTTTATTTTCCATATAACTATGGCTTCTAGTTTTGCCGAAGTTGATCCACTTACAGTAGAGGAGGAAGAACAGATGTTGCAGCAGAAGAAGAAAAGAAAGGAAAGCATTGTTTGGTCCTTTTTTAGTGTACAAGAGGACCTGCGATGAATGCCGCTTCTGCCTCCCGTAACCTAGAACGGCACAGTATGGTCAAAGGGCGGTGGCACGCACACTCGTTGACCTCTCATGGCACTGCTCCACACCTCGGGGAGGATGCTTTCCATTAGCTGTGTTTTCTGATGACGTGTCGTGCCGGCCCCGTCCAACAACAGAACTCCTTTTGATCGAAACCGACTCTTCCACTCTCTCACCGGAAGTGAAACCAGGCCACGCGGACACTTTCACAATACAACAGCCGGGAATGCACTTTTTGGTAAAAGAACACATTCCTTCCTTCTAATCAAATAAAAGACTCACTGAAGAACAGAGGCCAGCTTCGATCGGTAAACAGCTGTTACAATGACTTTTTTACTTCGCAATACCATTACAACGCATGCATTACCATGCATGCATTGTACATCGCGATGTCATTACTACTCATTTTATTACAACACATGGTCATTTACCACGCATGCCTTTACAACGAAATTCGTTGTAATGGTATGTATGGTAAATGACCATGCGTTCTAAAAAAATTTAGACGATCCACGTCGTTGTAAGGAAACATAGGCTGCTCCGTTTCCTCACAATGACATGCACCACCCCTCCGAGACGACGTGAAGCAGGAACCACGGGGAGTGACAGGTAAAGGGGATTGGGCATGGAGTGGGGGTTACTTTTCTAGGGTTTAGGGTAGTGCAGTGGTGTTTGGGTAGTGTAGGAGGTCATGCTGGGGGTAGTGTTTTAGGGTTTAGGGGAGTGCAGTGGTGTTTTGGTAATATAGGGGGTCGTGCTGGGGGTAAAATTAGGGTTTAGGGTAGTGCAGTGGTATTTGGGTAGTGTTTGGGGGTTTGTGCTGGGGGTAGTGCTTTAGGGTTGAGGGTAGTGCAGTGGTGTTTGTGTAGTGTAGGGGGTCGTGCTGAGGGTAAGTGCAGTGGTGTTTTGGTAATATAGGGGGTCATGCTGGGGGTAGATTTAGGGTTTAGGGTAGTGCAGTGGTGTTTGGGTAGTGTAGGGGGTCATGCTGGGGTAGTGTTTTAGGGTTTAGGGTAGTGCAGTGGTGTTTGGGTAGCATAGGGGGTCATGCTGGGGTAGTGTTTTAGGGTTTAGGGTAACGCAGTGGTGTTTGGGTAGTATAGGGGGTCGTGCTGGGGTAGTGTTTTAGGGTTTAGGGTAGCGCAGTGTATTTTGTGTAGTGTATGGTGTCGTGCTGGGGATTGTGTTTTAGGGTTTAGGGTAGCACAGTGGTGTTTGGGTAGTGTAGGGTGTTGTGTTTTAGGGCTTATGGTAGCGCAGTGGTGTTTGGGTAGTGTAGGGGGTCATGCTGGGGGTAGTGTTGTAGGGTTCAGGGTACCGCAGTGATGTTTGCGTAGTGTAGGGGGTCGTGCTGGGGGTAGTGTTTTAGGGTTTAGGGTACTGCAGTGATGTTTGGGTAGTGTAGGATGTCATGGTGGGGTAGTGTTTTAGGGTTTAGGGTAGTGCAGTGGTGTTTGGGTAGTGTAGGGGGTCGTGTTGGGGGTAGTGTTTTAGGGTTTAGGGTACTGCAGTGATGTTTGGGTAGTGTAGGGTGTCGTGCTGGGGGCAGTGTTTTAGGGTTTAGGGTAGCGCAGTGGTGTTTGGGTAGTATAGGGGGTCATGCTGGGGTAGTGTTTTAGGGTTTAGGGTAGCACAGTGTATTTTGTGTAGTGTATGGTGTCGTGCTGGGGATAGTGTTTTAGGGTTTAGGGTAGCGCAGTGGTGTTTGGGTAGTGTAGGGTGTTGTGTTGTGGTAGTGTTTTAGGGCTTAGGGTAGCGCAGTGGTGTTTGGGTAGTGTAGGGGGTCATGCTGGGGGTAGTGTTTTAGGGTTCAGGGTACCGCAGTGATGTTTGCGTAGTGTAGGGGGTCGTGCTGGGGGTAGTGGTTTAGGGTACTGCAGTGATGTTTGGGTAGTGTAGGATGTCATGGTGGGGTAGTGTTTTAGGGTTTAGGGTAGTGCAGTGGTGTTTGGGTAGTGTAGGGGGTCGTGTTGGGGATAGTGTTTTAGGGTTTAGGGAACCGCAGTGGTGTTTGGGTAGTGTAGGGGGTCATCCTGGGGGTAGTGTTTTAGGGTTTAGGGTACTGCAGTGATGTTTGGGTAGTGTAGGGTGTCGTGCTGGGGGCAGTGTTTTAGGGTTTAGGGTAGGCCAGTGGTGTTTGGGTAATATAGGGTGTTGTGCTGGGGGTAGTGTTTTAGGGTTTAGGGTAGTGCAGTGTTGTTTGGGTAGTGTAGGGGGTTGTGCTTTGGGTAGATTTAGGGTTTATGGTAGGTCAGTGGTGTTTGGGTAGTGTAGGGGGTCGTGCTGGGGGTAGATTTAGGGTTTAGGGTAGTGCAGTGGTGTTTGGGTAGTGTTTGGGGGTTCGTGCTGGGATAGTGTTTTACAGTTTAGGGTAGTGCAGTGGTGTTTGCGTAGTGTAGGCGGTCGTGCTGAGGGTAGTGTTTTAGGGTTTAGGGTAGTGCAGTGCTGTCTGTGGTGTGTAGGGGCAGTATTTTAGGGTTTAGGTTAGTGCAGTGGTGTTTTGGTAGTGTAGGGGGTCATGCTGATGGTAGTGTTTTAGGGCGGAGCGGGCCATAAGTTTTGAAAATTTCGCGAAGATTTGTCAGCCTGCGCCAAAGTTATTGGGAAAACAAAAAACGCTTTTCCTATGGAAACTAGGTCCTAACTATAACTATCCACTGGCGACCGCCAGTAGAAAATAATTTAAAATATAAAAAACATTCTAGAATAAATGACAGGAATAAACTATTGTAACTTAAATTGCCTGTTACAATCAGTGCAACAGCAGGAAAAGTGTTGGATAGCAAAATAATTAAATATACTATTCCAACTCCAGCGAGTGCAACAGTAGGGAAAGTGTTGGATAGTGGATGGGTAAAAATTACTATTCCCACTCCAAACAGTGCAACAGTAGGGAAAGTGTTGGATAGCGGAGGGAAAAAATTACTATTCCCACTCCAGTGAGAGCAACAGTAGGTAAAGTGTTGTATAGCAGGGGGGGGGGGGGGAATCACTATCCAACTCCAGCGAGGGCAACAGTAGGGAAAATGTTGGATAGCAGAGGGGTCAAAATTAGTATTCCCATTCCACTAAATGCAACAGTAGGATAAGTGTTGGATAGCGGAGGGGTAAAAAAAATTATTTCCACTCCAGAGAGTGCAACAGTAGGGAAAGTGTTTGATAGCGGAGAGGTAAAAATGACTATTCCAACTCCAGTGAGTGCAACAGTAGGGAAATTGCAGGATAGCGGAGAGATTAAAATGACTATTCCCACTCGGGTGAGTGCACCCGCCGCAATGGTGAAATGCCATGTTGTGCATTGCCATGCATAACGTGGCAGGCGCGGTGCCTGCCACTTTGTGCAGGGCAATGTAGGGGTACCATAGGTAACCCCAATTGCAGCCCCCCACCCCGGGGGCCCGCAATGGTCCCCCAAAGTGAATCCCCACCAGCCTTTTTATGGTGGCATCGATTTCCCCACATCATAATATGAATGGCGGTGCCTGTTAGGCACTGCCACCATATTGTGGCCTAAATCTGCCCGGCCGGCAATTGGAAAAAAACAACCAAAAAAATGACTCTCCTATTTATACCCAAACTTGAGGCCATGTCAGGGCTTCTAAAGTCAGGAGGTATTGCTGCATCCCTTGCGGAAGTTGCAATTGTTAATGAGTCCACCACCATAAAGCTTGAGGAGGTGTTTTGGACAGCATGTGCAAGGGGTTGTGGAACGAAGAATACACAGACATGGATTAATGATAGTTGTCGGACGGCAAAAAAGGCACAGTTAGAGGCTATAAAATCCAAGTGTAAGACTACAGTAAAATCAGCAAGGTCCCTCTATAAAACCACCATTGCATCTGCAAACATGGCTTGGGAATCAGAACAATGGGAGAGTTTGAAACTGGCCCTGGAGGCCAAAGATATGAAAACATTTTGGAGTATTATTTCCACATGCAGCAGCAAAGGAAAGGTGGCCATTGAGCCAAATATAGCTGCTGCTTGTTGGAAAGAGCATTTTCTGGCTCTTTATGTCTCATATGCTGTGCAGGCCAGCAGACTGTCCCCAGTAAATCTGACTCCCTCGATCACTGAAATAGCTATCCCCGAGATCACTCTGGCAGAAGTCACAAGAGCCCTAAACCGAATAGTTCCTGGGAAATCTGCAGGCCTGGACAAGATACCAAGGGATTGCTATAGGGCAGAACCCAAGATTTGGGGTCCATACTTATGGGTGGTCTATAACGCAATCCTACAGGAAATGGCCCTTCCTGTAACTTGGCTTGGTGCGGAGATCCTTCCGATATACAAAAAGGGATCACCTATATTAACAACAAATTATAGACCCATCAGTTTGATCGATGTTTCAAAAAAAGTATTTGCCAGGATTATATTAGATTGTTTGCAATCCTGGCTGGAGGAACATAAGATCATGACCCCTTTGCAGGCCGGGTTCAGGCTCTAACTTCTTTATTGGAAATCAGTATATTATGTAGGGAGTAACCTGTATCTGGTCTTTGTGGACCTCAAGAGTGCATTTGATCTGGTACCCAGAGATGCCCTGTGGGGGGTTTTGAGTGAACTTGGGCTACCCTACTATCTTTTAGACATCCTGAGAAGGTTACATACTGGCAATTATGCCCAAATTCAGTACGGGAAAAATGGGGAACTCACACCGCCCATCCCCATTAACAGGGGGGTAAAGCAGGGATGTGTGCTCGCCTCTACCCTGTTCTGCATTTACATCAATGGACTGGTAAGTGCGCTGAGAGAACTCAAGGATATAGACGCCCCCAAACCAGCACACAAGCACATCCCGGCCATGATGTTTGCTGACGATACTTTACTCCTCTTCAAATTTCCTATGGGAATTCAAAGAATTTTAGACTGGTTTTGTGAGTTCTGTGGGTCTAGGAGGCTGGAGATCAACATCCAAAAAATGAACTTTATGGTCTTCAACCCCAATAGATCAAACCGCCCTAACGCATGCATGAATGGCACCCTTCTTGGGCGGGTATCTACATTTGAACACGTGGGCCTTACACTTACTAAAAATATGGCCTGGGGGCCCCAAATAGCCAAGTCTAAACTTAAACTGACTCAGACTGCAGGTGGTCTGGCCAAGTTGTATAGAAAGTCATTTCACAAGCCGGTTGTCAGGGTTGGCGGTTCCGATCCCAGTGAACTACTAAGATGGCCGCCACTCCCGTTTACGCATGTGCGGAAGGAAGTCAGGCGGTTAAAGCCTGACCTCCCTCAGGAAGTGACGCTTCGCGTTCACTCTGGAGTCGTGTCGGGCAAAGATGTGTCTGCGTTTCCCTGGGACGCCACGTCTTCTGTGTATTTGGCGTCTGGAGCGGCGTTCGTCCTGCGGCTGTTCTTCCTAGTGGCCTTTCTCCCTTGGTTCTTCCCGGCGGTGCCCCTCCGTTTCCTCCGTTGATTTCTCTCCGCAGCAGCTCCTCTTCAGTGGCATCTCTCCAGTGGCTCCGTCCGCCAACATTTCTCCTGTGGCTCCTCTTGGCAACATCGTCTGGGGGCATCCCGTGTATCTGAAAAAGAAAAGGACTTTCAGCCAGCAATATTAAGATTACGGTAACAGCGCTTTCGTGCTGCTCTTTCATTTACTTTACTTTGAAATCACTTACCTTATCCTGCTCCTGGCACTGTGGGGATCCGTCCCTTTTTCTTTGACGTACCTATGTAAAAGAAAGAAGAGATACCTGAATACAAGGTTATTTTTTGTTACTTTTATGCTGTGAAGTAAGTATGAAACTTCCTGATGCATTATTGTCACGAACAAGACTTAGTATAGAAGGTGAGCCTTATTCTCTGTATATGTTATGTTATGTTATGTTAAGGAGTTTATAGAGCGTGACAGCTGCCTCGGCAAAGAGGCGTCCCGGCGCTAAGCAACAAAAGAGCCATATGCAAGTAACACCAAAGCTTACAAGGAGGGGAACAAAAATGTCTTAATAGCCTTCCTGAAATGAAGATAGTTGGAGAGCCCACAAATATGAGCCGGCAGAGAGTTCCACAAAATAGCAGCTCTGTTACGAAACGAGCGCCCACCAGCTCTCACTCTTCTCACCCGGGGAACCACCACCAAGCATTGTCCCCATAGATCGAAGTGATCGTGTAGGAGTATAAGGTAGAAGAAGGTCAGACTGAATTTGTGGAGATGCCAATTTCAGAATATCAGCAATACACAGTGCCTTAAACTCAATTCGCCTGGCCACAGGCAACCAATGAAGATGGCAAATTGCACTGGTCACTGAGCAAGCTCTGCGCAAGCCCAAAAGTGATCTTACGGCCGCATTCCGGACTCTCTGTAGCCTCTGAACTTCGGATATGTTTGCTCCTAGATACAGCGAGCAGGCATAATCCAACCTGGACAGAATCGGAGCCTGAATGATAGTCTGTCTGGTCGAGGCATCAAAGAATGCCAGAATAGGCTTGAGCCCGCGCAGCAGGCCGAAACAAGTTCCTCCCACCCTCGTTGTCTGAGTCTGGAAGCTAAGTGAGCTATCCATCCAGACCCCCAGGTTCTTTACTACAGGTTTAGGGGTAGGAGCCAATAGAAATATTATTTAATTCCTTTCTTATCTGCATTACAATAAATGGTTATTATTATTTTCAGAATAAAATACAAGCCTCATATGATATTGAAGGAAGGGACTATACAAGACCTTGGCTTATTAATTTAAGGTAGGGACTAATAGCAATAGGAGTATTAACCCCTTCGACGCGCATGACGGAACGGTTCCGTCATGCACGTCGGTTGGGATGTGCTTATGACGGAACCGTTCCGTCATGGCCCCGCTCGCGCTCAGAATCTTCCGCGTGGCGCGGAAATCCGCGCCGCGCTGAAGGGGTTAAAGAAGGACATAGAACGAAGACTCCTGCATGCTAACTTGTTCCTGTCATTTACTCCTTTCCCATAGCTTCGTGCCTTATCCTGACGGGTCCTGTGCCACTTGGAGTAGCAACATGGGATTTCTTCCCCTATTCCTTGTTTTGTTGCCCTTCTTCCCCAGGATACCATTGACTTGGTTGGGTGCAATAGGTGGCTTAGGGAAGTTGTGGATCTTGCAGCATGTTCCTGACGTCCCTGCAAAAAAATTAGGAGATTGACACCGGTAAGCCCAGTCATGGAGATTTATAAAACTCAGCTTAGGAGTGCTGCCTTTTATGGAGCTGAAATCTGGGGGCATTCTCACCTTAGCCCTATTGTTAAAACAGAGAACAACATTCTTAGGCAGCTATTCGGCTTACTGGTGAGCTCCACTCTGGTTCCACTGCGTATGGATCTTGGCGTGAGACCCATTGCAGAGAAAATTGGCTGCAGACCTTTATTTTTTTGGCGGCGCCTCTGGGTGATGCCGGCATTGGCCGAATATAGATCTGAGCTCTTAGAAATTTTGAGACTCCCCAGCATAGGTAAGCTGTCATGGTTTGCTTATATTAGGGAAAGCCTTTGTTCGATTGGCAGAGATGATTTATGGGAAAATCCAGACACAGCCTGTTTGAGAACCCTGAGTAAACTACTAGCTACCAGCTATATGGCGCGCAAACTCAATAAACTCCAAGAAGATTCTACCACTGGATCTCTTACATCAATATTTTTGGAAGTGAAGGTTATGTTTAACATTGAGCCATGCCTAGATGAAATTTGACCGCCATTAGCCAGGAAACTGTATGTGCAGTTTCGGCATGGCTGCCTCCCTCTGCGTTCCTTCACCAACAAATGGTCCAGTGGTATTACATTGGGGTGTCATGCTTGTAGTGCGGGAGAGGAGTCTGAACTCCATGTATTCTTCTTCTGCCAGGGTTACCACAAAATTAGACACAGATGGTTGATCCAGTTGTGTAGGAACCTTGGCACAACACACTGTAAAGAAGCATTCAGGCTCCTAAAATAAAATACGGAACTCTTTCTAGTCTATTCGGTGTCGCATTTTTTAAATTCCATGTGGTGGGCTAGGAGGAATTTTCGTAAACTTTAACCATGGACTAAGCTATGTGATTAACCTTCTCACTGTTTTAAATCCCAAATGAATTTTTAATTCAAAATTGTTTTTATCCTGACTTTTAGCTTTTCCTAACTGTTTTAGCATCATTTATTTGTGTTTGTTCTTTTATGGTGTACACACCGAAATAAAGAAAGAAATGATGATGATGATGATGAAGTCAAATAAACTTTTCTCATGTAAAGCCAAGCCCAACGTATCTGAGAAACTACCCTAAAAGAGATTAATGTGTGATAAAGGAGGCTGTAAGTTAAAAATATGAGAGAGATGTATCCACACTTTCTTCCAAAAGGAAGCCACAGCAGGACAGGAAATAAGGAGGTGCATCAGATAAGCCTGATGAGATTGACAAAACCAGCAAGTCACATCAGTCGAGTGTGTAAATTATGCTATGGAAGCAGGTGTATAATATCGTCTATGGTAAAGAACAGGGACTGAGTACTGGAAGCAGATCTAGATATCTTCAGAGATCTACCCTATATTTTGTTCCAAAAATCAACAGTCCAATCACAAACCAAATCCGCCTCCCAAGCAGTTTCCACCTTAGATTTAGAATGAATTAGATCAGGAGAGAGAAGAGATTTAATCAAGGAAGCTTTAGGAAAAGTAGTTAATACTTTAAGTAGTGGATCTACTATGGGATGGGGTTCAGTGGAGGGTAGAGAATAAAAAATGTCTAAAATCATAAGAGTAGAACATTTGTACCAGAAGGATCAAGGGCATTTAAAGGTGGTTTGAAATTGGGGGAATAAACATGGAGATAAACCATCAAACAAGTCCTGAACCCATATAATCCCCTTAAGCCTCCAGGACCTCAAAAAAGAGGTCTGTTATTGAGGGTACTCAGATTTTTGTACCAATGGGGGGATTGAAGGAAAGAATTCCTAGAGAGAGAGTCTGAACGGAAACAAGGTTTTAATAATGAACAGGTATGTTTAAATAATAGAAAATAAGTAATGGTGGTTTTTGTTGAGAAAGCAAGGACTTTCTTAAAGGAAAAGGGTGCAAGTAAGCAATGCTCAATATTAACCCATAAAGGTGTAAAGGGGGAAATTTCAGAAAGGAGCCATTTAGAAGCAGATTGAAGACAAAAGGCCTTATGATACAACCTAAAATCTGGAAAGTACACTCCACCAACAGATTTAGGTTTACGAAGATATGGCAAGGCAAGTCTAGATTTTGTATTATTCCATTAGATTTTAGAAAGGAGGGAATCAATTTCTTTAAAATAGACATTTGGGATATGGACGGAAATCATAGAAAAAATATACAATAAAAGAGGAGTAATCATCATTTTAATAGAATCAAGTCGTCCCAGCAAGAAAGAAATAGAGGGTTTCAGGAGGACAGAAGTTTAGAGATACGATCCAGCATATCCTTCATGCTGATTTTAACCTCTTCCATGCTCATGACGTCTCCCGGCCGTCATGAGTCACGATGGGCATGTGCGGACGACGGCCGGGAGACGTCATGACCACGCCCGTGATCGGAATGTCAGCACTGCGGGAGCGCTGCGGCGGAATTTGCGCCGCAGCGAAGAGGTTAACAGAATCTTATATGGAGTTATTGAACCAAATACCTTGGTATTTGGTTTTAGAACTATTTCAACGGAAACCAGTGGGATCAAAATGCTGTTTAAAACAAAATTTAGTGAAAGGGAGAATTTCTGTCTTGTCAGAGTTGATCTTATAACCTGAAACAAGGGAGAAATCTGAGAATTCTTGCAAAAGAGGAGGAATAGAAGTTTCGGGATGAGATATAAAGAGTAAGATATCATCCACATAGGCAGATAATTTCAAGTGTTGATCACCATATGAAAAGCCAGTGATGGACGAATTCTGGCGGATATGCGATAAAAAGGGTTCAAGAGATAGGATAAAAAGAAGAGGCGAAAGAGGTGCTCCAGCGGATAGGGCAAATTTACATATCCTCCCTGCGTCACAGACCTGTCATCACGCGTATTCATTCATACACTCATTCATTGGTGGGGCCCATAACACCAGGGGACAGAAGCGCTGGACATGTGGGGGGTACCTTATTACTTATTGGAGGAAAATTCTTTACAATATATACATTATTTACATTAGTACCTATAGAATCCTAACTTTAACATCAAGGCACTCCACCACTTGGTCGATGGACCAATTAGTTGGACTGGTTGATGGTGATTTAGAACCAGCTAAAACACATTTAATGCTTCGGAATCTTTAATCAATACCTTATTTAAAGAATCACAAATTCATTTTCTTAATCAATGTTTAGTTTATCTAATTAATTCACTTTCATTGGCATCGTCAGCATTTAATCAAATCTGCATAATTTCATTGAATATTTGGCACAAATTGACATAACAGTGTATTTACCAAAATTTTGATATCGGTGACCATTTCCAAAACCAGTCAGCCCTGCATAAATCAATTCCCTCTGGTAAAATTCTCAATCGAATGCAGGCTAAAACCCACGTAAGTCTGAGAAAAGTTCTTCTGCTCAGCACACCTCAGTCCCAAAGGTATCCACAGGACCAAGCAATCGTGCAAGCAAATCGATCAGCATTCACCAACAGAGTCTCGGAAACCACTCCTGGAACGCACTCTCTATACCCTCTTCTAAGTTCCCTTTTTTATAGTAAATTCTAAGATAATCGGCAACATTTTCTGAGAATCGAAGTACTCTGATTGGCTAAATCCCTGAAAATTGAAATATTGGATGTTGTTCCCAGGGTCTTTTGGTTCTCAGGGAATCGAATATGTCATCTTTTAGTTTGTACAGTTCTCATGCGAAAAGTCCTGAAGTAACAACATGTGGACCTCTGGGTACAGGTCGCTTATTGTCTTTTCTGCCATTCACACTAGCTGGTTTCTGGCAATCCTCCATGTTCCTATCCTTGACGTGGGACACAGTGCCCAAAACTGGAGGTCGCCCGGAGATCTTCAGAGCCATCCGAGTCTGCGCAGTAAACATCGCGCTCACACGATGGTGGCCACTTCCGAACTCTATTTTGAATATCGTGGCCTAGTAGGCCCGAATGCCAACTTAAGCAAAACAAACATAAAAAGTAATTAATATACGGAAATGAAGATTCTAATGTTTAAACCCACACTAATCCCAATATGTATTAGTAGTTTCCTAGCTTATAGCAACATTTAAAGCAATAATACTCACCATTCCGCAATACCAGGAACGCAAACCATTACAAAAGCAACATAAATCATGCAAATTTCTATCACAACTCGTGCTACAGTTGATATGCGTACCACAGTTAATCATTTGAATTTTTGCCATACAATTAGCAATTTAGTCCCACATGTAATTCGTGTTTATTAAGGTGAAAAGGTTGGTTAGTATTAACACTCCAAACAGTTAATAAAGATTAATATTTAGAATAGTTACGTAATTAGTATTTTGTTATGCAAATAGAGAAGGTATACAAATTATTGCTTTACCTGCTCCATCAGAGGGCAGCCTTTACGGACACCACAATTTAAAGAAAAAGCTTGAGAGACAAGACCATTGACTGCTACGGAAGCTTTAGGGGCTGAATATAATAAAGATATCAAAGAAATGAATTTAGGACCAAACCCATGCCAGTGGAGGGCTTTAAATAAGAAGGACCAATTAACTCTGTCAAAAGCCTTCTCTGCGTCGATAGAGACTGCAGCAAGAGGATACAAAAGAGAAGAGGCTTTATTTAAAATGTTAAAGAATAAGCGAGAGTTGTCAGACATTAACCTACCCTTAACAAAACCACACTTTTCCAAACCAATCAGTTTCGGTAAAAGAGGTTCAAGGCGTATCGTGAGCAATTTAGCAAAGATTTTATAATCTACGCTTACAAGGGATATCGGGTGATCATTTTTACACAATTTGGGATCGCGACCATCTTTGTGGATTAAGCAAATTGCAGCATCTAAGAAAGTAACCTGTGCCTTACCATTAGTGTGGAAACATTGAAAGAGTTGTAGAAGTTTGGGAGAAAGAAGATGAAAGAAATGAAGATAAAATTCTACAGTCAATCCATCAGGTCCAGGTGTTTTGTTTTTCTTAAGAAGATTTAGGGATTGGAATATTTCTTGAATAGATAGATCAGACTCTAGAGAGCTAAAGTCAAGATCTATATGCAGTGAAGGTGGAACATGATTAAGATAGGAGTCAATAGAAGAGGGAAGTGGAGAGGATTCTGGGGTATATAACATTTTGTAAAACTCCAGGAATTCTTTTAAAATATCTTGGTCTTTGAGAAGGGTTTTACCATCTGATGAATGAATCGAGTCTATCAAAACACACTCTTTACAGGATTTAAGATAATTCGCCAGGAGTTTGCCAACTTTTTTGCACCCACCATAATACCGAGCGCTCATTCAGAGTAGAACAGAAGAGGCGTTATCAGTAGTTATTTTATTAAAGTCCAGTTTAGCCCGAATAAACTCCTGCATTGAGGAAGTAGAAGAAGATGTGTAAAAAAGATGCTCTAAATGTTTAATATTAGCAAGTAAAACTTTTTGTTTATTAAGAAAATGTTTATTTTTCCTGGCCACAAAATCGATGATAAAGCCACGGGCTGTAGCCTTAAAAGTATCCCAAAGTAGTGAAGGAGAGATATCAGGAGCAGAATTCAGAGAACAAAATTGGTCTGTAAAGGAAATGAAAGAAGAAGAGAAAAGTGGATCCTGCAAAAGGGAGTTGTTAATTCTCCATCTGCAAGACTGGGATGTGAAGGAATCAAATCAAAATTATTAACAACCGGGGCGTGATCAGAAATGACAATGGGTTCAATTGAGGAGGAAATAAGGGTCTGTGTTAATGCAGAAGAAAGAACGATATTGTCCAATCATGACAGAGTGCCATGTGGAGGAGAGAAAAAAGAAAAGTCTGAGTTGTCAGGGTTACAGAGTCTCTAAGCATCTACCAGATGCGTCTGAGATATTGTATCTTGAAACTGTTTATAATTCTTGTGGGAATGAAACAGACCTAGGATTTTCGGTCAGTGAAAGGGTCCATAATTTGGTTACAATCACCACCTAAAATAAAAAATTCATCTTTATGTTGAATACACTTTTTTGTGATATTAGGCCAAAAAGAAAAGTCTGGTTGGATTGGACCATAAATATTAAAAACTGTAAGGGAAATATTATTAATGAGTAACTTAACTAATCACCATCAACTATCTGAATCTGTTTAGACATAACCGAACATTTCAAATGTTTATGAACAAGAATAATTACCCCATTCTTCTTCGTGTTGGTAGGGGATACCAAAACAAAACCCATCCACTGCTTTTTAAGTTTCAAAGCTTCTGACACCGTCAAATGAGTCTCTTGCAATAAGACTAAGTCAGGATTATATGTAGCAAGGTGGGATAATATTCTCTGCCTCTTAATGGGATTAATAAAACCTTTTACATTCCATGAAATAACTCTGAATGTAAATAAAATGAGTTAGATGTAAAATCATACAATTAATAATAATGCAAAGTATTAGAAAGAAAAGAGAAAAAAGAAGGTTGTAAAGACGAGTCTCCAGTGAAAAACAAACGAAAGGAGAAAGAATAAAAGAGATGAAAGCATTTTGAATGCAAGAAAAAGTCCAAAAATAGAAAGCAAAGAGACTGGCAGTAATGACGAAGTATAGAAAGAGGAGAAGGCAAAAACAAACAGTGGAAGAGTTAAATATAGAGATAATTTATGAAAAATACTATAACTGACAGTAGTGGGAAAAGAGAAAAAGGATGAAAAAGCCCACAACGAGCACCAAGGGCGCGTAGGGCGGGAAGCAGTTCAAGGAAGTCCTTCCGTCATTTAGCCGTTGCGTTAGAAATATCTTGAGAGATAAACAAGTGAGCACCAGACCAAACGAGATGCTTTTTGGACTTAGCTACGTTTAATACTTGGATGAGGTCTGTAAACTGCAGGAAAAGAAGAATCACTCCACGAGGTTTCGATGGAGCCGATGTCGAAGAGAGACGAGGGCCTAATCTATGAGCACGCTGAATGTTTAAATTAGTTGAAGGTAGAAGATCTAGAAGCTTGGGAAAAAGGAAGTGAAGAAGGCGACCGGATCATTCCCTTCAAGGCCCTCCAGAAGACCATATAAACTAAGATGGTTCCGTCTATTTTTGTTTTCAAGGTTTCCTGCTGACTTTTTGAGCAGTGAAATATCTTTTTCCAACGTCGCTATTTTAACAACATCATCTTGAACGTCACTAACATGTTGTTCCATCAGAGAGAGCCTAGATTCCATGGATGACCACTTGTTATCCATCACGTGTAATCGAGTATTAGTCCCCTCAATTAATGGGCATAGCGCACAAATCTCCTCTGAAATTGTATCTAATGATACAGGAGGAAGAGGTTTAGGAGGAGAAGGTGGATCTTGTTTGAGGTTCTTGTTAGCTATAGGCGTTGTCTGCATCTTGAAGGTTGACAAGGGCAGAGGTGCTGATCGAGAGGAAGAAGACTGAGCCATCTCCACTGCAGAGAGCAAACTGTTCATGGGAGGAGCAGTAAGCGAGGAGTCAGTTATAGAGACCTTAGCACTTTTACTTTTATTTGAGTGTAGTAGGTTTTTACCTCTGCCCATAGAAAACGCTGAAAGACTTGGGAAAAATGCAAAGATGAAAAAAGGTGCTGCGAACAGAAAAAATATAACACCTTCCTCAACCTCACAGTGCCAAAACTAGGCAGGATATGTCAAATTGATGAGGAGAGAGGCGAAGAATGTGAAGACCGTACCACAAAGATGTCACTTCTGAGGAGAAAAAAGCCCTGAAACAGAAAATGGCGGCTGAAGCACAGGTTAAGCTTTCAGGTCTTCAGAGGATAAGAAAAAATCCTCCAAGGGCATAAGAGAATTGCCAAACCAAGCAGTTAATGACTCGTATATGTGAGTAACAGATTGTAACTTCTGCCAAGCAATGGAAATTGTTATAAAATGTCCATGGGAAATAATCCCAGTCTCTCAGTGCCAGAGTTACACAAGATAAATTCAATTAACGAGGAGAGAGATGGTGAGAAAGAAAAATGCCCCACAGAAAAGCTCACTTCTGAGGGAATGGAAGTCTTAGAATCCAAAATGGTGGCCGCAGCACAGGTCCAGCATATATTTTGGCAAAAAGCCAGAAAAAGTCTCTCAAAGGGCACAAAAACGTTGCTGAGCAAAGCAGGGCATGTTCTGCTGCTGATATCTGCCTGTTTCAAGAGTAATTACTTTCTTGGGAGCCGCATATCCGTATCGGCGTTCCGACGCGATACGGAGCTCCACTAGTCGACGGCCATCTTGAGCGCTGCCACGAGCGCTCGTCTCACTTGATCTTGAGATGCTGTTAAAACACGTTTTATTGTACTCATCTTCCCCTTTGGTTCCAGTAAGTAGAAAAATGACCACTGGGTTTGACCTCACCTATTGTACATCATCTTTTTTAGAGGTGTATCTCTGCAAATTGAGATATGGGTTGTAGATTGGACAGCTCATACTCTGTGGTGTGACTGGAGCAGTTTAGACTACATTGGGTAGCAGGTGAATGTAAATGGTAAATATATTTCTAGACCACGCACTGGCACAAAAGTAGTTGAGCCTCATGTCTGCTCTTCACTGAACATTTCCTGATAGAGCTAAAATGGTGGTGGTGCTGTTGCCCTTACTTCCTGAATGTCTGCGTCAGTTAGGTGATGTTTTTCCTGCCTTAGAGCCATCTCTTATTAGCAAACAGCTACTGTTTTAACGTTGCTCTCAACCCCTACTAGTAATTTTAGAGTATATTCATAATTTATTATGAGATCATTTCAAAGGGTTAGTAATCCCATTACCGAAGGTTGAAACTAGAGCCTTGGCACCACACATTTTTCTGCCACCTTTCACCAGGTAAAAACATTAACTGAGTGTGTGCGTGGAAAATATTGCATGCTCTGAAATTTACAGCACCGAATGTGAAAAAGCATAAGAACCTCAAAATAAGGAAGTAATTCCCGACTCAGTAATTACTCCCACCCTGAGTTTTCTGTGTTTACAAATTAAGGTATTAACACACATACATTCTGGTGAACTTGTAATGAGGGCCTACATGTTCATGGTTCCCCTTGTCTAGTAGATTATAAATACTCAGCATTATTGAATTGCAAATAATTTGGATGGGTTGAAAATGTGTGGAGATTATGCCATGTAGAACAATGCTTGTATCTTTAAACAAATAATCCGATTCATGAATCCCGATTGGATTTGAGACGTTCTAGGCGTACAAATTCATCAAAAACAGTATGAAGTTATAAGTTTGTCAAAAGCAGGTACATATTTCTGGGAATGAAGTTTTTTTTTAATGTCATTTCCATTTTTAAAGCGTGGGTCTGTTCTGTAAGCAGCTACAGAAGGGATACTGCACTTGCCTTATTTGATCTTTAATTTATCATAGTGCTAGCAGTTTCCTTGACAGGTGATGGGGCTTTCATCTAATGGCTACCCAGCAAGGGTGTGGTGTAACAAAGCGTATGTGCCACCGACTGGAGATGGAATTCAAAAGACAACATCCATTTTGAATGGCTTTATTATGTCGCCGCAATTATTAAGCAGAAAGATCAATGGAAAGTGTGATCCATTGCAGCTGAAATATGTCTTTTTTCTTCACCTCAAACGTGTTCCACAGCACATTTCTATTTTGATGGTCTTCAAAGTGCCAGTACAGATATTGTTCTCACATAGGGAAGAAATTTGTAATTTCCTTCCTCATCTGGAAATCTTGGACTGTGCCCTATTAATGTTGCGAGTTAAATTGCAAAATCTGAATCCAAACTTTCCATTCTCTAAATCTGATGACAAAATAAGTATGATTTGAAAGTAAAGAGGTAGTTGAATGACATGGACAAGTTATTAGATAATAAACCCCTGCTGAGACAAAACTACTATTTTAACATTATTTCTGAAATGTTGAGACTGCAGCATTCTGACACAGTAAGTCTAATTCACACAAAAAACGTAGCTAGGCATTTTCCAGGTGGGCTGAGGATGGGGAAAGGTTTCGCAGCTGATGGAGGCCAGTTTTACTGCTGGGGACGGGCCCGCCGCACTTCCTACCTACAGCGCTTTGCCGCCTTTACAAATAAATAATGCTAAAAATATATTTTTAATGCATGCTTAAAAAACATTTTCTTTTGCATTTAGGTGGTTCCTGTTTCCTGCAGAGTGGCTACAAGGAATGCCTTGGGAAAAGTTGGGGTGAGTAAGCAGCTGGTACGTGGTTCAGGGGGGTGCAGTACATATATGATAAGTGTTGGAAATTGAATTATTGGTTGAGGGAGGTGAAATCTTACTCAAGCAACAACCACAATTTCTGATAAAGTCACAAGCAATCCCAAAATTAACCTGTGCTCAACTCTCTGGTATTGTCACAAGAACAGTCCTGCTGAACTTAGAGGCAATGTGTAAAGTATTTATGCAACACTTCAAACAGTAATAAAGTGAAAACACTAAACAAGGAAAATCTCACACCAATTTAGAAAAATAAAGTACAATTTAATACATTATTTGAGTTTAAACCAACAAGCATCCAATCAGTAGAAATGGAGAAAGTGTCAAGTGAAAATGGAGCCTACAAGCACAAAGCACCAGCTATGGTTATCTGGTCATGCAGGACTAGGTCAACGTCACAAGTTCAGGCTGACTGAGATAGAGTGTGGATGGGATACGGGCACTAAGTTTGGTCTTCCTGAACAGAGTACCTTATAATACTGGTTTGCTGGTTTTGCGAGATCCAGAGTAGAGGATGAGTCACGCAGTGGGGGTTCTGAGAAGCTGTGGGGCTGCAATGCTGTCAGGGGTTAAGCTGGGAGTACATGCTAGCTGCGCTACAGAAATTCATAATTCCCCAGAAATATATAAAATGGAAACAAATACTATATCACCTCCCAACTGCCAGGGTGCCCACCAAGCCACACATATCAAAGCCCCTCCAAATACAAAGAGGCACAAGACAAGGCTATTCCCTCTCACCTATGTTGTTCGCTCTAGCACTAGACGCATTAGAGCACAAGATACGAGCAGAATCAGCTGGATGGGACATTACGCTTAATTGTGCACATCATGCCATATCACTTTACGCTGACGATATTATACTTTATGTTAGCAACCTACAGGATAATACAATCAACACAGCACAGACTTTTGCACAATTTGAATCTACTGCAGGACTGGCCATAAACTATGAAAAATCCTATGCATTCCCGTTTGGCAACGACGTAGACGCACAGACCATCCCATTCGGAAACAGGAATATAGCAATAGCACACACCACCTTTAGATATTTGGGAATACAGGTACATAGGGACCCACAAGACATTATTGAAGGGAACCTCCAGAAGGCAATAAACTCATTAAGAGCACAAATTGCATTCTGGACATCTCTACCCCTTTCAGTAGCAGGCAGACTTGCAATATCAAAAATGGTAATGCTACCGCATTTATTATATTTCTTCACGAACCTGCCAATATTGTTCCCCAAAAATATTTTCAAAACCCTGAACACATTATTAATTAGCTTAATATGGGGCAAAGCGCGTCGACGGTTGAGCTTAAAGAAGCTACAACTCCCATCAAACGCAGGAGGAATGGGAGCACCGGACTTTTATGCATACTGCCTTGCCACACAATTACAATGGCTCTTATACTGGGTAGCAGGTAAAAATTTACATGAAATAGCATATACACCACAAATGATTGCGCAAGGTAGATTGCACAGTTTGTTACGCCCAAATGCCACGCCTCCACCCCTGTCCCAAATCTTGCTCAGAAATTAAATAGATTACTGGAAACTGGCATTAAAGTACGCAGCAGACACCCCAGTATACGCGCCTGGCATACCATTATTAGGCATCCCCACCAATACCGGAAAGTTAACCAATCAGCAGCTAGAACCCTGGACACAGGCCGGGGTGAACACAGTCGGCGATCTCTTTGTAGAGGGAACACTCTTAACACATACCGATTTCGCTAATGAACGAGGAGTGCCAGAAACACCGTTCTTAACACAGCAAGCCTAGTAGCTTATGTTAAGAGAAAGTGGGCTCCTCAAGGAATGGAATCTGCAACAAATGAACTAGTTCTTTTAATGTACCTTATGGGAACAGGCCACCTTATGTGATGGTTTTACCAAGGGTTGCGTACACATCAACCATCCCCACTAAATTCAGTGCACAATAAATGGGAACGAGATATGAATAGACCACTATTGGACAAGGAGTGGAATAATGTACTAGAATACCCAAAAAGAGTATCCCGCAACACGTGTTTTAAATGTATCCAATATATGTTAACCCAAAGGGCATATTTAACACCACAAAAAATACATTCCATATATGCAAATGCCACAGTATCATGTCCCAGATGTGTTGAACAAGACACAGACCTTGTTCACATAATGTGGACCTGTGATAAACTGTGAGGGTACTGGGAAGGGATATCCACTGTATTAGGAGAAATACTGGGAGATAGAGGATTCCAAACAGTTGAAGCTTGCATTTTAGGACTATATAAACAACAAAAAGGTCAAGAGGTACACGCTAAGTTTGCAGACGTGGCCCTACTGCTAGCCAAGCGTGGCATAACTAGGAGATGGGAATGACCAGCAGCCCCTATATTACATGACTGGAAGGAGGAAGTGGAAAAATGGGGACTAGCAGAAAGCTTAGACATTCGTAGAGAAGAATGTAGAGGACTACGGAAAAATCCTATAGCCATGTGTTGGGACATTACACTGACGGCCTTTAAAGCAACTGATGCCCTTAATCCTGGACATTAATACACTTTATAGATAATAGATGCGATCTGAGAATGTAGTGATTCTCCAAAGTACAGATGCCAGAGTATCCCATAGAAATCCACACAGTACTCTACAACAAGAATCATCAAATGGTACCTTTATAATTTAGCCCCTTTCCATGGTGTCCTATCTTTCCTCTTTTCATTATCACGGAGCCATCAGCAGGGAGGGAGGGGAGATAGTTTGAAATGTTGGATTGTTATATAATTGTTTTTTATACACTGTAAACCTATTATTGTAACAGCAGGTCTAACACTAACTTTCAGTAAGAAAAGTGCAAGGACAAGCACTAAAATGATTTGTTTAGAACCAAAGCAGTAAACTAAGGATACATTGTTATGTAATAATCATTATGGGTCACTTGAATGTTCACTAGCATATTTCAGCTGTATAACTGTAATATTGGCTGAAAAGCAGAACATTAATTAATTACATTAAAAAACCCCAAAAAAAACAACAACAACTTGAGAGTTACTAATTTGGGAACTGTTTAATTCATCTGGATTAGGTCTGTATCGGCGTCCAGAGTGATATATAACCCTCCATCTCATGCACTTGCACTCCACAAGATCTGGATGATAGATAAATAGCTGTATTCAACGGTCCCGGCTTCGAGGTTTAACATGCCTCTCTGGGGTAAGCCAGGGTGAGGCTTAGGCTGCAGTACTCCAGCTATTGGATACAATGTTCCTGCTCTCCTATTGTCTCCTGTTGTATGTGTTGCAACAGCTCAGTGGATTCTTGTCGACTTTCGGCCACTGTAGGTTTGTGAGTGTTTGACTTGGTGGCCTTCCTTGAGTACAGATTGAGTTTCTTATGCAAGGGGGATGTTGGGAAAGCAGGGGACAGGCCTGCATTGCTCTGCCAGTGTGGCAAAACCCAGTATGACTTGGGCTTCCTCCATAGTACAAATGCTACTGTTTCTTTGTCACACACAAAGATTAATTAAAGGGAATGCCCTCATCTGTATTTGACACTTTTTTCTGCAGGAATCAGGTAACTTCTAGGAAGCAGCGGTGTCAGTGGAACATGATGGGGGACATTTTCTCACCTTCATACCTTCAAATAGAATAAGATATTGGTTACGTGCAGCTGCCATGAGGGCCTCCATCTGTTTTTAGTGATGAAGACAGGTCAATGTCTTTATTACTGGAGGCATGCCGGGTGAGATGGCCAGGTGACCCGCTCTATGTGTTTGTTCTAGTGCAATGTCTGTGTCTTCCATGATAGGGAGGATCTGCTTGAAGATGTGGGTGACAAATACTTCCAAATCCCCATCTCTGTGTTAAAGGGGACTCCTTTAATTTTAATATTGGAGAGGTGTGACCTCTTCACCTTCAACTGTGTGTGAAGATTGAGATTTTGCTCCTGTAGCTCCAGTAGAGCATGTCTGTGGTTGTCTAGTTCCTCTTTCTTAGCATCATTACTCTCTTCCAACACTGCCAATCGTTGGATGATATCACTTTTCACACCTTTAAGTTCTGCTGCCACCTCTTCTTTCAGGGTGGCGAAGTCTTCCAGAAGTGTGTTGAATTGGCCCTCCATAAAGAAAGCATGTAAGAGGGACATTGGGGCACTCTGGATCTGTGCTTTGCATTGCAGCCTCCAGTGATGGGGCATCGCTCATCACAGAGTCACTGTGGAAAACTGTTTTTGTGTCTGATCCTTTGGAGAGCATGCCTCTCAATGTGTAGTTCTTTTTCCATCTGTGTACCATCATGAGTCCCCCAGTGGCTGCAGAAATAGGTAGGGTGGGGGGCAAGATTGAGCGTGGGCTCCATCCATGGGGCCCTCAGGGCAAGTCACTGGTTTGCTTTAGTACCCCTGAGATTCATGGCTGACTGCTGGAACGCTGCCACTATGTAGCATGCCTTGGATTCCATGTATTCTTCCCTATATACATGGATGCACTTTCCCTACTAAGTTCACTCACCTGTTTCCTTTGTTGGAGTACTGGGGTTACTCGTCTCCCCGCTCAGGTGTGGACCCAGCTCCCCTTTCTAGGGGCAGTGCCTCTCCAAGGGCCAGCAGTCTAGGCCTCCATGGCAGGCTCCCACATCTGCTGGTGTAGGGATTTCTAGAGGTTGCAGCGTCTTTCGGCCCCCAAGGGTGCATCCCCCACTAGCAACAGCCTCACCGGCAGCCCACTCCAGGAGACTCTTTTGTCGGGAGGAAACAGGTACGTGGATGCAGCGATCTTAGTGGGCCTGTATGGGCTAGCAGAGTCCAATGCAGTGCACCTGCACCAGGCGGCCTTTTGCTTGGCCCGAGGTGCGGCTCCGCTGAATGTTCGGAGGCCCACCAATGCTGTTGTGGAGAGCGGTTTCTGCCTCCAGGGGTGCAGAAGCCCTTCGTGTCTCTCCTCCACTGTATCTTTGCACCTATGGCGGAGCTAGGTCTCTGATGTTCTGCTCAGCGACCGCCATTTTTTTGGAGGCAGGTTGCGGCACTGGTGTCATTCAGGAACCCCAAATAGTACAGTGTTTGGCAGCAGGCCCCAGTTTAATGCCAGTCTCCTGCTTCTTGCAACACTTCCCAGCCAGTTGACAGTGTTATGGGTGATGGATGGTGAATGGTGGCTGGGACTACTGACTGACAGGCCCAGGCTACAGAGCAGAGCAGTGGAGCTCAGCTGTCATCTTGGACACGCCTTCTCAGGGAGTTGGACACACTGCCTATGTTCGTCTACTTATGTATCTCACATGATTTCCTCTTAGTCTCCAAAGGAAGCATTGGATGCTCCCCATAAAATGTGCTTACATTATGTGACAGGCTTTGTAGTAAGTAAAAAATGGGGTGATAAATGAAAGAAGCTTCCAAGAATGTAAAAGGCAGCCCAGAATTGATCAACAAGTGGAATGGTCAGAAAATCCCTTAAGCGTATGTAAAAAGTAAGTCAAGAGATTTTATTTGTCAAGAGTATAAATAATGGTGTCAGGAATATAATATAGTGCTACATCAGTAAGGGAATAGTTGTGCTGTTTAACATTTTTAATATTTTAAATGTGAGAGAAAGCTATGTAATATACTGTAAGAAATGGGGGTCACTGGTTGGCAGGGGTTGGTACCTTTGTCCAAATAGGGACCCTTGCTTCTAGGCAGCGTAAGGGGGATACACATCTAAAATAGCCCTTGTTCACCCTCTTGGGTGCTTGGCACGAACAGACAGGCTTATCTCAGATGCAGTGTGTAAAGCATGTGTGAACACATACAGTAATGCAAATATGACTTTCAAATGGTAGAAATAGTTCAGTTCAAAGCAAATTGCAGATGCAACACTTTCACACAAAGTACCTTGGATGAGTTGCGCACACAAACAAAAAGGGACGCAGGGAAGGTGATGCGTCGGTTCCTTACACTCAGGGAAAGTGATGCATCGGTTCCTTGCTCTAGGGGAGGTAATGTGTCAGTTCCTTACTGCTGCGCAGGGGAGGTGATGCATCGGTTCCTTACCGGAGAGGAGGTGATGTATCAGTTTCTGACTGCGTGGGGAGGTGAGGCGTCAGTTTCTTGCTGTGTCCCCCAGCGATCTGACAGACTTGGCGCCTTGATGCCATGCGACGATCCGGGACGATGCGTGGTTTTCTGCAGCTGCACAGCAGGACTTGTGTCGGAATCGGTGCACTTCAGAGATTGGTGCACTCGATGTGGCGTGCGGCAATTTCCTAAGCTGCGGGAAGGCGCTGCAAAGATTTCTTCGGCGATGCATCAGAAACAGGTGGGAATCACGCTTCTCGTTGTTGCATTGCTTTTCCAGGCCTCAACAACCAGAACAACCTCCAGAGACCCAGAACAGCTACAGGCACCCCTTGGCAGGTCAGAACTCCCATCAAGGAAGTTCAGGGGAGCTGGGGGTGAAGTCTTTGTGTCTGTGAGACTTCAGAATAGGAGGCAAGCTCAATTTTAAGCACTTGGAGATCTTCCTAAAGCAGGGGACACAGCAAACACAAAGTCACTTTCCCTTTCCTGACAAAGTAGCCACTACAGGCCAATCCCAGAGAGCAAACAGCACAGGGGCAGTATTCCTCCTCATTTTCTCCAGCTCTTTACCTTGGCAAAGGTTCCTCTCGATTTCCCAGAAGTTATCTTTGAAGTCTTTTCTATCCCTGAGACTTCCAAAGGGAGGCAATCTCTACTACAAGCCCTTGGAGAAATCTCTAACAGCAGGATGATGAAAGCACAGTCCAGTCCTTTCCCTATCCAAAACAGAAGCAAGCAATGCAGGCCAACCCTAACAGCACACAGCACAAGGGCAGTACTCCTCTTCCAGCTTTCCTGGTCCTTCTTCCTGGCAGGTTCCTTAGTTCAGCAGTGATCTAAAAGTCTGGAGTCTGGGCCCCTCTTTGTATACAGTAAATCTCTTTTTTCTCTCCTGGCTCAGGGCTCTAAGCCCAGTCCAAACCTGTTCTGGGGGGCACTTTACAAGTGCACAACAACCTCCATTGTCAGTGTGTGCCCTGGCTCCAGAAACACCACAAGGGGGGGAAGCATCATTGTGGAAGTCAGGCATAGCCCTATTCAGGTGCAGGTGCTACTCCTCCGACTATTCCAAATGCAGACCAGGCCTAGCACTGACTCATCCAGACTCTCTGGAGCCACTGCACATCCCCAGACCCTGTCACTCCAAAGGCAGACAGTCAATAGACATCCTAGCAGAGGCACAATGGAAGGCTAAGCAAGAAAATACCTACTTTTTAAAAGTGGTATTTTCAAATACACAATGTAGAAATCACCCTCACTAAAATATGCAATTTAACATTCTGAGTTCAGGCATACTAAACTTTATTTTCCTACCTTGTTCTCAGGGGTAGTTATGTTTATAAAATGTTATAAGCAAACTCCCCATTCCATTCTATGGGAACAGATAGCCTTACAATAGTGAAAAATGAAATTGACAGTATTTCACTATCAGGACATGCCACACACATCAGGGCATGTCCTATCATTCACACTGCACCCTGCCCACGGGGGTATCTTGGGCCTACCTAAGGGGTGACTAACATGTAAGAAAAGGGAAGTTTAGGGCCTGACAAGTGGGTGCACTTGCCAGGTAGGCATGGCAGTACTAGACTGCACACAGACTCTGCAATGGCAGGCCTGAGTTACATGTACAGGCTGCTTATGTGGGTGCCACAACCAGTGCTGCCATCCCACTTGCAGCATTTGATTTACAGGCCCTGGGCACACACAGTGCACTGTAATTTGGACTGACTGGTAAATCAAATAGCCAATCATGGAATCACCAATCCATAAACACAATTTACAGGGAGATCATATGCACTTTAGCACTGATCAGCAGTTGTAAAGTGCCCAGAGTCATAAAACCAACAAAAGCAGGTCAGAAACATGAGGCCACAAAGCAAATCAAATCTGGGGATAAAACCGCTGTAAAAGCCAGGTCTAACATATACTCTTTGAATAACCATTATGGGCCAGATGTAGTATTATGCAGACCACAAAAAGCAGCTGAAATGTGTGTCCAGTCTTTTTTAAATCAGACCTATATTCTGATAGTATTGGTTTCCAAAATAAGGGATCAGAGTGTACTACAGCCCAATTTTTCCAATTAATCTTCATTATGGTGCTTGCTAATTGTGACTTCCTTCGATTGGCCAAAATGGCAGACCAGCATCGCTGTGGTTAAACCAGCACGATTTTCTTAAGGGCGAAGGAGCTGCTTTTTTAAAGAAGAAGGGTTTCATGTTTTAAAACTTTCAATTAGAATCAGTTGTGGTGCTTTGAACTCCTGACTACATCCCTTGAAGGCTGTACCCTAATTATCAAAGGCTAAGGAGTTCAAAGATAACCCTTTTCCTTTTCTGAATAATTTACCACCCCGTCTTGGGAGTCAGTAACTGTTCAATGGGTTCCAACCAGAATTCCAGTCACAAACCATTAATACATCTAGGATTGTTTCAGTATTTGGAAGAGACATCCACAACATGCTCTTTCCAAATATTTATTGAGTATCCAGTTGCAGACACTTTTTAGGAGTTGGTAAAAGTAATGGGACACATAAAAATGATTTTGGATATGGGTACAAAGGGTTTGCTCTTCCAAACCCAAATCAGAGTGTTGGTAACTGCAAAAATCGTACATTTGGCCCTTAGTCCTTCATCACTTAATTGCTTTGCAATATCAGTAAGTACAAGATTGCCAATGAAATGTGCTCAGATATGGTCACTTTACACTGGATTTATGAGTGCAAGCACATTTTCAAAAATGTAATCTTGCAATGATAAATGTATTTACTCATTTGCAATATTCCCACAAAGTGGTACAAAACAGTGCTCTTGTAAATTCCCTTCCAGATGGTGGAATAAGAGAGTGGCTGCTCCCAGACGAGTATGGGAAGCTTGAGTGTTTGTAAGTTTTCACAAACTTCTTTCCAATCATTGCAAATATGGACAGTTTCAAAGACTTACTACTGTCAAAAACAGGAGTCATATGTCCTTTCCAGAGTGAAATAGGAGCAGGACAGCCAAGAAATTGAGGAGGAGTGAAGAGATAAAAAGAGGAAAAGTGCATTTAGTCACATGGGAAGACATTTTCTCAGTCCCATGAGC
Source organism: Triturus cristatus (assembly GCF_964204655.1). Classification (NCBI taxonomy): domain Eukaryota; kingdom Metazoa; phylum Chordata; class Amphibia; order Caudata; family Salamandridae; genus Triturus; species Triturus cristatus. The sequence continues at coordinate 552,307,925 of NC_140595.1, forward strand.
ACATGTAAGTAATATTTGGAATTCAAAAAAAGATTTTCCTAGAGATTACCTTGAAACCTGAAACTGTTGAAGGTTCCCAGGCATACACATGGACAATATTTACTAAAGGATGTGCAGTCATTTGCATGACTCAACCAAGTTTAGCACTGGGTATGCAGGCCTGTAAAATGGTTAGTAATGGTACTGTTTTTAGGTCAAGCATTTGAGACCTCTTGTATATACATTAGTATATACTTATTATATACCTATATGTGTCTGTACTTTGTGGGCTCTGGAGATCAGCCCTAGGAGGTGTCTGCTTCCGCTTAGGGATTTTTTTTTCTGTTCAACTGCCTCTATTTAACTTTCTTCATAGAAAACGACCAGCAGAGGTCAGTAAAATGCCAGAATCACTTTAGCATTCTCTAGATTCCAGTCCATAGTAATTGTCTTCCATGTGCACCCGTAGACAATCATATTTTTTTCAAACCTTGTATTTTCAGTGATATGACCACCGAAGGCCGTGATTTTATATTAAAAACAGAGCTTGGACTACGCCATTTCCCACTTAAAGGCAATATTTTTCTCCATGTGTTCCCATACCTGGCGTGTCACGCAGTTTGCTGCTTACTTTCCCTCCATGTTAAAGAACAGAAGATGTTTCAGCACCCAGGATAATGTGCTGCATAGCTACATACACATGAGGTCCCAAAGGCGAGACCGATTGCATTGCAAATGCTTGTTTAGGTAACATCAACTACCAGGCCAAATTCTAGTAATTAAATGCTTTGGAATACATTATGAATTCCATAAATTTGGACATCTGCACCCAAGAGAGGTCATAAACCTGTAGGTGTAGGTTTAAGCATTGTTTTTAAATACGTCCAATGACATCTCAGCACTGATAGTGAGCAGGTATAATGACATTGTTGTCATTTCTAGACACAATCCTAATTTCTTCTAGGCCACAAGAGGCGGGTACGATCAATAGTACTTCTTATAATGGCAAGCTGCACACTAACTCCAGCAACAACCATTCTTATTAACTTTATTTTTTCAAACAAAAAAAGAGACTCTAGAGCAGCACGTAGCCCACAGTCCCCAATCAAGGGGTCCTTATTTCAAGAGTTTCTGCTGCATGGGGACACCCTTGCTCCAAATGAGGTGCTCACTGCACGCCTCAGTAGGGATTCTCTGTTCCTTGATTTGTCGATGTGTTTTGCACTGGAACAGAATCACCTTTGTGGTACAGACGCGACTGAAAGCCAGATACAGTCTAACACATTATTCTGTACTACTGCAAACAAGGCATCCTTTAACATGTATCCTCACGTGTTGCTAACTTCTTCCTCAACACTGCACCCTGGGCCTAGCTTAGGGGTGACTAACATGTAAGAAAAGGGAAGGTTGGGAGTGGGTGCACTTGTCAGGTCGACATGGAAGTACTAGACTGCACACACGTTCTGCAATGGCAGGCCTGAGTTACATTTACAGGCTGCTTATGCAGGTGGCACAGCCTGTGCTGCAGGCCCACTAGCAGCATTTGATTTACAGGCCCTTTTAATATTTTCTTCCTGCAGCAGATCTTACATTTTTACTAATTACATAAAATCATGAGACAATCACGCTGAATTAAATAAAATACAGATTGAGTAGAAAAAAAAATAGCTGGCAGCATTCATTGCCCCATGCAGAGTTACAACGTCTCATAACTTAGGGCATGCCAAAAGCTCTTTGTCTCTCGTGCACATTAGTACAAGCAACACTGCCACTTACCATCTGTCTCTCTATGTATCACCGCCTCCTTTCTGTGTTAGAAACAAACTGATAGAGGTACCAGCTGTGACCTTACAGGGGAGTCTGAGAAACTTTGCCTCCTCGCCAGCTCTGGGAGAACCACGCATGACCTCGCCTTATCAAACCCCTTGGCGATCTAAGCATCCTCATCATGTTCTAAGACCAAAAGGTTCCGCAAAGGAAGGAGTAAAGATTTCATGTTCATTTTAGGAATAAATGTGTCGGCCGGTTGCCACATGAAGCATTTCAGCAACTTGTTATTTTATCTCTCAAGTACGGCAGGACAAATGTAAGCCTGCAAGACGGCGGAATTCCCCAGCATGTGCTGTGAAGTAGACAAGGGGTTCAGTCTAGTTGCAACCCAGATGAAACAAGCTGTGTCAATATTTGTTTGCTGGAGAGCATGCCAGCTATGGGGCTCCCTTACAGATGTTCAGGCGTGCTACTTTGCATATTAAATGTAAGCTTCAGCCCTGACAAACATCTACCGGCTAATCAGCAGTGATAAGGTTTGCTTTGAGGCCACACACAGCAATTGTGCGGTTCTCGTTAAGAATTTATGAAAGATGCTGTTCTAAAAATCCCCACGCGCTCCCCATCGGCCATTGTGGAGTAACTATTTATATTATGTACTGTCACAATGCCTCAAATACACTGATGTATATCCTATAGAAGGCCTTGACAACATACCCTCAACGTATGGTCTCCGGCTATTTAAAAATGGTTGAACAATACAGCTTTAAGACCATAAATGTGTCACTTTCTATTCCAGCTCTTATTGTAGTCCCACAAGAGGCCCCACTTGCACTGAGAGGTCATGCATACATTTGCATAATGACTAGTGATGCCTCAATGATTTGCAATAGTTTGAGCGCATGTATGACAGAGATCTTTATCCTGTGTAGTCGTTTGCTAAATCCTTACCAGGCTTCGCTGTTAATATTGTGTTGCAAATGTACACCTGATTGTGTCTTCAAGATGTACCACCTCTGTAGGTTCCATTTGATGGCTTGTGCAGTGGATTTTTGAGTTTTAAGAAATTCATCTCTTTGTACTAGCTGTACGATGAAAAATCTTCGTAATTCAATGTATGGCACTCAATTAGCCGTCTACAACAGGGTGTGCTTCTGCGGGTACTTTTGTAATATTTGAAATAAATAATTTGCAAAGCAGTACTTTTGGCTCTTTTGTGGAATATTTGGAAAAAAACAGAGATTGAACCTCATTCAGTGTACTGAAGGAATACCGATTCAGCTGCACACTGAAGTTGAGCACGATTTGGGATTACAATTTGTAATGCCATATGTATCAACGCAAATATTTCACCAGGGGTATCTGTATGTGTGGGGAAGAAATAGTGAACGTGCACGCCTTTATAGCTCAGAACCGGAGAAAAGCTTCACTGTCACAATCATAGAAGGGAGGGTGCAAGGGAATTGTGCCTAAACATTGAGGGCCTCATTTATGAAAAGTGTTGCATTGCTGCAGTAAATCAGCGATGTAACACTTTCCAGTGCGCCCTCCTTGAGACACCCTGGATGGGCCGTATTTACTGTACGGTGCTCCATGTCGCAAGGATTGACAGACACGTCAGGAATCCTGACGTACTGACGTATCTGTTGGCTCAAAAATGGCGCATTGCTGGAGTGTGTCTGGAAACAGACGCAACTCCAGCAATATGTCATTTCACATGGGGCAATGCCCATGTGAAAAGGCCTGCATCACCCATTACGCCTGCTTCAAGCTGGCATAAGGATTTGACATAGTGAGGAAGTAGAAGTGCTGAAGTGAAATCTCAGATTTCACTGCAACACTTCTACAAGCCTTTTCTGCGCCGGAACGCCCACCTTGCATACATTACACCTGTCGTAGGTATAATGTAAATATGGTGCAGTGTGGTGCATTTTTTACGCTGCAGCAGCGTCACAAAGAGTGATGCTATGGTGGCGTAAGGGCCTCATAAATAGGGCCCTGACTTCGGCAGAAGCCTCAGGATGCAGAGTCAAGCAGATTACAGGTGTTAGGTTTTTTCTGAGCGGCAGTAACAGTGACAGGTGTGCTCAGACAGCACACCTAGACAGAGCTGTGACTCTTTTCTATTGGACAGAACTGCCATCACTAAGATTTTAGAGATGTTAAGGACAGCTGATGTATCTACTAGATTACGGAGAAGTTATGCCCTCAGTGAAGAACATGGCTGTTGCCTGGTGCACAGATATTACAGGCGTGCTTCACAGATAGCATATGTATTCATAAGGTTGCATCTATATTAGAGGCATGCACCACTGACAGCGGATCATTTGCTTAGGTGAAACATATGCTGCAAGAGTTCAACCCAGACAACCGGGCTATTGACCAGCTTGCATAGATGGTATTGGAATGCAGTTCAAACCAATCAATCAATCAGGGGTTTGTGAAGCGCAACTACTCACCCGCAAGGGTCTCAAAGCGCTGGGGGGCGGAAGCTCCATAGGGTGCTATGGTCCTCTGAAGAGCCAGGTCTTGAGGTCTCTCCTGAACTGGATCAGTGTCAGGCTTTGTCGGAGGGAGTTGGAGGGGGAGGTCGTTCCAGGTCTTGGCTGCAAGTTAGGAGAACGACCTTCCCTGGTTCTAGTCTTGTAGATGCGTGGTATGGTGGCCAAAGAGAGGTTGGCTGATTGGAGATTTGTCTTGGGTACGTGGAATGAGACTAGACACCTCACACAACCACACTATCCTTCAGATAGTAAAGTATCAGGTCTCCAATAGAAAATCTTTCTTCGGGGAAAAGAAGGTACACATGAGGCTTGAGTAGCAGATCTGTCACTCAGGGTAGACAGACTATCAATCTGTGTGGTCCACAGAGCAGAACAATTGTTTTGGATGCTCAAATAGCAGAAGCCTGAACCTCAGACAACCGAGAAACCCTTGTCCTCAAACACCACGGATGTCATTGACGTCGAGAGATGACACAGTCGTACACTTCATTAAGCAGAGCTGCCGTCCTTAATCCATGGATTTCACGCAAAGATGCAAGTGGCCACCTGAAACTACAAGTGTGCATACTGTTGCTTTAAATATCATGTCTGTATCAGTATGGTAGCCATGCACGAGGATTGCCTTAAAAAATGTGTCATATGTAGCTTAACCTTCTGCAGAATTCTGCTCCATAGCTTGCTAGAGCAGGATGAAGGGAGGAGGCACAGCAGTATAGTGTCTCGGCCATTAATATGAGACTAACAGGGCCTATATCCTCCTTTGCTGGCAATTATGATGGATGGATATCAGAATTACAGGGTTCTCCTCTGTGAAAATCCACATGATATACTGCAATGAGTGCCACGTGGCTCAGGTTCCCCCAACCTGGTCCCGTAATGGGTTCTTTGTCTATCAGGAAAGGACAAGGAAAGCAGTCAAGATTAGACACTACTTTTAGGGAAGTATATTGAGCTGTTAGTTGAAAGCAAGGCTACAGTACAACAGTACTGCCATCTGCTAAGATGTCCAGGGGGTGGGAGAAAGTCACAAACCTCAAAGGTGGAACGACCCAGTAGTAGAAAAGGGTCTGCTACTATATTTCATTAATCATTAATTCTGTGCTAATTAACCCATCTCAAATTCATGTTGATCAACATGAATTTCTGCAACCAGGGAACTACACAGCCTCTTGATCAAAACTAAATGTAGAACAAATACAACAGTGCCACTTTATTTTAAATGTAATAAATATGTTCCTCATTAGGAGGTTCTGCTGTGTTATACACAGAGCCAAAGCATCACCGGTTGCTGCTCAATTAAAAAAAACAGTCATTTTCCAGTGAAAAATATGCACATTATAACTAAGATAAAACCCAGATAAATAAAAAATACTTAAGCATACTGAAAACAAAGAGGGAATATAGCATTCAGCCCTGAGAACAGCTGATCGATTCCCAAAGGTAAAGATCATGGGATTTAGTGCAAGTTAGGTGACACATTGGTAAACGAAGTTACTCTGCATAATCTTCTTTTGATTTGTCAATGATCGACCATGAAATGTCAAGCTTTATCTAGGCCTGGTCAGTGAACTATGCTCCGTTCGCAGGGTTTGCGGAGTTTACTGCACCCCGCAGAGCATGCGGAGTTCTGAAAAATTCAGAGAAGTGGATCAGAGTTTTTTCCTTGCTCACGTTCACCAATGTTAAGTTGGCGAGCGTGAGTGAGGAAAATCTAGCGCTAGACCACCTCCCAGCAAGATTTCTCAATGCGGATGGTCGAGATTTCTCAAGTTGAGTAACCATCCGTTCGCATTGTGGAAGCTGCCACTTGAGTAGAAAATCTACTAGAGCAACAGAAAGAAGTAGGGCCCTCTTGCATTGCGCATGGTGCCATTTGCGCTGATTTTCCAGCGTAGGGCAAAAGCCAGGAGCTAAAAATCAGCGCGAACTGCGCGACCTAACGCACTCCGTTGCTCGCGGAACTCTGCGTAGCACATGCGGCACTCCGCAAACTCTGTCCAGGCCTTGATTCCTCTTTGTATACTGTTATGCCCCCATGCTAGCCGTTGCTTTACATATTTAGGCCTTTATTCAATATTTCGACGGTCAGCTTCGGACAGATATTCAAATAGTTCAATCCAGTTGTAATTCATGCAGCAGACCTTTTCCTCACTTGCAAAGGTAAAATTCAGGAATGACTTGTACAATAGAGGTTTTGATGTGAATTTATATGCTTTACAGAAGCACTTTAGCAGGCGTCAACTTCCTAATTAGATGGCGAAACTAGTCTTGGATTGCTTGTGTTCGGTTCAGGGAGGGCCTAGCCTGGTAGTTTTGGCTGGACTGTTCCTATTGGTGCAGGTTCAAGAATGAGTTGCATATGGCTGGGTCCAAACAGAGGTGGCGTGGTGGGTAAAAGAACTAGGAGCTGGAATGCCATGCAGAGTGCTTGACAGTGGTTAGACTTATTGCAAATGTTCCCCCCATCACCTTTTAAGTGCCTGGCATAAAAAAAAAACTGTTTGAAACGAGATTCCAGGTTTGCTGAAGTGTGCACTAAGGCTAGGCAGGAACCACCACCCTAGTCCGGGTAAGCTAGATCCACACTAAAAGGTAACCTGTGCTCATCATTTAGTAGCTTGGCACAGAGCAATCAGGATTATCTAAAGAGGCAATGTTTAAAGTATTTGTGCAACACACACAGTAACACAATGAATAGACCACAAAAAGAGTCTACTCAGCTTTATAAAAATAGGTTATTATATTATAAACAAAACAAGAGCAAAATTAAAAAAATCCAATGTATAGAAATCGAGATATTGAATGTTAAAAGAATAAATACCGTAAGGTGCTTAATAGCAAGTAGCCCTAAAAAGGTTACTTTAGGTCGTGCTAGACCAAGGTTACTCCAAAGTTCAGGCAGACCGCGATGGAGGAAGGCTGGCTACGGGACTCAGACAAGTCCCACTGACAAAGTACCATAGATGGAGTAAGCATCAACATTGAAGACTCGATGCGAGGAGTTGAGGGGGCACTGTGGGATCTTCAATCCTGTGGATGGAGGAGAAGCAACAGCGCCGATCCGCGTAGTCAATGAAAGCTTTGGAGTCAAACCCCTTTTATGATGCAGGTGCTGTGTTGAATTCAAGCCACGTTGTCCGTCGATGTCAAGCTGAGCAGTCTGTTGAGCCGATGGCATCAGTCAACTCATGCATCAGCGTTGAAGGGCAATGCGCTGGTTCCGACCTGCGCAAAGTAGTCACTGCATCCATTTTGAAGCAGAAACAGCTGCAGAACCACTTCTGAGACCCAGGGCTGGATTGGCACCTCAGGTAAGGGAGGATTCACAGATGGAAAAATCCAGAAGCTGCAGCAGAGTTGAAGGAAGTCTTTGAGGCCCTGAAACTTCATGAACAGTGAACAAGCCAACAAGTCCTTGGAGATAACTTTGGAGTGCAGGAAGAGTCAGAGAGCAGCATGCAGCAGGGCAACACACAGGAAGGAAGACCTTCCAGATCAGCAGTCCTGTTGAGTCCTTTAAGTAGCACAGCAGTTATTCTGGCAGAGCTTCAGTTACAAGTCCAAAAGTGTCTGATTTTACGGGTTCAGAGACCCAGTACTTATACCCAAAAGTGCCTTTGATGTGAGGGCTGACTTCAAAGCAGCTCTCTGAAGTGTACAATGATCCCTTTTAACCCAGTCCTGTCTGGCAAGCTATCAGTGGGGGGTAATCAGTCCTTTGTGTGGGGACAGGACAAAGCCTATTCAAGTGTAGTGGTAGCCTCTCCTTTCCATCATGTCCAGTCAAGGCCATCAGAATGCAGAGGTATGTAGATGGGTGTTTACACATGCCCATTCTTCCTGTGTTGTGACTGCCTAGTGGGAATGCACAAAGTTTAGCTGTCATACACCCCAGACATGTTTTGGAGACACACTTTCAGGCACACAGAGCAGTAAGTGCAGAGAAATGTCCACTTTTTAAAAGTGGCATTTCTAGAACAGTAGTGTTAAATCCAACTTCACCCGTAAGGAGGATTTATAATCACCATTAGCTAACCTATGACAGGACTAGGCCTCACAGTAGTGAAAAACAAAATAGGCTGTTTGTCAAAACCAGGACATGTTAAGCATTAAGGTACAGGCCCTAAGTTTAACATACATAGCACCCTGCCCTTAGGGTTACTTGGGGCCTAACTTAGGGGAGCCTTACATGGAATAAAAGGAGAGTTTAAGGCTCGGCAAGTAGTTTCAAATGCCAAGTTGAAGTGGCAGGAAACTGCACACCCAGGCAATGCAGTGGCAGGCCTGAGACTGGTTTGAAAGGCTACTTCTGTGGGTGGCACAATCAGTGCTTCAGCCCACTGCTAGTATTTGAAGTACAGGCCCTGCGTATATGTTATACCACTTTACAATGGACTTTTCAGTAAATCAAATATGCCGGTCAGGTATACACCAATATCAACATGGTTAAGGGAGAAGAAAATGCACTTTAGCACTGGTTCGCAGTGGTAAAGTGCTCAGAGTCCTAAGGCCAACAAAAAGAATCAGCAGAAACAGGAGACAAAAGGCAAAATGAATAGGGAAACACAACCCTAAGGATGGCAGGTCTAACACAGCTATCAGTCTTGTTCCGAATGTCTTTATAATGGTAATCCTGGACCGTAAATCCACAAAAAGTTAATACCTGCCCCGAAATACCCAAGCCAATAAACGTATTCGAAAAACGTTACTATTCTCTTGCACAATCATGTTAGATCTAAGTCTTGGGCATTTTGGAGGTGCTGAGGGCCTGAGAATGGAGTGAAGAGTAGGACAAGCTTGGAAAACAGGGCGTGCTGGGGAGATTATACAGTTTACAAGGTAGGGGGTGGTGCCAGCTATGGAGGCGAGGCAGGAACAACGAGGAGCTAGGAATGTCTATGGGGGACAACTGTCAGTGCACCAGCTGCCTCTCACTGCAGTTGCAAAAAGTTTTCTGCTGCAATGAAAGGCCGCTGAAGCTTGTCCTAATTTTTCCCAGCAAGTAAATAAAACTTTAAAAAATACTGCGAAAACTTGAGATGAAAGACTTTACAACTTCACACGGTGAGCCCTAATTAAGGAATCTAATGCAGCACCATATTTACAATTACATCCTAATCCCATGAAAATATTTCTTGCTAAAATATCTCATCTCTGTGGTCATTTAGTTTAGAAACCATCACAGTCGGATTACTCATATTGGCGTCACAAAGCCTCACCTGACAATTTTTCTGGTAATATTTGTTTTAAACTTCACCACTCAGGAGTGGAATATGATGTAAAGTAGGTTTTAAGGTGGTCTCTTCCTGCCCCTATGACATGATCTCAAATTATCATCAAGCAGCATATTACTAAACACCAGTCTAATGAGTAACATTTAAGAAAAAAACGACTTCTATACAGCTATCTATTTTAGTACCACATTTCACTGTGGGTGGTTGGGGAGGGGTCGGGAGAAAAGAGAGCGAGGTAACAAAAAAGAGGCATGAAAATAAAGATTTGACATGCACCTTGGGAAACTTAATAGAAAAAAGAAAGATGCATGAAATGTTATTCCATCACTTGGGAGCATAATGGTAAATTCAACTAGAAATATTCTTAATGCAACACCTGGCACGGCCCATGGGAGAACGCGATCCGGTGTGCTCAGAACAAATTCCTATGGAGCTGAGCCGCTCCTGCATGCTATGGGGATATGACCTATACTTTTGCTGCCAGTCCTTTTCTCCTCCTGATTCTCATGAGTTTGGATAAATGAGTCTGAACGTGATCACCTGTGTTCAGCAATAGCATCACAACAAGAAATAAAATATATACAGTAGGCCATTGAACATAAAGAGGTATGTGTCTTTTATTTTAGAAAATGTACCTTTTTTCATTTCAAACTATATATTAATTTTGGGATGCGGCACCAACAAGGCTTAAAAACATTTTAATAAAGGCACGCCTTCAAAAGCTAACAAACCAGACTCATTAACATCAGTAGTGTACTGATCATTGTGTCGGCATCTATCAATATATCTGAGATCAAAAAGTAATTGCTATAAAACCAGTGATTTAATGGTGCAACAAAAATGACCCAATCATATGACAATATGGATTCTAAATAAACATATGACTAGGTGACACATGCCACTCTTACATAATCACCTGAAAGTCTGCAGAAGCATCATTTGGTGGATATGAATAAGGTTATAGACGATGGTGCCTGTCAGGTGGCTGGAGGGGCAGGTTAGGGAGTTCAAATATCCTACAGCCAAAATTGGTTGCCATGGATAACATTTCTTGGAAAAGCACATGTTAGTAAAACCAAAAAAACACATAATTTTCTTCTTCATTGTGTTACCCTCCAGTACTAATACCTGTGACTTAGTTATTTAGTCAATAATGTTAATACATAATTAGACTAAGACTAATAATTAGTGTTTTTTGTGGCATTGTCTACAATTATTTAAGCACCAACTGAAGACAGCCTGAAGTCCAACTTGGAACCCACTAGTCAGTGTTTTCTTAAACGTTATTAGTTCTACCACTAGGATTTAAAAAAAAGGGATTGACTCTCATTGGAAATAGGTCAGTACTTTGTTATCTTTTGGATATATATTCATCAGTGCAGTGCCAACACATTTTTAAAGTAGGTTGTTTTTATAATTATTTTTTCTTTTAAGTGGGCACTATCACAAAAATTAAAAGGCACATTAAATACATATTCGTTCAACACCGCGTCGCAGTCAAATGTTCTCCCTTCTGATATGACACTAAGCTTCTACAGTTACATAACTCTCCAGGGAGGGTATTGTCCAGTGATGGGTAGTCAGTACTCTCGTTACCTCTCCCATGATCCCCAAACCCTTGTGTGTTTCTTCAGGCATACCTGGACCTCATACACCGGTTTTCCTGCACACAACATAAGTCCATTCCTGCCCTCCAGGCACTCAAGGCTGGTGCTGACACCTACCGCGAAGAGCATGCTATGTCCCTATAGGCAACGACTAGGCCCATTCATCATCACCCTCCTCCTCGACCTCTCTGTGGCGTTTGACAGAGTCTCCAACAACACCCTCATCAACAGACTCTATATCATTGGCATACAGCAAGACGCCCTCAAGCAGATTGCCTCCTTCTTCACAGGATGCACATAGAGCATCTGACTGCCTCCCTGTACCTTCGCACCGAAAGACACCATAAGTGGTGTTCTACAAGGATCATCCCTCAGTCTCACTCTATTCAACATTTACATGACCCCTCTCGCAGACGTCATCAGATCCCATAGACTCATCATAATCTCCTACGCAGACGACATTCAACTGATTCTCTGGCTCACCAAAGACTCCTCCTATGCGAAAACCAACTTCTGGAAAGCCATGACCAGCTTAGCCAAATGGATAAGAGACTACTGCTTCCAAATCAACTCCAACAAAAATGAAGTACTGCTCTTCGGAAAGAGTGGAAGAGTTGGTTTCGATCTAAAGGTGTTATGTTGTTGGACGGGGCCGGCGTGACACTTCATCAGAAAACACAACTAATGGAAAGCGTCCTCCCCGAAGTGTGGAGCAGTGCCATGAGAGGTCAACGAGTGTGCGTCCCACTGCAGTTTGACCGTACTGTGCCATTCTAGGTTACGGGAGGCAGAAGCGGCATCCATCGCAGGTCCTCTTGTACACTAAAAAAGGACCAAACGATGCTTTCCTTTCTTTTCTTCTTCTGCTGCACCATCTGTTCTTCCTCCTCTACTGCAAATGGATCAACTTTGGAAAAACTAGAAGCCATAGTTGTATTAAAAATAAACAAACACACAAAAAAGATATATCAATATAAAGAGAACCAAGAAACAGGTCTTCTCTCTATCAAGGACGAAAAGTAAGGGAAATATCAGAAGGATGGTTCCTCCCTCATTCACAATGAAATTGATTTCAACCAATCAGATTCCTTTTTTCTTTTGCTGACATGAAGTCGCGTAGGGTGCACACACTTGTCACGCACCCTTTGCGCACCCGTGAAAATCATATATAACATTATACACTATAAATAAAAATTCGATAAACTTTTAATAAGTATATTAGCAAAACTGTTCGGTCTAATATCGCATTCAAACTTTCTATAGTCATTTTTTCAACTTTAAAAGTACGCCGAAGTCTCGACTTCGGCTCGATCTCAGCACGATCACGGCACGACCCCGGAAATACGCGTGGGGAGATGTTGCGCACATTAAGCTGCTACACCGCGCATTTCGTAACTTTACTTTAGTCTAAATTATATTGAAAATAATACTTTAAAAATACTTTTATTAATAAATTTAGACAAACACTTAAAGGAATACTTTTATTTATAATTAATTTAAAGATATTTCATACTTTACAAATCACGCCAAAGTCGCGACCCCAGAGCGACTTTTTAAAATGGCTACCGGAATGCGTGCAGCCATCGTGTAGGATGCGCTAAGGGTGCGCGACTTCTTTATAATATTACAAAAAAAAAGAATGAATATAGTTTTCCTAACTAAAATTATTCACAATTTTTTAAAATATATACATATATGTATAGAAAATAAAAAAAACATAGGATTGAGGTACATTAGACTTACAAATTTTCATTTAAAAAACCTTTGAAATTCACTGAAAAAACCATAGGTTTCAGGTACGTTATAGTTATAAATTAGCATTTAAAAAACCATAGAAATTCACTGAAAAAACCATATTGTATTGTGAAAGTGTCATACAGATATACAGATCTCTCTCTCTCTCTCTCTCTCTCTATATATATATATATATATATATATATATATATATGTATATATATATATACAGATATATCTATATCAATATTCACTGAAAAAAACATAGGTTTCAGGGACATTATATTTAGTTGGTGATTCTACTCATACAAAACTAGAGAAATTCGGCCGTTATAGTTAATTGAGCTAACTATAACTTGCGCCCCCGTGATGCACTGCTGATGACGTCACATATTACATCATTCCCGACATGGTCAGTGACATCACTGATGACATCACTGATGACATCGCAAATGACATCACTGATGACATCATCCAGTGACTGTGTGTTTCTGTAAAGTTTAAATATACTTTATATATATATATATATGCCAAGGTGTATTGAAGTATGAGTGGGTGTATGACTGTCTGAAAAGATGATTTAGTAGGTGCGTGACTGACTGTATAAGTGAGCGATTAAACATGTCGTACTGAATGCATGGGTTAGTGAGTAAACTGTGTAAATGTCTGTATCGGTCTGTCAGTTGGTGTGTAAGTGGCTGCATGAGTTGGTGAGTAGCTACATGAGTGTCTACATGGGTTATTGATTGGTTGTCTGAGTATCTGTATGGGTGCCTGAGTGTCTGTGTAGGTGGGTCGGGGTGTGTGACTCTGTGCATAGATGTGTGAGTGGGTAATTCACTGGGTGTATGGGTTTAAGAGTGCATCTGTGAAGGGCTGTATGGGTGGATGAGTGTGTGTATGGGTTTGTTGATGACTGAATGGATGTCTCACTGGTACATGTGTGAGCAACTACATATGTGAAAGGCACTATATGTGAGTGTTGGAATATATAAATTATTATATGTGAGAGTTAGTAATTGTGAGAGTGGCTGTATGGATGAGTGTGTGCTTGTATCAGTCATCGTATAAGAGAGCAAGAATGTGTTAATATCTGTATGAATAAGTGATGTGGTATGTGTATAACTGTATAGGTGAGTAAATGGGAGTGTGAATGATTCTTTGCATGATTGACTAGGTGCGTAAGTAACTCAATGGATGAATGGCGATGTGTGAGTGTCTGTAAAGGTGTATGAGTGCAAATGATAGTGCTGTATTATTAAGTGACTGCATGTATGAGTGACTGTATGGGTGAATGAGTGGACATGTGTGTAGACCTAGGAATCAGTGAGTGGGAATGTAGTAACTGGTATTGGTGTGTCTATGGTTTCAAACATGGTAGTCTGTATTTTAGAGTGGGTGTATCAAGAGTTATATTAAGGTGTGAGGAGGAGTATCAAATTATCATATGGATGATGTAATCAGAGATGTTATCAGTGATGTCATTTGAGATGTCATCAGTGATGTCATCAGTGATGTCACTGACCATGTCATGAATGATGTAATATGTGATGTCATCAGCAGTGAATTGTGGGGGCGCAATTTATAGTTAGCTCAGCTAACTATAATGGCCAAATTTCTCTGGTTTTGTACGAGTAAAATGTCCAAGTAAGATAAAAATTCCCAATGGGACTAGTTTGTCTGAGATAAACTGTCTATGTCCTATAACACAAATAAACCTAATTTCATACCCACAAACACACTACAACTAGTGTAGCAAAATTAAAACTAATACAAAATCTAAAAATAGATTGCAAATTTTTTCTTTTAATTCATAAAAAAGTTTTTTTTTGTTTCATTACATTTGTATACACTAAAACCAAGGGTTTACGTTTCCCCTGTATTTACACAATTAAAAACACATATATTCTTCCTAAAACAAATATACACCAATTCATATAAACATTGAATCATGTAAAAAAACACATAAACGAGAGAAAAATACAATTATAGACTCCTATCGTTAGTCTTTGAGTGTACACATCCGCTATAATAGTAAGTTCTTAGTCCGTTTTCCACTTGTAATTCTCGTAATACCCAGACCAACTTCCAATAGAGATTGTGTGTTCCAGTTACGTTGACGCGTTTCGATGGATCTATCCAATCATTTCCATCTTTTTCAAGACAAACAATGAATTTCCCTCTATCTATTTACTTTCTGGTTTCTAATAATGCTTTTATTAATTTTCAGTTGTAACTCTTTTTCCAGAGCCGTATGAAGATATATTTTTTGGAAGGGAAAGCCACGGACGAATTTGTAAAATACGGGGTTATCACCTTTTTACTTGGTGATTTCTCCACTTGTATCCCGTCTTTGTATTCGTTAAAAAAGAGGCTCTTAATTTTTACTCCTTTACATCTTGATCCTAGAAATAATTATTTTCAGCTTTGTAATTCCAGAGTCACGGGAGACAGTTCCGTCTTATTATTTCCATGTTACGCTACTGTTGTGCTGCTACCGTCCTGCACCTCTTCCTCTGTCGGAGTACCGGGCTACCGACGTATACCGAGTAAAATGTCCAATTAACTATAACATCCCTGAAACCTACATTTTTTTCAGTGAATTTCTATGGTTTTTAAAATGCTCATTTTGAACTATAACGTCCCTGAAATCTATGTTTTTTTCAGTGAATATATATATATATATATATTCACTGAAAAAAACATAGGTTTCAGGCACGTTATAGCTAGGAATTAGCATTTAAAAAACCTTAGAATTCACTGAAAAAAACATAGGTTTCAGGGGCGTTATAGTTAGCTGGATTTTTCACTCGTACAAAACCATTCAAATTCCCCCGTTATAGTTAGTTCAGCTAACTATAACTCGCGCGCCCGCAATGGACTACTGATGACGTCACATATTACATCACTCATGACATGGTCAGTGACATCTCTCATGACATCACTGATGACATCTCAAATGACATCACTGATGACATCATCCTTGTGATAGAGTGGCAGACCTCCTCTCCCCCTCATATAACCTTTGATACACACATTCAAAAATAGGAACTAAAATTTTCAAAACAATGGACATACCAATATCAGTTACAACAACCTATTCAGTAATTCTAAGATACACATACACATCCACTCATTCACCAACAGTCCTATACAGTCACTCATACATGTACTCACTCATCATATGTACTCATACACCTAAACATCCTGTTACCCAATGCCACTCATCCATAGAGTTACTCACACACATAGTCACTCATGCTAATAAAGAATCAAACATCCATTTACTTGCATATACAGTTATACACACACCACCACAATTACTTCTACAGAAACTTACACTTACTTAGTCTTTTAAACAATCACTTATAGAAACACATACTTATTCATACAGGAACTCTTTCAATCTCTCACTCTCACATATACTCACTTATATATACCAATAGTCACATATACTAGTTTAAAACATATATAGTTACTCATAAAGACACTATTGAGACAGTCATTCACTCACTAACACACCCATGCACACACGCATTCACCCATACAGTCCTGCACACATGCTGTCTTCAACACATACAAACAGTGAGTCACTCATTCATGCACCTATGCACTACGTAATACCCCCAACTGAACCATACAGACACTCAGACACTGATACTCAAAAAACCAACTAATAACCTACATAGACACTCATGTAGCTACTCACCAACCCATGCAGCCACTTATACACAAAGTGAGAGACTGATACAGATATTTACATATTTAAACATTACTCACTAAGCCATGTATTCACTAAGATACACTTAATCAGTCAGTTATACAATCAATTTTTCAAAAACAAATCATCCATTTAGACACTTATATACCCATTTATTCTTCCATGGACCTTGAGATATACATATATAAAACATATGTAATTTTCAGAAAAACACACATTCACTGGATGATGTCATCAGTGATGTCATCAGGGATGTCATTTGAGATGTCATCAGTGATGTCACTGACCATGTCATGAGTGATGTAATATGTGACGTCATCAGCAGTGCATTGCAGGCGCGTGAGTTATAGTTAGCTGAACTAACTAAAACGGGGGAAATTCAATGGTTTTGTACGAGTGAAAAGTCCAGCTAACTATAACGCCCCTGAAACCTATGGTTTTTTCAGTGAATTCTAAGGTTTTTTAAATGCTAATTCCTAACTATAACGTGCCTGAAACCTATGGTTTTTTCAGTGAATTTCAAAGGTTTTTTAAATGCTAATTTCTAACTATGCCTACAGAAATAGGACATGTGAAGAAAGAAGAAAAAACACACAGAAGGAAAAAAAAGAAATGCAGAAAGAAGCAACAGAAGCCCTCAAAGATGAAGAAAAGTGCAGGAAGAAGGATAACGTGCAGAAAGAACAAACAGAAGAGCAGAAAGAAGCCTTGTTGCAAAATCATCCTGTACCCTCAACTTTTTCAGACGGATACTGGTGTTAACTGAGTCTGACTAACCATTCCTAGAGCCAGTGCTATGTTAAAAGACACTCAGAATACAGTGAAAACACCTACATACACTAGGGAACACTATGCGTTGGAGTCCCCCTGTGATCAGCATGACCTCCTCTGTAAGCCCCTAGTATATAATAGGGCAGGGGATTAAAACTACCTCTTAAAACGTGCCACAGGGCGTGTTTGCACACGTCACCTCAGGCCCCGTACCCTCACTTCCCCACTGTGTAAACAAGCCCTGTGGCCGTTTTAAGTTGGGAGATTAAGTCCCCTTGAATCCTGAGGGTCCCTAGGGTCCAACTAGCCCACTAGGTACCTCCAGTAAGCGCCACAGAGCTGCGTTGCAGAGATATGTAAAAAGGGGCACGGCCTAGACCACCTCTCTGCAACGCAGTGCAGGGGCGCTTACTGGAAGCACCTGGTGGGCTAGTTGGCCCCCAGGGTCCCTCAGGATTGAAGGGGAATTATTTCCCCAACTTAAAACGCACCACAGGGCTTATTTGCACACGTTAACTCAGGCCCCGTCCCCTCCCTTCACCTCTGTGTAAACACGCCCTGTGGCCGTTTTTAGTTAGGAGATTAAGTTTATTTGAATCCTGAGGGTTCCTAGGGTCCAACTATCCCACTAGGTACCTCCAGTAAGCGCCACAGAGCTGCATTGCAGAGAGGTGTAAAAAGTGTCACGGCCTGGACCACCTCTCTGCAACGCAGCTCAGTGGTGCTTACTGGAAGCACCTGGTGGGCTAGTTTGCTCATGTCACCTCAGGCCCCGTCCCCTCCCTTCCCCACTGTGTAAACACACCCTGTGGCCGTATTTTAAGTTGGGAGATTAAGTCCCCTTGAATCCTGATGATCCCTAGGGGCGAAATAGCCCACTAGGTACGTCCAGTAAGCGCCATTTCAGAGAGGTGTAAAAAGGGGCTCAGCCTGCACCACCTCTCTGCAACGCAGAGCAGTGGCGTTTACTGGAAGCACCTGGTGGGCTAGTTGGCTCCCAGGGTCCCTCAGGATTGAAAGGGAATTATTTCCCCAACTTAAAACGCGCCACAGGGCGTGTTTGCACACGTCACCTCAGGCCCCGTCCCCTCCCTTCACCACTGTGTAAACGCGACCTGTGGCCGTTCTAAGTTGAGAGATTAAGTTCCCTTGAATCCTAAGGGTCCCTAGGGTCAAACTAGCCCACTAGGTACCTCCAGTAAGCGCCACAGAGCTGCGTTGCATAGAGGTGTAAAAAGGGGCATGGCCTCAGAACACCTGTCTGCAACGCAGCTCCCTGGCGCATACTGGAGATACCTGTTGGGCTAGTTGGCCCTCAGGGATCCTCAGTATTGAAGGGGAATTAATTCCCCAACTTACAACTGGCCTGGGGGCGCGTTTGCAGAGTTCTGCAAGGAGGGGGCATGGCCTCCGGCGCGATGCCGGTCTTTTATTTTTTTTATTTTTTTAAGAAGGAGGGCTGTGTGGCCCCCCTTCTTTTTCTAATTTACTGGCCCTGCGGACCCCATCCCCCAGGGCCTGCACCCTAATTTTTTTTGTTGAAAAACATAAATTTGGCCCTCCCAATGTCTTAATCGGCCCCGGGGACCCCAACCCCCGGGTCATGACCTTTTTTTTTTCTTATTCTTTCGGAGGGGGCTGAATTGCCCCCCTCCTCATGCCACTTATGGCCCCGGGACCCCATCCTCCGGGGCCGGCCTTTGTTTTTTATTATTTAAAAAATATATATATTTATAGAAATACCTAGGACATGCTGGACAAACCGTATGTACCTATCACCATGACGATTTGCGTGATATTCATTAAAAGGCAACTATGCATAGAATGAATCCACATGGAATGTATTTACACCGCTAGTGAAGCTCTGACGTGTCTGACGCCCTATCGTGCCTAATCCCGTTGCCCCCGCCGGTGGGTACTCTCCAAGTAAACACCCTTGTTGTTTATTTATACAAACATGGATAGCTATTGACGGGCACATTTAATATACACGTACACCAAGCCATTCAAAGGGAATGCGACAAAAATTCGACCAAACTATGCAAGAAAGCCCCCTCATGGTTAATAAAATACACATCCACCGCCGGATGTGTAATACTTTTTATTTTACTCTCTGGAAAGAAGACGAACCTCTCTTGAGAGTCACAGCATGCTCCTGGCTGAGCCCAATGCTGTGTTACACCCAGCAGTGCCTGCCGAGTGCCTCACACCTCTGTGTTGTATTCCACCAGCTAGTGGGTATGCCATGACACTCTCTAGCCCATGTGCACTGTAACACCACCCCGTGAATATGTCATGCCACACTTGCCTCCACACGGGTTATATTGCCCCATCTAACGTGCCTTCCTCGATGCCTATGTTATAACGCACAGCGCTATGCCATACATATTACAATCTGGGATCCATATCTTTGTCACAGTGCATATGCAACATTACACTCCCCAGCACATATTTTATATTACAACTTTAAAGACTAGTTAGGTCACAGAACACTGCCCTGTGCATATTACACTCCAAGGTGCATATCGCATAGCACGCGCTAGTGCCTGTGCTATCTCGTGCTCTCCAATGAATCTGTCATTGCGTACAATGTATTGCATATTATATTTCACGCCCCGGTTCATCTTATATCACACTTTTTGGTGCATAGTTTATACCATATACTATATCTAGTTTTCATTTTCAATTGTGCTCTCAGGACTATGTTCTATATAACACTGCGTCCACCTACCCTTTTCACAGGCATTACATTTTGCGATGGGGGGTGGAGGGTCAGGGGGTGTTTCTGCCAAGTGAGCCCGGAGTCACAGTCACAAACGTCCTCTTCTTCCTGAATAAAAGTGAGATTATGCTGCATACTTGTTCATATTTTAAGTAGTTCGCACAGACACACGTTTTAAAAACAATAAAGTTCCTAATACCCACCTTCCCTGAACAGTTAGCTTGCTGCCCCAGCCACCTCCTCCCTATCCTCTGTTGTCTGAATCCATGGACTAGTCTCCTCCCTCCTGCCATGCATGGTCTGATGTGCTGCCACTGCCCTCCATTTAGCATGATGTACCAGTCCACTCCTCCTGCCCTCCATTGCCCAGTTCTATGGCCCATCATTGACCTCCTGCTTAGCCTCTGTGCTTAGCTTGCTGCCCCTATTCTCCTTCCCCCTGCCCTCCGATGTCTTTGTGCATGCCCCTGCTCCATCCTTTTTGCCCACCATGTTCCATGGACCTGCCACTCCTATCTACTCTGAGTGTTCTGTTGAGCTGCCACTCCCCTCCCACCTGCCTAGCATTGTCAGATGACTGTAACCTGTCCCTGCCTCCTCCACCCTGCCTGTCCACATGCCATGCCCCTATTCCCTTCCTCCTGTCCTCCATGGTCCATTTTACTGCCACACCCTTCTGCCCTCCCTGGTCTGTTGTGCTGCAACTGCTCCTCCTGCCTGCCCTGCGCGGTCTGTTGTGAGGCCCCTTCCCCTGAACTCTCTTGTCTGCGCCCAGGTCCTGACCCTCCCTTCTATCTTCCATGGTCCTTTGTGCATGCCCCTGCACCCTTCTTCTTGCCCATCATAGCCATTGTGCTGCCACTAACCCTCCCGCTTGCCATGCATGGTCTTCTGTGCTGCCATGGCCCCTCCCACCTTCCCTGTGTGGTCAGCTAGCTGTCCCTGACCCCCTCCCACCTTCCCTCCATGGTCTGTGTGTATGCCATCATAGTCTAATTGTTGCTCTCCATGGTGTGTCTTGTTTCTAGTGCCCATCCTGCCTGACCTCCATGGTCTTGCTGCTCCTGCCCTGCCCCCTTGCCCCCAGCCCTCTGTTTCCATGTGCAGACCCCTATTCCCTCCCTCCTGGCTTGTCTGTTCCATTGTAATGCCCCTGATCCGTCCCTCCTGCCCTTTATGCTGCAGCTTTCTCTCCTGTCTGCCCATTATGGTCAGCTAGCTACCATTGCCTCTTTCCCCTCTGTTCTCTATTGTCCATGTGCATGGTCCTGTCCCCTCCCTATTGCTTTCTATGGATTGTTGTGCTGCACTCCCGTCCCGCATGCGCTGTGTATTGTGCTGCTGCAAACCCTGATGCCTGCCCTGTAGGGTCAGTTTGGGGCACCTCTCCATGTCCCTCCTGTCCTCTGTTATCCGAGTCCATGTCCCTACCCCAATTCTTCCTGCCTACCATGATCCAATGTACCATACTTGCGAACATTTTGAACTTGGTAAGAGGGAGATTTTGAAAAAAAACTGGGGTATTGATTTTCCCCTTTGAGTTACATTGAAAAAGAGGAGATTGTAGACAGGAGACAGATCAAATAAAGCCCATTTGAGCTTAAAAACTTTGGACGTTTCCTGGCTGAAACGGGTCTGTTGGCATGTATGGTTGTACTACCACTGCCTCTTCCCTCTGCCCACAATGGTTTATTATATTCCCGCAGCTTCTCTTGCCAGTCCTGTATTGTTGGTTTGTTGCCCCTGTCCCCTTTCCACTGCCCTCCATAGTCTGTTGTGCTGCCACTGGCCTTCCTGCCTGCCCAGTGTGGTCAAATTGTTGCCTCTGCACTCTCCTACCTGCCTTCAATTTTCAGAGTCCGTGCCCCTGGCCTCTGCCTCTCAACAGTATCCCAATGAACAACTAGATTGCTAACATTCTATATTTATTACAAAAGTGTGGAACGCCTGACGTCATCATGATATAATCAAAATTGTAATACCTAGAGTATTTCCTTTAGAAATTACATATATGAGAGGGTCTTATTTGCATCAAAATTATGGTTAGTGCTCTAAAAAACTAAAATGAGGACATATTTTCTGAGTTTTCAAATAGCGAACAAGGACTTTTAAATTATTTGTAATCTTTATGTTTTTTTATCCAGTTGACCTCTTGATTAAATGTTGCACCTAGGGGAGAGGATGTGGTGTTACTTCCAGAGCTGAAGACTTTGCAACTGGGGAACCAGGTTGGAGTTTCTGCTTCAGCTCAACATTCTGTGATTCTGGTCAAATCACTTAATCTCCCCATGTCTACAACCAAAATGAATTTGATCTTGTGTGATGTAACCAATGCTCATGTAAAGCACTCCAATACCTGATAAGTCTGCACTATATAAAACTGCAAATACACAAAAAATAAGTGTTTTGCACACTTCTGTCATTGGGCTACATGTGGGCTACATCTGAGTGATATTTGTGCTGCATTTGGGCTCTTTTATCTCTGGTGGCCATCTTGGGAGATTTCTTTGTTATGAAGTTTCCTAGTTTCCTCATTTACTGCAGTCTCCTCAGTAGGAAATGCTTTCAGTTTTTTACTTTGATTCCATCAAGAAGGTATTCAGATATGTCACACATTTGCCATAAATTCTGAATGTTAGCACTCTAGTTGCTCATTAGATCACTGTAGTAAAGCTACTGCTCACCACGGAAGTCTGCTGCTGGTATTAAAAGTGTATGTTTCAGTCTGCATGTCAGAATTTTTTTATGAAATAGAAGAGGATTTGAGAAGTCAAAATGTGCCCTAATGTTTCTTTCTGCAGAACTAATCAGAATTTCTATGGGAAAATGAACCCCCTCATTTTGTTCCTTTGTAAATTAAATGTTTTAAGTGTTACCACTTTATTCCAATCAAGATGGCTTCAGGTGTGCCATACTTTTGTCATAAGTAAGACTGTTAGCGCTCTAGTTGTTCGTTAGAATACTCTGGGACATTCTGTCATTGGGCTATACTTGGGCTACATCTGGGTGATATTTGGGCTACATTTGGGCTCTTTTGTCTCTGGTGGCCATTTTGGGAGACTTATTTGTTATGATGTTTCCTAATTTCCTCATTTACTACAGTCTCCTCAGTAGGAAATACTTTCAGTTTTTTACTTTGATTCCATCAAGAAGACATTCAGATGTGTCACACATTTGCCATAAATTCAGAATGTTAGCACTCTAGTTGCTTATAAGACCACTGTAGTAAAGCTACTGCTCACCAGGGAAGTCTTGTTTAATGAAAAAGAAGAGGATTTGAGAAGTCACTCAAAATGTGCCCTAATTTTTCTTTCTGCAGCACTAATCATACTTTCTATGGCAAAATGAACCCCCTCATTTTGTTCCTTTTTAAATTAAATGTTTTAAGAGTTACCACTTTATTCCAACCAAGATGGCTTCAGGTGTGCCATACATTTGTCATAAGTAGGACTGTTAGCGCTGTAGTTGTTCTTTAGAACACTCTGGGAAGCTGCAGTAGAACACAAAGGAATCAACTGACAGTCTCTGCCCTTGTTGGATGTACATGTTTTACTGAGAATGGCAGACTTCATTCTCACATGACTGAGAAAGATAATGTGAATTTACAGAAAATATGCTCTCAGTTTAGCTTATAGATCACCTTCCAAACCTCTGTGGGAAAAGCATGAGAAAATAGTTTTCTCTCAAACATGATTCATGATATCACAGCAGAAGGCTTTTTCACATGGTAAAATCACCTTAGAACACACCATAATTCCTAAAATGAGTATGGTACCATCAACAAATGATTTATAATGTAACTAAAGTCTTAAAACCTTCTATTAACTGCAATGCTTTTTAATGAGGTGCTATCATGTATATTGGTCCCAAGATGGCTGCCAACACTTCTTGGATGAAGTGCTGACAGCCAATCAGATCTCACGATGAGATGTGTGGTTAGGCTCTGCCCTGATATATCTATCTTTTTAACTTTAATTTTCTCAGGAACTACTGAATAGATTTACACCATTTGAGCAAAAGGCACAAGTCTGAACTGAGGACTACCTCTTTACCAAATTTGGTGTAATTCTGTTTAGCACTTCGGCTGTAGCTGCGTCAACAGGTCCCATGGGAAAATGCATGGGAAAAACGCGTTTTGGGACCCTCCTTTTTTCTCGACCCCCGCTTGACGAATCACCGTGAAATTTTCAGGATAGGAGCGGACCGGAGCTGGCCAAAAGTTTGGGAAATTTCGCAAAAATTCATCAATCGACACCAATGTTATTCCAAATAGAATGTTGCGGATTTCCTATGGAAAATAGGTCCTAACTATAACTACCTACTGGCGTATATAGGAAACGGACTATGGGAACCATAATGCTTTGTGTGACACCCACGAGAGGGCCGCCCACCAGGGGGCAAACATTGGTTAAAAGCAGTAATTGTGTTTCCGTTCGTTTTGCAGCCTCTTGGATGCTTCAGGCTTCCCCCCTTTGAGAACGGTCTAGGCAGACCGAAATGCATTAGGGATTAAGAAATGCCGGTGCCTTTGAAAATAAAAATTACAACTGGCTGATTCCTCGTGATGTGTGCGGCTCATTCCCTCTCGAGGAGAGGGTTTTGTTTGATGTTTTACGGCTAGGTCCTGCCGTGAGCTACGCACCTCCAGCCAAAAGGAGCGCCATCACTGCCCGAAAATGGACCAAACCTGTGGACTGCGAAAGCAATTTAGGACAGCGGCGCCATCAGGGACTGGACCTTGCTTCTTGGGCCCCAGCTACTCTAAAGTTAAGTATGCATGGGGATCACGAGGAACATATAATTTCAAAGAGCTCAACATCGCAAGCATCGCCCACTGAAGGGATTTTATTGCGGGACTGGAAACGGACTATGGGAACCATAATGCTTTGTGTGACGCCCACGAGAGGGCCGCCCACCAGGGGGCAAACATTGGTTAAAAGCAGTAATTGTGTTTCCGTTCGTTTTGCAGCCTCTTGGATGCTTCAGGCTTCCCCCCTTTGAGAAAGGTCTAGGCAGACCGAAATGCATCAGGGATTAAGAAATGCCGGTGCCTTTGAAAATAAAAATTACAACTGGCTGATTCCTCGTGATGTGTGCGGCTCATTCCCTCTCGAGGAGAGGGTTTTGTTTGATGTTTTACGGCTAGGTCCTGCCGTGAGCTACGCACCTCCAGCCAAAAGGAGCGCCATCACTGCCCGAAAACGGACCAAACCTGTGGACTGCGAAAGCAATTTAGGACAGCGGCGCCATCAGGGACTGGACCTTGATTCTTGGGCCCCAGCTACTCTAAAGTTAAGTATGCATGGGGATCACGAGGAACATATAATTTCAAAGAGCTCAACATCGCAAGCATCGCCCACTGAAGGGATTTTATTGCGGGACTGGAAACGGACTATGGGAACCATAATGCTTTGTGTGACGCCCACGAGAGGGCCGCCCACCAGGGTGCAAACATTGGTTAAAAGCAGTAATTGTGTTTCCGTTCGTTTTGCAGCCTCTTTGAGAAAGGTCTAGGCAGACCGAAATGCATCAGGGATTAAGAAATGCCGGCGCCTTTGAAAATAAAAATTACAACTGGCTGATTCCTCGTGATATGTGCGGCTCAGTCCCTCTCGAGGAGAGGGTTTTGTTTGATATATATATACATATATATATATATCAGTGACGTGCGATCAGGTGATCAAGGCCGCTTGGACGGCCGAAACGCGTCCTGACATATGAGGAGTAAGAAATAAAAAATAATGCTGCACAAGTTGGTCTGTACTGGTGATTTCTGTGTGAAAGCGGGATTGTATCACGAGTTGCTGTAAAGTGTTACCGGTTTGGATTGCTGCCGGTTTACAGACCCCCCCCCGAAGCAAGAAGGCTTTACCAGAGGCAGTCTATTTGCCCTCAGGCGTCTTCCGACTATCTACACTGCGGGCTCGTGGCGTGGATTTGGCGTGGACCCCGGGGGTACTAAGCAAAGTTTCGAATACGGATTGGGTAAAGCCCCCCACGTGCCTTTGGGACAGTGCCGGAGTTTCAAAGTAAGCAGCGTGGAGAGAGCGGGGAGAGCCAAGACGTCTTTGCTTCTGACATCGTAGTCACTCGGCTGAGCAGACGGAAGTCGGAGGCATCGCTCGAAGTTCCCCGTTCAAGGTAACAGCGCGCACGCACAATATAGGCTCAGTGGTTCGGGTGGTGAAAGCTGATAACGGAGGCCGGAGGAGAGTGGTTGGCTGCATTGTAAAGGCCGTCTGGTCACATAGGTGCAGTAAAACAACTACAGCGTACAGTGGCAAACCTTTATCGTTAGCTAAGCATATTTTCCAAGAAAAACTCCTCGCACTATGTCGAACGACGCACGAAGAGCCCGTGAGCTTGCCGCGGATGACATTTTTTCGGACGCCTTAGAAAATGAGGTTGTAACAGGCGGAAGTGAAAATTGCACAAACACAGGGACGGAAATTACAGGTCTAAAAGAATCCTTCAGGGTTTTGGAGAAATATAAAAAGCAGGAGCAGGCTAAATGGTGGGAAGCACGCTCACTCAAAAGATATCTGGATGTGGGGCGAGTACCAAGAGGGCTTCGCATCATGCTGGCCCCTAGTTATGAGACGCCAAACCCCTTGATGATGGCGGAGTGGGGGCAATGCAACCTTGAGTCATCCAAACGTCTCATACAGATCTTGGTGAAATACGCGGAGATAGATGGGGCAGATTTACAAATCAAAATTGATGCCCTGGAAACCAAGATACAACAGCAAAGCGATGAGGCCCACCAGGACCAGATAACAAAATTGAGGAAGGATATGACCGCAAGATTAACCAAAGAGGAGGAAAAAATTAAAATACGCGAAACGTATAAATTTAGAAGGGACCGGGATGACTATCAACATGGTCAAATCTTTACCTTTGCGCGCCGATGCGACTCACTCAGAGCAGCAACAGCAAAAAAACGAGCTCAAGCTTCTAAAGAGGTGCCTAGTCGACAACAACAAAATGAGATATCTCCAGTCTCTAGCTCGGCACCAGAGAGTGAATCGGACAATGAATGCGCCAACAGAACAAC
This sequence comes from Triturus cristatus, assembly GCF_964204655.1. NCBI lineage: Eukaryota > Metazoa > Chordata > Amphibia > Caudata > Salamandridae > Triturus > Triturus cristatus. Next base: position 552,335,021 of record NC_140595.1, read on the forward strand.
TGGAGTGAAACTGACGTTGGGGGAAGAATTGGATGTCCTGAAACAGAGCAGGAGGGACACCTTGAGGCCCCGTCCACAAGAAGTACAGGCCAAACCAGCAGCCAGAGGAGAAGGGGGAGACGCAAGGCCCGCAAACAATGCAGAGCAAAGGAAGCGGGGCAGAGGCAGAGGCAGAGGTCGGAGGTTTTAGAATTGAAAGATGGACAAACACCATGCATTGGCCAGGCACCAGAAAAGGAAAAAATTAAATCTATTATTAATCTGAGTGCGATTGAACTGACGGCAGCAGAGGAGCAACTGCTATGTCTAGGGCTAAGTTTTTGTCCGGAAACAAACTTTCAATATACCAAAACAAGAGCCGACATCTATCAATTCATCCGGAAGCTAAAGCTCAAGAAATATCATCTACAAAGAGCCAATTCGGATCAAGTTTTGCAAATAACGAATGAAAAAGACCCCCCTGGATTGAAAATCTCAGACTTGGGTTTGTTACAGGACATGTGCCAACTGGCTTCAGGTGAAAATAGCAACACACAGGAAGCATCAACTTTCATTGGCCAGAAAAGAGTGGAAACTCATTTCAAACCCAAATCAAAGTTCGTCCCCCTGTCTTCCAACGATGGTTTGGACGCATTCAATGAGCATGTGGTTGGGCAGATTAAAAGATTGACCTATGCAGTCACCAGACAAAAGAAAAAATATTCTAACACCGAAAGAAAATACCACCAATTGATGGAGAAGCTACGCAAAGGGGACCTGATAATAAGGAACTCGGACAAAGGTGGCAACATTGTTCTCTGGCCAGTAACAAATTATTTAAAGGAAGCTCACAGACAGTTAGATGACATCCAGTGTTATAGGAAAAGTAACCTTGTGAAATTCAAAGCTATGCAAGACAAACTATTTCAGAGTCTATTGGCTTGGAAGGGCTTAGGACTGTTAAGTTGGGATGAGTACAGATTTATTAAAAAGGAATATCCACTTGTACCATATATTTATTTTATACCCAAAGTCCACAAGAGTTTAACAGCCCCTCCTGGGAGGCCCATTATTTCAGCGTGCAATGGACCTCTTGAAAATCTTTCACAATATATAGATTACTTTCTCCAGACCCACATGAAAAACCTAGATTCTTACGTACAGGATACCAGCGATTTTTTGAATAAAATCAAGGATCGGGTATGGAGTTCTGAACTTTTGTTAGTGACACTGGATGTGACTTCCTTATATACTTGTATTAAGCATATGGATGGCCTTAGAGCAGTGGAGTACTTTTTAAACAGAAGACCAATGGAACACACTGAACATACACGAATGTTACTGAGTATGTTATCTTTCTGTTTGGAAAACAATTATTTTTTGTTCAATGATCAATTTTATCAGCAAGTACAAGGCGTGGCCATGGGGGCCAGCTTTTCCCCCAGCTATGCCTGTTTATTTATGGGCTGGTGGGAAGAGTTGGTCCTCCATCGGGACTAGGAACAAGTCTGCAAAAACAACATAGTCTCCTGGTGGCGTTTTATAGATGATTTATTTATTGTCTGGCGAGGTTCTGAGGAGGGTGTTTTACATTTTGTAGAAAATATCAATCACAATGAATTTAACTTAAATTTTACATCTAACATTAGTAAAAGCTCGGTGACATTTTTAGATGTTGAAATTTTAGTGTACAATAATGTATTAACAACTACCCTTTTTAGAAAACCGACCGCTGGTAATACACTGTTACATGCCACAAGTGCACACCCCAAACATCTTATAAACAGTATCCCATATGGGGAGATGCTTAGAATTAAGCGCATATGCAGTGACCCAGCTGACATGAAGATAAAACAAATGGAAAGTCAGGCACGGTTTTTAGATAGAGGATACAGTCCCAAAGTTATCAAAGCAGCCATAACCAAAGCAAATCTCCAGCCCAGGGAAAAACTTCTCCAATATAAGATTAAAACAGCTACTGACAAAGTGGAGCCAGTTCGCCTAATTTTTACCTATTCAAAACAGGAGAAACAATTGAGAGACATTATTAGACGGAACTGGCACTTTGTCAGAGATGACCCTGTGATAGGTGAATTGATGCCGCATAATCCAGCCATAGCCTTTAGAAAGTCCACTAGTATGGGGAATGTCCTGTCTAGAAATAGCCAGGAGCTCTGAAAAAAGGAGAGCTGGCTTACAGCAAGGAAAGGATTTTACAAGTGCACAAGCTGTAGAGCTTGCCAATTTGGTGTCAATACCAAAAATTACAGGACATTTTTCTCTAATAATGATAGAGAAATAAAGCAACATCTAACCTGCAAAACGGAATTCTGTGTATATGTCCTTGAATGTGATTGCCATCTTAAATACATTGGCAGCACAAAGTTGGCAGTTCATAAGCGAATCCTCCAACATCTAAGGGCAATAACCAATAAAGATCAGAATTACCCGGTCGCTAGACATTTTGAAGCCACGCACAATAGTGACCCGCGATTTCTTCACTACTTTGCCATTGAGTCCATCCCTACAACAAAGAGAGGAGGGGATAGGGAGGCTACCCTCCGTAGGCTTGAGACCAACTACATATTGGAGTTCAATAGTAAATGGCCAGGTGGTTTAAACACGACAGAAGATCTTCACACCCTCCTTTAATATCTATTAAGAAATAGAGGGTGCCCTATACTAAATGGCTATCTGCACTTTATTTGGCTATGTCTATGTGGACGCTGGTTTTTTACAATCAATTTTAAAGGAATTTCATGGGTAGTTTTATCTATGTTTGTCTTCTTATATTGATTGTTTTAACTGCGTCACCGAGCTGGTTTTATTGAATTAATTTTAAACATCATGGTTGATTGGTATCCCACCAGCTCCTCTAAAGATGAAATCCAATGTACATATGATATCCCTCTAGAAAGTATTCTCTTCTAATTTCATGTTCCTGATTGTTTGTTGCAATATTACAGATTTCATGGTTTTAATTGTATTATAGTATATCTATTTTTTAAGTATTGTGTTTACTTTGAAATGATATAACTATAGCACTTTATTCCGGTGAGCACTTTATATTTTTAGGATTATTATGCAATGAATCAACTTAAGTGTAATCTTAACCAATCGATGATATTCTCATTATATATTTGCCCTAAGATAACTCATTCAGAATTGCATATTCATATGCAGAGTACAAAATGCATTTAGGCTTTAATTTTGTGAGTTGCACTATTGGCATATGTGGGTATTATACAACCAAGATTGTGTTTCTTATAAATTATAATTGTGATCAATGATGGTTAACTTACAGCGATTTGAAGTAAGGAAAACATAGTATGTCATCTATGTCTATCGTTGATTCATGCACTTGCACTTTAAAAACGGGTCTATCAGTGACGTGCGATCAGGTGATCAAGGCCTCTTGGACGGCCGAAACGCGTCCTGAGATATGAGGAGTAAGAAATAAAAAATAATGCTGCACAAGTTGGTCTGTACTGGTGATTTCCGTGTGAAAGCGGGATTGTATCACGAGTTGCTGTAAAATATATATATATATATATATATATATATGTATATATATATATATATATATATATATTCACTGAAAAAACCATAGGTTTCACACATGTTATAGTTAGCTGTACATTTTACTGATAAAAAACCAATGAAATTCCCCCGTTATAGTTACTGTAGGCAACTATAACTCACGCGACCGTAATCCTCTGCTGATGCTAATACTGTATTTAGACACTTATTTGCCCATGTCTTCTTCCATTAAATTTTAGCTATACATATATTACAAATATTTTTTTTTCATAAAGACACATATGTCATCAGCAGAGGATTACGGTCGCGTGAGTTATAGTTGCCTACAGTAACTATAACGGGGGAATTTCATTGGTTTTTTATCTGTAAAATGTACAGCTAACTATAACATGTGTGAAACCTATGGTTTTTTCAGTGAATTTGCAAGGTTTTTTAAATGCTAATTCCTAACTATAACGTGTGTGAAACCTATGGTTTTTTCAGTGAATTTGTACGTTTTTTTAAATGCTAACTTACTTTACGCCATTCGTGGCGTGCGCGCCCAGTTAACGCAGTTCGTTCCGTGCGCGCACCGTGCGCACACAGTGAGCACGCGGTGCGCTTCGCGCACCGCGCACCCACTTTACGCAGTTAGTGCCATGCACGCACGGTGGTCACGCGGTGCGCTGCGCGCACCGCGTGCCCACATTATGCAGGATGGGCCATGTACGCACAATGCGCTTCGCGCACCGTGCGCACATGGGGGACATATTATGCGCATCGTTATCAAATGTTTTTGTTATTATTTGCAACTGTGATATAAGCCATGCGCAAATGGTGCCCTGCGGGCACCATTTGCACATGGGTTGTGGAGAGTGTGGATAGTATTTTTTTTTTTATTAAAAATTTTTACCGTAAGCGTAAACGGCGATTTTTCGAAGAAAAAAAAAACATTTTTTTTTGGCCTTGGGGGTTGTTTGGGGGCCCGTATATCACTGCTGGGTGAATATTATCTCAATAAACTGCCCCTTTACACATTTTTGGGCTTCATTTATGCTGCCCCACTCAGAGTGCGAGAGAGAAAATGGCGGCCGCCGCTTCCTGGTTTCGGCCGATTCGAATGTTTACTAAGATCTAAGAGCCAATCAGAATCGCGCTCGCGCACGTCACCGTACGCGTACGGTAAGCGCACCGTAAGCGCACCGTAAGCTGGCTCAGATATATATATTGATTTAAAGACTATTTTCTCAGAATCTACTGAACAGATTTACACCAAACCTACAAAAGGCACTTCCTTGACCTGAGGTCTACCTCTCTGCCAAATTTCAAGTAATTCTGTTCAGCCGTTCGGGCTGTAGCTGTGTCTCAAGGTCCTATGGAAAAATGCATGGGAAAAACGCGTTTTGGGACCCCCCTTTTATCTCAGCCCCCGCTTGACGAATCCCCCCGAGACTTTCAGGGTAGGAGCGGAGCGGAGCGCCCCACCTATTTTGAAAAATTCGCGAGGATTCGTCGACCGGCGCAAAAGTTATTCAAAATAGAATGTTGCGGATTTCCTATGGAAACGTGGTCCTAACTATAACTACCTACTGGCGACCGCCAGTAGGTAATATATATATATATATATATATATATATATATATATATATATATATATATTTTTTTTTTTTTTTTTTTTTGCGGTCTCAGTCCGGGGGAAACTTTGAAGAAAAAAAAATATATATATATATACATATATATATTCACTGAAAAAACCATAGGTTTCAGGGGTGTTATAGTTAGCTGGACTTTTCACTTGTGCAAAACCATTGAAATTCCCCCATTATAGTTAGTTCAGCTAACTATAACTCGCGCGCCCGCAATACACTGCTGATGACGTCACATATTACATCACTCATGACATGGTCAGTGACATCACTCATGACATCACTGATGACATCTCAAATGACATCACTGATGACATCATCCAGTGAATGAGTGTTTTTCTGAAAATTAAATATGTTTTATATATGTATATCTCAAGGTCGATGGAAGAATAAATGGGTATATAAGTATCTAAATGGATGATTTTTTTTTGAAAAATTGATTGTGTAACTGACTGATTAAGTGTATCATAGTGAATACATGGCTTAGTGAGCAATGTTTAAATATGTAAATATCTGTATCAGTCTCTCACTTTGTGTATAAGTGGCTGCATGGGTTGGTGAGTAGCTACATGGGTGTCTATATAGGTTATTAGTTGGTTTTTTGAGTATCAGTCTGAGTGTCTGCATGGTTCGGTGGGGGGTATTATGTAGTGCATAGTTGCATGAATGAGTGACTCACTGTTTGTATGTGTTGAAGACAGCATGTGTGCAGGACTGTATGGGTGGATGAGTGTGTGTATGGGTGTGTTAGTGAGTGAATGACTGTCTCAATAGTGTCTTTATGAGTAACTACATATGTTTTAAACTAGTATATGTGACTATTGGTGTATATAAGTGAGTATATGTGAGAGTGAGAGATTGAAAGAGTTCCTGTATGAATAAGTATGTGTTTCTATAAGTGATTGTTTAAAAGACTAAGTATGTGTAAGTTTCCGTAGAAGTAAGTGTGGCGGTGTGTGTATAACTGTATATGCAAGTAAATGTATGTTTGATTCTTTATTAGCATGAGTGACTATGTGTGTGAGTAACTCTATGGATGAGTGGCATTGTGTAACAGGATGTATAGGTGTATGAGTACATATGATGAGTGAGTACATGTATGAGTGACTGTATAGGACTGTTGGTGAATGAGTGGATGTGTATGTGGATCTTAGAATTACTGAAGAGGTTGTTGTAACTGGTATTGGTATGTCCATTGTTTTGAAAATTGTAGTCTCTATTTTTGAATGTGTGTATCAAAGGTTATATTAGGGTGAGAGGAGGTCTGCCACTCTATCACAAGGATGATGTCATCAGTGATGTCATGAGTGATGTCATTTGAGATGTCATCAGTGATCAGTGATGTCATGAGTGATGTCACTGACCATATCATGAGTGATGTAATATGTGACGTCATCAGCAGTGCATTGCAAGCGCGCGAGTTATAGTTAGCTGAACGAACTATAACGGGGGAATTTCAATGGTTTTGTACAAGTGAAAAGTCCAGCTAACTATAACACCCCTGAAACCTATGGTTTTTTCAGTGAATTTCTGAGGTTTTTTAAATGCTAATTCCTAACTATAACGTGCCTGAAACCTATGTTTTTTTCTGTGAATTTCAAAGGTTTTTTAAATGCTAATTTCTAACTATGCCTACAGAGATAGGACATGTGAAGAAAGAAGAAAAAATGCACAGAAAGAAAAAAAAGAAGTGCAGAAAGAAGCAACAAAAGTCCTCAAAGACGAAGAAAAGTGCAGGAAGAAGGATAACGTGCAGAAAGAACAAAAAGAAGAGCAGAAAGAAGCCTTGTTGCAAAATCATCCTGTACCCTCAACTTTTTCAGACGGATACTGGTGGTAACTGAGTCTGACTAACCAGTCCTAGAGCCAGTGCTATGTTAAAAGACACTTAGAATACAGTGAAAACGCCTACATACACTAGGGAACATTATGCGTTGGGGTCCCCCTGTGATTAGCATGACCTCCTCTGTAAGCCCCTAGTATATAATAGGGCAGGGGGATTAAAACTACCTCTTAAAACAGGCCACAGGGCGTTTTTGCACACGTTAACTCAGGCCCCGTCCCCTCCCTTCACCACTGTGTAAACACGCCCTGTGTCCGTTTTTAGTTGGGAGATTAAGTCCCCTTGAATCCTGAGGGTCCCTAGGGTCCAACTAGCCCACTAGGTACCTCCAGTAAGTGCCACAGAGCTGCGTTGCAGAGAGGTGTAAAAAGTGGCACGGCCTGGACCACCTCTCTGCAATGCAGCTCAGTGGCGCTTACTGGAAGCACTTGGTGGGCTAGTTAGCCCCCAGGGGCCCTCAGTATTGAAGAGAAATTATATCCCCAATTTAAAACGTGCCATAGTGCGTGTTTGCACACGTCACCTCAGGCCCCGTCCCCTCCCTTCACCACTGTGTAAACGCGCCCTGTGGCTGTTCTAAATTGAGAGATTAAGTCCCCTTGAATCCTAAGGGTCCCTAGGGTCAAACTAGACCACTAGGTACCTCCAGTAAGCGCCACAGAGCTGCGTTGCAGAGAGATGTAAAAAGGGGCTTGGCCACAGAACACCTGTCTGCAGCGCAGCTCCCTGGCGCATACTGGAGATGCCTGTTGGGCTAGTTGGTCCTCAGGGACCCTCAGTATTGAAGAGGAATTAATTCCCCAAGTTACAACTCGCCAGGGGGCGCGTTTGCAGAGTGCTGCAAGGAGGGGGCGTCGCCTCCGGCACGATGCCAGTCTTTTATTTATTTTAATTTTTTAAGAAGGGGGGCTGTGTGGTTCCCCTTCTTATTATAATTTATTGGCCCTGATGACCCCATCCCCCAGGGCCTGTCTCCTAATTATATTTTTTTGACCCCAATCCCCAGGGCTGGCCACTGTTTTTTATTATTTTAAAAAAATATATATTTATAGACACACCTAGGACATGCTGGACAAACCGTACGTACCTATCACCATGACGATTTGCGTGATATTCATTAAAAGGCAACTATGCATACAATGAATCCACGTGGAATGTATTTACACCACTAGTGAAGCTCTGACATGTCTGATGCCCTACCGTGCCTAATCCCGGTAGACACCCTTGTCGTTTATTTATACAAACATGGGTAGCTATTGACGGGCACATTTAATACACATGCACACCAAGCCATTCAAAGGGGATTCGACAAAAATTCGACAAAAACTATGCAAGAAACCCCCCTCATGATTAATAAAACACACATCCACTGCCGGATGTGTAATACTTTTTATTTTACTCTCTGGAAAGGGGAAGAACATCACTTGAGAGTCACAGCGCGCTCCTGGCAGAGCCCAATGCTGTGTTACACCCACCATTGCCTGCTGAGTGCCACACACCTCTGTGTTGTATTCCACTAGCTAGTGCATATGCTATGACACTCTCTAGCCCATGTGCACTGTAACACCACCCCGTGAATATATTATGCCACACTTGTCTTCGCACGGGTTATATTGCCCCATCTAACTTGCCTTCCTCGATGCCTATGTTATAACGCACAGTGCTATGCCATACATATTACAATCTGGGATCCATATCTTTGTCACAGTGCATATGCAACGTTACACTCCCCAGCACATATTTTATATTACAACTTTAGAGACTAGTTAGGTTACACAACACTGCCCTGTGCATATTACACTCCAAGGCGCATATCGCATAGCACGCGCTAGTGCCTGTGCTATCTCGCGCTCTCCAATGAATCTGTCATTGCGCACAATGTATTGCATATTATATTTCACGCCCGGTTCATCTTATATCACACTTTTTGGTGCATAGTTTATACCATACACTATATCTAGTTTTCATTTTCAATCGTGCTCTCAGGACTATGTTCTATATAACACTGTGTTCACCTACCCTTTTCACGGGCATTACATTTTGCGATAGGGGTGGAGGGTCAGGGGGTGTTTCTGCCAAGTGAGCCCGGAGTCACAGTCACAAACGTCCTCTTCTTCCTGAATAAAAGTGAGATTATGCTGCATACTTGTTCATATTTTAAGTAGTTCGCACAGACACACGTTTTAAAAACAATAAAGTTCCTAATACCCGCCTTCTCTGAACAGTTGGCTTGCTGCCCCATCCCCCTCCTCCCTATCCTCTGTTGTGTGAATCCATGGACTAGCCTCCTCCCTCCTGCCATGCATGGTCTGATGTGCTGCCACTGCCCTCAATTTAGTATGCTGTACCAGTCCACTCCTCCTGCCCTCCATTGCCCAATTCTATGTCCCATCATTGACCTCCTGCTTAAACTCTGTGCTTAGCTTGCTGCCCCTATTCTCCTTCCCCCTGCCCTCCGATGTCTTTGTGCATGCCCATGCTCCATCCTTTTTGCCCACCATGTTCCATGGACCTGCCACTCCTATCTACTCTGAGTGTTCTGTTGAGCTGCCACTCCCCTCCCACCTGCCTAGCATTGTCAGATGACTGTAACCTGTCCCTGCCACCTCCACCCTGCCTGCCCACATGCCATGCCCCTATCCTCTTCCTCCTGGCCAGATGGTCCATTGTACTGCCACACCCTTCTGCCCTCCCTGGTCTGTTGTGCTGCAACTGCTCCTCCTGCCTGCCCCACGCGGTCTGTTGTGAGGCCCCTTCCCCTGAACTTTCTTGTCTGTGCACAGGTCCTGACCCTCCCTCCCTTCTATCCTCCATCGTCCTTTGTGCATGCCCCTGCACCCTCCTTCTTGCCCATCATAGCCATTGTGCTGCCACTAACCCTCCCACTTGCCATGCATGGTCTTCTGTGCTGCCATGGCCCCTCCCACCTTCCCTGTGTGGTCAGTTAGCTGCCCCTGACCCCCTCCCACCTTCCCTCCATGGTCTGTGTGTATGCCATCACAGTCTCACTGTTGCTCTTCATGGTGTGTCTTGCTTCTAGTGCCCATCCTGCCTGACCTCCATGGCTATCTTGCTTCTCCTGCCCTGCCCCCTTGCCCCCAGCCCTCTGTTTACATGTGCAGACCCCTGGCTTGTCTGTTCCATTGTAATGCCCCTGATCCGTCCCTCCTGCCCTTTATGGTCTGTTATGCTGCAGCTTTCTCTACTGTCTGTCCATTATGGTCAGCTAGCTACCATTGCCTCTTGCCCTTCTGTTCTCTGTTGTCCATGTGCATGGTCCTGTCCCCTCCCTCTTGCTTTCTATGGATTGTTGTGCTGCACTCCCATCCCGCATGCCCTGTGTGGTGTATTGTGCTGCTGCAAACCCTGATGCCTGCCCTGCAGGGTCAGTTTGGTGCACCTCTCCATGTCCCTCCTGTCCTCTGTTATCCAAGTCCATGTCCCTACCCCATTTCCTTCCATGATCCAATGTACCATACTTGCGAACATTTTGAACTTGGTAAGAGGGAGATTTTGAAAAAAAGCTGGGGTATTGATTTTCCCCTTTGAGTTACATTGAAAAAGAGGAGATTGTAGACAGGAGACAGATCAAATAAAGCCCATTTGAGCTTAAAAACATTGGACGTTTCCTGGCTGAATCGGGTCTGTTGGCATGTATGGTTGTACTACCATTGCCTCTTTCTTCTGCCCACAATGGTCTATTACATTGCCACAGCCTCTCTTGCAAGTCCTGTATTGTTGGTTTGTTGCCCCTGCCCCCCTTTCCACTGCCCTCCATAGTCTGTTGTGCTGCCACGGCCCTTCCTGCCTGCTCAATGTGGTTAAATTGTTGCCTTTGCACCCTCCTACCTGCCTTCAATTTTCAGAGTCCGTGCCCCTGGCCTCTGCCTCTCAACAGTATCCTAATGAACAACTAGATTGCTAACATTCTATATTTATTACAAAAGTGTGGAACGCCTGACGTCATCTTGATGTAATCAAAACTGTAATACCTAGAGCATTTCCTTTAGAAATTACATATATCAGAGGGTCTTATTGGCATCAAAATTATGGTTAGTGCTCTAAAAGACTAAAATAAGGACATATTTTCTGAGTTTTCAAATAGCGACAAAGCACTTTTAAATTATTTGTTATCTTTATGTTTTTTTATCCAGTTGACCACTTGATTAAATGTTGCACTTAGGGGAGAGGATGTGGTGTTACTTCCAGAACTGCAGACTTTGCAACTGGGGACCAGGTTGGAGTTTCTGCTTCAGCTCGACATTCTGTGATTCTGGTCAAATCACTTAGTCTCCCCATGTCTACAACCAAAATGAATTTGTTCTTGTGTGATGTAACCAATGCTCATGTAAAGCACTCCAATACCTGACAAGTCTGCACTATATAACACTGCAAAAACACAAAATAATAAGTGTTTTGCACACTTCTGTCATTGGGCTATATTTGGGCTACATCTGGGTGATTTTGGGCTACATTTGGGCTCTTTTCTCTCCGGTGGCCATTTTGGGAGATTTATTTGTTATGAACTTTCCTAATTTCCTCATTTACTGCAGTCTCCTCAGTAGGAAATACTTTCAGTTTTTTACTTTGATTCCATTAAGAAGGCATTCAGATATGTCACACATTTGCCATAAATTCAGAATGTTAACACTCTTTTTGCTCATTCGATCACTGTAGTAAAGCTACTGCTCACCAGGGAAAACTGCTGCTGGTATTGAAAGTGCATGTTTCAGTTTAATGAAATAGAAGAGGATTTGAGAAGTCACTCGCAATGTGCCCTCATTTTTCTTTCTGCAGCACTAATCATACTTTTTATGGAAAAATGAATCCCCTCATTTTGTTCCTTTTTAAATTAAGAGTTACCACTTTAATCCAAGCAAGATGGCTTCAGGTGTGCCATACGTTTATCATAAGTAGGACTGTTAGCGCTCTAGTTGTTCTTTGGAACACTCTGGGAAGCTGCAGTAGAACACAAAGGAATCAACTGATAGTCTCTGCCCTTGTTGGATGTACATGTTTTACTGAGAATGTCAGACTTCATTCTCACATGACTGAGAAAGATAATGTGAATTTACAGAAAATATGCTCTCAGTTTAGCTTATAGATCACCTTCCAAACCTCTGTGGGAAAAGCATGAGAAAATATTTTTCTCTCAATCATGATATCCCAGCAGAAGGCTTTTTCACATGGTGAAATCACCTTAGAACATACCACAATTCCTAAAATGAGTATGGTACCATCAACAAATGATTTATAATGTAACTAAAGTCTTAAAACCTTCTATTAACTGCAATGATTTTTAATGAGGTGCTATCATGTATATTGGTCCCAAGATGGCTGCCAACACTTCTTGGATGAAGTGCTGACAGCCAATCAGATCTCAGGATGAGATGTGTGGTTAGGCTCCGCCCACATATATATATGATTTTACTTTTGATTTTCTCAGGAACTACTGAACAGATTGACACCAGACCTGCAAAAGGCACTTCCCTGACCTGAGGACTACCTCTCTGCCAAATTTCAAGCAATTCTGTTCAGCCGTTCGGGCTGTACCTTGGACTAAAGGTCCCTATGGAAAAATGCATGGGGAAAACGTGTTTTGGGACCCCCCTTTTTTCTCGGCCCCCGCTTGACGAATGAACCCGTGACTTTCAGGGTAGGAGCGGAGTGGAGCGCCCCACCTATTTTGAAAATTTTGCGAGGATTCGTCAACCGGCGCCAAAGTTATTCCAAATAGAATGTTGTGGATTTCCTATGGAAAGACGGTCCTAACTATAACTATCTACTGGCGACCGCCAGTAGATTATATATATATATATATATATATATATATATATATATATATATATATATATATATATATTACCTACTGGCAGTCGCCAGTAGGTAGTTATAGTTAGGACCACGTTTCCATAGGAAATCCGCAACATTCTATTTTGAATAACTTTGGCGCCGGTCGACGAATCCTCGCGAATTTTTCAAAATAGGTGGGGCGCTACGCTCCGCTCCTACCCTGAAAGTCTCGGGGGGATTCGTCAAGCGGGGGCTGAGATAAAAGGGGGGTCCCAAAACGCGTTTTTCCCATGCATTTTTCCATAGGACCTTTAGACAGGGCTACAGCCCGAACGGCTGAACAGAATTACTAGAAATTTGGCAGAGAGGTAGTCCTCAGGTCAAGGAAGTGCCTTTTGTAGGTTTGGTGTAAATCTGTTCAGTAGATTCTGAGAAAATAGCCTTTAAATCAATATATATATCTGAGCCAGCTTACGGTGCGCTTACGGTACGCTTACCGTACGGTGGCTTGCGCGAGCGCGATTCTGATTGGCTCTTAGATCTTAGTAAACATTCGAATCGGCCGAAACCAGGAAGCGGCGGCCGCCATTTTCTCTCTCGCACCGAGAGTTAGGTTTTAAAATAAAGCCAAAAAACATGTAAAGGGGCTGTTTAGACAGCTCCCACACACATAGCCATGTTGAGGGAGTCCCCAAAGATCCCCCAAGGCCAAAAATGTAATTTTTATTTTTTCGCTAATTTCGCCGATTACGCTTACCTTAGGCGTCCGGTAAAAAATTATAAAAAAAATAAAACTATCCACACTCTCCCCACCTCTGGTGCAATTGGTGGCCGAAGGCCACCAATTGTGCATGGCTTATTAGCATTGTGATAAACTCTAATATTTTAAAAAAAAATAATAAAAGAAAAAATTATCCACACTCTCTCCACCCCGTGTTCAAATGGTGCCCGAAGGGCACCATTTGTGCATGGCTTATAAAAATTACGAAAAATTAAAATATTACCTTTCAAAACGAAGTGCATCATATGTCCTCCATGTGCGCACGGTGCGCGAAGCGCATCGTGCGTACATGGCCCATCTAGCGTAACGTGGGCACGCGGTGCGCGTAGCACACCGCGTGCCCACCGTGCGTGCACGGCACTAACTGCGTAAAGTGGGCGCGCGGTGCGCGAAGCGCACCGCGTGCTTACTGTGCGCGCACGGTGCGCGAAGCGCACCGTGCGCGCGCGGAACGAACTGCGTTAAGTGGGCGCGCACGCCACAAATGGCGTAAAGTAACTTAGCATTTAAAAAACCGTACAAATTTACTGAAAAAACCATAGGTTTCACACACGTTATAGTTAGGAATTAGCATTTAAAAAACCTTGCAAATTCACTGAAAAAACCATAGGTTTCACACATGTTATAGTTAGCTGGACATTTTACTGATAAAAAACCAATGAAATTCCCCCGTTATAGTTACTGTAGGCAACTATAACTCACGCGACCGTAATCCTCTGCTGATGACATATGTGTCTTTATGAAAAAAAAATATTTGTAATATATGTATAGCTAAAATTTAATGGAAGAAGACATGGGCAAATAAGTGTCTAAATACAGTATTAGCATCAGCAGAGGATTGCGGTCGCGTGAGTTATAGTTGCCTACAGTAACTATAACGGGGGAATTTCATTGGTTTTTTATCAGTAAAATGTCCAGCTAACTATAACATGTGTGAAACCTATGGTTTTTTCAGTGAATATATATATATATATATATATATATATATATATATATTAAAAAGGAGAATGGGCACCCATGTGCCAGTGGTCAAATCGATAGGCTAGGTCATCTTCATAAATCGGTTCATTCAGTACATGCGTATGTGAGGCCCTGTAATATAAGAGTAGGTCAACCTTCACCAAGCCCCCATTGTAAATGAATTTGCTACCCTCTCCCCAAATAAATGTTGAGGGGTGATTGGAAAGCTGTAATGGTTGCTTTAGAGACAGTATGAGTAGGTTTGCATCACATAAACTAATTTAGGGATGATCATTATTTTCACCAAGGCACCACTGTTGACAGCAGCAGGGAGGACCTTTCAGGAGGTTTCTCCACGTAGCCGTGAACAGAGATGCATGATTGTCCATTTTCATCTCTGCCACTTTGGCCTGGATGTGGACCGCCAGGTATCGGAAGCCAGTGGTCGTAACTGTCACCCCCTCCTTTTGAGCCCATTCAATGTTGGGCTCCGGGAGTCCTGTGGTGTACAGCCTCATTTTCACCCAGTTAACACTGAGTCTGGAGTAGCATCCAACTGTATCAATGGTAGCCAAGATACCAGTCCAGATGTATAGGGGATCATCCAAGTAGACGGATACTTGGTTATTGCAAGCGTCTGACCACTTGAAGCCATGAATCAGGGGCTCAACTGCAAGGGCGAATAGTAGAGGCGACAGAAGGTGCCCTTGGTGCATCCCTTATTTCAATGCAAATGGCATAGATCTGGCTCCCCCGATTCTGACTCTTGCATTTGGCTCAGTATATAAGAGTCGAACAAAGGATAGAAACCGAGGGCCAAAGCCTATGTGGCGAAGCAAACGCAAATAGGAAGGCACACGATGCACAGTCAAAAGCCTTCTCAAAGTTTACAAGCATCAACATACAAGGGCTGCTGTAGATGGTTAACAGTTGCCATGCATTGTGTAGGTGGCTGATGTTGTGATGCGGCAATCTGGTTGGCATAAGGACACTTTGATCTCTGTGTACTCGGTCAGGGATAACATTCAGGAGGCATGTCACTTATATTTTTGCAAGTTTTTTTGTTTCACAATTTATTAATGATATGGGCCTGTATGATGGGTGCATAGATGGGGGGATCCACATTGTGGATTGGTATTATCAATGATTCCTCTAAGTCATGTGAAAGATGTCATATTCCTTGCACTTTTGTATGCACATTTAGTAGGGCTGGCCAAAAATCTTCAATTGCCAGCAAAATATTTCTGTGCGGAGGCCAGTAGGGCTCGGACACCTCCCCCTGGTGATGTGAGCGATGGCCATCACTATCTGTTGGTGGATCATCCACAGTATGACAATATTCTGGTGAGATTTGTGGTAGCTAGTGGTCAAAGAGATACGCGTCGATATATATTCCATGGTGTGACCAGGGTTTGTTTATATATTGAGGCACAGTACTTGTGAATGTGTTCGCTATCTCACTGGGCATTGTGTGTGAGGCCTCCCAATTGTCTTCAAATTATGTCACGTGTTGTGCTTGTTGTGTGTTTGTCTCAGCCAGTGCAACAGCTTGCCTATCTTATTGCCATGTTCATATGGGCAATATCTGGTCATATGTATATTTTTGCCCACATACAGTAAGTGGTGGGGGCACAAAGCACTAGAAATACATGTACCACATAGAAACTGAGTTACCACAAGAGGTAGAAATATGATCTAACACATTTGTCTACCTTTTTTAATGTATGCCTATCTTGATCTGATATCAAAGCTTAGGTAAGCATCAGATTGTGAAAAAAGCTTTTATTGTAATGAACAAAGCATTTAGAAAATTCATTTTTTATCATAATCTTGAATAACTACTTGTAGTCCACTTCTCAAAATATTCAGATACATGGCTACCTGGAGCTACCTTTTCATATAATATAGTGACCTACGTACATTATACCCAGACTGTCAATCATTAACTTCTGGTGACGCAAGTAAGTTTCAGTTTATGATTATTGACCTTAAAGTAGTGATATATGTTTGAAAAGCAGTCTCATTAGAAACATAAATTCATTCATCCTTGCCAGGTTGGTAAAATTAAAAAGAACAATTGATGGACAGAATGCAGAACAATGTCATACATTCACTCAAGTACAGAGAGCTGGGCCTAAATCCATAGTTATTGTGCTCACCATGCCATTCCAGTTTGGACCCACTCATATGCAAATCAGTCTTGACCCTGCGCCCAATGGGAACAGTCGAGCCCAAACTGCCAGGCCAGGTCCTCCTTGGACTGGAAACAAGCATCCTAGGACTGGTTTCGGGGATTCACCCTTCATCAGCAAGGATAGCTTGACTCCAGTGGCATGGAGTGCACAGGACCCACATCTGGACATACCCGTCCCACTCAGGGTGAAAAATGCAAAAAGAACAATTGATGGACAGAATGCACAACAATGTCATACATTCACCCCAGTACAGAGATCTGGGCCTAAATGCATTGTTCTTTTGCTTACTATGCCATTCCAATTTGGACCTAGCCATATGCAAATTAGTCTTGACCCTGCGCCCAATGGGTACAGTCCAGCCCAAACTGCCAGGCCGGTCCTCCCTGGACTGGAAACAAGCATCCTAGGACCGGTCTCGGGGTTTCACCCCTCATCAGCCAGGATAGCTTGACTCTAGTGGCATGGAGAGCACCGGACCCACGTTTGGGCATACCCGTCCTACTAGGGGTGACAAATGTAAAAAGAACAATTGATGGACAGAATGCAGAACAATGTCATACATTCACCCCAGTACAGAGATCTGGGCCTAAATGCATAATTTTTTTGTGCACCATGCCATTCCAGTTTGGACCCAGCCATATGCAAATCAGTCTTGACCCTGCCCCCAATGGGAACAGTCCAGCCTGAACTGTCAGGCCAGGCCAGGCCCTCCTTGGACTGGAAACAAGCATTCTAGGACTGGTTTTGGGGTTTTACCCCTCATAAGACATGATAGCTTGACTCCAGTGGCATGGAGAGCACGGGACACACGTCTGGGCATACCCGTCCCACTAGAGGTGATAAATTCAAAAAGAAGAATTGATAGACGGAATTCAGAACAATGTAATACATTCACCATAGTACAGAGATCTGTGCCTAAATCAATAGTTTTTTTGCTCACTATACCATTCCAGTTTGGACCCAGCCATATGCAAATCAGTCTTGACCCTGCACCCAATGGGAACACTCCAGCCCAAACTGCCAGGCCAGGCCCTCCCTGGACTGGAAACAAGCATCCTAGGACTGGTTTCGGGGTTTCACCCGTCATCAGCCATGATGGCTTGACTCCAGTGGCATGGAGAGTACAGGACCCACGACTGGGCATACCCATCCCTCTCGGGGTGACGAATGCAAAAAGAAAAATTGATGGACAGAATTCAGAACAATGTCATAGATTCACCCCAGTGCAGAGATCTGGGCCTAAATCAACAGTTTTTTGGCTCACCATCCCATTCCAGTTTGGACCCAGCCATATGCAAATCAGTCTTGACCCTGCATCCAATGGGAACAGTCCAACCTGAACTGCCAGGCCAAGTCCTCCCTGGACTGGAAACAAGCATCCTAGGACCGCTTTCGGGGTTTCTCTCCTCACAAGCCAGGATAGCTTGACTCCAGTGGCATCAAGAGCACGGGACCTACGACTGGGCACACCCGTCCCACTCGGGGTGACAAATGCAAAAAGAACAATTGATGGACAGAATGCAGAACAATGTCATACATTCACCCCAGTTCAGAGATCTGGGCCATCACCTCTGTACCAGTTGGGCCCCAGCTCCTGCTGCTACTTGACAGAGAAAGCGACGGTCCCACCTTTGCCTACAGCTTTAGCGCCAGTGCTGCCGGAAGCAGATAGCCCGTTACAATTACAAAATAGTCCCTGACAGGAGAGATTCACACAGAAAACAATGAATATAGGCCTGACATCTGTGCTATATTAAATCTGTCCAGCCAGACAGAAAATTTTATAATGTATCAAATCACATAAAACACAAGAAAAAAGTGGGACGCAATCCTGCATCCAATGCACCATATATAACAAAGACACAAATTAACAGAAATTCACAAATTCAGAAAAAGGCTCAGGCAGGACAAAAAAATGCTTGCAACTTGTATAAAGAAATGCAACAAGCAAACAGTATGTAGAGACAGCGTTACACATCAGTAATTAATTCAATTGCGTTTACGGTGCATATAAGGTCGATGACGTTTCGATTCCGTAGAAACAATATTGAGAACATCATCAGGATGTAAAAATGACATGCCTGAGGGAATTTTAGCCTGAAAGACAATAGTGAAAGGTAGAGGGGACAAAAGAAAAATAAGTAGTTCGAAAATACTTTAGAAAAAATGGTCTGTAACATAGTGCTAGTGAGAGACAAAGGTGGTGCAACTCTTCCATCCAGACGTCGTATACTAGGTGTTGATACAATACACATGCCTGGAGAAAATTGGTAAGAAACAACGATCTCAAGGTGAAGCTATGGATCAAGACCTTAAAGTGTTACGGCGTGGGTGCTACGGGTGAAATGGCAGCCTTGCATACAAGTGCTATAATGGGCTGAGTTGTGATGGACTAAGTTGTTTATAGCGTAGCTTACCAAGCGTAATAGCAGGGGGCAAGCAATGAGGCAATTGCAAAAATGTACGGAAGGGATTACTGCGGTTGCACGGAGGTACGTTAGATCACTTGAGCATCTTGGCGCTGGTAAAAAGAAACAAATTTCAGGAATAGCCATCACTTGTATGGTTTAAAACCAATACGGGCATGTGTTAACTCTTAGCATAGCAAAGGAGGTATGGTGGGATTGGGGCAATTCCCAATTGAGGGTACTGGAGAGGCGCGGTAAACTAGTGAGAAGAGAGAAGGCTCACAGAGAGTAAGAGTGCTGTGGGGGTAGGCATGTAAAGGATAAAAACACCAGTTGCTGAAGGGCTTACCTAATTACACGAATAGGGGCAACCATTCCAATTGGGAAATATATGAAAGGTGCTGTGAGTCACACAACAATGAGGCGAGTACTCCTAAGCCGGTACAATGACCTGTGCAGGGAGATTACAGTGTGTCAAGGGAGTGAGAAAGGATATCTATTCAAGTAGGGTCTTGCCGGTGACGGGGCTTACCTGTGTATCCTTCGGTATTCTGGTGTGCTTGGGGAATGGGCGAATGGGCGAGCCGAGAGGAGGGTATATAAGGAAGTGCAGGGAGGGTCATGTGACAAATCATGTGATGGGAAGGTGCCCGGTGACTAGGCAGTAGCGGCCATATTGAAAAGGTAGAATTAGCCGACCAAAATGAATATTGAAAGAAAGAGAAGGTTATAGGCAATGGAAAGATAGTAAAAAGATTGTGGGCATCTTTTTTTATAATAAACAGATACGTTGAGCTGACAGATGGAGCTGTAAAGACAATGAGATACCCAATAGGCAGAAGCATTACTTATTAATGGCTGCCATCTTAGAGTGGTTGAAAATATATTGGCTACTTGGTAGTTAGAAGACCGAATAACAAAGAAACAGTGCGGCCATCTTAGAGCTGTGGAAGAACTAAAAAATAGAGATAGGTCAATTAATGGTTATGTATGACATTATACAAGGTGTATTGTGGTAACCAGGTGTAAAGACTTTACATCTTTAAGTCAAACATTAGTGGTGGAAAGGACTGTAATCAGTGTGATAAAACCACCACCAAGAGGAGCAGATCTAGGACCACTGCTGAATAAAGAGGAACTCAAGTGGATCCTGCACACTGGAAGCATCAAAACTGGACTCAACAGACTTGAAGATTGGACGACTTTACTACAAGAATCCAACCTGAACCTGAACTTTTTACAACTTTGATCCTTTTACCTTATTTTTCTTGCAGGTCATCCTTCGATTTAAATGTACCACTTACAAATATTACTATGTCAGTATGTATGAATTCTTGAGAGTGAGCCAGAATACTTCCTTTCCACCACTCATGTTTGACTTAAAGATATCTACTTGCTGTTCCCACCAGCACTCCCTCATTCATGCCACACGAGGAGGTTGGTTTGAGCTACATCTCCAACCTCATTGCACTGGCACCCATCACTCGTTGATTGAGAATCTGATCTAGCTCTGCTCTCATTCTAAATCAGTTAGTAATTGAGGATTTTAGATAACTTGAACGAGCCCTACACATCCCATGGTTAAAATATGTTAAAGAAACAATGCAGAGTTTGGATTTATTTATCAACCCCAGACCTTTATGACCCAAAGAGATAGAGGCTGTAAAAAACTTTCTTTTGGAGAAGTGGATAAATAAAAGACAGGGTAGGGAACTCGTCAAACCAACCGTAAACAGTATATTTTATTTAAAACATGTCTTAAGGGGGAACCATACCTTTCAAATGTTAGTAACGTCTACCATTGCTTCTTATTGACAAGGTTTAGGTTCAATACATTTCATTGGTTTTTACTTACTCCTAAGGGTTTTTGTAAACAAAGAGACGTCAATGCATGCCCCTCTGATCATTTTTCATACTAGAATATGATGCAGTTTATACTCTTTTGTTGTTTTTACCCTACCCTGAGGAATAAATGTATACTCCCCTTAGTGAGAAACAATAACTTTTCTCAAGTCAGACCTGCCAAGTTGTTTATACAACTATTCGCCTCAGACTTTTAGGTTCTTATTTCTGTTTTTAGCTCAATATCATTATCTGTCATTTGCACAGAATTCATTGGGATGTTGGTATTTATATCCGCGTCAAGTGTAATCATGTTTTAAATATCATTCATATATCTATTTAGTAATTTTCATGGTGCTTTTATGGTCTATATTGACCAAATAAAGAAATACTAACTGACTAGCTACTCGTCCTAATCAGACATTACATCTCAAAAGTGTTTTAAGGAATTCCCAATGCTAGCCTATGAGAGGAGTAGGCCTCCCTTTAGTGAAAAACACATTTAGCTGATTGACACTACCAGGACATGTAAAGCTTAAAAGTACATGTCCTACCTTTTACGTACACAGTACCCCACCCTTAGGGCTACCTAGGGCCTACCTTAGGGGTGACCTATGTGTAAAGAAAAGGGGTGTTTAAGGCTTGGCAAGTGGCTTTTAATGCCAAGTCGAATTTGCAGTAAACTTCACACACAGGTACTGCAATGGCAGACCTGAGACAAGTTTGAAAACCTACTTGTATGGGTGGCACAACCAGTGCTGCATGCCCACTAGTATATTTTCAAAGAGCATGGAATCCCAAGCAATCTGAAAGGACCTTGGATGTGAGTAATTATGCAGGATAAGTGGCCCCTTACAACAATAGGTGAAACAAATCAACACAGTGATATAATAAAAACTGTGTTATAGAATTCCAGATGGAAGAATAAACACTTTTGTTTACATCATAGAAACAAAAGAAGAGAGAAAGTGCGATAGTGTCAAGAGTCAGGATTAGGAAAGCTCAGACATAAAACACTGTGGCCAAGATACAATCAACAGTTAAGCCACAAACGTAGTGAAAGCACCATTGCACAAGTGTACAGGAGTTGTATTGAGCAGATCTGTGTAAATTTGCTAAAGTCCACAGCGTTTCTATCCTTCAAGTAATAATGGGACCATCATCAAGACAAAGGGGTGTTGCCTGAGAAAGATGCCTGCTGTGAAAGGGGATTTAAAAAGAGCAAGAAAAGAGAAGAAAAGAGAAGCAGGGCATAGAGTGGGGAAAGAAGGAAGGGAGAACAAAGGGAAAGGTTGGATTATGAAGCAAGTTAAAACGCAATAACGATGCAGGTGTGCCATGAAGAGCACACAGGCTGGTATACCAATGACACCATATTTTAAGGGAGAAGCCCAAACATTTTAGCACTGGTTAGCAGTGGTAACGTGCTCTGAGTTCTAAGGCTAAGAAAAAGATACAGCAAAAAGTGGAGGTAAGCAGTCAGACAGTTGGGGGAAGACCACCCCAACGATGACCGGTCTAACAACAATTGACTAGTGAGCCCTAGTTTATGAAAAGCCAGGGCTCTAGCATAGTTAGGTAAGGCCAATCAAAAGGATTACAGTAGGAATGAAAAAAATATATATATAAACAATGTAAGGATGATTACAAGTCTTTACTGACTATAGAAAAATCTGCTTATCGAACACAAACATTTGAATCTGGAAACAATTCCTCAAAATAGTTATTTCAGATGGTGCTAAAACTATCCTTTGTCCCGTGCAATAATCTGATAAGCAGTAGTCAAGTCTTTTGCAATTCTCTTGCAAATTGTTTCCTAGCTAAAGTGGAACAGATACACCACACGTTTGACCAAAGCAAGGAAATCATCCCTGAAGGAAACAAGCACCTAACCTCAAGTCATAGACAGTTTACCATCATGAAAGTTTCAGCAATTACCGCTAACCAGATAATGATGCAAATTAAAATTGCTAAGTCTGGCATTGGACCCATGTCCCTCCACAGTGACCAAATTAGCTCCAGAGATCATTGCTAACAATCTTACAAATATGTTTAACTCTATGTTTAATATAGATTCCTTTCCCAAACAATGGAATGTAGCCTCTATACTTCCTCTCCTAAAAAAACCAAGTCTGAATCCAACTGATCCTAACAGTTACCACCCAATTTCTCACCTTCTGTTACCTGTTAAGATTGTAGAAAAGGCCATGAATCAACAGTTGGCACATTTCATACAGAATAACCATCTGTTGAATCCCACCCAGTTTGGATTCAGATTCGGATTCAGAAGTGGCCACAGCACTGAAACGGTCCTGATTAAAGCAACAGAGGAGATAAGGGCCACCCTGGATAAGGGATGGAGAGCAGACCTTGTCCTAGTTGATCTATTGGCAGCATTTGATACAGTCAATCATAATTTGCTGACTGGCTGTCTCCAGGATATCAGAATCAAGAGAGGTGCACTTGCTCTGTTAATATCCTTTCTTTCCGGGCGAAACCAAACAGTGGCTTTAGATCAATTTGTATCTGAATCCTTGTCCTTTCCTTGTGGGGTCCGGCAGGGATCCTCACTTAGTCTAATGTTGTTTAACATTTATGTAATGTCACTGCCAACTTTGATGGGAGTCTTCGGTTTTGCATTAATATTACATGATGATGACACACAAATCGTTGTGTCGTTGTCTATTAATGATAATAGCACAGGTATAAGAATCCATGACTGTATGTGGGCCATTAATAACTGGATAAACAAAAACTGCCTAAAACTAAATTCCTGGAGGACAGAGGTCATCCTATTTTGTCACTATCTTGGTGGCTGATAGAATTTGGAACCTTCCATACTCTGGTAAGATAGGCTAGAAACTTGGGAGTTGTAATGGATAACAAACTCACCTTTGGTGAGCAAGTAAATGCAGTTATCTTGTCCTCTTTTTACATCTTGAGGATAATAAAAAAATCCAGTCCTACATTCAGGCATATTCACAATAGTTGTAATGGCCCTGGTCCTTTCAAAGATATACTATTGTAATGGCATGTATTTAAGCATGCAGCAACAACATCTGAATAATTTCCAAACCTTAAAAAATGCTTCTGCCCTACTGCTTCAAGTGACCCCCAAATTTCAATCTGTTTCTCAAACCATTTATAACTTGCACTGACTCCCAGTCAGGCAACTAATCAGATGTAAGGCTCTGTGTATTTCCTACAAAGCATTACACAATACTGGTCCTGATTACCTGAAACAAAACACCAATTGGTATGAGCTAAGCAAAAAACGTGTAGTCCCTAGGTTTAAACCTTCTAACTGGGGTGGAAGAAGCTTGTGACATGCACTGCCAAACCATGGAACCTCACATCAGAGCCATGCCTAGTCTATTATCCTTCAGGAAAGAATTAAAAACTTGTTATTCTGTGATTTGCATTTTTCTGATCCCATTTAGCAGGGCCAGTGCCAAGACACCTCTCAGTAATTGCATGCTTTAAAAGTTACTTTAGCATAACATAACCAGACGTCCAGCCTCAGAGGAGCATAGGCAGTGTGTAAGAATGTAATTATGACATTTTTAAGATAGGTAAATTGAGCTGATGCCATAAACTGCTTTGAAAACATGGAAGAGGGATTTCAAAGCCACTCTTTTAGCTACCGGGAGCCACTACAGAGTTTTAAACGCATCTGCTGAAGAGGACAAATGTGGAATACCTAGTATCATTTTTGCAGCTGTGTTTTGTATCCTCTATTAATTCTTTATTTGCCCCTTATCCATCCCAAGTAAAAGGGAGTTGCAATAATCTAAGTAACTTAGTATGGTCACCTGAGTCACTACTTGGTGCACATTGTTAGGGAGATGGAACCTTAAACAAAAAAAAGAAAAGGATGAGAACATATGGATGACCTGTCCCTTAAGGAGAGGTCAGATTCCATACACACTCCCAGGGGCAGATTTACAATCCCCGTGCGCCACTTTTGCGTCACTTTTCCCATGTTAAAAGTGACGCAAGGGGCTTGTAAATCTGCCCCCCAGTTTTTTTATCACTGTTGCAGGGACAGTTCGGATAGACCAATAAGCCGGCCAGACATCTCATTGTACCAGACTAGGTTTACAAGAGTATCGTATCAGAGTACCTCTGTATGAGCTGAGCTAAATTCTAGGGAGGTAAGTTGTAACCAAGCTGTAAAAGCTGTCATACACAAAGGTCAAGAAGGTTCAGTGCTTGACTTTTCCATTGTGATGTTTAGCTGATTATCATTAGCATAGTTCATACACTGCAGGCCAAATGAATTGTATCAGTTTCACCAGTAGACAGATGCCATTATTAAAGAAAGTAGGGCCTCAGAACTGGCATGTTAGAAATGGGGGTCTCCAGTTTGCAGAGGTAGGTACCTTTGTTCAAATAGGTACCCTTGCTTCTAGTCAGGGTAAGGGGGATACACTTCTGAAATAACCCCTGCTCACCCCCTTGATAGCTTGGCATGAGCAGACAGGCTTATCTCAGTAATACAGTGAAAACACTACAAAGGAACACCACACCAGTTTAGAAAAATAAGTAATCTTTATCTAAACCAAACAAGACCAAATGACAAAAATCCACAGTACAGTAATAAAAATATAACTTTCAAATGGTAGAAATAGTTCAGTTCAAAGCAAATTGCAGATGCAACACTTTTCACGAAAAGTACCCTGGATGCGTCGCAAATTCAAACAAAAAGGGCCACAGGGAGGATGATGCATCGGTTCCTTACACTCAGGAAAGGTGATGCATTAGTTCCTTGCTCTGGGGGATGTGATGCGTAGGTTCCTTACTGCTGCGCAGGGGAGGTGATGCGTTGGTTCCTTACCGGAGAGGAGGTTATGTGTCGGTTTCTTACTGCATGGGGAGGTGATGCGTCGGTTTCTTACTGCACCCCCCAATGATGCGACAGACCTGGCGACTCAATACGATGCGATGATCCGGAACGATGCGTGGGTTCTTGCAGCTGCACAGCAGGGCTTGCTTCTGAATCGGTAAGCGGATCTCGGATTTCGCAGATCAGGGCACTCGATGCGGCATGCAGCGATTTCTCGAGCAGCGGGCAGGCGCTGCGACGATTTCTTCAGTGATGCGTCGGAAACAGGTGTGGATGTGGTGCAGATCAGAGCTTCCGAATCACCTCTACTTCCACGGACGGAATGATTTCACAGTCACACACGCATACACACATCACACGCTGGTGGGGCCCATTACACCAACATTCACCCTAAATCACTCTATCCGTGCCCTGTAAAGGAGAAACACCTTTCACATATGCTCTCATCTAATCTGCCTATACTTTGAGGTCAATGCGACCAGCTTGTTGCTGTGGATCTAGTAAAATACATTTCAAAGATACACAATAAAATCAATAAAACATGACCAAAAATAATCACCCGAGACAGAAATTCAAACAGATTGTTCATTTATCTAAAGTTTCAAGAAAAGCCAATTAAAATGCAAATTTAATTTCTCTCATATTTACCTAATCTGTCTAACTGTCAGATCCTAAGTCAGAACCGGTCCTCTGGAGAAAAATTAAAGTTTCCTGCCGTCATGTAGAGTCTTCGTCCTCTCCGTCAGCATAGGGACCTCGCATCATCAGCTCGGGAAGAAGTGGCACTAGACCTCTCTAGTCTGCTTATACTTATACTAAAATTCTACCTTCAAAAGTTACAAAAAGAACATTAAAACATCCGTTGAACAGGAAAAGCTGTCGTCTTGTAACATTCAAGAATTTTCCCATAATTGATAATTCTAAGTTTTCTGAATAAAAAGTCAGATGTCCACAAATTTGTAACTACTACGGATGTGTCTCTCGGATTAAAAAATGTATCTTCTTGTGAGACCACCAAAAGTTCATGTAGTCAGATTATTCAATTGCTACAATTGCTACAAATTTTCACATCCAGGGGTTTCTTGGCTGCGATCCTGGATTTGTCGTCATGTTCATGGCTTTTCAGTTCAACTAGAAGTCAGGGTCGCAGTCCGTGCAAAGCCTTTTTCAATATTGCATCTACTCGACTGCAGGCTGCGGATGGTGGCCATCTTTCAGCAGGCCACAATTGTCAACTTAAGAGCAAAGAAACACAAAACATAATTACTGCACGGAAATGATTATACAGTGTTATTCCCCTGCTAATACCCTTATGTGTGTGTATTTATCTAGCCATTTGCGACATAAAAAGCCATTAATGCATATTAATTTAAGCGCAAAACACAATAACATCACATAAGCAACATCGTTTTCTGTCAGTTTGCTCACCAACTTAGTTCACTTATTATTTAGCCATGCAATAGCATTCCCACTTGTAATTCTCTTGTTAATAAGGTTGATTAGACAATATATGACAAACTCTTAATACTTAATAATTAATCAGTAGTACTTTTAATTATAACATGCGAAAATGAAACAGATATTCGGTTTTAAAGTAAAAACCCTGCTCCATCAATCCCCCCTTTGGTGATATATAATCACCACAAAAATCAAAACCCCCAAAAAAAAAATCAATTTAGTTTCCCCTTTTGGAAGAATTTGAAATATCTTCTTGTTCTTGTTTTTAAATTCTAGTCTCCATCTCATCTTCCTTTTTAGTTTCAATATATCTGCTTTCTCTTAGTTCTTCTAATTCTATTTCTTGTGGATCTCTTTCTGATTTCTTTTGTCTCTTTTTAACAATTTCTTTTGTATTTTTTTTTTTATTTCTTCTATATCTACAACACATACATCCTAATCTAAGGATCAATAGTGCAACAATTACACAGGTTAATGGAAATAATATCTTACCAAATATGGTACTACCTATCTTAGCTATAAAATTCTTAATAGCAATCATCTTATTAGCCATTTTAGTCCAGATACTTTCAGCTTCCAGTGGTGCTAATTCTTCATGCAAATCAGTAATATTTTTTATATAGATTTTTAGATCTTTGCTTTCGTCAGGAATGTAAGTGCAACAATGTTGAACTTTCAGCATTCCACAGACTCCACCCTCTTTTGCCAATGGAATGTCAAGGGCAAGTCGATTTTGCATTGACATAGCGCGTAAAGCAGCCATCTCCGTATTTACCAAAAGAAAGCCTCCAGCGGTGCTTGATGATAAGCGATCTACCACTGTTGACAGTTTCCGAATGCCAAATGCATTTAAGGAAATTCCCACTGCTGGAATTAAAGCTCCAAAAATATCTCCTACAATTTCTGTCCGTGTTTCTCTTCTATAGCGTGTTAATATGTTAGACTGTTCAGCATCATCTACTCTATCCATATGAAAAATCTTTGGAAAGACCAGGCCAACATAACATGTACCAAACCAATGGTCAGGCAAACGGTAAAAAGCCTTGTTCCCACAAATATAATACACTCCCGGAAAAACTGGATCTTCTCCTCCTCTAAAACCCCATCCGGTTGCAATAAAGTATGTATCATGGCACTCACTAGTCCCTATGAAATAATAATCATACTGGGATCTCTTCCTGGTAATGCACAGTTTTCCCTTCTGAGGGGTATCTATGGCTATAGCTGGACTGGCTCCATTTTTCAGCTCCTCTTCTTTCTCAATTCCCCACATAGTGTCACTCATCCTATGCCCCTCTGCTTTCTTGTGCATGTTCAACCTTCTTCTCTCAACCATGTCCAGAAAATTCTTCTCCTCGCCTTTCAAACTGCAAGTTAAATTGTTTCTAAAAACATATTCTAAGGTTAATTCTTTGGTTTCTAAAAAAATCTCACCTAAGGTGTTAGCTTCTTTTGCAGGATTCAGTGCTTTATTCATAGGCAATTGCCCAAGAATATTATCTATATTAGACATATTATAATCTAATTTCCCTAACTGGTAAAATATACTAATCAATACACTACAGGAAATTCCATACGTAGCCGGAAGATGATGATAAGTCACTCCTTCCGAAACAGAGGCAGGTAATTGCATGCAGACGTAGCAATCCCTTACTTCCATTGTCTTTACGTATTCATACAACAATTTAGAAAAAACATTGCTTGAAAAATCGTTAATTGACCTATCCTTATGTATATGTACATTACTAGTTCTAGTTGGTACTACTTTTAACGGACTCTTCCCTATATTAGTCTTGTTCTCAGTATGACCTTCTAAAGTGTCTATAGTGACTCTAAATGAAATCAATAGAGCAAGCACGCTCCAAAGCAGCATTAATAAACCTGTACAGCAGCAGCACATTTTGCACCATCTCTTCAAGAAGGTACATCTACTTTGATTATTCTCAGTGTTAGCCATTTTGTTACTTTGACCGTGTCTTTTGACTTAGCCTCTTCTACTCCTTTACTGAACTTTTAAGGGCAGCAAGTACCCACCAGGTTACTAAATTCTACTAATTTTAGTACTACTTCTTCTTCTCTTTTCTAAGCGATCTTCTTGGATCTACTCAATTTGGATTTTCATCACTTTTCACTTTTTCTTCATCATCATCAAACTGTATCAGGTCCTGAACATCCGTCTCTTCTCCAATGTCGGACAAGATAACTCTCAGGATTCCCACAGCTTCTTCTTCAACAACCTCCTTCAGTAAAGCCTCCTCTGGACTCCCTTGGCTGTCCGCCTCTTCCCCTTCTTCAGGCAGTGCCACATACGTCCATTCCGTTGACTTGTACCTCTGGTTTGGTTTTCTTATTCTTTTAGATCTCTCAGGTATCTCTGTTTCCTCTTCTTTGGTAGGATTTTGACTTGACACTTCGTTCAGTTGTTCAGCTTTCGAAGAGTTAACTCGTGTCAGTCTATACCTCAGTCTCTTTATCTTAATTGGCCAAAGATCTCCTTTAGCATTTCTCTTTTGTTTTCCTTCTTTATTGTTTCTTTCTCCAAGCCAAGTTCTCTTTCTCAGAACTCGTCCTCCATGTATTTCATTGTCACTCTCATCAGACTCTGTTTCGATTACCTCTTGTACATCAACAGCTTTCTTTTCTCCAACAACTTCTTTTTCTCCAACAGTCTATTTTTCCACCAATTGAGATTTCCCTACTTCTGTCCCTCCTCGGGTCTCTGACACGCAATCTTCTTGCTGTCTACTTGTCCCTTCACCTAGCTTATTGTGGATGTTCCCTACACCTCCTCGGGGTTTTTCCACAATCTGTCCCTCTCTGTCTTTGTCTGTCCCTTCTTCTTCAATAATTATCTCAGGTGGAACTTGTCCAATTCCTTCAGGTGACTCAGGTGTCTCTTTTGTTGGAATGTTCTTTTCTTTTCTTTCTTTCTTTTTGTGTTGGTCACTGTCAATTGGAACCTCAGGCAATCCTTCTGAGTCTGAACTTGTTTCTGCAGCTTGCACTGTCCTCTTCAGAACCTCTTCAGGTGGGATGAAAGCTTCTCTTGGCTCACTTTCCCCACTTTCAGGATTCTTTTTTCTTCTTACTGCCTCACTGTCTGCATCATCACTGGAGTTTGATTCTTCAAAGTATTCTTTTCCAGTACCATCTCTTGGATTTGGAACTCTCAATGTATGACTTGCATGTATCCAATTCTTCACTCCAGCACACTTCACAGCAGTCGTTGTGGTCAAGATGACTTGTCTTGGCCTTCCCCACCTTGGAACCAGGCAATTTCTTCTTCTGTGGACTTTTATCCTTACCCAGTCCCCTGGGCTCAGATCATGGGCTGGTTTCTATTCAAGTGTGGTGGCATCTTCTCCAACCTGGTGAAACACAGAATGAACTGCGTCAGCCAGGCCTTTGCAGTAATCCAAAATCATGTCATCAGTTATAGTCATCAGCTTGTTCACTGGTACATATGCATGCCTCATAGCACGTCCCATGATAATTTCATGTGGACTCAAACCTGTTGTTCTATCTGGAGTAGACCTAATGGTCATCAGGACTAGAGGCAAGACATCAGGCCATTTCATTCCTGTGGCTAAGCACATTTTGCCAATTCTGTTTTTGATAGTACCGTTCATCTGCTCAACAACCCTAGAAGCCTCTGGTCGGTAAGCACAATGTAACTTCTGCTGTACACTCAATGCTTCACAAATTAGACCCATGATTTCATTATAAAAATGTCCTCCTCTGTCTGATTCAATGGTTACTGGGAACCCGTACCTTGGGATGAACTCTCTTAACAGCAATTTTGCCACTGTTATCCCATCATTTCTTCTTGTTGGGTATGCCTCCACCCACCTTGAGAACAAACAGACCACCACCAGGACATACCTCAATATGTTGACTGGGGGCATTTCAATGAAATCTATTTGCATTCTTGTGAAGGGTCCTCCCTCTCTGCCTATTGTTCCTAGGCTCACCACTGTTTTCTTTCCAGGATTGAATTGTTTACATATCAGACATCTCTGGCAGAGACTTTCTGCTATCAGTCTGAACTTTGGACTGTACCAGGTTTGCTTAAAGGCTCTTATCATAGCATCCCTCCCCAGGTGTCCTTGGCCATGATACATCCTTGCCATTGTTGATAGCATGCTGTTAGGCATGACTGGTCTTCCATCCCTGTAGACCCACACATGATCCTTTTCCCTAGGTGCACAACCTGCCTTCACCCAATCTCTCATTTCATCATCTTCTGCCTCATCCTGCTGCTGTTTTACTTCCTCCCATGTCCCCACTTCATTAGTAAACATTAATGAACAAGAAGATATTTCCCTTTCTTTGCTCCTGTTAATTGAGTGATTGTTTCTTGCACAATATTGTGCTATGTCATTTGCAAACTTGTTTCCAACTGTAACAAAATCGTCACCATGACCATGAGCGGCACATTTTACAACTGCTAGTTCTTTAGGCAGCTGTATCTCCTCTAGCGGTTTTCCAACTACTTCAGCATTCTTTATGGGAGTTCCACTTGAGGTCAGTAAACCTCTTTGTAGCCATAGTTGGCCAAAATCATGGACAACTGCAAAGCCATATTGGCTGTCAGTCATCACAGTCACTCTCACACTTCTCCCAATCTTGCATGCTTTTGTCAGTGCCACCAATTCTGCCACCTGAGCGGATTTAACTCCTTTCAAGGGTGATGCTTCCACAACTTCTGAGACTTTACACACAGCATAGGCAGCACTCAACACTCCTTCGTCTGTTCTCAGACAAGATCCGTCCACAAACAACACATGATCACTCTCAGGCAGTGGCAGATCTCTTATGTCTGGCCTTGGTTTTGTACAGTAATCAAGTACATCCAGGCAATCATGATCAACATCATTCCTCACTCCCACACATTCAGCATCAGGTAACAATGTTGCTGGATTCACATTCACACATCTCTCCAGACTTACATTGGTCGCACCAAGAATGACTTTCTCATATTAAGTCAGCCGACTATGAGACATTAACTGTGTCCGGCTTCTTTTTAAAAGGATAGCCACATCATGAGGTACGAATACCCTTACAGGATATCCCATTATGATTTCTTCACTTTGTTCCAGACTCTTGCAGGTAGCAGCTACTGCTTTCAGGCAACCTGGCAATCCCACAGCCACTGGGTCAAGAGTTGCTGAGAAATAGGCAATGGGCCTCCTCAGACGTCCATGTTTCTGGATTAACACTGAAAGTGCACATCCATTTCTCTCACTACAGTACAATTCAAATTCCTT
Organism: Triturus cristatus; assembly: GCF_964204655.1. Classification (NCBI taxonomy): domain Eukaryota; kingdom Metazoa; phylum Chordata; class Amphibia; order Caudata; family Salamandridae; genus Triturus; species Triturus cristatus. The sequence goes on from NC_140595.1 coordinate 552,367,558, forward strand.
TTCATAATCAGGCATCCCTAGGGCAGGAGCTTCACAAAGTCTGTCTTTCAACTCTCTGAATGCAGCCATTTCTTCTGGGTTTAGTTCTAATGGGTCTTTCACCTCACTTTTGGTAAATTTTATCAATGGTTTGGCAATCAGGGAAAAATTACTTATCCACTGACGACAGTAACCCACCATTCCCAGGAACATTCTCACCTCTCTTTGTGTCATTGGGGCTCTCATTCCCCTAATGATTTTGATTCTGTCAATAGTCACTTTTCTCAGGCCTTTCTCAATGTTGTGTCCCAGATACTGGACTTCTTTCTTACAGAACTGTAATTTGGCTGGAGATACCTTTAATCCTCCATCTGCCAAGTGATTCAGTAATGCAATGGTGTCTACTTCACAGGCTTCACGTGTTTTTGATGCCACCAATAGGTCATCAATATACTGAACCAAAACTGAATTTTCAGGCATTGTCAGACTTTCCAGAGATTTCTTTAGCAACTGATTAAATATTGAGGGGCTCTCTGTATACCCCTGTGGGATTCGGCACCATGCCAAAATCCACTCTCCAAATCTAAAAGAAAATATTGGCTGGCTGTCATGATGCAATGGGATAGAAAAGAAAGCATGACACAAATCAATTACCGTATACCATTCTGCATCATGGGAAATCTGGTACAATATTACTGATGGATTTGGCACAATGGGACAGCATGACACAACAATCTTGTTAATTTTTCTCAAATCCTGCACTATTCTGAACTTTCCATTAGGTTTCTTCAGTCCCATTATCGGTGAATTACATGGGCTGCTCAATATTTCTCTTAACACCCCCTGCTGGATCATTTTCTCAATTATAGGGGTTATTCATTCAATTATTTCAGGTGTCAATCTGTATTGCGGAATGTTTGGGTAAACTATTCCATCTTTTACAGTAATTTTCACTGGATCTACATTTCTCATCAGGCCTACATCTTCTCCAGTAAAATCCCAAACTGCTGCTTTCACTGTCTGTTTCAACTCTGGGGGTAATGCATCAGGATTAAATATTGCATATGTTCCCAAAGCCTCACATTCTCTGTTATCCATGGTCATTTTGTAGAGCACATCCTCATAAGGTGTTTCAAAGGTTATACCATCTGGAGTACAGAAAATAGTGCAATTCATTTTGCACAGCAGATCCCTGCCTAACAAGTTCACCGGACTGGTGTCGCACACCACAAATCGGTGCATGTCTGAAAATTTCCCTATTCTAACCCTTACTGGTTCAGTAAGTAGTGTTTTAATCTGTGTATTGGACACACCAACTACTTGGATTGCTTCGTCCGAGAGAGGAAGATTCTTTATATCAACTGACCTGACAGTGGATCTTGTGGCTCCTGTATCAACTAGAAAAGTGATGCTTTCACCATTAATTTTCCCATCCACAAAAGGTCCTGCCTGGTCTATTTCTAGAGTTGCGCCAAGTACGCACTCCTCCTCCTCTCTTCGGCACCGTCAGAAGTCTCCCTCAGAGTCACTTCCCTCATTTTTTCAGCCAGTACTGCGAAACAGCGCTTGCGCGTTTTGGTTTGATTACCTGCTCTTCATCGTAGAACCCCGATTCTTGACTGTACTTCTGGGATCCTTTTCTCTGTGGCAAGGGTGGCTTTGGCACCTGATTCTGCTGCTTATCAGCCTTCTGCTGTTGTCGATGCTGACCACACCCCTCGCTCTGCACCTGCGAATTCAATGATGAATTATCATCGTTAGTGGACGGTGGATTCTTACACTCGGATTTCCAGTGCCCCAATTTTCCACAGTTGTGGCAGCGGAACTTTTTCTTTGCTTCCTCTATGTTCCCTCTTCCTTTTCCTGAACCAAACCTAGGTTTATTTCCTTGGTTACTTGCTTGTTCAACCAGCTGAGCTTCCTGTCTTTCTGCGACCTTCACCTGGCCCACATTGCCTTTTCTTTTAATTTCCTCTGCTTTGCCTCAATCTCATCACTGAAATATTTTGCATGTCTCAAAATCTCATCGATCTTCTTACTCTGCCAATCCACGGTATGCTGCTGTATCATTTCACTGATTTCAGGCCGCAAACCATACACAAATCTGTACACAAAGTGACTCAGATCCTTGTCACCCAGGTGTTCATCTCCACTGAACTGCTTAAAAGCTAGTATCAGTCTTTCATAGTAAGCACGGACTGATTCTTTCAATTCCTGATGTGTTCGGTCTATTTTAACCCAGTCTGTCTCCTTGGGGGGAACTTTATTTTTCAAGAAGGCCATAACCTGCTCATACTTCTTCATGACCTCCGGGTCTGGAGCTCCTGTTTTTGGATCTCTCGGGTATTCCTTAGTGGGCCAGTCTATGACTATTTTACATTCTGCCCACAAGTCTGCTGGTACAATTATATCAAACAGACTATTCAGGTCAATCCACAGTACTTTTGACAGCTTTACAAATCTGTCGACTTGTCTGTACCACTCCACAGGCTTTTCCTTTAAACGAGGGAAATCATTCGTAAATGATAAAATATCCTGTCTGGTCCATGGGACATGTACATACCCTCCTCCTGGAATCTCTCTCATGGGGTAAGCTGTCACTGCCTTCACTTTTTCTGCTAGGGGAAATGCTGAGTATGTTCTATCCACTCCATCCTCTCGCTTTCGATACCATCTGTCTTTCCATCTTTCTACATCTCCCCATTTCCTTAACAAGGCAATCATTTCCTTAATCTGTCCTGTTCGGCCTGCATTGTTCAGATTCTCAATATCCTTGTCTGAAAAGTCCACAGGGTATGTTTTCTGTAAAGCTTTCACTTTATCCATGTCAATTCCCACTTCACTGGCTATTCCTTTCAACCTGTCGTGTATGTTCTTTGCTCTCCATGTAATACTCTTACATAAAAAGAGGATCTCCCTTTCCTGATAATTCTTCAGTGTTTCTGTAGGTATGGTTCCTACTATCAATTCTTCCATTTCCATACGTAGCCTAGCTACATCCATTCCCTGTGACTCTTTCTCCTTTTTCTGCAATGTTCTCAGCCAGTCATTCAAATCTTCAGCAGTTATCACAGACTTTTCTGCACCCTCTGGTTCTGCCACCCTTTGCGGTTCCAAAATTGATTCCCTGTTCCCTTCCATACATCCAGAATTCAAACTTGAGTTAGTCTGCACACTCATTTCCCCTCCACATACAGTGTGTCTCAACTGGTTTACCCCTGTTCTCCACTGTGTTTCTCCCGCTCTCAATTCTGCCTGTTCCGGAGGTACAATCAACCTATCGCCCACATATGGCACCGTCAACCCATTTCACCCGTCCTCTGCTTGTCAAAAATCGGCAAAACCGGGCCTATTGTCACAGGCACTGTAACAGCCTTCAAATTATTCAGCTCACTGATTCTCTCTGTTAGTTCAGATGTAGTTCTTGCTAGTTCTCTGGTCTTTTCATTTTCAAGCTCATTTTCTCTCTCTATCTCTCTTTCTCTCTCTCTCTCTCTCTCTCTAACTCTCTTTCTCTTTCTCTCTCTCTCTCTCACTCTCTCTCTCTTTTCTCTCTCTCTCTCTCTCTCTCTTTCTATCTCTCTTTCTCTCTCTCTTTCTCGTTCTCTTTCTCTTTCCACCAGAGAACAACCGCTTTTCAGCTCAGGGGCTGTAGCCTCTGTCTTTATAACACGCAGGGTGTTTCTTATTGGGGTAACTGCTGTTCCTACGTCTGGTTCTCTTCTATACGGGGGTGGTCTTTTGTAGAGCATGTCTTCTAAGACATCATCATCAGACTCATTTGCCCCATATCTTCTGGTCTCTATATTATGTTCTTTTTCCGTACACTTTCTCCCTCATGACTCCTCTGCTGTTCTTACAGGATATAACCCTTCGGTCATTCTGGCATCTCGCCACCTTCTCATTCGATCATGATGAGTTTCACGATCATACTTTTCTACCGAACATATATCGATAGTTACCTCCACTCCTCTGCTTTTCCCGCTCATGAACCTCATCTTCCCATTCCACCAATGCCTCGAATTGCGTCGGCCTAGGCCGAGGCTCTAGGTTCATCATCTTTCCCGTAAATTCCTTAACACGGCCAGATTAAATGAGCCATGTTCCGGGAAGACCAGAAACCCATCTTCCTTAGTATACTTCATCCAGTTATCTAACCAAATACAGGTATGATATCAATATTTTGCAACCATAAAGGATGCGGGGGTTCTCGTCGGAGGAAGTAACTCTCCTTCCCTAGTTATGATATCCTTATCCTTATCAAACCAGGTTTTTACTTTACTGAATAAGGATTGCTTCTTCTTTTCCTCAGCTTGGTAATACATTTTCTTATTTTCCACCAGCTGTTTGCTCTATCTACAACTGTACGATCTTTTGTCCAATTGCAGCGCGACTTACACTAACGCACCAATCCTGGAGCGTCTACGTCACTGACTCAGTCCACAAATCCCAGCGCGACTCACACTAATGCACCAATCCTGGAGCGTCTACGTCACCCTGTACGTCTTCCAATCCTAGCGCGGCGTACACTAGCACACCAATCACTGCACTTCCACCGTTCTAACCCACTGTCCAATCACAGCGCGGTCTCCCTGACGTCAGCAGTCGCTGCAGCCGCTTCTGCTCCTGTCTTTTGTCTCTCTCGTCTACCCCTCCTTTACAAGACTACTTGGTAGACTTTGTTTCAACTTCTACGAGTCTGTTAGTTACAACATACAAACATCTCTATTGTCTGCCTTCGCTAGCCACAGAACAGCAAAAGACCTTTCCCACGAGAATTCTGTCTTTCCCCGAGAACAGCGCTTACCTCTGCTCTACTACAGAATCGTTACTTCCGTTGATAAAGTAGCACATCCCTCTACTTTACACTTCTAACAAGCATCAATTAACTGTTTCCTCCGGAATGTTCCTAAGAGTTCCACAATTAACCAAAATGCCTTCTCATTCACGCACTTACACACAGAAAATGTAGTACATCCACACAGAATTCTGTCTTTCCCGAGAACAGTGAACAGTCTGTCCTACTACAGAATTCTATCATACGTTAACAAAGCAGCGCTTATCTCTGCCCTGTCCTTCTAACAAGCTCCGAGAATACCTATTACTTCTCCAGCGGAAAGCTTTAACGGAATACCTTACGGATCCCTGGGACTTAAGACCAGAGTTTCACAGATAACCTTTGCTATCATATACACTTCTCTCACACAGAAATACGTTTCTAATGGCAACACACGGCGATGCTACCTTGTCGAACCCAGACAATGCGACGCGCAACTTCAATTGTCACACGTTTTCCCCTGTCTGCATACAGGGCCAACAATCCCGCCTTTTTCCGAGAGCAACACTCCCTCTGCTCTACTACGGAACTGTCACCGACTCCCTACATCCCAGAAGCCGTTCACAATACATAGAACTCAACACGACTTCAACATATAGTGTTAGTACAAATATCAATCAATAATCAACAAGCCTATATACACGCAATTTGACTAGATCGAGACAATAGCTAACCATTACTCTGCTACCAAGAAACTGGTGCAGATCAGAGCTTCCGAATCACCTCTACTTCCACGGACGGAATGATTTCACAGTCACACACGCATACACACATCACACGCTGGTGGGGCCCATTACACCAACATTCACCCTAAATCACTCTATCCGTGCCCTGTAAAGGAGAAACACCTTTCACATATGCTCTCATCTAATCTGCCTATACTTTGAGGTCAATGCGACCAGCTTGTTGCTGTGGATCTAGTAAAATACATTTCAAAGATACACAATAAAATCAATAAAACATGACCAAAAATAATCACCCGAGACAGAAATTCAAACAGATTGTTCATTTATCTAAAGTTTCAAGAAAAGCCAATTAAAATGCAAATTTCATTTCTCTCATATTTACCTAATCTGTCTAACTGTCAGATCCTAAGTCAGAACCGGTCCTCTGGAGAAAAATTAAAGTTTCCTGCCGTCATGTAGAGTCTTCGTCCTCTCCGTCAGCATAGGGACCTCGCATCATCAGCTCGGGAAGAAGTGGCACTAGACCTCTCTAGTCTGCTTATACTTATACTAAAATTCTACCTTCAAAAGTTACAAAAAGAACATTAAAACATCCGTTGAACAGGAAAAGCTGTCGTCTTGTAACATTCAAGAATTTTCCCATTATTGATAATTCTAAGTTTTCTGAATAAAAAGTCAGATGTCCACAAATTTGTAACTACTACGGATGTGTCTCTCGGATTAAAAAATGTATCTTCTTGTGAGACCACCAAAAGTTCATGTAGTCAGATTATTCAATTGCTACAATTGCTACAAATTTTCACATCCAGGGGTTTCTTGGCTGCGATCCTGGATTTGTTGTCATGTTCATGGCTTTTCAGTTCAACTAGAAGTCAGGGTCGCAGTCCGTGCAAAGCCTTTTTCAATATTGCATCTACTCGACTGCAGGCTGCGGATGGTGGCCATCTTTCAGCAGGCCACAATTGTCAACTTAAGAGCAAAGAAACACAAAACATAATTACTGCATGGAAATGATTATACAGTGTAATTCCCCTGCTAATACCCTTATGTGTGTGTATTTATCTAGCCATTTGCGACATAAAAAGCCATTAATGCATATTAATGTAAGCGCAAAACACAATAACATCACATAAGCAACATCGTTTTCTGTCAGTTTGCTCACCAACTTAGTTCACTTATTATTTAGCCATGCAATAGCATTCCCACATGTAATTCTCTTGTTAATAAGGTTGATTAGACAATATATGACAAACTCTTAATACTTAATAATTAATCAGTAGTACTTTTAGTTATAACATGCGAAAATGAAACAGATATTCGGTTTTAAAGTAAAAACCCTGCTCCATCAGATGCGTCACACTTCTTGTTGCTTTTCCAGCTCTCAACAGCCAGAACAACCTCCAGAGACCCGGAACAGCTACAGGCATCTCTTGGCAGGTGACTCCCAGCAAGGAAGTTCAGGGGAGCTGGGGTTGAAGTATTTATGTCCCTGAGACTTCAGAACAGGAGGCAAGCTCTTCTTCAAGCCCTTGGAGATCTTCCTCAAGCATGGGACACAGCCAACAGCAAATTTCTGTGTCCCTTTCCTTGGCAGAAAGTAACCATTGCAGGCCAACCACAGACAGCAAAAAGCACAGGGGTAGTATTCCTCCTCAGTGTCTCCAGCTCTTCTCCTTGGCAAAGGTTCCTCTTGATTCCCAGAAGTGATCTAAAAGTCTGGGGTCTGGGCCCTTCTTTTTATACAATAAATCTCTTTGTTCTCTCCTGTCCCAGGGCTCTGAGCCCAGTTCAAACCAATTCTTGGGGGGGGGGGGGGGCGTACTTTGCAAGTGCACAACAACCTCCATTGTCATTGTGAGCCCTGGCTCCAGACACACCTCCGGGGGCGGAGCTTTCATTGTAGAAGGCAGGCACAGCCCTATTCAGGTGCAGGTGCTACTCCTCCCACCACTCCAAATGCAGACCAGGCCTATTCAGCCTAGCGCAGACTCATCGAGACTCTCTGGAACCACTGCACATCCCCAGCCCCTGTCACTCCAAAGCCAGACAGTCGATACACATCCTAGCAGAGGCACACCGGATGGCTAAGCAGGAAAATTCCTACTTTCTAAAAGTGGTATTTTCAAACATAGAATGTAAAAATCACGCTCACTAAAAGATTCATTTTAGCATTCTGATTTTAGGCATACTAAACTTTATTTCCTGTCTGGTTCCCAGGGTCAGTTATGCATATAATATGTCATAAGCAAACTCTGCATTCTTTCCGTTGGGAACTGATAGCCTTACAATAGTGAAAAACGAAATTGGCAGTATTTCACTATCAGGACATGCCACACGGGGAACAACCTTTACAACGCAACTTTTACAACGCACTACCATTACAACGAAACTGTTACAACGCAAATGCATTGACAACGCATGCCATTACAACGCAAGTCTTTACATCGACTTGCACTAGATGGCGTGCTAACATTAAAAATAGTGTAGTTTACTATCCAAACACCTTCCCTACTGTTACGTGGACTGGAGTTAGAATAGTAAATTACACTTTTTTAATGTGAGCACGCCATCTAGTGCAAGTCGATGTAAAGACTTGCGTTGTAAAGACTTGCGTTGTCACTGCATTTGCGTTGTAAAAATTTTGTTGTAACGGCATGCGTTGTAAAAGCATGCATTGTAACATCATACATCCTGCCACACACATCAGGGCATGTCCTACGTTTCACATACACTGCACCCTGCCCACAGGGGTACCTTGGGCCTACCTTAGGGGTGGCTAACATGTAAGAAAAGAGAAGGTTAGGGCCTGGCAAGTGGGTGCACTTGCCTGGTCGACATGGCAGTGCTAGACTGCACACAGGCTCTGCAATGGCAGGCCTGAGCTACATTTATAGGCTGCTTATGTGGGTGGCACAATCGGTGCTGCAGGCCCACTAGCAGCATTTGATTTACATGCCCTGGGCACACACAGTGCACTATACTACAGACTGACTAGTAAATCAAATCAGCCAATTAGGGAAACACCAATCCATATATGCAATTTACAGGGAGAGCATATGCACTTTAGCACTGATCAGCAGTGGTAAAGTGACCAGAGTCTTAAAACCTTTTAAAACAGGTGAGAAACAGAAGGCCACAAACCAAAAGATCTTGAGATAAACCCACTGTAAAAGCCAGGTGTAACATGGCCCCTGGAGTATTCCCTGATAAAGAGTCTTAAAGTCAGACATATACAAAGAGAGGTAAACTGCTTGTGGCCATTTAGACTGTTACAATCAGCTCCACGCTAAGACTCTGTCTTTTAACCCAATTGATGCAGCCTCGCCAGGAGCATGTCATAGGAGGCCTTACTGAATGCTGTGGACAAGTTCATTAGTACCAAGGCAGAAGGCTCAACCTGGTCCAACAGCATGGAAAGGTCACACACCACAGCCCGCAAGGTTGTTTCTGTGCTGTGCATGGGTCAGAAACCAGATTGGACTGAATCTAAAATTTTGCCATTTGCCAATTTCTCTGACAGAAGTTGATCAACTTGTCTTTTGAGAATCTTAACAACAAAAGGTAGTAAAGAAATTGGACAAACGTTAGAGAGTATTGCAGGATGTGCACTAGGATTGTTTTAGTTGCGGTACTATTAATGCCCTATTCGGGAAATCAGGACCCATTTCCAGTAGACAAAGAGTTACACAGTTCCAGAAATGGGGGTCCCAGGACATCCTCTGCTGCATTCCGCTGCAGAGGAGGTAGGGGGTCCAATGAAGTACCTGAGTTAAGTGATGTAGTATTAAAGTGCAAGCCATTCCGGGACAACAGAGCCCAATAGTGGGGAGGGATAGCCTGGCTATAATTATCTGTTTTATTAGGCACCCCCTTATGCTGCTGTCTGTCCAAATATCTCCTTTAAGCCTTATAAATTCCGTCTAATGCTAGAGGATCAGAGGAGGGGAGAAGTAAGATAATCCAGGATGACCAAAATCTTATTCTCAAAGATATAAGACAACTTGTTTGCCAATGTCGTCAATTTTATTTGATGCACATTTAGTGACAAAAACTTGAAAGGATGTGTCTCCTTGGGCTCTGAGGAATGTTCTTCTTTGTTGAGCAAATCCCTGTTTCTGATGGTACCTATAAATTCTGAAAGATGAACCACTCTTGATTGTGCACCAGTGATTTGCGATTGTTGTATAGTGACAAAACACTCTGTAATTGAAGACAAAGGTTTGCCACCCTCAGGCAGACTGCAAGCTTAATGATCTGACACTGAAAGTTGGTGACTTCTGAATGACATGTCTTTCTAAGCTAATGGCCCAGAGAAGCATTTTTCCCATTGTTGGGAAAAGAGAGAGGTCATCTGTATTGAGTGGTGGGGAGCAGTCCACCCCTCTCATGCAGTGCCCTTCGCAACTCCAATTGCTTCTCAGTCCGGGACATAGAAGGCACAAAATCCATGTCCATTTGCGGGAGAAGTGAGTGGTATGGCTCACCTCCTTGTTGTAGCAGTGGGGGTCATGCATTGTTCATATACATGACTATAGACTTGGGACCCACGCAGCCAGCAGGTCTGCTAACGGCCACACTGAAACTTGCAATGAACACTGTTAGCGCCGCCTCCCAGACCGGGTGCCAGGGAAGTAGAGTTCCGTGTAGAGGTAATTTTTAATAAGCTTTGTGCCTGCAGCTTCAGAACCCTCACTATGGGTGCCACAGAATTGGCTATTTTCACCTTGAGATGCCAGTGAGTTTGTTCATTTCCAGATATTTTCCAAACTCTATTTGCGATTACTGACACTGAGAACAATATTGGTAAACTGGCTCTGCGCCATTACCGCACTCTCCAAAATGGCCTCAAAAAGCACAAAACTCCAAAGTCAATCAGGATGAAGGACATACTACAGGCACCAGACTGGACTCTGAAGAGGACCAAGAACATTGCCAACAAATACAAAATCAGGGTGACAACGCTGTGACCACAGTGCACAATGACTGCATTGACTAAACTAAGTGAGACATAGATGGTATGATCAATGAGTTCAGGACAGACCTCCTAGCATTGAGAAATTAAATTATATCACAATCTCTGGCTGACCTGGATTACTCCACGAAATGTGGAAAATAAAATTGACCACCACAGCATGAATTTTGCTAAGCACCTACATGAGCAGGACAATTTTGATGTTTACGTTGCCGAGCTGGAAAGATAATGCAACAAGCTGTGGAACAAATGGGATTGTGAGGAAAATATGCCCAGGAGCAGCAGGGGGCCCTGTTAAGGCCCCCTTAGTTGCCTCTCCACCAACCTTTTCATGGCGGGCTTACCGCCATGAAATGGGCGGTGGACAGGCAACTTGAAATATGCCCAGCAATGCTGCAGTGGCACCACCTGCATATTGCTGCCCCTATCAGCACCGCCTCCACTGCACTGGATCATTGATGCCGGCGGAGCTGGTGGTCTAGTGGTGGTCCACCCACCACACTCAAAATACTGCAGGCGGACCTGCAGTTAGGCCATGATCCAGCCGCTGCCATGAGAACGACAGTCCTGTGGACTGTCTTACTCGTAATCAGGGTACCAAAACAACAACGTCTCAACCAGTAATTGCAGGGACAATTTTAGGAAAATGCATAAATCATCAAGGAGGGGAAACGACAGACCAAAGTAGGAAATTTTGTTGTTATTATTATACAAATAGTTACAACAGCACTATAGTACAATTCAATCAGTTTAAGGTAGCCAAACATACACCAATTGTGTACTGACTGTGCTTAGTGCAAGTGATAAGTGCAGTGACACTAGTGATATATACAGTGTGAACGGCGCAAAGTGAGAAACCAACATTAATCATAAACAAATTGCATAAATACAATGAATAATTAGCAATACGGTATTAATCCTTAGGTAGCCGTGAATTACACTGGGATGTCGACGGCGTTTCGACCCTATACAATTAAGGTCCTCATCAGGACAATGGCTAAAATTTGAAGGGTGCTGTTGAGGTATAAAGGAAAATTAAATAAGAGATACGAAAGTAGGTAAACCATCTGTTAAAACATAAGAAATATCAAGTCACAAAGGGCAGAAAAGGGGAGAAATTGAGTAAAGGACTCCACTGAAGAGGGGGTGGGGAGGGGAGGGGGGAGGGGGGGAAAGGGGAGAGGGGGGAGAGGAGAAGGGAAAGGCAAAGGGGGGGGACAAAAATAAGGTGAGTATTGGCGACCGAAAGGGAGGGGTGTATGGGTATGGGATTGAGTAAATGCCAATAAGGTGAAATAAATAAATATATCACCTGAAGTCAAATCTACATGGAATCAAACATAACGCTAATAAATAGACGTTATCAGGAACTCATAAAGTAGACATTATCAAGAAGTCTTCGCAGGCACAAGAAAAATATATTCAAAAACTGCAAAAGAAAAAATATTTCACATACTTATAAACGAGAATATCAAGCCATCTGATGCATCAAAGGATGGGTAGAGGGGACGGGGGAAAGGGAAGAAGTTTGTTGATAGCAAATAGCGAACAAACATACCAGGCTATCTGTTCTTTTAAAGCCTGTTTCGGTCGTCAAATTACAGTCCAACTAATATGGACGATATCCACGGTATATATGTAAAGTTCAATAAGTACCCCGAATCTATAAACAAAAGAAGAGTAAATGAGGGCATCAACTAAAATTGCGGAAAATACTAAGGCAATAACGTTTTAAGGAGATACTAAGGCAATAACTTTTTGAAGAACACTTACCAACTAAGCTGTATCAAGTCGGAGCCAACACGTCAACACGTCAAATATCTGAGCTGTTTAATCAGATTTAATGCGTAAGAGTGCCATAATTGCACAACCAAAGAAAGCGGTAACCAGTTAGTGGAACTAGAAATCTCTTTTCAGACAAATCAGTCGATTAATCGCCAGCAAAACAAGCAGAGTCAATACGCGAGGATGACTTAATCACAAACACCAATGTATCGTTGTCCGAAGATAAAGCCAACGCGGAAGTCGAATTTGCGCATGTCAGCCTGCCACTTAAAACACTAGAACGTGAACTATGGGATAACTAAGTACCCCAGGGGGAACAAGTCACCAAAAGATACTCGATACAAGTGTTTAGAAAAGGACGGGACGGGAAGGGGAACAAAACACCACAGGAACGTGGATTGAAAACGAAGAAAAAGGATAAAAAGATCGAATCAAAGAGATAGATGCGTGTCATGTGTAATACATCATTGAATCATGAATTGACATTTAACAAAGTGCATGCCTAGAGAAAACTAAAAAACATATACGTAAATACGTACAGACATAAGCACATCAATGTACATGTGTACTCTTCAATTATAACCAATTTAATTAGACTTTTTTAAAAAAAATATATATAATAGAGACACTTTTCAACAATTAACTACTTAGTCATCAGTTAATAAGAGAAAGGGAGAAACAGGGAAAGGGAATTTAGACTTGAGAAGCCACTTGGACCTTCAGTTCAGGCAGTCTTAAGTAGAATAATAAAATAGTATTCATAGCGAAAACATGGTGGTAAATTGCAGTATCGTAAATCGCTGCCTATAACCGACAGAAAAACATAAGGAGAGTCTAATATAACAGAGTTTGAAAAAAGTTCACTAAGGCTTTCAGGTTCATGGAATTCGAGCATACACAATTCCAAATCTTATGATGTCATCACAACAGAATTCCATTCATCAAGGGAGTTGAGGCCACAGTTTACAGAATTTCATCGTGTGATCCAACGACATTCACATCTATTGAGTAGAAGTTGAAGATCGCCGCCTCGAGTAGGTATTTGTGGCCGATCAATTACCTGCCATGTGAAGTCTGATTCTGTATGATTGAATTGCTTAAAGTGTGTGACTAATGGGGCCGTCTCAACATTACATCTGATACGGCTCTTGTGCTGGCTGATCCGTTGTTTTATCATCTGTGTTACAAGGACAGCGTATGGCATAAATCACATTAGTAGTCCGACAGTTTGAAAAATGTTTCAGATGATAAGTGCGATCAGGCGTAACAAAAACCTTGGTGTTAAAGGTAAGGTCACACACAATGCATGTCTGGCATTTAAAATGACCAATAACAGGGGGCAAACCCCACATAGATGTAACTGACGGAGTTGTAATTTCTTTTACAGGCCATGTAATCGCATGTACCAATTTGTCAGAGAGGTTATCACCTCTTTTGTAGGAGAACAAAGGAGGATCCTTGTATAAGCCGGACGTCCGAAGAATCGTCCAATTTTTCTTGATTATTTTCCCAACGTTGTTACTTGAGGGACTGTATATGCTGACAAATGGAATACGTTGATTTTGAGTTCTTTCTGAGGGAGATAAAAGTGTTTCCCTATGGCAATACCAAGCTCTCTTAGAGGCCCTTCATACCAGATGTTTTGGGTACCATCTACACATGAGTTTTTCGGTCAAGATAGCTGCTTCACGCACATAATCTTTTCGCCATTTACAGTTCCTTCTGATTTGAAGGAACTGCCCATATGGTAAGCCATCACATAAACGGTGCGGGTGGTAACTATTGTACATTAGCAAGGTATTGCGCTCCGTGGGTTTTCGATAAAGTTTAGTACCCACCGTACCACCTTCACAATGTAAAGTCAAATCTAGAAAGGGTAAGTCATTTGTTCTAATATCTGACGTAAAGGTCAAATGATTCTGACAGCTATTTAGCCAAATAATGAATGATTCCAAATCTTCATGTGTACCATGCCAAAAAAGAAGAACGTCATCAATATAGCGACGCCAGAGTTTGACATTAGTCAAGAAAGGGTTGTGAGCAGATAGAACATATGTAGTTTCAAGATGGTAAACATACAGTACTGCAAAATTTGGAGCAAAACAAGCGCCCATTGAAACTCCTTTCACCTGAAGATAAAAGGTATCTTTGTAAAGAAAGTAATTGTTTGTCAAAGCAATGTGTAACAACTCTAAGATGAACTCACTAGGAATACGAACAGGTCTTGGTCTAGTATCCAAAAGATCTTTTATAACTGCGAGTCCATCATTGTGAGGAATATTTGTGTATAGGGATTCAATATACTCGTAATCAGGTCCTAAGTCATCCTGTCATAGTTTTGTCTCCATCTTTGTGTTGCATTGAAAAGATGTTTGTATTCCATCAGCTGTTCATGTCCAGTCAGTATTTGGTTCAGTATGCGTCACCTAAGACAACACAGTTTGGTTTCAGCAACAAGGAATGAATGATTTGTCAGCTGCTCCTGAGACTGTTATTGTATATGGAACCACTTTTCCTCCTTGTTATCCTCCATGTTTCGAAATCTTGTTCCTTTGTACCTAATACCAATTATTTGGGTTTCCTGTATCTTGAGACAAATAGTTTCATTAAGTAAACAACTGCAAAACGTTTTTTTCCGTGAAATAGCCTGAACATTTACAGTTCATTTCAGATCTTTGCTCTTCAATCTGAGTTTTTTTTATATAAATGTAGATAGATCTGCAGTTCTCTCCTGGTCTTCCGCAGTCCAATGTCAACTACTCCAAACTCTTGACATCACCTTATCATTCTGAAGTGCAGGTTTATATTTGGCACATGTGTCCCTTGCTGGCTTTAGTGACCATCCACATGAAATATTTTAGGTCATTGAATTCACCCTGTTATTATTTGCACAGGTTTGGGGAAGGGAAAGGTTAGGGCATGCAACCCTGCCATTCTCACAGACACATGCATACAACACATACATACATGCAAACACTCACACACACAGAAATACACAAACACAAATGCACACATTTCACTATATGAACGCAAGCCAACCTCTCCACTTGAACACCCTACTCCATCACCTTTACTCTCCCACATCATCTGCTCCCTACCTTCCTCCACCATGTTACGTTCTATCCTTATGGCTTTATGGCAGTGGAAGCTGGCAGTCTTTCTTACTCACCATCTACCACCCTGACCCCTCTCCAGAGCATGTTGTTTGCTCTGTTTCCCACTAAATCACTAATCCACAAACATACAAAATTCCCAAGTAATGAAGAACCACTTTCAATTGAACAAAAAAGCCAGAGCTGATGTCCTAACCCATGCTTGTCTTTCCCAGGCTTTTGCAAAGTAGTATGAATCCTGGTTGTGGGCAAAAGAACACTGTAGTCTTTCTAATGGCATTAGGCTGGTATTATATATATTGTGAGGGATGTCCATTCTAACATTGCAATACAAAATATTTCACTTAAAATACTCATTGCATTCAGAAAACATTTACAGGAATGAAGCAAGGCAATGAATAAATGAAATGTTTGTTAGGAGGTTATCTTTTGGCCACCAGCCCTGAGGTACTCTTTCTGAGTTTAGGTGGTTTCTGAGAAGCTTTCCTTTTAGGCAGCTGTCGCTAGTAGTAAACCACTTCAATAAACCAGCGGCATTATTATTAAAATACTATGTAAGTCACCATGGACTAAGGTACAGTAAGTTCACTCCTGACCTCCACGAGTCCAGACACACCTGTAGACGACTCGAGAAGAGATGGAGGTACAACAAAACCCCAGAAATCCACTCAACCTTCAAAACTGCCATCAACACACACCACCTCCTCCTCAAAATCACGAAGAAAATGGCCCTCCAAGACAGAATCAACGTAAACGCACACAACAGCATATAACCCTTCGCCATCATCAAGGAGTTTGCCAGGATTAACAGCGAGACTACAGACATTCCCTCCTCGCAAGACCTCTGCAACAAACTTGCCATCTTTTTCCACAACAAGATCAAGCAGATCTATGACAGCAACAACACCCAATGCCCTCCGACTACGCCTGACATCACAGCACGCAACCACGCAACACGCCAACAGATCCTGCTCAACTGGACTCCGCTCACCACAGATGGCACACTCAAGACAATGAAGAGCATTCACTCCGGAGCCCACTCTGACCCTTGCCCATATCACATCTTCCATAGAGCTGCCACCTCTATCGCCCCTGAGCTTCGCTGCACCATCAACTGCTTCATCGAGACTGCCACCTTCCCTGATGACTGGAAACACGGCACAGATCAACCCCCTGGTAAAGAAGACATCCGCCATCCCGACAGACCTCAAGAACATCAGACCCATCTCCCTGCTCCCTTTCTCAGCCAAGGTCATCGAGAAGGGCATAAACGTTCAACTCTCCAAGTTCATCGAAGGGAACCACATCCTGGACATCTCCCAATCCGGATTCCGAAGCAAACACAGCACCAAGACCGCACTCCTCACCACCAACGATGACTTCCGCTCCCTCCTTGACCAAGGCAAAACCGCAGCCCTCATCCTACTTCGATATTGTCTCCTACTGCACCCTAATCATGAGACTCCACAATGCCGGCATCCGGAATCAGGCCCTGGAATGGATCCACACTTTCCTTACCCGTCGAACACAGCGAGTCAGACTACCTCTGTTCTTCTCAGAACCTTTAGGTACCCGCTGCAAAGTGCCCTAGGGCTCCTCCCTGAGTCCCACCCTCTTTAAACGTCTACATGACCCCCCTCGCCGACATCATCAGGAACCATGGACTCAACATCATCTCCTGCGCTGATGACATCCAGCTGATCCTCTCCCTCACCAATGAAACCACAGCCACCAGAATCAACTTCCACAGCCAGATGAAGGCCGTTGCCACCTGGTTGAAATATAGCTGCCTCAAGCTTCACTTGGACAAGACTGAAGTACTCATCCTGGGACCCAACCCCTCAGCCGGGCATGACTCCTGGTGGCCTGCCGTACTGGGAACCCCCTCACCCACACGAACCACACACGTAACCTCATCATCACACTGGACTCCTCACTCACAATGAATCACCATATCAACCCTGTATCCTCATCTTGCTTCCACATCCTTTGCCTGCTTTGAAAGACATTCATATGGTTCCCCACAGAATCCAGAAAGACGGTTACCCATGCACTCATCACCAGCAGACTCGACTACGGCAACTCACTCTATGTCGGTGTCACCCAGAAACTCCTCAGGAAACTACAGAACGTTCAAAATGCCACAGCCAGACTGGTCCTCAACATCCCTCTCCACATCCACATCACCAAACACCTTCAAGAATTCCACTGCCTTCCAGTCAACAAAAGAATCACCTTCAAGCTCCTCACACATGCCTACAGAAGCCCTCCACAACGCAAGACAAGCATATCTGAACCACTGCCTGTCAGATACCTTTGCTCCGCCCAACTGGCCCTGGCCACTGCCCCAAGGATCCACAAGACCAAAACCGGAGGAAGATCCTTCTCCCACCTCACCCCAAGACCTGGGCCTGGGACCTGGGTCAGGCAATCCCAGTCGCTGACCCAATTCAGGAAGATCTCAAGACCTGGCTCTTCGACTGAACCCCTGTGCCTAAACACATCAGCAGCCCCCTTCCCCTCAGCGCCTTGAGACCCTCACGGGTGAGTAGCCGTGCTACACAAACCCCTGATTGATTGATTGAAGTGAAGGAAACGTCGGACAGGCTTACTCAGCACGAGAAAGGAACCACGGAGTGGAAACAAAACAAAAGTTTAACACTTATTGCTACACAATGTATAAAGATATTCAATTGAGTAAATGTAATCTGAGAATCTGTAAGTATTCCATTTTCGGGAAAGAATCGACCAAATTCACCAAGTCAGGCTATCATTTTAAAAATACAGTCGGTATTTGACATTTACTTAGCGGCCATTTTCTTTCTTTAAAACATTTTGTACCAAAACACACATTTAGCACAATGGGTAACAATGCACTGAACACCTGGAAATCAAAAATGAAGTTGATAAAAATCAAGGCATCAGTATAACAGAGCTCAATACAAAACACGTATAGTGCCTAGATCGTAATCAGATGTAAATGCTACAGCATAATAGTTGCAAGAGTGCATAAATCAGATAATAGTCCAATGTTGGTGCCAAAGACACGAACGGGTGAGGGTGAAAAACGAGTATGCAAGAATTTTAAAACTGAAAGGATAAGACGGTGAGACATCACGTCAGAAATACGTTCTCAATGCTTCATTACAATGATAAAAGATGGAGAATACAAAATAAACTACAGGACAGCACGTTTAAAGAGAAGGAAAAATGTGGACTATGTACCTCTAATGACATCTTCTACCTGCGAATGGTTCCAGCAGGTGCAAGACCGAGCGTCTGCTCTAGATTAAGATAAGTAGGATGTTCCCTCTGTATTTAACTTGCAAACAACATGGAAACAATCTTTAAATGCCCCCTTCTGTATTTATTTTCTGTAATTACACATCCTAAAATGCCAAGTAGCTTTCCAGTACAGTTTAGATTTACATTGTGTAGTTGTTTATAACAAGAACAACTACTAAAATTAAGCATTCAGCTACAAAAAAACACCGGCTTCTCCACCCAGCATTTAGACGTGCAACAAATGGCTGTTTTCTGCTTTTTTGAGTTCATATAAATAGTAGAAAATTCCTATAATTAACCATGATGAGACCTTCTCTGCCATTAAAAGTAGGACTTGTTTGTTGAGCTAACATTCTTGTAAACACAACTCTTAATGTTAGAGCATCAAATGGCAATTTCTTGGTCTTTGTTTAGGAAAGCAAGACTCCTCGTTGTATAGTCTAAGTCTCAGACAGAGAGGCGAGGGGAAAGGGTTTGCCTCCTTGGCGCGCAGTCGTGAGCGTCTTAGCGATACATAGTGCAATAGGGAGAAAATAATACATATTAAGTAACACACAGAGGAATACTTTTTTTATCACCTCAGGTGTCATCAGCATTGTAAAAAAACATGAACTTGTTATAGAAATTATGTTTATCCAAATTGGTTGTATTTGCAGGTTGTCTAAATAGTCAATGGCTTTAAATGCTTTGACTTCAAAAACCATGAGGCATCCATATTTTCACATTGTTTAATTAAGTTCACATTTCCTTTTTTTCTAGGAGCCTGGCTCCTGCCTCAGCTGCATAATTGTGCTTGATCAGGGGTGCTCAGCATCTCTTCCGGTTACCTGGGGTCGGGTGCTGTAATGCTTCTACTAAGGACTCCCATGCTCTGGCTATGTCTAGCGATTCCTGCTCTCTCCTCGCCATACCCAACCCATCTTTTCAGTTCTTTCCTCGAATGGTCTCCGTCTGGCCCACGGGGTCTTCCAATTCCTGGCTATTTCCCTCTTCCCAAAACCAAGGCTACATCCCGAAACTTGCTTGTGGTCTTAGTCTTAGCTGTGTGTGGGAACCAATCTAAGAGACAGTATCCAGGAGTGCATTGAACCTCTCGTTCGCTAACCTCTGTCAGAACCCCCGCAATGCTCTTCCAATAATCCATCAATTTTGGGCATCCCCAAAACTTCTGGAAGAATTCAGTTCCAACCACCCCACGTCAGGGGCATTTTGCGTCATCTACCACAAAATACCTATTAATGCTCCCTGGAATACATAAAAATGAATGAGCCTAAATCACGCATTCCTTCATACTTTAGGTATGTGAGCTACAAGTGCCTCCCAATTCTTCTCTACGTTGGAGATTCCCAGCGCCTCCTCCCAGCGGCCTCACAAATTCTCTAGCAATAGCAGCAATTCACCACGCAGTTGCTGATAGAGGTGACCACATATCAACAGCCCACAGCCTGAAGTGGCTGAGACATGCCCATCCTCCACTGTCTGCAGACCACCACTGTGACTGCACTATGCAACAGGAAGTAGCCACAAGGGAGGTCATAGAAATAGTAGTAGCAGCTCAGTTTCAAATAGGTCCCTAACTGTCATCGCACCCACCGCCACCCAATCTGCCAGTTCCCACCAATCACCCTCATGTGGAAGCTCCATCAGGAACTCTAGAGGAATGTGGAAGGAGTAGGGCATTCACACCCTTGTCTTCTGCAGGGTCCTGGTCCAGCACTGGCGAAGTACCTGAAATTCCATGGAGTCTCCAGTACCAGGCTTTTTGAAGTGCAGCAGTACACATGATAATTTGCAAAGGTCCGAAACATAAGGGGAAGTTCTTACTTGAGGCACACACCAACTCCCGCTTGCCAATAAACAAACAGCAAACACCCCAACTCCAACAGTACAGGACAAGCAGGGCAACCCCCCATCCAAGCATTCAGCCAACAGGCATGCATACATGGGTGTACCCACATGTCCTCTCCCCTGTGTATCTACCCGATTTGCTCTGGGTGCTGACACCAGTCATCAGGCTCTTCCCTCCCACGTGGTCACGCTGCAGGTTCCAGGTGCGACAGTAGGGTGCGCTGGCCTTCTAGTCCCCTCCTCGCAAGGGTCGAGTCCTCCCTCCGTGCGAGCGCACACAAACAGAGGGACGCCCTGTGGCAGTTACGGAGCTTCGCCCGCCGGCTCAACCACATGACAGTGGGAGCGCGGCCGGGCAGCGGCAGTGAGGGAGCTCGTGAGCGGAGGCGGTGCAGCGCTGGGCAGAGGCAGCGCTTGCTCGCACTCGCGCACAGGTTCGGCCTCACCTCTGGCGCTGCTACGTGCACCAATGAAACGCTCCTCCTTCTTGACCGCCAGCAGTGGGGGCGCGCCAGCCAAGACGGCGCACACGGAGCCCAGACAGCTGCTGGTAGGACTTCTCGCGGGGTGGGCACCCGCTCCAGGCCTGGACCGGTGAGAGCGGCTCGTGCAGCGCAGGCCATGGGACATCCACTGCGGAACCACGGTATGGACAGCAAATGCAGGGTTGTGGCGAGGCGTGGGGTAGACCCGCCTCGTCGCCAGTGTGGCATCCCGGTCTAAGGGCTACCGTGCGTGGAGGTAGGCCGCAGGCTTGGGGGACCAGACAAGAATGGACACACACACACTACTTGTGGCTACTGGGCCAAAGACCCCGAGCGGTCTTGTGCCCCTTTATTTATGCCCTCGGGGGCGCCCGCCCTCGGGATGCATGGGTGCATGAGCAGCGTGTGTGAACGGGCCGGGTGGCTCTGTCACTACAACTAATAAAGTGCAGTTTTGTAAATTCTGAAAAAAAGTAAATTGACACAAACGTGTGCGTTTAAATTTGAGAATCAAGTACAACATTTCTGTCAATTGCACACAATTCTAACCAATCGTTTTCAAGAGCTGACACACCATCAGACTATAAGTTAGACTTCGGAATACTGCGTGAACATGACCAAATAAGTCATAGTTTTAAACTTCTTGGTTGGAGTTACAGTATTAACAATGCATTGTTATAGGGTGAAATACCCTGCTCTGTTTTGTGTTAGCATATTCATGCCCTGCATTTAAATTCAAGAGATGTCACAGTCTAAGATGCTGTTTTAGTGAAGAGCCAGCCATTCAAACCATCAGTTATTGTAATATTAATTGGAAATATTCGGAGCAGGTTGGCAAGATCTGGACATAAACTCCTAAATCAAAACATTAGAGTACACGAATAAAACGCATGGCGCCCTACTTCCTGTAAATTATTATCCCCAGGTGTTTTTCCTTGTTGTTACTGACCAGTGAAAGATCACAGTGGATGACAAGAAGGCAACACAGAATAAGTAAAGGGCACATTTAAGCATCAGTCATTGATTACAACTCTTGGGTGCAGTTAGGTACCGAACCACATGGAACAGGCTTCTAATACATTTAAGTAGCTAAAAATAGGAAAGTGACTGATATGATGCCAGTGGTGCTTCTTTTAAGATTATT
This sequence comes from Triturus cristatus, assembly GCF_964204655.1. Classification (NCBI taxonomy): domain Eukaryota; kingdom Metazoa; phylum Chordata; class Amphibia; order Caudata; family Salamandridae; genus Triturus; species Triturus cristatus. The sequence goes on from NC_140595.1 coordinate 552,389,692, forward strand.
TCTGTCTACTTTGTTTTATTAGTTACAAAATCTCAAGCTGTTTCTAATTGGTTACTCATGTTTTCCAATAAATGTTCCTGTATCTAAAACCATGCATAAAAATGGCGGCAAAAGTGCCCACGTGCCCAGTTTTATAGCTTCATCACTTAAGGCAGGGAAATAACGTTAATTATTGAACTTATCGCCTCTAAAGAAGTGCTGCTTCATTGACGATGTGCCCTACTGTTCTTCCTAAATTTCGAAGTGGGGTAAACCTGCAACTACAAAAAAAAGCATATTTTGAGGTAATCAGACATTTCTGATATTGTGTGGTAAAATCAGGTTCAAGACACACTATTACATTTTGATCCAGGTCCCGAGGTATCTGAAACACTGGGTCACTGCGGTATAACTGACCCAATTATGAGTCACTTAGTAATGCTGGGGGAGATAATACTGCACCTGGCATCCATCAACAGGGAACTGTTATAGAGGTAGGAGCCATGCCATTTTGTATAGACCTATAGCCTGACTAGGCTTGCAGCATCGCACCAGTCTGCAAACGGGAGTACCCTAACCCTTTACCTCTCTGTCCTGCTCATACACTGCCTGTGGCCCGTGCAACCACAAGGCTGCAATTTTGTCCTTCTATTTGCAGCCATTTTCAAGTATTGAATCAATTGCCATCTTCAATAACTGCTTGCCAAATAAACTGTAAAAAAGAGTTCAGTTACCTGAATTGTCACGTGCGCGATTTCAGGCACCAGCTAGAAAATCAGGCAACTGTGGTAGTAGTGTATACAAACTCATTGTGCAACTGTGGGAGAAAACAGTGAGGCCCATTTTTCAGCTTACAGACCTGGAGGGTCCTGAAGAAGGACATGAAGCTAGAGAGGCTGAAGACACAGGTGAGTGTAGCAACACTGTACAATCAGCACGCATGTTCAAATCTCAATGCCAGTGTGCACATTGAAAGCTGCCTGATGCTCCAGATTTTAGATAATGAAAACTGCTGCTGACTGCCCTTCAATTTGGCCAAAACATTGCCACTTGTGATTGGAATATGATGGAAGCAGTGCAAATTCAATCAAAACATGGGGTCTTAGAGTCAAGGGATGATGAAATGCTCAGGGGGTTGGCACATCATATACAGTAAGTTGTGAGGCAGGGAAGTGAATAGTATATTAATGGTTGGCATGGATCATGTTGAAAGACCCTGAAGTTATGAGGGATAAAAATGTGACTTGGAAAATTTGCTACCTGGTTTATTTGGTGATAGCACTTACCAACTGGACGGTGGGAGGATTTCTACCCACTTTGGAAAAGAGACTGGGGTGTGTGCCACTTTTTAAACAATATTTTGAAGGCGGGTAGTTCAGAATCCATGACTGAAGCATCTTCTATACTCAAGATATAGCTGAACGTAGGTAGCTACACAATAGGCTATTTGATATGTTAACTATATTTATAAGCACACATTATCCGCAGATCAACGTCATAACAAAGCACAAAGAAATATTTAAGAAGGATTAAGTATTGATAATAAAAATAATAAGAGAATAAAGAGGTATGTTTTTTATTTTTATTTGCTTGTAGCAGTAACTTAAAATCATTTAAATGGCTGTGGGAGAGTACTCCACCACTTAGTAACAAAGAAATCAAATGGTCTACCTCTACGTCTACCTAGGGTCGGACTGGTCTACTGGGCAATCAGGCAGTGTCCAAGGGTCTGGTCTGAAAGGCCAATGTGTGGGCTGTTTCTTTAACAGTTTGTGGGCCCATTTTATGGTCCAACCAGGCAAGAGCAGAATCTTTCAGCCTGCAGTCTATCAGCATTTGTTGCCTTATAGGCAGTAGAATTACAATCATACTGTGGGCAGAGGTCAAAAGTACTTATTGGTTACGCCCACGCTCCCTTTGCAGTTTTTACTGCATAGTATGATGGAGATATGCCTTCCACAAGATGTGTACTACAGCCCACATGAGTTGTCTGGAGTCAGCCATCTGTTATCATGTGCCCGAGTTAGGCCTGGTAGGAAATAGTGGCTATTTACATGTACACGATTCTTTCCTAAAGTTGCCTTCCCTTTGTCACTTCGACTTTTGGCACATATTTGCATTTGCGGCATTTGGGTTAGTTTCTAAGAAACGCCGACCTTGCTGACACAAAAGAACTTTGTGAGAACACTATCACACTGCCTCAGCATTATGTGCAAGACATTTACGTGCGTGATGAAAATGTGTTTGGTATTACTGGCGACGCAGCTATCTGTGGAATATGAACAGTAGGCATCCTGATCACAATCACGGCCCTTTCCAGATATATCCTTTTGTTTCCAAATACAATCAGAGGAGATGCTTCTGCTGACTTTGAGGGGTCCCTGCTTGTTGAACCTTTTGCCTAGCAGCTGACTGACATCTCCGTGAGGGGTGTCAATTTGTGACCAAGATGGGGTTCTAAATTCTTATCCACAAGGTAAGGAGGTTGGATCATCCAGAAGGGAGTTTCTTGGCAGACCATAGAATCAAACCCTAGACACTTAGGTTAGGGTTTGCATCGTAGGGGTATGCTAGATTGTTATAATACTGTATATGTATGCATATATAAGCTATCTCAACAAGATGGTGGAACTGTATGTTTTATTCACTCTTTTGCCACTCATTATAACTTTTGTCTGCTTCTGTCTATTAATCATTGCAGCACATATTTTCTATACAGGAATCACTGTGGTTCAATAAATATTGAAAAGCATCCCTTTGTGTATTCTTTGTATATTTCTCTGAGCGAAAGAGAGCATGAGCGACTAAACAAAAAGTTCTAGTTCTGTCACCTCGGTTCCTGAGGGAACAGGGTTGTCATGTTTAAGTAGCTGCCAGAACTGTTCACTCCCTGCCCAAGCTTAGGGGGGCTAACAGTGGCACTGTGAGATTGCTGGTCCAAGCAACAACATATACTGTGGAGGTGCATGGAATCAATCTGGCACCATCCTTAGTTTATGTAGTCTGCAAACATGCAGTTCCTACTGACTAGTGGAAACTACACTACACTGTACCATCAGCTGCTGACCTCAGCATACCAGCAGCCACTTCAAGAACACCTATCACACACCAGCTGCCACCACCTCAACACCGGTCTTCCTGGCTTCCAATCATCATCTTGCCACACCTCCTGTGACAGCTGCTGCCATCATCGCCCCTGCAGCCGCCGCCTGTGAAGCCACATTGCCAGCCACTCACACCAACAGCGAAGATGCTGTACCATCTGCTATAAATTCCATGCAAGCTACCTATTGTGAAGGAGCGATCAACATGGAAAAAGGGTGCAAATAGGAATCTGATGGCCCTCTCAAGGTAATGGAGTCATTGCTTCCATTGATACTGGTCATTCTACCCTCCTGGGGAACTTGATATAAGCAAAAGAAGCAATGTTGGTGTTTAGAGAATGCATGGAGTGTTGTTAGAGTGAATGGGAGAAATCCAGCAACAGGAGTCCTAGTTTTCTTTACAGCACAGGATTCAGCGACACAGGGACACTAGAACAGCCAAACTCTACAGTACAATGCACTTTGCAGAAAAGCACACAACCAGATGGTCCTTCACTGCAGGACTTCTGCCATCTGTGGCATGTGGTGGAGGAATGTGTGGTCATTATGTAGGCAATACAAGAGTAGCTCATTCTTATTTAACACATGTACACCAGAAATCTAGCGAGAACAACCATATAATCCCTGCGACTTGGACGCCAACAGTCACTTACCCCGCTCTTCTAAAGTGTCACCCTTCCACTTATCCCCACAGATTTTCCCTTTCAGTCTTCAGAGGTCCGATTCAGTCCAGATGACAGAGCAGGCCGAGGCTCTGCAAAAAAAGAGTCGAAAATGTGTGACATTCTTGTACAAATTTATAGGAGTTGGGACTAGAGTCATCAGTGTATTGTGTACATATTGTCGATAGCAGGATATAGATTTAGGTGATGGGTTAATTGGGAACACGGAAATTTGGGTTTTGAGGTTGGAGGTAGGCTAGGGCCGCTGTGGAGTAATTGCTTGATTCTAACTAGGATGAACGTGTAAAAGATGGGTGAATTGCGCAGTGGTTAGTGTAAGATTCTGTTTTTGGGATAAGAAAGGAATTCAGATAATTAGTGTGTTATTCTCAACAGTGAGATGCATGTATTCAAAAGTAATGGTTGATGAGGTAGCATTTGATGCCAGCATCATTTGCCTCTGATGATGTTGGACTCATCCATCTTGTGGGATATCCTGAGCATGTGGTACATCATAATGCTATGCTGTATTCTACTTCTCCTCTAGATCATGGAGTCATGTCTGGATTAAGGAAATTGGCCACAGAGGGTATGAGCACCAGTTCTGCACCTACCACCATTTGAACATGGATTGTTTGCTGCATTTTACTGTTTTTGGATATTTACTCCATGAACTTAGGAGATAGAAGTAGGACACATGTCCAGTATGTTTCACCAAAGATATTAGGGGAACCCCAGTGTGATAGAACTTTTCATTGACAGGATTTACTATCTGGGGTTCTGTGGGAAAAACATTAGGTTGATTAATGTGAGAAGAACACTCGTTAAATGACACAACATCTTTCAGAAAGTCAGCTGCAGCACAGCAGGCAGATGTTTAAATGGGCTCTGGTATGCAGAAGTTGCAATGACATACATCAAATCATATATATTTATGGAATATGCTTGTACATGATGAGCACGTTAAGACACCTTCTTAGGAGCCAGCACCTTCTTCAGGGCTTATGGGGTAGCAATTCCTTTTGGCTGAGTTCTTGCAGTGGTACCTGCTGAACCTAAATTTCTATTTCATGCAGCCTGAGGTAACGGTCAATATGCGGTTGTTTCTTCGTGCTGGTTGCAAATGAGTGAGGATAGTGTGGACTGAAATTACAGCACTTGTTGGTAATTGCAGCCACTCTGAGTTCAGGTATTATCATTAGTATTATTGCAGCCAAGGACTTTTTGAAATTATTTTGAAAAAATTGATGTTTTGCGTCAGTACTCATTGATCCAGTCTGCATTGCTGTTTTTATGGGATATCATGACCCTATAAAAACATTTCTTGGTTCTTCATGTTGCTATTTAGGCGTGCCAATATTTTCCACCTGCTCTGCGTTGCAGGATGAGTTTATTTCCCCATGTGCTGCCTGAAACTCTGCTACTTGTAATTGTTAACAATATTGTTTATTTCTTGCAATGTTACTGCTGGCATTATTTTCTCCTGCGGTTAAACCGCACACAAATATACAGGATTTTTGGCTAGTTTATTCCATGCACATTCAGATCAGATGCACAAAAACGTGCAATCAGACGAGTATTATCACATGAAAACTTGTGATAATTCCTCTCATAATGGAAGCCAAAGTATCTGCTTTTTAACTGCTATATATGAAAAAAATCAATCAGCAAAGCGCAAAGGACTTCTTGATATATTTACATTTTTAGCTGAGTTTAGGGCCCGTAAACTGATCAATAACTTTAATGCCATCTCTGCCAGCAGTGAATGTCCAGCAACTGGAATAAGAAGTCATTATCCACTTTTTAAAGGACTTTTATTAGGCCAGTCCAATCTGTAATTGTTATTTATCAAAAGCTAATGCCAGAATGGCATCATCGTTTGACTTCAGTGTTGCTCTTCTATTTGACCTCCATTATGAAACCTATAAGATTTTAATACGAAGCACAATCTGCATCCGTTGGCAGGTTCTTAGACCTAAAATAGACAAATCCCCTGTGTTCCCAAGGTCTCATTGCTGTAGGTGTGGGCGAAAATTGCATGCTTTCAGTTCAGTGAATATTTTGAAACTCTGGAGATCTGTAGACGTGAATTGCCAAGGAAAATATCGCAGAAAATTGCATTATTGCTGATTTTAATGTTTTGCAAAAAATCTCTTTATTGAAGTTATTCAAAACAGAAAGTCAGGATTCAACCATGTCGCTACAGACATTACATCATAGGGGCCGATTATGATGGTGTTCAGAAAGGCTCCGAGTGGCATTCCGGTCAGCCGAATCCGATTCTAGACCCCGTCTTTCCAACTGAGTAGGAAAGCTTTCCAACCGACCAATTATAATAGACGGACAGCGTTCGGACTTTCCGAGTTGGTTCCGACTTGGTCCCGAATGGCATCTGGAGGAACAGAGTCGTTCGGAACTAACTCTTAGAGGTCTATGGACCGTGTTTCCAACCGAGCAATTACGATGTTGGATTCGGACTGCCTTTTCGAATCAGTTTTTCCAACACGGACCTGCTGTCGGAATCTGGCTATGGGGGCCCATGGCAGGCCTCGCTTCACCCGGGGCCTTCCAAATGGGGACCGTGGGGGTACCCATGCGTCCCCTCTCTCATGCTATGCACAGTGTGGCAGGCACCATGGGGTGCCTGCCACAGGGTGCACGATTTTCCCCACCCACTCCTTTCTTCAATGGGAGCCTGTGTATTCAGTCGGAACACAGGCTCCTATTGAAGTCAATGGGAGTCTGACTGAACAATGTTTGGAACCATCGTAATCTGTTGGTTGGACTCCCCAAATCCGATTAAGTCAGAAACCATTCCGAGACCGATTCGGTCATAACGTTTTCTGACCGACATTGTGATTGGCCCCATAGTTGGAGATCAAAGAGTATAGATTGGCTAAGTCAGGAGCAGGCAGCCTTAGTTGTGAAAAGCTTCATTAACCATTATGAGCATGACACATTACAAGGTCATCCAGTACCAAACTCATGCCGTGGGGCGCGGTCTTCAATTGTGTTTGCTCACAGTGTTCTCCAATAAATAAGTTTGCATAGACCATATGGCACTCTTCAAATGGCACTTTTGTAACAATTAGTTTGGTTTAAATTGAAATAAGTAATGTTTGTGGAATTAAATAATATTGTAACCTTAAAACACTGATGTCCTGATTTAGAACTTGTCTAGGGGAATTTTGGTCAGTTATTGTGGTGGCTTTACCACCTCATCAGCAAGAGCTGCAGAGCTTTCTCCACAAGAGTGGTGTTATTCATTACTGTTTTAGCTTATTGGCAGAGGAACCCCTTGCAGAACATTCACAAAATCAATCAGACCCATCACAAAATCCTCCAGAAGGTGTGGTCACTAGAAATGTGCCGCAAAGGTAGAGTACATTTTTAGAGCTCATATTCTAGGTCTCCCTAACATCCTGGGTTTCTCAACATGTTAAGGGCACCATATGTACCTTTATATGAAATGTTGGCACCCAGTATGTGGCATTATTTCACAGAGGTAAACATCGTGGTGTATTAGCCCCCTTTGGTTGGTGAGTTGAACTCAACATTTTGCCAACTGAATGTTCTCCACATCCCTGTAGACCCACTGGTAGAGCCAGAGGAATCTTGACAATCTATGTGCACACTGATCAAAATCAGCGGATAACCTTTCTTGAAGATCCTACTGTAAATATGCAGAAAATGTGAAGATTTACCATTAGTGCCCTGCTTTCTGTCAAGGCAAAGAATACAGGAGTAAACCAGTTAACCCAGGAGGGACTGGGTACAGTTTATATCAAAACACAATGTCTCAACTGGAATACATTTAGAGAAGGTAATTTTATTTAAAAAAAGGTAGCAGAAGTCACAAGGGAAGGGGAAGAACAAAAGGAGACGACAGCAGGAATGGTGCAAGGAACAGGAATATTTTATATATATTATATAAGTAGTTATATCAGCACTACAGTATAATTAAATAAAACAGTGACCATACCATACAAGTGTGCACTGAACGTGCAAGTGACAGTGGGCGGCACAGTGACACAAGGGTGAAAAAACAGCGTGAACGGCGCAGTAGAAAAATGAAATAAACAAAAAATGTGGTCAAATACAAAATTTATACAGGGTCAATCTAGGTCAATTGGGTAAATTAATTTGACCACAATAGGTGCCAACGTTCTGAGCTGAGTAGTCGACAGCGTTTTGACCTGTTCAAATTCAGGTTATCTTCAGGACAAGGGTCACTTGATTTGGGAGTAGTGCAGAATGTAGAATGTGTGGTGGCCGGAAGGGTGGCGTAGGACGGTCCAACACGCAGAGGCGGTCAAAGCAGAAGAATCCTTAATTAAAGCAAGGTCTGGTGTAGGACTGCACGGGGGTAGAATCACTCCGTCAGTCCACGAGATTCAGGGGTTGAGGGTCTCTTGATTTGGAGAGGTTTTGGGGGAAAAACGGGCTGTGCAGTTCAATCAGTGAGGTGAGTCAAGTTCGCCGGTATGGGAGACGATGAGTGATTCCCAACAAGGCAAAACCGGCCAGCGGTCGAGTGAAGCGTCTCTAAGTACTTTAAGTCAAGCATTGATCATGTAGTAACGCAGTTATTGTTATTACTTCCTTATTAAATTGGAGAATGTTCATCCATTTATATTAATTTCTTTCAGTCAATTTCAAATTATTCTTTTGATGCAACATCATGTATTTCTGAGCAATTTGGCGCAAACATCCTACTGCAAGAACACAGGAGCAATAAGCTTAGAGAATATGAGCATCTGCTGTCTGCTGCTATTTGTGTTCTGTTGCACTTAGCGCTATTTCTTAACACAAAATTAATCATGTGGTCCATTTTGGATGTGAGGGGGCATTTTGCTGCATCAAGAAAGCACTAAGGGGTATATTATCAAGCACGGCGTTAAAATTATCGCCGCTTTAGCAGCAGAAAACTTCCGCTAAAGCAGCGATAATGGGCTTGATAATATGCCGCAGAGAATTTGTTGACACCAGAACATGGGCTTCTATGGGAATTCTCAAGGGCATATTATCAAGCCCATTATCGCCGCTTTAGCAGCAGTTTTCTGCTGCTAAAGCGGCGATCATTTATTATGCCCCAATATGCTTGGTTTCTCCACTCTTGCAATTCCACACAATCTTGCAGTAATTTGCGTAATTATGCTTCAGCAAATTACAGGAGTTAAGCCTACCCTTAATTTTAACATTCGATTGGACTTCCCTTTCATACGGTTGAGTGTTACTTTCCTCATTAATTACTGCTTTCCATTTGGAAGGGGTATGTAATAAGCCTACACACACTATGCTCTGGTGTCTAGCTCTTGTATTCTTTAGAGATATTTATGTGCAAATTTTTCAGTCCTTTTCAGTTCCTTGGTCTGACCACACTTGATTGCCTTTTAGGTTTCATGTGAACATTAGTCCAGAAAGTGACTAAGTACTATTGGTTTAAAACACTTTATACATAAAGTCAGTTTACTAAAATTATGCCAATGTCTCAGAGTTCTCCACTTTCTTCAGGTCAACTCACACTCAGTTGTGGTTGGTGACCTGATTAACTCAAAACTTGACCATGGAAATGCCCTATTTGGGAGCTACTCAGTTTTCCCCTGGCACAGATTCAAACTGTCAAAAATACTGCTTATTGGCTGATTTTTGGTTCGCACAGATGAGACACCCACTTCTGGAAGGTGTTGCACAGGTTACCATCGAATGCTGGAGTGCAATATCAGATTTGTACGCTACTCTATAATTGTGTGAATGTATATACAACCAATTTCCTGTCCCACAATGTTTCTAGGCACCATCACAATAATTAACTCGGTCTGGAGGCCTTTCTTTGTTGGCAGTTCCCAGAGCTAACTGCATAATTCGAGGAGGACTAAAGAATGTATATTCTAGATTCTAATCCGTGGAATGATCTCCTGCATCAGCTGGGAGAAAATCGCTGCCTAGCTTCTTTCAAGGAAGGAATACAAAAATGAGCGTTTTTGTTGATCTATGTGGGTCTTGTTGTGACTGGCCTTGTCCGTGAGTTGTGTTGGGCCTTGATATACTGTGTTCCTTGGAGTGGGCATAATGAGAAAATAACGCCTTTGTGTTTGAAAATATGTGACATGTGGGAAAGTGTGCTGAAGTAATACACACTCTTGACCAATAAGTCAATAATCGATTAACCTACAATAGTGACATTGTTACTTATTGCAAAAGAAAACCCACCACCAGACTTCACCTAGTCAAACTGTGAAACATAAACTTAACATTTAAAGACTGGCCACCACATTAACAACAGTGATGAGAGCAAGTTTAAAACAACATTAATTAAGTCACTTTCCTGATCTGAGTAGCGTTGATACTTGTGCACAATATGTAGCTTAAAGTGTCACAGCATTCCACTAAATCGTGTAACCATCCCGTGGCGATATTATAAACGGCAGCACTACACAAGTCCAGGCATGTAGTAAAGTATTCTATCCAAGTGGTCAAAAAGTGTTGGCAATCTTAAATGTGCGCATTGAGTACTTGTGCCAAGTGCAGCAGGAACGGACCAGCGACTGCACAGTGCAAAAGACATGAAATAAAGGGCGCACCTCTTAGGTGCTTGAAGGTATTGCAAAAGTGCACCTGAAAAAAATCATTTCACTTTTAAATAGCAAAATGTATTTAAATTATTGTTATATATTTTATCAATTTGATGGAAATGTTTGCACAATATTCCATTGATGTACTGATAATACAAAAAAAATACTAGTTCAAAGAGTAAATAGCTACTAATGTAAAAAAAAAAAAAAGGCTGATTTAGAGTTTGGTAGACAGGGTACTCCGTCAAAATGGCATCAGTGTACCCTGTCCACCAAGCTCTCAGTGCACCCACCTTATTTAGAGATGGGAGGACTACAAGCTTTCCATTGGCGGAGCCCCAGTTGGATCGGCCAACAGAAAGAGTACTCAGTCAGCCCAAAGCAAAATGGGCTATCAGAGTAAAGTATCACACCGCTAGCCCTATTAAGATGAGACAGTGTGATTTGTTTTCTACAGGGAAAAGCATGGTGGTGCAGGTCAAATACAATAATGACCCCATACCCTGGGAGAAAACTCCCAGGGTGTTGAGGTAATTGGTCTTTTGTTTTACAGAAACAATTTTTCAGAAAAGCACAAAAAATGTAAAAGTTTGGTGAACAGCCACATCAAAACCAAGAGTAGACAGCCACCAAGTCTTTTGGATCTTCAAGGGAACCACTGTGATGACAGTTCCTTCCAAGGTAGAGAGATGAATGCTGAACCAGCAGCCATCTCTAAATATGACAGATGGAGTACAGTCGTGCTGGGGAATTTAATGTCCTCCACCATCTCGATGGATCCTACTCCATCCACCAAACTGTAAATCAGGCCCAAAGCCTCTTTGTGAACAATGTTTTATCCTAACAGAGATCCTTACAGTAATCTGACAGTAATCATAACTAACCAATGTTCTTTTTCTACCAATTTTCAGCTCATTTATGTTTTTTGAAGCACAAGAAGAGGGTCAAATTATCAAGCATATTTATACTTTATAAACCAAATTAGAGTTGCTAGGCTACTGTAAAAATAATATTTAAAATGTCTGCTTGTTTCCTAATGGTTTACTTAGAATACCTGTGTGCATTTTGCACCAATATATAATAGTCAATAGACAATACAGAAACATGAGGCTATTCTGTTTTCTAGGAGCAGCCCACGCAAACACCATCCCAGGTGCTAGGATACCTTTCATGAAAAGCCTATGCTCTATTTTTTCACACTGTTTGCATTAGACTTTCAAGAAGTTCAGCAGGGCCAACCCTGCCAGACATTTAACATTTACACTGCAATTATCACCTGTGCCTAGCATTTATTTTGCAGACAGGCACTGTAAACAGAAAAGGTTCTGTCAATTTCATTTAATCACAATGGTGTATATATAATGATGAGTTTGTCTAAAGTGCTGGCTGTTAAACACACCTCTGCGATTCTGCCACTTTTGCATCATCCACAGTGATACATGTTGCAGGAAAATACAAATTGCATTCGAGCAAGAGCCTTCATAATTCTATGATATCCCACGTGAACATTTGCTGTGGTACTAGAAATGGGTTCACGATTAACTCTAGGCCTTAACCCTTTCCCTTTTAGTGATTCGCAAAAAGCGAAGGTTTGCAACTGCCCCGGAAGATATTAATTCTTGTCTAGTAGCTTGCACTGGTGCATTTCTTAAAACAGCAGTCATAAAATATGAGTGGCTCTCTGGGGGCACACTTTACCAGCTGGCTGGTGTGATGTAGTTTCCTTGCACTAGGTACAGACTCTGAAATTGAACAGTTTCAATCTCTTGGATCAATCTCTTGCAAGATTTGACTGTTTTATCTGGTAAAAGGACAAGATAGGAAAGGCTGACCCAAAAGGTTAATGTGGGCTGCATTTTATGCCAAATCTCTTTCTCTCTCTCTCTCTCTCTCATTGCTGTGTCTTACAATACATAATTTCCATTGCCAATTAATTATTTCTCTAGTTCCCATTTATCCACCACAATTTTTACAGATTGTGCCCTTTAGCACACATGGTAAATAGGTTTTAAGTGGATGCACAGGGATCTCAAAGCAGTGATCTTGAGTGTGGGCAGGATAGCCAAGTCGATCCCAGTAGCGGCCGGCATTGCTGGTGGGTGGTGGGCGGGTGCGAGGGGTCACGGGGGGATTCACTGGGGGTGTTGCGGGGGAGGATTGCGGGGGGTTTCACAGAGAACTATAAAAATAAAACACATAAAATAAAGCGTACCTTTCTGCAGGGTCCCACGTCTTCTCTGCTCCTGCTCTCCTGCCTCCGACAGGAACAGGAAGCAGGCAGCCAGGCTCCCTCCCCTAAGCCAATCACAACGCTGCAATGGCAGCGTTGTGATTGGTCAGGGCAGCGCCCATCCAGGGGCTAGTGGGGTGGGCATGTTCTCCATGCAGACTGCAATACAGTAATCTGACACTAATCATAACTAACCAATGTTCTTTTTCTACCAATTTTCAGCTCATTTATGTTTTTTGAAGCACAAGAAGAGGGTCAAATAATCATAATCAAGCATATTTATACTTTATAAACCAAATTAGAGTTGTTAGGGTACGGTAAAAATAATATTTAAAATGTCTGCTTGTTTCCTAATGATTTATTTAGAATACCTGTGTGCATTTTGAAATGCAGCCTGCATGGAGAAGGGCAGAGGGCACATGACTGGTTTGGGTGACCAGAGACGGCCGACCAAACAGTCTTTGCGCACTCAGGAGTGGGCAAACCACTCCTCCCCTGCCCTGCTCGAAGAGCAGAGCAGCCCCGCCCACCTGCCTGCCTACAATGTGCAAAGCAAACATAAAATGGTAATAACTAAAAATTATTACCATTTTATGCTTTTGCTTTCTCGCACTGTGAGAAAGCAGTGGGGTGATGCTCCTCCGCCCTAGAGGATCCTCCTGCTCCCCATTTTGATGAGTTTTTGTAGAAAAAGGCCTTTAACTACTGAAAGTTTTTCTAGCAAACTGGGTTCTTTGGAATGTTAAGAACTTAGCAACTTCGTTATACTTTTCTTAATGTCGACTTAGTAGTCTCTTATCAGTGGTTATCAACTTATCAGATGTCTGGCACAGCTAAACACAAGTTCTGGATCCTACCGTTAGGCATCAATGTTAGGATCTGGGTGTACTATATGATATGGATGTAGGGCCTTATCATGGAGTACACTCACAGATGCCGACCTGGGTTTAGTCAGTAAAGTTTACTTAACCTCAGCTCAGCCGTGGGTAGCTATTGCTGCGAGCTGTGAGACTTTGCAAAGGAACTCAATATAATGCATTTAACAGCATCAAACAACAAAGTAAGAAAATCCTACATGAATAAAAAGATACAACAAAAATGTATAACAATAAATCATATTTCTAAGGAATATTTGATCATCAAAATCCACCAGAGGGTTTTCACTTTTAAATGCAACCACAAATAAGCATTGGTCAACAAAAAGTTTGTAAACTTTAAAAAAGTTTGAAAGAGTTAGTGCGAGTACTCTGGCCTGGGTTGGGCAACTAAATATGACATGGAAACTGTCTAAGAGGACAGAAAGACTCCCTTTTTTTTGGGGGGGGGGAATAATTTTTATTGATTTTTCGCAGCAAAATATTGTTAGCTTCCGCATTACAACAATTTACTTTTTGTTATATTGGTAATACAAGAACAGTAGCTTGAATGGCTTGGGTGGAAAGCCCGGAGAACTCCCACCACTTTTAAGGATGGACCATCGTGTAGTCTTTAATTTTACACATGTACATATTAGATTGCATTCACCTACAAACTTATATACAAAATTGCTGTTCAGCAAAGGGTCTCTCATGTAAACTCAATACAAGTCTGTCACAGATTCACAGGTAGGCAGCAATATAAAACAATTTATAGAAAAACAAAACTATGAGTCGAACTCTACATATGGGCACAGGACATAGTGTATAAGTCAGTAGAACGTGTCAGTGGGTGTCACAGATGTGGACAGTTGTGCGCAATGCACCAACCAGCTTGGATGCTTCAATGTGGGAGCAACGAGGAGGGGAGCGGGACAAAGAAAGGAGGAAGGGGGGCGGGAAGAGAGGAAGTGGAAGGAGAAGGGAAAGAGAATGTTATGACATGACATGAAGGGAGAGAGGGGGGAGAAGGCAGGGGAAGGAAGGGGCGGGAATCCCACCTATGGAGGGGGGCATGTTTCGGCTAACTTTGTTTCAAGTTCCAGCGACAGGTATTCCCTCCGTTGGGTAACAGGCCTTCGCTGTGGCACCAGCGCCCGCAAGGCCTGTGCTAGCTGGTTTGTGTTTTCAGATACCAGTACCCTCCGTAGATCCAACAGCCATGAGTGTACGCTGGGGCCCGCTTGGGCTTTCCACGTCATGGCTATTTTCGTTTGGCGAGGACCAGAGCTAGGTCCAGAAACTTGTTCAGAGCTTTACACGATGCGGAGCGCTTTGTAGCACCGAGCAGGAAGTGAGTGGGTTGTATTGATACCTGAGTCCCTGCTGCTTGTGTGAGTGCGGCTGCTATTGTGCTCCAGTATCTTTGTATACTTATGCAAGTCCATACCATATGTGTAAATGTGGCTTCCGGGTTATGGTATCTGGGGCACCTGTCAATAGATGTTGGGTATATGTGCGCTAGTCTGTGAGGCGTGAGGTACGTATGATGTAGATAATTAAATTGGGTGTATTTCAACCTAGCTTTGGTTGAGACTGTTTTTGGGTGTCCAAGGCAATGCGCCCAGTGTTTGTCCGATATGGTGGTTGTTAATTCTGCTTCCCAGTACTCACGCAGTGCTGTCAATGCGGGCGTATCATCCAGCCTAAAGGAAGTATATATGGCCATTTCTGCATGTCTGCCCTTGCCATGCCATGTGTCAATAGTGTCTGCAAGAAATGCCATGTGGGAGGCTCTGTCCGGTCGTTACCCCACGTTCATAGGAAGTGGCAAGTAAGGAGGGCATGTAGGAGATAGGAACCCTGTGATATCCTGTATGTGTCCACTAGCTCTTCAAACATTTGCAATTGTGAGTCGGCGTACATGTTTCCCCACAATTCCAACCCCCTCCCCCTCCAAGAGCCAAGCTCCGAGCGTTTGTGACGAATGAATGTGCCGGGAAGTACCTCCAGTGGCGAGCTGGAGGCCTATGGGGCAGTTCGGCCCCAAGGAACCACGTATCTGGTCAAACTTTGTCTAGCCGCCATCATTAGTATGATACCTTGTGTTAGAAATGGCGATTTCTGGTTGGCTAGGGCTTGCGCCAAAGCCAGGCAGAAACCACCACTCTAGTCAGGGCAAGGAAGTTACACGCCAAAGATAACCCCTGCTCACCCCCTTGGTAGCTTGGCACGAGCAGTCAGGCTTATCTCTGAGGCAAGGTGTAAAGCGTTTGCGCGCGCACCCAGCAACAACACCCAAGGCCCACCACAAAGGAAACTCCACACAAGGTATTCTATAAAAATAGCCTTTGTATTATAAAACACATTAGATAAAAACACACACTTTACAATGTGCCAACAGGCACGGGCAGAATTTACAAGGGATTATATGTACAGGGGACAGGGCCACATGGACCACTGTCAGGAATTAGCACTTAGAATTTAGAATATAAAATTACTGTAGCACAAAATAACATATAGCACACAACCAGTAACCACAGGTAACATGTAGGTACCACCTACGCAACCCTAACCACCTTAGGAAAATATCGCGCAGGGAACTAGGACCTCACTAGCACCACCTGTACTAGGAGAAAACAAACAACCACCTAAGTATCACAATACCTTTAGGGGTAAACGCACATTACACATGATGCATCACATTCAGAGGTGTAGGGAAGGAAAACACATGATGCATAAAAACATTCAGCGGTGTAAAACAAGGCGCATGACGCATAAAATACATTCAGAGGTGCAGGTTAGGAAAACACATGATGCATAAAAACATTCAGAGGTGTAAGGAAGGAAAACACATGATGCATAGAAATACATTCAGCGGTGTAAAGCAAGTTAGGAACCTTAGCGAGAAACTCACACATGCCACCACCTGTGGCAGTCCCTAGGCCAACTGGCCTTGTCGGGGCTAGAACGCTCTGTCCCAGTCAAGCTGCGCCAGCTGCGCAAGCAAAAAGCGTAAAAGGTCCCAACCTAAACGTTGCAGCTGCCCACTAAGTGCTGGGCAGCTGGAGGAATGAGCGTGGGCACCACTGTGCCCTTCTAAACAAATCTGTCGCTCTCGTGGAGCCTCTCTGGGCTCTCCTCGCAAAATGCCCCCTAGAGCCTTTGTGGCTCAAGATCAATGTGCCCCCTGTCGTTGGAGCCTTCTCGGGGCTCATGAGCCTTTCCCAACTGGAGCCTCGGGGCTCTAAACACAGCAACAGCCCCCTAGAGCCTGTCAGGGCTCTATGCAATATTGCCCCCAACGTTGGAGTCCCACACGGGGGACTCGTGCACACTCTATGGCTCGCGCTGGAGCCTCGGGGGTCTACGAGTGAAGATCACCCTCCTCGTTGGAGCCTCACGGGGCTCGTGGATGCTGCCCCCGCACCCCCAACACATGCGTGGAGTCCCCCAGCCCTTTGCACTCACCGGGCTGCTCTCCGGGGACTCCCGCGTCGTCTCTACTCTCGGCGGCGATGGACTCTGGAGCTTCTCTGCAACGCGGAGGGGCAGGCACCGACAATGTGCCTCGCGCCCCCTCCGCACCAGCTCCGGCCGCACTCCGCCTCACGGTCCAGCGCGGGGTGGGCTCCCGCCTTGATCTTCACTTCTCCCGGGCACTTCGTTCTCGCTGCACAGGAGCGCGTGGTAGGCTCCCGTCCGCTTCCTGTTCAGACTCCGCCCCTGTCCTCACTCCGGCGCCTGACTTCCTGGGAGCTCGGCCGCGGCGGTGATCTCGGAAATAACAGGGGTGGGCTCCCTCCTCAAATCGGCACTACGAGGGGGAATCCCTACGCCGGGGATTCCCTCGTTCAGGCAGCAGTTCGGTGCAGCAGAGGCTACACCGACGTGCTCTCTCAGCGCTGGGGGTCCAAAGGAAAAGCGCTCCTAGCGCTAGCAATCATAAAAGCGCTCCCAGGCGCTGCCAGTAAAAGTCCAGCAATCAAAAGCCTTGACAAGCAAGGGGGGGGGGCAAAGACTGGGCCCAGGGGCCAGCTCACAGGGCCCTCCAACAGGGAGGCAGTCCCCAGTGGCGGTCTCTCCTGGCGCCCAGCAGCAGCAGGCCCCCCCTCAAGTTGGATCAGCAAGAGAACCCTTTCTGTGGGGACACAGCCCCATTTTTATACAGTAAAAACCCTTTGTCTGAAGGTGCAGGGAAGGGGCGAACCAGTTACAACAGGTTCCTGAGCACTTTGTTTTGCTCAGCCCCTCTCCCTATTCACTGGACAGGCCAGGGTCATCAGACGCACCACAGGGGCCGGAGCCAGCATTGTGTGGGGAAAGCCCTGTCCTATTCAGGACCCAGGTGTACTCCTCCCCAGCCATCAGTATGCTAAGCTCCCTATTCACCACTGGGTGACTCCTCCTGACTCTGGGGAATCCCTAGCCCGTCACATGACCTCAACCAGCCAATCGCCAGACAAGGCACACATTTCATACTGCACACTGAAGTGCCCACTTCTAGAAGTGGCACTTCCACACTAGGTACATGCACGCCGCACACATCATCGCGCAGCATTCAATCACACGAGTCCGCACATACCAAACTCGGGCCTGCACACCCCACACATCAGGAACTACCAGGACACATACATTCCCCCATGCATTCCTATGAGAGGGTAGGCCAACCTCACTACACGCACGCACTTTACCCTGGGACACAGTGGTAAAGTGCACAGAAAACAAAAATCACTACACCAGGTCACCAATAAAAAGCAAAAAAGTTCAGGGGTGAACCTGCCAGAAGGGCCAAGTCCAACACCTTGATGTTTCTGGGTCGGTGTTGTGGCGCCCGACAACCATTCCAATAGTGTTGGACAATCCCATGGAATGGCTTTGGTTATCAATTCAGTAAGATTACTCTTGTCGAGCAATCTCATTGGCCATACCAACTGAGGTGCAGCCTATTAACGCTCATAGTTCGGGGAGCCCAGACCGACCTCCGATAATGGAAGATACAGTTAATGCAAAGCCACCCTGGTTCTAGAGTGTCCCCAAATGAGGGAGATCAGAAGAGATTCCAGATCTCTGAAAAGTTTTCGTGGCAGGATATAGGGGAGTGCAGAGGAGAAATATAAGAGCCGCGGAAGGATCAGCATCTTGGAGATCAGCACCCGACCCATAGACTTTAAGGGGAGGCCTAACCAGAACGGAAGAGTCAACCGGGCTCTAGAAATAGCATGCCCTAAGTTACCATCCATAATATCCATCCCGAGTGGTATATCTGTATACCCAAATATTTAAATGTGTTGAATGCCCATTCCAGTACCGCTTGTGGGCTGTCTGTCTCTAGGCCATTGACATTGGTGTCATCGGGAACACCACCGATTTAGACCACTTAACCCGCAGTCCCAATACCAATGCATGAGCGTTTAGCAGGTCCATTATCTGCTGGAGTACCTCAGTCCGGCCACGTAGATAAATCAGGGCATCGTCCGCATAAAGCGACACTATATGCCATCGGCGGTCTACAAACAGGCTCCACTCTGCTACCCGTTGTCGTAGTTTACATGCAAGTGGTTCCATAGCCAGGGCAAAAAGTATCGGCGACAAGGGGCAAACCTGTCACGTACCTCGCGCTATCGCGAGAAGTGAGGAATGAACTCGACCCGTTTTCACCCTGGCCTGTGGCCTACAATAAAGTAACCGTATCCATTTCAAGAAATTAGGGCCGATACCGAACCTCGACAACACCATCAACAGATATTCCCATCTTAGTGTATCGAACGCCTTTTTGAAATCAAGGGATGCTATCCAAGGCATTTCTGCCTCTCCTCCTCTCGCCCATTCTAGCAATGTAAATAAACATCGCAGATTCAATCCTGTATTTCTCCCCAGTATAAAACCGTTCTGGTCTTCGTGGACCAGCAAGGGGAACAACGCATTTCGGTAGTACCACCAGTGTGGCCTCCCTCAAACTGGATGGAAGCTCACCCGTCTCGAAGGCTTCAGTATACATGTCAGCCAATCGCAGAGCCAGCTTGTTAGTGTACGTGGTGTAGAATTCAGATGGCCAACCATCTGTCCCCGGCAACTTTCCGGTCGCTAATTGCCCGATTGCCTCCCCTATCGCAGACACAGTGATGGGTTCTTCCAGGGCATCGTAATGCGCTGGTATAATTTGCGGGAGTTGTAGCCCAGTAAGGGAGTCATTATGGGGGCAGGACTCAGGAGGACGGGAGTCACATACAATTTTGTATAATATTCTAGGAAGGACTGGTTAATCTCCTCCTGTGTATTCAAAAGAGTTCCGTTGGATGTGCGTATGGCGGTAATGGGAGGTTGAGAGGCGTCAGAGTTCAGTAACCATGCTAGCAGCTTACCTGCTTTGTCTCGCTCTGTATGTTGCCATGCTAGGTATGCCTTGTAATCCAATGCGCAAAGATTGTCCATTGCACCCCTATAAGCCAGTTGGGCTCGGTCCAGGGATGGGCCCACCTGAGGGTCAGTAAGAAAGAGTTGCTCACATCTCTGTATTTCCGTCTCGTGAGTCTGAAGTGCATCTGTGAGTGATTTACGGGCCCCATACATGGTTTTAATGGCATGGCCTTGAAGGACCGCCTTTAAAGCTTCTCATTCAGTACCTATGGACGAGGCAGTACTGGCATTCATTGAAAAATATGAGTCAATGGAGTTTGAGAGAGTGGCCCGGTATGATGAGTCAGCGAGCACAGCTCATGGCAGTCACCAAGTCAATATATCAGGTCTTTTCGCACCCCAGGAGAGGCTCATCGCTAACGAGTTGTGGTCAGAGAGTGTTTGCGGAAGATAGTCCGCCTGGAGGACATTGTGCAGGGCATTATCCAAACAATATGTAATATCTATCCTAGTAAACAATGCGTGCAACGCTGAGTAGTGCGGGATTGTACGTATCAGAGGGTGTTTACTATGCCATGCATCATGGACTTGCATAATTGAGATCCAGTCTTGCATGCATTGTGCCAGCTTAATGGACTGTGCCCCCAGGAGAGGGGGGTGGGAGCGATCCAAGTCCAGGTCGGATACCCCATTAAAGTCACCCCCCCCCCCCAATATGTAGGGATCATGGGGTCCATGAGGAGGGATGGTGTTAGTGTTTTTAAGAACAGGGATTGTCACGAATTTGGGGCGTATAGTGATACTAGAGCCAATGGAGATCCATTTAATTGACCCTCCATGACAACATAATGGCCCTGCGTGTCCACCCGGGAACGTGTGATCTGAAGCAGGGTACCCTAAGCCACCCATATCAGCACGCCCCTAGCATACCCTGAATATGTGGTGCCTATGACCGTGCCCCTCCGGCGCTTACTAAGCGATGCAAGTGTTTGTGTGGTGAGGTGCATTTCCTGGAGCATTGCAAACGTACTCTTGTGAGTTCGCACGTACTGGTACACTTTGTGCCATTTAGCGCATCCCGCCAAACCCCTCATATTCCAGGTCAACAATCTACAATCCTCCGACATTTTTTCCCAAACATGGAATAGAGCCTTCACTGTAAAACAACACCCCACCACCCAATCCACCCCGCACCCCACCCCCGTACACAGCGCATATAAGAAAAGAAAATGCAAATTGGTTGGTAACCCACGTTTTCTGCATCTATACAATAATGGTAGAGAAGGACGACTCATCTAACAAATTAAAGAAAAAAGATCCCCAACATCCCACCCTAGGCCGACTTGCTAATGGGCAATTGGCTATTCACACTTAAATGCAATTCAAACATACAAAAAAATAACAATTCAAATAGAAATAAAATTTTGTGCTATATCAGCTACTTATCGCTCGCTGAAGGGGGCACGACATCGGTGTGCCGCCTCACCTGACTAGGCCTGGTAGCTTGCGTAGGTGTGTATGACATAAGGTTCGAACAGAGAAAGTCTCGATAGTCCTAGAGTGTTTACCCCAAGGCGTCTACGGTCTGCGGGGTGAGAGCTGGTCCGCCCCCCCCCCGAGAGTACCTCCTGTTGTGAGGCTATGAGAGGCAATGTTTGGTCCATTGTCGCATCAGAGTCCAAGTCCAATCTGTGGGAGGATGTTGGGCTGTCCATATTTTCCACCATCTTTATGGTCTGAGCCTGTTCTTGTGCCAGTTGGTCTTTTGTTGGTCGGTGGGTCTGTCTTGTGCAGCAGCCTCTGCTGAGTGCAACCAACTTCCAGGCATGACCAGTGTCCGTAGAAGGCGGTGGTGGCCTGTGCCCCAAGCCCTGCTGGTCCACCCACGTTCACGCCTCCTCGGAAGTGTTGCAGAACACCATGCCCTCCTTATGGCGAATGCGAAGGCGTGCCGGGTAGTGGAGTGAGTATTTGATGTCATTGTCTCTTAGGCAATTCTTGACCTCCAGATATGAGGGGCGACGGCGTTGCACCTGCAAAGTGAAGCCAGGGTAGATGTGAACCATTGAGTTATCAACCTGCCATGGGCCCCGGGCCCGAGTGACCTGCAGTATGTGGTCCCTATCTCTGTAGTTAAACAGTCTCACCACCACCAGCTTGGGAAGAGCGGTGCGGCACGAGGGCCCCCCCCGGGACCCTGTGGGAACATTCTATAGAGAGGAATTTTGAGATTTTGCCTTGTAGTATGTCTTACGAGAGCCATTCTTCCAGATTAAGTTCCATATTGGGTCCCTCCGCTCATTCGGGGAGCGCCCACAATGCGGATGTTGTTGCGGTGTGAGCGCCCCTCTTGATCATCTATGCGCTTTCTCAAATATTCAACCTCTTGCTGGAGGGACTGTAATTGGGTGGTCACCGCGGTCACTGTGAGGCGTAACGTCACCAGTGTAGACTCGGATTCCTCCACCCTGCCCTTCAGTCTCTTGTGGTTTTCCCTGAGATAACACATATCGATGCTCAGGGAATCGATCTTCATACCAAGGGTGGTTTTTATATCCAAGGTCGATGCCATTAACTCGTCCAATCTGTGTGAGTGATCATGTCGGTCCGTTGAGGTGGAGGGCCCCAGTTGTTCCGCAGTCATCTATCGTGAGGGCACCAATTCCATCTAGGGAGGCTGTGCCTAGGGCTTCTCCTTCCTAGGCTTACCCATTGTGCCGCTGAATGGGTCCGGGTGTGTGGATCTCTACTGAAGGGTCTTGCTTCTTGCCTCCCCAATGTGAATGAAGGGGATGTCTTAAGGGGCCGAGTTAGGACCCCATCTCCAAAGTGACGGGACTGTCTTGGGAGTACTCGTCTAGAAAACGACAATGGGGAGCCTGGGGATATGTCGCTCTGTGAGGTGATGGTCATGTGGCCCAGTGCCTCGCCTCCATCAACAAGGGTCAAGTGAGGGTCCCACCACTTCTCCAACAGTTCCACAAGGAAAACATGCTGTCAACGTGGGTAGGTCAGCAGCGGCATCTCAGTACCTCTGCCACATGCCCGCAGCCAGGCTGGACCACACGGACAGAGGGGCGGGTGTCATAGGGCCCAACAGTGTGGTGGGCCGAGGATAATTTTCCCGATGCCTTCACCGTGTGCCAGAGGTCTGACCAGGCCACTCCGCGTAGGTAGGTAGGAAATGGGGTCGGAGGTCAGAGCCAAATACTATGCCTCAAAAAGGGGGGTGGGTACAGCACCTCTTTGTGTGTGCAGTGGTTCTGAGTCCCACCCCAGCGGTGGGGTCCCAAGCACCTGTTTAGGGATTACCGTGCTCTAGCGGGCACAAGCAGCTAGTTCACACTAGTCTAGGTTAGGGGTCACTGCAGAGTCTTTATGTGTCACCTTCTAGCACCATTTCATTAATCTTTCCGGTCCGCCAGTGGCCACAGGTGGCGCAGATCTCACGTATCTGGGAGGTCGCAGCATGCAGCACTGTATTGCCAACCAAGGGGCCAATGAGTTCGGACTCCCAATCTGAGCTCGTCTCTGTCTCTGGCTCCCCCACAGTCACAGCTCGCTGTGGGGAGGTCTCCAAGGTGGGTCTGGCTAGGGTGAAGCAGTCCACCCCGCACCAGTCTTCAGCAGAGCCGCAACTTTCTGCTTGACGAACTCAAGCCACTCACTTGGGTTCCAGCAATGTTCCACGGCTCACCAACGGAGCAAGAACAGAGCCAAGGGGGGCGGTGCCGCACTGGGGGAAAGCAGCACAGTGTAGAACATGGGTGGCGGGGCAGCTCACTCCCAATTGGAACCCCAGGCCGCGCGGGCTCCGTGTTCATGTAATTGCCTCTCAACTCTTGTGCTCTCAGCCCCTAGCAGCAGCTGCGGTGTGCACGGGGAAGGGTCCCGGGAAGTCTCCGGCGCCAATATATGGGGCTTTGCCACGTGCAGGCACTGTTTTACAGGATATTTGTGGTGGGCTCGAAGCGGAGCTCAGATCAGTGCTACACCTCTCGCTGCCATCTTGGCCACACCCCCACCAGAAAGAATACTTTGGACAGCTACCTGGCCACCAGAGCATTTTTGAAGCAAGTTCCAAACTTAAAAGGACGACCGACATAGACTTCAATAGAGTGGTTCAGATGCTGAGGTAAGCAGTCAGAGATGTTCAAAAGGATGCTCCAGTGGTGATGTGGTCAATGGAAGTGTCTCTGTGGTGGTTCTTTGGTCCATGGTTGCTGTGGCACAACTGTGGCCACTGAAATCAGGTCCCTCGAAGTCCTCTATGTTGTAGTAGTCAAACAACCGATGCTGCACTACTGATCTCGCTGCACCGTGGTTGGATGCAAAACCTTGAGTAGAGGCTGGTGTCCCTTAGATGCAATTAATCCAAACTCTTATACCTCTTCCGGGGGTCCGACAGACATGGGTGCAGATTTTGCCTATCTCTGATTTTTCTCTTGTGCCCAGCGACTGTTAATGGCAAAACCTATGCGTGACTACCACTATGTTTGATTATGCTCTTTCAGCTCTTGTTTACCTGAAGCTGGTTCCAGGAGTTCAGGAGACTGATCCTCTGATTCACTACTGTTGGTGAAGGTTGGAAATCGAGGAAAGTACCCAGAGGGGACCACTTGGTCATTAGCCAATAGGCTACTGGGTCCCCTCCTCTCTAGTGACGAAGTCCCTGTGATGTGTGGCATCTGGATATCCTACAGTGCCCCATTCTTGCCCCCTTCAATTTGGCACAACCATTCCTCCGTCATTGGGAGCAGGGTAGCCCACCCTAGAGGTGTGGCTACCAGTGGGCTAAATGCCCACAGGATAACCAGTTTGGGCACAGGTTTTCATCCCTTAGCTCTGTCTTCAAAATGTATATAGGAGCAAAAGGCATCCTGCTCAGGGATGTTGTCACAACCAGCCCTTCAAAGGTGGTTCACCTCTGAAGCCTGCCTTTTAGACTAACAACCCGAGTGGCCATCCTAGGAGAGGAGGTGACACCTCACTCATGCTGACGACACCCAGCTTCTATTCACCTGTCGTAAGAGCGAAGAGTTCGATGGAGAAAGGATCTGCGAGTGCCTTGGGGCTGTCTTTAGCTGGTTTTCACACAACAGCCTCAAATGCAACTCGGACAAATCCGAAATACTATTCTTCGGATGCCCATCAGAACCAGATTGGCAGGGATGGTGGCCTGCTGACATGTTCCCTCCCACTCAGTCCTCTAAGTGGGCTAAGAACCTGGGGGTTAAAATTGACAACGAGCTCTCGCTCAAATCCCAGGTTTCCACTCTTACGGGAACATGCTTTGGGATACTCAGAATGTTGCGCAAGTTCTTTCCCCTTCTCTCGGAGGAACATCGGAGGATCACTGTTCAGGCACTCATAGGGTCCAGATTGGACTATGCAAATGTCCTATATCTGGGTCTGCCTGAATACCTCCTCCAGCGTTTGCAGGTTACTCAGAACGCTGCTGCTCGTGCAATTTTTGGCCTGCACCGCCGCACCAGTGCCTCCAATCTTCTCGTATCCCTTCACTGGCTTCCGGTGCGGAAGAGGATACTTTTCAAGGCCATGACTCTCGCCCATAAGGCCTTGCATGGCAATGGTGCCAAATATCTTCAGAGGAGGCTGGACTTCTATCGACCTGTACGATCCCTCAGGTCAGAAGCTTTGGCTTTGGCTCGGGTGCCACGCATCAAAAGGGCTCGGCTAGGCGGCCGGTCCTTTAGCTTTCTTGCTCCGCAGCTATGGAATTCCTTACCGGTGTCCTTGCGAAACACCGCTAACCTGCTTGCCTTCAGAAAAGACTTAAAAACCTGGCTGTTCACTGGATAATCTGCCCCCTCTTTAGGCCCCTGCTCTTTTTACTATTATGTTTTCCAGCTCTTTCTTTGGTTTGGAGCACAAAAGCGCCGGGACACTCCTTTGGAGTAGCCGTTGCGCTATAAAAGTCCCATTTAACATAACATAACATTTAACATAACATAACTCTGTGGCAACTGCCTTTGTCGCTATGCCTGGGAGTTGTACACATGTCTCTCCAGGTGGTCAGAAACCAGTCTATTTGTCAGTGCCTTTGTGAGACAAGTGGACTAGCTGGAGCTCAGAGTGGTAACTTTCTAAAAGTTGCTTAACTTTAATAATGACTTCTAGCCTGGCCTGGGCATCAATGGGGCTCCTAACCTTTCCACATCAAAATAACAATTTGGAAGCGTTGCTGCTAAGACATATAGAAAATCAAATGTCTTACTTAGCAGTGTACAGCTCCCTGCCGTAGGACTCCATAGGCCTTCCTTAGGGTGGACTTACATATATTACTTAAGGGAAGTGATGACTTTTCCAAAGTCAAACTAGCAGAGTCACACACTGCACAAACAGTGACCTGGGTACCTGGGGTACCAAGTACTAGGGACTTACAGGTAAGTCAGTACTTTCCAATTGGGTGTATCCAATTCAACATAACTTTGTATAGGGTGAAAACACTGGCACTGAGATCTGGTTAGCATGCCTTAGTGCACTCTCAGTCGATAAACTAGCAGCATCAGTCCAAAAATAGGCATTTCCTTACATACACTTTGATGGCTTATTACACAATTTACTGCAGACCTCCAGCCTTTAAAGTACTAACCCAATTGATCAAATATATAACCCAGAGAGAGCTAATGCCCTCATTTTATAGCATGATTGCAGAGACAAGAGTGTACACTGACAGATAAAGCTTGGGATTATTTTCTGCCAGCTGTACCCTATCAGATAAAGCTTGGCACTATGTCTGCTCCCAGACATGCAAAAGGTCGCTCAACAGTAGACACAGGCTGATTCATTCAAAGTATCTTCATAGACTATACTACACACCAGCAGGTTTGAATGCAGTGGGACTCGAGGTGAGGTGGACCCAGCTTGCTGCCTTTTCTTTTTTGGCTGTCAAGGCCTGGAATGAGCTCCCCGCTGAGCTGCAATGGATTGTTTCTGAGCCTGTTTTCCGTAAAAAAACGAAAAACTTGGTTTTTCTCTGGGGAAAAGTAGTTCTTCCGGTATTGGGCTGTGAACTTGGCTCTCTTGCTAGCGCTGGGACACTCCTCAGAGTAGCTGTGTGCTTTATAAATCCATCATTCATTCATCAGTTAGTGGATACCCCAGAGCAGACCTTATTCACCTGGCATGGGAAGGTGGACCAATTGCGAAACTCTGTGCCACATCTTTGAAACATTATCGATTATGACCTCAATACTGCTTAGCCCCAGTCCTCTCCTCTCCTAGCACTTGTTTGGGTACTGTAAAGAAATTCCTAAACATATCAGGAGATTTACAGCGTAAGCCTTCCTGTTGACAGGCAGATGACTAGCCATATGATGGAGCAGAGGCCCTAGCCCGAAATGAAGCACTCGCTAACAGATATAATATATTGTAACAAGACACTGTAATGTGTACTGAAATTTTACTTTCCTCTTCACAACCCGGAAATACATGGGTCCACCTTACCCAGCATCTAGTGAAAGACAATAGATGATCCTGCCCACAAGTACGACCACGAACATATATACGGAATGTCTTGAGATAGTTTATGTCTGATGAAAAATGTAAGCTCGCTATATGTGTAAACAGTAGTTCATATTTTTCAGGATTGCGGAGTGGGAGGGACTAAAAGTTCACTAGAAGATGACTAGAGGGGGCAGCCTTTTGACGGTATAGCTTCAGAAGTGTCTGCGCGAGCAATGCTTTTCGATCTAGAGACTGCAGCGTCATACTGTGTAATAGCATAGGGATCTGCTGCCTTGACATGGGGGGCATAAAGAAGGGAACATTGTTCTTTTTTTTTTTTTTACTGATTGTCCTTTACTATGTATATTCCTTTTGTGATGCATTGATTAAAGTCTTGTTTCTTTTTACTATGGAGGTGGTGCTGTGCATATGTTGGTATTCATGATTTGTACCCATGTACAATTGAAATAAAAAGAAATATACATTTTTTAAATTGTGACATTATTTTTTGTGCTGAAAATCATGTTTTACAGAAAAGTGTAAAATACACTTATACCTGTTCCAAAACTGGTCAGAGAAAGATAAGTTATTTTCAGGAGACTGGGGACGGGCATATGGAAAATCTAATAATGTCAAAGATTTACTAGTCACAGTCTGGATGTAGGTTGACTGAGCACTCACACTGTCGAAAATTGGAGTCCACTGAGAGACAAACCAGTTTGCCATAAGAGTATTCTAAATAACCTCTAGAAAGTTGACTGAGACCTAGTCACCGCTTGCGGCTAAACCATAAGTTCTCTCAGTTAGATACATTCAACGAGTTTGCACCAGGGAAAGTTTCTGCCTTCACATTCACAAAACCTACAGTTCTCAAGAATATCAGGTGGGAGCCACCTGGAAGTTATATTTGAGAAGGCTCTGGAGAGAAGGGATGCATGGTGTGGGACTAGTCAGTTAGGATGCGAGCATTAAAAGCCAACTTCGCCAACTTCGCAAATCAATAATTATATTTGTGTAAATTAATAGTGTTGTGTGTCCTGGAGTTACATTTCAAATGTTTGTTTTTGGTATTTTGCACATCCCAGTGTTAGTCTAGTGTCCTGGCTCTGATTTATGCAAAATAAATATCACCAGATTCTGTCTTTGACTAGGAGTCTGCAGTTGGAAAACTAATGTGTTCTAAACTATCAACTATAAAAATAAAAGTGAAGGCACAACCATGCAATGGAAGGATATCTCATTATTTTACATTCAATTCCTGGAAATAGAGTCTTTGCCAATGTAACCCTCTTATGTTATAGGAATTGCTATTTTTATTGATGCCAAACATAAGGTCAGTATCAATACATTTATTACTAACCATTATTAAGCCTAATCCATTCAAGATGAATCATTACAATTCAAAATAAAGATTACACTGGTGTCATTCGAAGCTAACAGAATAAGGGCCTCATTTAAAGTTTGCCAAAGAGGACACTCTGTCACAAACGCACAGGAGTTTCCTGTCTGCCATCTTTTGGTCCACCTGCCTCATTGAAGATTTCCATCCATGGAGCCCCTTTTGGCTTTGTCAATGGAAAACTTTCTCAGGCAGCTGAACGCAGTAGCAATGTTCACCCTCTGCCCTATTTAGGCTGGACGATGTAATTTTTTTCCCCCCTGTCAATCATTGCCAGGACAATCCTTGTGGTGAGGGACAGAAACATATATTATGACTCCCTCCAGACCCGGGGAGAAAACTCCCATGGTGTGGGAGGTCATTCGTTTTTTGTTCATCTGAAACAAACACCAACTGTGGGAGTGTGGTTCTAAAAAAAACACTAAAATGGTAAAAGTTGGATGAATGACCATCAAAACCTACATTTTGTATACTGAAGGGAGCCTCCTTCATGGCGGTTCTGTTCAATGTACAGCGATGATCGCTTGGCGAGCGGCCATCTCTAAATTCGACAGAGGGTAGCCCATCACGGTAGGGGAACTAGGGGGCATATCAACAACAACCGGCGATAATTATCGCTGAGCGCACTTAGCGCTCGGATAATTATCGCCGGCTAGCGCCGATTTTTATCGCTGAGCTAGCGTGCTATTAGCAACGCTTATCTCATCAGCGATAAAAATCCTAGCGCTAACTGGCTAACGTGATAGTCTCACGTTAGCTAGTTGATAGGGACTCACAAACTTAGCAATGATATCCACCTTCCATAGGATATCAAGGCTAAGTCAGTCCTGAAGCAGGCATAAGGAAAGTAGCGATAACAGGGGTTATCGCTACTTTTCCTGACGCTATGCTTCATAGCGTGGGGCTTAGCGACATTTCTCCTGTCATGCCAGGTCAGGAACGCCCCCTTTGCATCTCATTAGAGATGCAAAGCTGGGCGTTAGGAATCCTGACGCTAAAGCAAGGTTTCACGCGTTAACGTGACCTTGCTGTTAGGCGATAAAATTATCGCCGCTTTTCGGCCGAAAACGGCCGCAAAAGCGGCGATAATTTTTTATCGCCTGCTTGTTGATATGCCCCTAATATCGTCTGCCACCCTGACGGACTGTCCGTCAAGCATTAAATCTTGCCCTAAATAATAAGAATGATGTTTCATATGTTTGTGGAATGGACACAGGTGAATTTGCATTAACGATCGAACATATAATAAGGTCTTGGGAATGGAGATTTAGGTGGGTGAAACACTAACCATATCTAAAGGTCCCTGCGATGGGTGGTGGTGCCACTGATGTTTACGTAGTCCAATGGCAGTGTCAGGAAAACGGTGGAAGTGGGGTATTGGAGACTCCCCTCTGTATTAAAGGTGAACCTCTGTAGTATACCTTTATACCGGTGCTTAACGTGGGACCTGGGAGTAAGCAGACACCGCACAATACAAGAAGACACAAGTTCATAAGTATGGAATAGTTTCTCTTTAGGAAAATTGTGCCCATGGAAAATACGTCACCAGAACCACCACTCCCTTTGATGTGCTATAAGACATAAACAGATAACAAGACGTCTAAAAATGAAAGCATTGTTTATACTCTTGCAGAAACGATGATGACAATGTTAAACGACCCACTAGATCTAAACCTGGCGTTTCCTTATTTCTGAAGTCATTTTAAATTATATTTTTCTACAGTGCGTGTTGGAGAACACATGAAATTACCAGGATGAATATAAGGCAGGCGGGCACCACATCCACCCAGCCGGTGAGCAAGCCAACAATTTGCTTTTTGATCTGCTTTTAGTCATACCTAAATGCATCTTGCCAAACAATACACCAACATGATTCCCTTTTATAAAACCTTTGCTTCCTTCCTGCCAGCTCATTCGGTGGGGATCTATTTCGGCTACGACTTAGAACTACTTTTGTACTGTTTGTTTGATGAGAGGGCATGTAGTGTTACAGAAACCTAAAGGTTTGCCCTTCATTTTTTGTTTTAGTTACTTTTGTGGCCTTCCTTGGAATACCTTTCTAACCATTTCTATTCCTATAGGGCTTCTCAGAATATTTACAAACATTTCGATTATGCTACACTTCATTTATAATGCCCATGCCACAGAGCACCAAAAACACACACATTGGTATTGCTGTAGAACATTAGAAAGTTATTAAACATCTGTGCAAAAACTATTTTGACACTCGATGAGAAAGATGAAAGTATCTGTCATTTTTTGAAAAAAAAAAAAATATTTGAAACGATATTGACCTCTAGCCCATGTATTGTATTTCTTTATGCAGTTTTGTATAGTGCATACAATGCACTAGGGTGGCAGAGGGCGCTGCTGCAGCATCTTTATTCTTTTAACAATGGTCCCTGATTAAAGAGATGGCTTTACTTATTAGATATAACCACATTCTCTTTATCTATATAATCCCAGGAATGTTTGCTGCAAAGCTGTCTCATTTCATGACAAAAAAAATTGAAGAGCTGTGCACTTTTTCTCGAGAAACCATTAATTAGGACAGTCCTTGATTTCCCACCTCTGATGCTTTCACGATCAGTTGTGTGTACGTTTGAGTCACCTTTAACTGTTGAGTTCAAATAATTTTTTCATTTTCTCCATTTGGGAGAAAATTGAAAATTCAGTTCAGCCTGATAAATTGCAATATCTGTTGTCCCTGAGTTGTCCTACGGTGCTTCCTAAGATACATTTTATTGATTTTAGCAACTTGTGGCTTCATATCACTGTTGAGGCCTCTTTGGAAGTTACATTAAGGTTTATTACACATGGTAGTCATAGTCTATAGTGTAACATTTATGTGGAGCCACCAACCTCATGATATCAAGCTAACACGACCAGCCCCCGCTTATCTTGCAGACAACCTCACTATCTCTGGTGGACCTTGGCACATCTGTATCCAGGACACCATCATACTGAACACTAAGGGGCCTATTATGATGTCCGACCGCCACTGTATCGGGAAACAGGACCGGCCGTGTTGGAAAACGAGGCAGCATCTGTGAGGCCTGCACAAATAACATGTCTACATTTGTCCTTCACTGGGAACCAAACACCCAATTGTAGCGCCTGACTCTCAGAGGGTAGCGTTGCAGAGCAGTCTGAGGCTTACTCAAGGGAGGTGGTGTGGGCTAGTAATCGCCATTTGCAGGTGCACAAAAATAACACTCAATAATTGATTGTCCAGTCTGTACTTTGCTTTATAAAAGTAAGAGTACATTTATTAAACACACACACTACTCAATACCATGCACCAATTTACAAATATACATAAGCTGTTGGAATTACTTTGTGACATTGCATAACATCTCCACCCTTCCCGCAGGGGTGGTGGGGTCTAGTACCACCACTCCCATGTATGCACATCAACTTGCCCCCAATGCAGTTATTTGAACATAACCTGGAGCGAGGGCCCTGCGCACTGGCACCATCCCAGTGGCGACCCACCCCATTACCTCAACCAGCATTAAAAAGGGGTAAACCTGCCTTGGTGACACATGACCCTGACTGAGCATCTCCTGCTGACCACAAAGTATGCACCTCTATATCTTAAGGGCTAGCAGTCTGGGGTCTTCACCTAAGCGCAGTTGCAAGAATCCATGTCTACGCACACTTTAGAATGACAGTACTCATTACCTTAGTTGATCATTTGAATGCATTGCAATTATAACCTCTAAAGGCATCACAGATGAGATCACAGGATTACGCATATACAGCCAGACACCCTAGCAGGACTGTCTGACAACATAACCCCACTTCGCTTATGACATCACCTTACACCAGCACATCAAATTAACAGATGCATTTCAGTCCCTCTGAAAGAAATAACCATTAGTAAATGCATTTCGGTGCAGTTACACCACTTCACCTCCAGGGGATGCCCTTCTCCAGACATCCCCAACTCAGTCCTTCCCTCCGCGATGCACTTCTCGTAGTACACCCTCAGCTGTAGAACATAAGTTCCAGCCCCAAAAGGTGATAGATGCTGGTTGAGCACTTGAGAGGTTATTCTTTCAGATGCCCCATGAAACTTATGGGGGGACGGTTCTCCGTTAGGCTGGGGGAGGCTGAGGTGCTCCTGCAGCCCCCATGCACTGTCTTTCCCTCATGAGGGTGACCCCCTCCTCTGGAGGCCACCAGGTGCCAAAAACTATGTTCTCCCCATGCCTTGCAAGGCATTATGGAGCGCTTAGAGCTCCTTTCCGTGAATATTAGATGAGCGGCTCTCCCGTTGTGCCGGGGAGAGCCGCGCTGGCGATGCTGGCAGCTTCGCCGCTTCTTCTCCCTTCGGTGGGGGGCCCGGTCCCACCCGGACCCCCAGGTGACGACTGGCGACTCGGGGAGCCCACCCCCGGCCGCTCCTCCCGATTTCCGAGGCCCGGTCCCACCCGGGCCCCTCGCACCTTATCTTCTGGTTCGGGGTCCCGGTCCCACCCGGGACCCCCGCCTGCCTCCACGATGGAGGGCAGCCTGGGGAGCCCACCCCCGGCTGTCCCCGCCAGCTCCCCGCCCGGCCAGCACCCTCGCGTGCTGCCGCGGGAGCCGGCATGACTCTTCTCGTCTGCCCGCTCCAGCAGGCAGACCCGCCGCCTCCTCCATGGAGCGGTTCTTCGGGGGGAGTGCTACGGCACTTCCCCCCACCTTCTCCACCCTCGGGGCCCGGGGATGGGGTCCCGGGCCCCCGAACATCTTCGGGGGGGCACAACGGCGCTCCCCCACACCCAGCATCGGTTGGGGCCAGGGTGGGCTCCTGGCCCCCTGCTTACGACTACCTTCACGGGGAGCACGACGGCGCTCCCCATCCTCCTTTTTCGGCGGGGGCCAGGGTGGGCTCCTGGCACCTCGCGGGGTACTTTCACGGGGTGCGCGACGGCGCACCCTGACTTTTCTTCCTTGGGGGGCAGCCCCCGGGACCTGACCCACCCCGGGGACAGTTGCCAGACCGGCGGCGGAGCCCCACGTGCTTCGTCGTCGGTCCCGTCAAAGGTCAAAGGTCGTGTACCTTCTGGGGGGCATATCTCAGCCCCCAGGGGTCCGATCTTCTCCATTTTTGCGTCCTCTTGCTCCTGGTGGCGCCCCCCCAGCCACTGGGCGCACTCTCCTTCCTCCTCCGGGTCTCCAAGGGGGTGCCTTCTGCAGGGAACGGTCTTCACTGGCTCCCTGCGCCAGCCTTTCGCCTGGCTCTGGTTCCAGGCCCCTCTTCTCCCTGCGCAGAGGCCACTGCTCCTGCGCACCGGTCCTGGGCTCTTCTTCTGGTGCTGTTAGGGTCCTGGGGGCAGTCAGGGGGTCTCTCCTTCCAACTGCCCATTGCGCCAGGCTCCAGCAGCTTCAGCCTCCGCCGACCACACCCCAGAGAGCTTCTCTTCCTGTGCAAGCACTTTTTAAAAGTTGAGTAGGGGGCTGGCAGGAAGTCCCTGTTGGTCCTATCAAACAGCGACACATCACTTTTCCTGCCCCTGCTCCCTCCTTCTTGTCCAGCCTCTGTGTTTGTTCAAAATGGCGTCGTCCAGTGTCTCTGGCCACATGGCCTCTGAAACCCAACTCCTTCCACGTTGCCTTCCCTCCTTGGTGCAGCCTGGTGCCTGGCACCCAGCGACAGCAGTTGATGGATTGGCCTGCAGCCTCTCCCATCTTCCTTTCGTGGAGAAGAGGCCCTAGCTTGTGGAAGAAAGGTTATCAATCCATCCAGCTGAGGTCAGCCCTCAGCCTGGGTCTGGTCCTGGCTGGCTCAGAGGAATATGACAGTTCTGGATGACCCAAAAGCAGTACAAATATGACTTTGGACTCTGCAGAATACTTCTTTTCACATTTGCTACAGTGGACTTAAGTGCGTGTCTGGAATCTGTAGGCCTAATTAAAGTTAAACTAGCCCCTGGCTCCACATTCCCATAGGGGAATAAGGAAGTGAAAACACAGTAAAACACACTGACTTTCCCTGGCATCTCTCTTCCATCCTGAGTTCACTGTGGGTGAGTCCCAACTTATGAGGTTCCCCCCAGTAAAAGCTCAACAATAAGGTGCTCAAAAAGCGAAAAATCTGGGCGGCCCATAGTGTCAGAACCACCTTCTAACAGGCCGCCATTGTCGTGGCGGTCTCGCAAGTGGCATTAGGATGCGCCCGTCAGGCTGGCGGGCGCATCCCTCATTCTAAACATTGCAGCGGGCGGTGCTACAAGCAGTACCCGCTGCAATGTGAAAAATGCATGTTGTGCATTTGAATGCACAACATGACAGGCACCGCGTGGTGCCTGCCACCTTGTGCATGCAAATGCAGGGGGGTACCATAGGTACCCCCCATGTGCACCCCCCATCCCCCTAAACACCCTGGGGGCCCGCAAAAAAAACGCATTCCTTTCCATGGCGGAGTCAAAATGCCTCATAGCATAAGACTTCATAACATAAGGGATAGTAGCCCTGCCTCACCTGTAGATGTCATGGCATCTATGCATTTGTGGAGGAGGGTGATCCCAGTGCCCTCAAGCATTTATTCTCAAACCATACTGAGACAGAGCATTTTTCCTCGGCAAAGGACGGTGTATTCTGATCTGACCACAGTAAATGAATTTGAGCCTATATCAATGCTTCAGTGAAGTGCTGAGAAC
This sequence comes from Triturus cristatus, assembly GCF_964204655.1. Taxonomy (NCBI): domain Eukaryota; kingdom Metazoa; phylum Chordata; class Amphibia; order Caudata; family Salamandridae; genus Triturus; species Triturus cristatus. The sequence continues at coordinate 552,424,975 of NC_140595.1, forward strand.
TGACCTCAAAATAAGCACTAAACGAACTTACTTGTTGAGTGTAAGACTGCTGACCTTGGTCACTGGCTTGCTCTTCCCCCACAGCTCTGCGCCATCTGCCTCGCTGTTTAAACCTCAACCCCCTCCCTGGAGGGGTTCAAGGCCGCTGCCTGCTCCACGGTGTGACCGATATTGGTTTTGTGACTCTGTGCCACTCGTATTTGCTTCTGTGCCCACTATGTTAGTATTACTGTTTTTGTATTCTGTTGCCCCTTGGTTTAGCTTCCCTGTGCATTCGTATCAGCATTAGCATTACTGTATTGTATTCTGTTGCCCCTTGTCTTAGCTTCCCTGTGTGTTCGTATCCCCACTGATTTAATTCGTTTGGTATCTCACTTCCCTCTCCCCGCGCGGCTGCCCCTGTGGCCCCTCCCCCGGCCCACGCACGTTCCTGCTTTCCAGCTTGCCATCCCTCCCCCTCCCCTACTTAATGGCAGCCACGCGTAGCAAGTGCGCCGCTGGCGCGGCAAGCCCGTCTGCAGACGTCCGCAACCCGACCGATAACCGACCGCGACCAGCGCCAGGAACCCTGGACCTCCGCCCCGCCAACGCTACGATCCAGCAGCACTCCACACACTCAACCCAGGCCTCAACAACAACTGCATGCTAGCTTCGCCGGCTGCCACCCATGGACCCTTCAGCTGCCACCACTGCTGCCAAACCTACAGCACTGCCAGGAACACGGACCCAGCACAACCCGTCCACAAGAACATAACCAAACTGAAGACCCTGTAATGCATCCTCCTCAATGTCCGATCCCTCCACAAGCACGCCACCGAAATCTGAGACCTCCTCGACAGCACCACCCCGGACGTAGGATTCTTCACCGAAACCTGGACCAGCACCACCTCGGGCCGGACATCGCCATCGCCATTCCCCAAGGGTACAAGATCACCAGAAAGGACCACCACACCCGCCCGGGAGGAGGAATCGCCATCATCTACAAATTCACACTCCACCCGAGCACACCCCGACGAGCCAACAGACATGATGGAACATCTACACTTCAAGATACAGACCAACCCCACCACCACCCTCGGAGGAACCCTCATCTACCGACCCCCTGGACCCCAAGGACCGTTCACCAACTCCATCACGGACATCATCTCACTGCATGCTATCGCATCCACCAACTACACCCTGCTGGGAGACCTCAACTTCCACATCGACAACCAACTGGACCCCAACACCACATCCCTCCTGGACAACCTCCACAACATTGGACCCTGCCAAATCGTCACCGAACCCACGCACTTAGCAGGACACACCCTCGACCCCCTCTTCACAGCAGGAAGCTCCATCACCTTCAGCCACACCACCGAACTCCCATGGACTGACCACCGATGTGTCCACTTCACCTTCAGAACACCCACCATCCTCAGACACCAGCACCTGCTCCCACGAAGAAACTGGACCAGAACCACCAACAACCAGTTCACCTCCTCACTCAGCAACTCCACCCCAAACATCATGGAAAACGATGACCCCAACACCGCAGCCCAAACCCTACACAGATGGATCTCTGACAGCGCCAACACCATAGCCCCCTCAAGAAAAACAACAACACCCACGCCAAGAAAGCCAGATGGTTCACCACCGAACTCTGAGAGTCCAGACGCACCTGCTGCCACCTCGAAAAGGCTGGAGGAACACCAAATCCACAGAAACGCACATCAACTTAAGAACCGCCACCAACGCCCACCACCAACTCATCTAAAAACAAGGAAAAAAGCGATTGAAGACAGAATCTCCACACACGCACACAACAGCAAAGAACTCTTCAATGTCATCAAGGAGTTCGCCCAACCCACCAGCAAGTCGACTGTCATCCCCCTCACAAGACCTCTGCGACAAACTCAGCACCTTTTTTTGTCACAAAATCAAGAGCATCTACGACAACTTTGACGAAGATAACCAACACACGGAACCCCTACCAACCACCTCCGACACCCTGAAGCCAACAATTGACAGCTGGACAGCCCTCACTACCGAAGACACACTGAAGACGATGAAGTCAATCCACTCTGGGGCCCCCACGGACCCCTGCCCCCACCACATCTTCAACAGAGCCGCCGACACCATCGCACCCATGCTCCGCCACACCATCGACTGCTCCCTGGTGACCTCCTCATTCCCCGATGACCGGAAACATGCTGAGGTGAACCCCCTCTTGAAGAAACCCTTGGCCGACCCCACTGACCTCAAAAACTGTGAAAGTTATCGAGAAAGCCATCAACAGCAAACTCGCCACATTCATCGAAGAGCACAACATCCTTGACTCCTCCCAATCCGGCTTCAGGAAAAACCATAGTATGGAAACCGCCCTCCTCGCAGCAACAGACGACATCCGCACCCTATTGGACAAAGGAGAAACAGTAGCCCTCATCCTCCTTGACCTCTCAGCGGCTTTCGACAGTCTCCCACTGCACCCTAATACACAGACTTCATGACGCAGGGATCCAGGACAAGGCCCTTGACTGGATCATCACCTTCCTTTCCGGCAGAACGCAGCGGGTCAGACTCCCCCTTTCCTCTCGGACCCTACACCAACCACCTGCGGAGTCCCTCAGGGGTCCTCCGTCAGCCCAACGCTCTTCAACGTCTACATGGCTCCCCTGGCCCCATCGTCAAAACCCACAAACTAAACATCGTGTCATATTCAGATGACACCTAACTCATCCTCTCCCTATCCAATGAACCCAACACCTCCAGATACAGCTTTCAAGAAGGCATGGAAGCCGTCACCAAATGGATGAAAAACAGCTGCCTACAACTTAACACCAACAAGACAGAAGTACTCATCATGGACCCAAACCCCGATGCTTGGAACGACACCTGGTGGCCCCCCACCTCAGAAACCCGCCCACCCCCACTGACCACGCACGCAACCTGGGAATCATCCTGGACTCCGAACTCAAAATGGACCGCCAGAGTAACTCAGTCTCGTCTTCCTGCTTCCACACCCACCGCCTCCTACGTAAGACCTTCAAATGAATTCCCCTTGACCACAGAAAGACCGTCACTCATGCCCTGATCACCAGCAGACTCAACTACGGCAACGCACTCTACGCTGGAATAAACAAAAACCTCCCCCTCAAGCAACAAAACATCCAGAACGCCGCCACAAGACTGGTCCTCAACCTGCAAAAACACTGCCACATCTCCCAGCACCTGTGTGCACTCCATTGGCTCCCCATTGAGGCAAGAATCACCTTTAAGATGCTCACCCACGCACACAAGGCCCTCCATGACACCGGACCAGCATACCTGAACAGCTGACTCAAATTCTACGCACCCCAAAGGACCCTAGATCAGCCCAGCTCTCCTACGCCATGGTCCCACGCACCAGAAAAACCAAATTAGGAGGCCGCTCCTTCTCCTTCCTCGCGGCCAAGGCTTGGAACGCCCTTCCGCTCCACCTCAGACAGACAACATCGCTTCCCATCTTTGCAAGAGACCTCAAGAACTGGCTCTTTGACGGACTCCCTCCTTGAAGGACCAGAACCTGCACCCCCTACACCCAGCGCCTTGAGACCCTCACAGGTGAGTAGTCACGCTCAACAAACGCCTGATTCATTGATTGACTTGTAGTCAGGGAAAATACCTGTGGATTGGTAGAATCAAGTTTTGATTCTCTCCCAAGAATACAACCTAGTGTTATGCTCTTTTACTGATTGGTAAAACTATGGCAAAAAGAACTTCCTTCCGCTATGTGGAATCTGATAAAAGATTAAACAAAGTTAGGTTGTCAGAAGTGATTCTAGTATCAGGCAGTAATTTCAATACATTACGCAGAACAATTTGATAGATATATAGGCATTTGGGTTATGTGCAATTTAGTACGGTAAAAACAGTGGGTAAGAGGGAATATATTTCAGAAGGAAACTTGTTGGATTTGCCTAGGTCTTTTTGAAAAAGCTGTATCTTCAATAATGTTCTTAAGACAAGAAAAGGGAGTTGAGAGAGTTTAGTTCTTAGGAGGATGGGGAGAGAGTACCATAACTTGAAGAAATTTCTAGTATTGTTTTGTGGCTTGAGGCATTCCAGATTTTGCAGTCTCCAGCTGGAAGACCTTGTGTACATCTAGCAATACTTAACTTAGCCAGTAAAGGACTTTTTCTTCTAGTGGGCACCTAAAAAGTTAAGGAACATTGTTTCAGAAAGATCCTAGCATCTAGTGGAAGCTAGGAATGTCTTTCAGAATTTGTGAAATGTGCCTAATATTAATTTCTTTCTGAGACTAGTCTAACTGTAGAGTGAAATACAGCTTGTAATGGAAAGAAGGGTGGCTGCGGTGTACCTGCCGAAATAGGGTTGCAGAGTGTACTATAAAATTATCAGAGCATATGATGCTATCTTTCAATGGATTGAGGGGGTTTGAAGATTTGTAAAAATCTTATGGAGCATAAGTGGAACTTTGCTGATTTGGCTTGATTGGTAAATGAAAGGATAGTGCAAAAGTGTAAACAAGTGAGAAGCCTGGTAAGTTTCCCTCAGTGACAGGAGTTCGAGCAAAATGATCAAGGTTCAGCTCATTCAGTAAACTGGTTCCAATTTGTTCATTAATTAGGGAGTGATAAGCATGAATTCTGTTTTCTAAAGATTCAGCATTAGTAGATTGTCATTAATTATTTGATAGTCATGTGGCAAACAAACAGAGTTAAGATTTCCTTTAGAGACAGCATAGTCATGAGGCAAGCAAACAAGGTCAAGCTATCATTTACAGACAACCTTAGGTAGAGTTGCTTTTCATCTGCATATTCATGGTTTGTGATACTTGAATCTACTAGTGATAGGCTGAGTGGATTGAGATAGAAATTGAACAAGTTGATGGATAGAATTTAGTGGGAAGCAGCATAACATATGGTTGGTTCCTGATGTGCCTGTACCCAAATTCACAAACTGTTCTCGGTGAGATAGGAAGGATGTGAACCATTTTACGAGGTGATTCTGTTTACAAGTACAGACTGTAGCCTCTGGTGATCAAAGGTATGAAGCAGTGGTAAAAGATCTAGTAATACCAGCAAACATGTATGGCCCTCATCTAAGATGCGATAAATATCACCAAGCACTTTCAAAGATGTTGATTTCTTAAGGATCCTGCTCTGAATACAGATTAGTAGTCTTCTAGTAGATGATTTTTCATTTTGTTTGCGGAGATGACGCACAATGACGCACAATGTTCAATTGTTTTTTTCTAGCTAAGGTAGGTTATAAATTGGTTTGAAACTGGTCTGTAATTTGACATGAAGTTTGGATCAATAATTGTAATTAGTCCATCTAAGTTGCTTGTCTATGCATTAAAGGTTTCTGTGGAAATCTGGGCAGTGATCCTTGTTTTTGGTATTTTTGAGGATAGTTGTTTGAGTTGCTTGAGACTAATTATATTCTTATCTCTGATCACACACATTTTGTCTATGAAAAAATTAATAAAATCATTACACATGGATGGAGTAGATAAGGCTACTGCACTGTTTTTTGGGGAGGTGCTTTCATAAAAATATTTAAAATAAGGTATAGTCAGGTTTAAATAAGGAAAATGTGTTCTTGAATTGGATTTCCTTTTAGCATTTTGAAAGGATAGCGGGTGTTCATTCCTCATGGCTTTTAAGTTTGGTTTGCCAATTGGAGATTTTGGGACTTGTTATAGTTTTTCACAGTTCCTAATACTTATTTTATGATTGTGAAGGGATCTATGGAACCATGGTTGACTGCGATTTTTATCAGAATGGTTTGATTTTGGGAGGTGCCATATTGTTAATAAATGTATTACCTCACAGCAAATCTTACTGCAGCCCCTCTGGTCTCACCATGGTCAATAGTATTTAGTGTTAGGAGCAAAATGATGGATACTGTGATTTTTATTAAAGGGCAGATACCCATTTTTCAAGGTTATTTAAAGCTTTAATAAGATCCCATTTGCTAACAGAAGGATGTAAGACACTGGGTAATGACCGAACCAGTGGAACTGGATGGGAGGTGGGTTTGATGCATTAATTAGATTTAAGATGCTTTATTTGTTGAGGGTTCAGATTGGCAGGTATCTGAGAGAGCCTATGCAAATTAAGTAAGTCGTTGAGATATCGAAGGTGTTTAGGCTTTTTATTGTCCAAACTTACTACTTAGGTGACCTAAGAATATGTAGCTTCGTGACAATGCTAGATTGAGAGTGAAATAGTCTGCTATCTGCTAATTGGTCAGAAAGTTGTTTTTTTAGTTTTGGTAGATCACATATGATATGCAGGTAGATGTGATAAATGGGGAGGGAAGAATTGTGACTTGAAGACTCTGCAATGAGGAGTAAGTAATGATCAATACTTATTTACATTTCATTGAAAATGATGGGCACACTTTTGTCTAGGTCTACTCATCTGTTTTTTCTGAGGATGGAGTATGCTGGAGGCAATGGAGAATCTATTACTGTCTGTAAGTGTTGGTTCAGTCTTTATTCAGTAATGTAGAACAGGTCTAAATTATGCATGTTGATGAGTGGGGCAATCTCGGCATGATGAGGGTTTGCCAATCTGACATCATGAGGCATGCCAGATGGACTGAGTATGTATTGTATATGAATGTTAAAAGAGTGACAACTCATTTGATGCTTTTGAGGCTGCTCTGGCGTAATTTATTGGATATGAACTGTCTAGAGTGTCAGAGTATTCTAATTTCATGCATTTCAGGTTGTAGGTACATTGTGAATCACTTGAAGTCGAAGTCGAAACTTTTAGGTGACACAATGGAAAGTTACTTGTGTGGATAGATCAGATTCTAACTTCAAGCTGTTGAAATCTGAATTTTGGAGAGTAATTCCATGAGGGTTTTCGATTCTTAGGGTGAAGGAATATTTGAGGCTAGAGGATTATTTAAGCTTCACCTTGTTAAACTATATTGGGCTATAAGGTGGAGTTTTAGAAATGAGGCTTCAGAATATTTAGATGGAGTTCCACCCGATTCAGCTGGATTTTAAGCATATGGTGAGGATTAAGATCAGAAGTTATAACAACTTTCGTATTTGTTTTGGATTAAGGGCCTCAAAATGCTTCAGAATTCATCACAATTCTAGCTTGTTTGCATGTCAACACCTCTTGTGTTCCAGACAGCCGAATTTTCCTAGATTCTTAGGGAGTGCCGGAGAAACAACATCAATATAGCAAGGAACACCTGTACCTGAATGCCTTGAGCCAGATTAACTTAAGCTCTATCAAGAATGTTGTGGTGTTCAGCACCATGCTCCTGTCAAGGAACTCAAAATTGGAGTATGCTGATAAGTGGTCCCCTTGGAGTTTTGAATTACAGTTTAACACATGGTGAGTGAAACACTCACCAGATTTGGATATGTTTAAATTATCTTGCACCCTCAAGTTTAGGAAAACTGGCCACTCATACCCTTGTCTGTATTCAAGGTTGCAGCTTCCAGCTTGGCACTTTCTTGCCTCATTAGCTGAGTGAGTTCCCAGAAACGCCAACTAGTATTTATTCAGTTGATGTGTCAATAGTTGAATCAATATGCGTATCAGGGAGTAGGCTTTTATAACAGTCAGTGACAGTTCATGCTAGGTAGTGAAGCTTCTTTCTTAAACTTACTACCTTTGCTACCGTTAAATACCTTGAAGCCAAACTTAAACTTCAGGGGTCCCCCATAATTCTACTTCATAATATCTACCATCCTCCTGGCGATCCCCTTCCCTTCACTGAGGAAATATCTGTACTTCTTACCCACTCCTCACTTTCTAACTCAAAAAATCTCTTCCTCAGTGATTTTAACCTTCACTGGAATGAGCCCAATGACCCCACAATCAACCTCCTCACCAACCTCCTTGAGATCAATGACCTCCAACAACTTTGCCACTCTCCAACCTACACTAAGGGGGCCACTCTTGATGTCATCATTGCTAACAATGACTTAGCCTCCCTTTCTAACATCATCCCCATCGACTGGTCCGACCACCATCTCATTCTGTTCTCAATCACCACCTCAGCTCCTCCCTGCCTCACCAAAATCACCAAAACTAAGAAATGGACTAGAAATCTCAACTGTATCCTTCCTGGTGAACCGGAGTCTAAACTTCAAGCAAAACTTCTTATCTCCCCTCTCTCACAAAATGCCAATGAACTTACCGAATATTATAACAAATCCATCACTGATATCTTAAACAAAATTGCCTCATCCAAACTAAAAACCATAAGAAACATGCCATCCAAATCTTGGGACAATTCCAATCTCAATAATGAAAGACGTGCACTTAGACTTGCGGAAAGAACATGGAGACAAATCCCAACTCCCGCCCATCTTGCCCTCCTCAGATCTGCTAGATCAACATACAAGAAACACATTTTCACTGAAAAGGCCTCCTTCTTCCGTACTCAACTTGATCAGGCCAAAAATAGACCCAGAGAGCTATTCAACATTGTTCGAACCCAAACATCCTGGGCCCGACCCATGCTGACAACCACTACCGACAGATGTGAAGAAATTGCAAACTTTTTCTCTGAAAAAATCACCAAATTAGATCAATCCTTCCTATCATTTCAGATCCCTCCCAACCCCCTCCTTAACGCTGACTCCACTACCAATTCCCCCTCCTCATCAGCTCCCCCCCTGATTCCCCCTCCCACCTTCATGCCACTTTAACCCCTGGCTACTGTCTGCCCAATCTACAACTTAAAAACAATGACTCCTGGCATAACTTCCACCCGTAATGGAGCTTGATGTTTCCAACATAATTTCTAATCTCAAACCGTCCTCACACACTAATGACCCTCTTCTTTCTAACCCTGTCCTCGAACTTCAGCACATCATCGCACCTGTTTGGGCTACTATCATCAACTCTTCCCTTTTCACGGGTTGTATCCCTGCCTCCCTCCAATTTGGACAAATCACTCCTATTTTCAAAAACCCCAAGGCTGACCCCAACGACCCTAATAATCTTCTCCTAATCTCCAACCTTCCCCTACTCTCTAAAGCCCTGGAAAAGTGTGCCCTGCTCCAACTAGATAAACACATCGACACTTTTAACCTACCGAATCCCTTACAATCTGGCTTTCCAACTGGCTGCAGTACTGAAATGGCCATGCCTAAAATTGTGGCTGACATCCACCACTCCCTTCACAATGGGGAGACTTGCCTACTTATTCTCCTCGATCTCTCTGCCCCGTTTGATACCGTTAACCACCCCGCCTTACTCAACACGCTCAAAGTTTGTTTCAGCATTAATGGTTCTGTTCTCAAATGGTTCTCCTCCTACCTCCAACACAGAACAAAACAAATCAAAATCCTTAACTGCCTCTCAAACCCGACACCTGTCACCCTGGGTGTCCCTCAGGGATCTATTCTCTACCCCGCTCTCTTTAACCTCTTTATGGAATCCCTTACCCTCATCCTAAAACAAGCTGGAGTCAACTACCACCTCTATGCCGATGACACCCAACTCTACTACAAGATTAAATCCTACTCTGATATTCTGCACCTCAACAACACCCTGACCAAAATCCAATCCTGGTTCCACACCAATCATCTCAAATTCAACCCCAAAAGAACAGAAATCATTCTATTCTCTCCTAAAAACAACCCTCTGCCCATCAAAACTTGGATCTCCGACCTTAGGGCCCGCAACTGTCGGCTCTCCTTAACTAACTCAGTAAAATCCCTCGGTATCTCCATTGACAACAACCTAACCCTTCAGACCCACATAAAAAACTTGGCGAAAGGAGCGCTCCGTCACCTCAAGAAAATTAAACCCTTCATTCCAGCCGATGACTTCAAATACTGGGGTCCTTAATACTTTCCTCTCCCTAACTTCGCCTTTCAAACCTCCTCCGCCTTTCTCACCCCCTCTTCCATATTCCCTACCCCCAGTCTTTAACTCCCTTCCCTTTGCCTACTTTCACTCACCCTATCCACGCCTCCCCGCCCATTACCCCTTACCACTTATCCCCCCTCCATCTACATGTCACTGTATATAATCCTGACTACTTGTATTCATTGTATTTTTTGTTACTATTTCTCACCGACTTGACTCTTGTTAATTGTATTATATTAACTGTACCTTGTAACTCAACCTGCGTGAAATCCACGTTTAGTACTACTGTGTTTTATCTGTACTACACTCACTTTGTAAAGCCCTCTGATACCTCCGGGTCCAGCCAGCGCTATATAAAACCTTTAAAATAAATAAAAATAAATAAATAAAATTGATGAAACTGAGAATAATGTGGCCGAGAAGATATTTATTTTCTTATACTCATTTATGCCACTTAAGTATGTATTGCGTGTTCTTGCTTATCTTGTTTTAGTCATGCTTTTCCAGGTATGAGTCATGTTCTTTGTTCAGTGTCTGAGGGAGATGGTGTCAGTGCAGCTCGTGTCAGTTTATCACCTTTCCTTGCTCAGTCTGTGGGGGTTCTGACATCTGTGCTGGTGCCGCTTTCTTGCCCTGTCCTTGTGAGGAGCTGGTGTTGGTGCAGCTGGGGAACAGCTTCTGCCTATTTCTTTCTCGGGTAAAACAGTTGTATTAAAGGAAGATCCTAATCGAAGTAACACTAACATTTAGAATGTGTTTACATTTTCTTCTACTGGAAGTAGGTCAGTTTGTAAAGGTCATGTATGACATCTGATCACACAAGTAGAGAGCCTTCAGGGAGTGGGAAGAATGCTGAAATTGTTAGACTTATGCAATACAAGGTCTACTTCCTCTATCGTGGTATGCAAGTTAATTAATAAATCATGAAGGAGCTAAAGATTAATTGCAAGAAGTGTTGTGTTGCAAGATGGCTTCTAGTGCATGTGCATGTGTGCTCACACATAACAGATAGAAGTTGCAATTCATTTTTATGACACTTTCACAAGGATATAGTCCCCCCTTTTGCCCCCGGCCACATGCACATGCATGAATTGCCTTCTTGGAATGCTTTTGGTCTTAGAGTATGCCAAAGCAAGCAAGCATTGGAAAATTCAGTAGGTCTGCACCTGCATTTTAAAGGCAAGAACTAGTGCATTTGCCAGCCCTTGTTACTTATATGATAATAGGTATAAGTGCTACTATTTTTTCTTGCCTAGACATAGAATGATAACATTAACCAGTTTTATAGATATCACGTCACCACAGTTTTGAAGCAGCGTAAACAATATTTGTTACTATAAGCAAATGTAAAAGTGCTCCATCTATTGACCTTGGAAGGATGAACCTCTGAGTTTGCATAGATTTGATGCCAACACGTGACCTGCAGGACAAACACAAATGCTAACAGTGAGTGCAAAACTCTCTGAGCCATCTTCCGAGTTTGCATAAGTGTGTGACAGAAAAAATAAAGTTGTAACTAATAGTGCTCCATGTTTATTATACAGACAATCTAAATTCACATTAGTATACTCGCAGTGTTTTGCACTATATATAATAGACGTATGCAATAAGGTATTGTTTTATTGCATTTCTATAAGTTGTATTTTACAGGTATCTTTCCAATGTGACTATTAGGGCTCTGGTGAAAGTTGCTGTATAAAGACCACCTGAATGAAATCTCTGCAGCAGTGGGACCTAGTTGACATGGACCACCAATATGCATAGAACTTGATTCTTGGGTTGAGAGAGTAAAGTTCTTCTTGCTGAAAAACTGTTTATCCATCCAGTCAAGCAGCAGGAGCCAAAAGATTAGTTACTTTTGTTAAACAATAGTTTAAGCTCAAACTCCATTTACAAACATCTTACTAGGATTGTCTTCCAGATCATTGGAGAAGGTAAATTGAATTTGAATTAAAATGATGACAGAGGCAGTAATATATATGGGACATACTGTTATTCTAGGCTGTTCATGCTGTCAATGGGACCAGTCAGTGGGTGAAGACTTAGCAACAGAATTGTTTTGCATTTTAAACAAAAACAGACACAGTCATATATTGATATACAAATCATTGAAAACAAAATATTGGAAGCCTTCGTTATTTAAAGCTGAGATACTCAATGCATCTCATCAACTAAAAACACCCCCGAAAATGTGAAAAATCATGTAATATGTTTTGGGCAAAGTCAGATTACCTCCTCATCTCCCTTCTCATCCGATTCCTTACGGCATGAGGTTAAACTAGTATCTTCCCAATGAGCCACTCTCCTCCTTCTTCTGGGGAGGATTACTTGCATGGAGCAAAGAGGAGTGTTAAAGAGCAATCAGATGTATCACCCATCACTGAGCAGAATTTGCAGAACATGGTGATATCACTGTTGGAGGCCTATAACACACATGATTGTATTAATATTCCTTGCAGTCTTCTGATGGGTTGAACAACTCTCACTTCTCACTGATGTGGCCTTCTTTATGGTCCTCTTGTGCTTTGCCAGATAATATGAGCAAAAAAAATGTTTCCCTGACAATTTTATTTGCTGCATGAGGAAAGTATATACTGAGAGAATTTTTTAAACCAGTGATTTCCTACCTTTCCTCCAACATTCGGTTGCCAGCCGATGCAGAACAACCTAGCATCAGTGGGGAGTGGTTTCATCAGTTTCGGAGAACTTCCTTTCCAAAGGTTCCGGTTATTCAAGCTATTTACAAGGAGTGAATGGAAGGATCCAGATAGAGTTTCTGTCTCAGCAATTATGAGCAAGTTGTAGCTTCTGGCTAAGGGAACTTCAGCTCCCCCAATATTTGGTCATACATTCTCTGTTACCCACGCTGATGAGGCAATCTTCCCTTTTGACAGCGGACTCTGACCCAATGGACAAAATGTCGAAGGGCACATTGAAAAGAAAGAGCCCATGCTTGGTTGAGTCTGTAATGAGGCCAAATATTTATGTATTTTATGCTTCCCAATCGTTGTTTAAGTAGTTCCAGTCTTTTTAGGCAATCAGTATGGTGAAGACTGTTCACAGCTATTGGGTCACATGGACGTTCAAGGCTACATTTCTCTTAGATGTTGCCTTTGATAACCTGACGGTATCAGCAACGCCTTCTGGTGGAGTAGTCGCAGCTAGACATCATCAAGGAAAGGAGAGGGGAGATGTGACTTAACTGCCTGAGCAGCCAAATTTGGAACTGGAAGCCAGGTGCGTGTACCGGCATCACGTCAATAACCTGTCATTCCGGGTAAATCGTTTAATCTCCAAGTGCCTAACCGCCCCCCCCCCAAAGAATTTGACCTTGTATAATGCAATCAGGTGCTCATATAAAGTGCTTTGATGCCTTACAGCCACATTTATGCAATATACATCTGTAAAAGATTACATTAAATTAAAATCTACACTTGATGGGGTGGAGCACTGATTATTCCCAGAAGACCTGTTTAGTGAGAATGCCCTTTCGGGGGAACCAAAGTGTTTGGGGAAAAGTTGGAAGATGTTCTGCATAAATCATTAAAAAAACAGAAGCATACACAATACGTCTGTCATAAGCATGAATATGCGGGGAAAAATAAGATATTTTTGACAGCAACTGTCCTAGAAAGCAGAAATGTACCTTTAACAGAAATCACTTTCAATCTAAAAATACTCAGAATAGTGATTGTTTTCTGCAGTCCTCAGGGGCAAATGAAATAAGAAAAAGCACCTAAGGATATGCTGAGCTGGAAGTAGATCTGAACCATGTGGGGCATGAGTGGGGTCATCAACTTTGATTCATAGATCATTGGAAGGCTTCAGTGACTATCAAATGAGTATTGGACATTGTGTCACAGTCTATACAATAGATTTTCATTTACTCGTCCAGGTACTTATTTAATTGAAAACCCCTGTCTCATGGATCCATTGAGAAAACAGATGTTGCAGGACAGGGTTCTTTCCTCAGTCAATAGGAAAACCACCCTAAAAGCCCCTATTTAGGAGAGTAGATATGGTTGGTACTCAACATGCATTTTAGTCCAGAAAGATTCATATCTGTACAGGATGTTTATAGATGTGAAATTCCTCAGCAGGTTCATCCCCACTGTCCACTTTATCACAAACTAACTGCAGCATGTAATTCCTGTAGTAATGGAAGGGGTTTTCTTAGCAAAGATTATATACCAGGACCGAACCCACAAACCAGGCTGAGAACTTGCCATCTTCTACGAAAACACGATTGACGGCACCACTTTCAATTCCACGGACTCGGACACCAACCTCATGAAACACCTCCACTTCAAAATTTGAACGGAGTACAAAGTCACCCTGAAGGGAACTCTGCCCCACCCACCTCATGGCCCCAGAGCTGAACTCTGCAACCACATCGCAGACTTCATCGCTCCCCTCTCCATAAGATCAACATCTACATCCTCCTCTTGGACCTCAATTTTCTCTTGGAAGACACCACATACCCCAACTTCATTGCCCTCCTCGACAGCTATAGCAACCTCACACTCAACCAGCTCGTTCAAGGACCAACGCACACAGCACGCCACACCCTCAAACCAATTTTTTCCTCCAACAGAATCATCACCGCTCACATGACACTGCTCACATGGTCCGACTACTATATCATACATTTCAAGATAGAAGCCTACCAAGCCACCCCACCAGAAAAACACAAAGCACCATCAATACACTGGGGCAAAATGTCCAAAGAAAGCAGCACCAATACCCTACAGGAATGCCCACCCAACCCCACCGAGAGCCTCAATGTCTACACCAAGCTCTTTAATAAATGGCTCACCGACTACACCAACTGCATCGATCCCACCGGAAACAAGACCTCCAAAAACAAAAAATGATTCAGCTGGTACACAAAGAACTTCAGGGATTCCAAGCACCACAACAAACAACTTGAGAGAAGATGGAGGCTCAACAAAAACACCTCCACAAGATCCACATACAAAGCCACCCTCAACCTCTACCAGCAACAATTATAAGATGCACAGAAAAAGGCCCTAACTTTCGGACTGGAAGCCAGTACCAACAATGCCAAAGATCTCTTCACCATTGTCAAGGAGTTCTCCAATGCCACATCCATGCCTACAAAGCTATCCACAACATAGGTGCAACTTACCTCATCCACCGCCTCAACTTCTACCAATCTACGAGACACCTTTGATCTGCATCCTAGTCAAGAGCATACCTCACTCGTATCAAGAAGACCAGAAGCGGAGGATGTTCCTTCTCATACCTCGCAGCCAAGACCTGGAACAACCTTCCGCAACACCTCAGAACCTCCCTCTCCCTCATAAACTTCCGAAGGAACCTGAAGACATGGCTCTTTCAGACAAAACAGACATGATCTCCTCCTCGTCCCTCAGGCCTCCCCTACTCAGCACTCCCTTTTGGATTAAAAACTGCTCCAAGAGTATTTACAAATATTTTGTCTAGAGTAATATCCTTGCTTCAGAACCAGGGGATCAGGGTACATCCCTACCTGGATGATTTCCTGATGCAGTCCGCACTATATACATAGAGTTTAAAAGATAAAGTGGTGATCCACTTTTTTCTAGAGTTTTAGGGCCAGATATACAATGCATTTTACAAGTCGCAAATGGCCCATCGAGCCATTTGTGACTGGTAAAAGCAGTTTTTTATGTACAAACACTATTTTGCGAGTCGGGAATCTATTACCAACTTGAAAAATAGGACTTGCGAATCACTATTAGGAAGGGGTGTGCCTACAGCGTACCTTCCTATTGGCGAGTCACAGGGGGTGTACGATTGTTATGCAGTTGCAAAGCAATCGCAGTTTACCCCCTATTTCAAGTAGGTGGTAAACCAGTCGCAAAAGGGAAGGGGTCCAGATGGGAATGATAGCAAAAACTTTTTTTAAGAGCAGGCTGTGATCCCACAGACTACTGTCTACCCTTAAAAAATGAAACTGCAACTTTTCATTTTTCTTTTTGAAATGCATCCCATTTTTCATTATGGAAAATGGGCTGCATTTTAAAAAAAATTGCTTTATTTAAAATCTAACACGGACATGTTGGTCTGCTGTTCACAGCAGGCCACCATCTCTGTGCTATTGCCCATTCCCAATGGTTCACAAATTGCGACAAGCCTCATGAAAATTGATGAGGCAGGTCAATTGCGACTCCATTGAGAATCGCTAGTGTGTCTGAGACACATTAGTATATTTCATTTTGCGACTCTCTACATCAGAGTCACAAAATATCGCATTAGAGACTCACAAAATAAAATGGTCCTACATCTGGCCCTAATCAAAATGGAGAAGCCTCATTTGTAATTTATAGCTTGCAATACATTAGGGCTTGATTTAGGACTGATCTGGTGAAGAGTTTCCTTTTGATAGCATGCAGGGTGAAGTTGAGGAACCACTTCAATCGATTGATATCAAAGTATGGGCAAAAGGCTTCTTGTCCAGGGGGACACGGAGATTGTATTTGTTTCTCTATATTTCTGTAGAGACAAAATAGGTTGGTATATTAAGCTGTTTCTCTTGCTCTTTCTGCTTTTTTTATTAGTCAGCTACTCTGTCATTTTTCCTTGGCCAAGAATCACATCCTTCAGCACTGTCATCTGAGTTCAAAGGAGTAGGAGATCAACATACCAGTAACTCTGTGTATTTAGGGGCACTTGGCTTTATGGTTGATACCCCAAGCATTGGAGCAAGAGACACTGGTGGGTCAGAAAGTGCTGAATCTTTGATCCCACAAGGTGAGTTGCCACTTCTCCAAACATGTCTTGGCAGATCACAGTCACATCTTACCTCGTTCACAGGAAATAGTCGTTAATCCTTTAATCATTGGGTAGATTTCTATCAGAATGGGAATTTCAAGAACAGTCAGATTTTTAGACTGTTCCAATGCACAGCTCCATCTATTTTTTCAATATCTCAGGATACAAAGTAGATGCACTTCCGATCGAATGGCCAAAACGTCTTCTGTAGGCCTTCCCTCCAATCCCTCTTATTCCAGGACACTGACAAGGGTATCTCATTGGCAAAGGAGAGCATGTTTCCCTTTTCTCCGTTTTCTGTCAGTGGGAATGGAATGGGTTCGAATGCTGTTTCCTTCCTCGGATATTCTGTTGGAGTTAATGTTTATAAAATAATACCTTTTGAACCTTTGGAGAGTGTGTTAGAGACATTCTTCACTGTTATAGTCTTGTTTTTGTTTGTTTCACCAGATCAAGAAGAGTTGAGGAGTTTCATGCCTTGCTCTATCATCATCCGTACTTAACTAGTATTAGTTCGTTAATTTTGGGCCCAGATTTTCTTCCATAAAGTCCACCTTTCATAGAGTTCACATTGAAATCAAAAATCATTCTTCCTGTCTCTTATACTTGTATTCAGACTTAGAGTGTCTGATTGATGTTTTAGATTTTGTGAGAGCTTTGATAATCTTATTGCATAAGACAGGTAATTTCAGACAGTCTGACTGTTTGTTAATTTCAGAACAGCTAATAGGGGCTGTATGCCTAAATATAGCCAGCTCATTTGCATATTTGGATTCTGGCTGAGATCCTCCGGGTTCTATTCGTGCTCATTGGTGCAGGGATTGGCTGCTTGCTGCGTGCAATGGGCAGACTTTTCAATTGTGAACATCTGCAAGGTTGCTCCTTTACCTTTGTGTCTCATTACATGTTAATTGTGGCTCAGGGATTTGAATTATATTTTGGTACCATGGTTCTTTCTAAGGCAACCACTATCTTATATCAATGTTGACTATATGGCAAGATGGCTTTGTTGCTTTTCACCAGGGAGTGGTAATAAAAGATTTTTATTCTTACCTCACTCCGTGTTGTCTTTATTTTTGGGGTATGTCCTATGGGGAGTTTTATTGGACCATGATATCGATATACTATACTTATTTTAAAAAAAAGCAAAAATATCGAAACATAAATGTCATCACACACAAACATCAATTTGACTAATATCAAATCAATATTAACATCAAAATAATATCGATAACATTAAATAAACATATAAAATGATACAAATATCGAATTCCAAAATATAGACCACATAATTATCGTCGAAACCAAAATATCGATACCTTAAAAATAATCCAAATAACACAATACAAAACTATAAACAATATCACAAACACACCCAATATATTAAATATATGCAATCAAAATTTGAAAAGTTGTAATTAAAAAAATGGCTTTACATAACTAACACCACAAAATTAATTCCTCCTTACAAACAAAAAATATGAAATAAATAAATTAATTCATACCTTAAATACAATATATTTTACAAATTATATACTATCATATCTTAAAGGAACAAATAATAAAAAAATGGTCAACTGAACATTAATTAGCGTTTCCCAAATAAGGAAACAACAGCCAAAATAATTTACAAACATTAGTAACATCCCATAAAAAGCACCTACAACTTAAATAAACCAATACAATTTCAAGAGCAATTAGACAAAAACTATATATACTAAAGAAAAATCTACATTTTTTAGACTTCAACAGAAAACACAAGATTAAGGAAAATCTCAGCCAAATTATTTCTACAACATTGGACTTCCAAATCGAAAAAAAAGATTTAAACTTTTCAAAGTAAGTAAAATATAAAGGTAATTGAAGTAAGTAAGAACGCCGAAGGTCAGTAGAACGTTATTTATTAGTGGGAAAGAACGAGTGAACCTTCAGCTTGCCAGTCCTAGGCGCCACTCTGATAGGGGAGATGCAGTGGAGATGCAGTGTCAACATTCCAAAGCTTGTGTATACAAAAGGCTATTGAAAAAATGTTTTTCTTTTGCCAAGAGGGTGGAGAGGATTCTGGGTCAGAGTAACACCTCCCTATATAATCAATTACACTATAAATTTACTCCAACTGACCAAAAAATGGTCAATATCAATACACGTTGATGGAATGATGTGAAGAAGCTATTGAGGGGAAATTTTAACTTCACCAGTAGGTGAGCAAGGAAGCAATTCCTTTTGATTTAGGTACCCTCACACACCCTAGTGGTGTCATGCTTCCTCATCGGGTCACCCCGACGCCTAAAAGTCGGGGTGGGCTCAACCACAGTGTTGGGAGCTCTTTGAAGATATTATAGACCAGGGGGGCTAGAAAATTAAAAAACCTCAGACAGATCCCCAGTTTCCCTTTATTATCGGGTCTGTCTGGGATAATAAAATTACTTAAAATGGGGTCTTTATAGGAGTGTTATGGTCCTATGACCCTAGTGCCAACATGTTTCAGTCCGTATGTGGCCGTGAAGGTCCAGGACTTTCTTCAGGGCAAACAGGAGGCCACCCTGGATAACAGAGGAAGGAATTCCCTAACCTGTTTTTTGTAGCAAGGGCAGAGTAGCTGCTCCTTGTATGAGCGACTGATTAATTAATCTGTCATGCGTCGTATTCCATCTGTAAAAGAGAACAAAGAAAACAACAACAAACAACTTATACTTGTGGGTTTTCTTAGTGATGGTTCCCCTATTTGTGTTTAGGATGAACAACACCTCCATGTGCCAGGTGATCATAAGGCAAAGTGGTGTGCAACTATATCCAAACATGTGCCACTCATAACTGTATCTGTACACAATTAATCAGCGTGACAGATATATTGTGCGGTGGCGAGTTTGCTCGCATCCTAACTGAATCTTCATGCCAGTTAGTGTTCTCTATCAATGTAAAAAACTCTCCTAGATTCCGCTCACATCCAACACTCTCACCGTATCTGTGAATGGACATGGTACTTTCTTAACCATGCGTGATTATTAAAAAACATATGTGCAACTGCAGAATCAAATCACAAACATTCATTCTCTCTTACCCGAATTTCGAATGATATCCGTTTCTCAGGGGATCGTAGGGCTAATGGGGGTAGCTCTGTAGTCAAACCTTATCGTGGCAGCCCCCGAATATGAGAGAGAGAGGAATTTTTGGAAACAACCGTTTAGGGATGTGGAGATACTGACTGTATAAATATCTCTCTCCGTAAGGATGACACTCGCCCTTTCAAGGTCCTTCACTCAATCCCCACTTACTTCGTCAAGAGTCCTGCCCCGTCTGTCCACCTACTTGGTCTCGATACCGGGCGTTTCGCGCCGTGTATCGTAGAATGGTAGGTTTATACTTCCGCGTTTAGTGTAATGAGACGGGATTGGTCAACTCCGCCACGTGACAGATCACGTCAACGTGTGATCCTGACTATGACGGGAAGTGTGGAAACTTAGTTTAAAGAGGCCATGATTTCAAAAGTATGTTACTTATGCGGATAGAAGCATCCGCTGACTCCAGTATTTCGCTTTAGTGGAGATAATATCTCCGTTAGTTCGTCCGGAGGGCATCGGTATTCATGTTTGTTTTGTTTACCTAGGATTGGTTCAACCAACCACGTGATCGGACGAGTAGTCCAATCAGACATGTCACCCATCGTAGTTCCAATAGTTGAGGAACGATGGGAAGTGTAGTTTATCTTATTGGTGGTCGTGATGTAAATAAAGTCTTTTTTTTCATTGATAAAATTCCAGAGTGGCTTATTATCGGCTAAGAACATTAGCGGTATTGGTGGTGCCATAGTGATTAAAACAATTAGTAATACAATAGCAGATGGAACTCGTCATTGTCAAATACACCCTAAAGGTATATTTATTTTGCGTAATGGTGAGACTCAGTCACATGGTCTATTATCCTATCTTGGGGGATATTTATAATGCGCTCGTGCCTTCAATATGGAACTGCCTTTCAATTAATTTGGGGGAGGCACTTGATGATGTTATAACGATTATCCTTCAACAATTAGATAGAAGTTGATATAAAGGGCACACCATTGACAAGTGGTCGCACCAGATAAATCTTGATGAGGAAGGGAAAGCTTTACCTATTGAGTTGGTTCCAGGGTATGGAATCGTTAAGGCCCTTTTCATGGGTTTTCAGACGATATACCCATCGTTGCTCTCTTTCTAAGAGTTTTCTTTGTTGGTTGCCTGTGCTTTTAATCTTCTCTAGTACAGTCCATTTTAACTCTGTGTCCTTGTGATTCTTTTCGTTATAGTGTGCTGTTAGTTTAGTGGCTGTTATCGCTCTTCGTATGGTGCTCCTATGTTCGCTAATGCGGACTTTGACCTTACGACTAGTCATCCCAATATATATCATTTCACATGGGCATTTAATCATGTAAATTACGGATTCAGAATTACAATTGGTGTGTGACCTTTGCTCCCATGGTGACTGTAAGCCTAGTTCCAAGGTCTTAGTGTGTTCTGTGAATGGGCAGGCCACACATGATCCGCAGGGGCAATGTCCCATGACAGGTGGTGTTCCCCATAGTGTCATCTGATTTGTACTTCTAGGTGTAAATGTGTTAGTGTGTACTAGAGCATCTTTCAGGCTGGAATTTTTTCTGAATGAGAACATGGGTTTTTCGAAAGATAGTCTGTTAGATGTTAGTATGGACCATTTCTTATTTATTTTTTTTTTCAGTACATTAGATGAAGAATTGTACGTAGTCACACATATCAACTGATCCGGCTGTTCTCTTACATGTGTTTCTAAAAGAGCTTCTCGTGGAGTGTTACGTGCTCTTTTATTTGCCCTTTGTACGATCTTAGTAGGGTACATCTTTTGTTTGAGTTTGTTTGTCAGGACAGCTGCTTCTTTTTTGTAGGTCTGAAGGTTGGAACAATTTCTGCGTATCCTCAGAAATTGACCTACTGGAAGGTTCTCTCTTAAGGAACGCAGATGGGTGCTGTCAAATCTTAATAGACTGTTCCTATCTGTAGGTTTTGTATACAGGGGACTTTCAAGAGTACCTTCTTTTGCTGTAAACGTAACATCCAGAAAAGAAATACTTTCCTTGTGCACATTCATAGTGATTTGGAGGTGAGGGTTTAACCCCTTCGATGCTCATGACGGAGCGGTTCCGTCATGAGCATCGGTTGGGCTGTGCTCATGACGGAATCGCTCCGTCATGAGGACAGCCCCTGGGGGAAGCGCTGGCGCTCCCCCCCTGGGGCATCGATCGTGCCCCCACAGACGGGGATGGCAGCGGAAGAGTTTCCGCTGCCACCCCCGAGCCCCCCCACGCTTTCTGGTGACGTCAGCGCGCACATCGCGCCCCGGCGTCATCAGGAAGCGCTCGGACGCCTGGAAGCCATTTGCTTCCAGGCGTCCACAGAGGGAGGGTGAGTGTTGTTTGCTCCGGTGGGGCGGCAGGGGCCTTTTGGAGTGTATTGAGGCATCGGGGGAGAGGAAAGAGTATTTCCTCCCCCCTGATGTCTCAATACAGGGCATTCCTGCTCCACGATCGCGCACAGCGTCGCGATCGTGGAGCAGGGATGCCCCACTAGACACCAGGGATGTGTGTATTTTTTATTTTGGAAGCGACCCCTTGGGTAAGGGTCGCTTCCTGGGCCCATAAATTATTTGAAGACTTTTCTGCCCCCTCTGGGGGCAGATCGGTGTTTTTTTTTTGCCGTTTCTGCTCCCAGGGGGGGCAGAAAAGCCCACTAGACACCAGGGATATAAATATTATTGTAGGAAGCGACCCCTTGGGCAAGGGTCGCTTCCTTTGGCCCATAAATTATTTGAAGACTCTCCTGCCCCCTCTGGGGGCAGATCGGTGTTATTTTTTCGCCATTTCTGCTCCCAGGGGGGGCAGAAAAGCCCACTAGACACCAGGGATATAAATATTATTGTAGGAAGCGACCCCTTGGGCAAGGGTCGCTTCCTTGGGCTCCTAAATTTTTTGAAGACTTTTCTGCCCCCTCTGGGGGCAGATCGGTGTTATTCTTTTGCCGTTTCTGCTCCCAGGGGGGGCAGAAAAGCCCACTAGACACCAGGGATCTAATTATTATTGTAGGAAGCGACCCCTTGGGCAAGGGTCGCTTCCTTGGGCCCCTAATTTATTTGTAGACTTTTCTGCCCCCTCTGGGGGCAGATCGGTTTTATTTTTTCACCGTTTCTGCTCCCAGGGGGGGGGCAGAAAAGCCCACTAGACACCAGGGATCTGATTATCATTGTAGGAAGCGACCCCTTGGGCAAGGGTCGCTTCCTGGGCCCCCTAATTCTTTTGAAGACTTTGGGGCAGATCGGTTTTATTTTTTCGCCGTTTCTGCTCCCAGGGGGGGCAGAAAAGCCCACTAGACACCAGGGAATTAGTTCAATTAAAAATAGAAGTGACCCCTCGTTTCCAGGGTGCAATTTGTTATATGTATTTGGCTCACCCGCCCCGGGACTGAGTAGCCTTTTTTTTCCTGCTGTTTTCTGCCCCACCTGGCACACAACCCGATTGACCATTTGGGTAGTGACATAGCATGTTATAATGTTTATTGTTATATTTTTTGTGAATTGCAATTGTAATGTTTTTTTTTTTTACTTTTTTGTTCTAGGTGAAGGCTTTTCCTCTTTTCAGTTTGCCGTTTTGTTACTGGTGGTTCTGCTGTTTGTGTAGTTTGGTAAGAGACTTTTTTTTGTACAATGTAAATGTGTTTGATTTCTCAGCCTGTTTTGTTTTGGAAATGGTGTAATAATAGCAGTATGTTTGGTTTTTGAGTGTCAAAAACTTTTTGCATTGGTGCTCGATGTGTATTTTGTTGTCTTGTGAGTAATTTGTTTTTTTTTCTTCTTTCTAGTTTGATATCGTTGGTTTTTGCTGTGTCACTGCAGAGTTGGTTTCTGGTGAGTGCAGCTGTCTCTTGTAATTGGATTGTATAGTTTTTGAGTACATTGATCTTTGTGATAAAGGTACACATTTCTTTACTTACTTGGTTTGCACATTGTTGGTTGTTGTTGACTTGTTTGTGCAGTCTTCTATCTTAGTCAGTATAATGGCTAGCCGCAGGATTACTGCTCAGCAGGTTGTTGGTTTGCTGTTTGAGTCTTCCTCTGACCATGGTTCAGAGACTGACTCTGCATCTGAGGGAGAGGAGGCAGGGGACGATTCTGGCAGTGAGTTTTCTCTCCGTATGGGGTCATCGGATGATGAAGATACTCTTAGTGCGGATGAAGTGCCTGTGTTAGAGGAGGAGACTGATGTGCCGATAGTGCGGCAAGAGGCATCTGGGCTGCAGCCTGGGGCTGCAAGGCTTCCCGTTGGTGTAGTGCGGCAAGAGGCTTCTGGGCTGCAGCCTGCGGCTGCAAGGCTTCCCGTTGGTGTAGTGCGGCAAGAGGCCTCTGGGCTGCAGGCTGGGGCTGCAAGGCTTCCCGTTGGTGTAGTGCGGCAAGAGGCATCTGGGCTGCAGGCTGGGGCTGCAAGGCTTCCCTTTGAAAGTGATGACCTCTGGGTTGCCCCTGGCATGGTGCAGCCGGCATTGCCAGAGTTTACTGGTGTTTCAGGGTCTAGAGTGAATGCTGAAAACTTTTTGCCGGTAATTTTTTTTCAGTTGTTTATGGACGATGTGTTTTTGGCAGAGATTGTTGAGCAGACTAATTTGTATGCCGAACAGTTTTTGAGGGACAACAGTGCCAGTCTTAAGCCACACTCTAGAGCTACCCGGTGGACTCCCACAAATGTTGAAGAGATGAAGAAGTTCTTGGGTTTAACTTTTTTGATGGGCTTGCTAAGGAAGCCATCAATGTCTTCATATTGGTCTAGCAGTCCCTTGATGGCAACGTCTATTTTTCCGGCAGTCATGACTCGTGACAGGTATTTGCTTCTGCTTCGGATGATGCATTTTGTTGATAATGGTTTAGTGTTGCCACGAGATCACCCTGACTGTGACCGTCTTTTTAAGATTAGGCCTGTCCTTGATCACTTTGTTGATCGATTTTCTGAGATTTATGCCCCTGGGAAAGAAATTGCAGTGGATGAGTCTTTGGTGTTGTTCAAGGGCCGCTTGGTTTTTAGGCAATACATTCCTAGTAAGAGGGCACGCTATGGAATAAAGCTGTATATGCTGTGTGACAGTAGGACTGGATATGTCTCTAATTTCAGGGTGTACACCGGTAAGGAATCTAGGATTAACCCCCCTGTTTGTCCGTCCACTTTTGGAGTGACTGAGAAAATTGTTTGGGAACTTGGTAGAGGATTTTTTAACAAAGGCCACCATTTATATGTAGATAACTTCTACACTGGTGTGCGTTTATTCAGGGAATTGGCCAAAGTGGACACTCTTGCTTGTGGCACAATCCGCTCTAACCGTAAAGGTTTCCCGAAATAACTTGTTTGTCAAAAGCTTGGGCGGGGACAGTGCAGTGCGTTGCGTTGCCAGGAGCTTCTTGCTGTGAAGTTTACAGACAGGAGAGATGTCTACATGCTGACTACCATCCATGATGAAAGCACTGCACCTGTGACTGTTTGGGGTCAGGTCGCTGAAGCGCGCAAACCTGTGTGCATTTTAGACTATAATAGGCACATGGGTGGTGTTGACAGAGTAGATCAGAGGTTGGAACCTTACACTGCTCTTCGTAAGGCTTACATTTGGTACAAGAAGTTGGCTATCCATCTTTTCCACTTGGCAATGTTTAATGCTTTTGTTGTGTTCCAGGATTCTTGCCCTGAGTCAAAGATGACTTTTGCTAAGTTTCAGGAGTCTGTAATAGGCAGCCTTGTTGTAGTGGAACAGGCAAGTGTTCCTAGAGTTGGAGTGGTGGAGGATGTTGCTAGATTGAAAGAACGCCACTTTCCAGATCACATTCCTCCCACACCAGCAAAAGATTTTCCCAGTAGGAGATGTAGAGTCTGTTGGCGAAGAGGTTCGCGGAAGGAGAGTCGTATGTACTGCCCCGACTGTCCTTCTTATCCTGCACTGTGTCTCCCTGCTTGTTTTAGAGCGTACCACACGCGAAATAATTTTTGGGAGCATTCATGAGTGGTAAAGTGAACTGCCTGGTCTGTATTCTTTGGATAATTTGATTCTGTTTCAAGGTTGGTGTTAGTGCAATGTATTTAGTTGCTGATTTTCTGTTAGAAGATTTGTATCTATTTGCAATTTGTTTTTTTTTCTAAAAAAATCCTAAATGTGATGGCGGTGTGTGTAGGCTTGCGCTTGGCTGTTGGTGTGTGTGGACTGGCACTTGGTTGGTGGTGTGCGTGGAATGGTGCTTGGCTGGCGGTGTGCGTGGTCTGGCGGTGTGCATGGACTGGTGGTCTGCGTGGACTGGTGCGTGGCTGGTGGTGTGCGTGGACTGGAGCTTGGCTGGCGGTGTGCATGGAATGGTGCTTGGCTGGCGGTGTGCGTGGACTGGTACTTGGCTGGCGGTGTGCGTGGACTGGTGGTGTGTGTGGACTGGTGCTTGGCTGGTGGTGTCCGTGGACTGGAGCTTGGCTGGTGGTGTGCGTGGACTGGAGCTTGGCTGGCGGTGGGCGTGGAATGGTGCTTGGCTGGCGGTGTGCGTGGACTGGTACTTGGCTGGCGGTGTGCGTGGACTGGTGGTGTGTGCGGACTGGTGCTTGGCTGGTGGTGTCCGTGGACTGGAGCTTGGCTGGCGGTGTGCGTGGATTGGCGATTGGCTGCCGGTGTGCCTGGACTGGCGATTGGCTGGCGGTGTGCCTGGACTGGCGATTGGCTGGTGGTGTGCCTGGACTGGCGCTTGGCTAGCGGTGTGCGTGGACTGGAGTTTGCCTAGCGGTGTGTGTGGACTGGTGCTCGGCTGGCTGTGTGTGAGTAGTGACTTTCTGCTGGTCACTACACACACTGCTAGCTGAGTGCCACTCCACGCAATCCATCAGCCTGTGTAGTTGCTGTGTCTGGATTGTGGGCGTGTGAAAGTGATGGGCCCTTGAATGGCGCTGTGTGCTGGTGTGAGTTTTGTTATGTGATGGGCCCGCGGCTGGCGGTGTGAATGGTTTTGTATGTCTCACACGTATGAAAGATGTATGAATGGCCTGTAAAGAGGTTGGTGCCTTGTCGTGGCTTTACAGCTCACGAGCTGTGAGTCAATTGTTCAGTTTTTCACCCTTTCAATTATTACCAGTGCATTTCATTTAT
Source organism: Triturus cristatus (assembly GCF_964204655.1). NCBI lineage: Eukaryota > Metazoa > Chordata > Amphibia > Caudata > Salamandridae > Triturus > Triturus cristatus. Next base: position 552,451,751 of record NC_140595.1, read on the forward strand.
GTGAAATCACTTGCTAAAACAATTGTATCTACTGAACCATCACTCACCCTCGTACCAAATCCAACCAGTATGTGGGTGTGCTTGCGGATTAGTTGGTTGTGCAGTAATATTTGTCTTTCTGAAGCAGGGTGTACCTTGTCCCTTTTTGGTGAATTTTGTAATGTGTTGCTTATGTGCCTGGTGGTGCGAATGGTCTTGTTTGTATCACGTATGAAAGGTGTGTGAATGGCCTGTAAAGTGGTTGGTGCCTTGACGTGGCTTTACAGCTCACGAGCTGCGAGTCATTGGTTAGGTTTTTTGTGAATTTAATTATTGACAGTGCATTTCATTTTTGTGAAATCTCTTGTTAATAAAATTTAATACACTGAACCATGACTCGCCCTCGTGCCAAATCCAACCAGTATGTGTGTGTGTTTGAGGAATAGATGGTTGTGCAGGAATCTTTGTCTTTAGTTTCTCTGCCAAGGTACACTTTCCATGCAAGAATAACCCACCAACTGTAGATATTGTCGAAAACCCATGGGAGTTCATGGTGATGTCTCTCTTGTGAATTCCCAAATTTTTTTTATCCCCAATGTCCTGCAAACCTCAAAATGTCTGCCACATTTTCTTTGCAATATTATTCCAAAATTCTCACGCTGTAGGAACAATAGTTAATCTGGTTTTGCAAGGGGGGTCACTTAGGTTTTTGGCCCGGTGCTCGGCGGCCATCTAGGGAAACTTACCATACCCACACATTTCTGAAAACTAGACACCCGGCGGCTTCCAGGGAGGTATGGCTTGCGTGGATCCCCCAACGTTTCCTTACCCAGAATCCCCTGCAAACCTAAATTTTAGCTGAAAAAATCACTTTTTTCACATATTTTGGGGTGGGAAAGTTGTGGCATCACCGGGCTCACACAAATTTGCCACCACCCAGCGTTCCCCCAGGTCTCCCGGTAAAAATGGTGCCTCACTTGTGTGGGAGGCCCAAGTACCCGCGGCAGGCAAGGGCCCAAGACGCAGTGATGCGACATCAAAATGGCCTATCGCAAAACCACCTGGTTTAGCAAGGGGGGTCACTTAGGTTTTTGGCCCGGTGCTCGGCGGCCATCTAGGGAAACCTACCATACCCACACATTTCTGAAAACTAGACACCCGGCGGCTTCCAGGGAGGTATGGCTTGCGTGGATCCCCCAACGTTTCCTTACCCAGAATCCCCTGCAAACCTCAATTTTAGCTGAAAAAATCACTTTTTTCACACATTTTGGGGTGGGAAAGTTGTGGCATCACCGGGCTCACACAAATTTACCACCACCCAGCGTTCCCCCAGGTCTCCCGGTAAAAATGGTGCCTCACTTGTGTGGGAGGCCCAAGTACCCGCGGCAGGCAATGGCCCAAAACGTAGTGAGGCGACATCAAAATGGCCTATCGCAAAACCACCTGGTTTTGCAAGGGGGGTCACTTTGGTTTTTGGCCCGGTGCTCGGCGGCCATCTAGGGAAACCTACCAAACCCACGCATTTCTGAAAACTAGACACCCGGCGGCTTCCAGGGAGGTATGGCTTGCATGGATCCCCCAACGTTTCCTTACCCAGAATCCCCTGCAAACCTCAATTTTAGCTGAAAAAATCACTTTTTTCCACACATTTTGGGGTGGGAAAGTTGTGGCATCACCGGGCTCACACAAATTTACAACCACCCAGCGTTCCCGCAGGTCTCCCGGTAAAAATGGTGCCTCACTTGTGTGGGAGGCCCAAGTACCCGCGGCAGGCAAGGGCCCAAAACGTAGTGAGGCGACATCAAAATGGCCTATCGCAAAACCACCTGGTTTTGCAAAAGGGGTCACTTAGGTTTTTGGCCCGGTGCTCGGCGGCCATCTAGGGAAACCTACCAAACCCACACATTTCTGAAAACTAGACACCCGGGGGCTTCCAGAGAGGTATGGCTTGCGTGGATCCCCCCACGTTTCCTTACCTAGAATCCCCTGCAAACCTCAATTTTAGCTGAAAAAATCACTTATTTCACACATTTTGGGGTGGAAAAGTTGTGGCATCACCGGGCTCACACAAATTTACCACCACCCAGCGTTCCCCCAGGTCTCCCGGTAAAAATGGTGCCTCACTTGTGTGGGAGGCCCAAGTACCCGCGGCAGGCAAGGGCCCAAAACGTAGTGAGGCGACATCAAAATGGCCTATCGCAAAACCACCTGGTTTTGCAAGGGGGGTCACTTTGGTTTTTGGCCCGGTGCTCAGCGGCCATCTAGGGAAACCTACTAAACCCATGCATTTCTGAAAACTAGACACCCGGCGGCTTCCAGGGAGGTATGGCTTGCGTGGATCCCCCAACGTTTCCTTACCCAGAATCCCCTGCAAACCTCAATTTTAGCTGAAAAAATCTCTTTTTTCACACATTTTGGGGTGGGAAAGTTGTGGCATCACCGGGCTCACACAAATTTACCACCACCCAGTGTTCCCCCGGTCTCCCAGTAAAAATGGTGCCTCACTTGTGTGGGAGGCCCAAGTACCCGCGGCAGGCAAGGGCCCAAAACGTAGTGAGGCGACATCAAAATGGCCTATCGCAAAACCACCTGGTTTTGCAAGGGGGTCACTTTGGTTTTTGGCCCGGTGCTCGGCGGCCATCTAGGGAAACCTACCAAACCCACGCATTTCTGAAAACTAGACACCCGGCGGCTTCCAGGGAGGTATAGCTTGCGTGGATCCCCCAACGTTTCCTTACCCAGAATCCCCTGCAAACCTCAATTTTAGCTGAAAAAATCACTTTTTTCACACATTTTGGGGTGGGAAAGTTGTGGCATCACCGGGCTCACACAAATTTACCACCACCCAGCGTTCCCCCAGGTCTCCCGGTAAAAATGGTGCCTCACTTGTGTGGGAGGCCCAAGTACCCGCGGCAGGCAAGGGCCCAAAACGTAGTGAGGCGACATCAACATTGCCTATCCCAAATGTCGCATCACTACGTTTCCCACCCCAAAATGTGTGAAAAAAGTGATTTTTTCAGCTAAAATTGAGGTTTGCAGGGGATTCTGGGTAAGGAAACGTTGGGGGATCCACTCAAGCCATACCTCCCTGAAAGCCGCCGGGTGTCGAGTTTTCAGAAATGCGTGGGTTTGGTAGGTTTCCCTAGATGGCCGCCGAGCACCGGGCCAAAAACCAAAGTGACCCCCCTTGCAAAACCAGGTGGTTTTGCGATAGGCCATTTTGATGTCGCCTCACTACGTTTTGGGCCCTTGCCTGCCGCGGGTACTTGGGCCTCCCACACAAGTGAGGCACCATTTTTACCGGGAGACCTGGGGGAACGCTGGGTGGTGGTAAATTTGTGTGAGCCCAGTGATGCCACAACTTTCCAACCCCAAAATGTGTGAAAAAGTGATTTGTTCAGCTAAAATTGAGGTTTGTAGGGGATTCTGGGTAAGGAAACGTTGGGGGATCCACGCAAGCCATACCTCCCTGAAAGCCGCCGGGTGTCTAGTTTTCAGAAATGCGTGGGTTTGGTAGGTTTCCCTAGATGGCCGCCGAGCACCGGGCCAAAAACCAAAGTGACCCCCCTTGCAAAACCAGGTGGTTTTGCGATAGCCCATTTTGATGTCGCCTCACTACGTTTTGGGCCCTTGCCTGCCGCGGGTAATTGGGCCTCCCACACAAGTGAGGCACCATTTTTACCGGGAGACCTGGGGGAACGCTGGGTGGTGGTAAATTTGTGTGAGCCCGGTGATGCCACAACTTTCCCACCCCAAAATGTGTGAAAAAGGTGATTTTTTCAGCTAAAATTGAGGTTTGCAGGGGATTCTGGGTAAGGAAACGTGGGGGATCCACGCAAGCCATACCTCCCTGGAAGCCCCCGGGTGTCTAGTTTACAGAAATGTCTGGGTTTGGTAGGTTTCCCTAGATGGCCGCCGAGCACCGGGCCAAAAACCTAAGTGACCCCCCTTGCAAAACCAGGTGGTTTTGCGATAGGTCATTTTGATGTCGCCTCACTGCGTTTTGGGCCCTTGCCTGCCGGGGGTACTTGGGCCTCCCACACAAGTGAGGCACCATTTTTACCGGGAGACGTGGGGGAACGCTGGGTGGTGGTAAATTTGTGTGAGCCCGGTGATGCCACAACTTTCCCACCCCAAAATGTGTGAAAAAAGTGATTTATTCAGCTAAAATTGAGGTTTGCAGGGGATTCTGGGTAAGGAAACGTGGGGGGATCCACGCAAGCCATACCTCCCTGGAAGCCGCCGGGTGTCTAGTTTTCAGAAATGTCTGGGTTTGGTAGGTTTCCCTAGCTGCCAGCAGGGCTAGGGTTCAAAAACTACAGCTAGTCACTTTGCCAAAAAAGGGTCATTTTTCACTGCAAAATTAAGGTGTGACCACGTTGCGTTTTGCGCCGTTTCCTGTCGCGGGCACTAGGCCGACCCGCACAAGTGAGGTACCATTTTTCTCGTAGGACTTTGGGGAACGCGGGGTGGGTGGAAATTTGTGGATCCACGCAGATTCCAGAACTTTCCATCCCAGAAATGTGGGGAAAATGTGTTTTTTTTGTCATTTTTTTACGTTTGCAAGGGATTCTGGGTAACAGACCATGGTGGGAGAAAGTCAAGTCACCCCATCCTGGATTCCCCTGGGTGTCTAGTTTTCAAAAATGTATAGGTTTGCTAGGTTTCCCTAGGTGCCGGCAGGGCTAGGGTTCAAAAACTACAGCTAGTCACTTTGCCAAAAAAGGGTCCTTTTTCACTGCAAAATTGAGGTGTGACCACGTTGCGTTTTGCGCCGTTTCCTGTCGCGGGCACTAGGCCGACCTGCACAAGTGAGGTACCATTTTTCTCGTAGGACTTTGGGGAACGCGGGGTGGGTGGAAATTTGTGGATCCACGCAGATTCCAGAACTTTCCATCCCAGAAATGTGGGGAAAATGTGTTTTTTTTGTCATTTTTTTACGTTTGCAAGGGATTCTGGGTAACAGACCATGGTGGGAGGCAGTCAAGTCACCCCATCCTGGATTCCCCTGGGTGTCTAGTTTTCAAAAATGTATAGGTTTGCTAGGTTTCCCTAGGTTCCGGCAGGGCTAGGGTTCAAAAACTACAGCTAGTCACTTTGCCAAAAAGGGGTCATTTTTCACTGCAAAATTGAGGTGTGACCACCTTGCGTTTTGCGCCGTTTCCTGTCGTGGGCACTAGGCCGACCCACACAAGTGAGGTACCATTTTTCTCGTAGGACTTTGGGGAATGCGGGGTGGGTGGAAATTTGTGGATCCACGCAGATTCCAGAACTTTCCATCACAAAAATGTGTTTTTTTTGTCATTTTCTTACGTTTGCAAGGGATTCTGGGTAACAGACCATGGTGGGAGGCAGTCAAGTCACCCCATCCTGGATTCCCCTGGGTGTCTAGTTTTCAAAAATGTATAGGTTTGCTAGGTTTCCCTAGGTGCCGGCAGGGCTATGGTTCAAAAACTACAGCTAGTCACTTTGCCAAAAAAGGGTCATTTTTCACTGCAAAATTGAGGTGTGACCACGTTGCGTTTTGCGCCGTTTCCTGTCGCGGGCACTAGGCCGACCTGCACAAGTGAGGTACCATTTTTCTCGTAGGACTTTGGGGAACGCGGGGTGGGTGGAAATTTGTGGATCCACGCAGATTCCAGAACTTTCCATCCCAGAAATGTGGGGAAAATGTGTTTTTTTTGTCATTTTTTTACGTTTGCAAGGGATTCTGGGTAACAGACCTTGGTGGGAGGCAGTCAAGTCACCCCATCCTGTATTCCCCTGGGTGTCTAGTTTTCAAAAATGTATAGGTTTGCTAGGTTTCCCTAGGTTCCGGCAGGGCTAGGGTTCAAAAACTACAGCTAGTCACTTTGCCAAAAAGTGGTCATTTTTCACTGCAAAATTGAGGTGTGACCACCTTGCGTTTTGCGCCGTTTCCTGTCGTGGGCACTAGGCCGACCCACACAAGTGAGGTACCATTTTTCTCGTAGGACTTTGGGGAATGCGGGGTGGGTGGAAATTTGTGGATCCACGCAGATTCCAGAACTTTCCATCACAAAAATGTGGGGAAAATGTGTTTTTTTTGTCATTTTTTTACGTTTGCAAGGGATTCTGGGTAACAGACCATGGTGGGAGGCAGTCAAGTCACCCCATCCTGGATTCCCCTGGGTGTCTAGTTTTCAAAAATGTATAGGTTTGCTAGGTTTCCCTAGGTGCCGGCAGGGCTATGGTTCAAAAACTACAGCTAGTCACTTTGCCAAAAAAGGGTCATTTTTCACTGCAAAATTGAGGTGTGACCACGTTGCGTTTTGCGCCGTTTTCTGTCGTGGGCACTAGGCCGACCCGCACAAGTGAGGTACCATTTTTCTCGTAGGACTTTGGGGAACGCGGGGTGGGTGGAAATTTGTGGATCTACACAGATTCCAGAACTTTCCATCCCAGAAATGTGGGGAAAATGTATTTTTTTTGTCATTTTTTTACGTTTGCAAGGGATTCTGGGTAACAGACCATGGTGGGAGGCAGTCAAGTCACCCCATCCTGGATTCCCCTGGGTGTCTAGTTTTCAAAAATGTATAGGTTTGCTATGTTTCCCTAGGTGCCGGCAGGGCTAGGGTTCAAAAACTACAGCTAGTCACTTTGCCAAAAAAGGGTCATTTTTCACTGCTAAATTGAGGTGTGACCACGTTGCGTTTTGCACCGTTTCCTGTCGCGGGCACTAGGCCGACCCGCACAAGTGAGGTACCATTTTTCTCGTAGGACTTTGGGGAACGTGGGGTGGGTGGAAATTTGTGGATCCACGCAGATTCCAGAACTTTCCATCCCAGAAATGTGGGGAAAATGTGTTTATTTGGTCATTTTTTTACGTTTGCAAGGGATTCTGGGTAACAGACCATGGTGGGAGGCAGTCAAGTCACCCCATCCTGGATTCCCCTGGGTGTCTAGTTTTCAAAAATGTATAGGTTTGCTAGGTTTCCCTAGATGCCGGCAGGGCTAGGGTTCAAAAACTACAGCTAGACTCTTCGCAAAAAAAGTGTAAATTTTCAATGTGAAAATGTGGTGTGTTCAGCTTAGGTTTTGAGCCACTTCCTGTCGTGGGCACTATACCTACCCACACAAGTGAGGTACCATTTTTATCGGGAGACTTAGGGTAGTTCAGATTTGTAAAGCAACTGTTATTACCTATTGATTTTGGATGCATTTCTCCCTTCCAAATGAAAGACATTGTGTAAAAAAAAAAGTCATTTTGAAAAATGACCAATAATTGTCATGCAAGTATGAGTATTCCCAATTTCGAAAATGTGCAAATATGCACTGTTTCTAAACTCTGTAATTTGTTCCCATTTCAGAAATACATAGGTGTCTTTCATACCGATTTTTCCATGTATACATTTTCCCACAATAATTGCTATATACCCGGAACAAAAAAAAACATTACAAAATGCTGCTCAGTTTTTCACTCTGGGTTTGTTGGGCTCTTGGTGAACCTACAAGTCCTATATATCCCCACAACCAGGAAGGTCCAGTGGATGTAACGGTACATTGCTTTCTAAGAGATGTGATATTTAGAAGAAGTTACAGGTGAAAACGTTGACTCAAAAGGTTGCTTTTTTCAACTAATTTTTAATTTTTCCTATATTTAACTGGTAGTTTCTATAAAGAAACCTTGATGGATCTACACAAATGACCCCTTGCTGAATTTAGAATTGTGTCTACTTTTTAAAAATGTATAGCTTTCCAGGATCCATTATTGTTTTTGTACCCATTTCTACCATTAACTGGAAGGAGGTTGAAAGCACAAAAAATAGCAAAAATAGGGTATGTCCCAGAAAAATGCCAAAACTGTGTAAAAAATGTTGGTTTTCTAACAAAATTCTGTCATTCCCTAAAAGCTGGAGAAATGGTGATTTCAGCCCCATAAACCCTTTTTTGATACCATTTGCAGAGAAAAACCCAGAAGCTTTCATTTGCAGCCCGTTTTTCCAATTTTTCACAAAAAAAACAAAATTTTGCTGTATTTTTACTAATTTTTGGGAACCCTCTAGGAGAATCCCCAAACCCTGGGTACCTTTAGAATCCCCAAGATGTTGGAAGAAAAGGACGCAAATTTGGTGTGGATACCTAATGTGGTCAAAAAGTTACAGGAGCCTAAGCGCGCACTACCCCAAATAGCCCAAAAAAGGCTTAGCACAGGAGGGGAAAAGGCCTAGCAGCGAAGGGGTTAAAGAGTTAATCCACGTTTTGAAGTTGTTAAGACTCGTTAAGTCACCCTTCCAGATCATAAGGACATCGTCAATATATCTGTACCATTTACAGATATTTTCACTGAATGGATTATGTGTCCATATGTGTTGGTCTTCAAAATAGCTAACATACAGACATGCCAGACTAGGGGCGAATGTGCTGCCCATTGAAGTACCGTGTACTTGTAAATAAAGTTGATCTTCAAAAGTGAAGAAGTTTTCAGTGAGGGCCAGATGTAAAAGGGTGATCACCCACTCAATTGGTGCTGCCCATTGCCAGTCCTCTTGTTCCAGAATTTCTTGAACTGCTCTAATGCTTTCTGTCTGAGGTATGTTTGTATACAGTGCTTCCACGTCCAAACACACCAAAAAGTTATCCATAGGATTATATTCCACCTGTTTTAGAAGATTAAAAAGATGCTTAGTATCATGGACATACGATTTAATCCTCTTCACCAAAGGTCGTAGGAACCAATCCGTATATTTTGATAATGGTTCGAGGATAGAGCCAATGCCAGAGACAATGGGTCTGCCCGGAGGAGGAGTCTTTCCCTTGTGTATTTTAGGGATTGTATAGAACAATGGAGTTCTGGGGTCTTCCTGATTCAAAAAAGCATACTCCTTCTTAGTGATCCACTCTTTAGTGAGGGCGTCTGTTGGAAGTGCCATGATAGTGGTTTTTATACGTTGTGTTGGATCCCTGTTGATCTTCTTGTAATATCTGGTATCTGCCAGTAAATTCAAACAAGCCGTTCTGTATGCGTTAGTACTTTGAATAACAGATGCTCCACCCTTATCTCATATCTCTATAGTCATTAAACCAGCAGATAAGGGTGGAGCTACCGTTATTCAAAGTACTAACGGATACAGAACAGCGTGTTTGAATCTTCATAGTCGGGATCACACGTTGACGTGATCTATCACGTGGGAGAGTTGACCAATCCCGTCTCATTACACTAATCGCGGAAGTATAAACCTACCATTCTACGATACACGGCGCAAAACGCCGAGGATCGAGACCAAGTAGGTGGACAGACGGGGCAGGACTCTTGACGAAGTAAGTGGGGATTGAGTGAAGGATCTTGAAAGGGCGAGTGTCATCCTTACGGAGAGAGATATTTATACAGTCAGTATCTCCACATCCCTAAACGGTTGTTTCCAAAAATTCCTCTCTCTCTCATATTCGGGGGCTCCCACGATAGGGTTTGACTACAGAGCTGCCCCCATTAGCCCTACGATCCCCTGAGAAACGGATATCATTCGAAATTCGGGTAAGAGAGAATGCATGTGTGTGATTTGATTCTGCAGTTGCACATATGTTTTTTAATAATCACGCATGGTTAAGAGAGTACCATGTCCATTCACAGATACGGTGAGAGTGTTGGATGTGAGCGGAATCTAGGAGAGTTTTTTACATTGATAGAGAACACTAACTGGCATGAAGATTCAGTTAGGATGCGAGCAAATTCGCCACCGCACAATATATCTGTCACGCCGATTAATTGTGTACAGATACAGTTATGAGTGGCACATGTTTGGATATAGTTGCACACCACTTTGTCTTATGATCACCTGACACATGGAGGTGTTGTTCATCCTAAACACGAATAGGGGAACCATCACTAAGAAAACCCACAAGTATAAGATGTTTGTTGTTGTTTTCTTTGTTCTCTTTTACAGATTGGATACGACGCATGACCGATTAATTAATCAGTCGCTCATACAAGGATCAGCTACTCTGCCCTTGCTACAAAAAACAGGTTAGGGAATTCCTTCCTCTGTTATCCATGGTGGCCTCCTGTTTGCCCTGAAGAAAGTCCTGGACCTTCACGGCCACATACGGACTAAAACATGTTGGCACTAGGGTCATAGGACCATAACACTCCTATAAAGACCCCATTTTAAGTAATTTTATTATCCCAGACAGACCCGATAATAAAGGGAAACTGGGGATCTGTCTGAGGCTTTTTAATTTTTTAGCCCCCTGGTCTATAATATCTTCAAAGAGCTCCCAACACTGTGGTTGAGCCCACCCCGACTTTTAGGCGTCGGGGTGACCCGATGATGAAGCATGACACCACTAGGGTGTGTGAGGGTACCTAAATCAAAAGGAATTGCTTCCTTGCTCACCTACTGGTGAAGTTAAAATTTCCTCTCAATAGCTTCTTCACATCATTCCATCTACGTGTATTGATATTAACATTCCAAAGCAGCCTCCACCTGAGAGTTCTAAGAGGGAACCAAGGTGACAAGAGAGGAGGGGAGGACTGGACTAGACCAATGGGATCAGGATATGACACATCTCCCTCCTGAAGGAAAAGAGAAGCGAGAAGGGGTAAAGGTGAAGAAAGATCGGAGAGAGAAGGAGCTGGAGAGAAGAAGATGAACAGAGAAAGAAGGGCACGTGAGAGAGAGAAAACTAAGAGAAAGGGAGATAAGAAAGAAGAAAAGCTAAGAGAGGAATGGTCTTATAGTATTCTACAAATTATAACAGCGACAATATGACATCCAATTGCAGATGGTCTTGCGCAGAAGACCTAAGTACATCTGAACAAACATAAGAACTAAAATTATTACACCATATTATAATCTTTGTGCCAACAGGGAGATAGCTTGGGTCTTTCCCCTCTTCTCCCCAGTACTTCCTCAAAATGGATTCTGCTGGTACTAGGACCTGTTTCATTTCTGGGCATCAAGCTATCAGGACTCATGATAAAATGATCCATACTCCACATTTTCCCATTTTCAAGAATCACCACATTCTTCTTCACTTCCTTGATTTTTTCAGGAGCATAAAAAGTGTCACCTTTGCTGCCTGCCACATAGGGCTTTCTGATCAAGACCCATTGCCCCTGCTTCAAGGACCTATTTTGTGTACCCCATTTCTTGTTGTACTTCTCTTTGTACCCTTTTTGTTTAGTCACCGCCCTTATCCTAAATTCTTCTGGGTTAACAATGACCTCTTTGTTCTGGCACAGCCAATTGGGAGACATCTTGGAACCTGCCTTCCTTCCCCTCAAGAGCTCAAAGCGAGAATGCTCAGAGGTGAGATTGGGTGTGGTATGGTACGACCATAGCATGTCTCTTACAGCCTCTTCAATTGGTTTACCAGAAGCAACAGCTAATTGAATAGTCTCTTTTAACATTCAGTTTGCTCTTTCCACTTTGCCATTTGCCTTAGGACAGTATAAAGGCGTGCGTACATGTGCAATAGACAAATCCGTAAGAAACTCCTTCATTTCATCCGAAATAAACTGTACACCATTGTCTGTGATAATCGTGGACGGAATACCTTCCTTGGAAAACACTTCACTTAAAAAGCTAGTGAGGGACTTTGTGTTGATCTTGTTCACAAACTTGTGTGTGATCCAGTTGGAATAATAGTCAATGAATACAAACAGGTGCTTGTCCTGAGGTCCCATCGCATGGATAGGACTGGCACTGTCCAGTCCCAACTTGTCCCACGGAATTGTGGGAACTTCAACTGGAATAAGGGGAATTCACTTCAGACTTTTAGATTTGTCACTAAGGCTGCAGGCATGACAGTCGCGCACCTTCTCTTCCATCAACTGATCCATAGAGGGAAACCAGTACTCAGATCTTAATCTTGCCTTACTGAGACTTCTCCCCAAGTGTCCTTCATGAGTAAGATCTATAATGTGGTTCCTCAACCCTCCCGGTGGAACTATCTTACCTGATTTTAGAACAATATTCCCCTCCACCAACAAATCATCTCTTACATTCCAAAATGTCTGAACAACCTTGCCTTTGCGGGGCCACCCCTTAATGACATAATCTTTGACTTTCTTAAGGACTCCATCTTGCTCCATATGGAGATCCCATTGATCTTGTGCCACCGCAGGTAGGATAATTTCTTTGGGGAAGGAGCTATCCCCTTCTCCCTCAACAGGGGCCCTGGAAAGAAAGTCAGCAACATTGTTCTTTGCACCCGGTATATAGACCATATTGAAATTAAAACCTTGAAGGCCTAAAACCCATTTGGCAATGCAGGGGGTTATGTTCTCCATGTCTTTTTTTGTGAACAAAGACACCAATGGTTTGTGATCTGTGCATAGATCAAATGGTAAACCCCAAACATAGAACTTGAAATGTGTTATTGCCCAAAAAAAACACCAATTCCTCCTTTTCCACAGTAGAATAATTGGATTCAGCTCCCGTAAGGGCTCTGGAGGCAAAGGCCACCACCTTCACCTTGTTGTCTATTCTCTGAGAAAGTGTTGCCCCAATTCCTCTGCTGCTAGCATCAGTGGATATGATGGTATCTCTTTCAACACTAAACTTTCCAGTGTATGCAGCAGAAATCATAATTTTTTTATGCTTTCAAATGCTTTCTCTTGATCCCCGCCCCAAACAAATGTAGTACTCTTCTTTAGCAGGTCCCTTAGAGGTTGAGTCAATATTGAGAAATTCTTTATGTATTTGGCCATATACTCTGCCAAACCCAAAAATGACAGGATCTCCTCATTGCATGTGGGAGTGGGAGCTCTTCTCGCTGCTTCTACCAAGTCAATTTTAGGCTTAATGCCCTCCTCAGAAATCATGTGACCTAGATAGTCAACAGATGTCACACCTAAATTACACTTGCTTTCTTTTGTTGTGAACCCAACCTCTCTATGTTTGTTGAACACCATACAATTTGAATTATGCTCAACTTCACAAGAACCATATATTAGTATCATCTTGAAAACACATAGTTTTAATGCAATCCCTCAGAATATGTTGCAGTAGTCTCTGAAAAGCTGAGGCGGCGGACGCCAAACCAAAAGGCATCCTCAAGAACTTAAAATTGCCAAATAGAGTGGTGAAAGCCGTCAACAGCTGAGACTTAGGGTGGAGATTGACCTGATGATAGGCCGAGGAGAAATCAAGCCCGCTAAAAAACGTTACCCCTTGAATGGTACTCAGCATCTCATGTATCCTTGATAAAGGATATCTGTCAACCAAGATGTTAGCATTTAAATCCCTCAAATCCAGACATAACCGAATGTTCTTCCCATTGTCCTTGGTGGTGAGGACAATGGGTACCAACCACTCTGAACTCTCAATTTCTTGAATGACACCCTGGTTGACAAGTTTCTGAAGTTCCAACCTTAAAGGTTCCATCGTGAGTAGTGGAATTGAGTGAGTTTTGTGTAATATAGGGCAAGCTCCATCTTCCAGTACAATTTTATGCATATAATGTTTCAACATTCCTAATTTTTCAGTGCATACATCAGGAAACTCTTTGATGAGGTTACCTCCTATCACAGGAGGTTTAACTAACAACACTTGGTCCACATTGTTGGGGTCCAGGGTGATACCCAATTCTTTTCGGTGTTTCCACCCCAATAAGCTTGAACCTTGTTTAGTAACATATACCTTCCCCACTGTGTGCCTGTCTTTGAACGAAATTCTCATTCTCACCATCCCCTCTAAAGGGATGGGTTCTTTGTTGTACCCAGAAGGACAAATATCAGCATTTCTGAACTTGACATTATGTATAGCAAACTTTTCCTCAAAACATTTTTCTCAATGACAGTAAAAGCGGAACATAACCCCGGGCGTAGTACTCTGCTTCGCCCACGGAGTGTATGTAGCGCTGCCTGTTTCGCGGTTTACGAAGTAGGCGTTGCAGGCAGCGCTACACACACGCCAGGGCGAAGCAGAGCTGCCTGCCGCCCGCCTCCCGCCCACCCTCCTTTTAAAATAAGGTAAACTATGATAAAAAAATAAAATAAAATGCCTTACCTGCAGCGCGGCATCCCGGGGCTCCCTCTTCCTCGTTGACGACAACTTCTTTTCACAACTGCGCATGCGCGGACACCCACGCATGCGCATTTCTCGCGAGAAATGCGCATGCGCGGTCGTCCGTGCATGCGTCACGACTGCGATGATAATCGGACTGGCGGTTTTCCGGGTTTCGATGGCGGGCGGATGGCTGCTGCCGGTCTGACGGTTGCTCCGCCGGACCGGCGGCGGCCATCCACCCGCCATCCTAATAGACCCTTTAGTTGCTTTCTGTTGGTGGACTGCTACAATTGTTGTGGATCAGGGACAAGCACCATCGGCACGATTATGATGCTGGCGGTAGCCAGCCATTCCGCTGTGGTGGAACCGCCATGGAAAGGCATGCGGAGACATGTCTGGGGGCCCATTGCAGGCCCCCAATGTGTTGGGGGGAGTGTGGGTACACTAGGGGGACCCCATGGTACCCCCTACATGTCCCTGCACCAGGTGGCAGGCACTGTGCAGTGCCTGCCACGCAGTGCAGTGACAGCAACTGCCGCAATGTTAATCGCCAGAATCCGACCGCCGCGGTCAGATTTCAACTGCGGAGCATCCTAATTGGACCGGCGGTTATGCCGCGGTCCTTGCGGGCGGTCTTTTCCCACTACCATGGCGGTTGAGGAGATTTTCCGACCGCCATCCTAATACATATTAAAACATGTCAGTATATTTTTAATTATAAAAAACTGTAACACAATAAAACAAAAATATAATATATGGAACATTTTTTGATATATATTTCTCATAACAGTTAAAACATCAAAATGACTGTGATGCAGGCTTGATCCAGCCTTTCCATGATGGTGAAACCGTCATGTAAAGGCTGGCGGAGGTTATTTTTGGGGGCCCGTTGCTGGCCCCCAATGTGTTGGAGGGAGGTGTACGTGCCCTGGGTGTACCACCTTACATTTCAGTGCACTAAGTGGCAGGCACCTTGTGGTGCCTCCCACGTAGTGCACTAAAATGCACAACATGCTCTTTTAACATCACGGCGGGTGCTGCTGTCAGCAGCACCCGCCGTAATGTTAAAATGCAAGATGCCACTGCCATGGTGGTGGTCGCATCCTAATTAGGTGTGCGGAACCGCCGCATGTATTGCAGATGGCCCCGGTCACCTCCACGATGGTGGACGGACTCCAGTCTGTCCGCCATCGTAATCGACCCCTTAATGTAGAATATGCAACTAACAGCAATTTTGCTTATGAAATATAAAGCTAATTGCACTAGCCTAAATTCCAATATCTGAAGTAGCTGAACACTACAATTTAATAAATAAATAAAGAAAGAAAGCCCCTATTACCAAACAAATGAACATAAACTAAGTCCCCTACTAGACTATTTTGAGGATACATGGGGGGGAGGTTACACAGATCTGGACACAGAAGACAGCCAAAATTCCACCTTCCATGGTGGAATGTATACAACAGTACCCTAAACAAAGAAGCAAAAACTAGTGACGCTGTCGAAGGATGGCATAATGTCTTACAAGCCACAACAGGCAAAACCCAACTAACACTACATAAATTACTAGAATCAATCCAAAAAGAACAAAGCTACCAACAACTAGGACTAGAACAGTCTGTTACACAACTATGTCCAAAACTAACTAAACAAACTAGAGCAATGTACGAGTATTTACAATATAAAGTAAGACTCTACCCAAACATGAAAGGGTTAAAATATTTAGAAATAATAGCAAAATCCCTACTTTAAAACATTAACACATAAACATAGAAAAATCGTAATTGAAAAGTAATATGGTAACTAAACATTTTTTTTCCAACATCTAAAATATAAATATAATGGCAAACATTTTTACAAATGGTATACAAATATTTGACCTAATAAATATATTTTATATCTTTAAAAATATCAATAACAATTATAGGAATAACATTTCAACATTCCCCTCCCACTGAAAATAATTTAAAATAACTTACATTTTTGCAGCTGGCACCAAAAACAAACCAGGCATATGAGTATTCCAAAATTTAGTTGAAAAACCCAAAACAAAATGGAAAAATACAACTGTGTAAAACAAACTCCACCGACAAAATCTCTGTAGTGTAGAACCATAAAAAAACAGATTTGTTTTTTTAAACGCTCCAGGAAAACCAAATAAATTAAGGAAATGTAAAATAATTATTAGTTTACTCACAACATTTCCTTTTAAAAAAAATATAAAACAGCCTTTTCCCAATTAGGAAACATAGAATACCTGTAAAGAAAAAAACCCACAATCCCTCACGAACAAATATACCGTAATATTATTTAAAAATAAACATACTTATAATTCCTAAACAAGATACTCTAAATAGTATATAGGAAACCATAATACTATACTAGCAACGCACTAACAGCATTTGACGTAAGCTAAACTAAAAACGAATCCTCACAACAAACATAAAATACAAAACTTATATAAACTATAAAGAACCTACCAACCTTTGACCTACTCCTAAATTAAGTCTAAAAGTAATTAAAGTGAACTTACCTTAGCCGATGAGACGCAGCTTCCAACCGCGAGCTTCTCCCTCTAGAAATGACTCAAAAACAACACTGTTAGCTTAGAAAATAGATAATAGTTTAAAATAATGGCCGCCTATTTGAAATAATAAAAATACTTTTCCACATCAAAGTTAATGTAAAATACAAACGTTAATGAAACTTTTTTGGGAAAAATACATATTACCTCCTCGTTAGTCATCCTCGCCACATGAAGCTTCAGCTCCACACCAGAACCCTCCAAAGCAAAAGTTAGCTTTGGAGGGTTTTTATAAGATAGCACACTGAAGTATACAGTTGCTAGTGCTTTCGTGCACACACTTTCACTCACTGCTAAAATGTAAGCCAGTGTTTTGAACACCTGAAGCAGGTACCTGCATGTAGGCTAGGCCAATTTAGCCTATTGTGAGTCTGCTTGACTTTTACTCTGCGTCTCGTGAGAATGGCGTGCTTATTGTGGAATTCTCCTTTGACATTACACAGAGGCATGGAATTCTTGGAGAAGCAGTTGATGCGGACAGCAGGCTGGGATCCCTGTCCTGACAAAGAGCGCAAATAAATACATTTTACTTTGACTTACCTGTCTGCCTCCTCCATTTCAACTTCTACATTTTGGCGACAATTGCCTGCTTCAGCTCTTCGCCAGTGGGGAGAGTATCCACGCGTGTCCTGCGCAGCTGTTCATGTTGAGTGCAGTTTCTGTTATTCGAGGAAACCCTCCTTTTTTCTTCTCTAGTGAGATCCAGGCATTCAGCCACGATTCCTTTGGCGCAAGTCAGACCCATCAAGGTACTCTTTATTTTAGTTTTGCCTTTATCTACCTGAGCTCGAGCTGCTTACACTCGCACTCTCTCTCTTTTCATACTACACGTTGCCTAGCAACGTCAACGTTACATTTTGTGCATTACTTTTTCGTGTACTGCCTTCAGCGCATTAGCCTTTGTGCCAGACCTTTACCTGTCTTTGCGTCAGCACATTTACGCTAACGCTCCACCATTTTGGATTGAGCTCACATGCTCTGCCCTAGCTGACGTCAACACGCAATATGTGGCCATTTTGGGTTAATTTTGTATCGTGGATCGCTACTTTATGTACGCTCGTAACTTTCATCTGGCAGTAGGCTGGCACGTATCGAGCTGCGTTCAGCGTCTACCTATTTGAATACCATTGTAATGATGGAATCTCGCACTCAGTGAGAATCATTGAGTATTTAATATAGGAAAAAACAGCACCACAAGAAAGTACGTCCACCAGCCACAGGAACAGGTTAATAACGGCCTCCCAAGAACTCTCCCCGGCACGGACCCAGACTCTAGAACATCCATAGAGTCTAACCAGGGTCCGTGCCCAAACAAGTTTACTTATGAACAAACAAATGCTCGCATATTCACACGGTGATCTGCACACCTTGCTGGCAGATCACATCAGCTACAATCAGCGTTTGCTTCTCTGCTTATTTATTCATACGGTGATCTGCACACCTTACTAGCAGATCACATTTCAAGCTGCATTCAGTGTTTGCTTTTCTACATATTATACTCATACAGTGATCTGCACACCTTACTTGCAGATCACATTTCAAGCTGGATTAAGTGTTTGCCATGCTGGATTTTTACAATACAATACTTTCACAGTGATTTGCACACCTTTTTGGCAGATCACATTTCAAGTTTAATTAAGTGTCTCCTTATTCGCATTTATATATTACAATATTCACACGATGATCTGCATACCTTACTGGCAGATCACACTTCTGTTTGCTCTAAGCATTGTTCCGAACGTGATCTGCACACCTGTTATGCTGAGTGTTTTTAGTAATGTTCGCTTGTTTTGTTTAAAAATTGTTTTTTATTTAAAAAAAAAAAAAAAAATTCTCCCTCTTTTCTTTCCTTTTTTCTTATTCTACATGGCTGCCAATCAAACAATTTTTCCTCCACCAGCGTTTTTATCTGAAGGGGATACACCTTCCATTGAATGGGAAGAATGGATTGGCCTTTTTGAAAATTATATGGAAGCTATTGATGGTCTTAGGTTTCAAGCATCGAGGAAGAGAGCTATTTTAGAAAATTCTTTAAGTAAAGCTGGTCAACATTCTTTTAAATTTCTTCCTGAAATTATTGGTGCAGATGGTGAGCCTATTGACAATCCTTATATTGAAGCCATACAAAGACATGCCAAGTATTTCGGAAAACAAGTTAATATTGTCATACAGCGCCACAAATGTTATACCTTACCTCAAAAAGAAAAAGAAACTATCGACCAAATGGTTACTTATCTACGAGAACTTGCTTTGAAGTGTCACTTTGGCGCAATGACTGATCAATTGATTAGAGATCAATTAATCGTACTACTACTTGAAGCCATTACTATTGCTAAGGTATTTGAAGAGTAAATGTGGTGGTGAATAAAGATTCTTCTTCAGATACTAAATTCAAACCAAGAGCGTCTACCGATAATAAAAGTAAATTTACAGGTTGTTACAGATGTGGCAGTATGTGCCATGCTGCAGACTTTGTTGGTTGCTTCGCTAGAGATAAGACTTGTAGAAAGTGTGGTAAGAAAGGTAATTTGAGCACTGTCTGCAAAAATCACAATAGGAATAGAGTTGCCTTCATCGATGATGATTGTGTTCCACCTGACATTTCTCTTTGTGTTGAGGATGACCATCCATGTACTCTATAGAGACCTAAAGCCATTTTTATTTTAAATGGGGTCTCTTCGTCTCTGATAGTAGACCAGGTTCCATGCTTACTATCATTCCTTTTCGCATTTTTAAATAATGTTGGCCAAATGTTACCTTAACCAACAGTGATATTTCTCCAAAAGGATACAGTGGCAAAGCCATTAATATCAAGGGTGTCATGGAAACAAAATTAGAATTTAAAGGTAGGACTGCTTTAGGCAAAGTGTATATCTCTAATGAATTCTAGGTTGGGTGCAACAGCATGAATTGCATGTCATCATTGACCCCAGGTCTCCTGAACATGTATTAGTAGTTGAAGATTATCCTACAGTTCACTCTGTTTTGTCTAAATATGATGATATTTTTCGTATGAATTTAGGAAAACTGGTAGGGTATACGCATGAAATTTAACTCAAGAAGGATGCTCATTTTGTCAGACATCAGCTTAGGACAATAACTATTTCCATTCGTGATGAGGTTAGCTAAATGTTAAATAATATGCAAAAACAAGACATTATTGAACCCGTGGAGGTCTCGGAGAGGCTTTCTCCAATAGTTGTCACTAAGAAAAAAGATGGCAAACTTCGTTTCTGTGTGGGCCTCAGTTCACTAAATCAGAACATTATTGTTGACAGTTTTCCCCTTCCAAATATTTTTGAAATGGTCCTCTTAATGGATAAGGCAAAGTTTTTTTACTAAGCTCGAGCTAAGATCAGCTTATCATCAGGTTGTCTTACACTCCAATTCTAGGAACCTAACGGCGTTTCTCACCATGGAGGGAGCTTTTCAATTTAAGCTGCTAGTGTATTCCAACGCATGATGCATCAACTACTTAATGGTATCAAGACTGTTCCCTATTTCCAGGATGACATTCTTATAACTGGCAAAAATGAAGCTGATCACATTTTCACCCTGGATAATGTGTTAGACTTATTACATAAAGCTGCTCTCGCTTTAAGAAAGGATAAGTGTTTGTTTTTGATGAAAGAAGTGGATTATTTGGGATATACCATTTCTGAAGGGGGTGTACAACCTAAGGAAGATTTGTTAAAAGCTATCAAATTTGCAGCCACACCTTCCACCAAAGATTAGTTGAAATCCTTTATGGGGTTACTATTCTAAATATTTTTAGTACTTTTTCACACAAAACGGAGGCCTTGCGGCAGTTGTTGAGGAAACGTGCACCATTTTCACGGGATACTCCTCAAGTTCAAGCTTTTCAGAATATCAAAGATGAAATTATTGATGCTGGTAATCTCACCCCATTTGAACCTGGTAGAGATACTTTCATCACAGTGGATGCCTGCGCTCATGGTGTTGGGGCTGTTTTGTCACAAACCTAAATGTGGAGTGGAAAACCTTGTAGCTTTTGCTTCACGTACGCTCAGCAATTCTGAGCGAAACTATGCTGTTATTGAGTGTGAGACTTTAGCTGCAGCATAGGGTGTACACTATTTCCGTTCTTATGTTTGGGGGACTCACTTCAAACTCAGGACTGACCACAAACCCCTCATTAGAATTTTAAGTCCAGGAGGTGCTAGTAATGGTTCTCCTCGCTTGATGAGGTTCGCAGCTAAATTGCAAGAATTCACCTACAACTGAAATACATATCTGGCTGGAAAAACATCCAAGCAGACTGCTCATCGAGACTTCCTCTAGTAGTGAAGGAGCATACGGAATTTTATGATGAAGTGGTTTGTATGGTGGCTAGTATTGAAGATGCTTGTGTGGATGATTTAAGTCCATTTCCAAGGATGAATGGCATCAAGCTGCCATTGATGATCCTGACTATTTGGAACTAATCAATTCCATTCGGTTAGGTTGGAGCCGTGTTAAAACCTTCTTTACGCACTTATGTCAAATTGCAAGAGGATCTTAACATTGGGGTTTCTGATGATCTGGTATTAAGGGGTGAGAGGTTCATTCCTCCCAGAGCACTTAGGAAGAAGTTATTCATTTTGGCTCATGAAGGGCATCTAGGTCAGATCATCACTGTGAAACGTCTTCAGAACAATTTTTGGTGGCCAGGTCTTGATGAAGATGTCAGAGTCTGGGTAGAGGGGTGTTCATTATGTAGAGAGAGTGAAAAGAGACTGAAGATTGTTTCGCAAAATATGGGCTCCATTTCTGGCAACTGTAGTGGCACACCTTGGGAAAAGGTATGTCTCGATTTTATTGGTCCTTTAGATTTTATCCCTGGAGATAAACGTTTTGCCATGGTGATAGTGGATGTTTTCTCTAGGTGACATGAAGTAGAATTCTTAAGGAACATTACCACCTCTACAGTTATTGAGAGTTTATGCTCAATATTTAAGAGAAAGGGTTTCCCACACATCTTAGTTACCAACAATGGCACACAATTGACCTCCCATGTCATGCGTGCTTTTCTCATGAATAATGGCATAAGGCATATGTGTACTTCCTTGTACAACCCTCAAGGTAATGGTATGGTTGAACGCATGAACAGGGTTGTCAAGGGTACCATTTAAATGGCCATACAAGGGGGGCAAAATGTTCAGAAGTGTGACATGGTTTGGGCTCACTACACCACTGTGCATGCTGTCACCAATGAGATACCATTTACAAGAATGAGAGGAAGAATACCTAAAACTAAATTAACTCCTTAATGGATGCATGAGTGTAGCGGAAGCGCTGTTAACATTGAGCATTCTAGTAACATTGATGTTGGTGAAGTTGGGAAGGAGAGAGTATGGTCCGAACAAGTTTTCTGAACCCATGAGGGTGAAAGAGGTTCAAAAATGGCATGTTGTCCTGGAGAATGGACAAAAATGGAATTACAGGAGGTTAGCCTTGTATAAGAAAAGAAATGATGTTGTTCGTGATAATTCGGATCTAAAGGATGTGTCACCAACTGTTGTTGAAAGGGTGGGGGGTGGTGGTTTTGGTATTCGTAGACAAACAAGGTTATGTCATGTACCTGAAAGATTTAAAGATGTTGTTATGATGTGATTCTCTTTCCGCTTTAGTCATTATTTTCACTTATTGTAGTTGTTGGGTTTTTTCAGCCTTGTAGTTGTATTATTATTATGTGTTTTCCTTTGTTCTGTTATAACGAATGGGGATATGTTGTGAGTCCACTTGTCCTTTCCTCTGCATCTCGTGAGGATGGCGTGCATATTGTGGAATCATCCTTTGACATTCCTTGGAGGCACGGCATTCTTGGAGAGGCAGTTGATGCGGACAGCAGGCTGGGATCCCCGTCCTGACGAAGAGCGCAAATAAATACATTTTACTTCGACTTACCAGTCTGCCTCCTCCATTTCAACTTCTACACCTATCATACTCCGCATAGCAATAAAAAACGTACTCTTGTGCTATATAATATTGTTAATCATGGTGCAAATGCAAAAACATATTCTAAACAAATTCAATACAGATTCTAAAATTGCCATGATAGCATCACTGCAGGATTCATAAAGGAGAGGAATGTTTTACGTAAAACTTAAGTTAACCGTCAAAGTACTTGAACTACAAAAGGAGCAAAGATGATATTTGAGATATCACCAGCTAAAGAATTTAGCATAAATGAAGATTTCCTCATAATTAGTAAATATTTTGTTCCAATTCAAGGATTGTGCTATGGTTTACTCTTGTCTTGGATTGCTCCTCAATAGCAGGAGTATATCAGTAGCAATCCATGAATTCCACAAGAGACATACCTGCTCATGAAATGTTTTGTGAATTGGGTCCTAGATGCTTTCTTAAGATAAAGTTTCAAATGGAATGTATGATGAACAATGTTATGTTATGTTATGTCATACTTTATTTTGACAGGAGAAATAGTGTCAATCATTCCTAAGTATGTCTGAGATCTAATGGAGCATAAGACCTGCAGGCTGAATTTCTCCTTTTATTCTTCTTTACTGCACTGATGGTTGCTACCGAGCAAGCATCTATCTTCAGAACAAGGGGGTACTCCTGATACTGTAGCATCTATGGAAGTAACAGGACGAAACACAACAGGTATGCATTCCTTAATATATGCAATCTAAAATTAGTATCATCCATATTTTAAACTATGCATGAATACTCTAGCCAAGGGTTGTCTGGAATTTGAGGATGTCAGTGTCAGATACACATGTGCCAATCTGGAAAATCAAATCCATGCCTATGCTCTGCAGAAAACTGAGTGGACACCAGCTTTGAGGATATGTCTCAGGATTAAACAGGCAAGTGTAACTTCAGGCTACAATGCTGCAATTATTCTTGAATCCCAAATCCAACGGAGGTTCTGGATCTGGAGTGCTATTTAAGAATAGAGCCATGTTCCAAAATGACAGTATTTGGTGTTGTGGGTTCCATATGAATATCATAAGCATCATAACAACCAGAAAACTCAATAAAAGAGTCCTTCAACCCATGTCCTACATATTTCTACCTTGCAAAGTTGTTGAGGGACAAGCGACTTGGCCTCAGGCTGAAGATTGTCTGGGGCCACTAGGAAACCTTGTTACTGGACACTGATGACTAGTAGGTGTTGGTGGATCTGTTGAAACAAACACCAGAAATGCAGTTTACCTTCTGTTAGGACCCGGAAACGATTTGGTCTGCGGTTTCGTGTTTCTCTCATCGTACTTGCTCGCTCGTACAGCTGTACGAGTCGGACGGAAAATACGCGTACGGTTGTACTTTTTCCGGCTGGATCGCGTTCGGAGCCCTTCTAAGTGAGATCGGAATCAGGCCCAAAGTGTAATAAATTACATTTATTGGGGACCCTGAAATTGAAGTTCAACTTCATGCCAAGATTCTTGGAGTCATGGATTATTTATGTAGTTCTTGTGTGATCATTTAGATGCACCTCATGCAGGTTCAGCACTCTGGACGATTCTCACAGATGAAGGAGATGGTCTACTACTGCTGATTGAGGACATCACTGGGTTGATGTACAAGCATTTATGTGACAGTGGTATCATTGTATATGCACATAGGTGAGTAAACTATGATGAATGGATTAGTTATTGTAGACTTATTCTGTCATCTATTTCTGTCATCTATACTGCTAGAAACCAGTCATCAGCTGTGGACATGAATTCTCACTACAAGAATTGTCTCACTGTAATAAGAATAGACGGTCATTCGTGTAGCCATGCTATGTTTTGCAAAGGGGGGTACATGAAGGCAAGCCGAGTTTTTTTTTTTTTTTTAAACTTGTTTTTATTGTATTTATTAGCAGCAGCACAATACAGTAATCAGGCACATAATTTTCCACAATGTAGAGCAATGCAGTAGCCCCTGAATGCGGCAAGATGGCAGAAAACAATTCAACAACGGTACATTTCCTCAACATCCACCATCCCACTCCCCCACCCCCGGGCCCCCCCATCCTAGTCTGTGTCTGAGGCATCATCTTCAGTGTCTGAGGGCGGGTCACAGATGTCACCCCTATAGGAGTTCCACGCTCCCCATACTTTACTCCATTTGCCAGGACAGCCCCGTCTAATAAAGGCCGACTTCTCTGCAAACATGGCTTCGTCCATGTCCGTGCCCCAGGCAGTGAGGCGCGGCAGCTCCCCTGTCCCCCATTTTTGAGCTATGTTGCGTTTAGCTATCATAAATCCTAACGTGGCCCAGCCCTGCGCCAGGCGCGAGAGGTCGTTAGGCTCCCAGATATTCAGCAGGCAGCGTCTGGGTTCTGGCACCAGCGTGACTCCCCCCGACTGTGACAGCATGTTCATCACCCCCCGCCAATACTCCTGAAGCACGGGGCAGTCCCATATGGTATGGAAGAAGCCTCCCACCTCCCTGCAACCACGCAGGCAGAAAGGATGTGTCGCGCTCCCGATTTTATGCAATGTGCGCCTGGTGTAATAGGAGCGGTGGAAGATGCGGAGCTGCACCAGCCTGAGCCTCGACGGTATACCCGCCTCCCGTGGCGAGGCCAGCGCCTCTCGCCACTCCGGTTCATCAAATTCCCCCAGATCACGGGACCATTTCTCACGGAGAGGGTCCATTGGGTCCGGCAGGTTGTTAATCAGCTTACGGTATGTAAACGATGTGGCCCTTTTCGGCATAAAATCCGTTAATAACCGGTCCTCCAAGGGCGATGCCTCTGGTACCGCCACACCCGGTGTTAGCCGTGCCAGCAAGGCGTGTTTAATTTGCGTGTAGCGGAACCATTCGGAGGGCGCCAGTTCATATTGCTGTTGGAGACGGTCGAATGTGATAACGTCATTCCCATGCCACATGTCGCCAATCGTAGAGATCCCTATAGCGTCCCGCTTGTCAAATCCCCTGCTGTGCCGGAGCCTCCCAAGCTGCCTGGTGTCCCACAGCGGTGTGAGCACCCCGCGCCACCCTAATCTGGCCTGCGCTGCATGCCATATGGCCACCGTTTGTCTGAGAGGACCGAAGAAAGCCGGAGTCAGCCCACCACCATACAGGGTCGCCAACACACCTCGCTCCCCCATTATGTCCCTATCTGCTCTGAATGCCGGGTCCGTATGCGGGACATGAAGCCATTGGTTAATTACTTTGAGCTGCGCCGCCCAGTAGTAGAGCTGAACGTCGGGAAGCGCTATCCCCCCGTCGTACCAGCCGCGAGTCAATTTTGACTGCGCTATGCGCGGCGGTCTGCCACCCCACAGAAGGGTAGTCACCTGCGCTGCTATCGCACGGAAGTAGTCTGGCGGGACGCGATACGGTGTGTTCTCCAGCACGTAGACGAACCGGGGAAGAGCCATCATTTTAAAGAGGGCCGCCTTCCCCAGCAACGCAAGCGGTAGCGTACCCCAGTGGCGCACATCGCGCCGGAGACGGTCCAATGGGGGGTGCAGATTTAGTTGTATGAAGTCCGTGGGGTTGGCCGTGATGTGGATACCTAGATACTTAAACGACTCCGTCACCGTCTGCAATGGGCAGTCTACGGGGAGCCGGGGAGCGGGGCCGCGCAGCACATAGAGCACCGATTTCGACCAGTTGATAGTATAACCGGACGCTCTCCCGAAAATATCACAAATGTTGAGTAGGGCAAGGATGGAGCGTCTCGGGGAGGAGAGATAGAGTAGCACGTCGTCCGCGTAGAGGGAGATACGATCCTCCCAGTCATTTGTCCATTTAAGTCCCCGTATCTGGGGTTCCCAGCGGATCCAAGCCGCCAAGGGCTCCAGCACCAGGGCGAAGAGCAGGGGCGACAGGGGGCATCCCTGTCGGGTGCCACGCGTCAGGGGAAAGTCGTTCGATATGTGTCCGTTCACGGCCACATGGGCCAGTGGGTGGGCATAGAGGAGCCGGATCCAGGCCCTAAATTTGGGCCCAAAGCCCAAGTGCGACAAGACGGCAAAGAGGAAGGGCCATTCGACCATGTCAAATGCCATTCGCACGTCCAGGGAGAGCAGCACCGCTGGTTCCCGCACTTGCCCCACACGGGCCAATACTCCGTGTAATCGCCGCAGATTAAGGGCCGTGCTCCTGCCAGGCATGAAGCCCGACTGGTCTGGGTGTACAATGTCCGGCAAATGCGGCGTGAGCCTGGATGCCAAGAGTTTCGCGAGGATCTTCGCCTCTGCGTTCAGCAGAGAGATAGGGCGATAGGATGTGCATTCTGACGCCGGCTTGCCAGGTTTTGGGATAGCCACAATAGTAGCTGTCCGCTGATCCTGCGGGAGTACACCCGCTCGGAGACTATCCGTAAACATGTTGAGCAAATGAGGGGCGACCGTCCCGGCCATTCGCTTGTATAGCTCGACCGGTATTCCATTAGGTCCCGCCGCCTTACCCGACTGCAGCGCAAGGACTGCCATTTGCACCTCCTCCGCGGTAATGTCAGCCTCCAAGGCATCCGCCGCCTCAGGGGCGAGCCGGGGCATTGCCAGATCCTGCACATACGTCCCTGCCTCCTCCTCTGTCATAGATGAGCTGGAGGAGTAGACCCGCCGAAAGTGACGCGCGAGAGTGTCCGCTATCTCGCCAGGTTTTGTTAGCACCTGACCTGCCTCAGAGGTGAGCTGCGCTATCCACCTGGTTCCACCCTCCCTCCTGTCAAGCCATGCCAGGAGCTTCCCTGTCTTATCCCCCAGGTCATATATCCTGTGCCGTGTGGCCAGCAGTTGCTGCTTCGTATGCTCCGTAAGGTGCGCCCGATACTTGGTCTGCGCAGCCCTCAGGGCTGCGGCTGACTCCAGAGTCGGGTCCCGAGCCTGTCGAGCCTCCGCCAAGCGCAATTCCCGTTCAAGCAACTGTAGCTCCGCCAGCGTCGCACGCCTGTGCGCTGCCATGGTAGTGAGCGCCTGATCACGGAGGACTGTTTTGTACGCCTCCCATAATATCGTCGGCGAAGCGGCAGAAGGGGCATTCTCCGTAAAGAAGAGGGTCGTCGCCTTCGACAGCGCTTTATGTATCGCCGGGACCTGGAGACAACCTGGGCGTATCACCGGAATACGGCGACGTGCGAGGCCGTAACAATCATATTTCAGAAGTATAGGGGAGTGATCGGAGATACCTCTAGGTCGAATCTCAACACTATCGATATTGCAAGGACATTCAGTGGACCCCAGGAAGTAGTCAATCCTAGTGAGACTGTTATGCACCCCCGAGTGGTACGTGTATTGCTTTGTCGTTGGATGGTGCAACCGCCACAAATCCAGCAGGCCCATGGCCTCCAGAAAACCTCCGAACCGAGACAGTCCCGCCCCACCCGCTCGCTGAGGGTGCCTATCAAGTGCTTCGTGCACTACTGCATTAAAATCACCGCCGATGAGCAGTTCTCCCTCCGGTAGGTCGAGGAGGAATTCGCTGAGCGCCGGCAACGCGGTGGCGTGCATGGCAGGGGGGATGTAAACGGAGACTACGTTAAGGGGCCGTCCCTCCCACTGGATGGCTATAGCCGCAAACCGCCCGCTCTGTCCGTTTTATGTTTGTGTATAATAAGTGGGTAGCTTTTCCGTACTAAAATACCCACCCCTCTAGACCCGGAAGTAAACTCCGAATGTACTACCATTTTGTACCCCCACCTGTCCATCACTTTACTAGTGGTGTCGATCAAATGGGTTTCCTGCAACAGGACAATCGCTGGGGCGCATCTCTTAAGACTGTGTAGAACGAGGCCTCGCTTGATTTTGTCCCCCAGGCCACGCACATTCCATGTGAGCAGGGAGAGTGGTGGTATCGGAGCGGAGGGGCCCAGCTCAGGCGCCTCCTCCCAGCCAGTAGCCATCAGAACGCTCGTGCACCAGGGAAACCAGCGGCGCGCAGCAAACGGCGCGCAGTGTGTGCTCTGTAGTGGTTGCATGTGCCGCACAACAAACATTACTGCCAATGTAAACCTTAACTGCTAAAAAACCCCAACAAATTACCCTCGTACCCCCCAACCCCCTCCCTGCCTCCCTGCCATGCGGACTCCAAACTGCCCGCCACCCCAACTCAGCAGAGCGCTTTGACCCCATATCCCAACACCTAACTTGCGCGCAAGGAGCGGAAGGTCCGAGGAAGACCAGTACCTTCCCCATTTCGAGTGTCCATATGTCCCGGGCTACTTTAGGAAGCACAGCCATCTCCTCACCCCATGGTCGTCCCCCTTACCCTGCACCGTCCATATAAGTAAGCAGTGTCCAACGCCGTCGGGTTAAGCCTCATGCTGCAGCCGCGCCGCAGCCATCAGAGCTTCATCTCGGCCAGTGGGGTCCGGCGCCTCTCCCGCCGGTCGTTTTCGCCTGTCGGAACGGCCTGACTGCTTCACCTGCTGCCACCCCTCCAGCCAGTCATGAGCTTCCTCCGGCGATTCGAAGAACAAAGTCTTTCCCTCTGCCACCACTCTCAGTCTGGCCGGAAATAGCATAGAGTAGGAAAGTTCGCGGGCCCTCAGGCTCTTTTTGACTTCCAGGAAGCTCCGCCGCCGCGCCGACACCGCCGCCGTGTAGTCCGGAAAGAAGGATATTTGGGAGTTTCTGGATACGCAAGGGTGGGGCCACGCGGGCCGTCTGCAAAATGGCATCGCGATCGCGGAAATTAAAAATGCGAGCCAGGACCGGCCAGGGAGGGAGCCCCGACCCTCGGCCTCCCCCCGGGCACCCTGTGCGCCCGCTCCACTGAGAAGAAGGCAGAGAGCCACCTGTTCAACCTCTGTGACTCTGGCGGACATTTTTTGGAAATCCGCCCGGAGGAGCGTCACGTCCGTGGAGATCGACCCCACCGTCGCTTGTACAGTGGTCAGGGCGGCCATGATGTCCTCCAGCGTTACTTTCGGTGGGCCGGCCGGGTCAGAGGCCGCGCCCGCGCGCTTGTCGTGATCCGTCGGCGCGGGTGAGCCTTTAGTGAACGCATATTTGTCCAGTTTCCCTTGGTGATGCGCCCTACTCCCCTTACCGCTCATGGTGAGGCCGGGGACCAAACTCCGTGACGGGCCGTCGTCCCCACGTCTCCAGGGGGGGGGGGGATAGAGAACCAGAAGCTGCTTTACTCCACACTGGACCCAGAGCAGTATTGCCACCCCTCAGGTATCTCCAGGGGGGGCAGGGCGATCAACGGAAGGCGCCCCAGCGAGCCAACGCCAGCGCGCCAAGGCCGTCGCAGTCTCAGCTGCCCAGGGGCCGCACCCCTCCTCTCCCCCTGCCCCCGGTCACTGCTTCTGCTGCTTTGCGCCGCTGGTAGCACCTTTAGGCCGCCCCCGCACTTTCAGCGTCGCCGACGGTGCTGATCCGGGGATGTTGTCCCGCAGGGGAAGCTCCGGTGGCGCCAAGCCGCCACTGCCCCGCAACGCCACCCCGCTCCTCACTCGACGATGCCCCGGATGTACCAGGGGTCTGCGTGGCCAGTGGGCATCCTCCAGGGCAGTCAGGCTCCAGGCTGCTGTTCCATGCCGTCCGCTACACTGTCCGGTCAATTGCGAGGCAGAGGTGGGGGGCCGCCACTCAGCGACCCCGGGGCTCGCGCACTGCACCTGGGCACGTTGCCGCACTCGAGGTCCCGGCTTCCGCCGAAAGTACAGGCCCAATTGCGCAACACGGCCGCGACAGGTCTCCCGGGCGCGGAGAGACTCCCGGGTGACACAGATGGACGCCGCTTTGTTGCAGCGCTGCAGGCGTAGGCTGGGAACTCGCCACAGGACACGGATCAATGTGCGGATGGCGGGGAGGACGGTCTCACCCCCGGAGCTCCTTCAGGCTGCGGCCATCTCGCTCGGCAGCTAGCCACGCCCCCCCAAGCCGAGTTTTTAAATAATCTACAATTACTAACAAACTTGTTTTTAAAAACACATCTAAGAGGGGGTGAATCAGCAAACAAATGTATGGGAATAGTGTGGCAGTTCCAGGGTTGTGCTGGCCTATGGGGCTTTCAGGCAGTGGCAGATGATCTGGTCTGAAAGATCAGTGTGTGGGCCAGTTTTTTAGGGGAAACAACATTTACATCGCAGATTTTACACTGCAATGCAATCACAACACGATCATTACAACGATCGCGTTGTTACAATGCAGTGCCATTGCAACGACTTGTGCTAGATGGCGCTCTAGACTAAGGATTTAGTATTCCAACACCTTCCCTAGTGTTGCACACACTGGAGTTGGAATAGTAAATCATACTATTCCTAAGTCCAGCACGCCATCTTGCGCAAGTTGTTGTAACGACTTGCGTAGTAAAGGCACTGCGTTGTAGCAACTCGGTCGTTGTAACGACCGCGTTGTGAATGCATTGCGGTGTAAAATCCACGATGTAAAGTGTTATATTCGTTTTTTAGTAGTTTGAGGGGCGATTTTATAGTGTCCTGGGCTGGTTTTTACTTTTGATTTCCCTGACCTTACTGCAAGCATTGCCAGCAGCAACACAAATTCATGTAGTCTCCCATACCTTCTAAAATACTCAAACAGGATGTCTCTACCACTTGAAATTTAACAAAGTCCCAGTCCTGATTTGCAGATGTGTGTCACTTTTTTGACTATCTGGATCGCTAATGTGGGCCACTTTTACTTTTCTGCCTGGGCCTATTTTTTGTCCCAGTCCGACCCTGGGCAGTTTCCTGTAACTATTTATTTTATAGTTTCCTGTCAAAGGGTGTTGCATTCCAGTCCAACCCTCTCACTTTCAGGCTCACCTGCATCTTCCCTAAAGCAGGGGTCTCTAGTTATTCACCTTCTTGTGAAAGCACCTCTTTACGCCCATGAACTAAAGCATTCAAGTAATGAATATGGAGAGAACAGCCTTCCCGAGGTCAGACATGCCCAGTGAGAGCCTCTCACAGTTGTTATCCAGAAGGTCATGTGACACTGATAACCACCTTCTCATACTGAGTAACCGTTACTCTTCTTACATTTACAAGACTTGGGGCCTCATTTACAAACAAAATGATGCGGCGTGGCGCTGCAAGCCATTTTCCTGCCTGAGCTGCGTCATTTTAAAAGCACAGTGTTGTGTCATATTAACAGCAATACGATGCATCCATGTGCTTTCCCCTGCGCTGGCACAGAATTGACTGCCATGCACCAGCGCAGGAATCCTTGTGTCATGTTGCAAGAGTGCCTGCCTTGTGGGGATGATTGTTTTTGTGGAGGAAGGGACACCTTCCTGCTCAAAAACAATTGATGCATTTTCCTCTTTCTATGTGTGCGGCAGAATGCAACACGCATAAAAAGTGGAAAAAAATGAGGAAAAATAAAAGTATTTCTCTTCGTTGCTCCAATCTTATGCCTCCCTGGGGAGGCGTAGGATTCTGACGCATTCACAGCTTTGCAGACTTTGTAAATTTGGGAATGTGTAAGGCTCCATGGATGTTGCACGGGACAACCCACAGCAATATCGATGGAATGCCCCTTTCACCAAGAGAAATCCGTGAAAGGGGCCCAGATATACAAGGCCATGAAAGGTCACACAGGGTGACTTTACGTGGCCTTTTTAATATAGGAAGGTACACGAACTGGTGGCGCAATGGCCTTGTAAACGAGGCCCTTACTTTTCACATTATAGGTGAATTTTATAGACAGATAAAAAAATTACAATATAAATCCATAATGTACTTCTTTATAACGCACATCTATAAAACCTTTCTATTTCATCTAAATATTCTTAAGTCATTTGACAGCAAACATTTGGTTACTAGCATTTTCAGTTTGTATTTGTTCAAGATAATATTCACGTGTTTTTTAATGAATCCAACATTTTGATCACTGAGCCTCACAATGACATAAATCGCATGAATGTCACTTTCATAAGCAGCTTTCATTTTAAATGCAGTAAATCCCCTCCGATTATATCTTCATTGCACAGATGAGTTGCCCTTGGGGATTTCTATAAATGTCTGTTCAATAAAGTGCTGCATATTTAACATCATAAATACATTAATGAGTGTGAAGCTGTTATAAGAGGGAATAAAGGGTTGATTTATCATTCCAGGCTGTCTCAGACTTACACAGAAAATGTAACCCTAAGTCCATTTTCTGTTAGTGTAACCTGTCTAAACACCTCTTGTGGGATCGTAAACCAAAAAGTATGTCCCAAGCTCCAACATGTTTTTGGGTTTTCACTTTTTGTATCACCCAGAACCCATTTGAGTGCTGTACTGCGATACTAATCTGATATTTTCCTTTGTAAAATAAACATTAAAAGAGAAATACTAGCAAAGAAGTGTACAGAAGTAGCTGATTTCTCGAACTTTCATACCTGCATTTTTAAATGTATCTGTCACTGCGGCCTGAGCCATATCAAGACCATATCAAGAAACGTTTCTCTATGTAAACAGACCTACAGAATTTGAAAACATTGCCTTGGAAGACACTGATTGTGATTTGGTTTCAGTGAGATTGGGGTCTCCTTCAGTGGCGGCTCGCACAGGTAAGAGCAGTGAGGCGGGGTGGGATGAGGGATGGTGGAATCTGACAGACAACGGACTAAGTAATAATAAATAAATATTAAATAAATTAAACCCCTTACTTTGCACTCACCGAGCGCAAAGTAAGTGGTTTTATTTATTTACTTATTTAATATTACTTAGCCCATCGTCTGTTGAATTCCACCACCTCCCACCCGCCAGCCGAACTGCTCTTACCTGTGCGAGCCACAACTTGTCTCCTTTAACCAATGCCCCAGTCCTGGCTCGCATGACTCGTGGGTGGGGTGTGGGAGGGTCATGCAGGGGTTTGCGTGGGGGGGTGGGGAGGGTTGCGCCGCCTCTGCTCCTGGCTGGATCCCATTTCCTGGAACAGGAAGCATGCATCCGCCCTCCCCTCCCTAAGCCAATCACAACACGACAATGGCAGTGTTGTGATTGGTGCAGACAGCGCCCAGCTGGGCGCCTGTAGGGACGCCATTTTCACTATGTAGGCTGCATGCAGCCTACATAGAGAAAATGTAGAGTGCGCATGACTGGTTTGGTCAGCCCCAGAGGGCCGACCAAACAGTCAGGGCCCACAACAGTGGGCAAGCCCTTCCTCCCTGACCCGCCCAGAACCAGGCATACCCTCCCACCCGCCCCCAACCTGGCATACCCTGCCTTCTGTTTTCTCGCAGCGTGAGAAGCAGAAACATAAAATGGCATTTAAAATACCATTTTATGTTTCTGCTTCTCACACTGCGAGAAAGCAGTGGGGCGACGCTCCTTCGCCCTAATGGAGGAGCTGCCCCTGCCATGCACACCTAGTATTTATTGGTTAGCATCAGGAGTTTTATGCAAACATATTTCCATGTTACATAATCTCGCATTACGTTTGGGCATCTACCTCAAATCATGGATTAAGGCTATGATTCTACCCTTTAAAAAAAAGGTAACACCTCTCTCTGGTCTGAACAATTACAGACCAATTTCCCTCCTTCCGGCCCTAGGCAGATTGTTAGAGCAAGCTGTCAATAGCCAGATTTCACACTTTATTGAAACAAATGACTCATTACACCCCTCCCAAACTGGCTTTCATAAGGGATTCAGTATGGAAGTTGCACTCCTTGAAGTGGCAGAATTTGACAGAAAGACTCGGGCAAACAAGCAGTAGTCATCCTGCTGGATCTCTCGGACATGTCGGACTCTGTCTCTCATGAGATTTTGCTGGAATGGCTGTGAAATGCCGGTATTAAAAAGTTGACAAACAAAAGGCTTAAATGGCTCAAATCTTTTCTATCGGACAGTGAGCAAGCTGTACATCTTCCCCCGTTTTCTTTGGATTTTAAGAAAATGTGCAGTGGGGTACCTCAGGGTTCTGCCCTAAGCTCATCTCTTTTTAGGTCTCGGCTGTCGAAAGCAGCGCATGCGCTGCTCTCGGCATTCGAGAGCTTCCTGGAATCGATACAGATTCCGAAGCTCTCGGAGGCGGAGTTGAAGCCCCACCCATCTTCCTCATTGGCTGGCTTCATCCTGCATGCAGAACGCAGGCTCGGGACTGAAAAGGAGGCTTTTTAGTCCCTCCTTGTTGCCGCCTAGTCTCCTTTTAGCCCCGCCCACCGGGATTGGATCTCTCACTCGCGGCCTCACACACGCTCCTTCATTAGCTGCTACGCACTATGTTTTAATTTGGTGCCGCTGCACAATGCGACGCTTTGTCCACTCTCGCTTTGCTCTGCTGCAACAGACTCATGCTGCACAATGCAACACTTTGTCCACTCTCACTTAGCTCTGCTGCAACAGACTCACGCTGCACAATGCGACGCTTTGTCCAGTCTCTCTTCGCTCTGCTGCAACAGACTCATACATATTTAATAACGAGCTGGCGGGTAATGTGAATAATGGAACAACTTCTGTCACTCTGCCACTCAGTGGTTGCTGTAAGCACTGATCGGTGCAGTGGGAGTTACAGTAGATGATGCACACGCCCAGTAAACAGACACACAGAGCCCCAGTCTTGGTGCATTAGGTGTTGGCAGTGCCTGGACAGTGCAGTAGGCACTGTGCGCCGCCGGTGCAACAGGCGCTGTAGGTGTAGCGGAAGTTGCAGCAGTCATCGCTGTATATGGGCAGAGGGGCTGACAGTGGCATCTCTTTTAATTGTGTCTTGGGCCCAGGGCTCCTGGTTACTGGATCTGCCAGGAATGGAGGGGAGGGGGAGCTGGGAGCGCAGAGAGCTTAACTCTTTCCACGCTAAGATCATGAGTGGAATCCAATATGCTGCAGGAAGTGGAGGGTGTGTGTGGGGGTGGGGCATGGCTTCTGGTCCCTGGGAGATGTCTGTCTCTTCCTCCCAAGGTCAAGTGCAGCCGTCAGAGACTGTGACATTATTCAGAGCTTTTTGCCTATTACCGATGGAAAGAGAACGGGTGGTTCTTCACGCAATACGACACTCCCTGCTTCTACATATCATGGTGCGGCGAGAAATAGCGTGGGGTGGGGGGGTGAGACTCGGGGAGAGGGGGGCTTGTCGTGTGGTGGTGGCAGGTCACCACAGCGAACTAAGGTGGCGTATGTGGCTGGTTCATGGGTTTCCCCCTATAGCCCACCCCTACGAATAGCTGCCAGGTAAGAGAACTCTGAGGAGGAGGGGTAGGGGTTATGGGGAGGAGCGCTGGACATCTTGGCGCAATGCCACAGACGCTGATAGCCGTACAGAGAGGGTGGGAGTCAGGGGCCCCCACCTGAAACTCTCCATGCTAAAGATGAGTTTGGGGAGGGGAGGGGCTTCTGGAAGTGAGCTGTG
Source organism: Triturus cristatus (assembly GCF_964204655.1). Classification (NCBI taxonomy): domain Eukaryota; kingdom Metazoa; phylum Chordata; class Amphibia; order Caudata; family Salamandridae; genus Triturus; species Triturus cristatus. Next base: position 552,487,486 of record NC_140595.1, read on the forward strand.
CCCATGTATCATATCCCAAAACAAGAGAAGCAGGCAGCACCGCAGCCCTTCAGGCCCCTGCGCCGATCGCTCAGCTGTAATGTGCATTAGAACTGCCAGACAGGAATGATGCAGATGTGGAAAGCTCATAACTTGGGTGGCAGGCAACGGTCGCTTTACGGTGCCCTCCTATTGTCACACTGACAATGAGTGTGGTCAAGGCAAAGTCGACGCCTCCCTCGGCGTGCAGGGGTTTAATTCAAATGGAATGTTTAACATCAGAAAGCTGCCTCGCCACCACTGACACGTCATGCAATTTATGAGTCGCAGAATGATAATCTTATGGACAACACATGGTGGTAGGGCGGCAGCTGCCACATACTTAAGTGAAGGAAAAAACACAACCAATCAGAAGAAGCTGTAGGGTCACAGGTTCAAACCCCTGGGGGACCCACGATGTGTTCATCATTTCAAATGCTGTGGGTTGAGGAATTATTGCAACAGAAAGATAAGACAAAGCGTACGCAGTGTCTGCTGGGGGTCGTGCATGACATCATGAATGATGTCATCAGCACAAATATCTGAGTTGATTCAATTTCATTTGGTTTTTGATGACTTTACTCGTTGTTTAGGTACCATTTTCTCAGGTCGTTTGGGGCGACAGGAGGGTTGTTAAGAGGGCGCACAGCTGTGGATGTTAGCAGCACACCTCTGTAAGGAGAGATGCTGATATGTAGAAGAGATTCTATATTATGAAATACCTATTTGCACCCCGTGCATTGCACTGCCTACTCTCTGGTATCCGTAATGATGTCATTAGTAGAGACGAAGGAGACTTTTGAAAGGATCCTGGTGCCCAATTATGTGCTTTCCGAAAACTGCTCCACTGGCAGCGGCGAATAGCGGACCCCGCATTGGTAGTGACCGAGATGTAGGTGCTATATTAAACATGCTAATAAGGTAAGACATACCATCTTTGCTAGGTGTGATATCACTCCCTGCTCCCCACTGCGCGATGGCCTCTGTTCTGGATCTTGAGTAACCTCATGTGCGGTGTCAGTTGTGATGCCATCAGAAGGCATGAAAGTGGAATGTGCGTGTGACGTCATGTGACTGTCATCTGTGGCATTAACAGCGTAAATAAGCCAACTGCCTAAAAGTCTCACGCTCCTGCCCAGGCTGATTCTATTGCCACATGAGTTGCCGCCTTTGTTTTCCCCTTTCAGACCACGCGTGAGGACAGGTGGTGATGTCACTGGTGATGTGATAAGTACGATTGAAGGTAAAATCTTAAACTCCCCTGCTACTGCAGTTATGCTATGTGTGATGCCATGAGTATGAACGATTATTTTAAAGATGTGTAGTGCTGCTATTTCAGAATGTGGTGGTGACACAGTGGTCCATATTGCTATCCTATCTCCTCTGTCCACTTGAATGTGTGATGCCATGTGATTATGTATTTTGTGATGTCACCTTTGATACAATCTCTAAGAATAGAGGTACTTTGTAAAGTTGCCTGCTGCTAAGGCAGATTATGCTGGCATTCAAATTGCTGCTTTTTTGCTGCCTGTACTGTGTACAATGAGGGATGTGTGTGATGCCATTTGATGATGTCACCGGTACAGTAAACAAGCCTGGCTAGAAGTTTTAAATGTCCACGAAAAAGCCATCAATTAAAACCACAACAGCCACTTTTCATATATTCAGCGAACATCTTTATTTGACTCTGTTTTATGTGCTGTGGACACTGTGAGGGGTTTTGTCTCTTTCACTACTTGAGATATATGAGCGGCCGCAGCAGCCATCCTTTCATGGAGGCAGACAAAAGTTGTTCGACTTCTACAACAAGCATAAAAAATGCAATAGGTCTCGCATTTCATTAAGTTAAAGCCATTGCTTTGCTATGCAATACCAGTAGCAAAGCAAATGGCTTTAACTTAATCAAAGGCGAGACCTATTGCATTTTCAATGCTTGTTAATATCTATCCTGTCCCTCTGGGCAAGTTAGTGGAGAACTGGGGCTTTAATTCAGTTCCCTATGCTGATGTACACAGTTGATGCTCTCTTTGCAACAAATGGACAGCGAGCTGGTGGAAAGGGCGCAGAGCTCTCTAACTGCCATTGTAAAATGGATGAACTAGAACTCTCTGGTACAAAATTCAGATAAATCTGAAATGATGTTCTTTGAACCCTCGCACTCTCCTGCTGATACATCTTTGTGGCAAGACAACTTAGGCCGCCCTCCAGTTTCTGAAGAAGAGGTTAGGAACCTTAGTGTCACTTTTGACAATCAGCTATCTTTCAAGCCTCAGGTGTGAAAGATTAAAGCGGCATGATTTTTCCTCTTAAACTCTTTAAAGAACACCCTACTATCCTTGCCAGATCACACGAGCAAGACAGTAATCCATGCAATGCAGTGCTTAATTTGAGCTGTGGTTTCTGGTGCTCAGCAGCGGCACTTAATCATCAGCCCCAGCACTTTTCATAAGCACCAGTTAAGGACACATTAATTTATGGGGAGATTAGATGATTTGCCCAGAATCTCAAGATGTTGAGCCGACGCCGAGACTCGAACCTGGTTTCCCAGCTCCGAAGTCAGCAGCTCTGGCAGTAACTCCACAACCTCTCCCTACTTTCATGGTTCTTATTTAGTTCTATTTTAGGCAGTGCTAAAAGGAGAAATGATCTGATGCAAGCTGCCTCCTGATGAGAGCCTCAGCACTTTTGTTTTTTTACAAATTAACCTCTGATGCAATGATCATGGCCAAACTAGGTGATGCAGATTTATTGTATCTGGGATAGCCCGGAGCAATTCCTGATAAATTACAATTGGTCTGAAATACTGCTGCTGGCTTTATTTTGAAGTGTTCTAAAAGACAATCCTCTATGCAAAACTTGAAGACCTTACACTGGCTCCCCATTAAACAGAAGGTACTGTTTAAAGCTCTCCCTATCACCTACAGGGCCCTTCATTTTTCTGGTCCTCTCTATTGACAAAGGATATTTAAACAGTAGGTTCCTAGCATAACTCTATGTCCCTCCAGCCAGGGATTAGTGGGCATCCCTTAGATACCTAAGGAGAGGCTGGGGCTGGCACGCCTTTATTTGACAGCAAAAGACTGCATATTGCTTCCTAAAGCACAGAGAGAATTGGATACTGAAAAAGCCTTTAAAGGTCCATTAAAAACTCATTTCTTCAGAGAACTCTAATTAGCTTTTTACTTTGATATCTTTGAGCACTGGGAAGCTTCTGGTGAAGTAGCTGTGCGCTGTATAAATGAAGTTTCATTCATTTACTCATATTACTACATTTACATTACATGTGTTTTAATTGATTCAAAATCGTGGGGATTCCGTCCACAAAATTGTGTGCATTTCTTGAGACAACTTCATGAAACATTTTTCAGGTTTTGTTACAGACCAATTTAGCTGTCTGGAAAGAGCTTGTGCCACTAATTACATACTATAGAGAGCACCACAAGACACAACATGTAACATGCAGAAAGGGCCCTTGGGTTAGCCATCTTCTGCCACAGGATTGTGTGGGTGATCCGTCTTCAGGCACTGCCTAGGTGGGTTGCCTGACCCAGCCTGGGACCAGCCCATTGCATTTTGCAGATGTTCACACTGGTAGCAAGGAAAGAAAGAGCTCTGTCTGTAACCTACTACTGCTCCTGCAGGTGACTTTCTCCTTGCATACCTTTATATGAGCTGCACCTGCCTTGTCCCTCTTCTCTTATTCAGGTTCTGCTTCCCTGTCCTGGCGCATCAGCAAAGGTTTCTGATACCCACATGATAAGAGCCGAAGAATTCGTACTTGACACTACAGCTGCATACATACACTCTCTGTGCTGAGCACCCTCTGTATGTGCCTGCATTACTCACCTGCATGTCTTTATTATTACAATCCCATCCCTCATTGCATCTATAGAGACAAGAGAAAAGCACTTTATATAATTGGTGTGCTGATATCTGACCATGAGATGGTCACTTACTAGAGTGGCAGCTGGTTCATTAGAGGGGAAAAGGAACGCGTTTTGTTCCACTAAATGCATCTCACCCGTAAGTTCTGCATACCTCTCACTGTCCTTTGGAATCTTTCTACATTTTTGAAAATTTTGCAGGGACACCCGCCCTGCAAATCTTCCTCACCCTCCACAGATACTTAGCTTCCTGAGCTAATTTGAGGAAAACAGAAAGCGATGGATGGACTGTGTGAATTGATCTCAGACAAGGGTAATTACTTGCATCCTGAGTCAATCAAGATGGCATGCTAGCATTAACAAAACTAATAGATTTATAGTGAAACCCCATTGTGTGTTGAACAGGAGGTCAGATATGTTTTGCTTGTGTAACATTATGGCTGTGTTACTATTTTTGGCATGGAACAATGCAGTGAAAATTACTGTGCAGTAAATGCAGTAAGTGAACTGGGCAAAATAGAGCCGATGGTGGACAACTTAGAAGTGCCGAATGCCTTTGCTTGCCATTGCCTCTAACCATATCTGTGCTCTTCAGCAACAATGGTTAAGGTTGTGTTTCCTATGTGCTAACTTAAGGCACTTAGTCATCAGTGATCGTCTTGCAGCTCCACTATACACCACGTTCCTGACCTGCAGATCATACAGCTTTTCCAGTTCAACTATGTTGGTCTATCCTAGCCACTCCATTATTCTCCTAGCCTTTTCCAGAAATGTGTCCTTTACTGATTTCTCCTGCATCTCTGTCATTGAACCTCTCTCTTGCTCTCCTTCATGCATATATTTTATTAATTGCATTGGCCACCAAATAATGTACATCAAGCATACATGTAGACCCCCTAGCCGCCAATGGTCAGGTGATGCATTTATCACTAGACATGCAACACACCTAAAATGGGATGGGCACGCCCAGACGGGGGTCCCATGCTCACCATGCCACTGGATACAAGCTATCCTGGCTGATGAGAGGTGACACCCCGAAACTGGTCCTATCATGCTTGTTTTCGGTACAGGGACAACTTGGCCTGGCAGTTAGGGCTGGATTGTTCGCATGGGAAGAAGAGTCAAGATGGATTTGCATATGGCTGGGTCCAAACTGGATTGGCTTGGTGAGCAAAATAACAATGGATTTAGGTACAGATCTCTGACTGGTGGTGAGTGTTTGACATTGTTCAGCATTCCATTCAGCAATTGTTCTTTTTGCATTTATCTCTAGACAGCCATACAAAATATGGTTTCATAAGATTAGTAAATCTAGACATAGGCTGATAATAATTCCGCCTAAATGAAGCAACATCATTGTTTAGGAGCAGGTATGATCAGAAGTTAACTTTATTTGTAGCATTTGTGAGCCAAGGTCTCAAGACTGATCCATAATGCGGACAATCGTCACATTATACCACATCCTAATTTGCCTGTCAGTGAAAAATGTTTTTATTTATAAAATAACTAGATCTACGGATTTTGCCAATTCTTGCTTATTTATTCATGACCCCTGCTTTAGTGGGTTGACTAAAGTGAAAATGAGATTTGAACTACAAACAATATATTTGCAACAAAATAAAAGGTGTTGTGCAACGAATCAAATGATAATTTAATATATATATTTCCACTAAGCAGTAATATGTAGATAGGTGAGCAGAAAGTTACATTTACCAGGTTAGAATAGTAACGCTACATTGTTTCACCTTTCTTCATTTAGTATAGGGTTTAGTCAGATCAAGAATTTGTAAGATGAACACACTCCAGTGCACTCAGCTTACTGAAGGTAATACTTTCAAATCCACATTGCCAAACGGAAGCGACTGGAAGCTAGAGAAAATTGTCACCTTTCTTGCCAGACTGTCAGGCTGATCGATGATGATGACAGTAGAATGCAGATCTCTATATCTCATGAGAGATATCTCATTTTGTGCTATAACGTTGTGGACTTTAGCTATAAATAGGATAAATCGGGGTACAAATCCAAGAAATGGGCATAGATAAATCTCCCAAAGAAAGCTGATTCCAAGTCCCCCTGAGATCAGCAAGATTGCATATCTTATAGGAGAGTTAGCCTGCCACTTCACTGCTCAGTGTTGCTATGAAGAATTTGGCAAAGGTTCTATTGACTAGCTTTAAAAAGTTGATTACATTGTTCGTGCATGACAAACTAATTGGAAAGTGGGATCATATGCAAACTCCAAAACATAAACAAAAGGTACTCTGACTACATTTGAAAATTGTTAAAAAGCAGTAAGCTCTGAGGTGGCTTAGTTTGTGCTTTCCCGTACAGAGAAAGCCCATCGCCATCCTGGGGTAATCCTCAAAATCCTTATAGCCTGGATGTTCATTGGAGTTCCTGGGTGGAAATGCCATTATATTTAAAGAGTGACAATCAAAAGATGTATGTTGTGTATGGCCCTTTAAACTCTTTCCATTGAAGAACTGACCCCATTGGTTGAGGGAACACATGGAGCCATGCACGACACAGTTTAATATCTTTAAAAACTCTTTCACACAACGCATGTTCAAAATGTCAAATATGTGGTGTCTAGTCAACCACCAACATTCACCAACTGCCTAACCGTACCTGTTTTTCATAAAAAAATACTCACATCCTCGCGCTATCCCCCACTTCTCCAGACCCCCTTCCAACCAAGCAAAATTATATTTTCTCTTTCAAACTATGTGTACACCATCCGTACAGAATATAAAAAAATTGAATATGTGGCATCTCACCACCCTTACCACCAATGTTAGAGAAATCTGTCCTATCCTCTTTCAATGTTAGAGCAACGAGCTAGCAGTGTGCTGACTGAACCGCTGTCAGCATGGAGAGTGAGTCACTGGCATCATGGACCTGCACAGAACCTTGCCTGACAGAAAGGACGGTGGTTGGTTATTGTGGATACTTACAATCCACATCTCTCTTTGGGCCATATAAGATGGATAGGCAAGACAGTAGACCCCCGTTCACCTTTCGTCTGCATTTATCTTGCCTACTGAGATGAGGTGAATATGAGTAAGATATGGGAAGCAACCATTTTCCTTATTGATGTCATATTAGTGAAAATCTATTTTTCCTCGCTGTTTTGACAAAAAAGTAGTGATAATTAGATTTGAGCTCTGATATGCCTGTTAATGAAATCCATAGGAAGCCATACACAACATGACTATTTCTCTTGATCCTATAAAGTATCTGTTTCATTCTTGGAAGGGTCATGCAAACATTGCTGGTTTGCTGCACCACATGCCTGGTCATTTAAGAAACAGTCAATTTTAAAACAAACCATCCTCCATCGCAAGGACATTGAATAAATCCTAACCATCTTCTATATTGAGATGCAAAACAAAATTGAAACATTAAAGGACACATATTAGATTCTTGCTCGACTTACACGGCAAGACAGCATCTCCACTTTGATTACAGTGACACTATAGCAAATCATTTAGACCTTAAGAAGTAATCTAATTGTGAAAATAGACAATAGTCACCAACTCCACTATGTCACTTCCCAGGGATTTACTTCACCTCCCGATGTGCTGTTGGCAACCAAAATGACACTGACGTTTCCAAACCAGTGGCTATAATATTTTTCAAAAGCATATTGATGAATGTATTCTTACAAAAGTAAGTTCTTCTTCCTCCACTCTCAGCCATCACCACATTCTACTCTGGACAGGCTTATAAGGAAAATTGACCTGGCTTCATTCGAACCATGATTTCTTCATTCAAGTCACTCGGTTTAATTTTTGATCGGAAAATCACCATTACCATGCACATTTCTAAAAACGTCAAATCCAAACAAGCTCAACTCCACCTGCTAAGGAATACGAAGCCCTCCACACCTGCTGAAGCTGACACGGCCACAATTAAAGCACTGGTTCTTTCTCTTCTAGACAGGATTACCTCCTTACTTGCAATCCTCTCCAAACTTATCAGGCCCTAGTCATATCAAAACTTCACTTAGCCACATGACTTGTAAGAGTGCAAAGAAATCTGACCTTAACACCACGATCCTGAGCAACTTCCACGCTTTGCCCATTGAGTACAGAATCCAATTCAAGATAACATAGTTAATTCACAAAGTGTTTCACTTAAGACGACCCACCAACTTAAAAGACAAACCATTGCTTACCAGAGAAGTAGAAACACTGACAGAACATATTGTCCAATGCTGAAGATCCCAAAAGAAAGGAAAATGAAAGGATTAAACTAAGCTGTCAGTTTTGTGGCTCCTAGAATCTGGACCTTTCCTCTTGAAGATGTTTGGATAAATAAATCCTTGCTCTCTTTCCGAATAAACTAGAAGATGCACCTGTTCAAATCCTCTCTTAAAAAGACTAATGTCCTATTTATTTTGTATATCAACAATTTAGGAAAGGTCTTGACAGACGAGTGCCAGGACCTACCATTGGTGGGGAAGCACTCACTCCCTGCGCTCCTGTATGTAGATGATGCAGTCCTCATGGCCCGCACCCCCGATCAGCCTTCAGAAAGTGATTTTCAGCTTTGCTAACTTTATGTCTGATTTGGGCCTCTCAGTTAATACCTCCAAAACCTTTATATTAAAATGTGGTCCAGGGAGCAAGAATAGCCGTACGTTCTTTCTAGAGAAAAAACTTCTAGAATGTTCCAACACCGCCTCCTATTTGTGGGTTTTATTCGATCGTACTGCCTCTTGGTCCCAGGCTGTTAAGTTAAGGAAATTGTTCTTTTCAAAGGCCCTGGCAGCCCTGATCAATTTCATTAGGAAATTGGGTAAACACCCTCCTCCTGAATTACTTCAAATTTATAAAGCCAAATGCGTTGCTATTGCGACCTACGAGTCGGGCATTTGGGGTTATGCAGACATGACTGCTCTCCAGACGGCTGAAAATAGATTCCTTAGATTTTTGTTGGCCGTTCCGGAGAGTGTTTCCACTTTTAATTGTCACATGGAACTTGGTCTACCAAATATAGCGGATGTTATTTGCATCCAACCAATTCTTCTCTGGTTCCAAATCTGGACTACAGAGAAGACTACTTTAAATCGCCAAATAATTAACGATTGCTGTGGGTTAGCTGGGGCCCTTCATATAGGTTGGCTGAAATATGTAAGAGATTTTCTGTATAAATTAGGCCATCAGGAATATTTTGATAACCCTGCGACCATGACCAATGTAAACAGGAATGTTTTTTAAAATAGAGGTCTTCACTTTGTTGAAAATATTACATTTAATCAACAGATTACTAAAATAACAGTCCTTGCCCACCAACATACTCTGACTACCTCGAAGATGCAGCCCTATTTAAAACTGGTTACTTCTGATTATGAAAGATTTTTGCTCACGCGCTTTAGGTTGGGCATTATTCACAGATCACTTAGCTTCCCAGTCAGAAATGACTGGTCCAGACAGCTAAATAAATGCCCATGTGATGAGTGATCAGCACAGACGACTATGCATGTTTTATTCTTCTGTAAATTCTATCATGTACAGAGGAAAAGATGGATACTCCCGGTGCTCAGATCAATTGGTCTGCGACAATGTCGCCCTGCTTTTATGGTCATGCAATCTCTCGGGGAAGAACTTGTAATTTTATCTGTCTCCACGTTTTTAAAGTCGTTTTATTCCCGTAGAAAGGCCATCTCTATGGGATCATCTGATTTAAACTGTATATTATAATCATGAGTCCTACCTGCTGTTGTTTACTCAGTTTTCCCAGTCAATGTACTTTTTTAACATGTTATTTATAGATGATTTTTAATGTGCTTTTATGATTATTGTACAAATAGTCAAATAAAGCTTGATTTGATTTGATTTAATTAATGTTCTCTCCGTGAATCCTCATTAAAATCACCATGACTATGCTGCACTTCTATGTGATCCCACAATAATTGCTGCTCTTTGTTATAATTATGATGTGGTCAATACAACACTCTTTTGTTCTTCATTTCTTCAGATGATAACTGTAAAGCGCTCCTTGCCTATGTGGCTAGGTTACAAAACTATGAACTCATGCTAATATGCTAAATAAATAAAAACATAAATAAATATTTGAATGTCCTTCATTCTTTTGTAGGTGTTCCATAGACACTCTTCCCTCAATTCGAAAAATAAACAACAGAGCTCTTAAAGATTTTCACTCCCTGAGGAACATTAAGTCATAATGCATTGTGTCATTTCTGAGAAAACCCATGATGGATCTGTCAGATCTTTGAATGAGTTTGAACAGATCCATGAATAACCAAGGGAAGTTGAAGATGTAGTGGAAGTTCTAGAAACTTCCTCTGGGGAAATCAATCACATCACTTAAGCGCTGAGAGAGATCCTAACATATATGTACATATGCATGTAGGTAGGTATGTATGTATGTTTTAATGTGTGTGTATCTGTGTGCAAATGGTACATGTGTGTGTGTATAATAGCTAAGAATGGAAGACCACATAACGGTCCTTGGAAATTTTAGTTTCTTGTTAGGTTGTGTTTGGCTGCAAAATAACTTGTAATTGGATTACAGGTGATGTACATGTGATTTAATCATTTGATTAGAATATATGTACAATGTGCCTTCGTCTCCCTTGGATGAATGGCTTGCAAAATCTGCCAGGCACACATTTGAATGAGGAAATCTTTTGTATGCAAAGAACATTTTGACATAAGTATGTTGGGTGTTCTTCTAGTGGCACTGACCTGTGCAACCAGACACGAGCTACTTCTCTGTTTTTGACAAAGCAAAAAAGTCAGCATGTTCTTGATTTTACCAAAAACATAGTAGTTTTGCTTTGAGGCTTAGAAGTCACATGAAGCAAATGCGTGTCTAACATGCCCTACACTACCTCCTTGCCAAGCCTTAAACTCCCTTTTAAATGCATATCAGTCCCCCCTAAGGTGGGCCTTAGATAGCCAGTAGGGTAGGGTGCATTATAATTAAAATGTTGGACATTTACTTTTTAGGTTCACATGTCCTGGTAGTGAAAAACTCCTAAATTCGTTTTTCACTACTGTGATGCCTACCTGTCCCACAGGATAACATTAGGTTGACTTATTACATTAATTAAGTGCTAACTTTTGATTTGGGACAGATGTGCATTTATGTTTAATATCTATGAAAGTGTCATTAAAAATCATCTTTAATGGTAAAGTCGGATTATAAATTACAATTGTGAAAATTCCACTCTGAGAAAGTTAACATTTTCCTTCCCTCTACCATTTTGTGCCTGTAGCCTCCCCTAGGTCACATGACTGAGTATAGTTGGCAGTTAGGACTTAGTGAATTTCTCCCAAACAGTGGCACAATAGATGGATTAGGTGTACCTGAATGGGCCATCTGCTGGCAGGATAGAGAGCAGATCTGGGAACAGCCCCACTAGAAACTGAATAGGTTTCACACAAAAGTTCTTGTCACCATTACATTGCGTCTGCAACCAGTGTGGAGCCTGGACAGGGGAGTCAGGAAATTCCAGACACTTCAAAGAGAACATTCTATAAAATGATCCCATTTCAAAGAAGGCACCAGGTATAAAAATAGGGCCCTCAGACCCACTTTTCAGTTTTCTGGACCTGCAGAAGAACTTTCAGAGAACTGCCTGCTGCTGTGGCCTGCAGTGTGCCCCACAAAACTGTTTTGATGCACCTGGAAGAGCTGCGTTGCTGCCTGAAACTTGCCTTGAACCATCAGAGGCCTGCCCTGATGCTTGATACATGCTTCATCACTTGAACCCAGGGCTACACCAGTGTGACTCCTAGCGCTAGTTTGCTTGCCTCCTGTTTAGAGCCACTGGGACATAATAGGCTCTCACTGTCTTGAGCCTGCAACTGAACCCAGTGTGAATAAGTCCTAACCCCCTCCCACCCAGTGGTGCCATTCCAGTCGTGGACCCTTGGTAGTGTTGCTAAAGGTACCCAGATAGCTAAAATTCAAAACTTGGGACTTGGAGAATTTGTGGCTAAAAGGTGCTCTGCAAACCAAGGAAAGACTGGGACCAGCCGGCTTGTCAATCCGCCTGAGATACATCGTTGGTCGACCCGACTTTGTGGTAGATCCTGCTATGTTCTTCTCCACAGCAGCAAAGCCTCTTCAGCTGTCCTTTGCAAAGGACTATCCTGCCTTCTGGAACTATTTTCGGCTACAGTCTCCTGCCTTTTGCCGCTGGAAATTTTTACTTCCAAAAAAACTGAATATGCCTGAGCACAGAAATCTTTACTGTGACTTCATCCTGTGAGCTTCACAACGACAATGCTCTCTCCGCAGACACTGCCTGCAGTGTTGCCCTGTTGAACTTTACCTTATCAGAAAGTTTTCTTCAAAATGTCTTCTATTTCTGAAGGTAAGTGACATTCGTGCTTTAATCCACTTCTTGTAGCCAACCTCATGCTCCATCAGTATCTACCATATTTTCCAACTTGGACCCAGTCTCTCCCAACTTGATGTTGGTGGTTGGTGCTTTGATCTTTTTGGTGCTAGGTTTTACTAAAAAGTTAAAAAATTTAGAACTCTGGTTCTATTTATTGGATTTTTGTTTTGGTCTCAAATAATTGATTAACATTTACTTTATTATTCTAAATTGGTGTTGGATCATTCTTGTGTTGTGTTTTCATTTTATTACTGTTTGAATGCTGCATAAATACTTGTCACATTGCCTCTATGTTAAGCCTGACAGCTTTTTATGCCTAGCTACCCAAGGTTAAGTACAGGTTTATTTAGTGATATCATGTGATGCACCCTGCAAGGGATTGTTTCTGTGGGTTGACAATGGTTAACACCCCAGTCAACCACCAACCAAATTTCTCATAGCACTCTACTACAATCCCCACATGAAAGTGAGAGTCATTTGCCACTAGTCCACCCCTATCCAAATACAATGGGACTCTCAACAGGACAGACCCATATCCCCTCTCCTGTTTGAACTCTTTCTGAAACCCCTTCTCCAGCGCATCAGAAACAACCCTCAGATCCAAGGCATCTTCTTTTGGAGGGACACCTTCAGGGTATTTGCTTCTGCTGATGACATTGTACTCTCTCTCACAGAACCCCAACTCTATTTCCAAGCTCTGATTCCACTCCTAGAGGAGTTCCCGCTGGCGGCAGGCCACCAGTTCAGCATTACGAAATCTGAGAGACTGATCCTTGTGGGTGAGAATACCCTAGTACAGTCAATAACAACATCAATACCATTCTGATGGACGCTCAACTGTATCAGATACTTGGGTATCCAATTGACACCCAACATTTCCGTATGTGCCAAACTTCAAATCCCTCTTGCGAAAGACTAAAACATCAGTGCTAGCCTGGACAAACCACTCACTGTCATGGGTGGGCTGAATTGAGGCACTTAAAATGACTCTATTAAAATGCATCCTATATCTCTTTCAAGTCATTTCCTTACCAATCCCCAAAGAGGATATCGCCCCCTTTCAAGCTGCCAGCACATCCTACATTTGGGGGTCGGGGGAGTCCCAGATTAGCCTTTCAAATTTGTACTTAACACCCTCGAGAGGAAGCACTAGAAGTGCTGCATTTACTTCACTACTATCAGGCATCTTAACTACACTACATGATCGAATGGCTCAAGGGGAAACAGATAATCCCTGGTTCTTTATAGACCTTAATCTTGTGTCCAGACCACTGGGGGAAGTCCCATGGGTACCTATGTCTTCAAGAGGCAGACTCCTGTATATCTCTCCAAGCACTAGAGGCCATCCTAGCAGTGTGGGACTTGATTGCCACCAAACAGGGCCTTACCTCTTTCCCCTCCTATCTCACAACCATCTTAGACAACCTCTATTTCACTACAGGGCTAATGAAATAAGCCTTCCACATCTGGAGAGAGAGGATCTGCTTTTGTCTCCGGTATTTTATCACAGAGGTCAGAGAAAAGATGTTCGAGGAGCGCAAGTGATTCCACTACCCCCAGCTCTGCCACTGCCACTGGGTTTTACACAGCAGCATTGAATCACAGGCAAATAGCGCATTTACCTTTTTCAAAAAGTTCCTCCAACGCCTCACTTCCTTCAAGCCTTCAAGGCAGCACCTGTTCTCGAATATCCATTGCCTTTTCAATACCCGACAGCAGTAACGAAAGCACCATACAAGTTGTGCTGGAAGGGAGAACTGCACATCAGCTTAGACAACAAAAAATGGCAGAAAGTGTTGAGCCGTAGCACAGACTATGCCGGCCATTCACTGGACACAGAGATCCTTTATAAACTTCTGTACTGCTGGCATCTCACACTTCAGTGATTTCCCAGATTCAGGGGCAAGACTTAGACAAACTTCCAAAATTTGCAATCCTATGCAAACCTGCTAAGGGATTTTATCCACTCCACTCTGTAGCGGGGCAAACTAAAATCCTACCTTTTCCTAGCTGCCAAAAACACAATTCTTTCACTCTGGGGAAAACCCTCCACCCCTACAAACTAAAATTGGTTTCACAAGCTGTGGCTCCTGCTGAGCCCCGAAAAGATCGCTTATGAATTGGTAGACACAATTGCAGTTTTTCCCCAAACAATGTAACTCAGTGCTTGCCTATTTCAGGGTGGGACATGCAAGTTCTTGCCTATTTAAGGGTGGGACATGCCCTCAGAGACTCTGCACCTTGGGTCTACTGAACTTACCACTACTGCCTCGTTTTGGGGTAAATCACACTATTTATTCTGATGCGTGGGTCACAATGTTACACTATGTGCGTAACCTAGTGTGGGAGGGTATTGATTGTTTTGTTGGGAAGTTGGTTTTGAAGGCACTATTTGTGGGCCACTATATGTAAAACCTCAATAAAAATAACAGAAACGTTATTATCATTTAGTGCATTAAAATATAATCGAATGAGCGAAGTTAAAAAAAATCGAAATAAGCGCTTGGTGAATGAAAGTCTAATATTTAAACGTTTGTACGTTATTAATTTCTAATTGTGATCATAAATATCACATTAGTTCACATGCCTGTTTATTTGCCACTGTGCCTTTAGCAGATTCTTTTCCACATATATTTTCTTTAGCTACTGTAGAGAAAAAATATTCATAAACACACCAGCTCCTTTTAAACACTATATAAAGTATTCAATCCATATCTGCTATTTCAAAATATTTTGGCAACAGTGTATTGATCCAGGGGTTAAGGGTAAAAAGAAGGTTCAATAGATTAGTAGAATCTAATAACAGCATTACTTAAATAGGAGAGTGGTGGTAAAAGTACAGATCACTGATGCTGACCCTTGTCTTGGAACTTGGTCCATTACTGCACCATTTCACTGCCTCTTTAAGGGAAGTGTCACCTACTGAGGATAAGTATTGTGGTTCAAGAAGTCACAGAGCCTGAAGAATACTGCAATGCTTAGGGTGGAATATGGGGCATGTATAATATTTTGGATGGATTGCTTGTGTGACAATTTTAAGCACTTGCTAAAATAAGATTAATAATGCGAATTCCCTGATAACCTGTACACTAAAGCTGGATTAAGAGTGGGTTTAATGATTCGACACAATGAGAAAGTGACTCTGGTTTACTGTTTCAAAGCCTTCTTGATTCCCTGATCACTGAAGAATCCTAAGTCCACCAAAATCAAGCAGATACATGTTTTTATTGTCTTGCAAGTTTATTTTTGCTAGTCAAGCTATAACGTTTGTTTAGGCTACTGCTTCCCTAACTAGACCGCCTGAGCCTCCTAAAGGCTTTACTGAAACAAAGTGTTGTCTTCTCATTGCTGGACCATGATGCCACGCCTCCGAATGATCTGCAAGATCAGGTTCATTTATGTCAATGCTTGAGGCAATTACAAGGAGACGAGATGAGCAGAATGAGAGAGAGAGGAGAGAAAGCAGAGAGAAAGAGAGAGAATGAAGGTGAAGAAATGAGAGAAAGAGGAGTGAGAGCAAGAGATAGGGTGAGTGAGTTGAAAGTGAGGATGAGAGATTTTTAGAGTGGAAAGTAAGAGTTTTACAGTGCAACAATCGCTATATAGAAGGAGCCACGTCTACCAAGTGGTGATCCTCCAAAACACCAACTGCCCCCTATCTTTGCCAAATATGCTGCTTTTGGAGCCCATTGTAGAATTGCATGGCTGGTCATCCTTTTTCTTTGTGTTTGAATTGGCACTCGGGATGTGGATGGTGTCAGGTTGATTCAGGTTGTAAGAAGACCATATGGTTTTCCTGCATGGGAAAATTGTGAAGTTCTGAATCAGTCCACAAGTCTGATCCCGGAGGCCTGCCCAGAGGTATCAGGAGGTTGCACTTCTTCAGTGCTGTGAAATCACCATGCACAGTCACTGCCCACGGATGTTTGTAAAGGAGTTATTTGTGAGACAAGGAGACCCATTACTTTACTGCCATGGAGGGCTGCCCTGGTGCTCACAGGCAAACTGTGGGGGTGAAGGACAATCCACATCAGGATGTCCCTCCCCCACGCCCGCCGATCTGGTGAGCTGTGTTCAGGCTACTGCGGTACACAGTACTGTCAGTGGGTCTTTCAGGCATCTTGCTTCCACTGACCAGGGGTGGAGCACAGAGGCTAGCGAATACCCAGAGATGTACGTCACTGAAAGGCTCTGGAAAGGAGAGGAGGGGGCTGTAGATATGGGAAACATACATACTTAGGAAATTCACTTTGGTATTTTTTTTAACTTCTTGCAACTGATAATGCTACTGATATTCTTCACTCGCTCATTTAGCAAGACAGCTTTTTTTTAACCTGAATACATTACTACATCTGCATATTAATTTACTGCTTGTTAGATGAAGCAATCAGTCATTCAAGTTTATTAAACAACTATCATTGACTAACTTTAAAAAAGTAAAATAATGTGTTTGTATGACCTTTGTCCACTACATGCCTCCCCGCAGCACCGCAGGTGGTCCTCGGCAGGGGGCTCAGTGAATGTGTGAACCAGTTAGCTGAAGAGATGTAGAAGAAGGCTTCCCAATGCAGCCACACTATGTGTGGTATTTATACAGAGTCAGTTAAAATAACTGCATCTCAGTAGTATATTGAGGTCTTAGATTCAGCCACCCATGAAAAGGGGAGTGCTGTAGCTTAGTTATCAGTGGTATACGGTTCTTAGAGTAGTACCCCAATTCCCTTTCCACCCATGAACATGATGGCTCCGCTGAAACGAATGGGGGTCAGCCGAAGACACTGCCTCATGAGGATAGTGCGCAGGAGGTGCACATTAATAAACTGAGAAGACCGTTGGCAACCTTAAAAGCACAGGCACGTGTCCTTTACTCACAAATAGAACTGAGGCTACACACTGAGGAGCAAAGGGGAGATATCAATCTTTCAAAAACTAGTCTTTTAAAAAGGTAAAGCAGGCAACAAGAAAGCTTCCAGCATTCTCTGAGCAACGACCTAGGTCATAGTCAAAAATAGAAAAAAACTCTATCCCCATGATCCAAATGATGCTTCAGGACAACATCAATCAAATACAAGACATTGTTAAAAATAATTTCTTTCCCGCTGTTGCAAACAAAGCATGTTGACGTTTTGTTTATTTTTCATGTTACTGCATCACAGGCCAGCACTCCTTCTTAACAATATCTGCATATTTTTTCTATTTAAATAACTCTAGATACCACTAGGAATACAACTTTGCTTCTATCAGACAAAAATATAGTGTTGCGACAAAATACAGTACATACTTAGGGGCCGATTACGATGTCGGTCGGAAAGCATTCCTAACGACTCAGTGTCAGAATGGTTTCTGACTGACTCGGGATCGGGGAGTCCACTTGACCGATTACAATGGTTCCAAACACCGTTCGGTCGGACTCCCATTGACTTCAATGGGAGCCTGTGTTCCAACCGACAACACAGGATCCCATTGAAAAAAGGGGGTGGTTCGGGAAAACCTTTCACTCTGTGGTGGGCACCCCATGGTGCCTGCCACACTGTGCATGGCTGTAAAAAGGGGTCCCATTGGTACCCCCATGGGGCCCATTTGGGGGCCTCCAGGTAAAGGGGGGCCTGCTACAGGCCCCAAATTCGGTTTCTGACAGCTGATCCGTGTCCGACAGACCGAGTCGGAACAGCTGTCGGAATCTGACTGACTGACTCGGACTATCTGAATGCCGGTTGGAACCAATTCGAGATGACCGACTACCTTGTATCATAATCGTTAGGTACAAAGTCGGTGGTCAGCAATAGGCAAAATGGCGCTCTAAGGTCTATCACAAGTAAAAATCAGTTATGGCAGGTAATCTGGCACAGTGCATAAGGTAGGGAAAAACCATCAAATCCCCATGTTTGGCAAGCAGACCACTGTACTATATATACAAATTCTCTGCACATGTTTAAAAGTAAATACATAAAGCTTCATAAAATGTCACAATGATGCTTGTCTTTGTATTTTCAGATGTCTTTAATTCAAGATCTTAAGCCTTCTTAGCCAACACGTGTTGTGTTGCTGTTACAGGGGATTACCCCCGACTTCTTCAGGGCTGAGGTCAGTTTCAAGTAGTCTCTTAGTTCCGGTGATAATTCCAACCGGAAGGGGTTCCTATAATTTCTGCGCCTGGATAGGTAGACTATTTAATCTCGTGTCCGAATATCTTAATGTGCTTTCAAGTGTAAGGGAGTTTTTTTTAGAAGACTACTTGAAACTGACCTCAGCCCTGAAGAAGTCATGGGGTAATCCCCTGCATGTCCCTGGGGACCGCCACCCACCAGGGATGGCTCCAGCAATCTCCTGGGTTGCCCACCTCTGGGACATTCAGTTTGCTATGGTATGGGGGATCACCGCTTCATGGAAGCGAGAGCATTACAAATGCTCTTGCTTCCATGAAGCAGAGCAGAATTGCTTTTGGACAGAGGGAGCTGCATCATTGCAGCTCCTTCTGTCCAAAACCATTGCTGGCTCCCGCAGGAGGTGGGAAGCTGGCAGGGACCATGGAGGCCTGGAGTCTTCCCCTGAGGTCCCCAGGGATGGGATCCCTGGGCAATATCGGCCCAGGTAGTGGCCCACACTGGCCCCCTCACCATTTAAAAAATTTTTTTGAAGGCCTGCATCAGGGGATGGGGTCACCAGGGCTGAAACAGGCCTGGGGAGGGGGGCTCCGGTGCTGAAAATGGCCTAGGAAGGGGGCCTCTCGCCCCCCTCCCTTTGAAAAAAAAATAAAATTAAAATAAAGGCTGGGCCCTGGGAGATGGGGTCCCTGTGGCCAAAATCGGCCTGGGGGCGTGCGACCCCCTCCCATTTTTTATCATTGTATCAGTCTTTCAGTTGGTGTGCAAGTGGCTGTATGGGTTGTCGAGTAGGTACATGAGTGGCTGTATGGATTATTGATTGGTTCTCTTAGTACCTGCATGGGTGTATGAGTGACTGTGTGGGTAGCTGAGGGTGCGTGTGACTACCTGCAGGAATGAATGAATAGGTGAGTGTGTGGATGTATGGGTTTGTGAGTGCATCTGTGAAGGGCTGTATAGGTGAGTGAGTATGCGTAGGGCTGTGTCGGTGAGTGAATGGATGTGTCAGTGGTATATAGGTCAGTAACTGCATATGTGAAAGGCAGTATAGGTGACTGTTGGAGTATATATGTGACTATTTGTGAGTGAGTTACTGAGAGAGTGGCTGAATGGGGGAGTGTGTGCTTGTGTCAGTGACTATGGGTGAGTGAGTATGTGTTAGTATCTGTATTAATATATGAGTTAGTGTGTGTATAATTGTATAGGTTAATAATTGGCTGTGTGATTGACTCTGTGGGTGAATGAGTAGGTATGTGAGTAGCTCTATGTGTGACTGACAGTGGGTGTATGAGTGGATATGTCAGGGGCTTTATTAGTGAGTGAGTTGGTGTATGAATGGCTGTATGGGTGACTAGGTGGGTGTGTGTAGACGTATGAATCAGTGAGTGGGTGTGTACATACTGGTATGGTTGTGTGAATAGTTTTGAGAATGGTAGTGTGGAAGTTGGAGTGGGTGAATGAAAGGTTAAATTGGGGTATGAGTGGGTGTGTGAGAGATTTTGTGGATGATGTCATCAGTGATGTCATTTGAGATGTCATCAGTGATGTCAATGACTACGTCATGAGTGATTTAATATGTGACATCATAAGCAGTGCATTGCGGGGGCACGAATTATAGTTACGAGTTATAGTTAGCTCAGCTAACTATAACTGCTGATTTTTCTGTTTTTTTACGAGTGAAACCTGAGCCTAACTATAACATCCTGTAACCTTTGGCTTTTTCAGTGAATTTCTAGGGGTTTTTTGTATTCCAATTCCTAACTATAACGTCTTGTAACCTTTGTTTTTCACTGAATATATATATAAATATATAATATATATATATATATATATATATATATATATATATATATATATATATATATATATATATATATATATATATATATATTACCTACTGGCGGTCGCCAGTAGGT